>NC_141698.1:244859164-246059164 GCF_964263255.1 Lissotriton vulgaris
AGTACTGGAGCAAGATCAGTGTTTAGTCTAGTAACCGTTTTTACAAAAGAGCATGAACCACGCATATTCGCAAAACTGTATTTTTTGAGGATTAGCTGTTAGTTACTGATTTTTACTAGGTTAGTGCCCTTCAATTTCTGGTGCTTTGCAGCAGTTGGAAGATCTTATCAGTTTCTCATAGCTCAAATGAATGCAATTTCTTATATTTATATGTTTCCTTTGTCGTCATTGTTTGATTTTGCTCGTGAGAAAGTGTCACTCATAGTCGCTAAATGTCACTCATAATTGCACTGAAATTATGAACATGTCACACATAAGCAATCTGAAACCTTGACAGCTATGAATTAGTGTATTCGGCAAGGGCCATGGGTCTCCAAACTTTTCTTTAGTGAGAGCTACTTCTTATCAGTGCAAATCATTGTGAGCTGCTGAAGACTAAGAAACCCGTGCATTGTTACCAGACACCCCCATTCCCAGTTTAATGGACCGTAAGCCTAATCAGTTTCAGTTTTAAACGTCTTTATTTCGAACATTTCTTAATAAAAGACAACAAATGAGATATGTACAAAAATACAGCATAATGAGTACAATTTTTTAAAAATACAATTCATTCATTCATTACACACTAGAAATTCAATTAAATAATATCAAAAGACGTTTTAAGAATCAGTAAGAATTTACAGTTCAATCATAAAACCACAATGGTATAATAGAATGCGTTCCTACACTTATCTAATTTTTCACCTAGTAGGTGTCTGGCTCTGATGATCCAAGCCCATCCGAGGAATTTCGCCATACCTGTGGACATCCACTCTGCAGTATTAGATCTTAACACTACCAAAGCTTCCTCCCACACCCGTAAATTAATCCTTCTGCAGATAGGTTTAAGCCATTTCCGTCGTGGTGCGCAGTAGGCTGGACATGCAAAGAGGAAGTGGCCAATGGTTTCCTTTTGCTCACTACACCAGGGACAGTACATAGACGATTGGCTGCGCCATTTATGTGTAAACTCCCTTACTGGTAGTGTGCCAACTCTAAATTGGTGGTAGAGTTTCCTGTCTGCACTTTTGGTGATATTATCCCAATAGTTCTCAGTATGGGGAACCACTTTGTGGATCAAATAAAGACCTGTCAGGTTGGGGGTCTGTGAAAGCAAAATGAAATCTTCTTTTACAGTAGCCCAAAAAAGTAGTTTGAATTCCTTTTTCGACGGGAATACCTGATTTCCCGGATCTGACCACTGTAAATGAAGGCCCATTTTAAAAAGTGTGGCCTTCACAGATTTAAACCAAGATAGATTACCTGACCCTAATATCGATCTCACATCCAGAATCTCATTAGCAAACATAGATAGTTCCGGAGTGGACCAGATACGTCTCCACAAGGCTACCATCCTATATTGAGCCTGATTTTTAATAGAATGACAGCCCATATCTAGCATAAGGGGAAGTGACGGTGTTGATTGTGGGAGTCCTACCAGGCTACGGAAAAACTTATTTTGGATTTTATCTAGTGGGGCGAGGTCTACACTACCCCATAAATCCGAGCCATAAAGAATGGCTGAGCTAATTTTTGCATTGTAGATCTTTAGTGCTGGCAAAACTCTTTTAGTTTGGGAGCATCGCTGTTCTTTAACTAGGCATCCCGATAAGCGGGCACATTTTAGACAAAGTGCCTCGATCTGCTCCTTCCAGCGCAGCCTATAGTCTATAACCACCCCTAGATAGGTCATCACCCCCACTTGCTCCAAGATGGTACCATTCATTGTTACTTGACCCCTTAATGGTTTGTTCTTAGTCAGGACCATAAATTTGGTTTTTGATACGTTAATTTCAAGGTCATTTATTTTACAAAACTCCACAAATTTGTTTATTGCAGTCTGGAGTCCCACCTGTGTTTTTGCCAAAATCAGAGTGTCGTCAGCAAAAATTAGAAGGGGGAACCTTGTCCCACCCAAAACTGGCGCATCGGTCGAGATAGATGAAATGAACTGCACTACTTGATTTATAAAAAGTAAGAACAAAGTTGGTGCCAAGACACACCCTTGTCTTACACCACGAGTCACTGGGAAAGGCTCCGTCACCTGGCCCTGACTACCCCATCTAACTCTGGCAAAGGTTTGGTCATGCAGCCTAATAATTAGCTCAAGCAGTTCGGGCGGCATTCCCATTCTCCTTAAGGCCATCCACATCTTCTCTCTAGGGACCAAGTCGAACGCGGATTTGAGGTCCACAAACGCTGCGTATATAGTGTCTTCACCTAAATGCACTGTCTTCCAAAATATCAGAATAAATCTGAGCACTTGGTCGACAGTGCTTGTACTTTCACTGCCTCGGTTTCTTTAAAAACTAGGGTCCCACTATTAGCTTCAGGAGTGGGAAACAAGTTACTCTCCCCAACATTATTTCTTCCCATCAGCATGCCACAGAGCTGGGCCGAGAAATACTCAACCCAGTCCTCGGCAGAGACATGGTTTGCTGGGGTTTGCAGGTCCCATGACCCTCCCTCCTCACTACCTGCCAAAATTTAAGCTGGTTTGTGGACATGCTGGCCTCATAGAGCTCCAGCCAGCGATGATCATCCCATGATGTCCTCGCATGCTTTAAAACCTTCTTGTATTTCACCCTTTCCACTTGGATATACGAGGTTACCCTAGTTCTAATAGCAGCAATAAGGGAGCTATGAGCCTTACGGCAGGTTTTATCATACCAGTTGGCACCCAAAGGTTTTCTACCGGTTTTCACCAAAATTCCTGGTTTTGTAAAAAAAGATTTGAGTTTAACAAATGGGACTCATGGATTATGCTAATTTGCTCCAGTGACCCCACTTCATCCAGTATTGACTTGGCTTTTTTACCAGCTGCTGATACTTCTAGCGATATTTTTTCGATGGTGGCTGGGTCATCCAGGACCCTACCCCAGCGAATCTTACGACAATCATTGGTGAGGACGGCCTCGGCTGTAATACAATTTGTTGCATTTTTTCTAAGCAAGCCACCATCAACTTTCAGGTTTATTGACAGGGGGTTATGGTCACTTTCTGGTCTCCCAATTATTTCCATATCCCCTAATAGTGTCCAAAACTCCATTTTAATTAAGAAATAATCAATGCGGCTAGTACTATAGCCATTATCAAAGGTGGCATTTCCCGCCAAATCAGACATCGACCTCCCGTTTGCTGCCCTTAAGCCCCACTCCAAACACAAACCAAGCCACTGCAGAACGGCCTCAGTAACCTTTTTGAATGGTGCTATGGCAAGGCTGGGGATATTCCATAACTGATCTACCTCACCATACCAACCGTCATCCAAACTGGGTAGTGGTTCGAACGTGCAGTTTAAATCCCCTGCCACTGTTACGCACTTGTCTCTGCCAATATTATTCATTAAGAGGTCTAAGTCCTCAATGATTGCGGGACTCTTTTCTTCTGGTAGTCCCCTTGCGTATATATTAATTATATACAAATCCTGGTGATTTGCTCTGCTAAGTTTTAGCCCCAGTATATCGGCATTTGGGGTAAACAACTCAAGGGGACTATAACATAATGATTGTCTAATCCAAATAACAAGCCCACCTGACGGTCGTCCCTTTGTCCCTTTATGTGCAGGTTTAAAAAAATTTAAATAACCAAGTCGAAAAACTGCATCAGTTGACCAACTTTCTTGGAATATTAAGATGTCATATTGCTCTATGAAAGCCCCCCATTCTGCCCCATCCAATTTCCCTTTCAGCCCCGCAATGTTCCAGGAGGCTATCCTAAGAGTGTGTGCAAGAACTACTGATTCATTTACAATAGATACAATGTGCCCCCCGCTTCTCTCCTGTGATAGGAAACTACTTTCACATCCATCTACCAGATTTATGCCAATAGGGCCGTCTCCTACCAGTTCCCCCGATAAAACTTCTGCAACGATTCTTGGGCTTTGGGTGCTACTATCCACCTCCAGTGTGTGTAGGGAATGGGGGGACATTTGTCCGTATGTCAATCTAGGCGCCCTAATGTTGTGATCCACTAACCCCCTATCGAGTCAATCAACTTCGTCCAGCCCGCTTAACGGTGCAAATCGATTCGAGAGGTGAGGCAAGAACATAGGGTAAGTAGACACTTCGGGAGGATATCTTCCTCTAGGTCTATTGTTATGATAGAATTGCTTTTGGCGGGGATAGTCTCTTGATATATTAAGTTTAGGGTAGAAGTAATGCAGGGACAGTGTTTGGATATCAGCCACCCTTCCAAATCTTGGTTCCCTGCAGATGAAATCCACCACCCATGGCTTCCTGAAGCTAATGACTACGCAGTCCCCCCTCAAGATCTTTTTTACTATAACCTACCCAATCCACTCTCCTAACATTAAGGATTTCTATTTTTGACGTTGGTGGAAGAGGTTGGTTCTTGTTTAGCCAGAAATGAATTTATTATGTAAATCTCTGTGTTTCCACCTTTCCCTCCCCTAAGGGGACCACTCCTGTTAAAATTATAGTGTAGGGCAGTGACTCAGGAGGGAGATTCACACATTGCTTTCTAGATGGAACTATCTTCCTAGCCTGGTTATTATGATCTGTTGGACGGTTAGGTTTGGGTGATCCTCTAGAGGTAGGCTGTGATTTATTAACTAAGTCTGCCTTATGAGATATAGGCTTTGCAGGTGTATGCTTTGTTTTATCAGTAGCCAGCTTCTGCTGGAGAACTCTCAAGAGTGAAGATACAGATTTGACTATTTGCCCCGTACTCCCATTATTGGATGTTTTTTGCTGCGCACACATTGGTGTGGGCCCTATAGGGGCAGTTGATTGTTGTATCTTTTTCAGAGTGCCCACATTTTCTCTTACTAATGCCTCTATGAGGTCCCTTTTGTCGTTTAGTAACCTAGTCCGTTCAAATAGGGGCAAAAGAAGAGATTTAATCAGCAGCTCAATTTTATCCAGGCGAATACCTTCAACATCATTTGTGGGGGATTTAGTATTCGCTGGGGGGTTTAACAGCGGGGCTGCTATGATATTTGTAGAAAGAGCAGTGTTATTTTTAGTGCCCCCCTTCTGTGATAACTCTTCCCGTTTCCTTTTACTAGATATATGTGTGGGCGTATTGTCCAGGGTTGGGGATCAGGTTTTGTGCTCTGGGCTTAGTACAATACTAGAACTAGCCGTAATATCGGTCTCAATATTTACTAGATTGTGGTATAAAGAACTGCCTTGCGATAAATCTAGAGCAATAGCAGTAGCGCCCCCCTCCAACTCTTGGTCTATTGATACAGTATCTGTATCCATTACATTACTATCAGTACAAACCATTTGGGTTAAGGGAACCGGGGAAACAGCCTCACAAATTTTCCCTAGTGAAGAGCGCTTTCCAGTGACCAGGTCAATAGATAAGCGTTTTTCAGCGAGGGCTGTTTCTTTTTCCAGAATGCAGGTAGTACGTTTAAAAAATTGATCAATGGTACCTGTAAACACCCCATTTGATGTAGATACCTGAACCTGCCTTTCCTTACCAGAACGTAGGGTCATTATGTTAGTGTACACTTGACCACCCTTCTGGCAGTCAAATACAACAAAGATAGAAAGAGAACAGCAAGCACTATTTACCCAGGCGTCTGCCGAGTCCAATAGCCAGGACCAAAATGACAGAGAGGTAGCCCAACCCGACCTCGAGCGGCCGCGCGCTCACGCGCTGCGGGAGTGGCAGATTACAAATATAGGGACTAAGCTGGTGGGGAGGGGCAAGCAGGGAGAGCAGCCCAGGTGCTATTAATTCGGGCTGGTGGGCGCTCCTGGGAGTTGTAGTCCCGGACCCGCTGCACACTCGCAGCCCTGCCTGCAATTCGTGCGCCCACAGTCAATGTCCGATGTTCACCACAGCCAGTGGCCTCAGGTCTGGCAGAAGACCCCCCACGAAGCGGGACCCGCGAGGAGTTGCAGGAAGGAGCCAAAAGCACAGGGTCCCAGCAAGTAAAAAGGAGTTACAGCAAAGCCTATTGTCCACAGTACCATATACTATGATTTGAACAAACTATTTTAACTGCAGGCACTATGATGGGGCTGCCATATGTGCCAGTGAGAGCGTGGGATTTGGAGATGTATGAACATTTGTGCTTATGAATGTGATATATGTGTACTTAGGTGCGCAACAAGCATTAGGCTGAAAGGGCTTCAGCCACCCCCCCCCCCCACCCCCCCGTCAGGTGCCGTGGGCTGGGCTGGGCTGTGGCTGCCAGACAGTGATCAAGGTTCATCAAGGTTATAACTCTGCCAGTCCTAAAGCCCTGGCATTCATATTAACCCCTTCGCTGCTGGCCCGTTTCCGCCGCTGTGCGGTAAACAAATGAACAGGGGCGGGCCATGACGAACCCCAGCCGTCAACAGCACACGAGCACCGTAGTGCATGACGGCTGGGGTTCGTCACCAGCATACAAGGGGTTAAGCCTCTGTGTTTATCTTTTTTTACCCCTTTCTTTCTTTTATTAGCCTCCCCCTGCATGACCCTCTCTTGCTTATTCGGTGCAGCTGCAAGCCAAGAGCAACAAGACTAGCAATGCTAAAGGGTTTACAGGAGTGAAGGAGAGCCAGCCCTCCCCATCCAGGAATGAACAATAGGGTACCCTGCAAACGCACAGAAACACATCCATATCATAGTAGGCTTTTTTTTTAGAGAATGTAGGGCAGAGGTGAATTTAAAGTGGACATTTGTTAGGGTTACCACTTTTTCAGATACAAATGGGGACGAAACTGGTAAGTGAATAGCAACTTAGGCAAAAATCTGCTTTTTTGAAATTTCAATCACAACGCTGTTAACTTTTTGCTCAAAACAATTTCTTTTTATTTTATAATATCAAAGTGAAATGACAGTGAGGTTTAAAATGAACACCGCACAGTGAGTGTTACAGACAGCATAGCAGCCCTGACGTGTTCACAATGCACACTCGCAATTATAGACAAAAATAAGACGTCTGGAGCGCAGTGAATGAAAATCCAGCAATTATTGCATGTAACAACTGAGTATCAAGTTCGATTATGACATTTTTACAGCCAAAAGTAGAACAGCAAATAGCAAGACTGTAAGCTTTAATAATCATTTAGGAATTATCTATATTGCTTAGAAATAACTTTTATGCGATATAAGCAGGGCCACTGAAATGCCGTGGCAGTGGAGAGCCACATTATGCAACAGGGTTGAGTAAATTATGTGACAAGAAAAGGCAAATTATATGGCGTAACAGCACATTTTGTGACAGTATTACTTTATTAATTTGACATTTGTGCACTTGTTAACACTGCCTAAGCATTGTTTGCACCTCATTAATGCCAGTTTAACATCCAAATACAGAAATAAGTGACAGAAAGGTGACCAGTCACCATTTGCACAGGGCCCACTACAGTGCGGCCACATATGTTGCTTTGTTTTTAGTAACTTTTGAACTGTTTGAGCTAAAAACATTTTTTTATATTAGAATCTGCAGATGATGAGGCAGATGATAGATAAGGTTCTGCAGATGATGAGGCAGATGATAGATAAGGTAGCAAATCTACAACTATGCGAAAAACGCCACAGCCATATGCTTACATTAACTGCTTAAACCTTGTATTTTAAACACGAATAACTATGTGGTTTTGCTCAGTTCCAAGGGCTTTTTACCAGCGTTTACTTAAAAATAATCTGCCATTTTGGTAACAGACTGGACTGTTAGCGAACAAAAAAAACCGCTAGAAATGCGACCGGGAGACTGATGTAGGAGCGCGACATATAACTTGCTCGAGATGCATAGTGACACATATCATAGTGCTCACCTGCTGTAGTTTACTGAAATCTGTGATTGAGAAGTTGCAACTGTACTTATAAAGTTCTTCTGTACATATCGCCGTTATATGCCTACACATTTGTTCATCCTACGCTGTTTTTCTCAGTTTTTCTCAGTGGAAATTAGAAGTTGTTGGATACCTTAACCTTTATATAGTTTCAATTCAGAAACAGAGACCTATATGCGCCATCCGAAGATTGCCTTATCCGTTTGCTTTCTTCTTTTATAATATCTGCCCTGAGGAAGCCCAACTTGGGTGAAACGCGTAGGCTGTGTTGATTGTTCATCTTTTTCAAGATACTTTATGAAGATTGCAATAAAATCATCTTATGCACATCAATGAAGGACTGTTATTTATTCATGAACGCATATAAACAATTTGTTGGATAGTTTCTCTGTACAGTTCGTTTTTGTGTTGCCTCTCTATTCTTTTTTTGTTTGTGATATTGGGGTTCTCAGGCAGTGGACCTAAGAGGTGGGCAAAATTGGCAAATACGATTTTTCTGTGACTTCTGTGTATATTGTGGGTAGTGCAACCTGTAAATCCTTACTGCCTTTCCTTGCTCTGTGTATTGGACTGTTGGCAAACCTGTGGAAAGTTATAGCATGGATCGAAAAATTTACGCAAGTGGGGCAGAGATACTGGGGGAAAGTTATATGCTATAGGAGTGATGGAGGGGGCAGGGGGAAATGTGACTGTGTGAGAAAAAGAATCAGCAAGTAAAAATAATGGGCAGCAAGAAAGAGGAAGGGAAGACACGAATGGAAGATTGCCAGAGCAAAATCCCCACAGAAGGGATCCCATCTACTTATTAAGTTATCAAAATGGGCACAACATAAGACAAAAAGGTCCTACTAGACAAAATACTTTTCACCTTGGAACAGATCCACCCATAAACAGCTCCAGACCAACTCTGTATATTCTTTTCACATATTTCTTCATTTTATTTTTTTGTATATTTTTTTTAACAGGATCATAGAAAGCCTTTTCATTACATAACTGACATTTAAACCATACAACATTTCGCATGACTTTTCATCTGTTTTATTGCTATTTCATCAATTGGAATAGCTTTGCATCTATTTTTAAAGCTATATGCATTAATTTGCTATTTTAAAAACACTTTTTACTTCAAAACCAACAACAACCCTCATAAATCCTTCTATTCCACACTCTCATCTGAAATCCCATTCATACCACTTACCACACATTCATCATGCAAACAACTGGAAAAGACAACATCCCCCATACACCAGCGGAGTCTGATTGCTTCTCTCCTTATGGTGTAGTGGCCCTGACTGGACACACCAACAGTCAATGCACTGTTTCATGATCATAATAAATTTAAATATACATACAACACATCAGGAGGGAAAATAATATTTTTTGTCAGGAAAGCGTTTAATTCTTCATCTATATCTAGGGAATAAGAATAAAAATGGTCTCAGTCACTGCTCACTTGCCAGCAAGCCTTCACATTTGTCAAGGGGTAACCTTCACCTTGGTTTCCATTGAGATGTCCCGCTAAGAACAAGTTAAACTTCACTTGTGGTTTTCACTTTCTTGTCTCGCAAGATGAAGGAGTTCAATCAAAAAGGCAGGTATCCTCCACTATGAAACATTCTCCTTGTTTCATGGTGTGGTGTCCTCAAATGTGGTGTCCATAGTATGCTCATGCATGTTTTTAATCTCCGAAACCTCTAAAATCATAGCTCCTGCCTGTGCCTTCTTCCACGCCAAAAATGCAGTCTTCTGCACTGTGGAAAAAAATCAAATATACTTGCCTTTTCCACATTAGTGCAGTCTCCATCTTATCTTCAGTTATTGCTCAGCACCAGGCTGCTTGGATAGGGTATAAGTGCACTTTACATATTATTTTTCATCATTCATTTCATTCAGTAGAATAATAACTATAGAAATGTGCTTAAACTGCACTGTTTGCCACAATTTTTTGAAACCCACTGGAATGTGAGAAAATGAAGAAACACAAATATCTTCTAAAAGTGCTAATGGGTCGAGGTCACTGCAATGGACCTCACGTGTTTTTACAATGCATCATATGTTGACAACTAGAATTATAACGATAAATGTCATGTGAAAGTAGGTAAATATATTACATGTGTATATAAATACATTACAACATTTGTTATGTGCTCTGCTAAAATTCTTTGAAGGAGAGTCCTAAATTTCCTGTAAAAGTTGTTAAATACTATTATGAATACATTAATGTTAGAGGCCCAGCATGCTTTAAATTGAGCAGTCATATATTGAAAAAAATGTCCCCTGTGCATTATACCACAACAGTGACAGGATAGCTTATAAGCAATATTTAGTTCAACTTAATTTGGCTCCGCCTCCAGCATTTGAAGCGTTAGCTCCCCCCACCCCCCGAAATTTGGGTGTAGTTGCGCCACTGTGTGTATGAATGACTAAGAAACTGCGTTGTATGTACCTGTTGCACAGGACATACCTTTTGCCACCTGGCACTGCTGCATGTATAACACAAACATACAACCATGTTTTTTTATGGGGGAAATTTTAAGTGCAGATAAATGTTCTGCAAACATTTTCAGAATATGGAACATTTTTCTGCAATTTAAATTTTTCCCACTTAAAATAATGTTTGTATTTTTCACTTATAAAAATGGCACTGTGTCAAGAAAATTTAACTGAACAGTTACCTTTATTTATACGGATTTCATAAAACTCATCATTTGAACTTTTTCCCATTTTCAAGTGTCACATTTGCAAAAAAAAGGCATATTGGTCCTAGTGGCTTGTAGACATACTGCCATACTTATAGAAGAAAAATACATTTGTTTAAATGGGAGGAATTTTAGGTGAAGACACATGCTTTATAAAAGATTAAGACGTAAATGGCTTCATTGAAGGTGGAGAAATGCATTAAGACCAAATGTTTCATAGATAAAGTTTTCTTTTTAAATTTTAAATTGAATGATAAGCCCTTTGAGCTGCTCTGACTAGCCTCTGTTCTGTCACTGTCTTCTTGTTTGGTGCTGTGCTTCAATCACATGACATTTTTTGCCTTTTCCAGGGAAGAATGACATCTTTGGGGAGCCTCTAAACCTCTATGCCAGACCAGGGAAGTCCAACGCCGACGTGCGGGCTCTGACCTACTGCGACCTGCACAAGATCCATCGGGAGGACATTCTCGAAGTGCTCGACATGTACCCTGAGTTCTCAGATTTCTTCTGGTCCAGCCTGGAGATAACCTTTAACCTGCGAGACGTGAGTAGATCAGATCCTCATGCTCTCTTATATACTACCTTATGCCTTTAGGGTTTACTTTCTTTGCTTTGATCTTACCTTATACAATTTACAAAGCACTCCTGTTTACTAGTCTCTTCAAAACACTTTTAAATATGCCACAGGCCCCTGTTTACAAGTGGGGCGGATGGTGGAGGAGTATTTACCACACCCAGTAAATACCAGGACAGCATGGTTAGGTGTTTATCAGGTGTAGCAATTTCAAGTTTTGCTCCCTATTCGAAGTTTTTTCTCAGAAAATTAGACGTCATGTGGAATTTTATTCATACTGCTTTCAATTGTGCATGTTTCAGTATTCATAAGGCATTCTGCCTTGGTAAATCTCTAAAGATTGGACCTGCCGAAATTTGGTAGGGTAAAATGTCAGTTAGTGCAGTAGTAAGTTTCAAACTCAGAATTCCAATTGGGGCGGTAACAAGAATTTCAACAAATTTAATGACCCACTCATTGTTTTAATTTTAAAAAGTAGAATCACATAAAAAATGATAAACGTTGAAGTAAACCCACTCTAACTTAGTCTGTGCCCTCACTTTATATGCAGTGATTTATTGCAGCAACAATCGGGTCCAGTAGGGATCAAACAATATGGGCAAAGAACGCACTGCTTTTCTTCTGTTTTTGCATTTCAATGCCCCGTGGTGCCCACTGAATGCAGAGAGCAGAAGTGTAGGGCATAGAAATGGAAAATGGGGTAAGCTGTAGCAGTAGATATGTCTGATTGATAATCCAAGCAAGAGTCTGGTTGATAGATTGGAATCAGGCTGACAGTATGACAAATTCTTGGGGTTGGAGATACATGCTTAAAACCTGTCTACTAAGAGGTGCATTGTCCTGGAAACACAGAGGATGAGGTAAAGCGAAGCACTCATCTATACCAACGATGTCATTGTGAGTGGCCTGGCAAATCTTCTCATTACAAGTTGGAATCTGAGGGTCCACTAAGAAACGAGGAACTGCCATGCTATCAGTAATTCCAGGCTTAGTTCCTCACTAATTACTCATTTTGGTCTGGGCTTGCATATTAAATCTATCAGTAAAAATTAAGAGATCCACAGTGTTCCCACAGATCCCATAATTCCAATAGGGACTGGTTCCTGCGGTATCCGACCCCTTCGGATTCAACAGCTCACTTGTAATGGAGGCCTAAGTCTTTGAGTCCTTGGCTAGATTGTCAAACTCTTCAACAACTGTGAAAATTGTAATATTTATTTATTTATCTTTTTAAAGATCGCACCATAGTGCTAATGCTGCTTTGTGTCTGCTTTCCAGCTGTATATTTGTTTGGCAAAGATTATCATGATCAATAAAAACAAACAAATGAGCAATAACGTTGATAATCCAGTTCTCCAGGAGAACCGTGCAATCTACAGCCCGGCCACAATAGAATTATTTTAGGTCTTTTTCATATATAATGAAGTGCATTTCCAACTCTGGGGGAGTTAGCAGTATCTTCAAGATTTTTATTCAGAAAACGTGGAGGATTCTTCATCCAACGTGTTTCATTTGGCCCTAGTTTCTGGTTCAAAGTGTCAAGGGAAGTAAGCCCAGGCTTCTGTTGGACTTCTAAATGAACCGAAATTGTATTTTGAGATGTAACTCTGGACTGATCCTTGCATGGCTTGCGTGATATATAAAGTGAGTAAGTTGCTTCAATGGGAGTGAGTGCAGTTCCATTAGGGTGTGGCTGACTAATCATTTTGTCACAGGCCAAAGACATGGAACCTGGTGATTAGGGGACTAAAGAAGGATCCCACAAACCAGATACAGGTACTAGAAAGACGTTTAGAAGATAGATGTGCAGGAAATGTCCATTTAAAATACTTTGAGTGTGTATGGAAAAAGTTGCTCATGGATGACTGCTATTCTAAAGAGAGGGAGGTGAGATCAGCTGAGTCAAGATGTGTTCTCGGTCTTGGCCGTCTGTGTATGGACAGCTTTGTTGCATCAAGTCCTGTATTTGAGTTAAGTAGTCCACGATGGGCTGACACCTCCGCACACCTAGATATGACATGTCATAACACGTTGACGTGTGCTTGCCACTTAAATAGCACAGGCAGACTGTATATTGAATACTAACCTCCTAATATGTGTACAATTGATATGAGACAACATGACTGTAGGACATTGAGTTGCTGGTTGAGTACAATGGAACGCTACTCAAGCAGCGACCATATTTCCTATCAGGGTGAAGTCACAGGCAGCCCCAAATTAAACTGTGCTTAACCCTTTGTAGCTTGGCACAAAAGCAGTTAGGCTTAACTTAGAGGCAAAGTGTAACATATTTATGCAGCACTTTAAACAGTAATAAAGTGAAAAAACAACACATGAAAAATACCTCATCAATTTAGAAAGAGAGAATTAAATTGAATAAATTATTTGACACCAAAACGACAAACATTCAATCAGCAGAAACAGAAATAAGAAATTTCAAAGATTTATGGTAATTATAGCACCTAAAAGCACAAAGCTCCACTCATGGTTATCTGGTTGTGTAACACTGGGTAAAATTCACAAGTTCAGGCCGATTGCAATGGAGCGTGGGGCAGATACAGGGATCATGTTAGTCCAGCTGAAAGAGTTTTCCTTCTAAAGTCCAGCGCAAAGAGTTCTGTTCACAGTGGAGGGCACCGCGAGGAGCATGGAGAGCATCGCGGATGTTCGTTGCTGTGGCATGAACAGCAGAGTTGGCTTGCAGATGGTCATCGCTGTAGTGCGAAGATCCTGTCGACATCGCAAACGGTTGTTGAGAGGCACATTAGCGGTCACCGCGAACTTTAAATGCTGTAGCACACAGTGCAGATCTCATGTTTCCAGTTGTTGCTGATGGTCACTGTAGCACAAAGAGTAAGGTTCACCAGAGATTTGTGCTGACGGTCGGCATATGCGGCAAGATCTTGGTGCAAACAGGCCTGTTTGTGGTCGCTTCAAACCCAAAACTTCAGGATTTCTTCTTTTCTTGAAGGCGGAGCTCAACTGATGCCACACCAAGGGACCAGGACCTGAGGGGCTCCTCTTCCGGATGAGGAACTCACTCCAGCAGAGGCCAGCAGGGCTCAGGCAGGTC
Organism: Lissotriton vulgaris; assembly: GCF_964263255.1. Taxonomy (NCBI): domain Eukaryota; kingdom Metazoa; phylum Chordata; class Amphibia; order Caudata; family Salamandridae; genus Lissotriton; species Lissotriton vulgaris. Next base: position 244,873,313 of record NC_141698.1, read on the forward strand.
CAATTTCAGGTCTAGTTGAAGGTCCAAGCAGCAGGTCAGCTGGGCATATGCTGCGAGGCCTCTGGAAATTGTTATATCTCCGTAGCTCAGAATAGGAGGTCAGTCACATGGCCCATGAAGTCGCTTCAGTCTAGGATGGTGGATGCAGGTCCAGTCTTTCTTCTCAGTAAGCAGGGAGGGACTCTTAACAGCCGTACAGCAGTGCGTCCTTCTGCAGTTTCCTTCAGTCCAGGGGTGTTCTGAAGAGTTGGGTTTGAGGGTCCATTGTTTATCCTTAATGCCAGTGTTGAAATAGGATATAGTTCTGGAGGTTCCACTCCTAGAGGAGAGGCATTGGGGATTTCCTTCCTCCCTGTCCTGGCCCCAGCTTGTCTAGGTACACAAAAGACTAGTGTGAAACCCTTTGTGAGTGTGCTGAAGCCAAGGCTTTTTGACATGCAAGTGTGGTAGGTGACAGATTGGCAGCCCTATCAAGTCAGAGCTAGCCAATCCTGCCAACACCCCCTTTTTCTCACTGTCTGGGAGCAATCTACAAAGTCCAACTGCCAACTACACCTAGTTATATGACCCAAGATACAGGCTGCAGGCACCAATGGGTTTGTTAAAGAAAATGCCAGTATACAGGCTTCACAGTAGTGAAAAACAAATCTAAGAGTTTTTCACTACTAGAACATGTAAAAGTTAAAAGTACATGTCTACCTTTTTAAATAAACTGCACCCTCCCCTACAGATTGTTTTGGACCTACCCTAGCGATGACCTATATGTTTTCCAGAAGGAAGGTTTAAGCTTGGAAAAAGGTTTATTTTGCCAGATCAAAATGGCAGTTTAAAGCTGCACAAACAGGCTGCAATGGCAAGCCTGAGACAATGTTAAAGGGCTGCTTAAGTGGGTTGCACAATCAGTGCTGCAGGCCCAGTGATAGCATTTAATTTACAGGCCCTGGGTACATGTAGTACCACTTTACAAGGGACTTACAATTAAATTAAATCTTGCCCAAATATTTTAGTCCACAAGGAACTAGGCTTCTCGTTTATTTCTGACACCATAAAATTGGCTCAGCTGATGGCATGGCTATCGATCTGGAATAGGGAAACAGTCCTTTTAAACCAAACAGTGTTAAAGGATATTCTATCCTTGGACCGGGCTTCCTCAATCTTCTGGCTAGCCTATGTGAAACAATCTTTTAGGGAGCTGCACCTAGAGATTTTGTATGATTCACTGTCCCACTGTACAACGTTCCCTAAAACCCACTTAAAAGAACTTTTTATCGCCAACCGCACCCAAGATAGATGGCAAAATAATCAAATTAAAATCTCAGTTAACGCCTACTGAGCATCACCAACTGTGGCAACTGGGCACCAACTTATCTCTCATTTGTTACCAATATTAGACAGGTTCTGTTCTGGTGAGATTCAGATTGAAATATATTCCTTTAACCACATCCGTGCGGGTACGATTTACCCCCGGTGCTGAGCCCTAACGAAAACAGGCATGGTCATGACGGAATGGTTCCGTCATGAGCACAGCTCAACCGATGCTCATGACGGAACAGTTCCGTCATGAGCATCGAAGGGGTTAATGGCTGGGTACCCTGCTCAATCCCATTCGGTAAACTAGCTGTCTATTTGTCATTGTGACGGTTTCTCTAAGCAATCTTATTCGTATCGGCTTTTCTTTTGTTCATTTTCTAAGGCTGAGAGAGGAAAATTGATTATTCCACTATTTAAAAAACTCAGTTTACGTACGCACAATCAGGCTTTGGAAGTATAACGAGTATTGGAAACCCCATGTGTATGTTATACGATCGCTTCCTATTTGTTGGCTGTTTTAAGGATTAGAAAGGCGAACATTTCACCATAAGGGACATGTGCTAAGTGTTTGTATCCTACGAGTCTGTACCCTTTTATTCTTTCAAAAGCTAGCTCGAATCTTATACTGGTATTCCCACTGTAATGAACGGCTCTATTTTAGTATATTTAGACCAGTATAACTTTGTTTACTAACAGCTGATTTTACATTTACAGAAAGTTTTTTATTATTATTAACAATGTTGTCCTCTGGTGTTTTTACTGATTCATCATATCGACGAGTAATCTATTATAACTTTGTCAAACAGCCATTTCTATACTTTTAGATAGTTCTATTCTTATTATCTATGTACTTCGCTGATGTTTTTAAATAGTTTATTAGATCAATGAGTTGTTGTAGAATGAATTGTCTGGATGCAAGGATGTTTTTATTGGGTGCATTCTAGCCATGTTTTTATGTACTTTTTATGCATTAATCTAAATGAGAAATAAAGATTCTGATGATGATGATGAAATGTGCCAATTGGGTGTAAACCAATTCTACCATGTTTAAAGGAGATAACACAAGCAGTTTATCACTGGTTTGCAGTGGTAATGTGTACAGAGTCGTAAAAGCCAACAAAAATGTTTTCAGAAAACAGGAGGGTGAAGGAAATACGTTGGGTGATGACCCTGCAGAGAGGGCCAAGTCCAACAATGACCTCCTGAGACAAATGAAAAAGATTGTGCTTTCTGTCAAATTTAAAAGGTTTAAAGCTTTGAGAAGACTAATTAGGTTGGGGAGACCTGCTAGGGAAACACGTGTCACCAGGCACACATTATGGACCTACAACAGTTCATAACTAGTACAGTATCACTCATAAGTGAGATGTTACTTCAGGGATCAGTGTTTAACTTTGCGGTTACGGATTTAAATCCCAGTGGATCCACATAGCCATTAATTCTCCAGAGTATAAAATGAGCACCATTGAGTGGGACAGTGCTTAATTCCAGCTAGGGTTGTACTGCTCTCCTTCTCCCTCCAGTACTCCGTGTTAGGTTCTGGAATTATATTTCAGCCAAACACTTTGACTAAGTGCAAGAACAAGTCAAAAATGGGAAGAGGAGGGGAAAGGAAAGGGAAAAAAAATGAAAACAGTGACAGAGGAAGAATGCAGGAATGAAAAACAACCTGCAAGAGTAAGATAAAGAGGAATGAAGTGTATGAAGGTAGATGAAAGTGGCCTGAGGTGGAATCAGGACATGACAGCCTTTGTATCTGGCAGCCATAGCATTCAGCAGTGCAAGCGATGGGCTCGAGAGAAAAACTTTCAGCCCCAGTATTTGTTCTTTTACAAATAAAACGCTGCATTTAGGAACAGTAAACATCTGTTGTTAGGTGTCAAGATGCCCCAAGGAGTGAACATGCACTTTACAAAAACACATCAAGTTACTTTTAAATATTAAAACGATTTTTCATGAGGAAATACCTCATAGCAAGCACAAGAAGGCATATGTTTTTAGATGACTTAGCATTATTATGAATTTGATTTTTCAGTGATAGAAACCATCTAATAAGAGGAAGGATCTGGCTTTAGAATACAAATCAGCACTATGATAAAGGAGAGCTATGTATTGTTTTTTGAAAGATCGAAGATATGAGATATGAATCTAAATTAATGAACTCAAGAAGGCACAATCGCTACAACGTGCTGCACATGTAGGGTCAGATTTACTAAGCTATTGCATTGTCCTTGCGTCGTGCAAGCCGACGCAGGGCAACGCAAGTGCTTGAGTGACATCTACAAAGCCATGCAGCTCCGTATTTGTGTGGCCTTGCGTTAATTTTCACACACAAAATAATGTAACGTAGCACCCTTCATTGCTGTACATTACCCTGCATTGAGAAAGTGTTACATGGGTGGAGCTAGGGCGTTCCCGGGCATGCATCCATGTATTTTGACACAAACTCACATTTACTAAAGTTAACCTGGGTGTGTCCCAAAATGGTTTGTCTATACCCAATGCTGGTGTAACAAGAAGAAATATCTTTATTTCTCCTTGTTTCTTTCTCTTTGCATGTTGTACTGCTTTCTGCAGCACTCATGCAAAGAGGACTACACCTCTCTGGACAGTTTTTTCCAGGAAGGGGCACCTTCCTGCACAAAAACTAGCCTGTCAACAACACAGGCACACTTGCACCATAACACAAGGGGGACTGCATTGGCTCTAGGCATCCACAAGTGAGCCAGCCCAGGGTGAGAGCTAAACAGTGCCATGTCTTTGTAAATATGGTGCAGTTCAGCTCTCTCCTATTCACGCAATGCAGCGCAGCAGTTATGGTAAGTAGAACATTTAAAAATGTTGTTTAGAATGTTCTGCATACTTCTCATGACTTTCCTGCAAGGCTTGAAAGTGATGAAAATGTAGGTTAATTATCATCTTCCCCGAACTTGAATAAAGGGCTCTAACTAGGTAGCAGTTCAGTGGGTGCCGAACTAACTTGTTACGGTATAGCATTAATTTTTAACAAGAACCAGAACAAATAACCATACCAATAACAAAGAAGAATTGCTATCAATATTGTTGCTATTATGTTTATTGCTAGTAATATTATTAGTATTATAGTATCTTAATATGTCAATATCCTTTCTTTATTTCCTAGACTAATATGATCCCGGGCTCTCCGAGCAGTGAGGAATCTGATGGCGGCTTTGCCCGCCTGCGGCGACGGAAGCTTTCCTTTCGAAGGAGAACGGAGAAGGGTAAGCGAGAGAAGTTCTAAGGAGAGGAGACCGAGATTCACTGAGCGATGCACGTGAGCCAGTGAGGAGACAAGGAGCCCAAACCAGTGCTTAGTTTCAAAAAAACAAAATTAAAATAATATGAAGAAGAATATTAATAATAATAAGAAAAAGAAGAAGAAGAATACTAATAATAACAATAGTAGTAATAATAATAATAATAATAATAAGTAGAATAGCAATAGTAGTAGTGATAATAATAATAACAAGAATAATAGTAATCTGTGGCGGGGTAGAAATGACTAAGTGGAGACTAGGTCGATGTAGGTAGGGCTTTATTTTTGTAATCACTCGTTTGTGGCGGCTAGTCAGTCTCTCTGCGGCAAACTTTGCAGGATCTGTGGTGGCGTCAGGATCTTGGGTCTCGTAGAGCTGCCTGGACTTCTCCTCGTTTTAACTACTCAGCAGTCTCGTCGATGCAGAGGTATAGGGGAGTAGAAGAAAAGAAGCTGTCAGGGAGATGCCCTTCACAATATGAACAAACCCAAGGACCAGTGGTTGAGAGAGCATCACGTTCACTCGTGAAACATGCCACAAAAAGAAGTGAGCAAAAATGTCTTATGTCTTCATTACCCCGATTAGGGTCCTCCCCGTCCCAGTCCTAACAATGTGAGGCAGTCCTGCATCCACCCAGCCAATCACAACGCCAGTATTTCTATAGTACATAAGCCCCGCCCACCTACTGCCATGCCTGTTAGCAACAAGACTCTGACACAAACACAGCGGGAGGGTGGGAGGGAAGAGGACTGGGACGGGGAGGACCTTAATCGGGGTAATGAAGATTACCGGTAAGTAATAAGACATTACCCCCTCATGGGTCATCCCCGTCCCAGTCCTAACAACGTGAGGAACTCACAAGCAGAGAACCAATAAAGAAAACCCGCAGGACACCAAGATCCATGCAGAGTACAAAACTTTAATCAATAAAAGATCAATGAACAACAGCGTTCAAGACGCCAACAAAAAAACTGTCAGCAGAGGCATGTAAAACATCAAGCCGATAATGTCGCACAAATGTGTGATGAGACTGCCAGGTGGCCGCCCTACAAATCTCCTGGATAGAGACCCCCGCCGCCTCAGCCCAGGAAGCAGACACAGAACGCGTCAACCGACCCTGTACATGAGACGGAGGAGGCAAATCCAAAGACTTGTAAGATTGACAGACCGCCAAACGGACCCACCGACTGATCATGGAAGTGGAAACCTTCTTCCCTTTAGCCACACCCCCACAGGAGACAAACAGGGCAGGAGAACTCCGGAACCCCAGGGAACGTTGGACGTAAATCTGGAGAGCCCTGCGAACATCCAAAGAAGGGGGAACTAGGGAATCCCTCTCAGCAGGCAAATCAGGAAGAATCACCTCCTGCTGCAAATGAAAACTCGAAGAAACCTTAGGCAGAAAAGCCGGATCAAGCCGCAAAACGACCCGATCCGGGTAGAACTGCAAATAGGGAAACAAAACGAGCAAGGCACCCAACTCACCCAACCTGCGAGGGGAGGTAATGGCCAACAGGAAAAGCCACCTTAGCGGACAGCCACAACAAATCCGCCTCCATCAAAGGCTCAAAAGGGGGCAACCGCAGACCACGCAAAACAGTAGGCAAATTCCAAGAAGGAATGAGAACAGGAGAAAACGGCCGACGAAGCCGAAAGCTCCGAAGAAGCCGACTAACCAAAGGAGCAACACCCTCCAAGGAGGCCCCAGGACCCCGACAAGCACGAGCCGCCGCCTACTGAGCAGACAACGTGGAAGGGGAAAGGCCTTTCAAAAAACCATCCTGGAGAAACTCCAACACAGAAGTAGGAACCCCCAGTACAGGATCCACCCCATGAGAAGAACACCAAGAAACAAAAGAACCCCAATGGCGGCCATAGCACTTAAGGGTCGAAGGGCGGCGAGACAGCTGGATGTCACGAGCCACCACCGATGAACAACCCAAAGACTCCAAAGTCAACCGCTCAAGAGCCAAGCCGTCAGCTGCAAACGACGAAGACAAGGCAGAGACAGGAGTGAAAACTGAAGAGGAGATGGACACAAAGGAAGCCGGACAAACCGACCCTTCGCCAGCTTCAGCAGGAGAGGAAACCAAATGCGGCGTGCCCAGAAAGGAGCAATCAACAGGACTGAAACATTCTCCCTCCGAATCTTCTGCAGCACCCTCGGAGGAGGGGAATGGGAGGGAATGCATACAGAAGGCCCGAAGGCCAGGGAATCGAAAGAGCATCCACCGCCCAAGCCTGAGGACACAGCACCTCCGAACAAAACCGGGGCAGGAGAAAGTTGTAAGGGGACGCAAAAAGATCGATCTAAGGAGTCCCGAACCGAAGGCAAAGGGACAGGAACAAAGGAAGAGAGAGATGGTACAGAACAGAAGATGGAAGGTCGCAGCTCAAAGCGTCCGCATGAAAATTCAACCGTCCCGGAATGTACACCGCCCTCAAGGCCAACAGATGAGATTCCGCCCAAGCACAAATCATGGAGGCCAACATGTTCAGAGACGCGCTCCTGGTCCCCCCTGACGGTTAAAGTAACAACGAGCCACCTGGTTGTCGGTACGAACCAACAGATTCGCCCCCAGGAGAGGAACCTGAAAGGACTGCACCGCCACCCAGACAGCCGCCAACTCCCGCCAGTTCGAGGAACGGGTGCTGTCTCCCTGAGACCACCGACCCTTGGCTTCCAAGGACCCCAAAGTGGCCCCCCAACCCCAGAGACTTGCATCCGTCGTCAACAAAAGAGGAGGAGGAAGACAAAACCGGCACCCCCTTCTCCAGGTTGGGAGTTTAAAGCCACCAGTCCAAGTCCTGAATCAGAGCAGGAGAGAGAGGAATCAGAGTCTCGTAATCCACCCGGGAGGGGTCCCACCGAGCCAACAGATGAGTCACCAAGGGCTTGAGATGGAGGCGAGCCCAAGGAACCACAGCAGTGGTCGCAGCCATCAACCCCTGGACCCGCAACCAAACACGAGCCGGGGCAGAGGGACGACTCAACAGATCCCGCAGCAGAGTCTGTAAGGAAAGGATCCAAACAGGAGGGAGAAACACCGCCCCCAGGGAGGTGTCGAACAGACCCCCGATGAACTGAAGTCTCTGAACAGGAACCAGATGAGACTTGGCCAAATTCACCTTGAACCCCAGCTCCTGGAACAGGGACAACGTAGCCTCCACCGCCAGAAGAGCCTGAGGGAAAGAGGAAGCAGAGACCAAACAATCATCAATATAGGGAAACACGGAGAAACCCTGATGTTACAAAACCCCCACAGCAGGAGCCAATACCTTGGTAAAAGTCCTGGGAGCAGTGGAGAGGCCGAACGGCAGAACTGGAAACTGGAAATGTATCCCCTGGACCACAAACCTCAGGAACCGCTGACTGGCAGGATGGACCGGAACGTGAAAATAGGCGTCCTCCAAGTCCAGGGAAGCCCAAAAATCTCCCTCCTGGATGAGGGGAATTACGGACTGCAATGTGACCATCCGAAAATGATCCAGCCGCACCAACTTGTTCAGGGAACGGAGATTCAGTATGGGGCGGAAGGAACCATCGGGCTATGGAACCAGAAACATACGGGAATAGAACCCCAGGCCCACTTCCTCCACTGGAACCGGCACCACCGCCCCCTTCTGGAACAACAAGGTGACGCCGGACAACATGGCAGACCGCCGCACTGGGTCTCTTGACAACGGGGTAACCAGAAGACAATCCAGAGGGGGAGGGCCTCAGAAGGGAATCCGGTAACCCCACCTGATGATATCCAAGACCCATTGATCGGAGATCAGAGCCGACCAACGGTCCAGAAACAAATGGAGACGAGCCCCCACAGCGGCATAGTCACTTTTGTCCAGCACCAGAGGGAGGCTGCGGCAGCTGCTGCTGCTGTTGCTGCTGAGGCGGGGATTTATAATGGAACGCGGCCCCCCGACCACGAAAGGGCTGTGAGGACAACACCCCCTGAAACCCCTGCTTCTGGAAAAAAGCTATTTTCTTAGGAGCAGGCTGAAAAGGCTTCAACAACCTCTTCTCCTCCGCAGAGCGCTGCACCATCGATTTCAAGGCATCCCCAAAGAGACGAGGACCCTCAAAAGGCAGTTTATGGACCAAAGACTTCTGAGCAGCATCAAGACGCCACGGCGGTATACACCTGTTACAACGCAACTTTTACAACTACCTACCATTACAACGCAACTTTTACAACGCATACCATTACAACGCATTGCGCTGGGGGGCGCTCTAGGATAGGGAATAAGTTTAATTTACTATCCAACACCTTCCCTAGTGTCCACGGGGACTGGAGTTGGAATAGTAAATTATACTTACCACTATCCAGCACCTCTAAGCGCTATGCGTTGTAATGGTATGCGTTGTAATGGTCGCGTTGTAATGGTAGGTAGTTGTAATGGTATGCGTTATAACGTCATACATCCCGCCACGGCTTTATCCACAGAGACCTCCTCCCAGCCACCGCCGCCCCAGCAGCCGAGGAGAAAGCCTACAAGGAATCAAAAGTGACATCTGACAGGAATTGCGCCAAAACCTTCATTTGAGCCAACACAGGAGTAGGGTCCCCATGATCCTGAAGACAGTCAAACAGCATCTCGAAATCCTTGAGCAGGACCTGTGACGCATAGGCCGCATAAGTGCTAGCACGCATCCCAAAGTGAGAAGCGGCGTAAGAACGCTTGAGAGCAGATTCCACCTTACGCTCCACCGGATCAGACAGGGAAGCCTCCTCCGAAGAGGAAGAGGAGGAAGCCATAGAAGACAAAAGAGAATTAACCTTCGGAATCGCAGGAAACTGGGAATCAAAGTCCGCCAGGCGATATCGTTTCCCCAGGAATCGCGGAATACCCTGCTTATCCACCTCCAGCCACTCATTCGTGAGGATATCCTTCAGGACATCATGGAAGGGGAGGTCATCCACCACAGAGGAACTATACTGCGCGTAAAACCCCTCTTCAGACAGGGATTTAGGGTCAAACCCAAGCACCTCACGAATATGCACCAGCATGTCCGAAAAAACCTTGCCCTGGATGTACTTTCCCTTAGGGGAATTGTCCAGTTCTTCCTCATCATCCTTAGCCCGCTTAGCCGCAGGCTCCAGCAGCGCAGACTGGACCGCAGAATCAATCAAGTCTCGTAAATCAGCCCTAGAAATCTGCAAGACGTCGTCCTCCTGCAGATCCTGAATATTATGCTGCTTGGAAACAGCCTTAGCCGGCACAGGAGAAGAAGCCCCCTCACTCATGGTGAAAAAACCCAGAAGTAACCAAACAGGAAATCACCACAACAAAGGAAGTGCCCAGCAACCTCCAATAAATACTGCCCCCAATCAACCAATCACGCAAAGGTGTGTTGAAGAATGAAATAAGAAGAGGGCAGCCCTGACGTCTCCACCCACAGCCACAGGTCAAAAGAGAATGGCCGCGGGGGCCAGACACTGCGATAGTGCAGCAGCGCCGGAACGACCCGAGGCCAGGACACCATCAAAACTCCCCGCCCCAGCCCAGCACATGAGCGGGGAGCGCACCTGACCCCAGAACAGGAGCCCGGCCGACCGGAAAACCGGAGCGGCCGAGCCGTGCATTACAAGATTAAAACAACAGAAATATTTAAACACACATGAAAAACTCACGGAACCGCCACCAAAGGAAACTGGATCCAGGGACCGGAACCGGGAGCACCAGCGTTCCGACAGCCGTCGGAGCAGAAAAAAAACAGGCATGGCGGTAGGTGGGCGGGGCTTATGTACTATAGAAATACTGGCGTTGTGATTGGCTGGGTGGAGGCAGGACTGCCTCACGTTGTTAGGACTGGGACGGGGAGGACCCATGGGGGGGTAATGAGTGGTGACTGGTGAGGGAGTGAGAAGTGAAAGGGGGATCAATTAGTGCAGGCCCGAGAAAGGACGACTCAGTTCTAAACCTACGGATGTCCCCGCCTCCCAACCAAGCCCGAGAGCCGCTCCTGTACCTGTAAAAGCCACGCTCCTCCAGGAACGTGGCCTCGGGGATATGCTGGAACGTTGGCCTCCTGGCACTACTCGGGGTTCTGATGATCTCGACCCGCCGTCTCTTCCGTTCTTCTCGATATCCTCAGGGCTTTCCTGAAACAAACTCGCAACCACCGCTGTTCCTCCATCCTCCGTCTTCTGCACTTCCTCCTTTTTAACCAATGGAAATGCACTGACGTCCGAAGGGTGCGGGGCCTCGTCGTAGTAAATGGGCCAGTTAAAAGCACCTGGTTATTTTTCTTCGTCCTGTGAATGTACCAGTGGTGACGTTTCCCAAGTCCAGTCATCCTGCTGGGGAGTAAAGAGAGAGGGTGATGGGGGTATAGCGGACCACCAGTCTGGGTAATGATCCTGATGTGGGGTCAGACGGCCGGCCTGGTCACATAATCATAATAATAATATTAATAATAATTAAGTTCGGGCGCCCAAAGTTTTTCTTTGGAGGCTGCTACCCACTCCCACCACTGCTGTGTGCTATTGACACATAGTACCCACCATAGTTTGTGAACTAAGCAGTTCTTTTCTTGTGGTTGACATCAGGGAACTTAGTACAATGAGTCACAACTAAAGTACTGTTTCCTTGACAATATGAGGAGGCTCCTAGTAATGCTTAATAATGCTCTATACCTTATTTTTTTGCATTGTTTTTTTTTTCATAAACCTTTTTATTGGATTTTTATTCATACATGTCATACATTAGTCATACCTTACTCATCTGTTACTGTATTACAATTAATATTAACATTGTCGTGACAAATACCAGCGTGGTAATGTATCGAGTAATTAAGTAGGTAATCTCCCTATCATCTCCAATGGAGATGCCGGGAGACATCGAGGAAGCGGTTGTTGGTAGGGTTACCGCAATTCTCCGACCCGTATGACAGTCTCTAGTCCAGAGTCCCCTGCATAGTGTGTCAACCAATGATTATCCGTATTCTCTACTGAACTTGGGGATTCAGAACCAGGGGAGTGAGGGGTTGGGGGGAAAGAGGGGCGTGGGGACACATATGGTGAGGTCAAATGTAGTGGAGCTTCGAGTCATTTTATCATCTGTATGCATTCCTTCCTATCCTGACTGATGGTGTGTTTCCCGGTGGGTGCCCCGGGGAGTGAACTGGTGTAGCAGGAGGGGGAGACTGCACGGGCGAATTAGGGTGCGCTTAGTCCAGGCGTTGCTTGGGTGTCATGCAGGGGTTTTACGTTATCACTGTGTGTCTGCTTAAAGTCGTGTAGGAGCATTGCCCATTCCAATGAAATAGGGCGCTTACGTATGCCTCGGGCTTCCTCCTGCCAGATGAGGTCTTCTTCGGCTGCGGCCCATTTCTTCACCGCCCCCCACCACACTGCTATTCGTGGGACCTCGGCTGCACGCCAATGCATTGCTACACTATGCTTTGTTAGTAGGACGGCCAGCAGAGCAAATTCGGTCTCTATCTTCTTGCGTTTCTGGCGCTTAAAGATGCCTAGGGCGCATGCCTCCCATGTGTGGAAATCAGTTAGGCCTGTGACTGTTCGTAGTGTGGTGTGCACCGTCGTCCATAGGGTTTATATCACCGGGCAAGTCCACAACATGTGAATAAAGGGTGCGTCCGGGACGTGACAGCGGGTGCATTCGAAGCGGGATGTCGGGTAAAAGCATTTAAGCCGTGCCGGCGTGAGATAAGCACGGTGCAGCACATTAAACTGGACGTTTTTGAATCTTTGTTTGCAGGACACTTTTTTGTCGTATTTTAGGGCCCTCAGCCATTCTCTATCATGGAGGTCGCGACCGAAGTCCTCCTCCCAGTGGAGTCCTAGGCGTGTAAGTGGGACGTGTGTGAGTTCCATGATGGGTTTGTAGATCCATGTGATATGGTGTCTACCAGCCCCCATATGTAGTAGTGTGTGCAGCACCGGGTGAGTCTTAGGTTTCCCGTCCTGCATGTCCCAGGTCCGTCTGCAGTCCGCCACCAGCTGCAGGTGTAACAGGAATTTACCGTCTGGAAGCCCGCTTCCCTCGGTCAAGTCTGCGAACGAGATCAGCCGCCCGTCGGAGAACAGGGCTTCCGTTTTGGTGAGCTGGTGTTCAGACCAAATCCTGAGCTCTCCCGCAGAGTAGAACTCATGTCCTTTAGGGAGCCGTATATCAGAGTCCCTGTGGACATACAGTGGATCCGCATGATACAGGTTCTGGCCGTGGTGACCAGAAATGGATGAGACGGGTTGGGTTTGGTACCAGGAAGGAGCATTCGGATCAGCTCCGGAACTGTTATCTGTCCCTCCTGGGCCCTGGTTTCCCCAAGGTTCCGATGTGCTGTCCAGCGTGATAGCCACTGGAGCTGCGCCGCTAATAAATAGGTTTCAAATGATGGGGCTCTCATCCCCCCTTATCGCGAGGCAGCTGTAAGGCCGAAAGGGCCACTCTGCAGCGGTCCCTTCCCCAGATCAGGGAGATAAGAAATGAATTTAGCTCTTGGAAGAAGGTCCGGGGTGGGGTCACCAGGATATTAGCGAAGTAGTAAAGAAGCCAGGGCACCATTATCATTTTGGATATGGCTAACCTCCCGATGGGAGACAGAGGTAGGGTCCTCCAGAAATTAACTCGGAGGGCTTGGTAATGGTTGCCTTCCAGGAGGTCCTGGGATTCATGGTAGAGTCTGATTCCGAAAGTATTGCGGGGCGTCGCCAGTCCATGCCAGTGAGGCATTTCCTAGACGAATTTCTCTGTGTGGAGTATTCGGGTGTAGGGGATAGATAGAGGATTTCTCCCAATTCACACGTAACTCTGCAGCCCTCTCGAAATCCGTGAGTGTGGACCAGAGGGTGGTGAGGTCAGCTGTAATGTCTCTAATGTAGATGAGGAGATCATCCGCATAGAGGGAGACACAATGAGTTTGACCTCACAATGGGATGCCCCACTGTTCGCCCACCTCCCGCAGCCGTGCTGCCAGCTGCTCCATGGCAATGGCAAATATGACAGGGGACAAGGGGCACCCCTGGTGTGTGCTGCATATGATTGGGATGGGAGAGGATGTAAAATGGCCTATCCTAACCCTTGTGGTGATGTCGGTGTTTAATTGTATTGTATTGTATTGTATTGTATTGTATTGTATTTGTATTTGTATCGCGCAACTGTCACCCTACGGGTATCCTGGCGCCCAAACAGGAAGTAGTCAGATGGAACAACAATACACTGGCTGTCATGACATGTAAAACAGCCGCCAGTTCCATTAAATGGAGTTAAGGGGATTAAACTTTGGCAAACAGCCATGTTTTCAGACTCTTTCTAAATCCATGCAGGGTGTCAATTTGCCTGATGTTCTGGGGAAGCTCGTTCCACATCCTAGATGCGGAAGTGCAGAAGGCTCTGCCTCCCATCCTCGATCTCCTGATCCTGGTGGTTGCTGCCAAACCCAGGCTAGAGGAACGCAGGGACCTGGTAGGCTTATACCAGTTGAGACTTTCCTGTAAAGGAATAGGTCCCGTGTTGTGCAGGGCTCTATACACAATACATAGGGACTTAAAAGCGACTCTACTCCCGATTGGCAGCCAGTGTAGATCTCTGAGCGCCAGCGTAGTGGAGGAGCTGCGAGGTCTTTTAAGTGCCAGCTTGGCCGCTATGGACTGGACTCTCTGGAGCCCCTGTAAGATGTATAAGGGGGCCCCTAGATATAGGGAGTTACAGTAGTCCAGTCTGGCCAGGATCACACTCCTAACCACTAGCCGGGTGTACGCTACAAATTGGGGCCCTACTCCCACCCTCCGAAGCATCTCAAAAAGGTATTGTCACGCTAGAGTTTCGGACTCCTTCTCAAGATCCAGTACAAGGCACGCCGCACGTGGGAATCTGCCCCGCACCCCGTCCTGAACCTGGAACAGTCGACGTATATTTTGGGAGGTATTTCTCCCGGGGACAAACCCCTGTGAGCCAGGATCCTCCCTAGAATCTTGCAGTCCGACGTCAGGAAGGTGATAGGGCGATAGGAAGTTTGAAGCAGCGGATCCCGGTCGGGCTTGGGGAATGTTACCAGTACGGATTCCCGCATTGATTGAGGGAGTAGTCCCACTTCTAGCGCCTCCCGAAAGATAGTGTCCAGCTGTGGGACCAGCTGCTGGGAGAATGCGGAGTACAGCTCTAGCGGGAAACCGTCATGTCCCGGGGCCTTGATTCTTGCTAAACGACGAATGGCGGATTTAATCTCCACTGGTATGAGTGGATCATTTAATGTCGTGCACTCTTCATCTGTGATTTGGACTATAGTGTCTGTGGTTAGCATGCTCTGAATGTGTTCCCCCCAGTCCTGAGTCGGCTCCTTGTAAAGCATGGTGTAGTAGTCATGGAAGGCTGATAAAATGTCCGCTTGCGCGTATACCACCTCCCCCACGGTGTTGCGAACGCTGGTGATTGGGTGTGTTTGCGTATCTTGACAAATGAGCCAAGCTAGCAGGGTGCCGGCGCGGTTCCCTTCATTGTGGACTCTAGTGGTGTATGTGCGAAAATTATAACGCTGTAGATCAGTACATGCCTCCTCGTATGTGGTTTTGGCCTCCGCTAGCTGTGTGGGGGGATCTCCCGTTGATCAGACATTTTAGATAACTGCACTACTTGTTGTTCTGCTCTGTGTACCGCCCTCTCTAGCATTGGTTTCACTCCTGCAATTTGCCTTATGCACGCTCCCCGCAGGACCACTTTAAAAGCGTCCCATTCTAGGGACCTAGTGGGTGTAGTGCCTGTGTTTTCAGCAAAGTAGTGTTGAATGGTGTCCGACTGCTCACAGTGGAACACTGGGTCTAGAAGGCAGTCTTTGGGGAAGCGCCACGTAGGGATCGGGGGTACGGGTGGCCACCATGTGAGCAACAGGGTATGTGCGTCTTGATCCGGAATGACCCTGCCCAAGTAGTCATAGTGTCTGATGCGTGGAAGGAGAGATTGTGTGCACTTCAAGTGATCCAAACTGACTCATAAGTTGTGAGGTATTGAGTGGATGGAATATATTTTGGTGGTCGGGTGCGTGCGTCGCCATGCGTCCGCTAGGGACCAGTGAGCAGTCCAGGTGCGGAATGCGGCCATGTGTGCCTGGGCTGGGGAGTGTGTGGTGGGGGTAGGATCTATCCAATGTGAGGTCTAGGGAGCAGTTGTAATCCCCTCCTAGTATCCACGGGGAGCGTGTAAATCCCGCCAGGGTGATCGATAGGGTCTTCCAAAATGGTGTCTGATCTACATTAGGGGCGCAGATGCTGCCTACGAGGATGGGCTGCCCATCCAATAACCCTTCCAGTAGCTTGTAACGACCCTCGGGGTCCACACCTCTACCAGTCTCGCGAAAGGGTACTCCGGGCAAGATCCAGATCAGGGCTCCTCTCGCGAAGGCGGAGTAGGTTGTGGCACTGAAAATGCCACGCCATTTTTTCTGGAGTTTGCATAATTCCTCCTTAGTGAGGTGGGGCTCTTGGAGGGGTATGATCTGCGCCTGCTCCCTCCTAATATACGCATAAATCGCATAGCGTTTCCTGGATGTGTGCATCCCCTGAACATTGAGGGTTAAAACTGGAAGTCCCTGTGTGCCATATTGGAGACGTTGTTGTGCCCTGATCGCTCTGAATGCTCTATACCTGATATCACATTGTATTCAATTTTGCAAATAATTTAGCTGCAGTTTGTAATTCTGACACAAGATGGCGAAAGGCTCTCATGTCAGCCATTCAATGCAGCCGGTGGAATAACAGAACTGTATTTAGCGGCGCACTTTGCCTTTAATCTATGAGAATCAGAGTGCCAAGGGGGACAAATATAAAATGTCCTACTCAGTAGCAGCTGGCAGGGAACAAGAGTGTAGGGAATGGCGGTGTCCGCCTGGGTACAAAATTCCTCCGTCATCCCTCGTGGCCAGAACCAGGAAGCACACAGGTTCCCTCCCCTAAGCCAATCACAATTTGCAGCATTGTGATTGGTCAGAGTGCCGTGGCTCGGCGCTCAGATGGGGAATGGGATGCTGGGCATGTGTCCCACCAGCTGTCTAATGCAGCCTGGTGGGACACATGCAAAGTGTGCATCTCAGACTCACTCCGGCCAAGCAGTCATGCACACTTTGGAGTGCTTTGGAGTGCTGCAACCATTATCACTTTATTTTTGCTTTTACACTGCTCCGAGAGCAATGGTGCGATGATCCTCCGTCTTAGCAGAGGAGCCCCCAGTGGTCCTGCTCGCCTAAAAAGTGCTGTTGGGTACCACCCGCAAACATCAACTCAAATTAAGCAAGGGCATTAATTGACAACTCATGTTATCACAAACACGTAATATGTACATGTTGCTGGTGTTGGGCATCGACACTCATGTTTGGTGGGCATTTAACCTCATGTTTGGTGGGCATCGACACTCATGTTTGGTGGGCATTTAACCTCATGTTTGGTGGGCATCGACACTCATGTTTGGGGACCGGTACTTATTTTTCACCAGACTTTAAGCCCGACTAAGTGAGAAAAGAGGAGGAGGAACAGAAATCTGGGAAAAGAGTGACAAAAGGGGAAAGTTGAGATGAAAAAAACATGCAGAGTGAGGTAAAAAGACAGAAAGTTTAGGGTAATTGAAGAGTAAGACATGAGGTGGAAGGAAAAATAGGCATTTTGCAACTTGAGATCATGCAGCTGTCTCCTAGAAAACTTTGTACCATGAACCCATGTGTTTAAGTATTTATTTTTTACACATTCTGCATTGGTTAGCACACATGCTTCGACTACGAAAAGTTGAGTTTTGTCATAGATCCAAGCCTAGATTTATTAAGACTTTGTGCCGGCTGAAAGTGATGAAAAGCGAAATAAAGGCTTACATGAAAATTACTATCCAGTGCAAAAGGTGTTTTTGCGCTGAAAGGGAGTCTTTTTCTCAGTGCAAAAGTCACTTTGTGATTCTTTGCACCACCTTGCGTCAAGGAGGCATTACTGAGGCTGATCAGCGGACATATCCAGATGTGTTGGTGCAAAGCTGGTCTAAGATAGCAAGCCGGAGCTTTCCACGAAAAAATAAACACCTACTGGAAGCAGACGTAAATAAGGGGACACATGTTCATTTTCCCCAAAAACCAACGCATTGCCTGGGTGCTGTACTGCACAGTCATGGCATGAGGTCCTTCTGAGTTTGTCTAGGCTTAGGGATTTGTTTTAGGACGGTGTGCGACCAGATCAAATCCTATTCGAGGCAGTGCACACTCATCTCTGTGTCATGTTGAGAGGCTTGCCTCACACATAGCAGCCTGTTTGTCCTCCAGATTAGGGGAAGCCAGCAGCAGCAGGCCAATCTCAGTAAAGCATGTCTCTGAGATGGTCTTACCCCCTTGCACAGCACAGTCCAGCGAAATCGGATTCTGACCAGAGTTGCATGAAAAATGTGTAAGTCTGGACCTCAGTGCTGAGAAGCCGAGATGCACTAAAACAGCGGGTGCCGCCGAAGCTACAGGGCCTTATCTCGGGACTGTTGGACCGGAGGCCATTAGAGAACTGTCACCTTTGTCCCCACTGGGATTAGTAGATAGCTTATCAACCTGCAGCCATAACAGTCAACAGGCTGTTGCGAAACCGTGGCAGTGGTGTGTTTAATGACACATCAGCGACAGTGTGCATTATTCAAAGTCCAGTGCCAGGTACAGGTGCGCGTTCAGCAGTCTTGCGAACACCCTCGCGCCTCTTTGCACCCTGCTATATTTTGAACACTGGTTTGACAAACTCACCAATGAACCAAACTGTGCAGCCCCTGGTGATGCTGATAGTCCTGCAACTGCAGTAAGAATGTGCATGAAGCACTAATGTAGCTCTCTCTTCCATTCTATTGGGTGTGTGGGTACATAACACACTAGTGTTCCAGAATTCACACTCGCGTGTTCACAGCTCACTAGCCTTACTGCAGGCACACTAGTTCAAGTCCGATATTTCACACTACACATCTGTCCATGTGCCTGGATACCTTCTCGGATGATTAGTGCGCTATACACATCAATATAGCCTAAGCAAACATAACAAGGCACACTAGATTTATGGCTGAGAAGGGTGCATGTTTAGTGCATTAGTTCTGCCTGTATTTCACACCAGTGTGTGCGTGGCGCGCTGCTCCGATGGCCACGGGTCCTTGCACAGGACACAATAGTTTGAGTTCTGCATTTCTGATTACTGGGTTGACTGCACGTTCGACTTATGGCTGAAGGGTGTGCATGCATATTATACTAGTTATAAAT
Source organism: Lissotriton vulgaris (assembly GCF_964263255.1). Classification (NCBI taxonomy): domain Eukaryota; kingdom Metazoa; phylum Chordata; class Amphibia; order Caudata; family Salamandridae; genus Lissotriton; species Lissotriton vulgaris. The sequence continues at coordinate 244,892,117 of NC_141698.1, forward strand.
CTGTATTTCATGCTAATAGAACTCACAGCACACGACTATTATGGCTAGAGGATTGTGTTGCATATCCACTAGTTCTTTGTTTCTGAGGAGTTGGAAAAAAGCAGGCATTACACGCTAGTTCTAATTCTGTATTTCATACCAGTGGGGGCCTGGATGCATAACTCACCAGTTCTAATTGTGTATTTGAGACTAGAGTGGGGGGTCTGGCAGGGTGCATACCACACGAGTTCTGCACTTCAGACTAGTGGAGTGGTCTGGGTGCATGAAACATTAGTTCTAGAGTTGTCTGAGTGCATAATACACTAGTTCTGAACTTCATACTAGTGGGGTGGTTTGGGTGCATTAGATATTAGTTCTAGAGTTGTCTGAGTGCATAATACACTAGTTCTGAACTTCATACTAGTGGGGTGGTTTGGGTGCATTAGATATTAGTTCTAGAGTTGTCTGAGTGCATAATACACTAGTTCTGAACTTCATACTAGTGGGGTGGTTTGGGTGCATTAGATATTAGTTCTAGAGTTGTCTGAGTGCATAATACACTAGTTCTGCACTTCATACTAGTGGGGTGGTTTGGGTGCATTAGATATGAGTTCTAGAGTTGTCTGAGTGCATAATACACTAGCTCTGCACTTCATATTAGTGGGGTGGTCTGGGTGCATTAGATATTAGTTCTAGAGTTGTCTGAATGCATAATACACTAGGTCTGCACTTCATACTAGTGGGGTGGTCTGGGTGCATTAGATATTAGTTCTAGAGTTGTCTGAATGCATAATACACTAGTTCTGCACTTCATACTAGTGGAGTGGTCTGGGTGCATGAAACATTAGTTCTAGAGTTGTCTGAGTGCATAATACACTAGTTCTGCACTTCATATTAGTGGGGTGGTCTGGGTGCATTAGATATTAGTTCTAGAGTTGTCTGAGTGCATAATACACTAGTTCTGCACTTCATATTAGTGGGGTGGTCTGGGTGCATTAGATATTAGTTCTAGAGTTGTCTGAGTGCATAATACACTAGTTCTGCATTTCAGACTAGTGAGTGGTCTGGGTGCATAACACACTTGCTCTTGAGTGGTCTGAGTTCATGACCCTCTAGTTCTGCATTTCAGACTAGTGGGGTAGTCTGGGTGAATGACACGCTAGTTCTAGAGTGGTCTGGGTACATAACACACTAGTTCTTGAGTGGTCTGGGTACATGGCACACTAGTTCTGTATTTCAGACTGGTTTTCTGGGCGCAGAAAACACTAGTTCTAATTTTGTATTGCAGACTATAGGGGCTCTAGATGCATAGTACACTAGTTCTACTTGTACATTTGAGATTAGTGGGGGGTTGGTAGTAAGAGCACACCTGAGGTAGTACTGTATTTCATATTAGCGGACATCTGGGTGCACAACACACCATTTCTAGTTCTGTATTTCAGTCTGGTGGGGTGTGGGTGCATAATACATTGGTTCTAATTATGTATTTGAGACTAGTTGTGGGCCTGGGTGCATATTGCATAACTCACTAGTTCTAATTGTGTATTTGAGCCTAGTTTTGGGCCTGGGTGCATAAATCACTGGTTCAAATTGTGTATTTAATGACTAGTTGGGGGTCTGGATGCTTAACACTAGTGGCGGGGTGTGTAACACACATGCAGTATTTTTTGTCTAGGTGCATGGGACATTACCCCTGTTTCTATGGGTCCGGGTTTTTGCCACATGCCTCTAGTCATATTGCTAGGGCTGTTGGTCATACTAGTCCCACCTACTATGAGTCATGCCTCTGGGTAAATGGTACAAGTTCTGTTGAAGTGTAGAATATTAACATGAAAGGTCAATGGACAGAGTTAAAGCTAAAAAGAGGGGCCATAAATACAATTCCTATCCACATTGCACCCTTATCTAATGCAGCTACAGGAAACACAGCTGGTGGATAATAATTGCAGATCCCTTGATAAGGAGTGGTGCAAAGTCCTGGATCACGCTGGATTCAGAACTGGTTCTCATGGGGTGGGTATTTGGCACATAAATCACTGCCCCTAACAATCGCACAAACATAGAAAGACCTTGGGGGTGTTATGCCGCCACAAGTAGGGAATGGACTGGGGACAAATGTACCTGTGGGTTCCAATTGAAGATGATGGAAAAATGGGGAAATGGATCATTCGGTCTCTGGATATACTTTTGATCATGGGAGGAGACCTAAATCTCACAATGCAGACAAAAATGGATACAGTCACAGCGACTAACCAAATGGGTAGGGAAGATAAAAGACAATTTAACATTACGAATGCTCTAGACTGAATGGATCCTTGGAGGGAGGCGCACCCTGGTGATCAGCAGTATGGCTTGGGTCCAATTATTAAACACCATGCCATAGCTAGAGTATGGGTAAATGGCACACTTTCAGCAGAAATCCACTTGGGCCGAGGGACGACACAGTAATCCCACCATTCTTTGAATAAATGCATGTTTATTTGGAACCAATTTGAAGTATGTGAACCTCCCCATAGTAGTATAATATTTTAATAATGTGTCCGCCCTCTAGTTGGGCCCGCTCCGGATTTTGAAGACAGGGCAGTCTTTACCCCATTTAAATTCCTCACTGGCGTGTAAAGCTTCTCTTGCTGCCTGGTGGTCTTGGTTACTGTTTTTAAGGGTTCATTGTCTGGGCCCCACCTGCCATGTTGTGTCTTCGTGCTTTGATCGCCCCTTACAACCAGCTCTTGGTTTCACAGATGCCGACAGCGCTGGCGAGGCCAAGAAGGGCCAGAAGTCGGGCAGGGTGGGCCGCAACAGCCACACGCCAGGGGCAGGGAAGCCGGAGTGGGCCGAGGAGCACCGGAGCAGCTCTGCCACCAGCTTCCAGTCCAGCGACGACGAGCAGCCGCCCCCGGTGTCCAACGCGGTGGAGCTGTCTCCTTCGCGGGCAATGCAGAATAACACGGACTACATAACCTCGGACCTGGGAGAGGGCGACGGAGAGCCGAGGAGCAATGACGTCTGCAACCCTCTGTCAGGTAAGAGCCGTGCACGCGCCACGCAGGTGCTGTGAGGAGGGCATCAGGAGAGAAAGAGCGTGTTGTTTTTTTAATTACCATTATTTTTATTTTTATTACAACACAGAGAGCGAAAGGAGCGTTCAGGGAGAGCCCCGCCGCCAGTGTGTTCTCGCTTCCAGCCCCTCCTAAGAGTGGGCCGTGGCCGGGACAAAGCGCCATCAGCGCATCTGTACCGCTTGCTAAAAGCAAACACAAAACAAGCATTAGCATAGCCAATAGGTCTGCCTTTTGGATCTTATACGTTTTTAGTGAAGCATCAGATTATCCTGTGTGCTACAACATTTACTGTTAGTTCTCTTGTCACTGGTGATGGGTCAGACACACCTAAGCTTGTGTTTCTATTGTATTTATAGTTCATTGGAAATGCGATTTATGCCTCTATTGGTTAAGTTTATAATGGAAAATAATAAATATTTTGGTGCAAAAAAAACAAAAACATAGTTTGTCCCCGTTTAGTCACAATATTATAAGGAATGGCGTCTTACCCCAAACCATGGGAGATCTGGAGATAATTGGAAAGATTATCGGAGGCTATGAGCTTATTATGTAATCTGAATTCCGCCAACATTTGTTTTTATACTGCTTCCTTTTTAAAAAAAAAATATTTATGCAAGGAAAAATATGCTTTTTTAAATTATATGGACTGTATCTCTACTGATATCTGTTTTAATTGTCAATCTGAAGCTTTGGTTATTTTGTTTGTCTGTTTTTTTTTCTGTGTGCTTTTATGGTCTTGTTTCATGTACCGAATAAAGCTTCATGAATTGAATTGATTATCGGAGTAAGGAAGATTGCAAGATCTGACAAGTTCTGAAGCAGATATTGCTTTTGAACACACACTCTGGTGTACAAATCGTAGCACACTTACATGCCATACCAACTTGTCGCTCACATAGAAACGTGCTTATGCAAGAGTTCTACCAGCCTGCAGGGACCACAGGGCATGTGGGCATGCCCCAGAGCAGTCAGTGAGTTCGCAGTGGAGATGGGAACTTCCGGCGGCGCCACAACCCCCACCACTTCAGAGCTACATGGTACAGTTACAGCACAGCAACTTAATAACAAGATGCTCATTGTTTTAAATGAGGCTCCGGGACCCAACCAGGTGGGCCTTGAGCACTATACAGAACCACACCAACAAATCTGCAATGGCCCCGTCACTGGTGTCTGCCTACCTACAAAGCCAACCCAACTACTGAAAGATAAATACCTACTTAAAGATTGAAGGGCCTGATGTGCCAAGGTGTATTTCCATTTCTGTGTCAATGGGAAAACACATTCAGTCAATTTTGTTTCCTGCAGTGCTCTGGTATCTATAACCTAATTGAACCATTGGGTTGCAGCTGACACACAAACCTTTGCAGAAGGCAAGTGAACATTGCTTGACTTCCAACACTGGTGTAGGGTGTATGGAAGGGGTACTGGTGTGGTGTCCTATTTGTTGTATGGGGAAAATATACTCCTTGCAGCTTATCTATGGAACTCCCAATTGGGATATGGAGACTAGATAACACAATATTTGGGGAGGGCCGCATTTGCACTGTGCCTGTGCAAACGTGGAGAGAGCGGGTACAGTGTTCTTGGGACCTCTAAGTGGAGGGTGAGTGTAGGCATATATTGATTTCCATATTTGGAAAGGGACTGCATCTGTAGCCCGGAGGGTGCATGTGGACTGACCAAAGAGTGCCAAAGCGCATGTCAGGATTAAGGGGATCAGAAGGGCGATGTGGTGGAGGAAAGTGTCTGGACAGCCGTACACCAAAAGGGAATCTAAAAGAGGTGGGTTTTTAGGTAGTCTTTCCAGGGAGTTTTATGGTGCCTCTAGGCGGAGTGTCTCCAGTAGTTGTCTGAATTATCATGCCCTGGGAGGCTTCGGGTTGTGTAAGTTATTAGGCTTGTGGTGCAGGGCATATTTGCAGGGGGGACGTGTGGGGTGACATACTACTATTGTAAAAGAGCACTCTCAATCCCTTTCAATCCAAGGGTTACTCTTTCGTGATGCATGCAGTGGAAACGTACACCCCCCACCCCATGTCAAAACAGTTTATGATTAAGACTCCCAATTTTCCCTTTTTACACATAGATCTGTCTGCTTTTATCTTTAAAAGTAGAAAGATATTTTAAATCGGGCTTCTTATAAGTGTCTTTCCGTGCTGGTTCCGGAATTTAAGGTCAACAGCTGAGCAACTGCACAGAATGGGGAATTTTAAAAACAGGATGGAATTTCGTAAAATATTGGCCTGTATTAACATACATCTCTAGTATGTGCATGTGTTGGTATGCTATATTTGGCTGCTTAGTGTGCTAATACACAACACTTATCTGAGTATTATAAATACAAAAAAATGTGGAAATATACAATTTTATAACCTCACATGTTCACAAAACACGAAATGAAAGTGGAAAAAATACCAATAAGACTGCCCAAAAATAAATACGGATAAATACCTACTGAAATGTAAAAAAAAAATAATAATACAAGAAACCCGGGAGCCCTATTCAAGATGCATAATTATAGAGTGGCTGTGTGGATTTCCTGTGCTTTTTAGATTCCCCCACGGCAACCACTCGAAATTTCAACAAGCATTGGCAGAGCCAATAGGTCTCGGCTTGGGACCTTATTAGTATTTAATTATGCAGCACAATATCCTTGGTGCAACATCAACTGTTGCATGGCTAAACACTTATAATGTCCCAAAGGTGAGACCTATTGGCTATGCCAATGCTTGTTAGTGATTGTCACCAGGGTGCAGGTGTTGTCTTGGGCCTGCAACAGTTTGCTGAGATCGTCTAGTAAACCACTGTGACCTGGTAGACATGATACGACTTTTAGTAGATATGTTCTTATAATGGGAAAGTGACGCCAAGTCCCAAAATGCATGTTACTATAAGCAGAAAATAAAAACAAAATCAGAGAAAGTTCGACACCTGTGTATGTGGCTCTATGTCAACTAATATCTGGGTCAAGTGTTATGACAGGAGTGAATTGACAGTAATTTGCCAACTTGAGGTTGGCATTATAGAATGAAAAACAAATCACTGCAATGCTGGCTATATGTGTTGACCTACGCAGTGGGGTTCTAGTCTTATACCATATTGGGACATGTCTGATTTGCACCTGGATACTTATTCTGTCTGGGCGATAGTACTTCAGCTCTACAAAAATCAAATATGAGGTGGTCATTTTACTATCTTGCTGCCTTTTGTATCAGAAAAAAACACCTTACTCCTGTGTATTGTATCCATACCATGTTACAGAAATTTACAGTTTGAAATGCCAATTTTACCAATCATTAGCAAATAACAAGGAAATATGCAGAGCAATGACAATATGCCACTTCCAAACATACTTCTTACAACAACACATTTAAAGCATATTTGCAAGCTACATGCACACATTTGTTTGATTATAAACTTAGGTATGTTTATTTTGTCAATGCTTGTGACAATTAGAATTCAGTAAAATTATCTTCAAGGTATTTGGTTTCCGTAGATGTTTTGGGTAAAATGACTACAACTTTGCAGGGACAGATTTTGGTAGTGCATGTCTGTTACCTTACTTACGGTAATCACCTGCATGACGTAACTGATCCAGCAGCATCAGCGAACAGAAGCCAAACACATCGGTGGAGACTGAGCAAAGGAGAGAGAGCCTGGATCCCGGGAACAGCGTGCGGCCAATGACACGCATCGCCAGCACAGGCAGCAAGCCTCGGCCAGGGACCCGTGCTTAGTAGCAATCCCGCCCGTGGCTCCTGCCTGACCATGCTCGGCATCCATAGCGAGCCACAAGATAGAATGAAAAGATCAGAGAACACAAAGGAGCAGAGTTTGGCTGAAGCTTATGGTGGCCAGGGAAGGAGGAGGATTAAAAAGGGATAATCATGGACGAGCCAAAAACACTCACAAGCAGAGAAAGGCGATGAAGAACAAGGGGGAAATTGAAGAGAAAAAGAGGAAGAAAGTAGTGGTCTGAGCTTGAAAGCCGTAGTCGCTGTGCCTGGAAGAGCACCGTCACCTAGAAAGCACCGGCCAGAGTACTCTGGATGCCTCTGGCGAGAACACACTGCACGGCTCACCTGTAGCGAAGAGCCATGCAGGCAGGCACATCCACGCTCTGAAGCAGCCTCAGGAAGCTCAAAGGTCGGTAGAAGCACCTCACTACTAAACTGGTTCCTTGCGGTACCAAAGATTATGGCACTTAAAAACTTTTCTTCGAGTGGTGCAGCTTTCCCCTAAAAGTGACGATTCGTGCATTGCTCATTTGAAGCGCACAGAAATGCATGGTTTGACGTCTCCATGTTCAACAGTTCATCACTCGTGGACTGTGAATAGTTGCATTTGTAGGCGCTATACCAGCAAGCCAAGTACAGAGGTACAAATTTTACTCTTTGATGGAGGCTTTTGCAGTGACATTAAACTCTGCACCCTTTCTTTGAGGTGGCGTGGAAGGAGCAAGCCCATAATGTTTGATTATAAACTCAGAAAGGTCTGTTCATTTTGTCAATGCTTGTGCCAATTAGCCTTTGACCCGCGATGGGGTGGGGGGGGGAAACTAATGCTGAAACAAGTAGCAGCTGTTTTCAAGCACACTCGTGCTTGTGGCACCATCCGCCTTGCGGGAGCGAGCAAAAGCCGATTAGCATATGCACCCCTGCTTGCTCCCGCAAGGTGGATGCCACCACAAGCACAAGTGTGTGCTTGAAAATGAGCAGAGCGACGGCTAAAGGCCCTCCTATTCAGCAGATGCGCGCTGAGTAGGCGAGACCCAAAAAGGAGCACATTTTTAGTTTTAAAATTTCGTCTGAACACACAGTACAGTTATTTACTCTTTCACTGTTGAATATGCATTATAAGGTAAGAATGCATTCTTTAGGTCACTGGTGTGACACATTTTTTGATGGGTTTTAATAAGGTCTAGGTTTTAGGTCTAGTGCGCTTCTGGTGTCCTGAGTATAGGCTGGTGTTTCATGGAAAGCTCCATACCGACATGCCTTCGAAAAACAAGAGTGCGTAGGCACATATGAGTGGATTTGGGCCTCTATGGGCCTCGTTGCCTCATGCGTGTTAGGTTGTAAGGTGTAGGCTTAACAGTGGGGTCTTTAATGAGTCTCTGTGTTCTCGAGGCCGGCGAGTATTTTAGATTGTCCCGTTGGGGAAACTGTCAACGGCATGCCTGGCTGGATTGTAAGTCTACGGGCGGTGGCATTAAGGAAGAAGGCAACTATAATTGTTTATGTCTATGGCCAATGGGAGGGCAAATGAGTTGTGGATTTCCACGTCTATGAATGCTGCGAAAAGAATCAACGGGTTGCCATGTACATGTTGTTTCGTGGACCGGCCGCAACTGATGAGAATTGAATCACCAGACTTTAAATTCACTTCCGAAGCTTTGGGGCAGTAGTAAATGGATGTTTGATGTGTCCTTTCAGCAGGAGGTAAATGTTATTCTTGTTGATATCTCATTTGCGCTGGAGAGGAGGGGACTGAGCGGTGAGAACTAAGATGCCTTCTCTCTGGAGCACGTACGCTCCCCTCTATTATCATAGCAGATAAATTCTCCATATTAAGACCAGGTGGAAATCGGCCTGCGTTTCCTCGCCCAACTGCATTGCCTAACTTCAATTTAAACAAGCATTTGCAATGTAATAGGACACACATTTAAGGTGAGACCTATTGCATTGGAAACGGGACTGCGGGTGGGCAAAAAGGCACGAACACAAGTGGTTGAAGGAGGGGTCCAGAAGTCACAGCTTGGGGTAGGGTGCAGTGGAGACAGGGAAGAACATAGTGTTTGCAGTACAGGGGCCAGTAGCCGTGGAAGTCTACAAATAACAACATGGCCTTCAGGAGAAGGGACTAACAAGCCTAAAACCAATCAGAAGGCAGCATTTAGGATCTAAGCCAATCAAAAAGATAGGTGGAGAGTGGGCGGAGCTTCCACAAAGCTTTCATGCTATAGTGTATACTGCATATCTCGCAAAGCGGACAGTGCATGCGCTGCAACGCTAGGCGAGACCTAAAAACTGCAAACTCCTCTATAATCAACCACAATATTAATTTAAGCTATGCAGCTCGCGTCCCCATGTCCCTTCCTATCTGTTCTCCTAGTGGGATGCAGCACCCACTGATAACAAGCATTAGGTTTTTCCACCCAGTGGGTCCCCATCAATCATCATGTCCACCCATTGCCCTCCTCAATATGTCTCCACACGGCATCTCCTCCCCTCGTCACAGGTTGCAAGTTACATACAAAACAGCTCCCGCTCTACTCATGGTGGGGGGCCATCTGTTTTGGAGTATAGTTTGCCTAAGTTTGGCCACAGGCTAAAGTAGTCTGTCCTAACTTTCCCGGGGTGTAGTGGTGCACACTTCCAGCTCCGCTCTACCCATTTAACCAGTATGTGACAGTGATGGAGCTGTGGCGCAGCCTCAGATTTCCAGCTTGTGGCTATGCATCCTTTCCCCAGTTACAAGGCCATGCTATGGAACTGCGCAAGTCCTTGTGCCTTTTTAGGTCTTGCACCTGCGTTGCACTGCACAGCAGGGCTCGCACATCACGAGAACTTTAGTGAGTGAAAAATGGGATGTTAGCACTGACCTAGGAATCGCACACACTCGTGCATGTGCGATTTCTTTTGTGCTACCCCATGGGCCTTTGCGTGCGTCTTTTGATAAAAGACTGCACGCAATTGGCCAAAGGCGGGGAGTTGCTTCGTCCAAGGCCTATTGGTGTCTATTACGCGCTTGGTGCGCGTAATAGACACCAATAGGCCGCGTGGTTTCAATTATCGTGCCTAGACACTGGCACGATAATTGAAAGCACGTCTCGCTGTGGTGCGCGCGCACCACTCGCGGGATTGTTCACTTTTGGATCTATTTCTCAGGGAAGCAACGGAAGGAAAGAAGCGTTGATATCTTGTTTAAAATGGGTCCCTGCTCGTCGCAAGCAGCTATTTCACTGTTTTTTTCCCGACCCAGCCCACTTAAAGCCATCAGCTTCCGTAAAACACAGCACTGGTACTGTATGTGACAAGGGAAGTGGCGTAGCGCAGAGTGAAACATGACAAGTAAAACGTGACAGCACGAGCTTCACGAGCTCAGTTGCAGTATGTGACAATGCAAGTGTCACTGGGGTCAAACAAGGTACCTGGCAAAACCAGCTTTACTCACGCGCCTCACAGATGCAGAAGTGGCATAAAGCAGTACATACTTTGGTTCATAACAAGAGCACAGCATAGGAGCCTTTCGCACAGATGTGAACCCGATATAACACGGGGAGAAGCAGCAGAGGCTCCCCTTAAACACACCTAGCATTGAAAGCACCAGCGGTATGTCAGCACTTACACACCTCTTTATTCTTACACCCGTTACCTTCTGCAGCACTGTGGCGTGAGCATCACCAGTTCCAGGCCCAAGGAAGATGAGGAACGGCGAACATCAAAAGCGGGCAGCCATTTTTTATGAACTTAATGCTAGTAAGATTGAGAATTATAATGGTCGCCCCCTCCCAGTGCTGTTCAAAAGAACTGCTCCCAGTAGTGCACTTGAACGAGGCACGTGCGTGCCACGAGGTCTCTGCGGGCAAACACTTGACACAGGCTGGGGGAGCTGCTCAGACACGCACCGAGAGCATGGCAATGTACCTTGGTGCTAAGCACATGAAAACACAGAGCCCACCTAGCCCCTTGCAGTGTTTTAAAAAGCAACAGTGTATTTTAGTGTTTTTCCTGCTCGTAGATCCAATTAATCTCTTTGAGCGGGGCATAAAATGGGCAAACTTCTTGCGCTTTCCACACAGGAATTTCGCCCACCCCACCTCAGCTTCTGAGCTTTCACCCATTCGGATTGCACATGTAACCTGCACGGGGCACAGTTCTCAGCAATACGTGTTCAGGTGGAGCTTTTACAAGCTACCTTACTGTACAACCTCCTCCGTCCGCATCCGTGCAAGTTAAACTCAGCAATAGCTGGTTCATGTCTCTGTATATCAGTGCAGGGCGAGGTTCGAGCCATGCCAGTGACTCAGGCTCCGGTACCTTTGCATGGAGCGACCCCTGACCCTGTTCAGGCCAGGCCGCTCCCCACCTGCCGCACAGCTCCACCGGTATTCCAGCGCCTCTCCCCCCGCTGCTGCTCTGTGCGTGAGTTCTTGCCTGCTGTCCCCCTGACCGGCGCTGTCTGCTGCTGTTCCCCTGGTGTGAGTGATTCACTGACTCTATTTCTGGTCCAATACATTTGTGTCCTGTTTATTTTAATTGTGCTTGTTTTTTAACCCCATTTTTTTCTCCATTGCCGTCGCATTTCCCCCCCCTCCTTCCCCCCTTTTTTCCCTGTATCCCCACCGTTCCCGCCGCTGCTCCCCTGTGGCCCCGCCCCGCTCCCCTGTGGCCCCACCCCCTTGCATCCCATTCGCCACCCTGCTCCCACCTCCCAGCTGATTCTCCCTCCATGCCTTAAATGGCGGCCGCTGCGCGGCCGCACCGCTGGCGCGCCAGAGGCAAGCCCGTCTGCGCCTGGACCGCGCCCAGCGCCAGAACCCCTGGACCCCGCACACACCACGAAGCCAGACTCTGTTAGGATGCCACCACCCTCCGCGCTCTCAACACCAGCCAAGACCACCACTGCTTCCAGGCCGCCCCGAAAAACACCCACGGACCCTTCTCCTGCCACCCCTGCAACTTCACCGTGCGACAGATCCACCAAACCCCCAAGGACCGGACCCAACCACCTTCGCTGCATACTCCTCAACATCCACTCCGCACGCAAACATGCCGTCGAGCTCTGGACCTGCTCGACACCTCCACCCCAGACGTCGCCTTCCTGACCGAAACCTGGTGGAATGACTCCTCTGCACCCGACATCGCCATAGCCATCCCGGACGGCTACAAGTTTACCCGCAGGGATCGCACCAACGGAACTGGAGGAGGCTTAGCTATCATCCACAAGTCCACCCTCAAGGTGTACACCCACGCAGACGACACCCTCAACACCGCCAAACACTTGCACTTCCGCATCCACACCGACCCCAATACCACCCTCAGAGGAACACTCGTCTACAGACTCCCCGGACCCCGGGCCCTGTTCAGCAACTCCATCGCCGACCTCGCCAGCATCCATTCACTCACCTCTACGGACTACATCCTCCTCGGGGACCTGAACTTCCACCTCGAGTACAACAACGACGCCAACTCCACCACCCTGATCAACAACCTCGCCTACCTCAGCCTCAAACAACTCGTCACTGGCCAGAGGAGGTCGGGTCGGGACACTCATCTTGGTCGGTCTTTCGGGACTATTGATACGAACCTAAGGTATGCCCAATCTGAGTCTAACCATCTAGAGTCTAAGGCTACTTACCCACTAGCCTCTTAGTTTATCTAGATATCTAGATATCCATTGTTTCTGTATTAGGTCTGTCTAGCTGGGTCACAAGCTTGTCGCACTATGACCACCAAAGGGACAGCCAAACAATTTGCCTCTAAAGGAGGCTCTCTTAAGGGGACACTGGACCTTTACATGACTAGGGTGACCTCGGCTTTCGACACAATTGAACATAGCCTTTCTAAAGATACCATATGTTCCCAACAATCCCCTCCAATCTCAACCGACTCGCCGAATTCCTTACTACAGAGGGAATTAAATTCTATCTGCAAAACCAGGTATATACCCATAGAACAGGGAATTGAACAAACTGGTTCCCCAACATGCCCTATGGGTACTGGAAGCCCCCAGCTCAGGAAATCGCATCAACTTAATAATAGCCCACTGGATAATCCCTGCGTAATATCAGATAAACTTACCCCTCAGGGGTTAGCACATCTTCAGGTCCCATCCCAGAGTACAAAACGTAAAGGTATTACACTCAAGGGGAAATCAGCGAAAATCCAAAAAACAAACTTAAGCTCCCCCTTGGTTACTCCCATCACCACCCCCGAGACACCCATAGAATGTCAATTACCGGAAACCCCTATATCCCTTTTACCATCTATTTTGTTGGCCAGCTTTGAAGAATTAGTAGAAACCCTATTATCCCCTCTTATTGAAAGGATAGAGCGAATAGGGGAAAAGCTCTTATTAATACACGAAAACACCAAGTCAAACAAGTCAAACAACCAATTCCAGAGCGCAGTTGCCTCAAAAACGTCTAACCCCACTGTACATAGCAAAACCGCCCAGATCAAGCCACCAGATTCTATACCATCGGTTTCCAAAAATAAGGAGGTAGTCAATGAACCGACAATAGCCCTTAGTCCTGTCCCCAGAGCTGGGTGGTCCAAAGTAGGCAAATGTTCTGAGGGGTTAGCTGCGAGAAATAAACGTATAAACCTACCACCAGAGGCAGCACCCTACGTATGCGTCCTCTCGGGAGTCCCTGTGCTCACCAGCGTAAAAACTGAAGGTCACGAGGACCTTAAAAACAAAGTCCAGTTTAGGCTGACAAAGAACAGACCGCTCCCATCCAATATTAACGGGACAATCCTAAACGTGAGAAGGGTGGGGTGGATAGGCTCCAGTCCCAAGAACACAGTGGGAGATCTAGTCATTGTTAACTTCCGGGATAACCAGGTCGTCCCTTATCTGCGAAGTTGGGAGCCACAAAGAGGAGATGGGCCTATAACAACACTTGAACTGTGCGACTTTTACCCTAGAACTGTGCATTCGCCAAATATAAGACGGAGTGTGGAGGGACGTCATCGGGGGGGGGGGGGAGGGGCCCTGTAGCAACTAGATATCAGCAGATACCCACCCATATTTACCAGAACCTTTTCACTGGCCCAGACATGTTATCCTATTAGGATAAGGATATCGTTCCTACCAACTCTGTATTGTCTGATTGTAAGGAAATCTGAAGCACTCTTATTTTAACATTTATTCTTATTTTAATGTCAATGATTTTTTTTGTACTCTGTATGCTTTTATGGTTAATAATCTTAACCGAATAAAGTACTTTGAATAGAATAACTCATCACTGAACCCACCCACGCCGCCGGCCACACGCTTGACCCTGTTTTCTCCACAAGCACCCATGTCGCCTTCAACCACACCACCGAACTCCACTGGACCGATCACCTCTGCATTCATTTCACCTTCAAGAAACCAAACACGCACCACCGCACCCAACAGCTACCCCGCCGCTGCTGGAGCAAAGTCACCGAAGATGAGCTGACCTCCACCCTCGCCCAGAACCCACCCACTGACCCCACCGACCCAAACGCCACTGTCCGCAACCTCAGACAGTGGATCAAAGGCTGCGCCAACACCCTCGCCCACTCAAGAAACCCTCCCGCAAGCACACCAACAAGAAAGCCACCTGGTTCACCGAAGAGCTCCAGACCTCCAAACGTACTTGCCGGAAACTGGAGACGAAATGACTACACGACCGTACACCGGACAGCCACACAGCCCACAAGGACGCCACCCGCAGGTACCACCAGCTCATCAGAACAGCCAAGAGATCCTCCTTCAAAGCCCGCTTGGACAACAACGCACACAACAGCAAAGAGCTATTCAGCATAGTGAAGGAACTCGCCAAGCCCAGCGCCAACACCAACAACATCCCACCCTCGCAAGATCTGTGCGACTCACTGACCACCTTTTTCCATCGCAAGATCGCTGACATCCACGACAGCTTCAGCTCCCCGACCGCGCCGACCACGGCAGACTTCACCACCCCCCCCCACGAACACCACCGGCACCAACCGCCTGACCTCCTGGTCCTACGTCAACGACGACATGACACGCAAGGTCATGAACTCCATCCACTCAGGATCACCATCAGACCCCTGCCCACACCACATATTCAACAAAGCAGACACAACCATTGCACCCCAACTACGGAAGATCATCAACATCTCCTTCCGAACAGTGACATTCCCGGAAAGCTGGAAGCACGCAGAAATCCACGCCCTCCTCAAAAGCCCAAGGCAGACCCCAAGGACCTCAAGAACTTCCGGCCCATCTCCCTGCTCCCTTTCCCGGCGAAGGTCACCGAGAAAATCGCCAACATGCAACTAGCCCGCCACCTCGAGGACAACAACATCCTAGAACCATCCCAGTCCAGATTGAGACGAAACCACAGCACCGAAACAGCTCTCATCGCCGCCACAGACAACATCAGGCACCAACTAGACAATGGCGAAACATCAGCCCTCATCCTCCTGGACCTGTCAGCCACCTTCGACACGGTCTGCCCCTTCACGCTAAGGACACGTCTCCAAGAAGCCGGAATCCAGGGAAAGGCCCTGGACTGGACCATGTCCTTCTTCTCCTTCAGAACCCAAAGAGTCCGCCTCCCACCCTTCCGATCCAAAGCCACCGACATCATCTGCGGCGTACCCCAGGTCTCATCCCTCAGCCCAACCCTGTTCAACGTGTACATGGCCCCCCTCGCACAGTCTACATGGCCCCCCTCGCACAAGTGGCCCGCCAGCACGACCTGAACATCATCTCCTACGCCGACGACACTCAGCTCATCCTCTTCCTCACCAAGGACCCGCACACCGCCAAAACCAACCTCCACAAGGGAATGAAGGCCGTCGCCGAGTGGATGAGGTGCAGCCGTCTGAAACTGAACTCGGACAAGACGGAGGTCCTCATCCTCGGCCCCACCTCCTCTGCCTGGGACAACTCCTGGTGGCCGACCACACTGGGAACAGCACCGACACCCACAAACCACGCTCGCAACCTAGGATTCATCCTCAACTCCTCCCTCTCCATGTCAAAACAGGTCAACGCCATCTCCTCCTCTTGCTACAACACCCTCCGCATGCTCCGCAGGATCTACAAGTGGATCCCGACGGAAACCAGAAGAACAGTGACCCAAGCACTCGTCAGCAGCATGCTGGACTACGGCAACGCACTCTACGCAGGAATCCCAACCAAATACCTACAACGATTGCAACCCATCCAAAATGCTTCCGCCCGCCTGATCCTCAACATCCCTCGTCGCAGCCACATCTCCCCCACCTAAGAAACCTGCACTGGCTCCCCATCGACAAGAGGATCACCTTCAAGCTCCACAACACCGGACCAGCCTACCTGAACAGCAGACTCAGCTTCTACAACCCCACCCGCCAGCTCCACACTGCCAGCCTCGCCCTCACCGCCGTCCCCCGCATCCAACGAATGACCTACGGTGGCAGATCCTTCTCCTTCCTCGCCACCAAGACCTGGAACACCCTCCCGACCCAGCTACGGCAGACCCAAGACCTGCTCACCTTCAGAAGACCCCTCAAGACCTGGCTCTTCCAGCAGTAGCAGCACACGTCAAAATGTGAAAGCACTAAGGCCTGCACCCCACTTGAAATTAAAAGCTTGTAATTACATCTTTATTTCAGAAATAACACCAGGTGATCACGGTCAATGTGAATCCTTTTCACAATAAGTGCCATGCTATGTATTTGGTAATCAATTGTAACTAGGGACTAACATACATTCAACCCCACATACTTACTGAAGCTGTTAGACTGTGCAGAGCAGAGCCAAGCATGAGGATGCTGAGACCTCTGCTTTATTTGGGGTCAACTCTAGTACATATCCGTTACACGTTCCAACACTATGCAGGAAAGAGATGTTCTCAAGTGGTGATGTCCTGAGCAGGTGACGGTTTTAGTTACACATGCTGGTCACTGGTCACTCCTAACCTCACGCCTCAACTGCTTCAAGTAGAACTGATATCACAGGACACACCAGGGACAATTGAGGCCCTTCACACGCCTCGTAGAATGTCAGGGGGTGCACGATGGGCAGCCGGAGAAGTCCTTCTGGACAAATTATCTTCAATCTTAGTACTTAACCATATATCCTTATCTCCATGCAGCAGTTTTAAAAGGACAGCAGTGCCACTTGGCCAACCAATTCAAAAGCAGATGAGTGCCCTGGCAAATCCGCTGCGCAGACGCGCTCCTCGTCCAGCATTGAAAGAGCATTAGTCACTATCTGAAGTATGCTGCAGGCTGAGATCTGCACAATATCACTTGGAAGAGGTTTCAGATTTTTACCCAAGGGACTATGTCAATGAATGTATGTCCTTAAGGATTCTGCTTGGGCCCATGCGCCCTGTGGAGAACTCAAGCAAGTCTTCTCACCTTGTCCCAGAACTTCTAATTGCTCAGGCTGTTGGTGAATTCATTAGCAGAGCTCAGCTCCTAACATGCAGTGATACTATCAGAGACTCTTAAGAGTAGAATTACTCTTCCATTTCAAAATGTTTCAAGCCTATCATGGGTTTGGAACTTTGGTGCACATGATCACTTTGGAAGTATTGTGCAGCAGTGTCTTCACCTGACCAGCGACGTGGAACAGGATGCTTGAAAACCAAATCTGCTATGGGAGTGATTTGATTCTGGGTATCCGCCAACATGCCCATCCGAATCCAGGCTTCCAGTGCATTATAAGCATTAAGATCCATCACTGAACAGCTGGTGCCGATGAATTCTAGATTTAGAACCACAGACTTCAACACTGGAAAAAAAAGAAACTGTGCAGCAAACCCGCACCATCAATGCAGAAGAAGCCCCATCATAAGAGAAAGCTAGAGAGACAGGCTCTGATTATTCTCTGGCATTGATCTCCCATTGTGAGTACGTCTTAGTTTCAAAGAAGTGTATTTTACTGTAGAAAAACAAACTCTCCTTTTCTTGAAGGAGTGTTCATATGCATCACTGCCGGGACGTTTTCCAGCCATTAGGTGGACTCAAGATCTAGTTTTAGGGTACCTCGCTTTCTCTGCAAGATAATCCTGTATTTGTTTTGGCTGTGAAGGGCTGATACTTCCTTCACCTCGTGGTCAGATTTCCGACACTGGATATATTCGTCATGTCCAATGAAAATACCCATCTTCATGGGGCTAATTGTTGACCATGCGTTACTGTCCGTAACCTTGACCTATGGAGTGGATATTAAACACAACTAAACCTTCAGCCATTATGGAAAATACCATCTGCACTAAATAAGAAATTAACGTGCAAAAAAACGAGGTAAGAAAAACACCCTGAAACCAATAAAAGAAACCACTAGGAATTCCCATTCTCTAAAATTTAAGAGGAAGGAAGAGTCAAAGATCTGAGAAGGCCCTCAATGACGTTGAAATGTTTAGAGATCACCTTACACCGTCAGAAAAAAAGAACTAAACTGACCTCTAAGGTCTGCGGCTTAAATAGCTTTCATGAGGTCAACATCAATTCATCTGTTGTCTTATTATAGAGATGCTAAAGGAAATTGAACATATTCAGCTATTTCTGCCCTTACATCAGAGAACAATAAGCCTATGTAAAGGAGTCGGGTGGGACTTTGGCTCATTGCTCATGAACCTAAACAATGTCAGGAGGCTTACTATCATCTCGTGATGTTCTACGACCGAATATGGTGAGCTTCCCTTTAGCAGCCAGTCGTCAAGGTAGAGGAAAAGTGGTATACCTGCCCTACGAAAAGTTGGCAGCAACCATTACTATCGCCTTGGTGAGCACTTGGAAGGGCGCTGTTGAGGCCAAAGGGAAGCGCAGCAAACTGATAGTGCTCTTGGTCTACCTTTAATTGCAGGTAACGTCTGTGAGACTACAGGATGGGTATATGAAAATATGTGTCCTGGAGGTCTAAGGACACCATTCAGTCCCCGAGACCTGAGCAGAAAGAATCTAGGCCAGCATGAGCATTTTGAATTCGCAAAAAGGTCAAAATAGGTCTGAGATCACCATCCTCCTTTGGCACAAGAAAATATTGTGAGTAACAACTCCCTCTTTTTTCAGATGTCAGAAAACTTTCAATAGCAACCTTGGAGAGTAACACTCGCACCTCATATAACGGAATGGACAGGCGCTCTTCTAAAATTCGCTCTGATGTAGGGAGAATATCTTGCCATGCAAAAAGAAAGGGTAGACCATAGCAATGCAATAGGTTTCGCATTATTAAAGTTTGAGCTATTGGTGTTGCATTATTTATCAATGCCAATAGCTCAAACTTTAATAATGCGAGACCTATTGCATTGCAAATGCTTGCTTATTAACAGGCCTCACATCCAGCAAGGATTGAAGTGCGTCCAAAGGGTGGATACATTCACCTCCAAAATATAATGCATCACTTGGGACCAAAACTGAGATATGAATGAACTGGACCATACCATGTTCGTAGAATCTGCAGCGGCAGCCCCACAGTGGAGTCATGAAGTCTGTGCCCCCAGGTACATCTTCCCTATTCTCTCAGCAGTCAGATAGGTATGATGTAAAAAATTAAATGAAATTAACCTAACCCTCACATTTCTTAACCTCTTACTCAGAGTGCAAACAAGCTCAGGTCTTGTCTGCCCCACCCGTCTTTCCGTCTTGAAGTTTTCTTGGTGTCAGGACACTGCAGAGCCCCATACATGCATGTTATGGCCTTTGTCGGTCCACCATTAGTCAATATTGTCTCTAGCAGTGCCGTTGTGGAGGGTATGTTCTGATCCCATCCCCAGGGGATCAACATCACCCATTTCTAGGCAGAAAATAAAGTGTCCTGGTCCCAAACCATTAATGGTCGTCAGGTCTTCAAAGGTTTTCTGTTTACTGTTTGTCACCAAATCCGCACAGACTTGAACTCCTGCCTCCGTTCAGTCCCTTGTCCGGTACATTGTACAAATGGAGGCGCACTTCAGAATCACCCATATGGAGAGAGTTGAAGCGTACGGAGTTATCTTATTACACCCATAGTTATCTTTTTATACCCATGAAGGAAATGTCTCAGCACCACGCAGCCAGCTGTAAGAGTATGTTACGCGAGTCGCTGAGTGAATCAGAGCCCAGTAGCCACTGTAGGAGGGATCCTCCCATTAGGTCCTCTAGCATCTCTGCTCGTTCTGGAGTTCATGTCTGGCCCAGCCAACGTATCGGCCATTGCAGCTGCACTGCAGCATAATATAGCTCTTAGCTAGGGGCCCCTAGACCTCCTTCTTCCACTGGAGCATATAGCTTATCAATTGCCCCTTAGTGCCTACCATCACCCTATATTAGCGCAGCAAGTATCTATTGCAGGTATCTGAAGAAATACCTCCTTAGTACCATTGGGAGGACCGTAAAGCAAGAAAGAAGTCTGGGGAGTATTAACATTTTTGAAATAGAGTCCCTTTCCATCAGGGGCAGTGGCAACCGAATCCAGAAAGGAAGCAAGCGGTGAATCAAGCCCAACGCCCAGTCCAGGATGCCATCTATTAAATCAAAATCGGCCTGGCAATGTTGGACTCCCAAGTATTGGAAAGTCTCTAAGTGCCATGGTAGCCCCACTCTAGGAGGAAAATGGGAATAAGCATGATTTGTACCTATTGATCTGGAGCCAGACAACAACCCAAACTCGTCAAGCAGTGATATGACTCTTGGTAGTACCTTCAGGTCAGCCCTAAGATAGCTTATGGTGTTGTCAGCATATAAACACAATGTGTTGGGTTCCTTTTATTGAAATACCCCACTGTGGGGACTGCATGCACTGAAAGAATGCCAATGTCTCCAGGACCAGTGCAATAGACGATAGGGAGCATCCCCGCCTAGTACCTCTGTTGATTGGAAACAAGTCCACGCCACTGATTATACATACAATAATGTGACCCATCTTAGAAAATTCAGCCCCATGCCTAGCCCACACAGCAACACCATGACATATGGACACCCTAGGGTAGGTATCAAAGGCTTTCTTGAGGTCTAGGCAGGCAATCCAGAACTGCTTCTCCGTACATGTCTAGGAATGATCTATGCAAATTGAGGAAGGTGCTACGTCCTAGGATAAATCCATTCTGGTCTGGGTGTACTATTGGCTACTGAGGACAGCTGGTTGGCAAGCACCTTGTAATCTAAATTCAGTAAGGATATTGGGCGATATGATGTCACCTGCTGGGGGTCTCGTCTCAGTTTTGCGGGTACCTTATTCAATGCCCTCTCTCATAGAGTCTGAGGTGACACACTTCTGTGCAGCCATCTTGTACACTTTCAGCAACTGAGGTGCTAATGTAGCTTGATAAGTAGCATAAAACTCTATTGGGAACCCATCGGTTCCTGGAGCTTCCCCCGTGCACCTGGTGCTGTTTTAAGTTTGCATAGATCCAGTATCTTTCTTTGTATGTGCCCATGCTTCCCACATTCCAGGTGAGTATCCTGTAAGTCTGAGTAGTCATGTTGTGAGGAAATTTCTATCCGCCCCATGCGCACAGCTAATGGAGAGGCATAAGGGGGATGCTTGCATGCAGCAATTAATAAACTGAAACATGCATAACCAAATCCCATAAACGCCCACTCCCTTGCTGGCGCACAATTGTGTCCTCCACAGCCAAAGCATATAATGGTTCAGCAGCCAATAGAGTCCCTCTGAGACATGTGGGGGGGAGTCAATGAAGTTTATTGCAGTCCAGAAAGGGCCCCAACACCTTATCCTTTTTGATATACCCCACCCATGTGGTCTCGTTCCATCAACCCATATCCTTGCAGTTCAGGGAAATGCCCAGGCACTATATCAGTAATAACTATATCAATAATGAGGGAAAAAGGAAAAGAGTAACTTTCCAAGCAACCAGAGCAGCGAGACAGCCCTCCTAGCAACCACAGACGACATCTGCGCCCTCATCGGCCGAGGTGAGGGCGCAACCCTCATCCCCCTGGTCCTTTCGACCGCCTTCAAGACCATCTCTCATCACACCCTATGCACAAGACTCCACAATGCCAGCATTCGCGACAAAGCCCTTGAATGGATCTGCTCCTTCCTCAGTGGCTGAAACAGAGAGTCAGACTACCTCCATTCCTCTCTGAACCCAAAGAGACCAGCTGCAGAATATCTCAAGGCTCTTCTCTGAGACCCGCTCTTTTCAACATCTAAAGGCTCTTCTCTGAGACCCGCTCTTTTCAACATCTAAATGGCCCAGCTCGCATCCATCGTTAGGAACCACAGACTCAACATTGTCTCCTACACCGACTATACCCAGCTGAGCTCTTCCTCCCCAATGAACCCTCAGTCACCAAGAACAACTTTCACAACAGGATGAAGGCTTTCAGCACATGGAGGAAGAACAGCCTCAAGCTCAAGTCAAAGAAGACCAAAATCCTCCTCTTGGGCTCCATCCTCTGCGCCTTGGATGACTCCTGGTGGCCTACAGCCTTTGGAATCATGGTGGTGTACATCATGGTAACAGTGGTATTGGCGACTGAAATCATAATGATAAATGTATTGATAATCGATTTTACATTATTTTCAGTTTTTAATACAGAGATGCAATCATTAAAAAAAGCGTGGTTGAATGTAACAATTGTTGCAATCTCTTGTTGGATTGCTTTACTGTGAAGATTGATGAAATCATATCAAGGTTAAATTAGTGCAAGGGATATCATCTTTGAGTTCTGTAATGTTGCTCCTAAGCCGAAAGACACATTGTTGATTGTTTTGGAATAGAAAACTTTCCAGATCACGTGTCTGTGAAGAGTATTGTGGTTTGTTAAAATGTGTAACTTATTAACATCAATATTTACTCCCACAGGCGCCTTTTCAGGAGTGTCCAATATCTTCAGTTTTTGGGGAGACAACCGGGGGCGGCAGTACCAGGAGCTACCACGATGCACCATCCCTGCCCACTCCACCATCAATGCTCCTCCTCCACCTGTGTCCCGGCGCCAGCGATGTGATGTGGAACGTAGACTGGATCTACTCCAGAAACAGCTGAGCAGGTGAGGATGGCTGGCAGGCCTGATGTTTTGAACTTCCTACAGTGAAGTTAAACTTTCTCTGCATTTGCCCATAGTGTGTGGAAATTGCTTGTATGGCATTATAATGATTTTGGTAGGGTTATCCTAAAAAAATGCATTTACTACATCACCTATCAATATATCATAAAGATAAGTACATATTTAGTATTCTGTACCCCACATATATTCACCGACATTTACATTGAAGTGTAGTGTGCAGGTTGATGTAGTGGATCCAAAATGTTTATAATAAGACAAAGTGTTGGCACACCATTGAACTCTCTTCCGAGTTCCATGATGTCCCACCACTCCTTTTCAGTTTGAACATCAAATACCTTGCTTTTTTATATTGCATAAATTGATATTACATATAATTTCAGCAGTTGCATCCTATAGGTGTCTGTCTTTATTATGCAGAACTTGATCAATTTCTGATATATTCTTCTTACTATGGGTGGTTTTGTTCTTGTTGATACAACTGAACCTCGTATGGCCTATCAGCTACTATTGGCCATTGAAGAATGTTGTTGGCTCCACATGCTGAATCACTATATCAAATTCTTTCCAGTCCTCCTCATAAAAAAATGTGGTTATTAGTTGAGTGGAGTTAGTACCTACCTCAAGTAATAATCACAATCCCTGTCTGGGTCAGCCATCCAATTTACTTACCTAACCTCACCCCCTAGTAGCTATGGCATAGAGCAGGCAGTCTTAACTTATGACAATTTGTAAATTATTTATGCAGTACCAATAGATTAACAAAGTTGAAATGCAAAACAACAATAATCCCCATAAGAATTTCAAAAATAGAGTAAAATTAATAAATACAATGATACCAAAATAACAAAAATCAATTGAGAGGAATGCAAGATTTGAGTTTTTAAAGTGTTAAGTAGAAATAGCGCCACGAAGCACAAAGTGCCAATGTTAGTCAATGGTCACAGTGGAACAGGACCTAGGCGAAGTTTGACACTGACAGCTATGAAAATGGGTTGGATATACTATCCAGGTTCGCTTTGTCCAAAGATTTTACCTTCTGACTTTAGTCCTTTAAGTCCTATTCCACCACAGGAGTACACTTCTAAAACTCTTTTTTCAAAACACAAGGGTTGAGGTAAAGCAAAAACAGCACCTGCTTCCACTGTGGCTCAAAGGTTATGGTGATGGTGGTCAGCAGACCAAGGAACACAACCCTGTCTGTTCCTTCATGGGCAAAGCCCAAAATATACAATAGAAAATGCGGAATCAGCACCCATCTGTGAAATGTTTTTTTTGACAGTCTCTGATATCTTCAATGTCTATGACAAATAAGATCTTGTAATAAATAGGCCCGGACTGATGTAAGGTTTCTTATTCAAATCTTTATTGTGGTAATCCAAGACAGGAAAAAATCCAAGAACACATGTGGATTTCCCTTCTTAGCCAACGCGTTTCGTCTCAAAATTGAGGCTTCTTCACGGCTCAAACATCTGTATTAGTCAATAAGCAGTGCATCAAAGTAAGGTTCCTTGAGAGTAGCAGGTTATCATGAATTCTCTTAATCTGGAGAAAGTACGCTCCTATGATTATTGGAAGTTAAGAAGTACCTGTCTATATTGTACTTTATCTTGTTATGCTGTCTATATCATGCTTTGTCTTGTTATACACAAAGAGGCATGGTAGCCTAAGCAGAATCACGCAACACCGGTCGAGCAGCATCTACTCTTTTAGTAGTTTATTTTGGAAAAAGGGAGTGGCATCACTTAGCATGTAACTGGCCTAGATAGCTAGAGGTCATAGATGAGGAGGAGGAGGCCATCGATATTAAGGCCTAAACACAGAACGGGGCCAATCAAGCGAAGGTGTATTCAGATCAGCCTTTGCAAATATATTTAGTACAGGTGTTTCTTCTGTGTGATCTAAAACGTCTTACACGAGATATTTAAGGACTTATGTCCTTTGACACTAGCAGTCTAATTAAAATGTATACTGTGGTCAAATGTCCATTCTAAGTTACAGTTAATCCAAATGGTCATCCATGGTTAAATGTGTACATAGCATAAAAAGAGATCACAGGGAGTCTTCTAGTGTTCTGCTGTTGTTGGATCTGGATTTGTGGGGGGCTTTTGTCCTTGAAGAAAGGTATGGGCCAAACGTGGATATTTTTTGCTGATGCTGCACAGAAGCGCTCGTTGAGGCAAGCACAACTCCTCTACCTGCAGAGACTTATTGCTGATGGAAAGAGTGGCTGCTTTTGATCTCTACCCTATGTATTCTCCTAGACTGTAAGGTGATTCTCCAGGAAATGTCTGAGCTTGCTTCTCTTTTTTGTCCAAGATGGTGGAAGATCTCAATGAGTGAAGACTATGTTAAGTTAGCAGCTTTCAATGTATCCAAGCAGATTGGTGACTGGATTGAAAAATTACAAAAGTGAATTAAAACAATAGAAAGGTAGAATCTTAGTTTAAACTCGTATACGCACAACAGTTGTAAAACTAACTGTTGCTAAAATATTAGCTTATCTTACTTGTAGTATTTTCTTGGACCTCTAACAGTCCCTCTCTGTTGCTGCCCAGGTTGGAAAGCCGGATGACATCTGATGTAAACACCATCATGCAGCTCCTCCAGAGGCAGATGGCACTGGTCCCTCCAGCCTACAGCACCGTGACATCTCCACCCCAGAGTACCATGTACCATGACACAAGGGAGCGAAGAGGGCACCCAGTGCTTCCTGTCACCACCATTAACTCCGAGAGACTGGCATCCCAATCTCAGGTAACATGAGGACCAGTGATCTATTGTGGTGTGAACCTCTCTTCTTTTCAAAACCATCTGATTCTTGCCACTCTTCTCTACTCCTATCCCTTCTGCTCTCTGCTTTGTCTGTGTACTGAGTCTAGAATTCAATGAACACCTCCTTGTGGTTATTTATACAAATACATGTTTATCCTCCCACTCTCCTTAAGTACTAACCTTCATGTTCCTACCAGAAGCCCATCCCTCATTGGCATAAGTCATCAGAAGGCTTCTGATGTGTGTCTGTCTTCTGTTCAAGCTTCTCATCCAGTTGCCACATCTGTTGTATTGCTTTAATTTCTACTATCTGTTCCTGAGTGTACATTTTCTCTCCATCTTTGTATGGCTCCTTATGTACATCAGGCTCCATTCCTCAAGTCACTCACTGCTTTTTGTTCCTTGAGAGGTCATTTGTTGCCACCTCCCAGACTAACTTCCTATCAATGGTGTTAATAATAGGTATCACTCCATAGATGTGACATGTTCTTGAAGTATGCCTTTGCAATTCTGTCTCATTTCTGGTGCTCACTCCCCTTACCATGCTTGCTAGCCATTGACTTTTGAGTGCAGTGTGACAAATGCTGATACCCTTGACTCTGCCACTCTTCCTTTCATCCACCAGGTTTCCAATTGCCAGGGCTTTGAGGAGTTCCAGCAGAAGCCACATGAGTCTCTTCAGGTGGACACGGGACTGTACAGAGAAACCCTGCTGCTTTATCCCACCCCTGAAATGCTGAGAGCACCGTCCGTGGCACAACCGAAACCACAGCCACCCTCTGTCCCTCCTAGAGCTGAACCTCTTGGCACTAGTCTGACTGCTTCCACTCCCAACAACTGCAGGCGCTTATCCCTGCCAGAACAACTGGGGGGCCCTCTGGACCTGCGGACCCCACAGAGACATCCCTCAGACCCTGGGAGTTAGTGGGGATCATGGTGGTCTGACTTAGGGTGCATAGTTATTTTTATGGCAGACAGAGAGGGTGAAGCTGACCTTGCAAGGCCCTCTGTAGCACATCCAAACTCTGCTGGAGAAATCTCATTGGCGGAGAGTCAAAGATGTTATGTATCACTCAAAGAAGGTGTTTAAAGGGGCTACTTGCCTTGTGCTGCACAACCTACTGTTGATTGTAACAGAGTTGGATGTTGAGGGAGAAAGCATGGATTCCATCCATCTTCTAATTTCGCAAAGTTCTTCCAGCCTGCTCCTGCTGTGGACTCCAGTCATTTCCCTTTGATGGATTAAGGAATCATCTCTGACATACTTCTGTCGTCTGTGTATAAGAAACCTCAAACATGACTTCCAAATGAAAGAGGACAATTTTGTCAAAAACTACCTGGGCTACTTGAGGAAACATCAGTCATACTGAGAGTGGGCAGTGGCTGCAGAAGGTGACAATCTATCAGTCTGTATAGTCAAGCAAGGGGCACCCAGCATTGAGGGAGGAGCAGTAGGATAGTGAAATAGGGGAGGTAGGGTTGCCTGATGGGTGTCATTTGAGTGTTTTCAAATTCTGTCCTTGGAGGCCTACAAGGCGAATCATGGTACAACTTCTCCTTCATTCTGTAAGACAAGGAAAACAACTTTGAGTCAAGCAAAAACAAACTCTTCTGATGGACAACACGCTCAAATACATTAGCTGGTCTAACAAGTCTTTGGGTGTAATATGTGGTGATGTAGGGAAAGAAGGAAAGACCGGGTAGGCTGCAGGTCAGGCAGGAATCCTGCGCCTATGAAAGCACAATGTAGCATCAGTCATGGAACCTGAAGGAACTGACTGCTGCCTCTAAAGACGGACGTCTGTGTTAAGGAGCAATGCCTTTCTGCCATTGCTAAGGAACATAATAATCTTAAATATTAATAATATATTGATGATGATAATACTGATATTAGTAATAATAGTAATGATATGAAAAATCCAAAACAGAAAAAATAGCCATGTGTTACTTGACAACATATCTGCAGCCAGTTGCAACCTATGTACAGGCTGCCTGAGGCTGAGAAGCCGGGGCTGGGGGGTGGGTAAATAAGTGGTTGGTCATTGGAATGCTCCACTTATAGGAGGCCCAAAGGGTTTTTTGTGGTAGGATATCCAGGAAAGGGCACGAAGGAGATGGACCACCATTATATTTTATATAGAGGAACCAGCCTTTTTACCTTTTTATGCTGTGTCTCCTGCTCTCTGCCATCTGGTTGGGTATGCCGCTCATCCATGGGATACTGGTGAGGATGGTGACACCCAGTTCCTAAACTTTCTTGCAACTCCTTCCTGTCTATTTCCTTGATCATGCATCTATTGCAGCTTTTACTTTTCTGCATGTGGGTGGGGTCTGCAGCCGTCTGCACTGCTTGCCTTTTTATGTTTAGTTGGAATTGTAGCATTAGGGTGTAGCTGGAAGAGCTGAATGCTTACGACATGGTCGACAAAATCTCTGTAAATTGCTGATGATGTCTCGGTGAGTTCTCTATGTTCCCAGAAATATTAGTGTGGCTTGAGCAGAACAGACCACTGAGAAAAAGGACTGGGTGGTCAGATTGTGGTTATCTCTGTTGGGTTGACGAACAATAGCCAATCTTTGTGAAAATGTACAACTAGGCCTGTGAGATTTTGGGGCTATCCATTGGGCCATCAAAATCTGACCATGCAACACAATCTAACATAATTCATGGGCAGCCCCTCTGTATTTTTTATTTGTCATGTCTCCTCCATTTCCAGTGTAACTCCTTTCCCACATCTTAGTCACACAATTGGTGAAAAGAACCCGAAACAGAAAGGAAACGCTCTGTGTCTGTAGTCAAACAGTGTTTGTGGAAACCCCTATGTCCCGCTTAAACTTAGAGCATGCTCCTTTATCCTTTGGGCCCTGTTACATTCAGGACACCACACCAAATCCAAAGACCAATGCCTTATCTCATCCTAATGCATGTTTATAATCCTCCGCCGTGGTCTTTATCATTTGTTTACTTTTGGTCCCAAGTTCCTTCCTTGATGCAGGCAATGACACATGAAGAGGGCAAATGTTAAGCTGTTCATAAATCTGTTGGAGCATCCTGCCCACTGAGGTCTAGCTCATTGGGATGAAATCATTCAAGAAGAAGAAAACCCAACCTTCATGACTTCTCAGAGGTAGGGGTTCAGGGAAAAGGGTCACTCTTCCCAGTGTCAAGCTCTACCTTTTCCTCTGCTCGCCTCCGTGTATCTCCCAGCTCTCTTCCTCTCCTCTGCATTGCTCCGAGCTCCTGCCTCCCTCTGACCAAGAGGCAAGGCCTGTGAAGGGAACCGAAGGGATGCCAGAAAGAGGAATGCGCAAGATGGAGCCTGCATGCTAGAAGGGCTATTGCTCCCTTGTTTTTCATCTAAACCCCAACATACGACTCCACCTCTGTAGAGCCTTATCTCTTGCTTCTGCCTCTTTGCGACGCCAAACCTCAGCAACCCACTGAGCTCCCGAAGAGGTTAGGACGTCTAGGCTGCATATAAGAGGCCCATAAGAATGTTGAGGCAGCAGGCGATGGTACCTGATCTAACAGGCATACTAATTAAGCCCCTCTATCTTGACTGAAACAAAGGCAATGCCCGTACTGTAATTAAGCTTGATTGCCCTCCACTGCAAACCTTAACAAGGTTTTATCCGCCCTACCTGAAATTATGGGGCACTAAGGAAGGAAAATGTGCATTATGATGTGTAAGATATTAACCAGCATTAATACCCAGAAGCAAGTTGAAATAAGTTTGCTAGGGTCGGTGACCCAAGCCTCAACCCTCACACGTGGAGACACAACTCTATTCTTTGCTTGCTGGCCCTGCTCCATGTGCCACTGAACTCACAAGAGCTTAGGTCGTGGCCATGCTATCCAAGTTATTCCCCGTTTCCCCAAGCGTCCTGAATAGTAGAGCTTGCCAATGATCCCGGTCCAGCATAAGTGGCAGATCCAGTCCAAGTTTATTTTTTGCATGCAGGACGTGTAGTTCTGATTTTATGATGGGATAATTTGGAGACCATACATCCCAGAATACTAAGAAAAAAACCCGTACTGCATGAGCTACTCATACACTGACAGGCAATTCCACAGTTCTGTAATATTTCACCAACATATAGTGAGGCTATTGGTCAGCTATTCCAGAGGAGGTTCAAAGTATGCCTTCCAGAGATGGTTTAGGTAATGTGCCGTTTAGAAATGCATTCCAGTTTACAGTTCTAGAGGTTGACATAAACACTGGAATAACAAGTCCTAGAATAGATTGTGTTGTGATATTTCAGGAACTCCAGAACAGGATCCAATATTGCCCCAGAGAGCAAGAGTTTGATGTCACTCTGCCATCCTGGGCCCTGCCGTCCTTCTGTAGCTATGTCGTGCATCAGAGGTGGATATGTTATTGCTTCTGCTTGCACTGAATGCTTCTGTCAATTTATAAAGCTTTTCGGCATGTGTTTACTCTGCTTGAATTAGACATGTTGTGTTGTTGAGTGTGAATGTTGCCCATGTTTTATATCATTGGCATAGCCAATGAAGTTTATGTTTTTATGACAGGTCCCACCTCCTTTTATTTCCCCTCTAGTTTCCACGTTTTACATGAGCATTGGTACATAAGTTCCTCTAGATTCTCCTGTTTCAGATTACCCTTTGCCTGACATGGAACTGCTGTGTAAGCCGCTTTGAATGTCCCTCTTTTAATTGCCTTCAGTCCATAGGCTAATTGTGGCTTTCCTGGGTACAGGAGAATGTTCACATCTGCAGGCCTCTGGGAGCGATTCTGACACAATTTGTCTCACACTGGAAGGGAGATGTGCGGCCCCTGTTACCCTTCATTGCCTTTGAATGGTAGTCTCACACTGTCTTCAGCACCGCTGCTGCAGGTAAAAGCAGTGGGGCGGGTTGTTGGGGGGGGATTTCAAGAGACAACTATGAGGTTAAATTAATTATTTATTTAATTTTCACTTTTGGTCGTCTCTCGAAATACCCCCCAGCTGGTCCCACGGCGTCACCGCAGTTACCTGCAGTGGCCGCTGCTGAGCACAGGAGTCTTTGAACTTCATACCCACTCCAAGGATCCAATCACTTGCCCTCTCTTAGCCTATATCGAGTCCCTTGGTATCACCTGTCTCATCATTTGGAGTTGCTGTCTCTTCCTGTCTGTGAGCTCACGTAAGTAAAGCTCAACCTGTTCCTGTAGCTAGTAACATATTGCAAGCGATCTCTGTATATCCCATTCGTCCAACGCAGAGACGTTGAGATCTATTTTACTCTATTTCTTAGATCTGTGAGACAAATATTTTTTTCTACACTCACCTCCTAAATACTACAACAGCCAGCAGCAGGGGAACTACATCGCCCCCTCACCCCTGCAACTCGGGGCTACATCCCGCATAAGAACCTTTTTCATCCCAAGTCCTTAGCATGTATGTGAGACCTGCGGCCTCAGTGGCATTTTAGGTGGAAGTCACCAAACACTTAATCAGTGGGCACATGTTGCGTTGTGCCACAGGTTGGTCATTTATCTTTTTTCTACCGGTGGGTCATTTATCTTTGTTCTAGATGTCACATACCCCATACTTCCATGGGATCTATCTTCTCCTTCTTGTTCCACAGAGTGTACTTTGTCTTGTGTTCTTCACCCCCGTTGTATTCAGGGGCTCTTAGTCTCTTTTTTGTCTCACATTATAAGCAAGTTATTTCAGCACATCTCTGCTCTCCCATAATGTAAGGGTTTTGCCTTATTTTTACAGATCCAATTACAAAGATGCTCAGAGGCATGCCTCTCTCCGGTTTCACATTGCAAGGGAGTGGTCTATTCACCTCCTGTCTCTGCTACACTTGAGTGCTACTCTGCACTAATAAACTAGACCCGACCCAAGGAAGCTCTTTCTATGTCTCACACATCCCTTTCCTCCACTCACACCTCTGCCTCCTGCAAAGATGCCCTTTGGATGAGTTCTCCCTGTCCGTAATGCAGACAAGAGGGAAGAGGAGCCGATAAAGGGACATTATTCTCTCTCTGCTTTTGCTTTTGGGTTATTTTCTCCTGAGACTGCCCATAGATTTTTGGCATGTATACATTAAAATGTAATGTTGGGAGTGAGAAAAAAATGGAAGCAATTTGATAATGGTTGCAAGGGTGGTCGTGGAGGTAAACGCGGCGGGGCAGGAGGATGTCAACAAATAACGAAAAAGGGAAAATGAAATAAATAAATCATATTTCGTCATCTGTCGACATCCCCCCGCCCGCCTCACTGCACTTACCTGGACCGACCGCCGCTGCATCTTTGTTACTACGAGAGTAATACTGAATAATAGCTAGAAGTAACTACTGCTTAAAAACCACAACCAACCAACCTCTGTCACCTTGGGAGTTGAGAGAAATGTCTTGTATGGAACATGAACAGAGATTTGTACATAAGATAATGGCAATAGCAAATTCTTGTATATAAGAAAGGTGGTTTTTATTTTTAAAGTTAATTTTGGGGGGTTTGTAAAAGAGACGTTTTACGCTGACACTATGCAGAAACCCCTCTGAGCATGTCTCTGAATGCAGAATGTAGAGGTTTTGTAGAACTAAAGACCAATAAATATGTAATTTAAAATGAATGATTAAAGATAACAATAAACCAAATGTTTGATCCATGCACTGACTCATTTGGCTTTGGTTTTGTAGTCTCTTCCTCGGAATTGTGGGAGGAAAATCCTGGAAGATCGTTCCCACCGGGATGCCATAGAATATGTGGGTTCTGAGAACGGACACCTTGATGGACCATTCCGAATGGGCTTGTGTAGTCTCCAGGAAGGGACTTGACAACAGCTTTCCATGCATTAAAATTGAACTTAACAAAACCTATGAATGTTCTTACTTCGTACTTGGTGCAGGGGGCTTCTCCACAGCCTTCAGTAACTCTTTTATGGCCTAAAGCCTTCAACTGACACCGTGTGACCTGAATACGACACACTCTATTGAGCAAATGTACATTTATTAAACTCCGCTGTCAGCCATTTATCTCTCAACACCTCCATCACTTTTCTAACCGTCATATCATGGTCTTCTTTAATTCTTCCCATTATCAAATGTCTTCCTGAAATCTTTAAACAAAACGAACAAGCCCTAAAAGAACTCTCATGAACCTAAAATCTCCAAAAGGAGTTATGAATGTAGTTACGTTCCTGGTCTTTTTGTGTAGAGGAACTTGGTGGTAGCAACTGTGAGATCTATTGTAGTGAACCGTTTTACTCCCTTAGTGACCAAGAGCATTTCCCTTATTCGTGGCAATGGAAACTGGTCCACTGTTATGTTCCTGTTAAAAAACCCTTATATCAACACAGAACCTGAGTTTCCCAATTCCTTTCCTGGTAATTACCAATGGTGAAACCCTTTCTGCTGCATCGACCTTCTCGATCACATCTTCAGCACATAACTTTTCCAACTCGCTCTTGACCTTCTCCCTCAGGGCTAAAGGTCTATTCCTCACTTTATGCAAATGTGGTAACACACCGCATTTAAGTGTGATCTTTTGCTGAAACCCCTTTAATTCACCAATTGCACCTGTGAATACTTCTGGATACTCTCGGAGACTATCCTTTTTGCAGGCCACTGTTGTGTTGAACTTCCAGACTGTTGGGGTCAAGTATAATACCAACTCTCCCTGATCTCCCCAGCCTAATTGACAGTCTGGCTGCGACCACACGCAGCTTACAGTTTGCCTCTCCATCATTAAACTTAAAATCGAATTATTTTACTCCCAACATTTCAATGTCCTCCCACGTGAATGTTTTGGGATGAACTTCTGTGGGTTGCAGAACCTCACCCAGGATCGGAATACACTTTTCCCTCCAAACGTTCTCATTAACAATCATACAGGAGGAGTCTGAGTCAGATGTAACTGTGATAAGTACCCCCCATGATGATGTTGCACTTGGGTTTTTTCCTTTGTTGCTCTCCTACTTTAAGTAGCCCTTCATCAACATTCAAAACACAGATATTTACATTGTAATCTTCTTATTCCTCAGAATCCGTAGCTGAATCCTGCCTAAGACGATTAACTCACCTCACACCCCCTTTCTGTCTTCTACACACCATCTGAAAGTGACCAATAGTACCACACCCTGAATACTTTTGGTTCTTTGCAGGACACCTTTTGTCATTCGCTAAATGTCCTCTGTTTCCACACCTAAAACACCTGCCTTTGATTTTACAACAAACAAACTGTTCAAAAAGTTTCCTTCTTTCAAGACATACTTTGGTTCATATTTAAACGTATTCTTAGATTTTTTTCTTCACTGTACTTTCGCCACAACTGCCTTCTCATTTTCCCCACAAGTTTTGTCCACTTTCTGTGGAAAGACTGCTTTGGCGTGCCTGCCAGTCAGTTCTGCTTTCTTTACTACATCCACTACGTCCTGGAGCGTTGATTCCTCCATAGTCCATAACATATCTTGAATGTTAGAATTAGCACAACACTTGACAATTTGATCACTTATAACTCTTTGTGTAAATTAGCAAATCTACACGTCAACGGCACATTCTTCAGGGCTGCCATGTAGTCCTCTACTGATTCCTCTCTTTCTACTTTCTTATGGAAGAATCTTTAACAATCAACAGATACACACAGTGTAGGATTGAAGTATGCCTCTAAGTCTTCTAAAGCATGTTTGAACACATTTCCTTGCCCCTGCGGTCTAACTTAGTTTTGTATGCAAGTGTATATTTTCAAAACACTAGCACCCAAACAATGTAATTAAATCTTTTGCATCAGATCAGGTGTCAATTCCTCCTTTTCTTCAAAAGTGGAAATATAATTCTCAAAATACTCTTTCCACTAATTCCAGTTTAACACAGGGTCCCCTTTTCATGCTAACAACGCCTGCAGAGATTATACATTCCACACGTTTCCTGAAGCCATAGTAATATGTAACTAAGGCTACCCAAAAGAAAATAAATTAGATACAACATAACTTGAAAACAAATATACATGTAGTTTGACTTTTAAGAGTAAAAAAATAGTTAAAAGCATTCCTATCATTACTCCAACAAATCAATTGACAGGCATATAAAATATAAAGCATGACAGTGGCTGTTTCCATAAATTAATGACAGGCATGGAATGCTCAAAGAGTGCCTGTAGCTGGTTAAATGAAATTAAATGCAGCGATGAAGTGTCCCAAAACGTGTATACTGATTCACAATTCCAAAGGTCCGGCAGCGTGTGCCTGTTGCTGTTGAAATAGGTGGTTGGGACAGTCTTTGTATTCCAATAGAGTGAGAGTTGCTGTATGAACTAGAAAAGCATAGGTTTAAATCTACAGGCTGTACATTCTTCAAGCGTGCTTGTCGCTGTTATAATGTCGACAGCTGCTCCAAAAATATGGCCGCCATGCATGTTAATGGGTGCTTTTCAGATGAATTCGGCAGCCGCCGTATGTCCTCTTTATAACCGGTCGAGCGCACTCTCACCACACACGGAACAGACGTTCCTCCTTCCTTGAGTCCCAACATACCAATGAGTGCACAGAGTTCATCTCAAACACGCGCTGTGACAGTGCTCACCGGAACAACACTTGCGACATGACTCGCATAGTGTAGGTCCTCTGTACCAGAACAGCTTCTCATCATCGCCTAATTCCGTAGAGAAGAATCGTAGTCTGAAGTATTTTCTATTTACTTTGTTCCTTCTGTCCTGATGCAAACACAGCAGATGTCTCACCTCCAACCAGCACCGATTCTTGTCCCGTTGCATTCCAACCACATCACATACAATTCCATTCCATTCCATTCACACATTCCACTCTTACATACTTACATTCCAGAAACCGGGATAGGTCACAACAGTATATCCGCATTTCAAGCAAGCTGGACTACAGCAGCACCATCTATGTCAGGACCAACAAAAAAATCACCAGAAGGCTACAGACCATTCAAAACTCAGCTGCCAGAATCCCTCTCACTCTCCCATGCAGCACTCACATCACATCACTTATGAAGGAGCCTCACTGCCCCCCCCCCCCATACACAAACTAGCACAATTGGAACTCCTCACAAAAGGGAAGCAAGATGGCGGCCGCTACTGCAGCCGTGTGAGGAGCTGCGCGTGTTTCCCTCAGAGATCTGCCCCGTCCTGGCGTGAGAGAGGTGCTCTGCCGCCGCTGCTGATAGCTTTGCTGAGCCGAGACGTCTGACGAAGCTTTTTCTGTGGCACCGAGGTGTAAGAAGAAACGAGAAGGGTCGGTCGACCCTCGTGTATACTGCTGAAGCCGCTGGTCCCGGCTACCGGACTGTGCTAACCGCCTTCCCTGCCGGCTGGTGGGAGGGCCTGAGTGTTTTCCAAGCGCCCGCGGCGTTTCTCAACCGCGGCGCCCGTAGGACGAAATCAGCTGCAGACCGGGCGGTCTGAGCCTCGGAAATCGCTGCGGAACTGCTGTGAGAGTGTTTGTAGCAACTCGGGACGCCTGCTGCTACATTGCGGACATTGTGGATACTTAGTTGCCAGTATTGATTCACGAAGGATTCGAAGGCTTTGGATAATGGTTTTGGCTGCCGCATGAACACGATTAAGGTCTATAACGACAGTACTTGCAACTGTAGCGGCCCGTAAGTGGTGCAACTTTCTTCCTCTCGCTACATACCCATTCTTCTTTTTTTTTTTTTTTTTTTTTTTTTATTTTTTGAATTTGCTACACTGTCGAACTAGTTGCACGTAGTAAAACACTTTTTTGTGCAGTTACCAAAACCCAGCAAAAGTTTGTATGTTTTAGACTGCACTGGGAAAGAAGATTTCTTTTGTATAGAAATACTCAACATGGCTCCCAAAGGCAGAGTTACTAAAAAGAATGCTTCTAACTTAGCCAATTCTGCAAATGCTTTGAATACTGCAAATGCTCCAACAAGCACCACAGTAGCAGATCTGGAACGTCGTAATCCACAGTCTAATGGGGTTGTAAAAGAGCCCACAATACCTGAGCTATTCAAGAAAAAACCAACGACTACCTTTAATAAAAGCTCTACAACTGAAGCGACCCCTGCAAGGGCTACTGAACGCTCTAATCCTGATAAATCCAATTTGAACCAACCTGGCTCAGCTGGAGCTAACTTCAACGTCAATGAAGATGGTGTAAGGGGGGAAGGTAGCAACGATGACGCAGTAACAGAGCTTTGCCTTGCAGTAGAGGGAGTTAGAGTTTCACCCAGACCAAATGACTCACAACAACAACATGATGCAGAATCGGTAGAATCTGGCGGCCAATTCTTTTCTATGTCTGATCTATCTGTTGCTTCAGAAGGTGATATGGAGGAACTCCTCAGCGAAGAACACTCTCTGGTTAAAGATTGGGCGGAGGAGTGTAATCAAATTACAGAGGAAGATATGTTAGGCCCTGACTTCCTAACCAACGAAGGAGTCTCAAACACAGTTCGCAAGGTCATAGAGGGAAAATCTAAGGAGAAAATATCAGTTATGGACCAACCTCAATGGGACGGGGCCAGTGCTAATAACAATGAAGCGGTTGATGAAAACTCTGAAACTCCAGAGTTACTAGAAGAGTCTGAGGAGATTACCTTAAAATCCATATATAAGCTACAGGCCTCAATGTATCGTATGATACTAACTCATAGAGAAGAAACCAAGGCGGAAGGCCTTCGGACTCAGGGAGCAGTTCGAAAACTTCAAAATGTAGTACGACGCCTGGCTAAGTCTAGCACGGATACTAACGTGAGAGTGCAAGAGACGGAAACGCGTATATCAGCAGTAGAAGATGAGTTAACGCTACATAAGAACTCAATCAAAGATCTGGATAGTACCAGGCAAGACGTGGACTGGAAGTTAACTGATTTAGAGAATCGCGCCCGACGTAACAATTTACGTGTCCTGGGAATTGGAGAAAAATCTGAAGGGAAAGACACTCGACGCTTTGTAATAGACTTGTTCGCTGATGCCTTTCGGGATCTCACTGGTTGGGACTGGGATAAGGAGATTATAAGAGCCCATCGATTTCCATTTAACCAAAAGACTGACCAGGAAGGCAGGAACAAATATCCAAGAGCTATTCTCATTTGTGTGCAGAATTATCTTCTCCGTGAGATTCTGTATGACCTAGCAAGACCTTCGAAACCCAGAAAAGGATTGGGGCATGAATTTTTTGTGAGACCAGATTTCTGTGCTGCAACTGTCCAACAACGCTGGAGACTAAAACAACTGATGGCACCAATGCAAGCTAAGGGAGGTCAAACTTTCTTACT
Source organism: Lissotriton vulgaris (assembly GCF_964263255.1). Lineage (NCBI taxonomy): Eukaryota > Metazoa > Chordata > Amphibia > Caudata > Salamandridae > Lissotriton > Lissotriton vulgaris. The sequence continues at coordinate 244,929,848 of NC_141698.1, forward strand.
CAATCCTGCTAAACTTAAAGTTGTGCATAAAGGAAGAACTATATTTTTTGTATCAGAGATAAAGGCTCAACAATATCTAGAGACTATGTAGTAAAATGCTGTAGGAACAAAGCTATGTTTAATCGGTTGTGATTCAGCTACTCCGAACAGACAGATCTTCCTAGTAGTATTGGGTTTTGGTGCTTTTTTTTCTTTTGTATTGCATCTCTTTAAGCTTTCTTAGGCTACTTTTATCAGGAGGGTCAGATCCGAGGGCAACTCACAGCTGATACTCACATACCATCAATGAGGGCATTAGCCCTTACGCTTCTGGTGGGGGGGTGGTGTGGGAAGGGAGGGGTGGGGGGGAACAATGGGGTGGGAGGGTGGGAAGATTTTTTTTCTTTGGGGTGCAAGGCTATACAGCTGGAATGTTTAGTTGACTTTTGTATAAGGCTTATTTTTGGCAGATATCGAACTATGGCAGATGTTGCTCATATGTTTATGTTTAGCTTAGGTTATTCAAAAACATTCTATAATGGCTAAATTATCAATATATTCCATTAATGTATGTGGTTTGAATGATAAAAGGAAAAGAGGTATACTGGCCCAGATGTTATCAACTATGCGGGTGGATATAGTTTGCATTCAAGAGACTCACATCGCTTGGTCCAATAGAGGGACCCTAAAAGATCTTGGGCTGGAAGTGGTAGGATGCACTCGTCATGGTTCCACTACACGTGGGGTTGCAATACTTAAGAGACGTGGATTGGGTGAAGTTAAAAGAGTCAAAGAGGATCCAACTGGACGGTGGGTAATTGCAGAACTTAAAATTGGAGGTTTGATAGTTACTATATGCTCCTTGTATGGATCTATATTAGATGATTCGGGTGCATTGGATTTTTTAAGTATAGAGCTGGCACAATGGTCACCCAATATTATTTTTTGTGGAGACTTTAATTTGCATCTCGAAGAAACTTTTGATATTTATAGTAGGGTTCCATATAAGGGGAGGAAGAAGAAGGTGTTTACAGCACTCAAAGGGATCATTGAAGAGTATAGATTAGCTGATGTAGGGCATGAGAAGCGAGGAAACATATTTGGGCATACCTTTTTTTCTGCACCGCATCAAAGGTTTTTTAGATTAGATTATTTTTTTGTTTATAAGGGATTATATGATGATTTAGCACAAATGGAATTTGAGGTTCTTCCAAAAGTCATTTCAGACCATAACCCTCTAATACTTAAGCTTGTTTTAAATATGGCTAATACTACCCGCGCATGGTCTTTTGACCGCAAATTATTGTATGACCCAGGTTATGTTGAGCGTATGAATGCTTGGATTCCAGAATTTTTTCACCACAATAAAGACTCTACATCATTAGAAATAGTTTGGGATACTTTCAAATGTGGGGTTCGGGGCGAAACACTTAGTTATTCTTTGAAGAAACAAAAAGAGACCCGAAATCAGGTAACTTCTGAACTTAAAAATCTCAGAGCTTTAGAGATTCAACTTATGCAACTATGTAAGCAAGGGTCATCGACGGAAAATACCACAAAGAAACTAATAGCTCTAAAAAATACGATTTATCAACGATATGCTACGAAACTTGCACAACAGATCTCTGCATTCAGGACAGAGCTATATGAAGTGGGTGAAAATTCAGGAAAAATTTTGGCAAAGAGGGCAAGGCAGAAGGCAGCTTATGCTAGTATTGATAAAATCGACAATCATTTAGGGACAACAGTTAGCAGAGCAGAAGATATTTTGAGAGTTTTTAGAGATTTTTATTCCCAACTGTATACGGACGAAGCTCGTCCTGAGTGCTTAGACCAGATCAACCAATTTGTCAATCCAGTACTGAATAATATTCTTTCTATTGAAGAGAAGGAGAAACTAGATTTGCTATTCACTTGGGAGGAGGTTGAACTCTCTTTAATGTCCCTAGCCTCAGGAAAAGCTGCAGGACCTGACGCCATTCCGCTAGAATTTTATAAACACTTTAGGAATGTATTAAAAACAGAACTATTAGATGTATGCTTAAATGCACAGCAAGGTAACTCTCCTCAATCCTGGCATGAGTCTATCATTACGGTGTTTCTTAAAAAAGGGAAACCTCCTTTATTGCCCTCATCTTTTCGCCCTATTTCACTTATAAATTCCGACAGTAAAATTTTTTCTAAAATCCTAGCGGGTAGACTTTCTAATATTATTTCCCCTTTAGTCTCTAAATACCAACATGGTTTTATTCCAGCTAGAGACACCGCTGATCATATTCGACGTGTGATTTCTTTTTTGGATTGGTCTCAAGCAACTCGGTCTAATATGGGACTAGTATTTTTAGATGCTGAAAAAGCTTTTGACCGGGTTGCTTGGGATTATCTTTGGGAAATTTTGCTCAGGAAGGGATTAGGTCGGGGGATTGTTAAAGCTTTGAAAACCTTGTATATTAACCCAAAAGCGTATATTCGAATTAATGGACAATTATCTTCACCTTTATTAATTTCCAGAGGTACTCGTCAAGGATGTCCCTGTTCTCCTTTACTTTTTGCTTTTTATATAGATCCCTTAATTAATCGTTTTTTTTTGGAAATGGATATCAAACCCATACACTTAGCCAATATTAATTACCGAGTCCTTGCTTACGCCGATGATATTGTGATTTCTACTACAGACGTTCAAACAGCTTTACCTATTATTGATCTAATTACCAAACAGTTCGGATACTTCTCGGGCTACAAACTTAATCTAGAAAAGACCCAAGTTTTGTGTTCTGGAGAAAACCCACCTGTTAATATCCCCACTTCTTCAGAAGTTACTTATTTAGGTATTAAAATCTCGCTACCTATAGAAAAAATTGCAGAACGTAATTTAAACCCTATTATTGCCCAAATTAACATCCTACTACAGCGTCTTGATCATTTGCGATTGTCCCTCTTTGGCCGTTCCAACATCTTAAAAATGCTGGTCCTACCGAAGGTTTTATATTTGTTTCGCACAATTCCTTTGGATTTCTCATTACACTCTCTTAAAATCTTAGAAAGAACCACATTTCGCTTTCTCTGGGGCTATAAACGCCATAGAAAAGCAGCTAAAAAAATGATTCTTAGTAAGGAATGTGGCGGCTGGAATGTACCGTTTTTTCTTTTTTATTACTTTTCCGCTGTTTTACAATATATTGGTCCTCTCATTTTAGGTGAAAGAACTGAGCTTGCAGAATGCCAGACCCCATCAATTTACCAACTGCTTCTAGGCGAGAAAGTTAAGGGTAGCTTTTTGAGACTAGTAGAACCTAGCTACTACAAAAAAACTAAATATAAGACTTTGAAATCTGCTTTTGGAGTCTGGCAGAAAATCCGAAAACATATTAAACTAGCGAAATTAAATCTCTATACTCCTCTTATATCAACGGAGCTATTTCCAGAAGTCTTTTTTGATTTAACTATGCACAGGTGGCAGCAGAAAGGTATTAAGTACTTGGGGGATTTAGTTTGCAATGGGCAAATGATCTCGTTCCAGGATCTAATGGCCAACTTTTCTGTTGGAAGAAATGATTTTTTTAAATATCTACAACTACGTAGTTTCCTACAGGGTCACCCTGTTATTCCATTGATTAAAAACTCTTTATTAGAGCTTTTACAAAGAAAACCTCGAATAGGTCCTATATATCTAAGCCTAATGCAGGAATTTGGTGATGATCTAGGCCAATGCCAGACTAAATGGGCCAATAGCCTAGGCATAGTAAATGTTGATGTTTTATTGTCAATTAGAATGGCTGCAGAATGTCTCATAACTGGGATGATGAAATCTCAACACTTTATGTGTATTCACAACCTTTATTATACTCCCAAAAAAGTAGTTAAATGGAGTACAACGGCAGGCACGAATTGTAGCCGATGTGGATTGTATGCAGCTGATGAATTACATATGTTTTTTTTTTGCCCTAAGCTAGTGCCGCTGTTTCAACAAATTGAAATTTTTTTGTCTATTATTTTGAAAAGTAATATAAAGATAACCAATGAATTAGTATTGCTTGGTATAGATCATACTACTACTCGGCCTAGACCAATCTCTTATTTTCTTTTTCTGTGTATGGCCGCAATTAGATCTTGCATCACCAAGGAATGGATTAGCCAGGAACCCCCTACTTTTTTGATGTGGAAGGAAAAACTATTATTTATGTTTAATATAGAGTCGGCTATCTACAAGCTCAAGGGGGTTAAAAAAAGAATTATGGGAGAAAAAATATGGGCACCAATTGCCGACTGGATTTGATTTAAATCTATGTATTTTATAGTTGCCATTTTAATTTGTTTTCTGCCAAAATCCTGTCATATAACTTGCTTTTTTCTGAAAATATCTGCTCTTTTTGCTTACATGCTTTTTTTTTCTGTTTATGTTGTTGAGTATAATGTTTTGCTGTATTTCCTTGCAATAAAACAATAAAACTTTAAAAAAAAAAAAAAAAAAAAAAAAAGGAACTCCTCACAAAAACTTTCAAGGCACTAAATAATAGTGGTCCAGCATTCCTCAACAATCACATCTGCTTTATTTTTTTTAAGTCACTTTATTAGGTTTTTCATTGTGTGTTCAAGAAATAACAAGAATACGCTCATGTATCAACTGTACACAGAGTAGGCAACCTCGTGCACAGGCTTATGAAAATCCGACAAGATCTACTAGAGGCAAAAGTGCAATGATGCATTTCACCTCGTTGGCACACTCCGCGATGGGACAAAATTAACTAAGAAAATTTGAGTGAGGACAGGGCAAAACAAGGAGGGAAAGAGTGAGGGCTGTGTGTAGAGGGAGAGGAGGGGAAAGGGAAGGGAAAGGAAAGGTAGAGCATGAACGGAGGGAGAGACAGGCATTGGGTGAGATTAGGTTCTAGAAGGGTGGTCTTCCCATTATGTGTCCATCGACATGACATTGAGAGTCTTAATAGGTGTGTCATCAAGTCCTTGGCATAGGGCTGTCAGTTCAGCTTCAAGGTACACCGAGCTGATATGGTATTAACACCATCATCTGGGACCCCTATAATGCACCACTAGTGCCAAGTGTAAGAAGTGTCAGGAAACTTTGAGGAACTCCTCCCATATCTCCAGAAATGTGTCCAGGTGGACAATCGGTCTCGTTATAATGCATTTGTACAACGCATTTTATGCATGTCCTGGAGTGAAGAATCATATGACGGGCAATCACCATAGCTGAAAAGTGCACATTTTTGTTGTAGCCAATGCCGTGCCTAAGCACTTGGATTGTTGGTTTGTGATGTTGGGGATTTGTACAGTGTCATGGAGAAAAATCAACTGTTGAGTGGTGGGTCATCTAAAAGAAACAGTGTTCCTGATTGGTGCTTTTACAGAGGCCCAATACAGGACCTGTGAGAGGTATTCTTATAGCAAGTGGATGATATCTCCCTCCATGGATCCGCTGTGGCAACAGGTCGCTGTGGGAGCAGTAAGAAGTGTTGGAATTGGACGGGCATCCAGTGCCATCTGTGGAGTATTTTAACCCCTTCAGTGCTGATGACAAAGCCAGCTCGTCATGGGTGTTACCTGCCCTGCGCTTATGACGAGCTGGCTTTGTCATGAACAATGGTAAATCTGCAAATCCAGCATGCAGCGGGAAAACCCATAGCACCCAAGGTGTTAAACTAACTGAACTTTAGTTGGGCTTTCCTGAGTAAGCAATTGTGAGAGGTCAGTACGTCTGCCCTGTCCTCATCTATGTATTGCAGAGCCAGCATGTCGGTCCACCAGGTCTTCAGGGAACTAACCACTAGCATGGAATATCCGTGGTCTGCCAGAACTTGATACTGGCCCGACATCACTCCTTAGTATGTGCCACATATCTGCAAATATTCCGGGATAGGGTACAATACCAGTGCTATTGGGGAACAAACTTTTGTCAGAGGCAGCTTTGAAGATGTAGGTTGTTCCACAAAGAGTGTAAGGAGAGGTTGTATTGGGCCCGTGCCTCAGCAAACGTTGTGCAGGACTGATCTGTGAATAGATCTGATAGGTAGCACAAGCCTTCAGAGCTGAAGGTTGTCCACAGGGGTTCTTTGCCGTATATTAGCAGTGAGGTATTGCACCATAGAGGTGCTTGAGAGTGTGGGTGGACTTTAAAAAGCATGTGGGCTCTTTTACAGGTGTAGATCGTAGTAGCCAGGACTGGGTGAGAAGAGAGGAGACAGTCCGGATCGCCAGTGTACAACATCCTGTTCCCATCAGGAGGCCAATTAGCGCTGTCTCCATTGGGACCCATTTCAGAATGTCCAGAGAAGTATGGAGGATGCAGCTTAGGGGCATGAGTTGCATAGGCCAACCAATAGTCTGTGATGCTAAGGAGAACCAGCCCTCCACCGGAAACTGCAGCATGCACTTTAGCAAGCTTCAATCAGAGCTTGCGTCTTCCTCAGGGAAAGGTTTTGATAGTCTTTTCAATGGCCTGCATCATTTTAGTGGGAATCCAGGGAGGTATCATCTGAAAGTGGTAATTCAGTTTGGGTAACACATTCAATTTAAGTAATTGGGTCTTACCCAATAAGAGGAAATTAAGCTTAGTCCTCCTTTGAATATCTATTTTGATGCTGGAGTTTAGGGGCAAGGTTGTTTTCAGCCATGTTAGTCAGCCCAGCAATATCTGAATGCCCAGGTACTTAAGTGAATTGGGTGTCCACAAAATTGGGTGGAAGCCAAGAATAGCTGGGGATGTGTAGGACCTCAAAGGCATAGCTTCACATTTGTCCCATGTCATCTTGTAGCTAGAGAGGCCTGAAAATCTTAAAATCAGTACAGTCTTCGCATCAATCGAGGACATCAGTTTAGAGAGGGTACCTAGGATGTTATGTGCAAATAATGATATTTTGTCAATCCCTCCCGGGGTCATTATGCCATGACTGTTTCAGGAATTATGGACAATAACTGCCAAAGGTTCTAAAGCTATGATAAACAGTTATGGGGATAATTGTCGAGTGCCTCTATGGATAGGGAAGGGTGGAGATATGTGACCATTACATGTCACCCTCATTGTCGGCTTAGCATTGAGCTTCTGCAACCATGCTAGAAAACGGGCCCTTTTGCCTACATGTTGTAGTACCCGGAACATATAGTTCCAATACACCCTGTCAAATGCCTTCTTGGCATTGAGATAGACCAGCAGCTTTTCATCTGTGTCATTACACGCTTGAGAACAGGGGAGAGGGTCCTGAGGTGGGACATGAAAGTGCAATGAAGGACAAATCCAACGTGGTCCTCGTGCACCAGGTAGGGAACGAGCTTGTGTAGTCGGTTGGCTAAATAATTTGGCCAGGGTCTTAGCATCAGCATTGAGGACTGAAATTGGTCAATTGTTCGCGTCGGTCAGGAGATCTTTGCACAGTTTAAGGAGTGTAATGATTGCACTAATGACTTCTGCAAGCAGGGTGGATAAGGGATGTGTTTTGGAGGACAACTGGCAGAGTAAAGGGGCCAAGATGTGCTTATGCAACCTCAAGTATTCAGAGGGGTACCCATAGGGGCATAGGGACTTATTGTACGACAGTCCATCTATAATTTCCCTAACCTTGTCTTCAGTGATGGGGAGATCGAGTTGTGAGCATTGTATCGAGGAAAGGATGGGTAGGGCATGTTGTGGCAAAAAGCTTTCAATGTCAGCAGTAGGACTAGCTGTATCTGAGGCATAGAGGGAAGCAGAGTATGAGTGAAAGGCTTCCAGGATGTCCAGTGGATGTATGCGGGGTGTACCGCCTGTGTGAAGGATAAGCAGCCTAGTACGGGCTGCTTCCTGTTGTCATGCCTGAAAGATTAGCAGGCGACCAGCTCTTCTATTCCCTCTTATAATGGTGTTGTTTAAGGTGGAAAAGTGTTTCCTCTGCTCTGGTGGTGTTTAGAGAGTTGCAATCGTGTTTGGCCCATTGCAAGCTTTTCAGTGCCTGTAAGGTGAGTGTAGAAGAGTATTGAGCCATGAGCAGATGGATATCTTGTTCCAGTGTGCATTGCACTTGGAGGGTCTTTTATTTGTTACGGCTGGTGTCCTACATTATGCCGCCTCTCATCGTCACCTTCCCGGCTGCCTAAAGCACCCCTGGGGAGGACACTGTTCCACGTTTGTGGTTCGGATACATTTCTTTTTAGTTCAAAATACTTTATTGGGTTTTGCAAACAAAGACAAACCAAAGAATGATACAGTGTTGGTATATAACAAAATCGATACTTAAGTCAAAAATATTGTCATAGAAGTATCTATATAGCAAAAGTTTACAATTGTCATAGATGCAATAAAATTATAAGGAATAAATAAGGAACAAACGAGGTTACTTCACAAAATAATAGCCATACAACAATGTCTATAAAATAAGAAATGGAATTACTAAATACTTTATAGGTAAGTATTTATGTAGTCATCAATTGGTCTCCATAACTTTTGAAATAAAGATGTATTTTTACATGTTATCTTATGAGATAATTGGGCAGCAGATCTAACAAAAGTAACATAAAACCAAGCCTGGACTGATACTGCCTCAGCTTACTTCCAATTAGAAGTGATAGATTTAATAGTGATAGAAATAAGAAGATCAAAAAGTTTAGAATTGGACTCCAATAAGGTAGACGATAAAACATGAGATGGTCAAATAAGCATGCTATATGTAAGGGCCGCAGAGATAGGAAGTATTTTTACAATAATATCCCAAATGTTCCTCCAGAAATGAAATATTACTGCACACTTGAAAAGAACATGCTTTAAAGTATCCTCATAACATTTGTAATGTGTATCGGGGTAAGAAAAGGGTAGACCAGGTGGGGCGGTTCTAGAAGCATTTATTTACGGTAAGTTTATTTAACGAAAAGTCCTTTCAAACAGTTTGTTCAATGTCCATAGGGGAAAAAGCTGTCTTCAGTACTCCACCACAATATTCCAGGTAGGCAGGATCCAAGTGTACCCCAAAAGAAGGGGAAAAAAAAGAATGTCCGCTATCTAGCCGCTTTTTATATGCTTTATAGGAAAGGGAGTGAGGAGAGACATGCAACCGACATGCAGGCTGGTGTCACCGCTAACCGTCACCAAGGAGCGAGGAGTGCATGGGACCTAAGTAGGTCTTGAGGGGTGATACCTCAGGAAGGACCTGGTCCTCACTCCTACCCACTGACCCATCCACGGAACAGAGAACGCACCTCAGTAAGCCACACTCCTCCTGGAAAGCAGCTGGGCGGCTCGAGGGGTCGTTGGCCTTCAGACACTCTTGCTGTGTCCTCGGGTGGATCTCCTCCTCCTCCAGTGTCCTGCCTCTGTTGTCGTCTTCGGCTTGGGGCTGTTCTGCTGTTTCTCTCGACGTACAGCTGCCTTCTCAGATTCTCCAGGATAACGCAGACGCTGTCTCATACTCTTCTGGGTCGTTTTTGATGTCCGGCCCTGTTGACTCCTCCCACCAGGGGATGGGTTCTCGTTCCTCATATCCTCTTGGCTGCCAGGGATTAAAGGGCTCGCAGGGATTTTCCTGCTGATCTTTGCCAGCATACAAAACGGCAGTAAAGGGTGTCGGTGGCTGAAAGGGAAATGAAGGTAGGGGCCAATAAGGAATCCTGGCTTAATCCACACTGCTTCCATTGACAGCGGATCCTCTATCCTGGCACACCCCTTCACTAGTGTCTTCCCGATCAGAGAGACAAGGAACTTGTGACAGGAAGTCTGCGTTAGCGCTCAGGGAGCCTTTCTAAAGTCTTACTTCAAAAGAAAATGGTTGGAGGGACAGAAACCAGCGTAACACTCTGGAATTATTGGCCTTATTACGGCTCATCCAAGTAAGAAGGGAATGGTCGGCGTAGAGGATGAAGGGTTTTCCCTCTAGATAATAGCGAAGCTTTTCTGTCACCCATTTAATCGCCAAACATTCCATTTCTACTACTGGATATCTGGTTTCTCTGGGAAACAGTTTTCGGCTGATGAAAAGGATAGGGCATTCTAGACCGTCCAGGGATTCCTGTGATAACTCTGCTCCTATGCTGACGTCTGAAGCGTCGTTCCGTACCAGAAACAGTTTAGTGAAGTCAGGGGACATCAGGACGGGGCTGTTGGTGATGGCCTGTTTAAGGAGTCGGAAGGCTTTCTGGACTGTCTAGGCTAGATATAGGAGTTGGCTCTTTGGGGTATCTTTCTTGAAGAGGTCTGTAAGGGGAACAGCTATCTCTGACTACTGAGGACTAAACCTCCGATAGTAATCCAAGAGACCTAGGAAGTCCCTTACTTCCTTTTTTGTTTGAGGAAACAGGGAATTCATGATGGCCTAATTTATTTCCTCTCAGGGTTCAATAGCTCCGTTACCCAGGAGGTACCCCAGGTACCATACCGTCCGAAACCCGACCCTGGATTTCCTGGCATTGACAAGGAGGCCGGCCTTCTGAAATTCTTGGAATATCTGGTGGCAATGCTCATGGTGGGACTCCCAAGATGGGCTGAATATAACAATGTCATCCAGATATGCCGATGAATACACCTAGTGGTTGTGGAGCACAGAGTTAATTATTCTCTGAAAGGTCGCCGGTGCTCCGTGCAGACCAAAGGGTAGAACGGTGAACTCGAAAAGGCCATTGGGGTAGAGAAATCTGTCTTCTCCCTGTCACTCTTCCTTAATGGGACCTGCAAATACCCCTTGGTGAGATCAAGGGTGGATATATAGACCGCATTCCGGAGGTGGATATATGGACCGCATCCCGAGCCTTTCTATAAGCTCGTCTATTCTGGGCAAGGGATAGGCATCAAACTTTGATATGGCATTGACAGCCCTGAAGTCGATACAGAAATGCACAGACCCACCTGGTTTTGGGACCAGGATGATGGGAGATGACCAGTTGCTCTGGGAGGGGTTTTAACGCCCATTTGCAGCACTATTTCAATTTCTGTGGATATAGCTTCCCTACGGGCAGCTGGTATCCTGCATGGATTTTGCTTCACTACCTGTCCGGGGGGGGTCTCTATTGTATGTTCGACTAGGGAAGTTTTACCTGGTAGATCAGAAAACAGTTCAGAAAAGAAACAAGGGTGTCCAACAAGCCATCACGTTGTGTGGGGGTTGGCTCTTTGTTTACCACCAATAGGTCTAGTGTGCCTGGGTCCTCTAGGCCAGATAGGACTAGGTGGGTTGTCCTTGGTAGTAGACCCAGCCATTTCTTCAGCAGGTTAATGTGATAACTCTGCCATCGTTGGGGAGTGATTTGAATTCAATAGGTGGTCCGTCCTAGTTTTTTATTTTTTAAATTTTTTTAATTAAATTCTTTTTATTGATTTTCAGCAACAAATAAGATACAACCATTGAGTAATGGAAATACAACACATGCCAGTACACTTCTGCATTCTTCACCCAGTTGTGCATGAAACAGAGAAAACAGTGACATGAGTAATCGAGTCAACAAGCTAGCAGTATGACAGAGTGCATGTGTCAATCCCTTGATGTGTTCGGGTAGAGGTAAGGATTCATGTGCAAGGGTAAAAGCCCAGGCGAAATAGAAAACACAAAGTCTGACAAAAACAGGGAGGTAGACACACCATTAGGCGAAAAAGACTCAAAAGAAAATATTATATGATAACATAGAAAATGTAATTACATTTCAGGAAATACGGACCAAGTTCCCGAGACACTGTGGTATAATCCAGTCCCAAGAAGGTCAAGGAGAACGTTTTCCCGGATACCAAATATTGACTGCGCCCTCGAATATATGTAAAACCCTATGACAAAGAATTAAGGATTTACTGAAAAGGCGTTTTTTAAAAAAGGGATTGAAAAAGGAGGGCTGCGTTTGATTTGTCTCCATCGGGGTCTGTAGCCGTTTTCCAACCGTTTTTTGTAACTTAACGTGCAGCACACGAGTGCAGCACCGTACAAACAAGAAATGGTTTAAAACTTTAAAGAACACGCATAACTCATGGCATTGAAAAAACGATTTGGCATTGAAAAAACAATTTGGTCTGTTCAGACTCTGCGCAGGAAAGTGTTTAAAACGAAGTCTACACCTCTACGGCGTTTTGACTTCAGAAACCTTCCTTTCTCTGTAAAGCTCTAAAGAATCTTGCTGAATTTGTCCTGGGGAAGACACAAAGTATGTGTCGAAACGCGCCGACAGGAATCAGCATCCTCAACTAATCTTGGGAAATATCAATGTGTCAACAATTCCGTGATTAATGTATAACCTCTAATTTGCAGATTTGTCTTTTTAGAAAAACGAATTTTTATCCCCCTTCTTTTTAATCATGTGTATTATTGAATATGTTCATATCAATTTTTACAAATGTAATTAAATTTTCTATGTTATCATATAATATTTTCTTTTGAGTCTTTTTCTCCTTATGGTGTGTCTACCTCCCTGTTTTTGTCAGACTTTGGGCCCGATGTAGGAGGCAAATTCCGGTCGGAAACGGCCGAAATCGGCCGTTTCCGACCGGTATTTGGTACTTTGAGATGTAGGGGGCCAGTATTTACCTATTCGGTATATTTACCGAATCGGTAAATTTACAGAATCTGCAAAATACCGAATCGGTATTTTTACCGATTCGGTATCTTCCAGATGTAGGTGGGACTCTTCTGAGTCCCACAGGCCTTTCAGATTCGGTATTTTAACACCCAATCCAATTGGGTGTTAAAATACCGAATCCAGGTGTGCATGCACATGTGTGCATGCACACCTATGCCATGTGACAGACAGACATGCCCTTAGGGCATGTCTGTGTGCCACATGGCACACAAGCCAGTATTGGGGGTGCTAGAGGGTGTCAAAGGGACACCCCCTGCACCCTTGCAGGAATCGGTATTTACCGATTCGGTAAATACCGAATCGGTAATGCCCATTGATTCCTATGGGCTTCAATGCCCATAGGAATCAATGGGCATTACCGATTCGGTATTTACCGAATCGGTAAATACCGATTCCTTCCGATTCGGTAATTTTTAAAATAAAATTACCTACATCTGCCCTTCTCTTTTTTACCACTTCTTAAATACCGATTCGGTATGAATCGGTATTTATGAAGTGGTAAAAAAGATTTACCTACATCGGGCCCTTAGTGTTTTCTATTTTGCCTGGGCTTTTACCCTTGCACATGATTGCTTTACCCTGACCCAGGAAATGTATCCCATTCAGGGGGTCCTTGTTACCTCACCACGGGTAGAGGTAAGGTACATCATAACTCACAACATTACGCTTGCATCATCGCTCTGTAAGAAAATTGTTAAATAATTCCAATAGTCCTTAGGTCTGGATTTGGCTGGCAGTTCCTCCTTGTACGTTAGCAAGCGATCCCTGCAATGCGACATGTCTTGTAACCACTGCTTCGTGCTTGGTATTTTTTTGCCCCCCCAACATTGAGATATCTGCCTTTTGGCCAGTAACAAAGCGACTTCACAGAACTTACGTTTCTCAGCTTTAACTGTTGAAAGGAGACCCAACAAACAAACCTTCATAGAGCATTCGACCTCCACCCCTACCATTTTCTTGAGCATAACAGTTACTTTCCCCCAATATTCCTGTATTTTCCTGCAGGACCAAGCTAGATGAATGAAGTCTGCCTCCTGCGACCAAAACCTTTTACAGCTAGCATCGTCCCTCAGTCCATATTTATGAAGCCGTACAGGGGTGTGGTATGTTTGATGTAGGTATTTTAGATGAAGGATGCACAAATTCTCATTCGGTGTGAGTAATTTAATTAGTATGCAAGTGGTGTACCATTCTTTTTCTGATATCGGGTCTGGTAATACCTCTTTCCAACGCAACAATGCTTTCGTGGAAGTGTAAGGGATCTCACTTTGAGCTGTCTTGTATAGGCGCGAAACTAGGTGTGTGGTGTTGGAGGATGTTATGAGTAACTGTAGAGCTTCCAGGCTAGGGGGTTCCGCTGGGTATTCCGGGTAAATATCTCGGATGGCCCTTTGCAATCTATAATAGGTGAAACGGAATAGTATGGTTTGATTGCTTATATAAGACAAGTCGTCAATGTGGCGAAAAGTGCCCTCGCAGTATAAGTCCCCAAACGTATCTATACCTGCTCATTTCAGGAGAGCCATACCAACTTTTTCGGTAGTAACTGAGATCTCTGGATGGTGGTGCAGGAGCAGCGCTGGAGCATAAAGCGGCGTTTTGCGCCCCAGTCGGCCCAGTGTTCTCCACGCATGTGTGGTCGTGTCAATCGTATTAATATCCGTTGAATGCAGCGGTGGGCGGTTATGTGTAAGTATCGCTGTTAGTGGTATCGGCAGGGCGTCTCCCTCCTCCACCGAAGTGTGCGTTAAATAAGGTGTGGTGTGATACCAGTATGCAGCATATTGTGCTTTGGCACAGAGCTAGTAAAAAAAGAAATCTGGGACACAAAAACCACCCTTTTCATAGGGCAGTGTCAGCGCCCGTAAGTCTATGTGTGCTTGTTTACCCGCCCATATGAGTTTCAGAACGAGCATGGTTATGTTTTTGAACACTGCCTTCGGGGGAGTTATTGGCATATTATTAAATAAATACAGGATTTTGGGAAGGACGTTCATCTTCACTATTGCAATGCGATCCGCCAATGACAGTGGTAGTTGTATCCACCGGTCAATTTTCTCCTCTATCTTGCCCTGTACTCTAACATAATTAGTACGGATAACCTCCTCAGGATTTCTGCTATACCAGACCCCCAGATTTCTTATTGATTCAGTTTGCCAATCAAGTGGGAAGTCCGTGGCATCCCATGTGGTAGTGTCGGTGAGTGAAATTATAGATGATTTATCCCAGTTAATCTGTAAGCCAGAGTGTCTTCCAAATTTTATGTATTCTCGTAGTAGCGGGTTTAAGTTTTGTACTTGGTCTCGGATATACAAAAGCATGTCGTCCGCATACATCGATATGTGTAACGGCCGCCCAGGGAAGTGCAGCGCTGAGTGGTTATGTGTCTGTCTAATGATGCAGGCCAGTGGTTCTAAAGCTAGTGCAAATAGTAACAGTGACAGAGGGCACCCCTGCCTCGTGCCACGAGCAATACGGAAGGAATCTGAGATGTACCCATTTACGCGAACTCTGGCTATGGGGTTGGTGTAGAGAAGCGTTATCCAAGTTATAAACCTTGAGGGAAATCCCATACGTTGGAGTATTGTTAGCAAATATGACCACTGAATTGAATCGAAAGCCTTAGCGGCGTCAAGCATGACCGCCACCGCCTTCGTGCTGGATGTTAAATAATGAGATACCACAAACAATGTTCTGGTGTTGTGTGAATTTGCCCTCGTGGGTATGAACCCTGCCTGGTCCGGTAATATTAGTTTTGTCATTAGGGGCTGCAGTCAGACCGCTAGGATCTTTGCTAGTATTTTTGAATCCACATTCAGTAATGATAACGGCCTATAACATTCACAGAGATCTGGATCCTTATTTGGCTTCAGGAGCGTTATGAGCACAGCTTCACGTAGTGACGGGGGTAGTGTGGCCTGATCAAAGGCATTGCCATACATGGCAACTAGGTGAGGGGCCAAAATATCTACGTATGTTTTATAGAATTCACAGGTATACCCAACGGGCCTGGTGCTTTTCCGTTAGGCAGTGATTGAATGATTTCTGTCACTTCCTCTACCGTTATAGGTAGTGATAAATATTCACGTTGATGGTCCGAGAGCCATGCAATGGCGATATCGTGAAGATATCTGAATGTTTCTTCTGGAGGTGGTGTCTGCTTGGATTCGTACAGTGTGCTGTAGTTGTCTACAATACAACGGAGTATGCCCTCTGGGTGTGTCAGTAATGTACCGACGGTATCTCGTATTTGCGTTATCGTTTGTGACCCCCTCCCCTCACAAATTTTTTACACTAGTACTCTGCCCAGTCTCCCACCTTCCCCAAATTGTTTAGCCAGTGGGCGCTTGGTGACATACTTTAGTTCATCTGCAGTATAAGTTTGGTGTTCGGTGCATATCTGTCTGAGTTCACCCAGTAGTGCAGTGTTCTGTGTCTGCTCATATTCCTTTTCTAGTTCTCTTATTCTCACTTCACGTTTTGTTATCTGTTCTCTGATATCCCTCAGGATTCCAACTGTGGTACTCATACAGACCCCTCTCAGAGTCGCTTTGAACGCTTTCCAGAGCGTGCCAGGGTCATCTACTGTCGCCACATTGAACTGAAAGTATTCCTTGATAGCGGTGGCTATTGTGTCTGCATATAGTGGGTCCAGAAGTGCCTTAGCGTTAAATCGCCAACTAAATGGAGGGGGCTTGTAGTGTGGTACCTGTATCGATAATACTATCGGGTTATGGTCGGATATAGTCCTAGGTAACGTTGTTAATGTTCTTGTCCATAATAATATGTTCTTTGACCCTAACCAGTAGTCTATCCTAGACCAACTGCTGTGTGCCATATTGACGTGTGTTGCAACCGTCACCCCAGGGTTTCTCACTCTCCAAATATCTTTAAGGGAAATACCTTCCATGATATCCCATAGCTTCCCTCTGGCCCTCTTATGTGGTTCCACAGAAGCAGTGGAGCGGTCTAGTGAGTCGCATAATGCTACATTAAAATCTCCCCCCCATATAATGTTTGTGTCGGCAAATTCCAGCATTAGATTCCAAAGTTCCTGAAAAAATTCTGGGGAGTCTGCATTCGGGCCATAAACATTTACCAGTGTCACGCGCTGTCCCCTCAACATGCCAGACACAACCTCATATCTACCATTGGGATCAAGAATTAACCGAGTGATTTTGAAATTCACACCTCTCTTGATTAAGGTCATTACCCCCCTTGAGTAGGAGGAATAAGTAGCAGAGTGACATGATTCTGCCCATTTTGTTCCAATTTTCCTACACATCGTCGAAGCTATATGTGTTTCTTGCAGTAGTGCTATTTCTATATGGTATCTATCAAAACATGCAAAAATTTGTCTAGTCTTTTTAGGATTTGTGAAGCCCCGTACATTCCAAGTTAATAGGTTTAAACTGTTATGACCTGGCGCACCTTTGCCGCGGCATAATATATAAATGTACATATTTCACACCAAGCCCGATTGACACATAATGCGTTGGTAAAATTGTGAGTGACCTCATTCTCCGCACATGTAGCACAACCTGGATATTAGCAATGCATCTCAAATGCCCTGGCACTTTCTTCTGAACGAAACCCCAACTTACCCCATTCCCACCCACTCGAGCAACCCAATTTTGCCGAAGCCATATTCCCCCACAAACAATATCAAAAAACATAACTTTGTGGGGATCTCCCATTTAGAGGTCCGCCGTGGACACACTTCACCACCCTACTGAAAGGATGGGGGCAGATCAATTATACATGTACAGACCGAATGTTGAAATTGAACAGATAACCCATCAACAAAGGGTGCGAAAGGTCCGTCGCATTGTTCACATCAGAGTTTGTGACCTTGACCATGAAAGTATACACCATGAGAGTTACAGATCTCCACCCAGCGGTGTGTATGTCAACTCACCCCAACCCACAGCGCCACTTCGTGTCCATGGGCGGGCCATGATGTAGGTAGGTGGTCCGTCCTAGTTTAGCCACTACTTTGTATGGACCCTTCCATTCGGTTTTGATCTTCTGTAGGGACGATGTCTGATGGATGAGGACCTAGTCGTTTATCTGTAGGGTCCTCCACTTCTTTCCCGTCATAGAAAGTCTGTTGCCTCTTTTGACTTTTTTCGAGCTTGGAGTAGGCTAGGTCCCTCAGATTCCCTATTTTTGCTTTCAGCCTTTTGGTGTAGTCTAGGAGTTTGGTAACATCATCCTCTCCCTTTTCCCTCACCTCCTTCATCATCTCTAACAATGTGTGGGTTGTCTTCCATATAACAGTTCGAAGGAGGAGCAGCCAAAGCTGCTCTGGACCTGTCCCCGGATGACGGATAATTCGAGGGGAAGGAGTTGGTTCCAGCTCTTCCCTTCTCCTGTCAGCATCTTTTTTAGTGTCAATTTGAGTGTTCCATTGTAGCGCTCGACCAACCCATCGGTCTGAGGAAGGTATACTGAAGCTTTTATGTGGGTCAGATTGAGCATTTTGCATACTTGGGACATGAGTTTTGAGACAAATGGGGTGCCTTGGTCTGTGAGGATCTGACGGGGAAAACCGGCCCGGGAGAGATATTCAACCAATTTATGGGCTATATTGGAGGTAGTAGGAGCCCGTAAAGGAAAGGCTTCAGAAAACCTTGTGCTATAATCAACCAACATCAGTACATGTTGGTATCCCTTTGATGTTCGGGGAAGGGGACCTATCAGGTCCAAACCAATCCTCTCAAACGGCTGCCCTAGGATTGGTAGGGGTTGTAGCGGCACTGGAGCTGGTCTGTATAGATTTATCCATTGACCGATTGGACATTCCTGACAATATTTCTTTATGTGGGCATAGATACCTGGCCAATCAAAATGCTGAAGAATGTTTTGAGTGTTTTTTAGGGCCCCTGAAAGTCCTGCCAACAGGTGAGAGTGAGCAAAGAACATTATTTGGTCCTGGAAGGCTCTTGGTACGAGGAGCTGGGGAGTATCGCTAGGTCCTGCCTAACTATATAAGAGACCATTCTTTTCTAAGAACAATTTTATTTATTTATTTTATTTAATGCGATTTTCTATAGCGCAAACATTACCTAGAGGTGTTAGAGCGCTTTACAAAAGAACCAGTTGCAATACATAAGAACTTAGGATTTCATGAGTTCCATAAAAGATACAAACAGGAAAAAAACATTGCAGATGTACAATTTGTAAAGTCACACAGAGAAGAGATACAAATAGAAAAAAATTGCAAATGTACAAGTTGTAAAGTCACTCAAGTAAGAACTACAAATGGATAAACTCTAAGAATCACATAGGAATGGTAGTGAGTACAAAGGACTACTACATATACTAGTGGTTAGAGTTATCTCTATATACATATATATACAAATAGTAGATTTTCTCAGGATTCCATTTTACCAGGGTTAAAGGGGTACATGGCGCAGTCCAGGGTCACGCATTGTCTAGTAAGCCAATTTGCGCCAGAAAGACCGTCAAGATGGAGGATCTAGGTTAAAGGCCACTACGACAACACTACAAAATGGCGGTGTTGATGTTTGGTGAGAAACCAATCAGAAAAGCTGTATGAGTCCAGGGGGGGATGTGAGGGGAAGGCAGAGGTGCGGTCCCATTCTCTCTCTCCAGGAACTTCTTACTGATCCCAGGGGTCCCTCTCACCTCAGTCTGTCGTCTTCCGGTATCCGTGCTGTCTGCAGACCTCTGTACCCCCGCAACGCACTCGGAAGAGGCTCCAGCATTTACTTGGGAGGGGGGACAAGCCACCTCTACCGGACTCTGACCGTGGCACTCTGATCTCCGTGCCTGCTGCAGGCACCAACGCAGCCAGGCTCTCACCAGCGGCCGCTGGTCCCAGCGCCGGAGGCATCACCTGCCCCTCGGCCAGCGGAGCCCCACTTCTCAGCACCCTGAGTCGCTCTCAGGCCTCAGCACCCACGCGCGCCTTCCTCAGGTTCTTAGCCGCTGTCATTGTTTCAATATTTCTGCATTTGTCACTCCGAGTGGGAAGGGTATGCTCAGACGTGAGTCCCGTGTTCTCCACACCACTGAAGTCAAGCTATCCTGGCTGATGACGGCTCATAGCCAGAAACCAGTCTTAGGATGCTTGATTCCGGTCCAGGGGAAACATGGCTTGGCAGTTCGGGCTGGGCTGTTCCCATGAGGCACAGGGTCAAGTCTGATTTGCATATGGCCATGTCTGAACTGGGGTGGTGTGGAGTGCAAAAAAACGATGGATTTAGGCCCAGATCTCTGTACTGGGGTGAATGTATGACATTGTTCTGCATTCTGTCCATCAACTGTTGTTTTTGCATTTGTCACCCCGAGTGGGAAGGGTATGCTCAGACGTGAGTCCCGTGTTCTCCACACCACTGGAGTCAAGCTATCCTGGCTGATGACGGCTGATAGCCAGAAACCGGTCCTAGGATGCTTGATTCCGGTCCAGGGAAGACATGGCTTGGCAGTTCGGGCTAGACTGTTCCCATGAGGCACAGGGTCAAGGCTGATTTGCATATGGCCATGTCTGAACTGAGTTGGTGTGGAGTGCAAAAAAACAATGGATTTAGGCCCAGATCTCTGTACTGTGGTGAATGTATGACATTGTTCTGCATTCTGTCCATCAACTGTTATTTTTGCATGGTTTCAATGGTGGCGCTCTGCTTAGGGGGGTGCTGAACCACAGTCCGCGCTGCTTGCTGCCGGACCCTGTTTCAGCTCCTCCGGCCACTGGGATCGCCTTCAGGCACCACTGTAGTCCGGTCTCGGCACCCCGTCCGTAGCCACTAGGCCCAGCGCCGGGCGCTGAGGCTCGCTTTTTGGCCGGCGGTGCTCTGTTGTCTTGCACTGCGGCCCAGTCCCTCCGCCACAGTCAGTCGGCCGTCCGGGATCACCCTGCCAGCTACAGCTCGGCTAACGTCAGGAGAAGGGCATCCGCAACCACATTCAGCACGTCCCTGTGGCGGAACAGCCCCGGCTGACGTCTTGTCGCTTGTCACTTCCTTAGAACGCCTCCATTTGGGTCGACCTGGGCCAAAACTTGAACCAGGGCGACCCCGAAGTGTCCACAGCTCCAAATGAGGGCACCCTGTATCCTGATGGCAAGGATAATTTAGGATATTTGGGTGGCCGCCGTGGAGCTCTCTTAAAGGGCAGCCGCTGCAGCCTGGCCTCTCACCAGGCATGCTGCAAGGAAAGATCATTGACCTGGGCTAAGCGTAAGTTCTTGTCGCTTTGCCAGGGTTCTTGGGTGATAAGGGCGCTAGGGACGTTAGGTGTGGGGGGAGGTGGGAACCTAGTCCTGTTGATGTTACCCCAAACCAAGGCTAAGAAGCTAGGATTGTTGGTCCCTATAATGAGATTCTCTGGAAGAGAAGGGAGAACCCCTACAGTCACCGTGGTTTGGGGCCCGTAGATGTTTGTATGGGTATCTGAGCCACTGGGTATGCCTTTACGTCCCCGTGTACACAGCGGATGCATACCTGCTTCCCTCTTAATACTTGTTTCGTCCCCACTAGGTCTGTTTGAACCACCGAATGACGGCAGCCTGAATTCAAAAGAGCAGTCACCGGGGTAACGTTGACAAAAGCACTTACATGAAAGCATGTTCCCAGCTCTTCGTTGTAAAGAAGAGGTCAGGGAACACAGCTTACATCTATAGGTTCTTCCACAGCCTTTTTGCGGGGAAAAGTTCGAGCGATATGGCCCAACTTGCTGCAATCGAATAACAGCGGCCCCCGATAGCTGGGAACCTCTGGTTTCTGGAAGCGGGGTTTTAATGGCTCAATAGAGGGGGGAGGTTCTACACTTTGCTTGGGGATGGGGCTGTTTTTCGTTGTCTTCTCCGTGTCCCAATGGGAAGGCCGGGATTGGGCACTGGCGTAAGGCGTGGCCATCTCCACCGCTTGCTCCATGGAGAGACGGGAATGTTGACTTAGCCAAAGTCAAAAGTCAAAATAAGCTTTATTCGATATTACAAGAGAATATCATATAAGCATACAGTAACAGAATAAAATTAAAACAATACATTTAATCAATTTCATTCAAATAAATGAGTATGGAAGAGTATGTGTAAAGAAAAAATGATTATCATTTAAAAAGGAGAATCAGAAGGACCAGTGTCAACTTAATAAAAGATTAAAAAAGTCTAAAAAGAGCAATATATTTAGGTAGGACCTTGCAAAGTTATCGACAAATTTAAATAATTTTCGAACAAAAGCTTATTTCAATATCACTCCCTGATAGCAAAGACCAATCTAATAAAAACCAAATCCAGCATTACAAACAACCAAATACAGTAAGGCAGGATCCCAAACATAATTAGTTCTTTTCCACCCCAGGGTAGAGATGGTAACATAGGGGTTAAAGTTAGTTATTACGAGTCCAAGTGTTTCCCAGGAAAATCATGATGTATTTTATGAGTCCGACCATGTAAGGTATGATTTCGGAAAAGGGGGAAAACAAGGAATTGAGGGATAGAAGTCATATAAGTCCCATATAGATATTGGGCCGTCTCTCTCTTGTGGCGGCCAGGTTTTCAAGTAAGGGACAATGTTTCTGGCTCTGAATCTCACGAGTACCAGGTCCCCAGGAAGATCCTTAGGAAGAGAACCCAACCAGTCCACCCTCCTGACGCTCCTTATTGCTCCATATAAGTGACGAGGCAGTGGCCTATTTTTTGACAGCCAAAATTTGGTTTTGTTAACTAAGTCATGCTGACTCTCAATTTTTCCAGGTGGAAGAGCAGGGACGCCCACAAGAATGCACACGTATGGGGCCGCTTCCGGTGGTAAATGGATAGAGTTAGCCTTATCATGAACTACTGTAGGTGCGGTCAACTGGGGAAAGGAGACATTTGGAGGGTGTTTAGTTACTTTTTGCCCTATTGTGCTAGGGCCAGTTAATTGTATTTGGCAGCTTTTATCCCGCACAGATGGTTTAGAGCCTTCATGAGTAGGAGGGGACTTTGGGCGATTAAATGTGTCACAGCATTTGTCAGCTGACAGGTTTAACTTGATGGCTGACTCTATTCCAGTGAGCCTATCCCCTAAAAAGTTAATTTTTTCCAACAACGGAGCTATCAGAGAACTAAGCAGTTGTTCAATGAGCGGTAATATATGCAGGTGTGGAGGAGGGGTTAAGGGATCGGGGAGCTCAACAATCGGTGGAATCGTTGGGGAATTAACAATGAGTGAGCTTGGGGACAGTGTTTGAGTCCTTTTCACAGATGAAACCTGAGGGGGTGCAATACCTGGAGTATTCATGTTTAAAGTATTTTATTAAGGCACAAAAACACGGGGAGGGGAGCAGGAGGTCAAGCAAACATACAGTACAAGAAGCGGAACGTTGCAGCGAGTCAGAAGAAAAGCAGGGAGGCAGGAAGCCCCAGAGGGTAACAAGGCAAATACATAAGGCAATAAGGCATTGTGAACGACCCCCCTGTAGACCCCCACTCCCTAAGCAAGGCCAAGCCCGAATAGCACCCCGCAACACAGTAAAGGAGAAGCATACCGTACCACCAACCCCCCGACCCCAGAAAGGAAGAAGAAAGGAGAGCAAAGGAGGAAAAGAAAGAAAACAATACCCCAACATCCCCGTCCGAAAGTCAGCATTAGAAGCATATAACCCCTCTTCCCGCCCCTAACCCCCGGCCCCCAATCCGCACAGTCACTCCGCCGCAGCTGCCGGCGGCATCAGCCTAAGGAGGTGCAAATACCGTGGACACGTGAGCTCGTGAAATTCCGTGGACAGCAATGCCAAAAAGGGGTGCCAGAGCTCCTCAAACTGGTCAACATTCCCAGCCACCGTTAGCGACATCTTCTCCATGCCCAGTACCTGCCAGAGTCTATGCAGCCAACCAGTGATAGAGGGGGCAGTAGGGGTGCGCCAGAGTATCAGTATGTTCTGAACGGCTGAACCTAGCGCAATCGCAATCTGCCTGCCCCTGCGGGATTTCAGCGGGTACATCAAGTCATTGGGGAGGCCTAGCAAGACATACGCGAGGAAGCGCGGAAGCTCGATCTCAAAATGCCTATCCACCTCATCTAAGACTTCCTTCCAATAGGCAGACAGCACCGGGCACTCCCAGAGAATGTGCGTGAGGGTGCCCTCCTGTCCGCAGCCGCGCCAGCTACCTTTATCGCCTATTTTGCGCATCTCATAGAGCCGCTCCGGGGTGTAGTACCAATAGGTGGACACTTTAGTGAAGGTTTCCGTCAGCCCAGTGTGGTACGCAGAGTGCCTCGCCCGATACGCAATCCTATCCCACTCCTTGTGACTCAGGGTCCTGCCCAGTTCCCTGTGCCAGCGCTCCCTCCCTGGGTTATGGTAATGAAACGGCGGGGGTCGGAGAAATTTATACAAATCAGTGATGAGCTTGGCGTCCGAGGTCCGGGTTACCAACCATCGCTCGTAGGGCGTAATTGAACGGGCAGCGACGTCACGCACTGGGGGTTGAAGAGCCCAGTGGCGGACTTGCATGTAACGCAGCCTGTCCCCCTCCGTCAGGCCAAACTCCTGTCGGAGCTGCTGGAAGGGGAGCACGCCCTCCGGCCCGTAGATCTGGAAAAGCGCCCTGCAACCCGCGCTCACCCAGTGGGAAAAAGCTCCCGGCTCCAAACCCGGGGTAAAGTCCGGATTGCCAGCAATGGGAGTGAACGGCGATGGAAAGGTGGTGAGCTCACGCAGCTCACACACCGCGTCCCACACTCTTAGCGGGACCCGGGTGATAAAAGAGGCGTAGAGATTAGGCGGGCGGTGAGCGCGCCGCAGGAACGGGACCTCCTGGAGGGTACGGCCTGCAACTGCCTGGTCCTGAAAGAGCCAGTGTTTATCCGATTCCCACCGGCTCCACTCCACCAAATACCGAAGCTGCGCCGCCTGAAAGTATCTCCGGAGGTCCGGGACTCCGAGACCCCCCGCCTCCGGGGCTAGCATGGAGAGGACCCGCTTCATCCGAGGCTTACGGCCCTGCCACACAAAGCGGGATATGTCTGCCTGCGCCTGCCGTATCCAACCCACGGGGGGCTGGAGGGGCAGAGCGCGGAAGAGATACAGGATCTGAGGCAGTATCGTCATCTTCACCGCTGCGATACGGCCCAACCACGAGAGTAGGCCCTTGTTCCATCGGCCGAGTTCCTCTTTAATCTTTTTGCCCAGAGAGGAGTAGTTAGCTGCGACCATGGCAGGCAGGGAGGGAGCAAGCAAAATTCCTAGGTAAGGCACCGTGGAGGAGGACCACTGCAGAGGAAAGAGACTCTGAAGGTCCCGCTTGGTGTCAGCAGAGAGCGACACATCCAGTGCAGCCGACTTAGTCATGTTCATTTTAAAACCCGCCACACGGGCAAAAGCGTCCAGTTCCTGGACGCAGGCAGGGAGCGACCGCTTGGGGTCATCCAGGGTCAGCAAGACATCGTCCGCGTATAAGCTGACAGTGTGCGTGTATTGCCCCATCTTCACCCCAATAGCGTCCGGGTTATCACGAATCCTCTGTGCAAACGGCTCCATATAGAGGGCAAAGAGGAGCGGCGAGAGGGGGCAACCCTGTCTCGTGCCGCGCTCAATGGCAAAGCAGTTGGAGCTGTGTCCATTGACACGCACTGACGCTGATGGTCTCCTGTAGCAGTTAAAGACCATAGTGCGGAACTTCTCGCCGATCCCCAGTTTCCCAAGGACCAGCTCGAGATATGGCCAATGAACCCTATCAAAGGCCTTCTCCGCGTCGACTGACAGCAGCATCCGCTCCCCCGGGATGCGTGAGGCCTTTTCCAGCACGTGCGTCACCCTCTTTGTGTTGTCGACCGTCTGCCTACCGGGTACAAAACCGGCCTGGTCTGCCTCCACCAAACCTGGTAAGTGTAAACCCAATCTGGCCGCCAAGATTCCGGTGTAAAGCTTGAGGTCCACATTTAGGAGCGAGATGGGCCGGTACGAGCCGCACAGGGTCCGGCCTTCCCCGGCTTGGGGATAACCGACACCGTCGCTGAGAGAAGGTCCGGCGGGATGGCTCCCGGCTCGGAGAAGGAGTTGAACAAGCGAGCCAGTAGAGGCGCGACAGTGGGACAGAAGGTCTTGTAAAACAAGGCCGTATAGCCATCCGGGCCCGGGGCTTTGCCATGCTTTAGCCGCGCAATCGCGGAGATGACCTCCTCCACGTGAATGTCCCTCTCTAGGTGGTCCGCCTGGGAGGGGTCCAGGGCCGGGAGGGTCACGGACTCCAAATAGGCCTCAGCCTCTCCCGGTGGGGAAGGTTACGCAGCGTACAGTGCCTCGTAAAAGGAACGAAAGGTATCTGCCACCTCCGCGTCACCGGAAACCGGGATCCCATCCACTCCCACCAGCTCCTTCACCACATTGCGTTGCTGCGCAGCCCTGAGCCTATGGGCCAGGAGCTTACCGCACCTGTCTCCGCCGGTGTAAAAGGCATGCTTCAGGCGCAGCGCAGCATACTCCGCCCGATCTAGATCCAACGCAGAGAGGAGTTTCCGTGCCGCCTTCAGCTGCTTCCAGACACGAGGAGCCCCCGTCCGGCGGTGAACCTGCTCAAGCTCCCGAACCTGCGCCGTCAGTTCCTCCCTCTTGCGTTGGCGTTCCCTGTTTTCCGCCGAGGAAATGGAGATAAACTCCCCTCTGACGACCGCTTTCAAAGCCGCTCACTGCGTCGCCAGGGACGTGGCAGAGTTGTTATTGTGGGTCAGGTAGTCCTGGATGACCTCCTCCACTCGTCTTACGACCGATTTCTTATGGAGAAGCGTGTCCCGGAGCCGCCACAT
This sequence comes from Lissotriton vulgaris, assembly GCF_964263255.1. Lineage (NCBI taxonomy): Eukaryota > Metazoa > Chordata > Amphibia > Caudata > Salamandridae > Lissotriton > Lissotriton vulgaris. The sequence continues at coordinate 244,956,115 of NC_141698.1, forward strand.
CCCCCTAGAGGGGGGGGCCGCCGGCCAAGCAAAGATTCCGGAAACCGGTGCGTGGTCGGACAGGGACAAAACCCCGATGTCCGCCGCTGTGGCGGCCGAACGAAGCGGTCCGCTCACCAAGAGGTAATCCAACCGTGAATACGTGCGGTGCGCGTGGGAGAAATAGGAGTAGTCCCTATCGGTGGGGTGCAGGACGCGCCAGAGGTCATGCAGGTCCATTTCCGCAAGCTGGTCCTGCACCGCCCTAGAAAGCTCCCCTGTCTGCGGAAAGCGTTGGGCAGACCTATCCAGGGTGGAGTCGAAGACCGTATTCAGGTCTCCCCCCAAGATGATATGGCGATCGGGCGAGGCAGTAACGTCCACCAACACTGATTCCAGGAAGCGATCCTGGTGGTCATTCGGGCTGTATGCCGAACCAACCGTAAAGGTAACACCACCCAAACGCATGCGATACACTAGAAGCCTCCCTTTCTGCTCAGCATGTTTATGTAACACCTCCCCCCTGAAGGAGCTGGCTAAAAGAATGGCCACCCCAGCAGTCTTAGTCGCAGCAGAGGAAAAGAATTGCGTGGGGAACTTGGCAGAGCGCAACCTATGGCAATCTTTGGAAAGCAAATGGGTTTCCTGCAGGAGGCAAATATCCGCCTGCGACCCCTCCAACAGGGAAAGGATCGCCCTACGCTTCACGGGGTTATTTAGACCCTTAACATTAAGGGTCACTACCTTCAGGGGCGGCATCGCCTCCAGGGAAACAACGCGCTATGCAGCGAGCGAGGGATCAGCGGAGGGGGCGCGCGGGGCAGGGGCGCAGGGAAGGCCGGAGGCAACATCGCACATGTTCGGACCACTTCGGACGGGACCCCCCCCACACCAAACCAACAGTTAAACCCCCCCAGAACCAACCCATGGCAACCAACCAAAGTAAAAAAAAACAGGAAACAACACCCCATAGTCTCAGTCTAGCCCTAATGGGCGAGTCTGCAGAAAAAAAGTCAAGTGGACGTCCAGCCACCCCCCCCCCCCCCCGCCCCCCCAGCCCCAGCTCAGCATTGTCAAAGCTAAGAGTCTCTCCCCCCGGAAAAAAGTTAGGCCGTTAGGGCCACACCAGTAGCTTCAGGCAAGTTCCTGGCCGCATTCCTCAGGGCCTCCGCCATTTCTGCTCTGATGGTGGGCGAGTCTGGACGACTCGCCGTCGCTGACGATTGGCGCCTCCTCGACCTCCGTCGGCCCCGCCGCTCGGGGCGCCGCCATGCGGGTGTAGCCCCTTCCTCCTCCGTAGCAGTAAGGCCCAATACTCCACAGACATCTTGTAAAGAGCGCAGCTGATGCAGCACCCCATTCCATCGAAAGATAAGACGGAAGGGGTGACCCCAGGAATAGGGTGTCTCATGCTCTCGCAGAAAGTCCGCCGCGATGCGGAAAGACCTGCGCTTCTGCAGTGTGATGGCGGACAGGTCCTGATAGAGCGCTACAGGTCTTTCTCGGAAGGTCAGCGGCTGCTTCCTGCGGGCCTCCGTCATGATGCGCTCTTTTAGGGGGAAATCCGGCAGGAAAGCCAGGATATCAGGCGGGGGAGCCGATGACTGGCGCTGGCGGCCCACCCTATGCGCTCTGTCAATGCGGATCGGGAAGTCCGCTTCTTCCTCCAAGATGTCGCGGAACAAGTCCTGCAGATAGGCCACCAGGTCCGCACCCTCATCCGCGGACGGAACACCTCGCACCCGAATGTTATTCCGCCTGGACCTGTTCTCGAGGTCTTCCGAATGGGCCTGGAGCTCAACACATTGCTCCCGGAGGCGGAGGACGTCCTGCTGGAGATGAGTTATCTCTTCATCGCGACGCTGGGCTGTCGTCTCCACAGCATCGACCCGCTCGCCCAGGCCCTCGACCTCCCTGCGCACCTCCCGGACCTCTCCAGCCACCTCGGTCTTAAGAGTTTGAAATTCCTCCTTGAGGGAGCTGAATAAGTCCTCCATGAAGGACCTCTTGACTGGTGGCTCGCCCACGGCTGCGTCCGTCGATGTCCGGGAGGCCCCTGGGGACGGCTGTGTCCTGTCGCGTAGTTGCTGGGACCTGCCGAGCATTTCCGGCAAAGTGCGATCCCCTCGTGCCGCGCCACGTCTCCCAGTCATCTTGGCCCCCGGTGAAGCCCAGGGTCAGTCGCTGTAGGCGAGCGCCACCGCTCGCGGACACCAGATGTGAGGCCCTCGTCGGGGACAAGGGTAGTGCGTCACAGGCGACAAAATGGCGGCCCGGTCCTGGGCAAGACGACCCCCGGGTCAGCGGGGCAGGCAGCAACGTCCAAAGTGGAGGCCTCCAGCCTCGTATTCCCAGAGAGGGCAGTAGATGAGTCGGTGCCAGGACAAATCGAGGCTCTCGTAGAAGAAGGGTGCGGGCGAGGGCCACTGGGCACAGCTACACAAAGACAAGATGGCGGGAGGGTGGGACCCAAGGAGGCAGCCCGGGCCAGCAAGTCCATGGGCGACCCTCAAACAGCAACGGGTCCGGAAAGGGCGAAACCGACGTCTCCCCTCGCCACTAGTTAATTCGCCCGGCACGGGCACAGCTCGAACTCCGCCATCCAGCGCCTCCGGGCGCGGAGTTCGCAAGGCCTCACCCCTCGAAGCCCAAGGCAGGGGGAAGGTCGCCGGCGCAGGGGTGAGGTCCGTCGCCCACCAATGGTGTTCGCCACCAGGGCACCGGTCAGGAAGCCCCGGCACTCCGCGGAGTCCGTCTATTCCGCTCCCTCGGGATCTTCGGCTTTCAGCTGTTCAGCACTCGGCCTAGCCGAGGCGCGCGGACAGCGCCGCCGTATGCTCCGCCTCCAGGCTCTTCTCCTCGGGACGACCCGGGCTCCGCTCCTCGGAGCGATCTTCGAATAAACTTTTCGGGGACTTCCCCCGGGGCCACAAAAGTCAAAGTGGCATCAAAATGTGCCCCAGGAATTCCGGCACAGTTCTCTCGCCCGCAGTGCAGCCGCGGGGGGAGAGAAGCGCGGCGATCAGGGCTCGGGCTGAGCCGGGCGGGAGGAGCTACGGGAGGAAGCGTCCGCTCACCCCGCCATCTTGGCCACGCCCACCTGGAGTATTCAGACTGCAAGTTTTATTGAATAATGTGGGGTACTCTGAAAGTGAGGGCTTATCTGATTGTATGATATCGCTGATATCGCTTTTGGGCGGAAGGGGAGTTTCTGATATAGCATAGGTGGTTTGACATAAGAGATTTAGCTCATTTAACCAAGAGAACTTTTGCTCAGTTCCTGCTACGCTGGCTGAGTAATCCCCTTTAGAAGTCATGATGATAAGGGGATATAGACAGATGGGTGAAAAAAGGTCTTTACCTTCTTGATGAGCTACAAAGTTGCAGCCAAGGGGGGTGGCCCGTCCCGTCCTTATCCGGCCTTTGAGGGCCTAAGAAGGCCCGCCCTTTGCCCGGGCTTCTGCCGCGCGCGACTCGCGGGGCGAGTGGGCGCTCGGTGATTTGTAGCGCCTCCAGGCGCTGTGCTGACGCTTGTCAGCCGTGCCGCCCCCGAGTTTGCTGAGGCTGCTGGGGATTGTAGGCTGTGGGGAAGTTTCCCGGTGCTCCCCGTCTCCCTCTGCCCTGCCGTTTCCCTCACGGCGTGGTGCGGCGTCAGGAGCCGATGCCCCTTCTCCAAGTGAAAGTTTTTCACAATAGGTCCCCCTTGGCTCACGGGCGCTCGGTGATTTGTAGCGCCTCCAGGCGCTGTGCTGACGCTTGTCAGCCGCGCCGCCCCCGAGTTTGCTGAGGCTGCTGGGGATTGTAGGCTGTGGGGAAGTTTCCCGGTGCTCCCCGTCTCCCTCTGCCCTGCCGTTTCCCTCACGGCGTGGTGCGGCGTCAGGAGCCGATGCCCCTTCTCCAAGTGAAAGTTTTTCACAATAACTCAGAGTTGGGGGACTTAGCCAACTCTGAGTTGGGCAAAGCCTCCAGATATTGCTGGAGGTAGATTAAGTCCATTAACTCCTCTTATGTTCTTTCAACTGGTTTCAACCATTTGTCCGATGCCAGCTTCAATTTGAAGAACCAGGTCTTAGGGTTATCACCCGATGCTCCCTTCTCCCTCCTAAACTTGACCCTATAGGTTTCTCTGTCCATACCAAGGTGGTCCAATATGATGGCTTTTATTTCCTCATATGGCATGGGGCCTCCGGCATTCGCAACTTAGTAAACTGCCTGCGCCTCTCCTGTTAGAAGGGGGGCCAAGAAGAACGGCCATTTTCCAACTGGCCATCCAGAGGCCTTGGCTGCGCGTTCAAAATTCAACAGAAAGGCATCTGGATCTTCTCCGGGAATATATTTTTGGAGAGAGGTGTGCGGATGTACCATAGTTCCGGTTCTGTTTCCCTGTTATGGGGATGGGCTCTGAGCCTGGTCCTCGGCCATCTTGTGGATGGCATCTACCTGGGACCTTATAATGTCCTTAAATGTCTCATGGTCAGCTTGGGCTTGGGTCATTAGCCTTTCAATGACCCAGTCTAGCTTATTTTAGCCCTCCACCAGGTGGTGTATAAGGGCGCCCAATTCTATTTCAATGGACTAATTTGTCTGCATTCTCCACCATATGTAGCAGGGTAGACCAGGTGGGGCTGTTATAGAAGCTTTTATTTCCGTAATAATTTGGTTATTTAACTAAAAGTCCTTTCAAACAGTTTGTTCACTGTCCATAGGGGAAAAAGCCGTCTTCGGTACTCAGTAGGCTCCACCACAATATTCCAGGTAGGCAGGAACCAAGTGTACCCCAATAGAAACAAAAAAAAAAGAATGTCAGCTATCTAGCCACTTTTTATATGCTTTATAGGAAAGGGAGTGAGGACAGACAAGCACCTGACATGCAGGCTGGTGTCATCTCTAACCGTCATCAAGGAGCGCGGAGTGTGAGGGACCTAAGTAGGTCTTGAGGGGTGATACCTTATTGATTCTCCCCCTAGGAAGGGCCTGGTCCTCTCTCCTACCCACCCCCCCCACCCACTGAACAGAGCATGCACGTGAGTAAGCCACGCTCCTTCAGGAACGCAGCTGGGCAGCTCGAGGGGTCGTTTGCCTCCAGGCACTTTTGTTGTGTCCTCTAGGTGGATCTCCTCCTCCTCCAGTATCCCACCTTGGTCATCGTCCTCAGCTAGGGGCTGTTCCACTGTTTCTTTTGCAGTCCTGCTGCCTTCTCCGATTCTCTAGGATAACGCTGACGCTGTCCTGTACTCTTCCGGGTTTTTTCGCTTTCCGGCCCTGTCGACTCCTCCCACCAGGGGGCGGGTTCTCATTCCTTGTATCCTCTTGGCTGCCAGAGATTAAAGGGCTCGCAGGGATTTTCCTGCAGATTTTCACCGGCTTACAAAACAGCAGTAGAGGGTGTCAGTGGCTCAAAGGTAAACAAAAGTAGGGGCCAATAAGGAATCGTAGCTTCATCCGCACTGCTTCCATTGACAGCAGACCCCGTATCCTGACACAATGCCAACATAGTGGGGAATTGTTAGACCTGGCATCTTTGGCGTGGTTTTCCCCTATCTTTTTGCCTCTACCCCCTGTATTTTTGATGCTGTGCTGGATTTCGTTTTTGCTGGTTTAGATGCTTTGGACACTCTGCCACTGCTGATCAGTGCCAGAGTGTAAGTGCTCCTTATGTAAAATACTATTCTGATTGGATATACATGTTTGGCATATTTGTGTCACCATGAAGTCCCATGTAAAGTGCACAGGGTGTGCCAGGGCTGGTGATGACAAATGCTACTAGTGGGCCTGCAGCACTGATTGTGCCACCCACAGGAGTAGCTCTAAAATGGTGTCTCAGGTCTGCCACTGCAGCGCCTATGGCCAGTGTAGAAGCTGCCATGTCCTCCTGGTCAGTGTCCCCACTGACCAGGCCTAACCCTTCCCTTTTCGTGCACATCCGTCACCCCTATGGAAGGCCCAAGGTACCCCCCTGGGCAGGGTGCAGTGTGTGTGAAAGGTAGAGCATGTACTAGTGCAGGTGACAAGCTCTGGTAGTGAATTACAGACATTTTCGTTTTTCACTATTGTAAGGCTATCTTGCTCCATTGGTTAACATGGGGGATGATGGCTACAGTGGCTTCGAGCATTTCTTCCCATAGGAACAAGATAGGACATAAGTATCTAGTATCCCTGAACTCAGAATGTAATAACACATCTTTTAGGAAAGGTTGTTTTTAAATCCTGTGTTTGAGAACAGCACTTTTAGAAAGTTGCTGTTCTCTTGTCTGACCCTTCTGTGTGCCTTGGCCTGTTTGTGTATTGACTGCCTGGTTATGAGTGACATGGGCTGGGGATTCCCCAGGTGGCTGGCTGAGTCAGCCCTAGGCTGAATGACTGCATTTGCAACCTGAGTGGTGGGAGGAGTTAGCACCTGGGCCTGAATAGGGCTGTGCCTGCCTGCCACAATGCTGGCCCCACCTCCTGCTGGGCGGCTGACGACCCTGCCCCTCACTCTGAAAGGAAGGATGAAGCCAGCAAAACAAAGTACTCAGGATCCACACAGAACTGGTTCAGACCGGGCTCAGGGCCCACATGCACTAAGAGAACAAAGACTTTAGGGGTATAAGTACAGGACCCCTGACAACAGAAAATTAGATCATCCTGGAATCAAGAAGGAACCTCTGCCAAGGAAAAATCTGAATCTGAAGAAGGAAGACTGTCCTGCTGTTGCTCTGCTGGACGGACCTGTAGCTTTGCTGCCAAGGAGAGGGGAAGGACTTTGCTGTTGTGCTGTGTCCCCTGTCTTGAAGGAATATCCAAGGGTCTGAGAAGAGCTGGCTCCCTGTTTTGAAGTCCCAGGAACAAAAGGACTTCACCCCCAACTTCCCTGAACTCTGCTGAGAGAGTTTTGTCCTTCCTAGAGTGCTTGATCCAGTTGTGGGGCCGCTGGAAGTTGTACCTGTGCTGGGAAGCTTTAAACTAAGCTTGAGAGACTTTTTGCAATTGAAAAGTTACCGCATCGTTCGCTGCGGAGCGCATCCCCGACAGTTCAAGAAGTTTCCCGCCGCTACGAAGGTCGAGATCGTCGCAGCGCCTGTTGCCGCTGCCAGAGCAGTCGCATCCTTCATTTGCGGGACGCACCCGATCGATGCGGGAAGCCCAACATCGCTGCGAGTGTCGTCTCAGAGCCTGTTGTCGCTGGGTGAGATCGCCCCACTGCTTGCTTGTGGACCGCATCACGTCGCTGCGAGTGTCGTCGCAGAAGCCATTGCATTGAGGAGCTGCGAGAGAGAAGATCACCGCTGGTTCGCGCATCGTCGCCCCGGAGATTGTCGCAACTCCAGAGATCGTCACATCGTGCCTTTGCGAGAACAAACTTCCTACGGAACCTACGAACCGGAATCCATACAAGTGGCCTTCCTCCCCATACAGACCGGATTCGTCGCAACACGCTCGCTGCTGCAGCGGGGCTGTCGCAACCCCTCCCCAGGGTCTCAGGAGCAACGCATCGCTTGTTTTTCACCGCACCAGCTTCTGCTTTTGGAACTTTGTCGCAACTAAAGGTACTGTGTCTGAAACGTGACGCAACTGTGAACTTTTCACGCAACTGTGGATTATTTTATCGCAACCTAAAGAACTTTTATTACAACCTTAAGAACTCTTTTGAAACCATATTCTTGAACTATGTATGTTGGATTTTTTTGTTGTTTTGGTCTTGTGTAGTTTAGAATAAATATCTTTATTTTCCTAACCTGTTGTTTTATCAGTTTGTGGTGTTTTCACTGTGTGTTACTGTGAGTGTTGGTACAAATACTTTACGCATTACCTCTGGTTAGCCTAGACTGCTCGTGCCAAGCTACCTAGAGGGTGAGCAGGGGTTATCTCAGAGGGTTATCTCCTTGCCCTGACTAGAAGCAAGGGTCCCTATTTGGACAGTGGTACCTACCTCTGCCAACTAGAGACCCCCAGTTCTAACATTGGTGTTGGTCAGCGGTGGGATTTGAACTTGTATTTGTACTTGACCCACAGTAATTGGTGTACATCACTAGTGAGTGCAGACCACTACGCCACCGCATACTATTGGTTTTTGATTTTTTGACTATCTTTGAGTAACTCTTCTAAAAGCATCATGTCTTTGAATGGGAAGGCACCCACTAAGGAAGCAGAATTAGAGTTTTGCATTGAGGATCTGTATTCTTACAAAGTTACACAGCTTCAGCAATTCTGCAACAAGTTTGAGTGCCCCATAAAGAGCGCCTACGGAAAAGAGGAGCTGCAGAGAATCTTGAAGGCCCATTGGGAGGCCCAAGAAGGAAATAATGATGTTAGCGGAGAAAATGGTTTTCAAGTCATAGATCTGCCAGTGGGCAGAGTAGGCTCAGGAGCTGGCAGCAACCACTCCGGTAGGGGCCTCACCCCAGAAGAGTTACAAGAGAATCAGAGAGTGAGAGAATATGACTTGGAAGTCATGAAAATGAAACTGAGGCAATTAGAGTTGGAGAAAGAAAGGGCAGCGGAAGGCAAGAAAGAGGCCCGTGCCCTAGAGGAAAAGAAATTGCTTTTAGCTCATGAGTTGAGCATGAGAGAACTGGATCTTAAAGCCAAGGAGGTGGATGCCAGTTCAAATGGTGGCAGCGCGCAGCCAGTGCATGTGGGTAAAGTATATATTCCCAAAGACCTGGTACAGAATTACTATAGAAGTGAGGATATTTATGCCTGGTTCACTTCATATGAAATTGCATTGAAGATGAATGGTGTGCCTGATCAGTATTGGGGGGCGGGCCTGTGGAAACATTTTGAGGCTTCTGGGAGGAGTGCTCTAGAGCCCTTAGAGATGGCAGGTGCCATGACCTACCTCAATATAAAGGGGGCCTTATGCCTCGTATATGGCCTTACCCCAGAGCAGTATAGAGTCTGAGACTTGGATGGAATGTGTGAATCAGTACTCGTGTGCACTGGAAGGTTGGATGAAGGGCAGTAAAGTAACTGATTTTAAGGGGTTGTTGCATTTAATCAGTTGGGAGCACTTGAGTAGTCTTTGTGTTCCAGAGCTGCGCCAGCATCTTTTAGACAGCAAGCTGACAGACTCCATTGAGCATGCTAAGGAGGTGGACCACTGGACCAGTACCAGGTTCCACAGAGGAATTGTGGGTATCACAGCCAAAGGTGGGCAGGGTCCCCAGCAGAAGAGTGGGGGGGGCGAGGGTAACCAAAAGGAGTTCTCAGAAGGGCCCCAAAATAGTTCCCAGGGAAAGGAATCCCAACCACCCAAAAATAGACAGCCATGGCCCCCTAACGGCAGGCGGGACAATAGAGACAAAAGAAAAAAACAGGGTCCCCCTACCTGCTATCACTGCAACGAGGTGGGCCACATTGCTCCACAATGTCCCAAGAAGAAGCCTGCACCCACTGGTGCTCCCGCCCCAGCGTTAGCTAGTGTAGCTTTGGGTGGGGATTTGGTTTCTAGTGACTGGGGGGAGCTAGCAGTTATGACCCTTGTCTCGCTAGGAGACCGAGAGATGGTCCAGGAAACCTTACTGCCCTCTAACACTAAGAAATATGGGCAGAAGGTGACCATCAATGAGAAGGAGGTTGAGGCTCTGAGAGACACAGGAGCTAGCGTGACATCCATGAGGTGTCAGTGGGTGTCTGAAGAGCAAATCATCCCTGATGTACTCCGCCCTGTAGTGGCAGCTGACAGCTCAGTGCGCCTCTGCAAGCTGGCGCGTGTTCCCTTTGAATGGGGAGGAGTCTCTGGTCTTTTGGAAGTAGTTGTCAGTGATGCCTTGCCTGTAGACTGTCTGTTAGGTAACGACCTGGAGAGTTCTCCATGGAAGGATGTGGAGCACATAACTCATTTGGAAATGTTGGGAGTGCCTGCGTGGATCTGTGTGAACACGCGTGCTATGGCAGCCAGTAAGGGTGACTCAGCAGAACTGCAGCCTGAAACAGTGGCCCAGAGACCTGCCAGGAGAGGAAGAGGCAAGGGGCACGGGAAACCCGCCCCAGCAGTTCCCACGGTCCAGGAAGGAGCAGAACCTGAGGGGGATGCCCTGGAACCTACAGGGGAACAGGTGGCCGAACTGGGAGACCTACCTGAGCTGACCCATTGACAGCAAGAAGGTGGTCCCACCAGGGAGGAGTTCTGCCAGGCGCAGAAGGAATGCCTTTCCCTCGATGGTCTGCGGCAACAGGCTGTAGATCAGGCGGCAGGTGGAGCAGTCAGAGAGCACTTTATCTACTGGGAAGATGACCTACTATATAGCGAGCCTAAGTTTGTTGAGCCCGGTGCAGCCCATTTACTGGTGGTACCCGAACGCTTCAGAAACTTCCTAATGGGTCTGGCTCATGACGTGCCTCTTGCAGGACATCTGGGGCAAGACAAGACCCTGAACCGGCTTGTCACCCACTTTCACTGGCCCCAGATGAGAAAGCACGTTGGTTCCTTTTGCAGATCTTGCCAAACCTGTCAAGCTAGTGGCAAGACTGAAATGAAATTGAAGGCACCCCTGCAACCCTTCCCAGTGGTGAGCACCTCTTTCGAACGGGTGGGAATAGACATAGTAGGGCCCCTGGACCCCAAGCCAGCCTTAGGCAACAGGTTCATCCTGGTCTTGGTGGACCATGCCACCCGGTACCCGGAAGCAGTCCGTCTCAGGACAATCACAGCACCCGTGGTGGGCCGTGCATTGATGGGGCTCTTTCCCCAGAGAGGTGGTCTCTGACCAGGGTACCAACTTCATCTCTAGGTACATGAGGTTTCTGTGGGAGGAGTGTGGGGTAACTTATAAGTTCACCACTCCTTACCACCTTCAAGGAAATGGGTTGGTTGAAAGGTTCAACCTTGGCCCTGAAAGGTATGATTATGGGCCTAGCGAAGCCCATGAGACGGAAGTGGGACGTCTTATTACCATGCCTGTTGTTTGCCTACAGGGAGGTGCCTCAGAAGTCCTTAGGGTTCAGTCCCTTTGAACTCCTGTATGGCCACCCTGTTAGAGGACCTCTCTCACTGGTGAAGGAGGGCTGGGAAACGTCCCATGGGAAAACCCCCCAGGATGAGTTCAGCTATGTGCTGGCCATCCGCAACCAGACAAAACGCTTCAGGAAGCTCGCTCAGGCAAACCTGGAAGCAAGCCAGGAAGAAATGAAAAGATGGTACGACCAGAATACCACTCTGCTCGAATTTCAACCTGGGCAGAAAGTGTGGGTGATGGCGCCAGTGGAGCCTTGTGCGCTCCAAGACAAGTGGACTGGGCCATATGAGGTGGTGGAAAGGAGGAGTGAGGTAACCTACCTGGTTAACCTGAGGACTCCCAGGCAGCCCCTGAGAGTCTTGCATGTGAACCGCCTCAAACCACACTTTGAGAGGTCTGATGAAACCATGCTCATGGCTACAGATGCAGGAATGGAAGAGGATAGTGATCCTCTCCCTGACCTCCTGGCAGTTAAGGAGCAAGATGGGTCAGTGGATGGTGTGGTCCTCTGGCCCACCCTGACCCCAGAGCAGCAGAGGGACTGTCGCCAAGTGTTGGGTCAGTTCCCCTCCCTGTTCTCCCTGACCCCAGGAGTCACCAACTGGTGCGTCCATGATGTGGACACTGGAGATAGACTGCCTGTGAAACAGAAATTTTACAGGGTAGCTGACAAGGTCAGGGCCAGCATCAAGGAAGAAGTTTCCAAGATGTTGGCGCTAGGGGTGATTGAGCCCTCCAGCAGCCCCTGGGCTAGCCCAGTGGTCTTGGTACCCAAAGCTGCTGCGCCAGGTGCCACTCCAGAACTCAGGTTTTGCGTGGCCTACCGTGGGCTCAATGCGGTCACGAAGACTGACGCACACCCCATCCCCAGAGCTGATGAGCTCGTGGATCAGTTGGGAGCAGCCCAGTACCTCAGTACATTTGATTTGACTTCTGGGTACTGGCAGATTGCCTTAACTGATGGGGCCAAAGAGAGGTCAGCATTTTCAACGCCAGAGGGGAACTTTCAGTTCCGAGTCATGCCCTTTGGGTTGAAGAATGCCCATGCCACGTTCCAGAGACTGGTTAACCAGGTACTGTCCGGGCTGGAGGAATTCAGCGCCGCATACCTGGATGACATTGCGGTGTTCAGCTCCACGTGGGAGGAACACTTGCAAAACCTCTGCGAAGTGTTGAAGGCTCTGCAAAGGGCAGGCATCACTATCAAGGCCAGCAAGCGCCAGATAGGGCAGGGATCTGTGGTGTATTTGGGACACCAGGTGGGGAGCGGCCAGGTGGCACCCCTACAGGCGAAGATTGATACCATTCTGGCTTGGGAGCCCCCAAGACCCAGACAGAGGTGAGAGCCTTTTTAGGACTCACCGGGTATTACAGACGGTTTGTCAAGGGATATGGCACCATTGTCGCCCCCTTGACAGAACTCACTTCTAAGAAGTTGCCCAAAAGAGTGGACTGGACTGAAGCCTGCCAAACTGCTTTTGATGCCCTAAAAACTGCCATGTGCACAGCACCGGTGCTCAAAGTACCCAACTTTTCCAGTGAGTTCATAGTACAGACAGACGCTTCAGAGCATGGTGTGGGAGCATTACTCTCACAAATCACTGAGGAGGGAGGAGACCAGCAGGTAGATATCATTAGTAGGAGACTACTCCCCAGGGAACAGAAGTGGAGTGCGATTGAGAGAGAGGCATTTGCTGTGGTCTGGGCTCTGCAGAAGCTGAGGCCCTACCTTCCGTGTTCAGACCGACCTCAGGTGGTTAATGCAGATGAGGGGTGAGAACCCAAAACTGTTGAGGTGGTCCATCTCCCTACAGGGAATGGACTTTACAGTGGAACACCGCCCTGGTACAGAACACGCCAACGCTGATGGTCTGTCCAGGTTTTTCCGCCTTAGTGAAGGAGAACTCCCAAGAGGGTGGGTAGTTCTCCCCACTTTCAGCTGGAGGGGACACGTGTTAGACTGGCATCTTTGGCGTTGTTTTCCCCTATCTTTTGGCCTCTACCTCCTGTATTTTTGATGCTGTGCTGGATTTCGTTTTTGCTGGTTTAGATGCTTTGGACACTCTGCCACTGCTGATCAGTGCCAGAGTGTAAGTGCTCCTTATGTAAAATACTATTCTGATTGGATATACATGTTTGGCATATTTGTGTCACCATGAAGTCCCATGTAAAGTGCACAGGGTGTGCCAGGGCTGGTGATGACAAATGCTACTAGTGGGCCTGCAGCACTGATTGTGCCACCCACAGGAGTAGCTCTAAAATGGTGTCTCAGGCCTGCCACTGCAGCGCCTAGGGGCAGTTTAGAAGCTACCATGTCCTCCTGGTCAGTGTCCCCACTGACCAGGCCTAACCCTTCCCTTTTCGTGCACATCAGTCACCCCTATGGAAGGCCCAAGGTACTCCCCTGGGCAGGGTTCAGTGTGTGTGAAAGGTAGAGCATGTACTAGTGCAGGTGACATGCTCTGGTAGTGAATTACAGCCATTTTCGTTTTTCACTATTGTAAGGCTATCTTGCTCCATTGGTTAACATGGGGGATGCTGGCTACAGTGGCTTCCAGCATTTCTTCCCATAGGAACAAGATAGGACATACGTATCTAGTATCCCTGAACTCAGAATTTAATAACACATCTTTTAGGAAAGGTTGTTTTTAAATCCTGTGTTTGAGAACAGCACTTTTAGAAAGTTGCTGTTCTCTTGTCTGACCCTTCTGTGTGCCTTGGCCTGTTTGTGTATTGACTGTCTGGTTTGTGAGTGACGGGGGCTAGGGATTCCCCAGGAGGCTGGCTGAGTCAGCCCTAGGCTGAATGACTGCATTTGCAACCTGAGTGGTGGGAGGAGTTAGCACCTGGGCCTGAATAGGGCTGTGCCTGCCTGCCACAATGCTGGCTCCACCTCCTGCTGGGCGGCTGACGACCCTGCCCCTCACTCTGAAAGGAAAGAAGAAGCCAGCATAACAAAATACTCAGGATCCACCCAGAACTGGTTCAGACCGGGCTCAGGGCCCACATGCACTAAGAGAACAAAGACTTTAGGGGTATAAGTACAGGACCCCTGACAACAGAAAATTAGATCATCCTGGAATAAAGAAGGAACCTCTGCCAAAGAAAAAGCTGAATCTGAAGAAGGAAGACTGTCCTGCTGTTGCTCTGCTGGACTGACCTGTTGCTTTGCTGCCAAGGAGAGGGGAATGACTTTGCTGTTGTGCTGTGTCCCTTGTCTTGAAGGAATCTCCAAGGGTCTGAGAAGAGCTGGCTCCCTGTTCTGAAGTCCCAGGAACAAAAGGACTTCACCCCCAACTTCCCTGAACTCTGCTGAGAGAGTTCTGTCCTTCTTAGAGTGCTTGATCCAGTTGTGGGGCCTCTGGAAGTTGTACCTGTGCTGGGAAGCTTGAAACTAAGCTTGAGAGACTTTTTGCAATTGAAAAGTTACCACATCGCTCGCTGCGGAGTGCATCCCCGACAGTGCAAGAAGTTTCCCGCTGCTACGAAGGTCGAGATCGTCGCAGCGCCTGTTGCCGCTGCCAGAGCCGTTGCATCCTTCATTTGCGGGACGCACCCGATCGGTGCGGGAAGCCTAACATCGCTGCGAGTGTCGTCGCAGAGCCTGTCGTCCCTGGGTGAGATCGCCCCACTGCTTGCTTGCGGACCGCATCACGTCGCTGCGAGTGTCGTCGCAGAAGCCATTGCATCGAGGAGCTGCGAGAGAAAAGATCACCGCTGGTTCGCGCATCGTCAGCCCGGAGATCTTCACAACTCCAGAGATCGTCGCATCGTGCCTTTGCGAGAACAAACTTCCTACGGAACCTACACACCGGAATCCATACAAGTGGCCTTCCTCCCCATACAGACCAGATTCATCACAACACGCCCGCTGCTGCAGCGGGGCTGTCGCAACGCCTCCCCAGGGTCTCAGGAGCAACGCATCGCTTGTTTTCCACCGCACCAGCTTCTGCTTTTGGAACTTTGTTGCAACTAAAGGTACTGTGTCTGAAACGTGACGCAACTGTGAACTTTTCACGCAACTGTGGATTATTTTATCGCAACCTAAAGAACTTTTATTACAACCTTAAGAACTCTTTTGAAACCATATTCTTGAACTGTGTATGTTGGATATTTTGTTGTTTTGGTCTTGTGTAGTTTAGAATAGATATCTTTATTTTCCTAAACTGTTGTGGAATCAGTTTGTGGTATTTTCAGTGTGTTACTGTGAGTGTTGGTACAAATACTTTACGCATTGCCTCTGGTTAGCCTAGACTGCTCGTGCCAAGCTACCTAGAGGGTGAGCAGGGGTTATCTCAGAGGGTTATCTCCTTGCCCTGACTAGAAGCAAGGGTCCCTATTTGGACAGTGGTACCTACCTCTGCCAACCGGAGACCCTCAGTTCTAACAGGAATAAACAAGTTTAGTATTTTAAAGTTTATAAGGAGTCCATAGACAAATAAATAAAAGCTTAAGTTTGAGATAATGTTACAGGAAACTACCCTGAAATATTGGTAGTCCATACTTGTCTCCAGTCATTTAAAGAAAAAATCAGTAAGAGTTCTGCATTCCAAAAGGTAGTTATAAAACTTAGGTTAGTAACACTTGTACAATTTATCTGTTTGTAAAATTTGGAGACAGCATGCTGGGAAGCTGAAAAAGCCTTAATACAGGCTACTAAATCAGGGGTATTAACTTGGGGTAGGACATTTGAGAAGGCATTAAGTAGGACATTACAAAGAATTTCATATTTGAAAGCTTCAGTATTCGGTAACATGAATTTAGCTTGTAATTCAGAGAATGATAACAAAATCACATTTTCATAAATATGCAGAAGGAAAAAAATTCCAGCTTGATATCCATAATTTCCAAAATGTGATAGTACGATTGAACTTTAGCATAGGATTTTGCCAAAGAGAAATCATAGCAGAATCTGAAATACGTGACGAAGAAGAAGCATCAAAGTCAGCAATAATCAATTTAGTGGATGCTATGATGGGGAGGATTTAAAAACTGTACTTGAATTGGACATAGACAAGTATGATGAAAGAGGAAATGGCTAAACTACATTTTTTTCTATCAGTAACCATTTAGTGGAATATCTAGGGTCGGAACAAGTAAACCAAAGTGAACCTTGTTTTAAGATAATTGCTTTATGATATTTGGAAAAAATCAGGCAGACCAAATTTTCCTTTGAGTTTGGAAAGTTTAAGTTTTGTATGACAAATAAGAGGTAGTTTGTGATTCCAAACAAATTTGGAAATAAGCTTATCAATTTTTTTATAAAATAAAAGATGTAATTGTAAGGGGATCATAGATAAAGTGTAAAAAATAATTGGGGCAAGTACCATTTTGATGGTTTCAATTTCCCTCCACCATGGTAAATGTAGCGGGGACCACTGGGGAATTTTATCTGTGATTTTTATAATCAAAATCAATTGAGTGTAATGGAATGCTTTAAAGAATGTGAAAACAGTGTACCTAAATATTGAAATGTTTCTTTCTGCCAAATAATATCAGTATTATCCAGTATTGTGGGTGTGCAATGCACATTTAAGGGGGGGGGGGGTGGATTCTGTTTTATGAGCATTCAAGGTAGAACCAGAAACAATAGAGTATTCATGTATAAAATTTAAAACTGCAAGTATAGATGTGGCTGGATTACTAAGGTATAGTAGAACATCATCTGCATAAGCAGACATTTTAAGGTTAATGTTAGCTAACTCTATTCCTGTTATATCAGTGGAATTATGAATATGAGAGAGAAAAGGCTCAATTTCTAATAAAAAAAATAGGTGACAATTTACAACTTTGTCAAGTTCCTCTATAGAGAGAAAAGGGATTAAAAAATTGACCATTATTAAAAAGACAAGCTGAAGGGGAGCCATATAATGTAAAATGATTACCAAGATTAAAGGAAGATAGCGTTTAAAAAAAGAATTTGCCAATTATCTTTATCAAATGCTTCCTTCGCATCTAGAGCAAGAAGACCAACGTGAGAAGCAAAGGTAGAAGCTTTATCAATGACATCAAAGAGGAACTGTGTGTTATTGACAGAGAATCTTTTTGACATAAAACCTGATTGATCTATATGAATAAGGGACGACAAAATACGAGCTAGCCTAGTAGCTAGGATTTTTGCAAAAATTTTACAATCCTGATTTAATAAGGAGGTTTCAGCGAAAAAAAGGGGGGAAAAGGTCGCAATCCCTTAGTAACTGTATTGTTGAGTTGAAATTAGGTGAGATGTTTGCCCATAACAGTGGGAAAAAACCCCGTCCCACTGGCGATAAGAGAGTTCCAAAGGAGTGTCAGGGCAAATCCTAATTGTTAGTTATTTCTTGCGGAAAATAATTTTATTCAGAGGGCAGTTTAATCCTTTGCAAACGTGTTTAGAACTGTTTTTTGAGATGCTGTGACTTTCTCTTGGGGGAGCGACAACTGGTTACAGCCAGCACGTGTTTCGCCCCTTTACATGGCCGTCCAGCCTGGGGCTCCTCAGGGCTGTATAGAATATGTGACAAAACATGCAATACATATAATGTGCAGAAATAGTGGTACGAGAGCCATTTGTACGTTGAGGGGATTTTACGTGCAGTATTTACAGTGTTGGAGTAAAGTACAACCATAAGAAAAATGATAACATATACATAATGGCAATAGCAATAATCATTCGGTGCATTAGGTAGGAAAAAGGTTTAGGCATAGTCAGGGGGGAGATGGAAGGACCGCACAGGGATAGGTATTGTGAAACATGAGGTAAGGAAGTAGTTGGAAAGTATGTAGATACATATGATAGGTGGAGGGATAAATTGATGGGCAAGATGGAATTAAGATAAACAATGATGGTCATAGACATGACATAAAAACAAAGGACACATCAGAAACAAATTTGTGTTACAAAGTAATCAACATACGATATTTGGCACATGGTGGTTGAGAGAAAATCAAGTAAGATTGTGGCATGAGGGCGCCAAGATCAACATATTTGCAGTTTTGTATGTAATGGTAATCATATATAGTTTCAGTGCACGCATTGGAAAATCGGTACGAGGTTATGCATAGCAGCGGCAAATAGAATAAAATAATATAAAGTAAAGGTTGGAGGGTGAAAAATACAATGAATAGCGGGTTGCATTGTCCCATGTCATCAGGGCAGAAGGCAGTGGTGGGGACGAAAGGGTAAAAGTTAGGTAAGGCAATATCAGCGCTGAGTGATGGGAAAAGAGAGACCCAGGCGGTAGGTCAATTAGTTACATATTCTAGGTCTCAAGTGCTATAGGGCAGCAGTGGAATAGCTATGATTGAAGAGTTCGAGTGGTATGGATCGGAAGGGGAGAAGGCTGTATAGAGGGAAGGAGTAAGGGTGCAGGAGGTGTAAGTGAGAGCTCGGGCTGAGAAATAAAAAATGAAGTCGGTGACGGAAGGTGGCGGTGTGCTTGAGGTAGCGTGTCAGGGATAGCACGCTTACCGTTCTGGAATAGCGAGGGACACATAATTGGTCCCGTATTGTCTGTTCAAAATCCTTTAGTTTCTGTGGAAAGACCAAGGTGAAGCAGACGGATTAAAAGTTGGCACAACAAAAAAGGGCACTTATAACATAAATAGTATCTAGGAGTCCGATAATAATGTAACTCAACTGTGGATAAAGACCTCAACAGAATGGGAAGACACAGTGGAGACCCAAAAGTGCAACAAAGTGTGACAAGGTTGAGCTAAGACTCAAGGGCATGGGTGAATATTCCCAGCATTAGAAGTGGGCGGGGACGGAAGGGCCATCAGTGTAGCATGGTGTGAAAACGGCTACTCTGATGGCCCTGCGGCTGCTGTGAGCCCGTGATTCACACCTCACAATCCTTCACTTTCCTCGGTTGTCCACCAGTCCTGACCTCTCTCCTTCCCTCTATGTTACTGCTTTTCCTCCGTGTTGCCTCTCAGCAACCCTTTGTATTGCTTCGTTGGTGCAAACAAAAAAGCGTTATGATACACAGCCAACGCTGGGAACGTCATAGCCCTTTTAAAAAAAATTCCTCCCCCGCCTGTGTCTTTGTCCAAACACACTGCTTTACAACATAGGTGCGAAACATTGACAAAGCTGCTAGATGTCATAGGTGATGCCTATCGGCTTTGCCAATCATTGAATGCTTGCATTAATTTTGCATTTTTTTCTTTTTGGAGGGCCTGCGTGCATCTGTGGTCATTTTTTTTTATGGCGCTCGCAGCATTGGCAAATAATATTTTTTCCATTTGCCAATGCTGAACAGCATCAGCAAAAAGCGTGTCAAAAAGCATAAACATAGTTCAATGACTCCCTTAACAGTATAGTTAAAAAAATATTGTGTACATTTAGCAAGGTAGAGGTTTCTTCAATATAGCGCACTAGAATTATGTAGTAATCCAGTTCCAAATTATGTGGCGGCATTGAGTAAGCTATCCACGAAGAAAAGGCATATTACGCAGCATTCTTTGGTGCCATCTGCTGCAGTATTTTTTACAGTGTCTTGTCTTTTCAGCACTCACATATGCCATTTTTCAGTAGTATTGGTGTAGCACCTGAACACTGTTGCAAAGGGTCTGCCTTTGAACCGCATGATGCCTGGTGCTATTCGGTTTTTAAGTAACGTTTGATCATTTGAGCAAGATGCATCTCTCTGGCTGTTGGAATCAGCACATTATGCAGCAGATGATGGATTATGCGGCACGTGTTTTGTTTATACCGGTTTATGTAGAAAATTACGTGGCTTCAGAACCCCATTTATTCCAGAGTCTCTTGCTATTCCCAATCAGCAGGTGTGCATTGATGATTGTTTCTCTCCTGAACCAAAAATAGCTTGCATCATGTACACAAGGAAAAGCTTACAAATGGATTGTATGTTGAATAAAACAAAGTAAGGCCTTTGAAATTCCACAAGTACCTCGCTGAGGTAAATTGTGGTATAAGATTTGCTTACGATTGTAGTAAGTCTATGAATATTTTGTTATTTCTTCCCGATGGTGATAGTGTGTCAAAAGACGTGAGAGTGGTGCTTGTTATATATCTTAGCTTTTTTATGTTATTCTATATTAGCTGATTTGTCTGCAGCGGCCCACCGTTGAATGTAGAAAGGATGTTATGTTGTGTGCAGGGCCACTGGAATTATGCGACAAGAGAGGACCAACTGATGCATCAGAGTTGACTAAATTATGCGAAAAGTAAAGCCAAATTAAACACCATAATGTGCCACTTTTTTGTGATAGTATTACTTCAATGTTTTGTCATTTTCACATGTTAACACTGGGCAAAGGTTTCACCTCACTAGTACCAGTTTAACATCCAAATTCAGCAATTGACCACAGAGCGTGACCAGTGAACCTTTGCACAGGGTCTTGCACTGTACAGCAACATCTTTTGCAGCATTTTTAGTATCTTTTCTTCTGTTTGAATTTTTTGTTGTTGTTAGAATCAGCAGATGATGGATTATGATGGATTATGTAGCAAATGCAGTAAATACATAGTTATGCAGAAAATGCAGCAGCCACAAAATCTCATAATTCCAGTAGTCCTGGTTTGCTGGCTTTTATAAAACGACACACTGGCCGTTAACCAAGCCTCTACCTTGACCTTGACCAAACAGCTGTCTCATATCAGGTACAGCCTTCTGATGCATTGGCAGTTTCCAATATCGTCGGAACTTCTTGGAGTTTGGATTGCTTCAATCGCACGTTATATGGAATCCCCTCTCCTCTGCACTCTTATACGTGAATTGAGATTATTTGGTGTACACAATTTGTAAGCAGTTTCCGTCCAATCTCAAGTGGGTGTGGCTATGACAGCCACCAAGCAATGGCTGACCGGCCTCATTGCTTTAAGGCGGCCCAATAAGCAGTGCCACTGGAATTATGCAGCAAGGGAGCGTCAAATTATGCAGCAGGTTTGAGTACATTATGCGGCAAGAAAAGGAAAATTACACAGCTTTACGTGGCCCGTATGTGATGATATTACTTCATTGTTTTGTCCTGTTTAAGCTTTTTAACACTGTCTGGGCATTGGTTGTACCCCATTAGTAACAGTTTGAAACCCAAATGTAGCATTATACGTTCTTTTATTTAGTAACATCACTTCCATCCCGTATGAGACCTAGAGAGCTCACTCCAACTCTCCTGATGCATGCACATTCAAATTTCTCATTCTTATTTTACTTCAATACAGGGATCTTGACTCCATAATAGTGCCGCTAACAGCCATAACCAAAAACATCACTTAGGCATGATTTAATTAGCACTAGCTCCAAGTAATGTCCAGTTTAGCTCTAGTCACAAATGATCAATAAGTGGATGCTTTCCTTGCATAATTGCTGATTGTAGTTATATGGAGGGCTGCTTACTTTTGAAAATAAAAAAAAGCAGGAGGCAAAGTCAAGTCCCATACTGTGATCAGGCCTCCCATTTCCGGTACTTAATTTGACAAGGTGGTTGCAGGTGGTGGCCACCGGCACTCGTTTTTGGGGACTAAAACAGTACAACAGAGAAAGGCAGAATATGTGTAACGAAAGAGGACTGGAAAATAGAGACAAGAGCAGAAAGCAGGGATGAAAAAGAACCTGCAAAAGTACAATAAAGGCACAGGGAGTGTTTGGTGGTAGTGGACACAACTGTCAAGCCTGCGTTCGGCAGCACTGTTAACGAGCTTTTGAGAAAAACTTTGAGCCCCGGCACATATTATTTGACAAATTAAGCACTGATTTCAGCTGCCTGCGGCCTCTGCTTTCAACAGAATTCAATGGGGGAAATTCATTCTTCCGGTTATTTTAAACAAATCTCCCTCTTTACTCTTCTAAAATGTTGGCATTTTGCTCCACCGAAGGGCATCTATCCCGATCTGCCACTGCTCTCTGTGCTGCTGGTAGGGGCCCGACAATGCTGTCCCTGCCTATCTCAATCCAGACGTGCAGCTTAACCTGCAATTACAGTGCAGATGCTCTGCTGATGCCCCTCAAGCCTTTTTTATGCTTGCTTGCTCGCCCTATGTGCCCCCTGGGCAGTTTGCAGTCTGCTCTGCCTGCCCGTGTGATCTGCGGTAAGTCTCCAGAAGTGTAGAGATGGCGGGCCGGGTATACCAGAAGAAGAAAGGTGGGCGATGGGAGGGCTGGATGCAGGAGTAATGCTTGATAGGAGTAAGTAAGGTGGCGAGGGAGGGATGGGTCCGTGTTTACTAGAAGCAGGGTAATGAATGATATGCCAGGAAGTGAGGGTGGTGAGGGAGGGCTGGATCTGGGTATACTAGAAGCAGGGTAATGAGAAATACCAGGAAGTGAGAGGGAGCTAGGGGAGGCCAGGATCTGGTTATGCTAGAAACAGGGTAATGAGCGTTGCCAGGAAGTGAGGGCGGGCTGGGTCCGGGTATGCTAGAAGCAGGGTAATGATATGTTAGGAATTGAGGGGGAGCGAGGGGAGTGCTGGGTGTAGGTATGCTTGCAATGTGGTACATGCACAATGCAAAGCTCCAAGTCATATTTTAAAAGCCACAGATAAATACCGTGCATTCTTGCCCTTTCCCTGTGATACAGGGCAGTGCAGCAAAGTAACATGCTGTGCTGCCCTGCACCACCATTCCCATAAATATGCCCCTAAGCTCACAAACTTCATGGTATCTCTGCTTCATACACAATCACTTTTAGCATGTGCTACCTGCATTGGACCCACTGCAATTATGCAGCAAAGGAGGACAACATAATGTTGGAGGTATGACTAAATTATGAAGCAAAAAAAGACTGCAGGGTAATATAGTACATTTTCTGATACTTTATTAATTTGACATTTTTACACATACTAACAGTCTCTGGAAAGCTTTCACCTCATTAATCCCAGTGTAACATGCCAATGCAGCGGTGAGAAAGGTGACCAGTCAACCTTTGCACAGGGCCTTCCACTACACAGCAACACAATTCACTTTGTTTAGTAACTTTTGATCCGTTTGAGCTACAAACAATTTTTTTTGATAAAACCATCAGATTATGCGGCAGATGTATCATGTGGAAAAATACGGCAGAGCTATAATTATGTGGAAAACATCTGCAAACTAGGATATTTTACCATTCATGTTTGAACATCTAATGCTGGCCTTGTGCATAGGACTACAACTCTGCTTTGCTTGAGTGTCACAGATTGACCTAGTCAACAGTGCTCCCAGCACAGAAAACACTGACAATGAGGTAAAAGTGTTAATTAAATGTAACTAGTGGGCACACACCGCCTCGGCAAACTAAAATGCTTTATGCCAGAACTTATCAACTTATTATGTTCCATGTCTGGTTTCCCAGCTGCTATAAGATGTGTACTGCAGTATGACATCTAGGGAGTTTACTTGGCTATTCAAGTAGCCCCTGCTTTATTAGAAGGTGCAGAGCTCAATAGTTAGAATAGTGGTCTTTAAACCAGGATTTACTGGTGTCTTGCAGTTTTTTTTGTGCCTGAACTTAGTTATGGAACAATTTAAAATTGAGCAGTTCCCATTCTGTAGATACCAGTACAAAATGATCAGTATTTTCTAGCAAATTCATGTTAACTTTTATTTACCATTCCCTTCTTTATTTGAAAGATTTCTCAGATCGTGCGACACTCACCAGAAACCGGAGCAGGGTGTTTCTGTTCTCAAACCAGAAAGACGGCTCATCATCAAACCACGGCACTGCAAGGCCAGAGAGGGATCAGGTTTACTGCTAGATCGGAGGCAAATCAGTGTCACTGCATAGGCCGCAAAGCACAGTTGTCACAGAATCTCGGAAGTAGGGGTGCTTCCTCAATCTCTTCCGCCTGCCACATAAATTGCTGCTTACCCAGAAGCTTCGCAGTATTCGACTATCTTCAACATCAAGTTTTAAAGAGGTAAAGACCCTAAGCCAGGTTCTGAGACAATCCAATGTACTCCCTCACATTTATTGGGACCTGCTCATTGATACAAACAAAGTAGCATTTAATTCCCCCATTATTCCATTTGATAAATGCATGTAAAAATATTTTTCAAGTAAATGCCCTAAGTGTGGGCTGACACATTTTAATTTACACCTTGGTTTTCATTGTCTAACGGCTAATATTCAATATAGTTCTTGCCGTGGAATTAAGAAATGAAAAGGACTCTTTCTTAAATTGTCTTGTGGGAAATCCCAATTCGTACCGAC
This sequence comes from Lissotriton vulgaris, assembly GCF_964263255.1. Lineage (NCBI taxonomy): Eukaryota > Metazoa > Chordata > Amphibia > Caudata > Salamandridae > Lissotriton > Lissotriton vulgaris. The sequence continues at coordinate 244,980,170 of NC_141698.1, forward strand.
AGCCAGCATTTAAAATAAATCATGAGTTTTGGTACGGTGCTTCTTTTAAAATGTATGAATTTACACAATTATTTATGCAGATGCTTCAGTGGCTGCAGAAGAAAAATGCTCCAGCCACATCTCGCGAAACACAGAAGTCCCCAGGCTCCAGATCGGAAGGACCAATGGCAAATGCAAATCAGGGTTTTGAAAGGCAAACAAGTGAAAGTGTCAGGATGCCCGAGAAGAGGAGAAGAGTCGATTCTGAAGACGAAGTATTGATAGATGGCTGTGGCACTAACAATAGTCACATACTCCTCCAAGGAGATGTGGTGGAGAGTATGGATCAGTCAGTCAGTCAAAACAAGCTTTATTCGATTACATTTAAAATCATAAAAGCAATAAGACAGCATAAATTTAAAAATTGATTACAATGTAACAAAGTTCATGAAGTTAAAAGACATTCAAGAGTCAAAATCTGTGACAATGTCCAATGTACGTAGATATAAAAGTTCACACCAATACAATTCATACACAATATAAAAAGGTTAAATATGGTTAAAAACAATAGCAGCGAATACAAGATAGTGGGGTCACCCTTCCGGTTGCCTCGGGGATAGCATCCTGGTCCTCGCACGCATGGCTGCGACCAGGAAGCTAGAAACCCCGAGGGTTGTCCTGGTACTACCTAATAACTGCAGGTAAAGTAGAGCTGGGCGTACCTGGACAAAACCTGCGTCTCTTAAAATGGGTGCCAAAAACCTCATTCTACTCTCTTTGTAGTGGCTACAGAACATGACAAAATGCATGAGGGTCTGCTCAGAAAAATTATCGCAGCTACACGGGGTAGACTCATCAGGAACACCCCACACAGTGAAATCACCCAGGGAATATTGGATTATATTGAACCTAAACCTAATGAGCAAATGACGATGGAGTGGTCTGCTCACGATTTTTAGATAAGGTTCAATTTGGGGGGTAGTCAGAAGGAGGAAGTTGGCTCTAGCTCTAGGTTTAGTTAGTTCTTTCTCCTCACGTGTTTGGGTTGCCCTCCTCATAAAGTTTTCTTTAATCCATTTCAGGTCTTCCCTAAGTATAGTGTTTGGGTGACTAAAAAGGTCAGGCCTGCCAAGTCTGCCCATCTCCCCCTTTACGTATTCCAGCCACGGAATCTTTGAGGCATTATCCAAGGACATGCAGTCCCTAAGAATAGTATGGTTTAGTGTAATGTCCTTGTTCAGCCAGGTTTTGGTCCAACATACTAGGGGCGCTAGTTGGAGCAAGTCAGTGATATATCCCAACCCTAACTCAGTGTGTATTGATAGGACTGGTGTAGATTGTGGAACACCCAATAAAGACCTAAGAAAGTGATTTTCTACTGTCTGTAGTTTGCCACAGTGAGAGTAACCCCACAGTGGGGCTCCATAGGAGGCTATAGATAAGCATTTGGTTTTGAAAACCTTCAATAATGCCTCCATCGGTCGAGACCAAAGACGCTTAGCGAAACTCAAAAGTGCGGAGGTGGATCTAATGCCAGCTAGAGATTTCGTATCCACCTGTGGGGTCCACGACCCCTTCTCTTCAAATATCACACCCAAGTAGGTAAACACTTTTACCCTCGAAATCCCCTCTTCGCAGCAGCTAAAAGATTTCAACTTTTTAGGCCTAGGTCGCTTCCCTGCCAGCATGATATGTGATTTTTTGTTATTGACCAAAAGGTCTAACGAAGTCATGAAGTGGCCAAATGCGTTGAGAAGCCTCTGTAACCCCACCCCTGTACGGGCTAAGAGCACCGCATCGTCCGCATAGAGGAGTACGGGTACTGCGGACCCCCCCACGTAGGGGATATCAGGTGTGGACCCCTCCAAGGCTTTATCTAGGGAGTTAATATAAAGGGTGAACAGAAGTGGGGCTAAAATACAGCCCTGCCTCACACCTCTTCTAGAACTAAAAGGTCTGGTGGTACTGCCTTCACGGTTAGTTCTAATGGTGGCTGATAGGTCTGCGTGAAGTGCGGCCAAGAAGTCTACCAGAGGGGGATCAATCCCAATGCCAACCAATATGGCCCATAACTTGGCCCTATTGACCAAGTCGAAGGCCGAGAAGAGGTCCATAAAGGTCAGATATAAATGGCCCTCCTTTGCCACAGTGTATTTACTGACCAGCATGTGGAGGTTCAAACACTGCTCTATTGTACCTCGTTTCTCTCTGAAACCATATTGTAGGTCCGAGAGCACCCCCTTCTCCTTAATGATATCGCCTAGTCTGTGTAAAATGACTCTGCCAAGAATCTTTACGGCAGAATCGATTAGCGAAATCGGCCTATAACAGGCCGGATCGGATCTAGAGTCCTTCTTAAATATAGGGATAATGGTTGAGGTGGACCAGGTTTTTGGGAATCCCTCATTAACAGTTGAATTAAAAACGTTAGTTGGAATTTTGGCCCATAATGGTAACTGGGAGCTGTATAGGTCTGCAGGGACACCGTCTGGTCCTGGGGCCTTATGTTTGGTCATTTCATCGATTGCCCTGATAACCTCAAATTCAGAAAAGGACAGAGGAGATGCTTCAGCCAAAGGCTGTTGGGGACGGAGTGTAGCTGGCCCATCTTCGCTGTTATATATTTTACTAAAATGATTCACCCAGGCATCCTCGGGAATCACACAATCCAGAACGGTGTTATTTGAGATGGCAAAGTAAGGGTGATTTAAAATCATCCAGAATTGGGAACTGTCTCTCAGTACACTAACCGTTGTTAAGCTGTCCCAGGCCTCACTTTTTATTGTTTTTTTACGTGTCTCCGTAGCCTGCCTATATTCTTTTCTAAGCCGGCCCACCGACTCCCTGTCTCTTGGCTGCTGTTTAAGAGCCTGAAGGAGAGTATTATGTTTTTTAGAACACTCCCTGTCAAACCATCTAGGGCAAGATGAATCCGCTCGTTTCTTTATGGTCGTCAGGTCATGGCTGATTTGTGTACATATAGAGGTGAAAGAACTAATGATGGTGGTGCCTTCAGATGTGCTGTCCGTGCAGATTGTGATGTCAGCTTGTCTGTTATGTAGAAGGTTGTCCATAAAGCTATCCGGGACAACCTTTGCCCAATTTAATCTGCGGCCCTGCTCCCTAGGGACGAGGGTATCAGCATGGTCCCCCAGACGCTCAACCTGGGTGACAATGTTGCTACCCATGTCCAGGGTCAAGACTACAGGGTTATGGTCACTGAAAGGGGAAGTACACACTTCATAGGATACCACCATATCGATTAGCCCGGGAGTAATGAAATTGTAAGCGATAATCGTACTGGCATCCCTGCCTACAAAAGTCGGTGCCCTCTCATCTCCCCATGACCCTTCAGCCTCATATAAATTTAGATTTGCAAGTAGATCTTCCAAGTCCGCCCCCTGTGCAGTGTGCTCAAAGTGAGTACTGACAGCTCCCGGGGGGCCCAGTACCTCTTTGGCCAAACAACCCCAGCCACATGGGTGGACGTTAAAATCTCCCATTAACAGGATATCGAATGAAGCATGTTGCTTTGACTTACATGATGATAAAAACAGAAAAAGGGACTTCAAGTGTGAACAGTTTCTATCCCTTGTAGGGGCATTGTAGTGATTAACTATCAGAGTTAGCGAAGAATTTGGCCTGGCCCACTCGATGCATAAGATGTTATCAGAGGTACAATCAATCTTACTAGTGACACCCGCCAATTTTAAAGAGAAAAGTATGTGCAGCCCTCCTTTATGCCTGCCACCCTACCCGGGGGTTGCCTTGACTGAAAAACTCCGGAACCCGTCCAAGAAAAAGTTATCACTGGCATCCCATGTTTCCTGGAAACCCAAAATCTCATATTGGGACACAAAGTTTAACCATCTAGCGTCTGTGGCTTTCTTCCCTAGCCCTGCGATGTTCCAGCTTACCACTGGTATGTGGCGATACCTATATGCAGGGGTGACCTCCGTGATAGAGGGCACAGTGGATGGTTGCCAATCGTTGGAATCTAGGGGAGAGTCAGTAGAAAGGGGAGAGAACCTATTACTAAGTAAGATCCCTGTCCCCTGACTGCCAATGTATTTTCTTATCAGGTGTGGAATAGGCCGGTGGGATGATCTTGGCTGAGGGTGTGTGGGAGGGGGATAAAAATACCCTAGTGGGAGTGGTCTAATACCAACACCAACTAGATCAGAACCATCCCAGAGAAGAGTATCTGCTATATTACATCTGTTAAAGTTAACAATTACACAGTCTCCAGGGATGCATTTGACCTTCCTTCCCACCCAATCCACCCTTCAAGCAGCTATAATATGTTTGCCCACATCCACACTCCCACTACTGAACTGTGAACACCAATTTCTAGTTCTATTTAGCAGCTCGGACTCAGATTCGCTCTGGTGTGGTTTAAGGCACGGGATCCCGGTCAAGATAACGACTAAACGGGCAGCATCTGGTGGAAGATCCACTGCCCGGGACAGTCTTTTACAAGGATCATTGGGTTGGTGCCCCATGGCTATTGGGGTCGCTGCCACACTTGGTGCCCCAACCCCCGCACCGTCAGCCTTTTGTGCCCCCCGCAAAGATGCAATCCTATCATCATGTGCTATAACCATGGGGGCACAGTTAGTGCTATGCGATTGCATATGCGAGGTAACTGGCTCATTAGTTGTCGTGGAGACCCTCCCTTGTTGCTCAGGTGTTAAGTTACTTTTAAAGTGCATCTCGCTGTGTGCATTGCGCTCGTGTAAATATTTATCAATCTTGTCGCATTTACTCATAATGTTATTCACACATGATTTCAGGGTGTCCACAATGTCTTTCGCTATGTTTACCAACAATGGTTCCAACCGCGATTCAAATAAGCCCTCGATCATTTCGGCCAGGTTGTCGTGAACATCCTCGGGAATCAGTTTGTCCGCACTGCCTGAGTAACCCTTACGGATTGTCTTGCCTCGTTTGTTTTTAGCTTTAGGTGGTATGTTATTAGCCAGTTCAGGATATACAATTTCACTACTTGGTTGAGGAGGTGGGGTGGTAATCCTGGGTGCGGGAGGAATGGTAGGAGCCCTAACAACAACATTGGGTTCCAGTGGAATATGAGATGCGGACTCGGGGACAGCTAGGTCGATTATGTCCCCGGGCTCTAGAGCGGGCTGGTTGAGTCCCAGTTCTTTTTCTGCATTTGCAATTTCGTCATTAAGAGCCCCCACAGCAGATGTCGGGAAGGATATAATAGTCTCTGATTTCCTAGGAACCTTGGCCTTCTTACCTTCTCCGCCGTTCACAGTCAGCTTGCGTTTCCCCATTGCGAGGAGCAGGGTCTGTGGCCCTGCCCTGCCTCCTCCTGCCAAAGACTGTCCTGCCCTTGTCCCGGGCTTCTCCCGGTCGCTCCCGCGCGCGACTCGCGGGGCGAGAGGGAGGTCAGCGTTTTTCTAGCGCCTTCGGGCGCTCCAGGCGCGTCACGGGCGCGCCGCCCCTGAGGTTGCTGGGGGCTGTAGTTCGTGGAGTCTTCCGGCGCTCCCCGTCTGCCAAGCAAAGTACCGCCGTTCACCTCACGGCACCGCCCGTTGGCGTCCCAGGCAAGTTTTCCGCTCCTGGTGTTCCTCAAATTGATCACCCAGCCTGCTGGTCTACTGAACAACTTGAAATGAAACGTACAGAGTATACATGGCTCTTATTTTCCAAAGGCAAGCTTGGATGTAAAGTGTGCAAGAAGGTAAATCTTAAAACAGAAACAAGTCAAGGTGTGCATTTTCCCATGGAATGGGTAGATTGCTTGGTCATTCCGTATGGCCCTTCTAAAGACAAGCAGCAAATTTCTCTGCGGAAAAAAATATTTTGTCATAAGAATAGCTCCTGTCATCTTAAGGCACTAGCTATTTTAGAGCAGAGGGCCTGTGAAAGTATTCCACAGTACAATTTGAAAATGCAAATGAAAGTACAGGAAGAGACATGCCATGTATTCAGAACTGCATACAAAATAGGCATACATGAGCGCCCTTTTTCTGATATGCCCTTGGATATTGATGTTCAAAAGATGAATGGTGCAGACTTGGGCAGAGTCTTGCATTCAGATCACAGCTGTGCTGACATAATAGACCATATTGCTGCTACAATGAGGTCAAGGCTGATTGATTGTATCTTGCAGAATGAATAAAAAATAAGCCTCATGATAGATGAATCTACCACAGTTAGTAAATTGACCACACTAATTATCTGCCTAAGAGCATGTATTGATAAACACGATGAGCCACTGACCTTTTTCTTAGACCTTGTTGAGCTGCCAAGCACAGCAGCAGATATAATCTTAGATACCTCACTTGCATGCGTACAGAGACATGGTTTTACTAATGAGTATTTAAAAATGCATTTGGTTCAGCTTGTAACAGATGGGGCTTCCAACATGATAGGTAGGAAATCCGGTGTGGCAACTCTTCTGAAACTGAAATATCCACAGTTGAGTGTATGGCACTGTGCTAACCACAAGCTAGAGCTTGCCGTGGGTGATGTTTGTAAAGAAGTCACAGGCATTAATCAGCTCAAAGTTTTTTTTGATAAACTTTATACCACCTACCATGCCTCTCCGAAAAAACAGAGAGAGCTTGGGGAATGTGCTCTGGAGGTAGAAGTAAAACTTCTGGCAATTGGAAAGGTGCTAGATGTACGTTGGGTGTCCTCAAGTGAAAGATCTGTGAGAGCTGTTTGGAATAACTACAGAGCACTTAGTAAACATTTCATGAAATCTTCCAAAGACTCAACGAGGAGTGACATTGAGAAGAGGAAATATGCTGGTTTAAACCGTTTATTATCCAATAAACAAAGGGGCCCCCTGCAACGAATGTGGGCAGACGTCAGGGGAAAAAACACTACTATAGAGAAAAAAGTCCACCCAAATGAATTAGACGATGGCTCTAGGAGAGTCCACTTACTTTAAAGTACAACCAGGAGCTCAACAGGGGGTGACAGAGGGGTCATAGAGGGCGAAGAATAACACTTATCGATATAAAAAAAATCTTTATTTCATTTTTTTCTTTTCCTTATTTAGTTTATATGTTTTTTGTTCAAAGCATTACATAGCATCATACAGAATAAATAATTACAAGGACATGACATCAATAAATATACATCAAATCGTATCCCCACACCAACCTCTCAGACACATTCTCAAGGTTCGTTCAGTCACACACATACATCCACAGATATACCAAACCTCATGCACATTCCTCAATACAATCCTCAGGGTGATATGAGAATGGGACCCTGTAGGCTCTCCGTGGCACACAGCCAGGGAATTCCAGATTGATAACACAGGATCCCACGTTCAAGTAACGCCGACGCGCGTTTCAGTGCAAGGCCCAGATCTACGGGCGCACCTTCGTCAGGGTTCTCACGCCGAGGTGGGGGGAAGGCAACACAAATGGGCAATATATACCAGTGACCAATCTAGGCCGACGTTCAAGGATCCACCAAGATGTACTTCAGGTGGTCACTAGTCCGTGCTGATAGACCTTGAAACACTCTTAGTCTGCTGCAAACGACAGTTCTTCTCAGAGTTAAGGATCGGTCTCACATGGAAGGGATTTCGGATTCCAGTCAGTCTAAAAGATGTGCATCTGCTGCGAGCATATGTTACTCCCACGATTAAGAGTCGATCTCACACGGATGGCGGCTTCGGGTTTCAGTCAATCGTGAGGTGAAAGGCAATTAAGGTATCGTAAATCACGGTCCACATTCAAGAGGAAAGTTTTATGTGCCTTCCGTTCTCCGATAGAATTCTTTGTGTTCTCTGATACGGCAACGTACGCTTAACTTCCCTTTCATCGGCTGGTCACAGCAGACGGCCGGCGGATACCAGCAGCTATGTAACAACCGTTTATTAACCTCCCTGGTGTTTGTTGAAAATATGGGCATATTATATGATGCTCTCACAGAATTGGGTGACCTATCCAGAAGGCTGCAGCGGCGTGATATGACCACATATGAGGCCGATCGCTCAATACAGATGCAGATTTTAGTGTTTGAATCAATGGCTGATGCACCTGGGCCCTTTGGTACAACTGCATTAAATGCTGCTGAACGGATGCAGTTTGATGGTGTAGGACTGCAACAGAACAAAGGCTGTGTTAGCATCAATAGGGCACAGTTTTTTAGGAGCTTAGCAAATAACCTGCGAAAAAGGATGACAATGTCTAATGCATCAAATGTTTCGAGATGCACAACCACAAACAATGACCAAATCAAATACAAAGAGTTAGTACACAGAATGAAACTCCTACAACCAGTTTATTGGCCAGATCCAGTAGACATCTTATACGGTGAGGGAGAATTACAAAACCTTTGTAGCAGGTTGCATGTATTTGATACTAGGCAGTACATCCTTGGTTTCAGAGAGTACAAACAAAATAAAAATTGCATCCCTGAAAGCCTGAAACCATTAGTGCACATTATAAACACCTTTTGTACCTCAACTGCTGAATGTGAACGGGGCTTTAGTGTAATGAATGATGTGCTCACACCACTGCAGAACAGAATATCAATAAATCGTCTGTCTTCTATAATGTTCATAAACATCGTGGGGCCTCCTGTCATAGAATTTAAACCTGAATTTTATGTTCAGAAATGGTTAGAAAAAGGGAGGAGAAGGGCCAATGAAAGAAACTGCATGGCTCGGAGACAAATGGCTTATGATTCCACTTATAAGCGTATTTGGAATATTCTGTGATTGGAAACATGTCCCACATTTTAAATGAATTAAATATAAACAACTTATATATTAAACCTCAAATAAACATGTGTATCGATTGCTTGAATTAAATAACGTTATAAGCTGTAACTGGTCAGTGACATGTCAAATGCACTAAAAATTGGTATGTTATGCTATTTTTTGCCAAACCTCCGACTCCGCCTACTAATTCAATCCTCTGCTTAGTCCCGCCCCTGAGTGTCCGCCGACAGTTCCCCTACTTTTTTTTCTCCACTTCGACCACTGTATATTCCCATCAGTAGCCACTCTGTACCGCCCTTTTTAACATCATGTGGGTTCTCCTTGCCCAGGAGACAAAGAACACAACCTACAGGTATTCTCACGGCTGTGTTAGAACCTTAACAAAATGTGTTACCAAGAAGGGTGGTTATGTGAAGAATTTTTAATTGTAAATGGCCACTGAATAAGCAGTGCAAAAAGTGAGTGAAAAAATAATAATCAGTGAAAACGAGTAAAATTGGATAAACTGAGTAGATGTTTAAATTTAATATTATCTCCCAGTTCTCCAAGTTTAAAACCTAACGTGAAAGAACAGATTTAACATAATATCTGTGAGTAATAATTGTCGACATGTTTCAGCATTTAAGTGGAAATGTACCAATGCTTTCTTCAGGACCCGATGTTAACTACTGCTTAATGTGCAAATAAAAATATCAAATATCACCTGCAATTTTCAGGTTATGTACTCCACCACAGACTATCACCACATCATGTTGAGGACATGGCACCCACAGGAGAAACATAAGACATAAAACAGAAAATTGACAAGATTATGTCAAATTAGCAATACACTAATGTGTTAAGTTTGTAACATCATGTTTGACTATCACTGTATATGATAATTATAGTACTACAGGACATATGTAGCCACTCACCCATTAGTTGTGGTGATAGCGCTTAACCCCACCTGGCTGCAGCTCAGGTATAGAGGAGCACCGCTCTGGATTAAAAATAGAGAGACATTCAAAAGGCTATGTCATTGTTATGTAAAGTGAGTCACATATTTGTAAAATACAGGACTCAACCAATCTCATAATCGTTTCTTAAACGTTGATGGTACACCATATTTCTTACATCAATGTCACCTTGATTACATATTCTGCTACATAGTGTTATTTATACGGACCATTTGAGATCGTGTTCCTCACTTCAGACCGGAACAATTAAATTTAAACTTTAAACATGCTTGCTGATAAAATCTTACGCCCATGTTTAGTTGATATGGAATGATCTTAGTATACACGCTCACTTAAAAATTAGCTGGAATTGCGGCCCGGCTTATAGACAGACACATGCATACTCGTTCGTACTCGTTCAATGTTTGTCGTCTCAGCCCGTTATTGTCTTGCCGCAACTTATAACACAATTGGACAATGTTGCATGAGCTGTAATTGCGGCCCGGCTTATAGTCAAACGCATGCCTACTCATTCGTGCTCGTTCAATGTTTGTCATTTCAGCCTGTTATTGTCTTGCCGCAACTTATAACACGATTAGACAATATTGCATTTGCAGCCAGTTATTACTTGTCATTACCCGAGTGAAGGTGAAAATAAAAAAGTAAGTGTTTATTGTGGCTGCCTTCTTTGGAAAAAGCCACACACAACTCTTCATTTTGCAGTTTTTGTACAGCGGAACAATAACGTTTCCATTCAAATGGCTGCCATCTTAGAAGAAAACGCCACTAGCAACCCTTATCTTATCGGCCAAGTGCAAAGCGGAACGATAAAATTTCATCGATAGTGGTGCCAGAGTTCCACTATCGCTTCTCTTTACGCTCACGCTTAAATTAAGACCGTCACGACTACATGTGTAACCCCGCACTCACCTGACCGTCGGTGTCTTCGGACTAGCGTCTGCGCTGTCTGGGGAGGCACCGAAGGGTCGGTAAAAGCCGTTTTTAATTCCTATTGGGGTAGAGACATGTGACTCACAAAACAGGCATACTTGGAATTGTGGTTTTCTGTAGTTTTCAACCAGTCGACTTACGATCACCTGGTCATGCAGGCATGCTGGGAGTTGTAGTTTTTTGTAGATTTCAGCCAATATGCTCCATATTCGTTATTAATTTTAAAGAAATCGATCATAATATTCACGATGTATGTAGAAAAGATGTATATAGAACAGAAGTCATTACATCTTAGAGCCAATGACCATTAGCAAAATTTTGTGTAAAACATGCAATCATTTGGCCCTGAAGTCACGCCAGGGATCATATTTTAAGGCCAATGCCAGCATTAAGCAATATTCTTCTTACTGCATAGATGTAATTAGTGGATTTCAACCTGCAAATAAGAAAAAAATTAGAAAAATAATGGCGTCCCTACGCTTAGGGACTCATAGCAGGATCACATTTGTACGGATAATTTCAACACATATTGCCAGCAGTCGCATGACCATACATACTATGGCAAATGGTCTTCATTCTTGGTAGCTGATAATAGTTCCCAATATTTGGCTCATGTGTGTCTAGCAACGGTTCACAGAGAGATATTATGATAAGCACTGGCTGGCGCATAACAGCACATTCGCTAAGTGTACAAGTACAAGAAGTAACTCCATCTTATTTACCTCAACTCGCCATATATAAGAGGTACAGGATACGTTATTATCAGAAATAATAATGTCAAAAAACTACTAGGTGTTGCAAATAGTGTGCCTATAGACTCAGTCAACTCCACCAGTCTAAAAACAGAAAGAAAGCAGTAGTAGAGCATTGGAATCAAATTTCTACTGCTTAAGTCTATTGTTATTAGTGGGATTTGTCACATATGGTGGGACTGGAACCTAAGAAAAGTCACTTAGATGTTATTAAAACATAATGGGGTCATATTCCCTACAATCGTCTGACATATGGTGTATGTCTTACAGGGTCTGCAGGAGCAAAGAGGCAAAAACCCTCATAGAGACATCCAGGGTATTGGTTCATTAAGACCATCTTTGTCGCTGTTTAACTTGTAGACCCATTTTTGTTCCTTCTTGAACAGAAATTTGCCAACATCAGGGCAATGTTCTGGTAACAGAGGCTGTTCAAGAACGGTCCAAAGGAAATCATTAGGACCGTGTCCGACCTCGAGGAAATGAGATGTCAATCTAGTTGCTTGATTGCGGCAACGTACCGTACTTTAATGTTCCAGTATTCTTGTTCTTATTTTCTTTGTTGTCATGCCCACGTATCGTTTCTCACATGGACATGTGATTAAATAAATGAGGTTCTCACTATTGCAGTTCGTAAAACTGCATTGTTGCCAGGGTCTAGTAGTGCCTATATCTACAGTTACTGATTTACATGTTTGTGGGCAAACAGAACAAGTCCCGCAAGGATGATGGCCTTGTACTGGCGGTAAATCCCACAAAGTGCCTACTTGTCTGGGTCCCATGTTTTTCGGCCTTGTATGGACTAGTTGATCTTTCAAACTCCGTCCTTTCTTGAACGCAAACAGGGGCTGAGGGATGTCATCGCCGCCTGTATTCAAGATCGACCAGTGTCTCCGAATGATCTTTTGCACCTGATAAGACTGTGTATTAAAAGTATTCAGGAATGTGATCCGATTGGACTTCTCTTTAGGTGCATTTACTTCGAGAAGGGCTTCTCGGTTGTTATTGGATGCCCGTTTTTTGGACTGGCGAATGATCTTCTCTGGGTACTTCTTTTCTCGAAGGTTCTTCTCCAAGATCTTTGAATTGACATTGAATGCTTCTTTGTTAGAGCAATTTCTCTGGACCCTGAGGAACTGACCAAAAGGCAAGTTGCTCCTCAGGGCTCTAGGATTACAGCTTTCATAGCTCAGTAAAGCATTCTTGTCCATGGGCTTCCGGTAGAGCTCAGATTCTAGCCCACTTGCTGTTGCAATGATTTTGAGGTCTAGAAAGGCTAATTCGGTTCTACTGTATTCCACAGTAAATTTTAAATACGCATTGCGAGTGTTAAGCCATCGATGGAAGGCCAGTAAGTCATCTTCAGTCCCCCACCATACAACAAGTATGTCGTCTATATATCGCTTCCAGATTTGAAGCGATAATAGATATGGGTTTGTCGGTGTTAGTATCTCCACTTGCTCAAAGTTGTGTACGTACAGATTAGCGAGACTTGGAGCGAAGACACTACCCATACTGGCCCCAGATGTTTGTAGGCAGGTAGTGTCTTCGAACCTGAAGTAGTTGTCTTTCATTGCTATTTCTGCTAAGCCTATGATGAATGATACAGGCATAACGGATTGGAGATCCCTCTGTTCCAATAAATGCCCCACAACTACAAGTGTTTCTGTTTGGGGTATCGAGGTGTACAATGACTCCACATCAAAGGAAACTAAAATGTCCGTATTGTTGTCAAATTGTATTTCTGGGAGCAACCTCAAGACATCCTTGGTGTCTTGAAGAAATGTTGGCATTTCTTTGACCATTGGGTTCAAAAAGTGATCCACAAAGGTGGAAAGTGGTTCTAAAACAGAACCAATTCCAGAAATAATTGGTCGCCCCGGTGGTGGTCTCCGGGGTTTATGGATTTTGGGGAGGCAATAGAAATATGGAACGGTTGGGTGAGTAGTTTGAAGATATTGACCCTCCTGGGATGTAATCCACCCTTCAGAGGTTGCCTCTTCTACCATGTGCCCAATGGTATTCTGTAGCCGTTCAGTAGGATCCTCCATGAGCGTGCAACAGGCATTCGGGTCCTGTAACAAAAAAGGGGCCATGTCAGGAGGGACGGACTCCCTGAAGGGGGCCGGCGTGCTTGCTTACCTAGTGTACAGTATAGTAGAGTAGGTTGGTGAAGAATAGCATAGAGTAGCATAGAGTGGAGGGGTGCACAGTGGATTGGCCTAGAGTAGAGAGGAGCAAAGTGTTGTAGAGAAGGGGGGCACAGAGTGGCATAGAGTGGGGTGGCTGGAGTGGAGTATTGTATAGTGGAGTATTGTATAGTGGAGTATTGAATAGTGGAGTATTGAATAGTGGAGTATTGAATAGTGGAGTATTGAATAGTGGAGTATTGTATAGAGGAGTGGGGAAGAGTGGTGTGGGATAGAGTGGAGTTGCATGCAGAGGGATAGAGTGGAGTGTCATAGAGTGCAGTGCCGTAGAGTGGCGTATCATAGAGCAGAGTGGCCATAAAGAGTAGTGGTGTAACATAGAGGGGAGTAAAGTGTTGTAGAGTGGAGTAGAATATAGTGGTGTAGAGTGGATTAAAGTGGTGTAGAGCAGCATACAGTGCAGGGATGTAGAGTGGAGGGGCTTAGAGTGAGGTAAAACTAAATAGAATGGAGGGGAGTAGAGTGTCTTAGAGTGCCATACTGTGGAGTCTCATAGAGGGGCACTGAGTAAAAGAGTGTAGAGTGGAGGGGTGTAGAGTGGAGGACCATAGAGTGAATGGGTGTAGAGTGGAGGGACGTAGAGTGGCATGGAGAGTTATAGAGTGGAGCATCATAGAGCAGAGTGTTGTAGAGTGGAGAGTTGTAGAGTGGAAGGTCGTAGAGTGGAGGGACGTAGAGTGAAGGGTCGTAGAGTGAAGGGTCACACAGTATAGGGGTGCAGAGTGGAGTAAAGCACCTTATATTGCAATCGATTGGAGTGAATTGGCGTAAAGTGGAGTCACATTGAATTACATAAAGTGTTGTAGAGTGGAGTGTCTTAGACGGGGTGGTGTAGAGTGGATTTGAGTGACCTAGAGTTAAGTGGTTTGGATTAGTGTAAAGGGGTGTTGAGTGTTCTAGAGTGGAGTGGCATAGAGTATAGTGTCATAGAGTAGAGTGATGTAGAGTAGTGGTTGTAGAGTGGAGGGGCTAGGAGCATCATAGAGTGTTGTGGCATAGAATGGAGTTACATAGACTGTCGTAGAGCGGAGTGACATAGAGTGAATTATAATGGAGTGGAATGTCATGGAGTGGAGTGGTATAGAGTAGAGTAGAACAGAGTGGTGTATCGTGGAGTGTCGTAGAGTAGAGTGGCATAGCATTAAGTTGATTAAAGTGTCATGCAGTGAGTAAAAGGTTGTAGAGTAAACTGAAGTATCTTAGCATGGAGTACAGAGTGGAATGGAATAGAGTGGCATGGAATGGCATTGAGTGGAGTGCCATTGAGCAGAGGGACATAGTGTGGAGGGACATAGAGTGGAGTGGCATAGAGTAGAGGAGCATAGAGTGACGGGGCATCGAGTGGATTAGAGTGGAGTAGAATAGAGTAAAGTGACACATGGAGTGGTGTGGAGTAGAGTGTTTTGGAGTATAGTAGAGTAGTGTTGACTGTCATGGAGTGAAGGGTTGTAGAATGGAGGGTCGTAGAGCAGAAGGGCGCAATGTGGAGGAGAGTGGATGAGCAAAGAGTGAGGTAGAGTGGAGTGTTACAGGACGGAGAGGCAGTGGAGGGGGCGTATAGTCGTATAGAGTTGTATATTGGCTAAGAGTGGAGTGGTATAGAGTGGCGTGGAGTGGAGTATGATAGAGTAGAATGATATAAAGTGGAGTAGCATAGAGTTGTGTAGCATAGAGTGTTGTAAAGTGTTGTAGAATTGAGTAAAGTGTTACTGAGTGGAGTATAGTGTTGTGAAATAGAGTGGAGTGGAGTGGAGTCGAGTTGAGTGGAGTGGACTGGCATAGCAAAGAGTGGAGTAAAGTGTCATAGAAAGGAGTGGCGTGGCGTGGCATGGAGTGTCACAGAGTGGAGTGAAGTGGCATGGAGTGTAGTAGAGTGGAGTGGCATTGAGTTGTGTACAGTGCCATAGAGTGTCACAGAGTGAAGTGTCATAGAGTGACATAGAGTGGAATGGTGTAGAGTGTTGTAGAGTGAAGTGTCACATAGTGGAGGGGCATTGAGTAGAGTGGAGTGTAGTAGAGTGGAGGGTTGTAGAGTGTCATAGAGGAGTGGCATATAGTTGAGTGGTGTGGAGTAGTATACAGTGGAGTGGTGTAGTAGAGTAGAGGGCAGAGAGTTTAGCAGAATGGCATAGAGTGTTGTAGATAGGAGTGTTGTAGAGTGGCATGGAGTGGCGTGTCTTAGTGGCTTAGAGTGTTGTAGCGTAGACTGGAGTAAAGTGTCAGAGTAGAGTGGTGCAGCAAGGGTGGACTGGGTGACAAAGTAGCATCAAGTGGCATAGAGTAGAGGGTCTTAGAGTGGAATGGAGTGTTGTGCAGTGTGGTAGAGTGGAGTGTCAATGAGTGAAGTGGTGGAGCATTGAGGGGAGTGAAGTGTCAGAGTGGAGTGGTCAAGAGTGGAGTAGAGTCATATAGTGGCTCAGAGTGGAGTCCTGTAGAGTGGAGTAGAGTGGTCTAGAGTTAAGTGGCATGGAGTGGACTAGTGTGTCATTGACTGGAGTGATGTAGAGTGGAGGGGCAAAGAGCAGTGTTTTAGACTGGTGTAGCGTAGAGTGTTGCGAAGTAATGAAGAGTGGAGTAAAGTGTTGGGGAGTGGAGTAATGTACCGTACAGTGGAAGACGCAAAATACACAGTTGATGGACAGAATGCAGAACAATGTCTTACATTCACCCCAGTACAAAGATCTGGGCCTAAATCCATCGTTTTTTGCACTCCACACCACCCTAGGTCAGACAATGGCTATATGCAAATCAGCCTTGACCCTGTGCCTCATGGGAACAGTCCAGCCCGAACTACCAAGCCATGTCTTTCCTAGACCGGAATCAAGCATCCAAGGACCGGTTTCTGGCTATCAGCCTGGATAGCTTGACTCCAGTGATGTGGAGAGCCTGGGACTCACGTGTGAGTATACCCAGCCCACTCGGGGTGAAAATTGCAAAAAACACAGTTAATGGACAGAATGCAGAACAATGTCTTACATTCACCCCAGTACAAAGATCTGGGCCTAAATCAATCTTTGTTTGCACTCCACACCACTCTAGGTCAGACAATGGCTATATGCAAATCAGCCTTGACCCTGTGCCTCATGGGAACAGTCCAGCCCGAACTACCAAGCCATGTCTTTCCTAGATCGGAATCAAGCATCCAAGGACCGGTTTGGGGAGTGGAGTAATGTGCCGTACAGTGGAAGACGACACCAACCCAATGATGGATCTCCTGAATCTCAAGCTCCAAACTGACGGCAAATCCACCATCAGAGGCATCCTCGCCTACAGACCTCCAGGACCACACCCCAGCTTCTGCAACACCATTCCTAACTTCATCTCCCTGCGCGCTATAGACTCTAGGGACTACATCTTCCTCTGAGACCTAAATTTCCATCTCGATGACCTCAACAACACCAACATGGCCATCCTCCTCAAAAGCATGAACAACATCGGCTTCACCCAACTAGTTACCAGGCCCACTCACAACGCAGGACACATGCTTGGCTCCATCTTCATGGCCAGCGACAGAGTCAAGTACAGTCATGTCACCGAGCTCACCTAGACAGACCACACCATTGTCCACTTCATCATCACATGACCATCAGGGCACTTCCACAAGCCTTCCAGTGCCCCCTTACCCTAGCTGGATCAAAGTGTCAGACAGCCAGTGGACCGATGCCCTCAACACTTCCCACCCTGATACCACAGCAAACATAGAACAGGCTGTCAAGAACGTCTTGGTCTGGATCACTGACTGCACCAACAGAGTCGCCCCCACTAATCCCAGCATACACAAAAGATCCACCAAACAGGCCAGTTGGTCCACCATGGAACTAAGAACCATGAAATGCAACTGCAAGCAACTAGAAAGGAGATGGTGCACTAGCAAGGATTCCACAGACAGAGCCTTCTTCCAGTCAGCCCTCAACCACTACCACCAGCACCTGAAGGAGAAAAAAAAACGCCCTGGAGGACTGCAACAAAGCCAGTCCAAACCATAGCAAAGGACTCTTCAAAATCATCAGAGAGTTTTCCAACCCCTCAGCCACCAAAATCATCATCACCACTTGCCAGGAACTTTGCAACACCCTGCAAACTTCTTCCATGACAGTAGCTCCACCATCTACAAAAACTTTGGACTCCAACCTGCCCCCTCTGACCTCCTCTGCCACCTCGCTCCTACAAATGAGAGCCCTGACCACCTGCTCACCTCCTAGGACCAGCACCGCACAGAACACGACAGCTTCCACGAACCCTTGACCCACCACATCTTCAATCTTAGGAGCAAGAAAATCAGCAGCAAGCTTACTGCAATTTTCAATGCATCCATCACCTTGGCCACCTTCCCCGATTAATGGAAACATGCAGAAGTCAAACCCCTTCTCAAGAAACCATCCATCGACCGCACCAAACTCAAAAACTACCATCCCATCTCTCTGCTACCCATTCCCACCAGAGTCCTCGAACAAAACCATCAACTGCCAACTAGCAGAACACGTGGTGAACAATAATCTTCGGGACACCTCCCAATCTGGATACCGCACCAACCACAGTACCAAACTGTCCTGATCGCTACCTCCGATGACTTCAAAACTCTCCTTGAACAGGGAGAAATGGAGGCCGTGATCTTCCTCAACCTCTCTGCAGCATTCAACACTATATTCCACCACACTCTAATCAAAAGACATCATCCCATCAGAATCCAAGGAGATGCCCTCAAATGGATTGCTTCCTTCCTCACTGGAAGAATCTAGAGAATCTGCCTACCTCCATTCACTTTGGAACCCAAGAACATCATCTGTGGCATCCCTCAAGGCATGTTTCACAGCCACACACAGCTCAACACTTACATGACCCCTTTGGCCAACATCATCAGAGCTCATGGGCTAAACATCATATCCTACGCAGATGACACCCAGCTCATCCTCTCACTCTCATAAGACCTCACCATGAGGGCCAACTTCCGCAGGTGTATGGTGAGTGTCACTGACTGGATGAAAAACAACTGCCAGAAATTCAGCACAGACTAAACAGAAGTGCTGATCTTCAGCAACAACAACTCCCCATGGAACGACTCCTCATGACCCCCCAAATTGGGACCCTCACCAACTCCGACAGACCATGATTGCAACCTCGACATCACCCTGGACAGCAAACTCACCATGAAAAGCCAGATCAACGCAGTTTCATCAGCCTGCTTCTTTACTCTTTTCATGTTCCAGAAAATCTTTAAATGGCTCACCATCAATACAAGATGAACCGTCACTTAAGCCTTAGTCATTGGCCGCCTTGACTACGGCAATACACTTCATGCAGGAATCACCACTAACCTCCTGAAGAGACTGCCAATCATTTAGAACTCAGTGGCCAGACTCATCCTCGACCTCCCCAAAGAGAGGCACATCACCTCTCACCTCAAGAAACTCCACTTCTCCCCATACAGAAAAGAAGTCAATTCAAGATGCTGATCCACACCTAAAAATCCCTACACAGCCAAGGACCATCATACATCAACCACCGACTGAATGTACACCAACTCTCCAGACACCTATGCTCCTCCTCCCTCTCCCTAACACACAACCCCTGCATCCACTGAAGCAACAGTGAAGGGTGCTCCTTCTCCTACCTTGCTCCTAAATCCTGGAACCTCTCCCATCAGCTCCGGACCTCGATCTCTCTCCTAGAATTCCAGAAAGCACTTAAGACCTGGCTGTTCAACTGAACCCACCATAAGCAGCAAGTCCCTTATCACCCTCACAGATGATTAGCCATGCTTTCTAAATCCTGCTTGATTCAGTAATTAATTGGCAGTGATAACCTAGAGATGTTAGCAGTAACCTTAAACACCTCAGAGAAGTGTGTAGAAATGGGAGCCACTTTAAATTATTGACTAATTCACCTCAGTATCAAAAGAGAAAACCTGATTCTGAAAAATCTGATTATTCACAAGAAATGAAATACAGTTATAAGGAACTGGAACACTATAGCGAACATGTTCAAGACTATAGGGGCACTAAAAGAAAATAGGGATCAATCTCAAAAGACATATTTGTGTATCTATCTACTCTATTAAAGGAAGAGATCCCTCCAGCCTTTTGGGTAGAGTATATAAATAAACTATTTGGTGTTCATAACAGTCTAGATCCTGTGCTCATATTTGACTGTTCAGTTCTTATTGCAATTGAGGTGAGAAATTGAATAATGGAATGTTTCTATAGCCGTAGGACCAGATGGCCTAAATAAACAAGCATTTACAATGCAACGGTTTCGCCTTTGGAGAAGTTAGAGCTATTGGCATTGTAAATGACAAAATTTGTATTTATGTCTTGGTTTTGAAAACAGATAAATAAATGGCATTGTCATTTACATTGCCAATAGCTTAATCTCTCGCAAATGTGAGAACTATTGTACCCTACGGACGAGCTCAGCAGACAGCAATTACTACCACCCACACACACACCCAGAGCCACACACACACACCCACACCCACACACCCTCATGGTAGGTATGTATTTATGTGGCCTTTGTAAAGCATGAACCTAGCTGACAGGCGGTGGAGCGGTGTAGGTCAAAGGCAAAGGTAGAGTCAAGGGGTGATTTCTGTGGTAGCTCGAGTCAGAGAGGGGAAGTGGATGTTAGTGCGTAGCAGTGGTATCCCGGACAGAAGATGTTCTCACTGACCATGCGGTCTATAGTACCTTCTTTACCATTTACTAGCCAGCATAAACTTTAAAATTGTAATGATAATGGAGCGCCAGCAACGCCTGCGACCTAAGATGCCACTAGAGCAGCGCTAGGGTTGGAGGTGGGGCGGACTTTCATCCTGAATACAACAAACAAAGGGTGGTGTTGCGTGGGGTGAATTTTTGGTTTTAGTCTTTCAAGGACGGCATAATCCTTTGCACTGGCCCAACCCATCAGTCAGGGGGATTTTACTCCTCGACCTTCTCCTGACAATGTCACAAGGCAAAAACGTAATTTTTCATCTGTTGAGTTTGGTTGCAGCTTTTCCATCCATAGCTATTTAGCAGGCTAATGCTGTGGAAGTTGAGATACGACTCTCTACTGACGCCCTTGTCACAGGTTCCATTGTAATGCCCCATTCCTGGGCAATGAACAAATCCTGCGGTAACGCGACTTCCGGATGGTATGTAACTATCTTCAGTTCTGGCTTGCTTATTCTACTGCCATCACTGCCGCTCTAGCTGTATCAGGATTTTTGAATGCTCTTCCGGGGCGGGGCGGCTGCCTTAAGTTACTATGCCTGTTCCCTGTCAGAACTCCTTGCTCCCACCCTGTCCGTGCGCTGCTGTTCACAGGACTCCCTGACTGTGCTTGGATGTGGGTGTGATCACAGCCTGGGAGCTGTAGTATTACCGTGCTTGCACCGCCTGGTGCCAACTCTGAAATCGAATCCTGCCCAGCAGTTGCTTCAATGAACCCGGATTCATAAATAGCTTAGTAACGCGCGCGCTTTGTAGAGGCGTAACAAGTTATGTACTAGACGAGAAAAATTAGTTTTTTACCATTCAATGTTACCACAGGTGCCCCCAAAGCTGCTAATGCTTTTTTGCAGGTCTGTCAGGCCTGCATTATTATTATCAGGGCCATATCATGGTTTGCATTCGATTTTGCACGTAGCAGTTTGGCGCTTAAACAAAGAGCTTCAGATGAATAGTTTAGCCAAAGTGCTTTTATCATTCTGCTCTCTACTCTAAGGTGTAGTGGTGTTCAAATAAGGACATGTATATCAAATAGATGTTCAGAGTGTAATATGCTGTATATTGGCATTTTTAAGTGTAGGACAGCGGGATGCACACGGACAGCGGGAGGCACACGGACAGTGGGAGGGGGGCTTGCAGGCACACGGACAGCGGGAGGGGGGCGGGAACGGGGACACGAACAGCGGGAGGGGGGCAGGAACGGGAAGACGGACAGCGGGAGGGGGGTGCAGGAACACAGGGAAAGCACTCACCTGGACCTGGACTTCCTCCGGCGGCGGTCGGCCGCGGAATGACGAAAAGAAACCTCGACGAACACAAAAATAAACCCCGCCCACCGCCGCACTGACGTGTCCAAAGGGGCAGGATGAGTAAAAATGGCCGGAAGGCCCCCGAATCTGCTACGCAATTGACGGACACATCTCTGTTCCAATGGCTAGCCTCCATTTATGGAGCTAGCCAATGGAACAGAGGGGCGGATTCCCAGCCACACAGTGTAAGACATAAGATTTCGCCTGCGCGAATCGCTGCTTGCGCATCTTTTCGCCAGGTCGAAACCTAAAAAGGGAGGGGCCCTCCGAGCTCTAGGCGGGAGGGCGGGATACGAAGCAAACCCAGGGCGCCACCCCAACTTGAGGCCTTAATGCAGCAGCGGGTATGTCTCTCGGGGCCTCCCGCTGCAGGGTAAAAACGCGCAAAACAACCGTAGATGGAGAGTGTCTCGGCTCAAGGGTACCTCGGGAGTCTCGGGGTTCACACATGTCGTGTTTAGTCCAATCTCAGGGCTTCTTCTCCCAGAGGGAGTCAGTAGTCACATGTTGTACAGTGCTTTGCTTCCTCCTTGGGTCAGCACTCTAGATCCCTCTGTGTGTTCTTGGTTCTGGAGTTCTCCTTCGCCCTGTTGGCAGTTGGAGCTCTGGTTGGACGAGGGGTGGACCTACCTATTCCTGTGTGCTGCAATAAAGCTCTATCTTCACTTACCTGCTCCTGGAGTCTTCTTATCATTTACAACATTGGCGACTTGGACTGGTGAAGTGTCTGACCACTGTTCTCCGTTCGTTGCTGCAGCCCAAGAAAGTTACACAGGGTGGTAGAGTCTCATCCCCTCAAGAACCCAGTGTGGTACACAGCAAGGACGCAGACATCGTCTTCAGTGTTAGCGGTGATCTTCAGCGTTGGCGGTGACTAATTTGGCAAAAAACAGACTTTCCTGGAGTTTCCAAAATGCTGATTGACGTCATCCACTTCAACGCCAAAGAATCCTGGTGAGTTGCTTAGCAACGCGAGCGCATAGCCGCACAAACAACTCAGGCGGCAGCAAGCGACTCTCAGGCGGCAGCGTTATTATCAACGCAGGCGGCAGCGTCACCAGCGTAACCCACGTCACAAAAGCGCGCAACAACGTGTGCAGCGTACTTCAGACAGCAGCGTCACCATCAACGCGAGCAGTAGCATCATCCGCGTCACCAGCGTCACCAACGTCACAGAAGCGCGCAACAGCCTGTGCAGCGCCTTGGAAGCGCATTCTCCATGCGCGTAGACTCTCGCTGTCCAGAACGTCTATCGTGTAGTCAATTACACGCACGACTTTATCGGCCACTTTAAAAGTATTTCTCTCTGTTGTTGACAGTCTCCAAGGCTACGCTCGATGCGAAGCGTAAAGCATCGTTACCTGCCATCGGATCTTCACTACTTATTGGAGTAAGCGCATATTTTAAAACTTTTTATTCTTTTACTGCTTGGTGTACTTTATTATACTTTTTACCCTATTTTGGTCCATAAAGGATAATTCTCTATCTATGGCTCATTCAATTAACGTAGCCCTTCCTCCTCAATTCTTGTCAGAGCCTGGCAATCCACCAATAGCGTGGGAAGACTGGATAGTCATGTTCAATAATTATATTGAAGCTCTTGATGGAGAGGACTATTCACCCAAACGAAAAAAAGCTCTATTAATGACCACTTTGGGTAAAGAGGGACAGCGCCTTTTCAGATATTTACCACAAGTACTACCTGCAGGGTCACAAGTTGACTTAGATGAATTTAAAGAAGCTGTAACAAGATTAGAAACCCGGTTTGGCAAAGAAGAGAATCTTATCCTTCAAAGATATACATTTTATAAAAACAAACAATTAGCAGATGAAAGCATTGACGAGTTTGTAGCAAGACTGCGTGAATTATCGATTAAATGTAACTTTGGCCAGATGGCGGACGAACTAATTAGAGACCAGCTTGTCGTTCAAGCCAATAACAGAAAATTCCAAGAACGTTTGTGGGCGGCGAAGAATCCAACCTTGAAGGATGCCATAGAACTAGCCAAAGTTGTGGAAGAAAGTGAAAAGTGTATGAGGGAGTTGCAGAAAAGTGGCTTAGAGACTAAGGTGGCAGAAGTTTCCAATAAGAGTACTCTAAGCGATAACAGTGACGATGAAGCCACAGCCATTGCAATTGTTTGGAAAAAAGGTTATGTTCTTCAAAAAAAGAATGTGCAGCAATCATCTTTTAGTAAGAATAGCCAAAAGATTTGTTCTAGGTGTGGCAGTTTTTCTCATTCTTCTGATGGGAAATTTTGTTTAGCAAACAACAAAGAGTGTCTACGTTGTGGTAAGGTGGGACACTTCGCAAAAATGTGTAGAAATAAGAATAATTCAAGAGTAACAGTTATTAATGAATGTGATGCTTTGAGACGTGACGTTAACAAAATTTTGGTTCTAAGTGATACTGTATGCTCGTGTAAGGACCAGAGAGGCAATCCTTATAAGGATGACTTTGTTATTGATGGGAAAATTATTTCTCTCATGGTAGACACGGGTTCCAAGTGGACCATAATACCCACTTCTTTAATGAAGAATGTGTGGGGTGAAAGGGCACTTAAAACATGTAACATCTTTCCGTCTGGCTACCAAGGTGAGAAAATTGACATGCTAGGTTTCTTTGAAGCTAGAATTGACTTCAAAGGCAGATCAGCTTATGGTAAAATATATATCTCAACTGACGGACCAGCAATCTTAGGTCGTCACCATCAATATGATCTGCACATTGTGGTTGATCCTAGATCTGATAATCCCATTTCTATAGTTGAGACCTCATCCTTGGAGGACATATTGGCCAAATACAAGAATGTTTTCAGGGACCAGTTGGGTGAACTCATAGGCTACTCACATCGCATTATTCTCAAGGAGGGCAGTTCACCTGTTCAACACAAAGTGAGATGGGTGCCTTTTGCTTTACGGAAGGAAGTTAAGGCTACCCTTGAGGAAATGCTCCAAGGGGGAATTATTTATTTTTTATTTTTATTTTTTTGGTGTAAGAGGTTTATTTGCACTTATCGCACAGGAAAATACATTACATGCGATTCGCCTACAACCAATCTTGGCCGGCTACAGTTGTGCGTGCCCAATCGGGCTCGTTTGGTTAAGTACACAGCCCATCAGCCGACATCCATAGGACCGGCGGCGTTTTACAACTGAATCACATTTACAGAGAAAAAGAAAAACTTAAGTGCTATAGCCACTTGTACTCATGTTAGTGATCTTACTTTTTTGGTTACTTTTTCGCCCAACTTTACTCAGATAGACTCACCCTTAACATTAACTAGGTGTAGGCCATCAGAAACTTCTCCTCTGTGTCACAGCATCCTCCCTCCCTTTCCATACCACGTTAACAGCGTACAACTGCTGGCCACCCTCCAGTAAGCATATCTAGACGGCCGCATTTACCTCCTCCTCCGCTCCCCGTTCCAATAAGTATGCTCTGAGGTATACCCAATAGTCTTTGGGCCTTGATCTGGCCGGCAGTCCCTCCTCATAGGTGTTCAGAGTGTCTCGACAGTACACCATATCCTCCACCCATCTCTTAACCTCTGGCCCTCTCGTACCGTTCCAGTGTAGGGAAACCCTCCTCTTAGCTAGTAACAGCGCCACTGCACAGAACTTCCGCTTCGTCGCCCTCAAGTTCGGTTCAATACCCAAGAGACACATTTTGGCATCGCACAACAGAGATGAGTTTAGCATGACATTCAGTGTTTGCACCACCTGTTCCCAATATCCCGCCACCCTGCGACAGTGCCATGCCAGGTGCATGAAGTCCGCTCCCTCCTGTTTACACCTTTTGCACTTTGAATCTTCTTGTAGCCCATATCTTTGTAACCTCTGAGGTGTGTAGTACATTTGATGTAGGTATTTGTAGTGTATAATCCGTAGGTTACCATTTGGCGTTAGCATGTCTGTTAGCATGCACGCAGAAGCCCATTCCTCCTCAGTGAGGGGTGTCACTAGTCCCTCGCTCCACCTATCCCTGGCTTTGTCAGTGCCTTCCCCTATCGCTCCCTGTAAACTAGTATATAATTTGGACACCAGGTGTGATGCCGTGGGTGTCGTGAGAAGGAGCTGCAGAGGTGCTAGCGGCGTCGGCTCCTCCGGGTGTGTCGGGTAATGGTCCTTGAGTGCCCGCTGCAGCCTATAATAGTTAAATGTGAACAGGAGGGACGGGTTGCTAATGTATTGCATTGTGTTCAATGTTTGGAAGACCCCATTCAGGTACAAGTCACCCATTTTATCTATGCCTGCCCACCGCAGTTGATCCATGCCAATTTGATCTTGTGTTACTGAGATATGTGGATTATGAGCCAAAGGTAGAGCCGGAGCATATAATGGTAGCGCATTTGCCGCCTTGCCCATCAATCGCCATGCTTCCGTGGTGGTGTCAACCGTGTTTATGTCTCTGTCATGTAACTTGGGGCGTCGATGGAGCAGTATGTTCGCCAGCGGTATCGGGTCCGCGTCACCCGCCTCCACCGCCACGTGGGTCAAGAAGGGTACTTCGTGGTGCCAGTAATGCGCGAATTGCGCTTGAGCGCACAAATAATACAGATAAAAGTCCGGTACCTTGAAGCCCCCCCGGGCATATGGAAGTGTCATGGTGTGTAGTTCTAATCGTGCTTGCTTTCCGGCCCATATCAGACTAAGCACTAAGGAGTTTATATTGCGGAATACAGCCGCTGTCGGCTTTATCGGGATGTTGTTGAATAGGTACAAAAATTTGGGCAATATCACCATTTTTACAATTGCAGTTCGGTCCGCCAGAGATAATGGGAGCTTATTCCATCTTTTTATTTTGTCCTCCAGTGCCGCTATCGCTCGCCCATAGTTGGTGCGTATCACTATTTCTGGGTCCCTGTGAAACCATACACCCAAATATTTCGTAGGTTCCTCCTGCCATTCGAGTGGGTAGTCTAGGGGTATTGGGCGTGTGCTATCTGTTAGTGCTAGGATGAGTGATTTGTCCCAGTTAATTTGTAATCCGGAGTGGCTCCCGAACCTGATGTATTCTTGCATTAGCGGATTCAGGTTTTGTGCCGGGTTTTTGACATAAAGCACCATGTCGTCTGCATATAGTGATATGTGAATAGGGCGTGATGGCATCTGTATGGCTGAATAGTGATGGTGCTGTCTGATTTTACATGCCAATGGCTCCAGGATCAATGCAAAGAGCATAGGCGAGAGCGGGCAGCCCTGTCTCGTCCCTCTGCATATCGGAATGGGTTCCGAAATATGTTTGTTTATTCTTATGCGTGCCGACAGATTGGTATACAGCATAGAGATCCAGCCCAGGAACATCAGGGGAAATCCCATGCGCACCAGGACCGCCTGAATGAAGGACCATCCTATGGTGTCAAACGCCTTGGCAGCGTCAAGTAGCACCGCCACTGCTTTCGTGTCTGGGGATAGGTAATGGGCCAGGGCAAAGAGTGTGCGGGTGTTATGTGTGGTAGCTCTGTCAGGTATGAATCCAGATTGGTCTGGCCTAATTAATAGAGGCATTAGTGGCTTCAGCCTGTCTGCCAGTAGACTGGCGATTATTTTTGTGTCTACGTTTAATAGGGACAATGGGCGGTACGAGTCACATTTATCCTCCTCCTTACCCGGCTTTAAGAGCGCAATGAGTAAGGCCTCCCTCATGGAGCCCGGCAGGGTTTGGGCTACATGTGCTGCCCCGTAGAGCCTCACCAAGTGAGGCGCGAGCAGATCCGCATATTCTTTGTAAAATTCTGTCACGTACCCATCCGGCCCCGGTGCTTTGTTGTTTGGCAGTCGCTTGATTGTGTCCGTAACCTCCTCGACCGTGACAGGGCGCGCTAGGTAGGCCCTGTGACCGTCTGACAGCCACGCTAATTCCACATCTTCCATATATGCTAGCAATTCTTCCTGCGTGGGCGAGGGGCGTGCCTGGTATAAGGCGCCGTAGTGTGCCCTGAATTCTGCCATAATCCCCTTAATGTCGCTCACCGTTTCACCCGTGGCCTTACAAATGGCTGTTATGTTCTGTGGGGCCCTCCCCGAGCATATCTTATCTGCCAGTGCCCTACCCGGTCTGCCGCCTTCCCCGTAGTGTCTAGCCGTCGCCCGTTTAGTGACGTACTTGAGTTCGTCCGAGGCGAACTGTCTGTGTTCCGTTAGAAGGGTTTGTATATCTCCTAGTACCCTAGCGTCCCCTGTATTCGTGTATGTGTGTTCTAGCTCCTGTATTGCTGCTTCGCGCGTGCGTAGTTGATGCCTGATGTCCTTCAGTATACCCGAGGTCGTGCTAATGCATACCCCCCTGAGTGTGACCTTAAACGCTTCCCACAGGAGACAGGGGTCGTCCGTTGTCGGACCGTTTATGTCGAAGTAGTCTACTATTGCCGCATGTATAGTGGTGACATACAATGGGTCCTTCAGAGCGGTCGCGTTGAAACGCCAGGTGAAGGGCGGCGGTTCATATGTAGGGACCTCTATTTTCAGCAAAACTGGGTTGTGATCTGATAGTGTCCTGGGCGGATGTGAGACATGTTGAACCCAAGTTAGTAGCTCTCGAGTGCCCAGCCAATAGTCTAGTCGCGCCCAGCTGTTGTTTGCAGCATTAATATGTGTCGCAGCGGTGACCCCAGCGTTTCTGCTCCTCCAAATGTCAGTCAGTTGGAGGTCCTCTATCACTTCCTGCAGCATATGTCTTGCATTGCTATGGTGTTCCGTGGTGTGTGCAGCCCGGTCTAACTGGTCTTGCAGTGTAACATTGAAGTCACCACCCCAAAGAATGTGGTCTACATGTTTGTCTGCGAGTGTCTGCCAAATTTTCCTGTAAAATCCCGGGTCATCTATATTAGGGCCGTACGTGTTTAGCAACAGGAGTCTCTGTCCCCTGACCTTCCCTTCTACCATTACACTTCTGCCCTCCGAGTCCCTGTGCACATTCGTAATTGCAAAGTTTGTCCCTTTACGGATAAGAATACTAACCCCTCTGGAGTACGTCGAGTAATTAGAGCTTGTGACTGACTCAGCCCATCTAGCCCCCAGTGCAGATGTGTGTGTGTCTGCTTGGTGAGTTTCCTGTAGGTACACTATGTCTGCATGCAATCTGTCAAAATAGGCAAACATCTGCCTGATCTTTTTCGGGTTACCTAGCCCCCTTACATTCCACGTGAGTAGGGTTAATGCATCAACTCGCGACATTGTCATATGTTCTCACCCTGATATATCTCTCGATGCGCGGCCGCCTTGTACTGGTCCGAACAGACAGTAAACGTTGGAGTGTGTGGTGCGCGATCCTCGCCGGATCGGTGAAAACGTTAATACAATGTACAGTGTTATTTATGGTCATGGAGTTCGCCATGCTTCTCAGACACAGAGTTAACATATCAAACAATCCCAGTTCCCCCTCATCCCCCCCACCCACTTCAGCGCCCGAACTTTGCCAAAGCCATCCCTGAACTAACTGTATCCGAACTTGAAAACTCAGTGTGGGGCGCACCCGCTTGGGGGTGTCGCCAGGTTCACACATCTCCATCCACGTAGTGGACGTGGACAGACGCCTATTCCGACTTAACAGGTCGTGTGTGAATTCTTTCACCCTCCACCCACCAACCACCATCAAAAATTAAGAGTACTGCATCAAACAATTTCAGACGTCATTGATTTGGCATACCCCAGGGTCACTTGGTTGTGGTAGTTCAAAACAGTGCTATCAAGGAGGGCTGGTCCTAGGACTAGTGTCTGTACCCCCGTGACATACCCCACAAACAGGGGGGCTGCGCAGCCTCCTGGGCCTGATGTCTCTTCGTGCGCCCGCCGGTGGCCACATGTTCCCCCAATACTCACTGCGAGGACAGTCATCTCTGGCCCGCCGCTGTAATGTCCAAAGTGTATGAGACTGTGGTTCTGCTTCATCAGGCCGAATGTCTCGGGGTGGATCAGTGTGAGCCAACCAAACGGTGCAGGGGCCCAGAGAGGTATCTGAGCCGTTTCACTTGCATCGCAGCTCCATTACTACCCCTCCGTTCATTCCACATCGCTTGTCGATTCCGCCCTGTTCTGTTCTTTCCGTCGTTTCCCCTGCTGCTTGATGAAGTCATGTGCTGCCTGCACCGACTGCAAGATGACCGGCTTGCCCAGGTTCGTGATTTTAAGTTTAGCAGGGTACAGCATGGCGTATTCAAGACCAAGGTCCCGTAGTTTCTTTTTTACCGGTGCAAATTCCTTCCGCGCCTGCTGCACCGCCATAGTATGATCAGGGTAGAATTCTAGCGTGTTGCCTTGATGCGTGATTTTACCCATGTCTCTGGTGAGTCGGAGGACTGTGTCTCTGTCCCTGTAGTTAAGTGTGCGCGCTATTATCATTCGTGGAGCATCCCCTGGTTTCGGAACTGGCGCCAGGGAGCGGTGCGCTCTTTCGATCAGGAACACCGAGGATAGTTTGTCGGCGCCAAATATTTCTGTTAGGAGAGTTTCAACGTATGTTTCCATCCTTCCTGTGTTGGTGGATTCCGGCAGGCCAGAAATTCGGATGTTGTTCCGCCTGGACCTAGCTTCCTGATCCTCCACCTTCGCTCGAAGGGTCTCCACAGTCTTCTCCAATCCACCGCATACCTTCGACGTTGTTTTATGTTCATCCTCCACCTTGGAGATCCTCTGTTCTGCTTCATCCAGGCGCTCATCGTGTTTCTCTATTTTAGCCGCCATATTGTCCACCCTCAGCACCACGCTGTCCAGTTTCCCATTCATTTCCTGCAAGCTTTGTTGGATTGCGCGAAGCACCGATTCCATGGCAGATCCCTCAGCTATTTCACCGTCTCCCTCGGTTTCAGGGGTGGTCGTCACATTTTTGGGCTGCTTTCTCGTTTCGAAGGGGAGCTTGGACTGTTGCTTGTCCGGCTTCCCCATAGTCCGCAGTGGCAGGGGCGAGGTGTGTTCAGCCGTCGTTGGGCTTCCAGCCGTCTGCGTGCTGTTCCCCGCTGGTGCCTGGGCCCCCCACCTTTGGGTACGTCTGCTCATTTACTCCCGGGCGTGGCAGGAGGGGAGCGTTGTATAGTTTGCAGTCCGTTAGTGGAACGTTGTGGAGTGAGGAGCTGGTCCACGTGGCTTCTGGGGGAGTCCCATGGACCTCCTTCGCTCGTGCAAAGCAGGGAGCCCGCCGATCTGGACAACCAGCAGGTCCAGTCATGCGACGCCTATCGCCGAGCCGGCTCACCCCGCTATGACTTGATCCGACGTCCACTGTTAGTTCTGCTCTTGCTGGGGTCTCGTGTTGCCTGTCCCGAGGGCGGGCGATACCGCCGGTCTCATGCGTTCCAGCACCGCCGCCATTTTGGATTCGGTGGAACGCACCTCAGAAGTCTCCGTTCCTCGCCGCAACCACCGGTCCTCGTTGTCCCGCTGCCTCGCTGTACCTACGGCTGCTTCGACACGTCTTGGCACCACAATCCGGCAGCGCTCAGCGCTCCGCCGGCCAGTTGTCTGCTCCGAGTCGGCAGCCGCCAGGCGCGGCCATCTTGAATGCGCTCTGGCGGTGCCCCGTTTTTCGGCCGATTACTTGCCGTGCGGGTCGCAGATCGCTCCCAAAGTCACATCATCCTGTCGGCTGTACCTTCCGACGCCTGGGGCTACCCTTTGTTTAGCTGGGTCGGCGGTTTAGAAGGGTGAAAGGGCGGTTATGGTGGCGTCCACCCGGCGGAGCCGACAGTTCAGCCAGCCATTCCGCAGTGCGCCCTCTAGCGCCCCCCCTCCAAGGGGGAATTATTGAACCCATCGAAGCATCTCCTTGGGTTTCGCCTGTTGTGATCTCGCAGAAACCCGATAACAAGATTAGATTCTGTGTAGATCTTCGTTCCCTAAATAAGTGTGTTGTCGCTGATGTGTTCCCTCTGCCAAACATTGGTGAATTGGTATCGACTCTTAAAGGAGCTAGGTTCTTCAGTAAGTTGGACCTTAAACATGCGTACCATCAAATTTGCCTAGATGACAGCTCCAAGCACTTAACTGCTTTTATCACCAGCGAGGGAACATTCCAATTCACTAGACTACCCTTTGGGCTAGTCTCAGCCGCTAGCGTTTTCCAGAGACTCATCTCTGAGGTTTTTAAGGGTCTTGATAAGGTGCTGTATTTTCAAGACGATATCTTGATATATGGTGATTCATTACAAGAGCACAATAACATTTTACAAGATGTGTTACTTAGAGTGGATGAGGCTGGGTTGACGTTGAGAAAAGAGAAATGTGCCTTTCTATTGAAGGAAATAGAGTATTTAGGTTTTTGTTTGTCTGAAGAAGGCATTAAACCAAAGAAAAACTTTCTTGAGGCCATTGAGCTAGCACCTTCCCCTGTTGATAAGGATCAACTTCGGTCCTTTATGGGCTTGATCGAGTTTTACTCGAAATTTGTAAGGGATTTTTCGTCTAAGACTGCTTCCCTGAGATCCTTACTAAAAAAAGGTGTTAAGTTTTGTTGGACTCCTGAACATGAATCCTGTTTTAAGTAGATCAAGGGGGAACTTAAATCTGCTAATGTCCTCACCCCTTTTGACACTGCTCGATCCTCCATTTTAATGGTTGATGCCAGTGCCGTTGGCCTTGGTGCAGTTCTCTTACAAAAACATGGGAGTGTTGAGAAAACCATAGCATTCGCGTCTAGGCCTCTATCTACCTCAGAGTCTAA
Organism: Lissotriton vulgaris; assembly: GCF_964263255.1. NCBI lineage: Eukaryota > Metazoa > Chordata > Amphibia > Caudata > Salamandridae > Lissotriton > Lissotriton vulgaris. Next base: position 245,012,384 of record NC_141698.1, read on the forward strand.
CTACTCTGTAATAGAGCGTGAGGCTCTTGCCGCGGTCTGGGGCACAAGTTACTTTCGAACCTACTTGTGGGGTTACAAGTTCGTTCTGCGTACAGACCACAAACCCCTTTTAAATGTCCTAGCTCCTGGTGGGGCTGGTAAGGGTTCTCCAAGGTTGGCGAGACTGGCCTCTCGCTTACAGGACTATCAGTGCGAGATCGAATTTGTTCATGGGTGGAAGAATATCCAGGCGGATTGTCTGTCTAGGCTTCCTATTCCTTCCACTTGTTGTGGTTCTGAGATCACGCCTGATGACCTTGCTGTTGCTGTGATGGAGGATGTTTTGTTGGTGGGAGGTGGTTCATTTTCTCGTGATGAGTGGTCCAAAGGCATGGAGGAAGATCTGACTTTGAAGGCTGTTATCAGTCTTGTTTCTAAAGGAACAAGGAGGGAAAGTACAGTTAGTCCTTCAGTCAGACCCTTCCTGAAAATTTTTGGACGAGCTTTCTTTAGAGGGGAAAGATGTTTTGATGCGAGGTGATCGCTTCGTCCCTCCTAACCAATTAAGAAGGAGGATTCTAAACTTAGCCCATGAGGGACACTTGGGTCAAAGTCTCACTCAACGTCGTGTCAAACAGAACTTTTGGTGGCCCTCTATTGATAATGATGCAGTTGATTGCGTTTTGAAGTGTAGTTTCTGCAAAGAAGGCGAGAAGCGTCTCAAAGTTTTGGGCTCTCAGTCTACACACAAAATTGTCTTTGAGAATTCTCCCTGGCATAGTGTCTGCATAGACTTCATAGGCCCAATGAGTGAACTACCTACTGATCACCGTTTCGCAATTGTTCTAATCGATTGTTTTTCAAAATGGCTGTGCGTACAATTTGTAAAAGAGATCAATACTGATACCACCATTAAGTTTTTGAAGGGTATTTTTATTAACGAGAGATATCCTTCTGTCCTCATCTCAGACAATGGGACTCAACTCACGTCCTCGAAAATGACTTCTTTTGTTAATGATTGTGGCATCAGGCATCAGAAGACTAGTCTTTACAACCCACAGGGTAATGGCCTTTGTGAAAGAGTGAATCGCCTTGTTAAGGGTGTGATTCAGATGTTTGTAGAGACTGGTTGCTTTTCAGATGAACGTGTCCAGGAACTGGTCTGGGCTTACCACTCCACACCACATAAGAGTGGTGAAAGGTCTCCTTTTGAACTAATGCGTGGACGCACACCAGTAACTAAATTGACCCCTGCTTGGTTGAAGGGCTCTGGTAGTGATGTGCCTTTAATTCATGACAGTACCCCCTTGCCCATCTCTGTGGGTGACCTTGTTAAGGTTAAGCCGGGGAGGCACGCTGAAGGTCTTAGTAAGTTTAGGGGTCCCTACAGGGTCAAGAAAGTTTTTCCACATTTCATTGTTCTAGCCAATGGGGAAAGTTGGAATTATCGGAGGGTAGCCCTCTACCAAAAGCGGAAAGACTCTTCTTCTGATGACCTGTTTGCCACTGAGGTTAGTGGTTGTAATGGTTATTTGCTGTCCTCTGCTTGTTCTTCCTCTTCCATCCCCTTGCCAACTGGACGGGAGGAGGTGGGTGGTGGAGATGCCTCCACATCTTTGTGTACACATCATAGTAGTTCTTTGGTTGATTCTGTCCCTGTCTCTCTTGTTCCTGCTTCTGTCCCTTGTGCTCCCGCTTCTTCTTCCTCTTCTTTGGCTGATGTTAGGTTGCGGAGCCCTCGCTCCCGTCGCACACCCACTTACCTGAATGACTATGTGCACTAACACCTCTTTTCCTTTTCTTTCCTTTCCTGTGTTTCCTTTCCTTGCTAAGGGGGAAGATATGTTGTACAGTGCTTTGCTTCCTCCTTGGGTCAGCACTCTAGATCCCTCTGTGTGTTCTTGGTTCTGGAGTTCTCCTTCGCCCTGTTGGCAGTTGGAGCTCTGGTTGGACGAGGGGTGGACCTACCTATTCCTGTGTGCTGCAATAAATCTCTATCTTCACTTACCTGCTCCTGGAGTCTTCTTATCATTTACAACATCACACTTCTTTACAACAGATCTGAACAATATTACAGTATTGTGTTCGGTGCTTTCTAGCCAAGTCAGGGGGCGTAATTTGACAAGCACACAGGCAGCCTGTGTGCTTGTCTTGAAAAGAAACGACACCATTTAGGTTAAGATTAACACGTTCAGCCTGGCCTTCCTGGGATCAGAGTGGCATCAATTAATTCTCCAGGAAACAGCACAATTAGGGTGGTATGCTCGAATGAACTCCAGTCACTGGGAATCACGCTGTGCTGCATTATATGCAGGGTTGGCAGGGTAGGCCCAGACGTGGGTCCATTGCTCACTTTGCCACTGGATTCAAGCTAGCCTGGCTGATGAGGAGTGTTACCCCAAAACCGATCCCAGGAGGCTTGTTTCTGGTCCAGGGAAGACCTGGTTTGGTAGTTCGGTCTGGACTGTTCCCATGAGGCACATGGACAAGACTGATTTGCATATAGCTGGGTCCGAAATGAGGTGGCAAAGAGAGCTAAAGAACGATGATGGTTTCAACCCAGATCTGTCACTGGGGGTGAGTGTCTATAAAGTTTCAGCACTCCATCCATCATCTCCTTATGTTTGCACTGCATTATATTCCACCATATTTTGATTATATGATCCATTACAGATCCAGTGTAAACACACGCAGGAAGTCTGTGCCTCACCTGAACTGAAGCCAGTATTCATATTCTTTTGCCTTGACCAGGGCCCTCACGGCAGCACTTCCAGCAATGCAAAATTACCCTTTTCAACTTTAAAATAAAAACACTTCCGAATGTTTAACTTGCCTCAAATATTCTAGGGCTGCACTTAGAATAGTAAACAATACTCCTGAACTATTTGGGGAAAGTTACACATCCCCCAAATATCCACAACTGTGGTTAGAATAGTGAAGTTGCCTTTCAGCGCCCACAAAACCCTCTGCTGCCCCCAGGATGCAACTGAAGACTAGAAACTATGAAGAACACTGATGCTACTGAAACAGACCATGTAATATGCAAGAGACAGCAACTCACTCTTGCTTCCAGTACAAGTTAAGTAGACCATTCCAATCCTACACTGTTATAAAGGAGGGAAAGACAGGTTGAGTTTGCAATTAGCTTAATCAGTAGCTTCACCCAAGTTGCATCCCATGACGTCAGCCTGAGGGGCTGTATCGTAATGTTAATATAGCTAAGTGGGATCCTGAAGGTCTTGTACAACCGGACAGCTTGCTACTCCACGAAGGGAATATTGTCTTTCCTTGGACCCCCATGGGGGACGGTTTTCCAAGTCATTTGTTATGGCAAACACATTGCAATTACTGCGTTATGGGATGCAGCATTTGGTAGAGTTAAGGACGTGAAACTGTGATAGACACAGATTTTGAAAATGTGTTTAGCCGGTAGGTCTGAAGGTTTCTTTAATCCATCATCCTCTCAGTCCAATTTCTTATGGTGGCTGTGGCAGGTCATCCACTCTGATCTAATGAATATGAAAGAGATAGACTAGGCTTGGTGGAGTTCTTAAAGAGCCAGTACAAAACTTAACATGTTTGATTTTTACTGGTGCTCCTTCCCTCTACACGCACAGTACCCTTCCTTGACAGTCTTTCTGATTTTTACACTTCTGCACTTGTGCCAGATTGCTTCCTTCTCCTTTAAATATATAGTCACAGGGCCACTTCAAGACAAGAGGTACAGCGAAGAACACCAATATTTGCAAAGGGCGCTCACAGGCATAATGATATGCTGAGGGATATGTAAAGCACATGGCGACCTTGAGGCATCCCAGTGCTGGCGGCCGAAAGAGAACCACTGCACAAAGATCAGACGTGACAGCTGAAATGATCAGTTCCTAAAGAGCTACATCTTGCGAGATTTTCGGAAACTCAACACATTATTCATAGATCTAATGGCCAGAGCCTAGCAACATTGCAGCCAAAAGACCATCCTTCCCTTCTAGCTCTTAACAATGGGGACGGTGGCTAAATGAGAGTTGGTGGATCTAAGAAGTCTTTTGGGAGAGCAAGGGATATCCAGTTGGCTGCAATGCTCGTATGAAAGGATCAGTGCACAATTTTTGATCCTTTTGGCCACAGGTAAACAGTGAAGGTCAATCAGACCCCCTCTGACTGAGTCGTACCTGTTCTCTAACAGCATTTGTGCGTCCGCATTTTGCAAAACTGAGCTCACGAATAACTGCCTTGGTGGCACATAGGTAGAACGAGTTGCTGTAACCTGGGTGTCTACAACAGTGGCCTCTGCTCTGACAGGAGCCATTGAAAATCTGTGCTTAAGCAAGGCAACCCTATATTGCTCTGCCTTGCGTGGAAACAAAATTTTACCTCAGCGATGGGGGACCGGATGCAGGCCAAAGCCTGAAAAAGATTACACCAGAGGCTAAAAAGGCACCTGGTATAGATCAACGAAGGTGGAGTCCGCTTAGGTCATGTTGTCGCCAACTGTCCTGTATTAGCATTCAGATTAACCCAAAAGAGTGTGGTCAATAAACCTGTAGCAAAATACTTCAAATAAAAGGTTTGTGGTGTCCTTTATTGCAGAAATTCAAGTTGCACACCGTTTGCTTCAAGGAGCTCTCCCTATTGCACAGCAACGATGTGTCCTTTCATAAACTGAAAGCACTTTTGGAAATTAGGCAGTCCTGCATTTTCCTCTTCAATTCAAAATTTGCAAACGTACGTGACAAGAATTTTCAATTCTATTAAGACAAGGAGGCGAGGGTTATGCTTTTCTCATTTCTTTAATGAAATGCTCAGCAGCCAATAAAAATAACTTGTAGTGTAGTTCCTAGTTTCCCACTAGGCCCTGCGCATTGGAATAACATAAACAGTAGTATCGACGTGGAACTGCGGATATTCCAGGCCTCCACTGACTATGCTAAACTTAATTGGGTTGTGTTACCAACTAGCTCAGAGGTCACTGGAAACTTTCTTCTCTGCATAGGAAGTGATCAGCTTCCTTGGCACAGACAAGAAGGGATTCAGTTTTCCAACAACCGTGCAACATGACAACTTTGCTCCTCAGATCAAGAGTCAATCTCTAGGGTCGTGTGAAACAATAGACATGTATTTCACTCAGTCAGTCTAGTGCAGTTTACTTTCACGAGATGTAGAGAATAGAGAGACGGGCGTTTGTCAATAAAGGGTTAACATTTATTGAACAGTCTTTCTTCTCGTACAAGAGAAATGTATTGCCACAATTGCAATAATTGTTATTATAAAAAGTACGTACAGTAAGATAAGTATTGTGAAATAGAACTGTAAAAGCATTGATATGGTTTCTTAGCCATACAATGGTTTAAAAGTAATAAAACATATATACAGTCATATATACATTAGGCTAACATACTCAACTGGTGCTTCTAACTAAGCCTACCCCAGTGTGCCTGACCTAAGCCTAACACGTGAAAGGGGAGTAAGTAAGTAGCTTTAAGTTAAGTTGGTTTTGCCAAGGTTTGTTTCAAGAATTCTCGTCTAAGGGTTTAGTCAACACCATACCTCTGAATAGAATGATGGAGGATTGGTATCTCCTTCAGGGGTCTCTCTCGATATCCCAGTCACCCGCGAGGGTAAACCGGAAGCGCCGGGACTGGATTTCTCTGCACGAGAAAGGCAGCGGCTTCTCTTCAGCGCGTCGAGGAAGGAGGGGGGACAGCGTCCGCGGGCAGCTGGAATCTGCTGGATGTCTTCGCAGAGGGACGGCTATTCAGCTCCTTAAGCGTACTGCACCATAGTTCGCGCTTTAGCGGCGATAATGGTATCAGCAGCTTCACCACCACAGGATAGCAGGCTGCAGCGACAGAGTGCTAGATTTACCAACACGGGGTCGTGCAGGCAGCTGGCTTCAGTAGCTCGTACAACAGGCATTGCTTAAGGCAACGTTGGTAATATTTATACCTGACAGGTGCCGGGTTTGACGCAAGTTTGCTGGACATAAGACGTCAATTAAAGATGTCACTAGGAAGTGATAGTTATCAGTTGCTCATTAGAGTTCCATTACTAATCAAAACATAGCAAGCGGGGATTTCCAGGTTTGCTGAGTTTTTATCTTGTTGAAGAACTCAGAGTGTTATCTAGGAATATCAGATAGTGACTACTGCTCTGTCATTGCACTAATTGGTCGCAAAGGAAGTGGCAGAGGGAACTATGCTGGAATGTGGCTCTGCTTGTGTGAGGCCAGAGATGACTTTTCAGAAAATCGCACTTGAACGGTTATGCCAATATAGGGAATAAATGGATTTATAGCAGAATAGGGGCATAAGGTCACAGTATCGATCAGGAACCTAGATAAACACGCAACACCCACTCCACGGGTTAATGTCCATCAAAATTACTAAAACTAAGCAATAAGATGCATGTGTAACATTGCCCACCCCAAAATACATAAATGCATTCGAAATAGGCGTACTTGTAATACATGGAATTTAGGTACTGTACGTTTTTTAAAGCATAGTAATCATTCAAAAAATTATTGCATATGAAATCAATGAACGATTATGCAAAAAGAATTACACATGAAGTATCTCTGACAGAAGAAAAGCGAGATAAATCATCACATACAAATGCATTGTAATAACATGTGTGCTAGAGGCTGGTGTAATGTTGTTATGTCTCTAGATGTGTTTAGAAATAGAAGTGTGAAGCTTCTGTTCTCTAAGAATAGTTTTTACGTTAAGCAAAGAATTGTTCGTGCCAAAAAGGGTCAATATTAAAAAAATTGTCCAATTCAAAGAAAATAGATTTCCAAAGCTCTTGGCAGTTTTTGTTGATCAAAACTGAAGGCCGAATTCAGAGTTCATGGGAACGCTGTGTGTCGGAAAGCTTCTAAAAGTTATTGTTTCTCTACGGGTGAGAACATCGTATCAGACAGGCTCTCAAAGAATTGGTCTACAAATTCAGGTGATAGTTCAACCAAATTAGATAGCGCTGTAACTTGGCAGGTGTGAGAATGATTGCTGTCATCGAAGGCAGGACCAGCAATGCTCACAGAACGTTGTACCTGGATGATGTTGCTTTTGTCACTCGCTCCACTGTTACCACTTGGCTGTAGTACAGGAGTCTCCACGAATGCCGTCATCAGGATTGGTAGCCGCTGGGGGCAACACAATGCGTGAGCCGTTATTGGACTGAGCAAAGTATCGACGTCCATTGGTACTGCTGATGGAAGTGAAAGACAGATGTCCAACACGCATTCATCGCCGCAAAGCATACACCGTAGTACAGGTAAAATGCAATTTTGCCATATCGGTCTGAATGAAAGGAACCAGGTCATGTTTAGATCTCTCAGCCTGGCCAATCCAAGGACGTTAGTTATCCTGTCCCGGTAGCGCATTGCTAGGATTGTCTCTTCCATTCCCATGGGAGCTATGTCTGAGCCGAGGCTTGCCATAACGTAGCAGGAGGGTCAAAAATAAAATCCCTGCGACGAGTCCCAAAAATAATGGTATGCCGCCAAAAATGGAGTGCACAAAATTAGGAAAGATTCCCAAAATATCCTGGAAGGGTGTTAGCAGTCCCGAAAAGACTGTCTTAAATATGCCTGGGATGCTTGTTGCACTAGACATGTTAAGGAGTTGGCTGAACATTTCTACGAAATGCACTGGGCAATTTGTTGATAAAAGGTCATGAACTTCAGTAGCCGTCCTTGCAACTAGAAGATCATACGTCTCTTTAGATGACGTTATAGGCACTGTTGTCTGTAAAAGTACAGATTTCATTTTGCTTAATGTATCAATTCGTATAGAATAGAGATTCAGACGAGGCCAGATGGGAGTCACTATGTCTGGAGGCCCACTCGGAAACAATGCTTGCATACAACATTTGACCATGGACGTTACTTCTATTAGATAACTTTTCCCTGGCGTGAGGCCACAACATCTGTGATCCGTTCTAAGAATGTAACTCCCGTTCGAAAGTTGCATAAAGAAGGGCTCTATCTGAGTTGCAGGTGTGACTAGCTGGTGGCATGAAAGGTTGTTTGAATTTCCATCACATGCTCCGTGTAAATTAATACCCTGACACAAAAGTATACCGCTTAGTGAATGTTTACAATTCTCACCACTAAGAAATAAATTTTTGTCACTGTCACTATAGCAAGAATGAGTGTATGGTAATTTCCATTCGGATTTTACATATCCTTTACCCAATTGTTCATACTGGCCAGCAGGTATGTACTCAAGGCACTTTTTAAATCGGAAAGTTGTTATCGGAATTGTGATAATTCCGTGTATTATCCATTCAATGACAGGACTCTCTGACATTGTCAATGGTAATCTCTCGAGTTTTTCGATGCTCAGGATTGTATAGTCTGCTCCTTTCTGTGCCAAACTGATCTGTTTATCAGTAAGGTTAAAACTGGAAAATAATGACGTTGTGTTGATTAAACGCCAAGGCACATAGCCTGAACGAAGATTTTGCAGCGTCCAGCCTAATTCTATAATAGAGCGTAATTGAGACTGGCCATGTTGTAACATTAGCAAATCTCTGTCTATCACATCAAAGGCAGAGGATACAATATTGTCCAACGAATATATTCTGGAAGACAGTCATTAACCCATTGTCTACCACAGAAAGTGATTTCTCCAAATTAATACGATCAATTTCTCGTATTTTTTCAGCAGTTTCAATTTGCTTTACTTTCCAAGCCTCGTTGTAAGCAGCATAGATACTGGTCGCTATGAAACGCTTTTGACGCTGTTTGCGTGGTCCAAGAATGAAATCGCGCAAATCAGCACCATCTTTTAGTAAAGACACGTGTTGCTTAATTTCAGCCAGTGTGGACGAAGTTAGCCATTCAAGGCAGAGTTTCCCTACACTGTATGTTGTTATAATCCCTGGATGTTGTCTCTGGGAGTATCTAGAGTCTAATCTGGTCATTTTTAAACCCTGTGTTTTATTCAGGAATCGATCTTGACAGCTATTTGTGTCTGTAGGCCAGATTAACCACTTTTTCCAATCAGGATGTGTTCTGTTGAAATGTAAAATTTGTGACACGTCCAACTCAATATCTGTGGTTGTATTCTCAGGTATTGGCTTTGGAATAGACGGTGTTTTAAGGTCTTTGATCTTAGCTAGGCCAAGACAAGATGTTTGGTGTATTGTGTCATTTAAAAATAACATTTGTTCAGGTATCATGCAGGTTCTAAATAGTGCTTCAATGCCTTGCACCTGCCAATCTTTTGTACCCCAAATTGTTTTCGTTTCAATATTATTTTTCCAATAATCAAAACCAAATGTCATCATTTTGTCATAAAATGCTTCTCAATATATCAATTTAGAATTTGTCAGCATTGTTTTCATTCCTGTTTTATCTAACAGTTTATAATAAAACGTTTCTGCATCACTGGTGTTAAACCCTGAGAAGTATTTGAATTTCTCAAAAAATGCTTTAGAACTGCTTTTAGGTGGTGTAGAACAATGTTCCCATTGATTATACATAAAAACATTTCTAGGCTGTGCAGATTTATGCAAGTAATGATCCCCATAATGGGTGTAACAGAATAACTGCTCATAACTAGATGAACCTTGTAAATAATCATGATCTGTGAATCTAGCTGACATTACTAAATCAGACATCATGTCATTAATACTGTTAAAGTCCCAATCATCAGAGAATGTACTAGGTGTCACAAAGTCACTTAAGGAAACCTTTAGTTGATGAGGATACTTCAGGATTTCGACCGGACCATAGATCTCATAGTCTGTTTTCTCCCATACTACCCCACCAGGTATCGGAATTGCTGTGACATTTACTGTTGACAGTTCTCTTTTCTTCACGTGGGATGATCTGTGTGGTTTCAGGACTAGGTTGATGTTCTGACTTGCTGTGTCCATTGTAATATATTTTCCTTCAATGAATTTTCCCAAACACAGTACCATGATGAGCCAAAGCAAGAGGAAAAATACACCTAGACCGAACCAGAACTCTAGCCAAGGGGAAATTAGGTAGATTTCCTTCAGTTGATGGAAGAGTTCCGTTGCTTTTTCTTTAAAAGTCTTTTTTGTTTCTGGCATCACTTCGGGATCGTTTAAATCTTCAGAGAAGTTGTCGAAGTTGATGAAATAACCAGAGGCAGTTCTGTCAATTGATGGGATTGTTCTTTCAATCTGTCTCTCGTTAGCACTTTCTGATGCCACATCATTGTAAACTGGTGCTGTTTCTTGACGAACTGTTTCAATCTGTGTTTCAAGAGGCACTAGTTCCATGGCATTATTGCATAGTCCTTCATTGTGCACTGCAGGCTGATCGAATGTGATTAGTCTTTCAGTTTGAACCTCTTGGATTGTTGCAAGTTTGGGTATTCTGTTGTTTCTTGGGAGTCCACTGGGCCTACTGTTGATTATAGGCCACATGCTTGTGGTTTTACCAGATCGATAGACACAACTCTGTTCTCCTTTTTACCAGCAAGGGGCGGTAGCACAACTGATCTTGTTCCGGTGACTGCCAAGACAGGTACTGCTTTTCTGTAAGAAGGCCCAAATTCCTTCTTAACCGCGATCTTTTCTCTGACTAGATCCCCAATCTTTGGAATCCAGACAGGCCTTGCTGGGGCTGTTGCGGGTGGTGCCTCGTCAGTGGTACTTGGCTGTTGCTTTAACTTTATGTTGCTTAATGATTTTCTTGTTTCATTCAGTTCCTGTAAAACAGCCAAACGATCTTTGATGTCAAAGTCTGTTGTTTTTTCTTGTACCACTGACATCTGACTATCGAGGTCCTGAACTCGCATTCTAATTCCGAACAATAGTTCGTATGGGCTGAAACCTTTTAGAGAATTTCTTGGCATGTTGTTAAGACTAGTCTGGACACTTATTAAATGTTTGACCCACCCAGCGCCTGAACCTAATACCTTCGCTGTTATAGATTGCTTTATGTCCCGTTTTTTTCTTTCTACCACACTTTTCCCTTCCGGGGTATGACGGACAAGAATACCGCAACCCAATTCCCATGCTGGCCATGGTCTCCCTATAGGCTCGAGAGCTGAAAGCAGGACCCTTGTCAGAATGGAAAGTGGTAATTGCGTATGTGCCGATATTGACTCGCAAATCTTTTATAACCGTTCTAGCGTCAGCCGAGCGCTGGGGCCACATTTTTTAAGTGCTTTTCGCCTTAACTATTAATAGGACGCAGGATGGGGTGTAGGCAGCGTTACGCTCTTTCTGACTGGTAGCCAGTAGCAAGGTTCGCTACTGCGATCCCTATTACAGCTTTCACAGTTGTTTGCATATATTTGGTGTTCTACACTCATTCCCGGCCACCAGAATACTGATTGTAATTCATTCAGTGATTCCTTGATCTCTCTGTGCCTTAGACCCAAACCCATGTGTGCGTCTGCTATTAAAAATATTCTCCTGTTCGTGTTTGGAATTACTCTGTCCCCCACTCCAGGGATTCGAGCAAAAGGAACGGAGTTTGCATCGATTATGTATGCATAATTGAGTGGATAGTTTACGGGTAGTGCTGCACAGTCGCCTTTTACGGTCGTTTTTACTGCCAGCATTGTTTCCCCGTCTATGTACTTATCTGTACGCTTTTTTGTGGCTACGGAAGCCGGGTTAGTTGCTTCCGCGGTGGCTGTATTAGCCAATGAATTCCCTGCAACGTGAACGCCATCACGTTGAAGACTCTGTGCGTGAATCACGTGAGTCTTTTGTAGTTCTTTACTTAAAAGAGCTACCTCGTTCCAGAGCAATTTATGCTTTATTGTGGCACCTGTGTCATCTTTGTAGTCGTTTTTGATCCAACTCTGCATTTTATTGTTGTAAGAGTTGACGCAAAAATGAGAATCGCACACTATAAGTGTCGGGAATTTACGTTCTGCATTTTCGAGCGCCATCTTTAAAGATCTGATTTCAGTTCTTTGAACCGAACAGTTTCTTACAGATTCAGTTTTTGTTACTTTCAGTCTGAATTTACCGCACAGCCAACGACCTTTAATGATCGCACATGCTGCATCGTAGGATTTTCTCTCTACGTTGAAATGCTGTACAAAGCTATCTGTATAGATTATACAGGCGTATTGTGGGAGAGGCAGAATTTCGATTGGCAGAGGATATTCTTCTTCATACTCTAAATCATTCAGTTCTTCAAATTGCGGGGCGAAATAGTATTTCACGTCTTCCGCTCCTAGAGAATCTATGCATTGTATCCATTTTGGATCCAGTGACACTGTAGGCAGGTTTACTGGGCTGAATAGCGCCTCGAAGGCGGATTCCGCTGTAAGGATATTAATCCGTTTGCCGTGTGCTAGTTCTCGTTCATTTGCTAATGCGATTTGCACTGCTTTCACAGTTCTTTCTGTGTGACTGAATGTTTTTTCTGCTTGTGTGTACAAGTGAGATTTAATTGAAAATGGTACCTTTTCTCCCTCATTAGAGGTTAGGTACGTGAATCCGCATCTTCCTGGGATGACTCGGATTACAAGATCACGTGTGTTGTCACGTGTATCTAATTCTGTTTTTGCTAACATGTCTGTTTGCAGTGATCTCAAAATTTCTGTGTGTTTTTGAGTCCAATTGATTTGTTTAAAATCAGGTTTAATTAGTTCGTAGAGAGGTTTAACCCTCTCTGCGTAATTAAGAATGTAAGTTCTTCTGAAATTCAGAAAACCTAGAATGGATTGTAAATTCTTCAGCGTTTTTGGAGCTTGGAGTACAGCGCACTTCTCTAAGAAGTTGCCCGCTAGGCTTTTCCCTTCACTTGATAATTCGTACCCTAAGAACAGTACTGTCAGATGGGCAATTCGGGACTTTTAAAAGTTGAATTTGTAACCCTCTACTGCGAACCCAAGTATAATGGTGTTCACTCTTTTCAAGTGAGTATCCAAGTCGTCGTCTGTGAGATAAATATCATCTACGTAAGACAATGCTTCATCATCATAGATTTGTAGTAACTCTGTTACCCTAGCTGAGAATAGTCCTGGGCTGTTCTTGAACCCCTGTGGGAGTCGACAGAATTTTTTCTGTGACCCAAATGCAGAGAAAGCGGTCAAATATCTGCTTTCTGGTGCAATGTTTTGACAAAAGAAGCCATTAGAAATGTCTAATGTCGTTTTATATTTTTTCCTAACTATGTTATTCATTAGGGCTGCACTATGCGAGTTTTGTACTGCAAAAGTTTTGCAACATGTATTAAGATGTCTGTAGTCCAAAACTAGACGATATGAATTGTCTGGCTTGGAGACAGGAAACAAAGGATTGTTCATTTGAGAGGTGCATGTTTCAATCACTCCCTGGTACTCAAGTTGATCTAAGATCTCCCTGACTTGTTTTTTAGCTTCTTGCTTTATGGGATACTGCCGCTGGGCAGTTGGTTCACTTTTCAGTTGGATTTTGTGAGGAGGTGAATCCTCATCCCATCCTACATGATTTTTATACAATGCAGGTGCCTGGGCTACTGCCCATTTCCTTGCATATGTATATTTTTTGTTAATCGGAATGTGATTCGAGAAGGCAGGCATAATTACTTCTTCGCCACGAGGGCACTCCCTGACAAACTCTGGGGGCCGATCTTTTTCAGCTAACAGAATATCATAGCTTTTTGAGAGCTTATCCCAAAATAGACCCTTAATTTTCCTAGTCTTATCACCCTCTATACGCAATGTTATTTCGTATATTTTATGGGGCTCGCTAAGTCTGGCGTCGGCAGTTTCAACCTGAATGTATTCATTCGTGTCCACTGTCTCCAGATGACTCATCAAGATCTTGCGCGCTATACTGATTTCTGCTGCACTGTCCAACATTGTCAATGCCCACTCCCCGTTTTTCAACTGTGTCCTCAGTATTCTCGGCATGGTTGATTACTTTAATACTGGCTACCTTCTTTTTCTGAAATTGAGATTTCTTATTTTGAGCAGGTTCCTTGTCTTTGGACTTGGTGTGCTCTCCTGGGTCTGACCGTCCTCTTCTTTCCGAATTCTGTGGAAAAGATTGAGAGGGACGTGTATCAATACTTTGATATCTGTCAGGTTTTTTCAGATTATCCCTATTTCTAAGGTTATATCTTTTCTCAGAGGGCTCCCTCTGGGGAGACTGGCGTTCTCGAGTCGGAGTTCTTTCCCTCCGTCGAGGAGACCTTCCTCTGGACTGGAAAACTTTTTCCTTGGGAGTGGATTGTTTATTTCCATCCCAGCTCTTTTTAGGAGTATTTGAATTATTTTTAATAAATAATTTTTCAGGATTTTCGAGCAGTTGGGGCTTAACTGGTTTTCCACCCAAGCTGTCTCTACCTAATTCTTCATAGCATTTTTCTATGATTTTTGCAAGCTCAACAGGATCTTTTATATCTGTTTCCTTCAACTTCTGGCGAATCGCCACAGATGCTGCTTCTCCTCTTATGTTGGCTAATAATATAGCCGTGACCTGCTTGAAGTCTTTCAGTAATTTCATACCTAGATTTAAAGCGGGCTCTGGACCGAATTCATTTTGAATCTGTTTTAGCACTTCTGGTATTACCGCCATAGACGGAACACCGTGTGTTTTTGTGTAAATGGAAGCAAAGACTGTACCCCATGTGTCACAGTCCTCCACGTGTGGTGCGATTCCCATAGGAAGGCAGATGGTCAAGATTCTGTGTTTCTCAATAGGGGTGTATCAGGAAATACTGCCTCTATCTGAGTGATTTTCTGTGCTAACCAGAAAGGAATTTGTTCCCGTTTTACGGGTGTTTTACCAAGACATGACTGTATGTTCTGTGGTGTAATTTTATTTGTGTTCCCCTGATGAGGGGTCAGCTGTGGTGTATTAACAGCTGGCTGGACTGTTGCAGTCCGCATTACATATTGGACTAATTGCCTATGTATTTTTATTAATGTGTTTAGCTGTACTAACAGCTCTTCTCTAGACATTTTTGCAATGTCAGGATGTGGTGTGTAGCTGGCTAGAACCGGCCACGTGGCTCCTGGTCTACCTAGTGGACCGAGCCTAGTTATTTGATCAGTGTGTTTTAGGGCGCCATTAAACCAGAGCAGGTGCTCTTGAAATTTAAGTGGGATTTCAATCTCCTCGAAAGGAGCGTACTCTCCCGGAGGTTCCTCTATTTTGTAATAGTGAAACTCTTTTGTTATAGCGTTTACCGCTGGAAAGTTTATCCATGAATAGAATACCTCTGTCTGCCGATACTCGTGAGCCTCTATCACGAAAATTACTGTACCACCTTGAGGTGTCAGTCCGTTTTCTATAAGTTTTAAAGTTATAGATCTTCTTAAGTGGACCGGGATGATAATAGCATCCGGGTCTGTGTATTCAGGACCTTTCTGAGTCGCATCTGCTGCGGCCCCAGAGGTTCCGTTATTTTCTGGCATTGTAAAAATGCGAGGTTTGCAGAGTAGGTCTCCAAGGAGACAAAGATTAGGTGCACAATATTTTGGAACACTGTATCCTTCAACGTTGAATAAACCAGAGCTTTACATAGGAATCTCTTCCTACTAAGGTCGGGCGGATTTTAACCTTTCACCCACTCCAGACGTCTATTGGAGTATTTACGGGAGAAAGGGGTGTGAAATATGCACGACTGAGTTACTCTAACTGCCTTGCGTTAGTTTATCGCCTTACCAAACGTTGGGTGCCATGTAGTGTAGTTCCTAGTTTCCCACTAGGCCCTGCGCATTGGAATAACATAAACAGTAGTATCGACGTGGAACTGCGGATATTCCAGGCCTCCACTGACTATGCTAAACTTAATTGTGTTGTGTTACCAACTAGCTCAGAGGTCACTGGAAACTTTCTTCTCTGCATAGGAAGTGATCAGCTTCCTTGGCACAGACAAGAAGGGATTCAGTTTTCCAACAACCGTGCAACATGACAACTTTGCTCCTCAGATCAAGAGTCAATCTCTAGGGTCGTGTGAAACAATAGACATGTATTTCACTCAGTCAGTCTAGTGCAGTTTACTTTCACGAGATGTAGAGAATAGAGAGACGGGCGTTTGTCAATAAAGGGTTAACATTTATTGAACAGTCTTTCTTCTCGTACAAGAGAAATGTATTGCCACAATTGCAATAATTGTTATTATAAAAAGTACGTACAGTAAGATAAGTATTGTGAAATAGAACTGTAAAAGCATTGATAAGGTTTCTTAGCCATACAATGGTTTAAAGTAATAAAACATATATACAGTCATATATACATTAGGCTAACATACTCAACTGGTGCTTCTAACTAAGCCTACCCCAGTGTGCCTGACCTAAGCCTAACACGTGAAAGGGGAGTAAGTAAGTAGCTTTAAGTTAAGTTGGTTTTGCCAAGGTTTGTTTCAAGAATTCTCGTCTAAGGGTTTAGTCAACACCATACCTCTGAATAGAATGATGGAGGATTGGTATCTCCTTCAGGGGTCTCTCTCGATATCCCAGTCACCCGCGAGGGTAAACCGGAAGCGCCGGGACTGGATTTCTCTGCACGAGAAAGGCAGCGGCTTCTCTTCAGCGCGTCGAGGAAGGAGGGGGGACAGCATCCGCGGGCTGCTGGAATCTGCTGGATGTCTTCGCAGAGGGACGGCTGTTCAGCTCCTTAAGCGTACTGCACCATAGTTCGCGCTTTAGCGGCGATAATGGTATCAGCAGCTTCACCACCACAGGATAGCAGGCTGCAGCGACAGAGTGCTAGATTTACCAACACGGGGTCGTGCAGGCAGCTGGCTTCAGTAGCTCGTACAACAGGCATTGCTTAAGGCAACGTTGGTAATATTTATACCTGACAGGTGCCGGGTTTGACGCGAGTTTGCTGGACATAAGACGTCAATTAAAGATGTCACTAGGAAGTGATAGTTATCAGTTGCTCATTAGAGTTCCATTACTAATCAAAACATAGCAAGTGGGGATTTCCAGGTTTGCTGAGTTTTTATCTTGTTGAAGAACTCGGAGTGTTATCTAGGAATATCAGATAGTGACTACTGCTCTGTCATTGCACTAATTGGTCGCAAAGGAAGTGGCAGAGGGAACTATGCTGGAATGTGGCTCTGTTCGTGTGAGGCCAGAGATGACTTTTCAGAAAATAGCTCTTGAACGGTTATGCCAATATAGGGAATAAATGGATTTATAGCCGAATAGGGGCATAAGGTCACAGTATCGATCAGGAACCTAGATAAACACGCAACAAACTAAAAACTACATTTCCTGTGAACACTAGGGAATAACCATGGAGTCTACAGTATAAAAGGTCCCAAAGTTAGTCCTTCTTCCTCTTTCTTTGTTGAGGAAACAGTTCAAGTCTAGAATGCAATCCAATGAAGACCAATAGGAACAGAACCAAACACGCCGCAGAAATCCAAAGGAACTGGAAGCAGGCAGTAGAAGAACTCTGGGTCCCCGAACCAGGAAAGGGATGAAACTCAGGCGGATGGAATCGGCAAACTCTACTTCTGAAAGAGATACATAGCCGTAACATCCAAATAGTGCAAGAGAGTCAAATGCAATCCAGGGGGGGAAAGAACAAGGAATATGAGAGATTTGCAACAGCATCAAAACAGATTACATCACATAACAATGCAAATCAATTACAATGGGTGGGATAATCCTCGCCTCCTTGTCCTTAATAGAATTGAAAATTCTTGTCACGTATGTTTGCAAATTTTGAATTCTATGTCAGGACAGGAGGCTCCGATTATGCTTGTTCAAAGCTGATCCACCACCACAGAAGCAATATTATCAATTGGTTTGTAATAACACGTTTTGAAAACTGAATCAGAAGACCAATCTGCTGCCTTCATAATGTCAAAAAGGGTGACATCCATGGAGAAGGCTTTAGAAGCCATCGCTCCACGTGCAGAATGTGCACCAAACACAGATACATCAATGCCCGCCTCGGACATGAGCCAACGCACCCAGCGTGCCAGAGTAGCTGGAGTGACAGGGCGAAATGGTTTCTGTAAGGCAATTAACAATTGACCCTGCATATCTGAACGTAAAGAAGCAGTACTTACCTCGTAATCCTTAAGGCACTGCACAACGCAATGGTTGGGATGAGCGGGAAAAGACGGATAAGTAATCAAAGTAGTATTAGACTTAGTCCATCTAGAAAGACGAAAAGTAACACCCTCAGGTGTGAAACTGCGACCCGCAAGATCTAATGCGCGGACATCCGATACACATTCACAAGAGACAAGGCACAACAACATGGTCAATTTAGCAGACAACTGCTTACGGGACAACAACGGATTGGAAGGCCAAGCCTCCAAGAACCGCAGGACAATGGAAACATCCCATAAAGAGACATACTTAGGAGTGGGAGGCTTCGAGAGACGAATACCTTTAAGCAATTTGGAAATGAAGGGGTGTTCACCAGCAGGCTTGCCATCAATCTGGATGTGGCCAGCTGAAATAGCGGAACGAAAAATATTGACTGCCCTATAAGCCAGACCTGAAGAGGCTAGGGACGCCAAAAAGTTAATGATCAAACAGATATCAGCTGAAAAGGGATCAACTTCCCATTGAGCACACCAATCACACCACCGCTTCCAAGCACCTTTGTATCGTTTGTGAGTATTGGGAGACCATGCCTCACTAATAAATTTGGAAGCGTCGCTAGAAATGCCTAGGATCGTCCAGCGATCCCCGAGATCTGCCACACCAGCAGCTGGAGAGAGCCGGACAGAATTAGGGGATGCGGATCTTCGAGAGGATCCAGCAAAAGATTCCACTTCTAGGGAAGAAGGAGAGGAGCCTCGCAACACATTTCCAGGAGAACTGCGAACCACGCTTGAGCCCTCAAGACCGGAGCAATCAGAATCAGATCTGCTCGAAACCGTTTGGCGTAAGCCAGAACTCTGGGGATCATCATGAATGGGGGAAACGCATAGCACAGAGTCGATGGTCAAGCCTGAAGAAAGGTATCCGTGGCTAGAGCCAGCGGATCCAGTCTCCAACTGTAAAATAGCGGAAGTTGCGTGGTGAGGCGAGAAGCAAACAGGTGTGACACTGGCCCCAACGCCGAAGAATGGAACGGAACACTCGAGGGTGAAGCCTCCAGTCGCTGAAATCCCGAAGATGTCTGGAGTGCCAATCCGCAATTTGATTGTTGCGACCCGGAAGATACTCCGCAATAACAGTGATCCTCTGCTGTAGGCAAAAATGCCAAAAATCCCTGGCTATCTCCGCCAGCACCTTGGACCGAGTCCCGCCCAGCTTGTTGACATAGGGGACTGCGGACACGTTGTCCATCCGGAGATGAATGCAGCAACTGGATTGAAGGGGAGAGAAGCACCTGATCGCAAAAGAACCCGCTAGGAGTTCCAGACAGTTTATGTGGAGAGACAACTCCTGAGGGGACCAACGACCCCCCGTCAAGACAGGACCGCATCGGGCTCCCCAACCCCATCGACTTGCATCGGATTCTATCACTAGTTCCGGCGACGCACCGAATAGGGCTCGACCATTCCAGGCCTCCATGTGGTCTAGCCACCATTGTATCTCCCACCTCACTTCCTCCGTCAGATGAATCTGGTCCGAGTACCTGAGGCCTTTCCGGAGATGTTGGATCTTTAGACGTTGCATTGCTCTGTAATGCAGAGGGCCCGGAAAGATCGCCTGAATGGAAGACGCTAACAGACCTACTACACGTGCCAACGATCTCGAGGACACAGTCTGTCTGGAAATAACAGATGTCAATTCCCTCTTGATGTAACAAATCTTTTGGCCGGGCAAGAGGAGCTCGCAAGCAACCCAGTCTATCTTGAAACCCAGAAAATCTATAGATTGAGTCGGAGTCAAAACCGATTTCGGAATGTTGATCAGAAAACCGAGAGATTGCAAAAGACCGATGGACCACTCCAGATGCGTCAGAAGCTTGAGTGGACAATCCGCCATAGGGAGAATGTCGTCCAAATAAATAATCTGCCCGACACCCCGAGCTCGAAGATGTTCCACAACCGGTCTCAGTAGCTTCATGAAGCACCATGGTGCTGACGAAAGACCGAACGGGAGAACCTGATACTCGTACCAAACTCCTTGCCACTGAAACTGGAGAAACCGACGATGGGGCCTGAAGATCGGTATCGACAGATACGCGTGCTTGAGATCCAGACGGACCATCCAGTCCCCTTCGCGCAGGAGATCCCACAAGAGATGGATGCCCTCCATCTTGAAGTGCCGGTATACCACCCCTCCGTTGAAGTCTTTCAGGTTGAGAACCAGGCGAGACCCGCCTCCTTTCTTCTCGACCAGAAAGACTGAGCTGGCAAACCCCGCCGGATGATGGACGGTTGGAAGAATCGCCCCTTTCTGGATGAGAACGTCTATTTTCTCGGAGAGGCAAGCTTGATCTTGAAGGGAAAAGCTTAAACAAGGGGGAGGACGGGTCTGATGCAGAGGGTGATAGAACTCTATCTTGAACCCCTGTACGGTTTCTAGCACCCATGCATCGCTGGAGATCATGCGCCAGTTTTCGAGGAAAAACTGTATTCGTCCCCCCAAAATCACATCGCAAGCATGAATCAGGCTCACCTGCAGAGTTGGAGTCCTGGTAATGGCCCTGTTGACCTTTTCCATATTGTCCTTTCCCCTTGCGGGAGGGATAGAAGTTAGCTCTGGTGAAGTATCCTGAGTCGTGTCCTCCACGATGAGAGGTGTTACCTCGTTGGGACTGTTGATTTGACCCACGGCCGAACGAGCGTCCACGATGTCATCCGGCCTTGGCAAAAACCGGACGCATAGCCCGGCGCAATGATGCCTGCGCCTTGTCGATGCCACTGAAGGTGGAAACAAACTTGGTAAGCTCCTTCAAGAAAGGCTGCCCAAACAAAAGACCTTGCGCCTCCGGACCCGACTCAGAGGTGGCTAGCTCTGCAAGTTTCGGGTCCAATTTCAAAAGAATAGACCTGCATCGCTCAGCGGACACAGCACAATTGGCGTTACCCAATTGACAGATCGCCCTCTGTGCCCATTCAATCAATTCGCCCGGATCCACAAGGGCTGAGGCCTCCTTCGCCTGGAACCCAAGATCCAGAATCTTGGTTAGAGGACCAAGCATATCCAGCATCTTGTCTTGGCAAGACCTCGAAGATCGGTCAAGGCCCTTTTTAGGGTCCTTAGCATATTTCTTTAAGTAGGTGACCATCATGGGATCGACCTCCGGCGTCTCCGCCAAATGATCTGCGAGATCAGGCCTCGGACATTCAGAGCGGAGTCTAGCCCGAACAGATGCATCAAAAGGCTGATGAATGTGATCCTGAATATAGGCTGCGACAGCAGGTGAGGGCAACCAAGAAGATGAATTTGGGTGTAGGATATCCGCGGGCTCAAAATTCAGCACAGGAGGACGCTCAGGAGCGTCTACAAAAGGTTCTTTGCAGACACGCTTTCTGGGCGGGGGAGAATTATGGTCTGAAGAAGCTGAAGAATGAGCATTGTCAGAATCGTCGGTATCCTGCGGCGCAGAAGACCTGGAAGGCGCAGCCGCCAAAGTCTTAGCCAGTTTCTGGAAATCAGACTTATGGGGATTGACAAGAGACTTGGTGGATTTCTTAGTCGCAGGCAACCATCCTTGTTGCTGCGCATACATGTTTAAATGACGCTTGAGAGGATTAATTGCACGCACCAGTGCTTTATTGACAGACTGTTGGACCCCTTTGTCCAATTCCTCCACTAAATTATGCTCCAAAGAACCTTCATCCTCGTCCCCATAATAGTAGTCATCATCTGTGTCATAGTATTCCCACAAGATGACTACAAGAAATATGGAGTGTCAAATACACAATGCAAGGGGGAGTGTGAGAACCCCACAGCAGGCTTTCAAAAGAGCAGGAACAAACCTGTCTCCAAATGATGTAAAACGTGGAGGGAGCAAAGCCTGCCAACCCAAAACACACTCTAGGCAGAGCCTATGCAACACTGTAACTACCGAAGCCCTCACAGGACTCCAGCGTCGTACGGGGTTAAATTTTAACAGGCTGTGGGCATGGGCGTTAAAGAAACGACCTCGTCACTCAACCGGCGCTGTGAGGGAAAGCAGATGCCGGAAATGAAGCAGCGCGCATGCGCGATACTGCCGCCTGATAAAATACCCGACTCGAGAGCGCTCGCGCTCTCTGCGTGAGCCGGTAACCCCTTCTCCTGCTCCACAACGTTTGCAGGCAACACGTCGGCGCCCGGACACAAAACGGAGGTGAACACACGCTCCGAGACTGAACACGCTGACCGAACGGGCGAAATAGGCAGAAACGCTACAAAGAACAGCCGGAGCTGGGGGCGCTCCAATGAAGCGTGAACACAGCGCGCTACAAGACGCCAAAGCTGAAACACAAGCAAGCAAGAAATACCAATGGTACAGCAAGCATGTAACAATAAGTAAGCAAATATAGATAAGGCACTTAACTGGCTGCGGAGCAGCAAAGAAAGAGGAAGAAGGACTAACTTTGGGACCTTTTATACTGTAGACTCTATGGTTATTCCCTAGTGTTCATGGGAAATGTGGTTTTTAGTTATTTTTATTGGCTGCTGAGCATTTCATTAAAGAAATGAGAAAAGCATAATCGGAGCCTCCTGTCCTGACATAGAATTACCCTCACTCCAAGCTTCTGGTCTGCAGGCAAATGCATTAAAGAGATTAACACGAAGTGTTTGTCTGCACCTACGGCCTTCTGGGAATCTACTACACAGTGACTTGGGAGAGGAGCACACCAATGACAGAGAGGGAGCACAAAGTAACCAAAACAAAAGCTCCCCTTCTCACACGGCTTGGTGGACGGGAGCAAGACCCAGGCCTCACTCTCCACAGGCTGCATATGGAGACAAGGGACCAGTAGCAAGACCCAGGACTCACTCTCCACAGGCTGCATATGGAGACAAGGGACCGGGCGAAGAGACTAGAGGCTGCTGAATAATGTAGAGCACACAAATGGTGTTAACTAACGTAGGATCCCTCCTTCGAGACAGCCACTGCTACACTCCGCGCAACGCACTCCCCTTCTTGGAAAATACAGTGTCTGATGCCCAAACGTCCCTCAAAGAGAGCAGGTGGCCTTAAAGAGACCCTTCACATATCTCCAAGATGGGTGTAAGCATTCCATGAGGTCAAGAAAAACAAAGACTGCAAATAACATGAATACTAGTAATAGAACCCAAAAAAAGACGTGTAAGAAAAAGGCCTCCAAATACTGACAGCTACTGGGGAAACCTAAGCAATATTATGATCTTAAATCACAAGGATACAGAGGCTCATGGAAAAACAGGTCTGCACATACCAGGTCTACGTGGCCCAGCCCCGGGCCATAAAAAGAGTCCTACATAGTTAGCAAGCAGCCTGCCAAACAGGTCGCATGTTATCAGTCCATCTTGGTAACGTCTTCCTTTTGGCGGTATACAACATTGCTGTTTTTTTTAAAAACAAATTTCGATCGATACAGTATTTGCGAGCATGCTTATGATCTAAAATTGCTTATTCGATGAGGGCGTTTTTGAAGCACAAACAACACGAGGGCAAGGAGAATGGAGTAGGACGTTGCTGCTTTTGCAGTTCACCTTAATTTGATCCTGGTCTGTGTCTAATGCTCCCCTCCTTAAGTTCATTTCCCGCAGTGACTTTGATGAACCTGGAACCCAGACAATGCATTCAAGAATGGCCAATCTTGATAATGCAGAGTCCGGGAAGCTGCTAAGCCCGTTTAACTAAATTTAAGAGGGCTGCCTGCATTTGTATTTTAAGACTATGAAAGCATGGGCGGTTTAGGACCTAAATGGAGAGTGCGCACCCATCCTGTCGCCACATAAACCTTAAAAATTCACCTTAAAGTTTGATATTTGCTCGGATCTTGTGCTATTTTTTAATTTCTTAAATTGATAATTGTAATCATGTTAAGCACAGTCAATTAAAACACAAAACCTCGAAGATTATTGGCCTTCCAAAGGCAGATTTTTTTGCACACCTATGTTGCAACTTCTCATCAATATACCAACCTTATGGGTACTACTAGATGGCTCCATGTCCTCAAGGATACAAACTTCCTGTACCGAGCTTTTCATTAAAATATTGCACACTGGTATGTGTATTACTTGCTTCCAATACAGCTAAACCAAGTGAACTAACATGTGAAATAAGTAACCTGAAATTGTGTACCCCGGACTGAAGATAATACCCGTGGTGATAAGGAGTTACTGGTAACCTTCACTAGACGAGCTCTTTTCCAATGCCTTAAGTCACTGGAGATTCCATAGGATTCGGTCAGCAACGTATGAGGTATTGGCTTGTGCTGACCCCCCAGTTGGATACTCTCGTCGGGGTCTGTGCGTATGTACATAAGTGAAGTTAAAGTGCCTAAACTGCAGTCTCTAGGCGCGCTGAGCTAGAGGACTCATTAGGACTTTATCAACACGGCCCTCAGGTGAGCTTTTTGAGGTTAAGCGAGAATAAGCAGCACTCTCTCTTTCTATTAACTAAGCGCGCACTTCAGCTGCAGTAAATGAGCAGGGAAAGCAATGCATAGCGCTGCCTACTAGGGGGCCTCTGCGAGGGGCTGTTAGTCGCGCAGAAATTCAGAGCCACCGCTTTCACCCGGGCCGTAGCCATGGGGCATCCAGCAGTGCGCCGGGTAAGATTCGGGGCACCGGTTGCACGAGCGTCTCTCTCGGCACAGCAGCACGCGCACAGAATGCACAGTCAAATGAGAAGCGAGTCAGAGAGCAGCGTGCGGCAGTGGACGATCCCGCCCTCCCAGCACTTCACTCCTCAGCTGGAGGCGTCGTCGTCTGATGTCACCTCAGCAACTTACGTGACTATACGAGCGGCTTCAGAGCGGAGAAACTCATCTAACCCAGAGAACGGCTCTGTTACAGGACCCACTTTCAGCCCGAAACAAGCCTGGCCAACGACAAATCCTCCTGTTGTCGTTTTTTCCCCTCTCGGAATGCAGATAAGCTCTAGACGGCAACAAGTCAGGTCCCGGGCCGGCAGCCAATCACAGCGCGGCCCGGGGAATGACGTCACGGGGTGTCCCGGGCCGGCAGCCAATCACAGCGCGGCCCGGGGAATGATGTCACGGGGGTGTCCCGGGCCGGCAGCCAATCACAGCGCGGCCAGGGACACAGGGCATCAAGGGGCGGGACTTAAAAAAAGAGTCAGAAACGCCCACGATTTGCGTTCTGACCGGGAGAAAGTTATTGACACTGATGTCTTCCAGTGGCTGGCCTCCATTTATGGAGCTAGCCAATGGAAGACAGAGGCGGGACCAAAGCCCCATATGTAGAACATAAGATTTCGCCCTGGGCGAAGCACTGCTTACGCAGTGCTACGGCCAGGGCGAAACCTAAAAACAATATGAAGCAAGCTCATATTTGGTGCACATGGTCTTATTCTCACTTTTTCATGTCATGTTCGGAGGGTTCCCATACACTTCAAGCGTGGAAGGGACCACTATTTAAACCTATATGCTTTGTATCACAGACTGCTTGTTCTGCTATGTCCACCTACCAAAATATTCTTCAAGATACTCTATTATTAATAACAAAGAGTGTCTGGGGGTCAAACAAAGAATAACAGTGGTTGCTACGTGTATACAACTATGTGGCGCAACTAAAGATGAAAAAGAAAAAGTGGTAGTGTAAATGTGTAACAAAAAACACAACATTCCTTAATGCTGAAACATGTTGACCCCTTCTGCTAACAGATATTTTGTTAAATCTGTTGTCGCACTATCTTGCTTTTAACATTGGGAGAATTGAGAGAAACTATTAAAATTTGTTATTCTCTACTCATTTCTACCCATTTTTATATTCTCACTATTGTTCACTATAATTATTTTGCACTGCAATTAAGTTACCCTTATTCACTATTAATACTTCCGGTATCACCCCCCTTAAAAAATACGCATTCATCTTGTATCATTTGTCCGTCATATGAACATCTGGTGACGGACACCACTCTCCTGTGGTATGGAGAGCCCAAATGATGACTAGGGCGGTATCGAGTAGAAAACTGATGGGTCCTTTTTTCCTAAATTAAGGAATGTAGTGTTTTTTGTTACACATTTACACTACCACTTTTTCTTTGTCATCTTTAGTTGTGCCACATAGTTGTATACACGTAGGAACCACTGTTCTTCTTTGTTTGACCCCCAGACACTCTTTGTTGTTATGATGTATGATTGGGGCTTGTGTCTGTGTGTAGGTCGTTAATCTTTGCCCTTGGACCCTTTTTCTAAACCTTTTCTAAACCTTTTGTTTTTTGTGTAATTTATTATTAATGACATACTTGGATAGCCATGAAGGAAATATTATCTAATACATAGAAGAGCATGTAAGCAATGTACAGTGAAGTGGCAATAGCACTCGTCGTTATCCAGAGCTTTATAAGAATGTTTTTCCGTTGCATAGAGTGTTTGTCAACTTATTTGTGCTTTTGAGTGCGATGCCCAAAATAATTCTCTACTTGTGACGTGTCCACAAGAACCAAAACGTTGCCTACTGGGTCTTAAATATTACAAGGATGCGTGACTTCGGTATGGTCGCAGATAGTCTTGAAAGGTGCCAAGGGTTGTTTACATTCGGAGGCTTGTAGTCCTGCATTTGCAATCAGAAAAGTTGTGCACTACTAATTCTTTAATCTAAGGAATTATAGCGAGCAAAATAGGTGAGTAGGTGAGTCAGACCTCTTATAGAAGGGTATTATATAAGGGTTAGGTGTGGTTTATGGTTTCTCCCATTGACAACATTTTGAATAAAATGGGATCAAATGCTGCATTTGAAGCATAATTTTCACATGAATTTGCTCAAAAGCCATAGGCACTATAGGAACACACATTAAATATTCAAATCCTTTATAGTGTGCCTAATCAATTAATCTTGATGTTCCCCGTTTTTTTAAAGTGTGGATGGGTGCCACTTATATGCCATGGATGCCAGCATGCCAATAATTACATACAATTTGGCAGTGACAAAGTTTTGCCATTAAGGCCATCCATGAACCATGGCGGGGGGAAGTGGGAGGGGAACATCTGTTTTGAAATAATACCTCTAGTGCAGAGTTCTTCAATCTGTGGGGCGCGCCCCCTGGGGGGGCGCGCCACCATCTCAGGGGGGGGGCGAACTCCACTGCAATCTGACCTTCGTGCCCATGCTTTTGTCTTGCTAACTCTCCCAGGAGGGGGTTAATTGATAGCGATGAAAAGCTTCAGCTGCAGTGGCAGGCAGGATGTTAAAACCAAAACTGTTCCTTCACTCTTTCTATATCATAGCAGACCACTGCAGCTGAAGTATTTCAGCTCTATGAATTAACCCACTCCTGGGAGTGTTTTAAAGCATGGGCAAGGTGGGCTCCGGCCCAGGGCACCAGCCTTTCAAAAGAGAGAGGGGGGCGGGGGGGGGGAGGGGGGGGGTTAACTGAAAGAGCCAGCTCTGTACTACAGAGTCTTGCCCTCATGACCTTGACATTTTTTTAAACACGTTTGTAAATAGCGTTTTAACATCATTCATTTTTAATGTGTAAGAGTATATCACAGACATTTTGCAGACAAAATGTGTTTGTGCGTCATGCAACATCCATATGAAAAGTTAATTTAGATCAATACAGGACCTCACACATGAGAAATGGAAGGGTGTGACAGATTATTTTCATAAAAATTAGTGAACTGCTGTTGTGTTACATTCTGAAAACACACATCACTATCCCTGAATATCAGATGTACACACATTTATTATTTGACAAAAGAAGGCATGAAAGAGCTGAGAATGGATCATAAAATCAAAGCTGGTCAGAACTGGGGCCCCAAAATACATTTGGCCCAGGGCCCCCAAAATCCTTAAAACGTCCCTGAAAGTTTCTCTTAAAATTACAAAGGCAGTCGCGCAAAATGCCAACCAGCCATGTGCTGTTTAAACAGCCTGCAAATTGCTTGTCTTGATACTAAATAGTATGTATTCATGCACTACTATGTATTCAGGGCCGAGTTTAGCGCTAGTGGCGCCTGGAGCAAGAATCATTTTTGGTGCCCCCACACCCCAGGACTGCCTCCTCGGATTCTCTCACTACCACCAGGCATTTGTGCTATTCATAAGTTAATTAATAGGTTATTGCTAAACACAGCGCCTCCCCATGAGGTCGGCGCCGCATCCATAGGTCAAGCATTCTAGTAAAAACCATTTGCGCACATTTTATCTTGGAAAGTGGTGTTTTGAGCTGTGTAAAAAACCTCTGTAATTTCACCACACCCACTCACAAACCTGCAGCTTACTAAACACTCTTATTGTATTGAACATTATTTTCTGGACATACCCGGAATATGCGCGTGGCGGGTCGCTTCCAGAAATTTTCATCAGGTGGTGGGGGGCCCAACATCTAAAAAAATTCAGCTGGGGGGGCTCAGCCTGCAACAGTTTGAAGACCTCTGCTCTAGTGTGTCAGTGCCAGCATTTTTTCGTGATTGTCATGCCTTTATGCCACAGTTGTCCTCCCTTAGGTGAAGAACTACCTCCAGCGAGCTAGATGGGCAAGAATAGAAGTTAGGGATCTGAGCCGCAGTCAAGCAACTTTTTATTATAGGCAGAGATACTACCTACTAATGTACAGTTATGTCATTGACCTTGGAGCAGAACACCACGCGATATGCAAGATTTTTATTTTAAAGAAATACTACTCATATGGTGGTGTTCTTGTAAAAGGTATATAATATATGGAAAAAAGACCATTAAAAACACACACACAAACATTGGCACTTTGTCAACATTTGTGCGTAAATGAATGTTTAAATCCGAGCTATCTTTGCTCTGCTTGAGGAAAAAAATTATCACATCGAGTTGCAATATGCATTTGTTTTTGGGGGGGATTTGCTTATGTGGGGCCCAGCCTCCTCACATAGGGTAAAGAATGTTACTTAGTTATTTCTTTTTCACAGTAAAGTATGCTTTGCTTTTAAAATTGTGTTATGCACTAATGTTAGTGGACTCCAGTTTGGGATGTTACTGCAGTCAGTAAACATCTACAGACACTGGGGTCAGAAGTCAGAGCTGCTGGCAGTGTCAAGGTCTAGGCTCTGTCATTCAGAGCTGCTGCGACAGCGCTCCTTCGCACCACTTCCTGGGTCTCAAGAATGACAAAGGAAGCCCTCACCTTGCACATCGAAAGGAGGGGGAGGGGTTGCCACAGGGATGGAGCAGGGATCGGACGGATAGAGATGTACTCTTTGAAAGTATAATGTGAAAGGGCTTGCAGTGCCGGCCATGGGAGCTTCTAGTCTTAAGCCTTAAGATGGTGAATTTAAGCACATGAAAGACTGACCTGGAATTGCTTTTTAAACATAGTCTACCAGTCAATTTGTGGAAGAAACGGAGAATAATTAAAATAGTGAAACAAAAGACAATCTACATTAAATCTGTTAATATTGTAAAACAAACTCTACTCATGCATTACTGCGAAAGATTATCTGCAACATGCACACCGGGAACTGTCTAGAATGTGCCTGCGCTACTACCCTTTTCTGAATGTTATGTGCAAAATGCCTGACCTTGCTTTAAAGACGTTCATTAAGTGCTTCGATTTTTCCGCACTGGATCGTCCCAAGCTTCTCCTTAAAACCGAAGTTCAGTGCAAAAACGCTGGGATGGGCTCATTAAGAGCAGAATATGAAATCATGGCTTTAATTTTCACAGCAGCCAATAAACATACAGTTCAATAAAAATAAACTACAGAGACCATGATGCTTAGCCTTAGCCACGCCTCCGTGTCCTTAATAGAATTGAAAATTCTTGGTGCGAGTGCTAGCTAATTTTTGATTCTCTGTTGAGGAGCGCTGTCATCGCTTGAAGTAAAATTGTAGTCCTTCTATTTTTGTGAAATGTCCTGGTTTTTGGCTTTCAAATTCTGGTCACCCTACCTGTACCCCAAGCCGTCGTGTGACTGAATGAAAAGAAACATTTATGAAATTTGGATATTGCAAAACAGTAACAGAAAAATGTTGGCTGCATGTAGGTGCTTCAGCAGATTCCTGACTTTACCAAGTTTTCCAGCTGTAGGTAATGTAGGATTGTGGATGAGAATTTGCAGGTAACATTGCCGCAACTTTTCTTCCTCTTGAAGACAAGAAACCCTTCCCCATACGCCTGTTGAGCTGCGGGTGAGAGTCTCTTTTGTCAGCCTCTGCGGTCAGACTGTGACTGAGAATCAGGTGTGAACCGACTTGCTCTATTCCGAGTTCAGCATAACAAAGGGTCGTGCGCTTGACGCTCCCAGCTCCATTCAGACCCGCTCCACGCCCTGGCACCGGCGCCCACAGAGCAGCAAGCAATGGAAGAGAAACCCGGCAGGGCTGCAGCTGTTGGAAGGGAATCCGCTTGGGCTGTATGTATGGATGTCTGCACCCCTCAATGAAGCCATATGCAGACGAGATTAGCAACTTAAATTCCGGGTTATATTAAACTGTAACTTGAAGGAGATATTTCGTACTAGTTTATAACATGTTCTCAAGTGAAATTTTTTTTTTAAAACCGCATTTATTTAACTCTTTCAACCTTTTACCATGCAATACAACTAAGCCTACTTTAGAGGCAGGTGTCCAACAAAAGAATGGCAAGTGCACCTAATCATATAACTCAATTTAAAGACTATTTTCTGTTTTACGACAACATGTATTTCTCATATCAGACCCTCTTCCGCCACATATACAATGCTGTGATGCTGCAAGTTGCCAGTTATCTATATTTTAATGCTACACTAATTTGTTTACAATTATAAAATGTTTAGGGCTCAGATAATGGGAACAGCAGCAATCTGAATTTGGTGGAACTGGGCAAAGGCAGTCTCTACTTGGCCTTCATAGATTTAAAGACTGCCTTTGACCTGGTTCCTAGGGAGGAACTTTGGAGGGTCTTGCAGGGTCTCGGGCTGCCCCCTTATATCCTGTTGCTCCTCATCAAATTACATAACGACAACTATGCATAGGTGCGATTGGGACAGAATGGGGAAAAGACCGATAGGATCCCGGTCAATAGGGGCGTCCAACAGGGATGTGTATTAGCTCCCACACTATTTTCCCTGTATGTGAATGGTGTGGTAGAGCACCTGCTTGACGAACCAGCGGACGCACCCTTCCTGGGGGGCGTGAGGATTCCAACCCTATTGTTTGCCGACGACACCCTTCTCATCTCAAAGACTCCCCAGGGCCTTCAGAAGCTTCTGAACCGCTTCCAGGACTTTTGCTCAAAAAGAGGGCTGGTCATTAATGTGGACAAAATGAAACATCTGATCATGCACCCTCCACGTAAACTTGGTCGTCCACCAGTCCTGAATTCTGTTCCCCTCGAGAGAGTCTCCGAATTTGATTATTTGGGGATTCGCTTGAGCGATGTCACGAGCTGGACACCCCATATTAACAAAATGACCCTTAGCCACAAAAGGGTGGGGGGAGCATTGTTGAGGGAGTATCGCAACTCTTCTAAACAATGTGTAGCTCCAGTAACTGACATTTACAAAGCCAGAGCTGTCACGGCATCTCTTTATGGGACTAAGCTATGGGGCCTTGGTAACTCGGAGGCTCTATACAAGGCAGAGAAAACATTTCTGAAGGACCTTCTGGCTATCCCGCTGAGCACCCCAACAGTCCCGGTGCTTTTGGATGCGGGTTGTAAATCAATTAAGGACCAGGCTCGCCTCTGGCCCCTCCTCCTATGGGCTCGCCTGTGGAGGGTCCCCGAATTGAAAACTTATGCGGATGGGCTGTCAGAGGTGATGGGAATGGGCGGCTGGCATAAGATCAAGTGGCTAAGAGACATCAAAAACCTCCTGGGGGATTTGGGTCTGGGGTCTTGTTGGACTACACAATCTGCCCCACCGAAGGCGACCCTAAAAAAACTATGTTGGGAGTGGGTCTCTGCCCAGCTCATCAGCAATCCACGTCACTGCAACTCCACCGCAGATTATTTGAAAATCAAAGACGTCGTTGCCTTTGAGCCCTACCTGGACCTGATTACAATACCTGTTGACCGGGCACTCTATATCAAGTTTAGAGTGGGCACCTTACCCCTAGGAGACCTGCTCTCAAGATGGAACACGCCCGCACAGGTATCACCTCATTGTGCCCTTTGTTCAACTAGGCCCGAAACTGTGGCACATTTCTTTTTTGAGTGCCCCGATTACACCCGCCCAAGAAGACGTTGTCTCAAACCTCTCTGCAGACAATTGGGAACTCGCCTGTATATAGTGGCTTTACGGATTTTATTAACTGACACTTCCTCCCCCATAGTTTGTGGCGTTTCTAAATTTTTTAAATGGGCATGGTTGATCCACTTAAAAAGACTGTCTATTTCAATTTAATTCCTTTTTAATTTATTTATTTATTGTACAAACATAACTCTTTTATCTCATCTGTTCTTAACTTGTAACAGTTTTTTTACGATGTGCTGTTTTATATATTTTTGTAATGCTTTTATGATATCTGCATATCGAAATAAAGCTATCAACCAACCAATTATAAAATGTTTAGGGCTCAGATAATGGGAACAGCAGCAATCTGAATTTGACAAATCTAAATCAGAGAGCTAAATCAGAGAGCTCCAAGAAGTATGAATATTCACACGAATAGCATAATCAATGATTTAGCATAAAGCCAGGTTATTTGTAGTTCCATGTCTGTTAAAAGCCTGTATACAAATAAGCATGCAAAGTCTGTAATGTAGATTGTGAAATAGGAATAATTAATCTTGACAGGATATTGTAAAATGGTGGATTTCGCACCTTGTCATCTGGGTTGCAACTCAGTGTTCTCCACTAGACGAAAAACATTTTGCAGATTGTGCACGTCACTTTATCTGCACTCTTCACTATTACTCTCCTGGTTTCTGCATTACAGTCACCACGGATGCTGCACATACTTTTCTGAGTAAAGCGCCCCCTTTTTGGAAGCTCCTGCTACAATGAAAGTGTATTCAGTACAACGCCCAGCAATTCCTGGAAATTCCAGGTCTAAGCTTCATTGAACAGATGATTTGCTGCTGGGTTGCACTCAGCCACTGCATGTGGATTGAGACAGGAACTATGGGTAGAGGTAGACAATGGGAACGAGAAGGGGGAGGCTGATGTGGGCATACATAAACATAGAGTGGTGAATGGAGAACACATGGACACAGGAGACACAGGGAAAATTAAACAATAAAGCATGGATCAGATAGACACAAGGCAATCCATTAAAACAGGGAGACATAGATGCGAAAACAGTCACAGGAAGTCAAAAGAACATTGAGTTGCCTAGACAGTGATATGGTGCGATGGACATGGACAAATATTAACATAGAGAGACATGGACATAGAAAGACGTGCATATGGGAGGCATGGGGACAGCAGGAATACACTTTTGGACAGAGAGAGACAATTCCAATGAGACAGGGTTGCATTGATTCCAGTACATTGAGACACAAACTTTGGGACATGAATAAATGTACCCTGGCGAAGAGACACTGGAACAGAGAGTCATAAATTCCAAGACATGGCCTTAGACCAGGGCAATGGTAGAGAGAGAGTACAGATAGCAAGTCAAAAATATCTCATACTGGGACATTGTAACTTTGGCACTAGTTTAGGGAATTAAAAACCTTTAAGATAGCACAAGAGAAACACTAGGACGATATATACGGGCCTGATTCACAAAGATAACTTTCACTTTTGAAAAAATGTAGAATTTTTAGAACGTCTACTTTTTGGCTAATCACAAAATTCGAGTGTAAATTACACTTTTAAGTACATTTACACTTAGATTTTCTGAATAGCAAAACAACATTAAACTTTTTTTTTTAAACCTTTATTTGAACAACCTCATATATCATTCACATACAGAGTGGTCACAGTCATATAAGGCACAGTACTGTAGGCTTCAGTGGGTGAAATCACATTGCATAGCGGGTATGTCACAGATGCAAGACAGGCATGGCTAGATATAGTGTTCATATCGCAGTGTACAATGGGTTACCATTCACAAAGGAAGAGCATTACAATGAAAATGACATCAATACAGTATAGCGCACAATTTAAGGCACCGGGAAAAGCCAACATCCCCAAACACCGTAAATCAGTTGTGATATGACGCACAGCGTCAAAAGTATAGGAAGTGGCCCCCCCATGGAGGGTAATAAACATCGCTAATCAGTGCTCGGGGAGCAGCATACAAGGCTCCTCAATGCGATCAACACTTAGTCACTCTGAGCATATCGTTTCACAGTAGTGGTATACATGTACCATGGAATGTACCAGTCACGCCTCACCATCGTGGCTATCGCTCCCCAAATCGTCCTGTTGAGCGGACAAAGACAGCCAGTAGACCTGTAGCGGGCTCCAGAAATCTTTAGGCCTACAGCGCACAGGCATTAAGTCAGCGTAAATATTATATTGATCCTGACAGTATTCTATATCATCCAACCACTCCTTGAACTTCGGAGCCCTGCCTCTCCCCCATCTACAAGCTATTCTCCTCTTCACAAGCAACAATGCAACATCTGCAAACCTACGGTAGGACCTTGGCACGTATCCTAGTAACATAACCAAGGGATCAAATGTTATACCTTCTTCAGTCATGATCTGCAGCGCGCCATGGACCTGAACACAGTAATCATGTATCGCACTGCATTCCCACGCCAAGTGAAGAAAGCCAGCACCCTCTGCACGACAACGAGCACATCTGTCATCCTCCGCTAGATGAAATCGAAGCTTCCTAACAGGTGTGTAATAGAATCTCTGGACAAATTTATAGTGTATGATCTTAAGCCTGCAGCTCGATGAAATGTTCGCGGTGACGTTACAACAATAGTGCCACTGATCATCAGCGATGTCGGTGCCGAGTTCAAGATTCCACTGTTCTCGCGCACGACCAACAGGTGTCTCTCGCTGCGTCCTGATAGTAGTATATAATTTTGACACTAAATGTCTGCCATCGGACACCAGCATAGTATGTAGTGGCAAGACCAGCCCCGGTTCATCTGGAAATTGGGGAAGTAATGCACGAAGGCCCTGACGGAGCCTGATGTAATAGAAAATGTCTAAAGGTGAGGGTCGTTCCACACGAAACAATTGATCTCTCGTACGGAATGTGCCCTCGAGGAACAGGTCACCCCACGTAGTCAACCGGTTTCGCTTGCACATAAGTTGAAACACCGTTTCCTGCAATAGGGACAGTTGGGGATGATATGCAAGCGGCATCGCCGGGGAGTAAAGCAGTGTGGCCCCTAGGAGTTTTGCAATCCGAGTCCAGTCATCTATCGTGCATGTCACTGTGGTGGCCAGTGTTTCCACATCTTTAACCCTCCCTTGTATCATGCCATTGAGTGGGAGCGGATGCACAATCCACTCTTCAGCAGCTATCTGTGGCATAAAGGGCGCAGGGTGTACCCAGTAATATGCATATTGCGCCTGAGCACTCAAATAGTACACCGCAAAATCCGGGACATCAAACCCCCCTTTCTCATAAGGCAGCGTTAGGGTAGACCAATTCAGTCGTGGTTGTTTGCCCCCCCAGAATAGTCTGAGGAGTTCCGATCGAAGCCGCTTGAAAAAAAAGGCGCCGGGGTGGTAGGGAACATTTTGAAACAGGTACAAGAAGCGGGGGAGCACCACCATCTTTATCAACGAGGCCCTGCCCGCCATAGAGAGTGGCAAGGACATCCAGCGTGTAACATTATCAGTCAGTTTAGAGATGGCCACTCCATAATTGAGTCTGATCGTCTCTTCTGTGTTAAGAGAAACCATTATACCTAGATAGCGAAGGTCAGTATCGCACCACTCTAGGGGATAGTCCAGCTGGAATCTCTCAACTGCCGCCGTGAGTGGGAAGAACTGTGATTTTTTCCAGTTCATGTGTACCCCTGATATCCCTCCAAAAACGAGAAGCTCCCGCAGGAGTGGATTCAAATTCACCTGTGGGTCTTTCACGTACAGAGTGATGTCGTTTGCGTAAAGTGACACTCCTATCTGCCGCTGAAAGCAGTTAAACGCGCTGTGTTTATGCAATTGTCTAATCCGGCATGCCAGCGGCTCTATCGCGATGGCAAATAACAGTGGGGAAAGAGGGCAACCCTGCCTAGTTCCTCTGGTTATAGGCATCGGAGGAGAGAGTGCTCCGTTAACAATTACTCTAGCCATTGGTTTGGTGTACAGCAATTTCACCCATGCAATAAAGATATTAGGAAAGCCCATTCTACACAGTATGTCAATCAGGTAGTTCCATTCCACCGAATTGAATGCTTTTGTAGCATCCAAAAAGACTGCGGCAACAGGGAGATCAGGTCCTATGGTCGGAATCAATGAAAAGAGTGTGCGAAGATTATGGGTAGTGGCACGGCCCGGCACAAAGCCGGATTGATCCGGAAGCACAATAGTGGGCATAAGCAACGACAATTGTGTCGCAAGTACCTTAGCTAAAATGTTTGCGTTGCAGTTAAGCAGCGACAGGGGCCGGTATGAGTCAGTGTCCAGAGGGTCCTTCCCAGGTTTTAGTAGAGACGTAATCGCCACCTCCCTCATCGATCCCGGAAGAATCCCCAACTCCAGAGACTCCTCAAACACTTCCTTAAGCACCGGGCCATCGTATCGATGTAGCATTTATAAAACTCGGCAGGGAGTCCGTCCAACCCCATCGCCTTTCCATTACTCAAAGACATAATGGCCTCACGGATTTCGTCGACCTCGAGAGGTCCACCAAGAAATACCCTATCTCCATCGGACAGCCAGCACAACGCAATGTCATCAAGATAGCCCCCATAGCGGACTTCCCCCGACTGTTGTGTAGAGTATAACTGTTCATAGTGCGGCAGGAATGTCTCCTGAATTCCCTTAGCGTCTTGGCATCGTGTGCCGTCTTTCGTGTTAATTTCAAGGATACCAGTGCTGAAACGCTGATGTCTCGTGAGGGCGGCTAGTACCTTACCAGGTCTCTCCCCTTCGCAATACTTCCTAGCAGTCCAATATTTCCCCCTGTATTTCACTTCCCTAGCGGCCTCCTCCTCGAATTCCGACAGTTTGTCCCTAAAATTGTGGCAAAGTTCCGGGTCAGAGTTATTTATCATTACTTTCTCCAAGTCTCTTAATTCCGTCTCCAATTTCGCTATGGTCTTGACGATTTCTCACAGTATCCCACAGCTTTTAGAAATGGTGACGCCTCGAATCGTCACCTTAAATGCCTCCCAGATCACCTCCATGCTATCAACCGATCCCTTATTCCTGGGAAAGAATGCTTCAATCTCATCCCCAAGTTCCGACTTGAAAATGGGGTCCAAGAGCACCGAAGGGAACAATCTCCATGGGGGTCGAGGTCTATTGAGTCCCGGGACAGACATTACAGCCAGAACCGGACAATGGTCAGAGTAAGTCCTGGAGAGATGTTCAACCCTGTGCAAGCCTACACTGAGTCCTCGTGAGATAAAGCAATAGTCTAAACGCGCCCATGTTCGTGCATGTGCAGTGAAGTGCGTGCCCTCTCTGCTTTCAGGGTGCGAAAACCTCCAACTATCCACCAACCCAGCTTCATCCAATATGCCTTGTAAGGTGTCTCTCGCTTGCACATTATATTGAGCACTCCCAGCAGATCTACCCGCACCAGGTTGCAAGGCTACATTAAAGTCCCCACCCCATATGGTATGTGTGGCTTCTATGGCAAGGACATGTCCCCAGAGAGTAGTAAAAAAGACAGGGGTGTCAACATTGGGAGCATAACAGTTCACTATCACAACAGTATCCAAACCAAGCCTACCCCACAGAATCACATAGCGCCCTGCAGAATCCAAGTGCACCCCCAACTCCTGAAAATGAAGCGTCTTTTTAATCAACAAAGCAGTCCCCCTAGCGTATGAGGAATAAGACGAAAATTTCCTAATAGTGGCCCAGTGACTGGCAAATTTGGGGTCCACCCGGGGGCGGAGATGCGTTTCTTGCAATAAAGCTATCTGCACCCGATGCCTATCCAAGTACGCCAACACATTTCTACACTTCCTTGCATCGTTAAGCCCCAGCACATTCCAAGACAGGATCGACACTTTATCAAGCGTGGTGTCAGCCATCATTTACATTGCAACCCAGCACTGCCAAAACATCCATGCACACACCTCGCCGTCGAAGTAAAGCGTAAACCAGCCAGTACAGAAAATGCAACCACATCCGCCTCCAATCTACAACACAAGCACACCGCACGGTAACCCCCTCCCCAACTTGACAACATACAACCACAATACCCCATTCCCACACTGCCTCAAAACGTAAGCCCAGAATCAGGAACAGTCCGACCAATGCAGACCAATTAAGACAAAAGTGCACAACATGCCACCCATTAACCTCCCAGCAAAACCGCACTAGCCAATAGGTGCAGGAGTAGACCTGAGAGTAGAGCACAGAGCCTCCAATCAGTAGAAGCAAACAAGAGAGACCCGCAACGGCCCAACTTCAACGAAAGTCAGGACCCAAAGAGGCAGACATGAATACAGCAATGTGAAAAACAGAAAAACAAAAAAAAGCAGTCCCAAGGGACCATCGCAACATTGCGCAAGAGCACCCACCCACCACCCACTGAAGCAACCCCAACCTGCCAACAATCCCTACCAACCCCCCACCCTGTACAAAACCCACACATCCCAACATTCGCATCAGAAGTAACAAGTGCAATGGGGTATACCCTTCAGGGTGTAACCTAGAAGTGCACATGGCCACCCCCACACCTCGCCTTTGACCCTCAGTCCTCACAGTAGGAGCGGCCCAGGTAGTGGGGGGGGGGGTGCCTGGAGTACATTACCACCTCAGTTCAGTGTTCGACCATTGACCTCCAGTAGTACACGATCTGTCCAACCTTCAGACCCCGTAAGCGGAGCCACAAATACAGGGAAAGGAAGAGGATAAAAAAAGAAAGGGGGGACACAAAAAAGGCGGGATCTCGCAAGCACAAATGCAAGAGCCAAGTGAATAAAGTACAGCGTCATTCATCCTCGTTGGCAGAATGGAAGTCCTCCTGCCTGTCCTCTCCATTGCGACGACCCGCTGCACGCTCTCTCTTAAGACGTTTCATAAAATCCTCTGCCTGCTGTGGATTAGTAAAAAAATGTTGTTTCGCCTGGTGTGTTACTCGTAATTTAGCAGGGTACAACAGCGCATAGTCCACTTGCATTTCCCTAAGTTTCTTTTTGACGTCAATGAATTTACGCCTCTGTTCCTGGACCACAGGGGTGAAGTCCAGGTAGATGGAAAAATTGACCCCTTCACAGGATAGCGTGCGGGTGGCACGCGCCGCCTGAAGAGCTGCGTCACGATCTCGATAGTTCAGGAGACTGGCAATAATGGGCCGCGGCGGCACACCAGTGTTAGGCCGCGGACCCAGTGAACGATGCGCCCTCTCCACTATGAATTGTTTGGAGAAGGCCTCCGGGCCGATCGCTGCAATCAAAATCTTCTCCACATAGATCTCCATTTTCCCCACATTGGTCGTCTCCGGTACCCCCACCACGCGTATATTATTGCGGTGGCTTCTGGCTTCCAACTCCTCATTCTTCGCAGCTATGAGCCGGAGCACATTGTCCATCCTCGCAAGTTGCGTCGTGTGGGTAGCTGTAGTGTCATCATGGTCGGAGATACGCTGCTCGGCCGCTGTCATATGTTCCTCATGGACGTCCATTTTCTGTACCACGGCATCCATTCTGGACGACATTTTGTCCACCTTGTCCACAATAGTGGCAAACCCCTGTCTCATTTCCTGCATCATTTGTTGAAAATCAGGGACGACAGGTTGGGAGTCAGAATCGGACACAGCGAGGGCGCGGGACCCACCCGCGTCTTGCACATTCCGCAGGCCTCTCTTGGCCGCCAATGAGTCAAACGACAGCTTCGGTTGTTTATTGTCCGGTTTACCCATG
The DNA here is from genome assembly GCF_964263255.1 of Lissotriton vulgaris. Classification (NCBI taxonomy): domain Eukaryota; kingdom Metazoa; phylum Chordata; class Amphibia; order Caudata; family Salamandridae; genus Lissotriton; species Lissotriton vulgaris. Next base: position 245,052,190 of record NC_141698.1, read on the forward strand.
ACTGGGCGCCAGCAGCCGTACAAAGCAAGGAGATAGCAGTTGTGAGATCGATCGCCAAAAGTCAGCAATTAGTAGCTGGAGCAAACAGGGGCAAGGGCGTTAGAACACCCCTCGCCAGGCACCTCGCATGATAGCCTCCAGTCCTTCCGGTCGCCGGAGCCCAGCACCGCAGCGCGTCTCACCCGGCGGAAGCTGCCACAATATTCCTCAGCCACCGCTCAACGTGTGACGGCGGAAGCCCCCGCCAATCGTCTTCTCACCCCTCAGGATCTGTCCAGTGGCCAGCGCCACACCAGGGGCCTCCGAGAAGAGTCCACGTAGGGGCCCACACGCCACGTGGTGCGCCGCGGACTTGCGTAGATCACCAGCCCGGCTAGCGGAGCCAGCACCTCCGGGCCAATGCACGGTCGAAACTTCCACCAGTCGTAACTCCGGGCAGAAGCATCGCAGACGGCCAAAACTTGTACCACAGGTGCACCAGTGTCGGGTCAGCAGAATTCCGCGGTCAGGACGAACACAGATAGTGGCAAGGCAGGATAAATGTCGGATATTGTCTCCAGGCAGCAGGAGCCTCACATCAGTGCGGCCATACTGCTAGTGCGCCCTCTAGCGCCCCCAAACAACATTAAACTTATTCAGAAGTGTAAATTACTCAAAAGTATAAATTACTCAAAAGTGTACAGCCACCAGCCCCTTCGGTTTGGAGAAGACATGTATTGGGATTTGCCAGAAAGTAGTAAACATACTCAAATGTTTAATTACTCGAAATTGTGAGCAGCCAAAAAGTACTAAACTTACTCAAAAGTTTAAATACTCAAAATTGTGAACAGCCAAAAAGTAGCAAATTTACTCAAAAAGTTTAATTACTCAAAATGGTAAGTTACTTTTGTAAATCAGGCTGATACACTTGGGCGCAGAGACATGGGAATTAGGACCAGGGGCCACATGTATGACCATTTTTAATGGTCACAAACTGAGATGCGGGGCATCGGCGACTGCTAAAAAGGGTTGTTGCATGTTTCAACCCTATTTTGCAAGTCGGTAGCCTGTCGTAGGGTGGAGTGTCATAGAGTATACTGTTGTAGATTGGAGTAAAGTTCCGTAGATTGGAGCAAAATGTTGTAGATTGGAGTAAAGTGTCATATAGTAGAGTCTTAGATTAGAGTAGAGTGTCATAGAGTGGAGTAAAGTGTTGTAGAATGGAGTTTAGTAGACTGGCGAACAGATGAGTAGAGGGGTGAACAGCTGAGTAGAGTGGGAAACAGTGGAGAACAGTGGCATAGAGTGGCGTACAGTATAGTAGAGTAGGTTGGTGAAGAGTAGCTTAGAGTAGCGTAGAGTGGAGGAGTGCACAGTGGATTGGCCTAGAGTGGATTGGAGCAAAGTGTTGTAGAGAAGGGGGGCACAGAGTGGCATAGAGTTGGGTGGCATGGAGTGGAGTATTGTATAGTGGAGTATTGTATAGTGGAGTATTGTATATCATTATTGATGAGATAGGTCAGTTGCTACCCCATTGGGAATTGCAAAATGTGTCTGAGACACATTACTACATTTCCTTTTATGATTGACAAATTGCGAGTCGCAAATGAAAATGGTTGTACATGTGGCCGAAAGTGGCATAAATAGCACTTTTATTCACACTGCAGCACAACCCCTGACATGTGTTTCACTCTCATAAGAGCTCTTCAGAGACGTATAGCTTTGTCCGGACACAAGGGAGCACCCAGTAAAAGTCAAAAGAAAACCCTTTCAGGCATAGAGTGACGCATGAACGGGTTTACGTGGGTATGGGTTTTATGGGTTTCAATGGAATTTTTAGCGTTTAGGATGGGTGTGGTATTTTTGGTGGCAAGGGATTTTGTAGGGTTTATGGTGTGTATGGGTTTTTGAGTTACTAGGAAATTTTTAAGGTTTTAGGTTTGTGCGGATTTTTGTGGGGCAAGGGAAATCTTATGGCTTAGGATGAGTATACGTTTTTGGGTGATAATGAATTTAAGGGTGCAGGGTGGTTATGGATTTTTGGGTTGTAAGTTTTTCCTTAGGGTTTAGGGTAGGTATGTGTTTTGGGTGGCAAGGGAATATTGAGAGTTTAGGGTGGGTATGGGTTTTTGGGTGGCAAGGGAATTTTCAGGGTTTAGGGTGAATATAGGTTTGTAGGTGATAAGGGCTTCTTAGGGTTTAGGGTGGGTATGGGTTCTTTGGTTGGCAAGGGAATATGTAGGGTTAAGGGTGGGTGTGGGTATTTGGGTGGAAAGGGATTTTTTAGGGTTTAGGGTTGGTATGGATTTTTGGGTGGCACTGTAAATTTTAGGGTTTAGTGTGGGTATAGGTTTTTGGGTGGCAAGGGAATTTTCAGCATTTTGGATGGGTGTGGGTTTTTAAGTGGCAAAGGAATTTTTAATGTTTAGAGTGGGTGTTGAGTTTTGGCGGGCAATGTAAATTCATGGTTTTCGGTGGGTATGGGTTTTTGGATGATTAGGGAAATTTTAGGGATTAGAGTGGATGTGTGTTTTTGGGTGGTAAGGTACTTTTAGGGTTTAACATGGGTGTCTTTTTTTGGGTGGTAAGGGTATTTTCTAGGGCTTAGGGTGGGTATGGGACTTTAGGTGGCAAGGGATTTGTTAGGGTTTAGGGTGGCAAGGGAATTTTTATATTTAGGGTGGGTATGTGTTTTTGAATGGCAATGGATCTTTTAGAGTTCAGGGTGGGTATGCTGTTTTGGGTGGCAATGTACATTTTAAGGTTTAGGGTGGATTTAAATGTTTTGGGGCAAGGGATATGTTAGGCATTTGGGTAAGTATGGGTTTGTTGGTGATAGGGTAATTTTTAGGGTTTAGGGTGAGTATGCATTATTGGGTGGTAAGGGATTTTTCAGGGTTTAGGCTTGGTATGGGATTTTGGGTGGTAATGAATCGTTTAGGTGTAGTGTTTGTATGGGTTTTTTGGGTGGAAAGGGATTATTCAGGATGGGTATGGGTTTTTGTGAGGGAAGTGAATTTGTAGGGTTTAGGGCGCATGTAGGTGTTTGAGTGGTAAGGGATTTTTCAGCATTTGGGATGGATGTGAGTTTTTAAGTGGCAAAGGAATTCTTAAGGTTTAGAGTGGGTGTGGATTTTTGGGTGGCAAGGACAATTTATTGTTTTGGGTGGGTTTGGGTCTTTGGATAATAAGTGAATTTTTAGGGATTAGATGAGTGTTTTTCGGTGGTAAGGTACTTTTTCGGGTTTAGGTTGGGCATAGTTTTTTGGGTGGCCAGTGAATTTTTATGGGGTTAGGGTGGGTATGGGTTTTTGAGAGGTGAGAAATTTTTTAAGGTTTGGGTAGGTATGGGTTTTTGGGTGGTAAGGGATTTTTGGGGGTTAGGGTCGCAAGGAATTGTTAGGGTTTAACATTAGTATTGCTTTTTTGGGTGGCAAGGGAATATTTAGGGCTGAGGGTGGGTATGGGTTTTTGGGTGGCAAGGGTTTTGTTAAGGTTTAGTGTGGCAAAGACATTTTTATTTCTAGGGTGGTTATGGGTTTCTGATTGGCAAGGGATTTTTTAGGGTTTAGGGTGGGTATGGTTTTTTGGTGGCAAGGAAATTTTTAAGGTTTATGGTGGGTGTGAATTTTAGGGGGCAAGGGATATGTTAGGGTTTTGGGTGGGTATCGATTTTTGGGTGGTAAGGATTTTTTTAGGGTTTATGCTGGGTATGGGTTTTTGAGTGGTAATGAATCGTTGAGGTGTAGTGTTTGTATGGTTTTTGGGTGGCAAGGGAGTTTTCAGAATGGGTATGGGTTTCTGGGTGGCAAGTTAATTTTTAGGGTTTAGGGTGGGTGTAGGTTTTTGAGTGGTAAGAGGGTCCCGCTTCGTGAGCTTTTGCTCACCGTGTTCTGGAGTTGCTGTTTCCCGAGATGGGGGCATAACAAGGAGTGCTGCTGGCCGCGGTGTCAGAGGTAGTTTGGCATCGTAGGGGCTTGCTGATTTCTGCTACGCAGGACTCCAGGAGTCCGCGCGTTAGCAGACCTGCCCATCTGAGTGGAGGACCGCCCCTAATCACTGGCCCCTCATTACAGCTCGCCGGACCCGCTGGCGCGGGTCCCGCTTCGTGAGCTTTTGCTCACCGTGTTCTGGAGCTGCTGTTTCCCGAGGTGGGGGCATAACGAGGAGTGCTGCTGGCCGCGGTGTCAGAGGTAGTTTGGCATCATAGGGGCTTGCTGATTTCTGCTACGCAGGACTCCAGGAGCCAGGAGTCCGCGCATTAGCACACTTGCCCATCTGAGCGGAGGACCGCCCCCTAATCACTGACAGAATCTAATCCGTGTCCAGGTCACGCAGCGCAGGACGCAGCGCGTGACCAACGCCGGACGAAGCCTGGGCAAAGGGCGGGCCCTCTGTGGCCCTCAGAGGACCGAGGAGGACAGGACGGGCCACCCCCTTTGAATTCCGTACCAGAGGAGGTAAAGAGAGACGAACTATCATATGCTTCCTGACACTTAATGGACACGTAGCTGTAAACATGACTCAGAAAGGGCCCCCCAACAAATCTGTCAACCAGAGGGGTTCACGTAATGGTACACAAGACCACCACTTAACCAGTATACCACGGCCTATACCCAGTGATTCAGATGGGAACAATTTTTGCCAGGCCATAGCTAGCTCCCTCAGAGAACAATCTCCCTCAGAAACATCGGGTATTTTGCAAAGCTACTCACTGTTAAAGGAACTAAATAATCTGTGTAAAACCAAGTATGTTCAAGCAGATTTGAGACCTAAACTAGATAGTGCTTCTCCCTCTACGGCTAAAAGCGTTAGTACTTTGCTCCACAATGAATCTGCGCAGGAATCCATCCCATCACATACTAAAGTTAACGCTCTAAGCGCAGCGCTCACGCAGACCTCATCCGTTAACCGCAAAAGTGACAAGGTTCAACATAATGGGAACGACCTAAAGGTACAAGAATTGCACTTAAGCCCTCCATTGACCGTCACTAACTCCCTCTTGATTCCAGAGGCTGCAGAAGAATGAGATAATCTAGCACCCCCTCTTCAACTGGCTCTAACATCTCTGTTTGAACCATTGCTCAAATCTCTTATATCGCCATTGTTGGAGAAAATAAATATCCTGGAGAATAAGCTGCTGGAAATAGAGGAATTGATGAAGATTGATTTAATTCCCGCTAAAATCACCGCAATAACTATTCGCCATCAATCCCCTGTTGCCCCCATAGTGCCAACGCAACCTACACTATGCAACAATTTCAAAACTCTGCAAGCAGCCCCCAATAAAACAACCCCTAAGATTGCCTCCAAACCGGTATCACCACAGCATATTATTGCTAGAGTTGAGAATAGTAAGGTACCTTCTATACACCTTCCACCTGAGGCCGCCCCATACGTGTGTATTCTTTCAGGAGTACCACCACTCACACATGGGAAATCCGAAAGGCAACACGACTTACTAAGGTAACCTTCTGGCTTTCAAAAAATAGACCTCTGCCACCCGATCTGGATGGAACAATAATGTGTGTTAGAAGGGTGGGCTGGTTAGGCTCCCTCCCAAAAGACATTCCTGGTGATCTAGTGTTGGTAAAATTTAGGTTTAGACATATTGCCCGTACCTACGATCCTGGCAGCCCCAAGAAGATGACGGCCCAATATCGATCTGGGATTTACATGATTTTTACCCCAGAGTGCCATACATACCCCCCTTAAGACCAGAGGTAGGGTACAATTATAATTACTTGATGGGTAGAAGACCCTATGCTTCGAATAATTGTAGCTCCTCCGCTCTTAACTGTTTTGCACCAGCGTACAACATATATAAACATGGAATTTTTTATTAATTTGCTCCTACTAAGGGTGAACATGACGTAAGGGCAGTACTGTGAATGACTACCGTATGCAAATATGTAATTCTAAAGGAAAGTATCACCACTGGAGGGCAAATGTTTTTTTAAACCAATGTCTTTTAAACTTGTTGACACGTTGTGCTATTGTATGTATGATTTATGTTTGTGTTTTTAACTGTATGCTTTTATGATTTTTAAATCAAAATCGAATAAAGCTAAATTGATTGATTGATTGAGTGGTAAGAGATTTTTTAGGGTTTAGGGTGGGTATGTTTTTTGGGTGGCCAGGGAAATTTTAAGGTTTGGGTGGGTGTGGATTTTTGGGGGCAAGGGTTATGTTAGGGCTTTGGGTGGGTATGGGTTTTTGGGTGATAAGGTAAGTTTTAGGGTTAAGGCTGGGTATGGGTTTATGGGTGGTAATGAATCATTTAGGTGTAGTGTTTGTATAGGTTTTTGGGTGGCAATGGAATATTCAGGATGGGTATGGGTTTTTGGGAGGCAAGTTTTTAGGGTTTATGGTGGGTGTAGGTTTTTGAGTTTTAAGGAATTTTTCAGCATTTGGGATGGGTGTGAGTTTTTAAGTGGCAAAGCAATTTTTAAGGTTTCGAGTGGGTGTGGATTTTTGGGGTGCAAGGACAATTTATGGTTTTGGGGGGGTATTGGTTTTTGGATGATAAGTACATTTTTAGGGATTAGATTGTGTGTTTTTCAGTGATAAGGTACTTTTTCTGGTTTAGGTTGGGTACACTTTTTTGGTTGACCTGTACATTTTTATGGGGTTAGGGTGGGTATGGGTTTTTGAGAGGTGAGGAATTTTTTAAGGTTAGGGTAGGTATGGGCTTTGGGTGGTAAGGGATTTCTGGAGGTTAGGGTCACAAGGAATTTTTAGGGTTTACCGTGAGTATCGATTTTTTGGGTGGTAAGGGAATGTTTAGGGCTGAGGGTGGGTAAGGGTTTTTGGGTAGTAAGGGATTTGTTAAGTTTCAGTGTGGCAAATTCATTTTTATTTCTAGGGTGGGTATGGGATACTGAATGGCAAGGGATTATTTAGGGTTTAGGGTGGGTGTGGTTTTTTTGGTGGCAAGGGAATTTTTAAGGTTTAGGGTGGGTGTGCGTTTTTGGGGGCAAGGGAAATATTATCGTTTCGGGTGGATATGGATTTTTGAGTGGTAAGGATTTTTTTAGGGTTGATGCTGGGTATGAGTTTTTGAGTGGTAATGAATTGTTTAGATGTAGTGTTTGTATTAGGTTTTTGGGTGGCAAGGGATTTTTCAGGGTGGGTATGAGTTTTTGGGAGGCAAGTGCATTTTGGGGTTTAGGGTGGGTGTAGGTTTTTGAGTGGTAAGAGATTTTTTAGGGTTTAGGGTGGGTATGTTTTTTGGGTGGCAAGGGAAATGTTAAGGTTCAGGATGTGTATGGATTTTTGGGGGGCAAGGGATATGTTAGGGTTTTAGGTGAGTATGGGTTTTTGGGTGATAAGGTAATTTTTAGGGTTTAGGGTGGCAAGGGATTTTTCAGGATGGGTATGGGTTTTTGGGAGGCAAGTGATTTTTTAGGGTTTAGGGTGCATGTAGGTTTTTGAGTGGTAAGGGATTTTTCAGCATTTGGGATGGATGTGGGTTTTTAAGTGGCATAAGAATTTTTAAGGTTTAGAGTGAGTGTGGAATTTTGGGGGCAAGGAACATTTATGTTTTTGGGTGAATGGGTTTTTGGATGATAAGTGAATTTTTAGGGATTAGAGTGGATGTGTGTTTTTCGGTGGTAAGGCAATGTTTCAGGTTTGTCCAAACAACAAGAGAGTGAGGGATTTAGAGGTCACTCTTCTACCCCTATCAATTATCTTACAACAACTAAAGAGTGACTAGCAGTCAAAATAATGTGTGAAATCTGAAATTTAAGAAAACACTTAGAAAAAGTACTGAGACCGGGAAAGAAAGACAAATCTATTGGTAAGAGGGAAGACTCTATTTGTAAAAAGAACCCTCACTCACCCTAGTGGTGACATGCTTCATCATAGGGTTCCCATGAGGGAGACCGAATGTCCCCCCCGTGTGCTTCAACGCCTGCAATTGCCGCAGAGCAGGTTATTTGTGAAACAGACAGTGTGTGCTCAGTGATGTGTGTGCTAATTTAAAAGATCCCAGCAGTACCTCGAAACAACTTTATTCGTAGGTCAGCTGGTCACATTAAAAACAAGTGAGGACCATATAATGATTTTCTTGGAAACCACTGTGTCCTAAAAAAAGGTATTTTTCTAAGTGTTTACCTAATGTTTCAGGTTTAGCTTGAGTATTGCTTTTTTGGCTGGTAAGGGAATGTTTAGGTCTGAGGGTAGGTATGGGTTTTTGGGTGGCAAGGGATTTGTTAAGATTTAGTGTGGCAAAGGAATTTTTATTTTTAGGGTGGGTAGGGTTTTTTTGGTGGCAAGAGGATTTTTAAGGTTTAGGGTGGGTGTGAATTTTTGGGGGCAAGGGAAATCTTATGGTTTTGGGTGGGTATGGATTTTTTGGATGGTAAGGAATTTTTTAGGGTTCATGCTAAGTTTGGGTTTTTGAGTGGTAATGAATCGTTTAGGTGTAGTGTTTGTATGGCTTTTTCGGTGGCAAGGGATTTTTCAGGGTGGTTATGGGTTTTTGGGAGGCAAGTGAATTTTTATTTTTAGAGTTTAGGGTGGGTGTAGGTTTCTGAGTGGTAAGAGACTTTTTAGGGTTTAGGGTGGATATATTTGATTGGGTGGCAAGGGACATTTTAAGGTTTAGGGTGGGTGTGGATTTTTGGGGGCAAGCGATATGTTAGGGTTTTGGGTAGGTATGGGTTTTTGGGTGGTGAAGGATTTTTTAGGGTTTACGCTGGGTATGGGTTTTTGTGTGGCAAAGGGATTTTTCAGGATGCGTATGAGTTTTTGGGAGGCAAGTGAATTTTTAGGGTTTTGGGTGCATGTAGGTTTTTGAGTGGTAATGGATTTTTCAGCAATTAGGATGGGTGTGGGTTTTGACGTGGCAAAGGATTTTTCAGGCTGGGTACCGGTTTTTGGGAGGCAAGTGAATTTCTAGTGGGTCATTATGATAAAGGGCTGATCGTCACCACCCGTATGGCGGTGGCGATCCACCCGCCAAAATCTACCACCTGCATAATTTTTCCCCCCACCACATTAAGATGGCGGGGGGTCCCCGGCGGACGGTTTTGAGTCTCAAGGGGTTTTTAGGGTTTAGGGTTGGTGTGTGTTTTTATTCGGCAAGGGACTTTTTATGGTTCAGGGTGAGCATAGCTTTTTAAGTGATAAGGGCTTTTAGGGTTTAGGGTGGGTATGGTAGTTTTGGTTGGCAAGTAAATATTACATTTTTAGGGTGGGTGTTGGTATTTGGGTGGTAAGAGATTTTTTAGGGTTTAGGGTAGGTATGATTTTTTTGGTAGCAAGGGAAATTTTAGGGTTAGGGTGGGTATGAGTTTTTAGGTGCAAGGCAATTTTTTAGGGTTTAGTGGGGGTATAGGTTTTTGGGCGGCAAGGGAAATTCCAGCATTTAGGGTGGGTGTGGCAAATTAATTTTTAATGTTTAGAGTGGGTGCCAATTTGTGGGTGTAAGGGATTTCTTAGGGTTTAGGGTGGGTATGGGTTTTTGTATGATAAGGGAATTTTTAGAGATTAGATTGGATGTGTGTTTTTGGGTGGTAAGGTACTTTTCAGGTTTAGGTTAAGTATGTTGTTTTGGGGCGCCAGTGAATTTTTATGGGTTAGGGTTTTTGGGAGGTGAGGGATTTTTTAATGCTAGGGTTTTTGGGTGGTAAGGGAATTTTTGGGGTTAGGGTTGCAAGGAATTTTAGAGTTGTAGCGTGGGTATCGTTGTTTTGGGTGTTAAGGGAATGTTTAGGGCTTAGGGTGGGTTTGGGTCTTTAGGTGGCAAGGGATATTTTAGAGTTTAGGATGGCAAGGGAATTTTTAGTTTTAGGGTAGGTATGGGTTTTTGATTGGCAAGAGATTTTTTAGGGTTTAGGTTGGGTATGGCTTTTTGGGTAGTAAGGGACATTTTAAGGTTTAGGGTGGGTGTGGATTTTTGGGGAGGGAAATTTATGGTTTTGGGTGGGTATGGATTTTTGGATGATAAGGGAATTTTTTAGGGATTAGAGTGTAAGTATGTTTTCGGGTTTAGGTTGAGTATAGTTTTTTGGATGACCAGTGAATTTTTATGGGTTTAGGGTGGGTGTGGGTTTTTGGAAGGTGAGGGATTTTTTAAGGTTAGGGTAGGTATGGGTTGTTGGGTGGTAAGGGAATTTTGGGGGTAGGGTCACACTGAATTTTTAGGGTTTAGCGTGACTTTTTTTGTGTGGTAAAGGAATGTTTTGGGCTTAGTGTGGGTATGGGTTTTTGGGTGACAAGGGATTTGTTAAGGTTTAGTTTGGCAAGGGAATTTTTATTTCTAGGGTGGTTATGGGTTTCTGATTAACAAGGGATGATTTTTGGGTGGTAAGGATTTTTTTGGGGTTTAGGCCGGGTATGCTTTTTTTGGGTGGTAATGGATCGTTTGGGTGTAGTGTTTGTATGGGTTTGAAGGTGGCAAAGGATTTTTCAGGGTGTGCATGGGTTTTTGGGAGGCAAGAGATTTTTTAAGGTTTAGGGTGATTATGGGTTTCTGGTTGACAAGGGATTTTTTAGGGTTTACGCTGGGTATGTTTTTTTGGGTGGTAATGGATCGTTTAGGTGTAGTATTTGTATGGATTTGTAGGTGGCAAGGATTTTTCAGGGCGTGCATGGGTTTTTGTGAGGCAAGTGAATTTTTATGGTTTAGGGTGGTTGTAGGTTTCTGAGTGGTAATCGATTTTTCAGGGTTTAGGGTGGTATAGGTTTTATGGATGGCAAGGGAATTTTTAGTGTTTAGGGTGGGTGTGAGATTTTTGGTGGCAAGGGATATTGTATATTTTACATTGTGAATGGGTTTTTGGGTTGCAAGGGTTTTTAAGGTTTGAGGTGGGTGTGGGTATTTGGGTGGAAAGGGATTTTTTAGGATTTAGGGTGGTCATGGGTTTTTGGTGGCAAGGGAACATTTAGGGATTAGTGCTGGTATGGGTGTTTTAGGTTGTAATGAATCATTTAAGATTTAGTTTTTGTATAGGTATTTGGGTCACTCGGGATTTTTTATGGTGGGTGTGGGTTTTTGGGTAGCAAGTGAACTTTTGGGGTTTAAGTGGGTGTAGGTTTTTGAGGGAACCTGGGGATGTCTATGATCTCACACATTCTCTTTGACATCCGTGGCAATATTAAAGTCACACACCATCTCTGTAGGGACCTCGACATCTCTATAATCACACACTATCTCTGTGGGGACCTGGGCATGTCTATAATCACACACTATCTCTGTGGGAACCTTGACATCTCTAAAATCACACACTATATCTGTGGGGGCATGAGCATGTCTATAATCACACACTATCTCTGTAGGGGACCTCAACATCTCTATAATCACACACTATCTTTGTGGGGACCTGGGCGTGTCTATAATCACACACTATCTCTGTGGACACCTGGACATGTCTATAATGACACTCATTCTCTTTGGTGACCATGGTAATACTATAGTCACACACCATCTCTGTGGGGACTTGAGCATTCTTGTAATTTCGTGCAAGCTCAGTTTTGGCTTGAGCATCATCAGCTTCACATTCTCTGTATGGGGCTTTGTGAATACTGAAAAGTAGTAAAGTTAGACTTTTGGTCTAAGCTTACATTTGTGAAACTGAAAAGTAGAAAAGTAACTTTTTTTGTCTATGTTTACCTTTTTGAACTTGGCCCTATTTTAATGAGGACTTACACACAATAATCTTCATGCACTATCTCTGTGGGGACCTAAACATTGCTATAATAAAACACTATCTTTGTGGGGACTTGAACATTAAACATACCATCTCTATGGGGACTCGAGCATTCCTGTAATTAAATGCAAGTTCTGTTTCGACTTGAAGCACCAGGGGGTGCCATGAGGCACAGGGCCAAGACTGATTTGCATATAGCTGGGTCTGAACTGGGGTGGCAAAGTGAGCTAAAGAACGATGATGGATTCAACCCAGATCTGTGACTGGGGGTGAGTAATTGAAAAGTTTCAGCACTCCGTCCATCATCTCCTTGTGTTTGTTTTGTTCACCCTAATTTGGCAGGATATGCCCCTGGGTGTCTCAGTTGCTCACTTTGCCACTGGATTCAAGCAAGCCTAGCTGATGAGGGGGTGTTATCCCAAAACCGGTCTCAGGATGCTTGTTTCAAGGGAAGAGCTGGCTTGGCAGTTTGGGCTGGACTGTTCCCATGAGGCACAGGGACAAGAATGATTTGCATAGAGCTGGGTCTGAACTGGGGTGGCGAAGTGAGCTAAAGAACGATGATGGATTTAACCCAGATCTGTGACTGGGGGTGGGTGAGTGACTGAAAAGTTTCAGCACTCCGTCCATCATCTCCTTGTGTTTTCTTCGACTTGAACATAATCAGCTTCACTTTCTCTATATGGGGCTTTGTGAATATTGAAAGTAGTTAAGTTAGACTTTTGGTCTAAATTTACCTTTGTGAATACTGAAAAGTAGAAAAGTTAGATTGTTTTGTCTAAGTTTACCTTTCTGAACCGGGCCCTATTTTAATGAGGACTTAAACACAATCACCTTTATGCACTATCTATGTGGGGACTTAAAAATCGCTATATTAACACAATATCTTTGTGGGGACTTAAACTACACTGTAATAACAAACTATCTTTGTGGGGACTTGAACATCACTATAATAACACCCTATTTCTTTGGGAACGCTATAATAACATATCATCTCCGTGGGGTCTTGAGTATTCCTATAATTACACACAACCTCTGTGTAGACTTGAACATCATTAGCTTCACACTCTTTATAGTGAGATTTAAGCTTTGCATGTACACACTATTTCTATAGAGACTTAAACACAATGATCTTCACCTACTATCTCTGTGGGGACTTGAATAAATATTTTGGCAAAAATGTAAGCAGCTGATCAAGCTCTGGGTTCCACTTGACCATATTCCTTAGTTCCGTATGTTAATTTCCTTATGTGTTAGTTCCCTTATCCCCTAAGATTTTAAGCACTGATAAATAGGTTAAATACAGCTTTAAGGGTCTTTCTTTAAGCATGATATGATATTTTCTGGCACATTAAAATAATCTGAATTTAATGTATACTCATAGTATATATGCAGCAATTCATAATGAATGGATTACAATGTGGTTTGTGTATATTGTTGATAAAATAAGCATTTAGCCATGTGCCTTTGACTGTATTAATTCACAAATAGTGTTACGGACTAGGTCCCCACAAGGATGGTAGCACGTGTTCAAGTCACCACAAGTATGGTGCTGTGCGCACGATTAAATAAGAATATACTTGCAAATTTGAAGCAGGATCCTGTATCATGATTTTTTTAAAAATGTTTTTCTGTTATTAGTGTATTTTAAAAACATTGGGAAAGGTTAGTCCCCACAAGGCAGGTATTCACACATAGTCCCCACAAGGATGGTAACACATGTATATGTGTGTGTGTCTGTGTGTGTGTGTGTTTGTGTGGCTCTGGGTGTGTGTGTGGCTCTGCGTGTGTGTGTGGCTCCATGTGTGTGGGGGGCTCTGTGTGTGTGTGGCTCTGTGTGTGTGGCTCTGTGTGTGTGTGTGTGTGGCTCTGTGTGTGTGGCTCTGTGTGTGTGTGGCTGTGGCTCTGTGTGTGTGTGTGTGGCTCTGTGTGTGTGGGGGGCTCGGTGTGTGGGTGTGTGTGTTTGTGTGTGGCATTTGCGAGAGATTAAGCTATTGGCATTGTAAATGACAATGCCATTTATTTATCTGTTTTCAAAACCAACACATAAATGAAAATTTTGTCATTTACAATGCCAATGGCTCTAACTTTTGCAAAGGCGAGACCGTTGCATTGTAAATGCTTGGTATACTAAGTCCATGACCGTCATTGTTTATCTTAATTTCGTCTTGCCCATTGATTCCCCCCTCCACCTACCATATGTATGTACATACTCTCCAACTACTTTCTTACCTCATGTTTCACAATACCTATCCCTGTGCGGTCCTTCCCTCTCCCCCCCCTCTGACTACGCCTAAACCTTTTTACTACCTAATGCACCGTATGATTATTGCTATTGCCATTATGTATATGTTATAATTTTCTTATGGTTGTACTTTACTCCATCACTGTAAATACTGCACGTACAATCCCCTCAAAACACAAATGGCTCTCATACCACTATTTTTGCACATTATGGGGCCCATTAGGATGTCGGACGGATTGCCGCCGCCAGGTTGGCGGTAGCCACCACCGGCTTGGAGGGGGTAATCCGCCCGACATCCACTCCTGAATTTCCCCCCGCCATATTAGAATGGCGGGGGACCGTGGTGGACGGAAAGACCGTCCGCCGCTTTTCCGCCCCGGTCGCCTTGCGGCCGGGGCGGAAAAGGATTAATATGGTGGTGGTGTCTTTCAGACACCGCCAGCCATATTACAATGGGCTTCTGGTGATGCCTTTCCGCGGCGGCGATGCCGCCACGGAAAGGCATGCTGTCTTCACTCTGGGAGCCCCCTGCGGCCCCCTAGAGTGAAGGAGAGGTGGGGGTGCACCTGTGATACCCACTTTCATTTGCATAAACAAAGCGGCAGGTACCGCGCGGGACCTGCCGCTTTGTTTATGCAAATGCTTTAATGCATTTATAGCATTGTGGCGGGCGGTGCAGAGAGCACCGCCCGCCACAATGCTATAAAATGCAGGATGTGCCCGCCACTGTGGCGGGCACATCCTAATACCCCCCACGGGACCCCGGCCCTCATGGCGGGCGGTCTCGCATTCCGACAGGATGGCGGGCGGACAAAGTCCGCCCGTCATCCTAATGAGCCCCTATATGTATTGCATGTTTTGTCAAATATTCTATAGAGCCCTGAGGAAGCCCCAGGCCAGACGGCCATGTAAAGGGGTGAATCACGTGTTGTCTGTAACCGTGTGTCGCTCACCCAAGAGAAAGTCACAGCATCTCAAAAAACAGCACTAAACACGTTTGCAAAGGATTAAACTGCCCTCTGAATAAAATTATTTTCCGCAAGAAATAACTAACAATTGTTATGTTATGTTATGATCATTTGTAAAGCGCACTTACACCAAGCGGTTTCATGGTGCTAAAGACGGGAAGCAGCAGTGGAGTGGTAACGGAAGCTTACTCATATGCCTGAGAGAACAGAAGGGTTTTAAGGAGAGTTCTGAACTGGGTGTAGTAGGTTACTGATCTAAATTCAGTGGGGAGGGAGTTCCAGAATTGAGGGGCCAGAAGGGAAAATCGAAGACCACCATGTTTTTCCCGTTTGAAAGTGGGGGTGCTGAGCAGGTTCAGGTGGGAGGAACGAAGTTCACAGAAAGGGGTATAACGATGTATCAAGGAGGAAATAAACGCTGGGCCATGGCCGGCCAGGGCTTTGTAGATAGTACATCCGAATATGAATGCATAGCGTTTGGCCACCGGGAGCCAGTGAAGGCTCGTCATCAAAGGGCGGATGTGTTGGTGTCTGGGTTGATGAAAATGAGCCTAGCTGCTTGGTTTTGAACCAGTTGTAGGCGATGGAGCTGGTATGCTGGGATGCCAACATAAAGTGAGTTGGCATAATCAATGCGGGAGATGACCAGGGCCAAAAGAACTAAAGTTACTGCTTCGGTGGTTAGAAGTCTACAAATGTTCCGGATTCTTCATGAGTGGAAGAAGCAGGATGATACCACTGCGCCAATCTGGGATTTCATAGACAGGTCTTTACTTATTATGACCCCTAGGCTTTTTACGGATTCAGCTGGGCAAGAAGGATTGCCCAGGAGAAGAGGCCAGAGGTTAGAGTTCCAAGGATTGGAAGTGCCTCCGGTCCGGATCAGCTTAGTCTTATCGGGGTTGAGAGCTTTAATTGACTGGCATACATCCAGTCTCTAATGAGGTTCATGGTGGATTGAAAGTTGGAGACTGAGGTGGTAGAAGAGTCAATTAAGATTTGCCCTGACACTCCTTTGGAACTGATTTAATAAGGAGATAGGACGATATTTTGAAACCTTAGTGAGATCTTTATCTTGCTTAGGCAAAGCTATAATTAAAGCTTCCGTAAAGAAACCTCTAAATAAGCCAGATTGGGTGACTGTAGTAAATAAATGATGTAAGTGAGGGGTGAGAATACCAGCAAATGTTTTTGGGGTTTGAGTGACTGAATGACAATTAAAAGCTCTTCTGTAGTGAAAGGGCTATCTAAATTGGCTATACCAGACTGGGAAAGTTGCAGTAAATGAGCAGAAGTAAAACAATTGTCAAAAACCTTAGGATCAAGGAGATGTGGGCTACTGTATAATGAGTAATACAATTTAAGGACTTCATCAATAATATCTGTAGTAGACACATCAATTGTACCATTATCTTTGTGAATAGCATAAATTAGATTTATTTCTTTTTTGATGCAAAGATAGCTAAAAGTTTCCCTGACTTGCTTGCATTAAAAGCAAATTTAGCTTTCTGATTAGCAAATTGAATACCGGCTCTTTTGCTTAGCATTAATTATATTCAGATGTCAGTTTTTGCAATGTGGTTTTAATAACAATATTTTGGATAGATATAAATAATTGTTAACATTTTGAAATCTGTTTTTCTAATGTAATAATTTGGTGTTAAATGTCTTATCTTCATGGGCCATTATAGAAATAACCACCGCTCTTAAGTATGTTTATAGGCATACCATTTTATAATAGCGGAGGTAACACCATTCGGATTATGTGAGAAATACTCTTGAATAGCTGTTAAAATTGTGTCTTTATGAACATCTTTAAGGACAACATCTACATGCATGCTCCAACAGGAATGTGAGACATAGAAATGAATAACTTGTAAATGAAGTGAAATAATTGTGTGGTCTGAAATTTCAATGTTTCCAAAGGAAGGTTGAGTTATAGTCTTCATTATATCTCTAGACACTAATAAATCATCTAAGGGTGAGTAAGAGTTATGGGGATTGGAGAAAAAGGTGAATTCTTCCTAAGTGGGAAAATTTAGTCTCCAGATGTCAACAAGCTTAGTGCTTTTAAATAAAGTTCTGAGGGAGTGAAATGCTTTGGGAGGTGTAAATTTGATTGAGGATAGTCTATCTAAAAGGGGTCACTTATCAAATTAAAATCTCCACCCACAGTCAAGGAAAATTTCCCAAGTTGAAGAATTTCAGTGGTAATACGAGACCAGAAATTAGGGTCATCCGAAGTTGGTCCATAAATATTGATTACATGTAAAATTGTATTACCAAGTTTCACTTTAACCAAGAGAAATTGGCCCTCAATGTCAGATTGATTATCTAAAATTTGCAATTGAAGATTTTTTGAAAAATGAATAGCCACACCATTCTTTTTACCTGATGCTGGGGGAAAAGATAATCTGGCAAACCCATTTCCTTTGCATGTATGCTAAGAAGGCGTCATCAACATGTGTTTCTTGCAATAAACAAATATCAGCTTTTTACCTAGACAGATATTCTAAAATCCTCAAAGGTTTAACTAGATGTCTTAAACCCTTAACATTCAAAGAAACAATCTAAATTTTGTGAGCAGTATTCATGTACTAAGAAGTGAAATAAAGAGGAAAGACAGAGAAAAGAGTGAAGAGATATATACGATCTGAAATACGCAGCCGGAGAGATCAAACAAGTAGCCATAGAAACAAAGAAAATAATAAAATAAAGAACACATGTATATATAAAACAGTGATGTACATACATTGATATTAATGAGACACACACGTGCATATAGATGAAGAAAACAGAGAAGAGAGAGGTACACCAGTGCCTAAAAGAATATTAAATAGAATAACAGGAATGGTAAAGACCTAAAATACATGCCACATAAGATCTTCCATTTAAGCAATTAAGATAATAAGCTATAATACAGTCAAAACATGTTCAAGTTGAAGAGTCATGTGTATCCATTGAGAAAGGAGAGTGATTATCAAGAAAAGCTTGAAGATCTTCCGGACGGTGAAAGGATTGGAAATGTCATCTTTCCAGATACGCATGGTTTCTGGATCAAAGAATGCATATTTGAAGCCAGCGCTTTTTAGTCGTGGTCTCAAAGCTGCAAAGTCTTGTTGTATGGCAACAGTCTCCTTAGCAAAGTCTTGATAAATGAAGATTTTAGTGCCATTAACTAGAAGAGAGGGAATTTTTCAAGATGCTTTCTGGATTAGGATGAGATGGTGATGGCGAAGAACTTTGAAAATGACTTGACAAGGTTTCATTTGGCCTGGATTGTGATTTGATGAATACGATGTGCTTTACCAATCTCAATTGTTTCTGAGAACTTCAAGTTTAATAAATTAGGCAAAAGATTCTCAAGGTAGCGTCTACAGTCATTCCCTTCTATATCTTCAGGCAAATAAAAAATGTGCAAGTTATATTGCCTATTTCTATTTTCTAACTCAAGTAATCTAGTACTGATTGACAGAACTTTTGTAACAAGGTGTATTAGCTTATCTGTTTTTGTTATAATGACATTTATTTTAATCTCACTATGCGAAACCTTCATTGTAAGACCAGCCATATCTTTTTGTATATTTTTTAATTTCCATGGCAGGTATTTGACCTAACAGCCTGCAATTCCTCCAAAACAGTAGTAAGGGAAGTTTCTGATGTATCTACCATCTTTGACTTAACAGGTCGAGGAGATACTGTCTGCTTACGTTTATATGTTGGTGAAGTTGAAGCTTTGCTTTCCATATTCAACAACATTGTATAAATATAGGCAAAATGTAAATGAAAAACGGAAATGTAGATAAATATGCCAAACCTGTGTGGTAGTGAAATATCCAGGTGCAGCAGCTAAAACAAGCAATGGGAGGATACCAAGGTGAAGCTGCGCCCTTTCCAGACACAGAGCTCCACCTCCCTGACAGGAACTTCATAGCCAAAGCTGACGGAAGCCTCGGTGAAGAAAAGCTGGGAGTCAGATGAGTCCAAAAGCCATCTGCGCCACTAATAACCTGTAAAAATAAACTTTTTTATAATCAGGTAAGGGTCCACAACAAGAGGTATTAAATTATTCCTGTGAAATCAGCATTAAAAGCCTAGTTGTTAGGACGGGTATGCCGGAGAATCAGCGGCGAGCAGCCATCTTGAATTGCACCCTAGCTTGTCTCCTTGGATACATTTTAAGGTGGTCAGGAAGGCACCATTTATCATCCAGCAATTTATAGTGAGAGAGATATAGCCTCCACTACTCTGAGGGGGTCAGACCAGTTCCACATGGTCCCAGGATGGAGCCACACCTGTATCGCATCCTGGTGGGATACTTACTCCAAAGGTAATAATAGCTGCATCGGTTAAGTGTGCCAACATGAGTGGGGAAAGGAGGAAAAAAAATATGTACTTGTGTGGGTACTATAAACACAAGAGGTGAACTTGTAGTTACGAGTAGTAGGGTGTGTCAGTCTCTAAGGATCAACTAATAAAAAGTCTGATATCAGATCCAAATGGAGGCCTCTATCTGGTGAAGCAGGATAATTAGGGTGGGCTGATTTGTCAGTGTGCGGGTTGGGCACCAGCAAGTTCCAATTGCCTCAAGTATAGATTTAGTGGGGCTATGACAGCAAATGTTTCACTTTTGGCATGTACAGGGCTTTAGGCAGAACCAATCATGGAGGGACACTTTGAGAAAGATTTAGTGACTGTGGGGATCTCTGCAAGCATTTGCACCCTTAACGTGAGTTGCTTTGCCACCAAGATGGCACCCCCTTTACACTACACTATGATAAAGATGAGCAGAGTGAGATTCACCCGGCCTGGGTAAACTTGCTTGCATGGTATTCTTTACCAACCCAGCCCCAACTATGGGGCAGAATTACAAGAAACTGATGCATCTGTAGAGATGTGTCCGTTTCTCTGCGCCAGCCTGCAATACCCTTGCCCCACAATGGATTCACCATAATTACAATACAGTGCACCATGTTGCAAGGATTGACAGATGCGTCAGAAATTCTGACACATCTGTTGGCCCAAAAGTCACGCATTGCTGGAGTCATGTCGCAAACACGATGCAACTCCAGCAACCCATGTTGAGGCTTATACCTATTGTACTGCATCACTCCTTACGCCTTCTTCAGCAGGCGTAAGGTTTTGACACAGTGGCATCCTAGAAGTGGTGCAGTGAAATCTTGTAGATTTCACTTCGTCACTTTTACGAGGCTTTCCTGCATGGGAATGCGCACCCTGCATACACTACACCTGACACAGCTATAATGTGATGCAGGGCTTTACAATGTGACGCATCTCCATAGATGCGCCTCGTGGTAAATTGGGCGCATTGTTTACGCCACCACTGCCTCATAAAGTGACACAACAGCGGTGCAAAAGTGTCACAAGGGGCTTGGAAATGTGCCCCAAACTTTCTGACTTTCGGCATCCATAAGATGCGTCTTCTGCAAAAGAGCCAGAACAGTGTGTAAGGATCTTGTGTAATCAAGCATATTTTTATGCTTGACATAGGTCAACAAGCCTTTAACGTTCATAGAGACAACTTAAAGGGGTATAACATTCTTCATTGCATCCAGTTTGGGGCTGGACTGTCATGGGGAGAATGTGGTGTACATGCAGACATTGTAGGGGGTTAGGACCTGTAAAAGTGACTTGAAATAGGCCAGCAGGGTACTCTGTAGTTGGGCTGGAGATTAAGCCCAGGGGGGCGGCTCGCCCTTGCAGGTCACCCAGTTAAGTTGCTATCAGCAATTGGTAGGGGCCAGCCACAAGTATAGGCGTCAATGGAGGAGGGATAACTGAGAGGTGGGGCATAGGTGAAGCACGCTGGCATGAATCAAGTAGGGTAGCGGCCTGTAGACAGGATAAAGGAGGCATGGTGAACTTCAGAGAAGATCTAGACTTGTCTCAGACATGAGGTCCTTGTGAGTAGATATCTGTTTTGGCCTGATGAACCAAAGGTTGGAGAACTCCTGCAGTCAGCAACTCTCATCCTCTGGGGAGGTAGGCTGGGAGGCATGGGGCCTGTCTGTGGTGTGTTAGACGTCAATGTGGTCACCACCTACCTCCATCCTGAATGATTCAAAGAGTCCAAGAAGCCTTCCAGTAGTCCGGGGTATAAGAAATCTGTGATCTTGTTAGCATGCATTATGAGCATTGTGGATGGGTTAAGAAGGCCGTACCTTATATTCATGTATTTTAGGCGGTGCAGGTGTTGTAGACACTTTTACAGAAGGATAATAGTGTCCTGGGTAAATTCTTGTGATATGTATGATTTGTGCTAATTGAGCAAGAGCGCATATATTGATGTCAGGTCAATGAGAGCACTGCCCTGGCCTGTTGATGCCCTAAGAAACATGCAATGATTTGACATGGTCTGGCTGCTCATGTAGGTGGCGGGAGCAGATGCAGTGAGCTATCTGGAATTCGAGGGAGTTATCAAAAATCTATTTTGTTATAGCCAATAGGAATTCTTGGAGGAACCCTAGCATTTCCTCATCTTCTGTTTTCACTGGAACCCCTGAAAAACAGAGACTGGTGTGCCGATTCCGGTGCTCTAGCTCCACAATCTCTTTATGAACATACCAGTGATCCTGTTCCCAATCTACTGCAGAAGATAGTTGATGATCAATTCGATCCAAGCACCATTCCGCTCCAGTGAGGTGGGTGTTGAAGGAGACCTAGTTGTGGTGGATAGATTGAACGTTTATTGAAGTCTCGGATGTTTTGTTAGCTACCTCTTTCATAGTGGTCTTAAGAGCAGAGAGTTCTTGTAGGCTTGCCTTCAGGGCTGCCATCAGTTGAGTCTGTGTCTTTGCCATCCTTCTGCTTGCCCGCTACTGCTTTGGTGAAAAGAAGTTGCCTGGAGGGCTTCGACATCGTAGACCAGTGGGGTGGGTGGCAGGACAGGAAAATGGAAGGGTCTGTGGTGTACAGTCTGAGGGGCATATTTACAAGGCAATATCACCACCAGAACATCACTTTCAGTGATGTTCTGGTGGCGATATGCCCTTCTCCATATTAACAAATTGTCATTAAGCCACTTTTTGGGCCATATGTATCAAGAAAACGATTTGCGATTCTGAAATAGCGATTATTACCGTATCGCAAAATCAGAATCGCAAATCGGGATGTAACAACACAATCGCAAATATTTAGCGATTCGCCCAAAATCGCTAAATTTTTGCGCGATGCAAATCAGCGATTCCTTAAACGTCAAAAATCGCAAATTAGCGAGTTCGCACCCAGAAAATCGCACAATAGCGCGACCGCAGCCCGAAAATCGCTAAATTGCGATGTTTCCATGCGAAAAATCGCAATTTAGCGATTTTCTGGAAACATCCAATTGCAATCCTGATGCTCTATGATGACATCACCATCCAGGAAGTGAGTGATTTCCCATGGTGCTTCAGGATAGAGACAGAGAGTGTGAGAGTGTTGTTTGCTACTCAGGAGCCATGGCAGAAGGTGGAAACCAGGATGTCCCAGCAAGCCAGCAAGAGCAGCAAGAAGGGGAAGCAGGCAGGAAGAGGAAGCTCAAGTTCTCTGAGGCTGAACTAGAGACTAGGCATGAGCGAATTTTGCGGATCTCGCGTTCGCGAATTTTGCGGATTTGCGGATTCGCAATCCGCAAAATCCGCGAATTCCCGCGAATTTGCGGATTTTTTTTTTTTTGTGTTCGCCCGTGTTTCTGCCAGTTCGCGAGGGTTTTGTACACTTTCGCAAATTGCGAACTTACCTGTCGGGTCGCAAGTTTCGCGAACTTGTTGTTTCTACGTGTCCAGCCTGTTTGGGACACTCTTCTTCATCACTGCCACTCTCTGTCACCACTGCCACTCTCTGACTACTCATGCCACCCTCTGGCCCACCCATGCCACCCTCTGTTTCATCACCACACCCTCTGGTTGTCCAGTGTACATTATTTTCGGCAAAGCAAAGCACACCTTCCCTGCCTCAAGTGACCTGAATTAATTTGGGGCTGATTAATGTGTCACAGAATATTTTTTTAGCTGGCACCTGCTTCCTTAGTGCGCCCTGATTAGTGATCTTTTGCACTTGCTAAGTGCTTTCATTGTTGCAAAATTAGTTACAACACCTGCCCTGCCCCAACTGACAATAATGAATTAGGGGCTGATTAATGGATTTTAACTTCCAGCCTGGCTCCTGCTTGTCTCCCTTAGCTGTAATTCAGGACCTTTGTGGCATATGTGTAACTATTCTGAGGTTCAGAGCAGGGTCACATAATAGTTTCAACTGGCAACTGAACTCTGGAGGGGCCCCTCAGGAAGCACTGCAGGAAATGGCTACTAATGATGAGCCTGAACTTTTGAACCTGGTAAGTAGTTACTTTCAGTTTTGCTAAGATCGTATTTCTGCAATTTTGCACTTATTCGCGGGGCGCGAACTCACGCGAACAGTGCGAGCAGTGCGAGCAAAATCCGCTGCTCGCGGATTTGCGGATTTTGCGGGAGATTCGCAAATCTCGCGGATTGCGGATTTCCCGAAAATCCGCAAAATCCGCGAGCGGAACGGATTTTCCG
Source organism: Lissotriton vulgaris (assembly GCF_964263255.1). NCBI lineage: Eukaryota > Metazoa > Chordata > Amphibia > Caudata > Salamandridae > Lissotriton > Lissotriton vulgaris. The sequence continues at coordinate 245,075,579 of NC_141698.1, forward strand.
CCCACCCCTACTAGAGACCCTCATTACCGAAATGGTGCCCCACCATGAGGCATTATTTGGGAGGAGTTCCCACAAGGTGCCAGAAGCCAGCAAGAGACGGATTTGGGAGGGCATCCAAGCCAAAGTGAATGCCCTAGGAGTGATCCACAGGACAGTCGAAGTGTTGCTGAAGCGCTGGTATGACCTGCGCCAGCGCTCCAAGGAGAAGTTGAATGCCAGGCTGGAGCAGTCCCAGCTCACCGGTGGGGGAACCTCCAATGTCCCTGACTCTACACCACTGGAGGAGCTGGTAGAGGGCACATCGCTCCACAGAGTGTTGTGGGAATGTCCGTGCTCTACAGCTCAGCACAACCAGCTGCAAGACCAGGTAAGAAGCATGCCTCCCCACCCTAAACCACGCCCAGCAACCCCCTGCAGCGACCTAGGGATTAGGGGAACCACATGGCAGGCTACAGCAATTACACAGGCAGTCACAGCAATGCATTATGGGAGATGTAGTCACAATAGTCTGTAATGTTGAATGTAGCATCAGAATGTCACATTGTACACATGTGCAGGTCAGGAAAGGTGAATGACGCAAGTAAAGTCAGGGAACACTGTGAAAAAATGTATTTGAACATCACATGTAATGAAAAAATAAGTAATGTGTGCTGTTCTATCCACAGCACCTGCAAGTGGGAAGGCTACAGCCAGTGCAACTGAGACAGGACCCCAAGCCTCAGGAGAAGGCAGCCATGGCCATGAAACAGATGGGGAGGACAGTCCTTTCATCCGACCACAGGGACAAAGTAGGAGGAACGTGAGGCCATTTAGAATTATGGATGATGAGGATGAGGAAAATTAAAATGTGCAGTCTGATGCACCAGTACCTCAGCAGCAGGAGTCCAGACCACAGTCCAGAGGCAGGCGTAGACCCCGCACAGCCATCAGCTCCAATGTGCAACAAGATGAATCTGTGTTTGCCGGCCTAGAAATGCACATGCTTCAGGTTCACCGCCTGCAAGCGAAACACATGAAGGCCATTCAGAGAGAGATCAGGGCAGGGAACAGAGGAATACGCAAGGAAATCAGGGGGGCTGTGCAGGAGCTGACTGCAGAGTTGAGAGCTGAACGCGCAGCCAGGCGCAAAGAAATGGCCCGCATGGACCACTACACGTGTGCTATTAATCGCCTGGCCTCCTCCACCAATATGCTGGCAAGGCGTGCCATAGAGACCCAGCGTGAGTTCTCGCATGGTATCCAGGACATAGCCACTGTGGTAGTGCAGTCAACTGCCACCCTGGATGAGCTGCGTGCGCTGCGTACTGCTGGACCCGGGGTGCTTACCCCCAGTGAGGGGGACTCGCAGTCGGTGCGGAGCTCAAATACACCACCACCCACTGTTGAGAGGCGCCTTAGTGGCCGGAGCACCAGGCCTGCCACACAACAATAGGGACTGCAGCAAAATGACTATTCCACACAGGGGAGATATGGGGCCAGCAACAGTGTAGCACTTGCTGTACTAATGACTGATTTTATAGCACTGTGATTGAAACATGTGCTTTGGTTTAGGAGAGTTCATCCATGTTTTTTTGGATGTGTGACATTGTTGCAATTGGGAATTAAACACGTTTGCAAAGCAAGAAGTTGTCATTGTATCATTTTCACTCACCTAGAAGTAGTTCCGCATGATCTCATCACGCCTCTGTCGCCCAGCTGCAGCAGCAGCTACGCCAGCTTCCATGTGTATTGGTCCAGGTCCCTCCACGTCAGAGGATTCGGAGTCACTCAACTCCATAGGTGCCCCTTTCTTGGTTGCAATGTTGTGGAGCCTGGCACAAGCTACAACAATTTTGCAGCACGTCTCAGGGCTGTAATGGAGGGCTCCTCCACTTTTGTGCATGCATCTGAATCTGCTCTTCAAAATCCCAAATGTTCTCTCGATGGTGCCTCTTGTTGAAATGTGTGCCCGGTTGTAGCGCCGCTCCCCAGCAGTTGCAGGATTCAGGTAGGGTGTTAGGATGAAATCCCGGACTGCATTGGCACTGTCCCCTGTGGGTGGAAATGTTTAAAGGTCAGTCACTGTGCTGCACATGCTGGTCATGAGAAATGTGGGCTGACAGTGTGTGCTGTTACCTAGTAGGTATCCCTCTCCAAATTCCCCTCTTGAGAGTCTACGGTATAGCCCACTGTGACGGAGTATGAAGGCGTCATGTGTGCTTCCAGGGTACTTTGCCACTATATCGGTGATTATGTTTTTGGCATCACACACCATCTGTATGTTCAGTGAGTGTTAGCATTTCCTGTTCCGGAATACATACTCTATGTTTGAGGGGGGTGAAATGGCAACATGTGTTCCATCTATACATCCTATGACGTGGGGGAATTGGGCTATGTTGTAAAATTCCTGCTTTGTCTGTGCTAGTTCCTGTGGGGTGCTGGGGAAGTGTATGTGATGTTGCATCCTATGTGTCTTGGCGTCGAGGAACGCATGGAAAAAGCGCGACAGGGCACTTTGTGACACCCCTCCTGCAGAGGCTATGACCCCTGGAAACTACCTGAGGCCAGCAGGTGTAGTGAACAGAGGACCTGGATGTGTGTGGGCATGGCTTGTGTCCTGCGGGTGGGGTGTTCTAGGTGGGGCCTGAATTCCTCAATCAAATCAAGTATGCTGTCTTCCTCCAGTCTGTAATGGGTGTAGATATCCTCCTCAGTGCGTTGGAAGATGGTGGTGCGCAACCGGAATATCCTCTCCTGCCGTCCCCTCCTCTGCGCCAGAGCTCTCACTCTTCGCCTCCTCACTATCATGTACAGCCCGGACATTGTGGTAGGGAGTGTGTTGCATTCTGAGTTTCAATTTATACTTTGCACCTGGTTACCACCAGCTCCCACTTGATGGTAATTGCGATTCCTTATTTTGCGATTTTGCTTATTTCGCTATTTGCGATTGGTTGATACATTTCATTGCGATTTCTAAATTGCGATTTCCAGTTTTGCGATTTTCGCTAACAGGTTTCATCGCTAATTTGGAAATCGCTATTGTAATCGCTATTTACCACTTTCGCAACGTTTGGGAATCGCTAATTTGCGATTCCTTATTTAGCATGCGTTTTTTGCTTCATACATTGCGATTAGCGTTTTTTTTAGTCGCAAACACTATTTTTAACGAATCACAGCGTTTGCAACTGATTTTTGGCTTCATACATATGGCCCTTTGTGGCTTAACGCCGCCTTATAAATAAGGTCCCTGTACACCCATCACTTAGTGTGAAAGGGGCATACAATGGGTGTTGCTGTGGGTGTTCCACCACAATACCCATTGCTTTTAATGCTGCCCCAGATTTACAAGAGGAGTAAATCTGAGGCAGCAGCAAAAAATAACGTCATGCAAGAGCAGGCATTAGAATGGCAAAGTACTTTTATTTCTCCTTTATATTGCTTTTTCTATTTGTGCTGCATTCTGCAGCACACATAAAGAGAGCAACATGCCAAAAATTAGTGTTAATGTGCAGAAAGGTGCCCCTTCTTGCACATACACAATTATAAATAATGACAATTTGAAATGTGTGTGTGTGCTGCATTCTGCACACACATAGAAGTAACAAATCACCATTAGTGATTGTTTATGTGCAGGAAGGTGTCCCTTCCTGCACATAAACAATCATTCCCTTCAAAGCAGACAATCTTGCACTATAGTACAATGTTGCTTGTGTTGGCACTAGGCAGCTAATTTTAGAGCCAGAGCTAGGGAAAACACAGGGTTATGCCGTATTCTTTTGAATACGGCTCATCCCTGCAATTTGAAAATGTCAGAGCATGGCGCTGCCAAATGTGGCGCAGCACCATGCTCCGACATTTTCTTGTGAATATGCCCCAGAGAATTTAAAACAAGCAGGGGCAGTTAATGATGTACAGATGTACCTGCAAGCGGACGAGGAATTCCACTCCCAGACCACTTTCACAGCAACTAAGATAATCAATGTTTTTGATTGCATTTACTAAAATTTGGTTTGTGTTCCAGACATTTTTCGAATATTGTATCAGTCGTTGATCTGGCAGTGTACCTGGGTGCACCTTGTTGCAGCAGGAGTGCCGTCTGTGGCAGTACATCACATGTTAAATATTGTTCCTATTATTGGCCACAATTGTCTGAGTTTTTGTGCAGGACATCTTCTTCTACTGTAAATTGTAAATTGATACTTGTATAGCGCACTTCTCACCCGCAAGGGTCTCAAGGCGCTTGTACGAATACCGCTGTGGAACCCATCCTGGCTTTCCCTGTGAGGCGTCCACTCCGGGGCACCCCCAAGGGGGAGGCCAGGCATCCTTAGCGTTGTGGGGGCCGTTGTGGAGATTAAGCAAGCAAGCTATTGCCCAGAGTTGCAGAGTGGGACTCCATGATTGGAATAGGCACAGAAGCGACAATTATCAGGTCCGTGGAATTTTGAGCCCAAGACCCGCCGAGGCGGGGAATTGAACCCTGGTCCCGGGCTAGACCTCTGCATCAGGGTCTGCCGCTCTAATCATTGAGCCACACATCTCCACTGCTGCTGCAACCTTTGTAATAGAGGGACAAATCCAGGCAGGGTGCCGCTGATTAGTCACTGTGCTATAGTACCTGGTGCCGTGCTTGCCCTCCAACGGTGAGCCTAGTGGCGTGACAGGCATCAAGAGAAGCAGGTTGTTAGCCCGCATTTGGGCAGTCCCCTAAGCAGTGCGGCCCTTGCAGGTAAGAGCAGGTGGACTGGGTGGAGTGGGGGTTTTCAACAGATGAGGACGAGGGAACATTTATTATTTATTTAATTTTTCCTCATCATTGTCCATTGAAATCCCCCCTACTTGGCCTCACCGCTCTTACCTGCATGGGCTGCGGCTGCCTCTAAGGTGGCGCCCACAAAAAGGTCTGATGTATGAGATGGGAGTTGAGTAATCGGCACCGCGGACCCACAGTCGCTGCTTAGGTGTCTAGTGGAACAGTGCCTGTCACTCTGTTTGGGGACTTTTCTTGCCCCTGTGGGTCAAGAGCAAGGTGAGACCTGGGAAGAAAATCTGTTGAGGATATAGCGAGGCTTCGGCCCCTCCTATATTGGAGACGAGTTATGGTGACCCCAGAATTAGGCCACTATGCAGCAGCACTGATGGATGTCATCAAATTTGATCGTTTCCATACTATCCCATGGTTAAGGGAGTTGCGGGGGCTCCTTACAAAATTGAAATTGGACTATTTATGGGACAACAAAGACCTAGCTTGCTTCCCTACTAAGGAAAAGCTAAAAGATCTATACTGGGAAATTGTATATTTTACAATGTTTAGTGACAGCACAAGCGTAAATCTAACATCTCGCTTTTTAAATACAAAAATGTACCCCTCTTATGAACCTTTTTGGGACCTAATTGAAAAACCATACGATAGAAAACTTTATTTTCAATTTCGCATTGGTACACTACCTTTGAATGCGTTCAAGAAGCATTGGTCCCCGGCATGGGATGAGCATTGTCACCATTGTAATGAAGAAACTGAACACATCTCCCATTTCTTGTTTTGTTGTCCACTGTACTTGTCCCCCAGACGTAAGTGGTTAAAACCGGTGTGCTCAAAGTTGGGTACCCGAAGCCATTCCGAAGCCCTTAGGATACTTGAAACAGATTGCTCAACATTATTTGTGGTTGGTGTAGCAAAATTTTTGGCTTGGTCATGGCTAATCCGTACCCGATCATTAACGGCTATTGCATTACAATGAAATTATGTATATCCTTAATCTTGCTTTTTGCGACATGGATCATTGTCCTTTGTCTTTTAACTTATAGAAACGTTACTTTTTAAAGTGTAATAATGTGTTGTAATTTCGATGTACTTTTTACTATGTATTATTCGACATTTAATGTTTAATATGTATTTTTAGAAGTATTTTTATATGTAGTATTTATTGTATAGGGTTAGGTGAATGATTTTATGACAAATGTCGAATAAAGCTTTATAAATTGAAAAAATTGCAAGGTGTCATCGCTAGACAGCAAGCTGTGGTGGTGCTGTCTTCTCTTGCTCACAAAAAGTGGGGGTGCTTTGTTTGCTCAACCTCACTCCCCCATGAGGGGCAGCAGATCAGAGATCCATGCGCTGGGGGGCACAAACACAACCAGCCACTTCTGCGGTCACCAGCAGGCCAAGTTGCCTCTGTATTTGCGCTTAGTATCCAGGGCTGGACTGACCGTAATGGGCATCAGGTGTTTTCCTGATGTGCCGGAAGGGTGTGGCTGGTTTTGGATTGGTGCGGGTCGATTTTGTTACTGGGGGCCACTTTTGCAGCAATGCTGCAATATTGGACTCCTGTAACAAAAGCAACAGCAGTGCTTCATGCTAGCACGCCCCCTCAGTAACAGCAGTGCATCACAGTAGCACCCCCATCCTCCATGGGCTGGTCCTACTGAATTGCCAGTGCTGGTTTGTGTTCCCAGTTTGGCCCTGCACTGGATAGAGGTTGACAAGGGATGTGAACATTCAATGATCTCCACAATGTGGTGACCGACAAGGAGGACATGTCTTTAATACACAACAATGTGCGAAGATAAGGAAGATCTAAATTATATGGATAGGTGAATTGGCAAATGGCTTTACTGTGCATATCTCTGGGAGCACTGGTTTACCGGTTGACATTTGAAAAGTGGGCTTCCAACTTGCAATTGCCTGGTTGTTCACCCTGTTTTCAGAGAAGGGTGAAATTGTGTACCATCCCTGCCTGGACGATCAATACTGACATTTTTAATTATTGCCAACATGATCCATTTTAATTGTTCTAATTGTGCTCACTGAGAATTACCCAACTGACTTGGAGGTAGGAGGGGGCCTCCCTTCGCCATCTTGCGTTGGCGTGTATCGGCCCTTAACTCCATTTAGGTGGCCACACCTGGGAGGCCCCAGCACTTGCAGGAAAGGACGCTTGCCGGCATGTTCGCTCGAGGGGCCCTGAGGGTCAGTGGTGGCATAGACTGATCAGTGGGGGATTCTTGGAATGATTACCTTACCCACTCTTGCAGATACCGTGGGCAGTGGGCCACGGTGTCTCGCACAGTTGGGGGACCTGCCCAGGCAGGCCCACAATGATCAAGGTGTGGTCCTGAGGTAGCGGTGGAAGTTGGCCCCGGCTCCGATTGGGAGATCATCCTTGGGGGGGGCCTTTGAGAGGACTATGCCTTGAGGCCAACAAACTAAATGACCTGAATTGTGGAGCCTCTTGGCCTTCATCTGCGGTCTTGGGGTTCCATTGACTCGGACAAGGTACTATGCCCCCATGGTTGTGGAGATGTGAACAGTTGAGCCCCCTCTAGGGCTTAAGCAGACCCCCTTTTAGGACACATATTGCAGAATGTCCACAGGGGATTAAGGTGCGATCTGACTCACGGTGTGAGCCCTTTCCCAAACAATTTGCTTGAAGTGCTGGAGGAGAATGGGCATAGATGCCCGCCCAGACATTACCTGGGGGGCCACACACATCAGAGTACTGACTCTCTTCCCTGGCGTGAATGTTTCTTTGGGGGGCCCAGAGACCCTGAGCCATAGAACGTGTGGGTGGTGCATAGGTGACCCTCCATCGACCCCCTAGTTCTTCTTTGCTACTGGTGTGCAACACAGAACCCAGGAATCATCGTAACTAGCTATCTTGCTCCCTCCAGGCAATGGGGAGCCCTGGGGAGCCCTACAGATAAACCATGGGAGAAGAAAAACAGCCTAGAACCCAGACTTCATGGGGCTGTATATATAAGTATACACGGCCCATGAGGGCTGCTGACAAGGATCTCCTATCAGCGGCTGCTCTGGCCCGTCCGAACCACTCAGCCCCCAACTTGCAGGCAATCAAGGGCTTGAGATCCTCCATGGAGGGGGAAATGGATGAAACCAAGGCATACATGTCTCTGTTGAGAACGGACTTGCAGAACACAGCAGCAAGGGCAGCAGAGACCAAGGATTGAATCTCAACAGTGGAGGACATACTCTGTGCACTACAATACACCATCACTGGCCTCCAGAGAACAGTGCATCACATTGAGTTACGGATGATCCAACATATGATTTGGGTTGGTACCGGAAGGTCCAGCGGTAACGTCCCCCACCCAATCTGCACAGATCCATGGCACAGAGACCCCCGCCTGGAGCCCCACCTTGCCCCATAATTGCCTGCATTTTCAACTTTGCCGCAGGTGACAAGATTCTTAAGACCTCTCAGCAACAGGAGACTCTGACATGCGACTCTGCCTAATTATACCCTTAAAGTTCAGCAACAAAGATGGACCTTCCTGAAAGTCGAACAGAAGCTCAGAACACACCAAATCCAATATATGTTGCTTTACCTGGCACGCCTGAAAGTCATCTTACAGAAGAAAAGAATTATTCTTCAACACACCCAAAGCAGCTTGGACATGACTAGCGAAGGGACCTCCTTTTCAGTGCGTTGCATCTTCTTCGCCCACGTATTGCAACAATGAAGTGCTGATAGAGGTATGGGGCATCTGACTGGTCCTGGCATTTGCAGCGGGAAACACCCGTCTGCTACAAACCTAGCAAACTTACCAAGGCCCTCCTGTTTCAATAAATCAATCAATCAATCAGGACACTTGTAAAGCGCACTATAGGCGCTGGGGGGGGGGGGGGGTGACGGGACGCTGCTACTGAGAGCCAGGTCTTGAGTAGTCTTCTGAAGGCCAGTAGGTCTTGGGTCTGCCGTAGGTTGGGGGGGGTGGGGGGACGCTGCTACTGAGAGCCAGGTCTTGAGTAGTCTTCTGAAGGCCAGTAGGTCTTGGGTCTGCCGTAGGTTGGTGGGGAGGGTGTTCCAGGCCTTGTTGACGAGGTGTGAGAAGGATCTGCCTCCGGCTGTCGTTCTTCAGATGCGGGGGACAGCAGCGGGGGTGAGGTTGGCGGAGCGGTACGTGTGGGTGGGGGTGTAGAATCTGAGTCATCTGTTGAGGCACCCTGGGCCTGTTTTGTGGAGTGCCTTGTGTGCATGGATGAGGAGCTTGAAGGTAGTCCTCTTGTTGACGGGGAGCCAGTGTAGGTTTCTTAGGTGGGAGGTGATGTGGCTGCGGCGGGAGATGTTGGATCAGACGTGCTGAGGAGTTTTGGATGCGTTGCAGCTGCCTTAGGAGTTTGGCTGATGCTCCTGCTTAGAGGGTGTTGCCGTAGTCCGGCCTGCTCAGGACTAGGGCCTGGGTGACTGTTCTTCTTGTTTCAGTGGGGATCCATTTGAAGATCCTGCGTAGCATTTGGAGGGTGTTGAAGCAGGAGGAGGAGATGGCATTGACCTGCTTAGTCATAGTGAGGGTGAAGTTGAGGATGACCCCCAGGTTGCGTGCATGGTCTGTGGGAGTTGGAGCAGTTCCCAGTGCTATCGGCAACCAGGAGTCGTCCCAGGCCGAAGGGGTGGACCCAAGGATGAGGCCCTCCATTTTGTCCGAGTTCAGCTTCATTCAACTGACTCTCATCCAATCGGCGACGGCCTTCATTCCTTCATGGAGGTTGGTTTTGGTTGTGTGAGGGTCTTTGGTGAGGGAGATGATCAGCTGGGTGTTGTTGGCATAGGAGTTAAGGTTGAGGTCGTATTGACGGGCGACTTGGACGAGGGGTGCCATGTAGATGTTGAACAGCGTCGGGCTGAGGGACGAGCTCTGGGGTATGCCGCAGATGATCTCGGTGGCATTGGAGCAGAAGGGGGGAGGCGGACACTCTGGGTTCTGCTGGAGAGGAAGGATGTAGTCCAGTCCAGGGCCTTACCTTGGCTTCCCACGTTGTGTAGGTGTGTGCATAGGGTGCGGTGGCAGACTGTGTTGAAGGCGGCTGATAGGTCAAGGAGGATGAGGGCTGCTGTTTCTCCGTTGGGTAGCAGGGTCCTGATGTCATCTGTGGTGGCGATGAGGGCGGTTACGGTGCTGTGGTTGCTACGGAAACCGGACGGGGATGGGTCCAGGATGCTGTTGTCTTCGAGGTAGTGTGTCAGCTGTTTGTTGACTATTTTCTCGGTGACCTTGGCCGGAAAAGGGAGCAGGGAGATGGGACAGAAGTTCTTGAGGTCCTTGGGGTCCGCCTTTGGTTTCTTGAGTAAGGCGTTGATCTTGGAGTGTTTCCAGCTTTCTGGGAAGGTTGCTGTCTCGAAGGAGATGTTGATGGCCTTGCTGAGATGGGGTGCGATGGATGCGCTGGCTTTGTTGAAGATGTGGTGGGGGCATGGGTCTAGCGGTGAGCCGGAGTGGATGGTCTTCATGATATCGCTGGTGTCCTTGTCGTTGATGCTTGTACAGGAGAGTAGCTGGTTGGTGCGTTGGACCAAAATCTTACTCACAAGAAGGCATCTCACTCTCCAACTGTGGTAGGGGCTTTGGACCCATGACACGTTCATACCTACTGTGGTCTTATTATTATTAATCTCAATAAATGGAAATGGCTCACAGCTGAGAACATGGACCTATATTCTTTTTTTATGTGGGTATTGTTATTGGGATTGTTTTTATGTTGAAGAGGAACAAGGTTGGAATTTGGTTGCCCAGTTGGCAACAGTTCCTAGTGTATTCCACAACAGGTACTTCATGTTCTCAAAGTATGGGCAGGGGGATTGAATGGTTTTCTTACTGTTTTGTATTTTTGTTATCTTTAAAACTATGGCAGACACCACTAAACACTGGCATAACTGCCTCTAAACCTCCCACAAAAAGAGTTACCCCAGTTATGCCAAAAGGGACCGGGTAGGTATAGCTCACCAAAAACAAGATTACCATATGTGCTGTACTACTGACCACAAGTTGTATTCACTGATCCAAATCACATGATCCGATACTCAATGTCTAACAAGTCTCTTTGAATTAAAAAAAAATTATTTCATACAATACAAAAAGATACTTTTTGCTTTTAACATTTAAAATGTGTTACAAATCATCATTGCAATACATCTAATTATCAAAATGAATTTCAATCCAAACATGAAACAATACAGTTGTCTAATTATCACATTTAATTTAGAAAACATGGAAGATTGTGCCCCAGAACAATATCTCAAGCAACAGTGTGTCAATAAATTGTATCAAATACCAAAGTTATCAGAGAACAATATGTCGACGCAGTGGTTCATTATCTTATTATTTTCTTGCCACTTCTTCAGGACTCATTCATATTTCACAACTCTTTCATATAATTCATAAAAAATCAGACAATATATCTAAAAGCAAAGAATAAAATATAATTAAAAATCTTTTTGTTAACATGGACTCTATTGGTTTAGTGCACACTCCCACGTCAGGATATAATGATTGTAACTAATTAGCTTACTATTCAGTGATGCTACGTTTCATAGTCAATTAAAGACCCTTAGTCACTAAATTTACTTTGAGTTAATTTTTAAAAGTATAAAGTAAAAGGTAAAAGTTTATGGAGACCTGGTGGATAGTCCGTTAGAAAACCTTAGTCAGTTTGTTTACTTTTAGTTCAATCTAAAGAAAGTAAACATATGGAATCTCACCTAAATTTCTTTTAGTAGGGAAATTCCAGGTATGCAGACATATTTAAATCGTATTCCACCTTTTCAAAGATATGTTTTCTTCAATTAATATCCTTTATAGTATCCTAAAGATAATGAACCCATTGTTAGCATCCCTTTACTAATGGTCCATTCACTTTATTGAAAAGCCCTTCCCATAACTTACTTGAGAAAAAGTGGAACTTATTCAGACTAAGAAAGGCCTATTTGGATGCAATCTACAATAAGAAAATTGTATTTCACCTGTTAAAAATATTTTTATACTTTTAATAATTTGGCAAATTTGTGTATAAACTTTAGTATACACTAGTATAATTATATACTTCAACTATAAACTTACCCTCAGAATTATTCATTTACTCTCCTGTTTCAGTTACGGAGATAGCTTAATTAGTCGCCTGTAATCCTATCTTATTCCACTTTTTTTGGGACCATTCCAATTGATCGGATCCAAAGATACTGTATTGGAAGTAATATGTAGTCTATTTCAAAATGTATTAATTATCCTCATATATAATACATCTACCACTCTTATCTTCTCTTTCTTATAGTTTCATTTGTTGATAAAGACATGTGAAGTGTTACTTGGAAATAATTTCTATCCTACCCTTCATACATAAACATATTTCTTAGATGTTTAATTTTTTTAATTATTTTTCTATCCGTAACTTATTAGACATTCCACTTTGCCTACTACTTTTCAACTGACTCCCCCTTTCTTTTACACAGCGCTGAGATAAAATTTATCTTAAATTTCGTGCACCGGTTTCGTGCAGGCGATTCATTAAATCTGCCAGCAGGGCCTATTCCATCCTTACCCTGTATCGGTATACATCTATTTAGGCCTCTTTTCTGAGTTCCGTTAGTTTCCCCAGAGTAAATTGATGCCTGGAGGGTTCTTCAAAGATTAGAGGCCTGCTGGTGGTCTATAGTCTCCCCTTACTACTATATTATTGGCTACAATCTGGCCATACATAAACCATTGATTGGAGGGAATACCATACTTCTGCTGAATAGTTTCGAACCCCAGGATGGAATCCCCTTCCATGATGTCCCCCAAAGTCTTCACTCCCTGCTCCTTCCAGATCAGACAATTCCTGTCAATGCCAAATTGAGGAAAAAGGCTAGAGTTCCATAGATGGAGGTAGGCATTTATCTTTGGAATATTCAGGATCTTTTGGGCAGCGTTCCAGGCCCCCCAAGCCCCTTCCAAATCCTTATACTGCGATCTCTTATAATATCTGTGCTCAACTTCACACATCAATAGACCCAAAGCCTTCCTCCCCAATAACAGCTCAAATATGGAGGGAGGACACTGATTACCTCCATTTACGTTATACGAGCTAACACCTGGTTGAAAAAGTGTGGTCATTTGAGTCAGCAAGCATGTCCAGTGGTAGAGCCTAAGATTCGGCATAGTCAGCCCACCCCTTTCTCGAGGAAGTGACAAATATTTTATAGAGCGCCTGACCTTGCCATACTGCCATATACACCTTATGAATATTGATTCAAAAATTGTAATCACTCTCTCTTCTAAAAGAAGAGGTATAGCCCGGAACAAGTACAACACTTTGGGGAACATTGTCATTTTTAACACATTCACCCTACCTATCAGGGATAGATGTAGCACATCAATTCTTTTCAATTCAGTCTCTATTGTTTTCATAAGAGGCAAATAGTTGTCTGCAATAATTCTGTCAACAGAGGCGTTCACTCTCACCCCAAGATAACCCGCCGAGTCCACATATCTAGCATCTGCCTTAATGATGTTTTTGATACAGATTATTCGCGTTTTCCCTCATTCAGTAGGTACCCTGACTGGCTGCCAAACTCCTTTGCTAATTGAGCCAGAATTGGCATCGCCTGCTCGGGATCAGAGGATATTACCGCCAGATCGTCGGCATAAGCCAACAATTTATTTACATAGCCATTGAGCACTACTGGGCTAATCTGCGCACAACCAAGAATCCTCAGAATCAGGGGATCGATATATAATGAGAAAAGGATCAGCGAGCATGGGCACCCTTGACGCGTCCCCCTCTTAATTAGGATCTTATCAGAGCTCTCCCCCATTACTTGGACTCGGGCTGCAGGATCTTGATACATTGCGATAAGAATACTCATAACCTTAGGGCCGAAGCCTCTGCCAGCCAGTATACCCCATAGATATTTCCATACCGCGCGGTCAAAGGGTTTTTCCGCATCAAGGAGGATCATGGCCTTCCCCCCCGCGGCAGCATGGGCATCAAACAGCGCTATAGCTCGCCTAGTGTGGTCAGTCATGCCTCGCACCAGAACAAACCCATGCTGCCACGGAGAGACAAGACTGCCAATGATCCCCCCCAATGTCTTGGCACAAACATTTGAATACAGCTTTGTATCCGCGTTAATGAGTGAAATTGGGCGGTATGACCCAGGGTTTTCCTTTGGTTTCCCCTTCTTATGAAACACGATCATATTTGTTTCTTTCCATGAGTCTGGTATTATACCTGAATACAATATCCCATTGAAGAGGTCCAACAGCAGTGGGGCAATCTCAGTTTCAATACTCTTGTATACCTCCAAAGGAATACCATTGGGGCCTGCGGCTTTGCCAGCAGCTAGCTCCTGTAATGCCGCCCTAATCTCACTCATTGTCAGATCCTTATCCAACTCTTCTCTCCCCTGTTCATCCAGCACAGGCCCTCCATCCCCAAACTCCTCACTAGTACTACTAGAATCCATCTCCTCATTATACAATGATTGATAAAAGTTTTTAAACACCCGTAGTATATCCTTTGGTTGGGTATATCTTGCCCCCCTCCTGTATACTAGAGATCACATTCTTGGCCTTATCTTGTCTAATTTGTAGCACCAGTGCTCTACCCGCTTGCTCCCTAGTTTCATAAAGCTTCGCCCTAGAGGTTTGATAGTCGCTAATTGCTTTCTGGGTTAATAATTTCTGAAGTTCTGCTTTTATAATCATCAGTTTTTGTTGGCTCTCAACACCTTCCTCTCCGTTTCCAATATCTCTGGCATGCTGTTCTTCTGCTGCAGCTAATTGACCCCTGAGTCTCTCTCCCTCGCTCCTATCCTCTCTCCTTAACCTTGCAGAACAACTTATGGTCTCACCTCTTAGGGCAGCTGTAAATGCATCTCATACACCCTTTCTCGACGTACTATAACGGTTTGCATCAAAAAACTCCACTGTCCATTTCTTAAGATGTTCTACAAATCTATTATCCGCTAATAACCTTCTTTCGAATGTCCAGCTAGTTTTTTTCCTTGCTACATTTTCCAGCTCATAGGACAGTATCAACGGATTATGATCCGATATTACTTTTGGGAGTTTCCTAATGCTGACCTTTTTTATTTCTGAAGAGGATATTAAAACATAATCTAATTTGATGTATTTCTGAAAAGGGTTTGAAAAAAACGTAAAACCTAGGTTGTTTGGCTCCTTATCCCCCCAGACATATAAGGGCGCTAAGTACCCAGAACACTCTAGGTTTCCGCCCTACATATGAGGACTGATTATACCAATCAACAGATATGTTTAAATCTCCACAAACTATAATTGGGGTGGGCCAACTGGCTAAGTCTCTTTCCAAAGCATCGAAGACCTCGGGGTCATCCTGATTGGACCCGTAGATCACACATGATGTGTAACCCATACGTAACTCAGCTATTGCCCATCTCCCTAGGCAATCGGCTTTGACCGTTTGGCCCCCCCCCCAAGGATGATCTTGCTAGGATAGCGACTCCCCTAACTGAAGAGGTTTGCAACAAACAAGCCAACATCTCAAAGCCTCTTATATTCATCAGATTCCTCTTTGCCCAGGGTAGAAGAGTCTCCTGGAGGCATAGTACATCAATTCCATTAAACTTAACAAAGTGAGATAACCTTTGGCGCTTCCTCCAGTCATTCAACCCCCCAATAATAATTGTGCAGATTTTATTGTTCAAAATTCTGTTGATCTAAGTTACCACCTTCGATCCTTTGAAACAATTGTATCTGAAGCTCGGCTGTACCTTTACCCAGACCGAACAAAAAACAAAACAAAACCACATAGCATCAGAATATCTCATTTTTCAATTTTTCTCCTGTACCTCCCCCACCGCTTCCTCCAACCCCCTCCTCCCCCTCTGCCCCCTACCCCCCCCCCCCCCCCCCTCAGGACCCTGCACCCTCCCTCGTGAAGCGCTCAGACCAAGGTCTGTGCATGTGATGATTTGCAGTTAAAACAGTGAGGACTAACTTAAAAACAAAACAAAAGTAAATGTGTCAACCGTGATACCTCTTATTATATTAACTTCTATCAATGAGCCGTACTTAACCACCCTTACCAAACTGCACTATAGGACACAAAAAGTGAATCATTGCCTGCCTAAAGAGTCTAGATACTCTTGCGCCTTTATTTCTGATGAAAAGTATTGTGTCCGCCGTTCATTGATTATCTTCAACTGCGCTGGACTTATAAGATAGGCTGCATTTTTTTCTCCTGAAAGGGCTTGATCGACTGTCTTAGTCTCCAGCGCCTCTCCACCGTCGTATGGCAAAATTCTGGGTGTACAAAGAATGAAATCCCTTTGCTAGAGCTCTTAGCATCTGGCCTCGCTTTTTCCGCTATAGCCTGCCTCAGGATGAAGTTGCCCAGGAAGATTAAAATTGCCCTTGGTTTATCCCCTTCCCTTATGTTGCGGCGCACTTTGAAGGGAGTCCGGTGTGCCCTCTGTGTTTCTCCGGACCAATTCCAGCTAGAAAGTTCGGGGAATGCAGACTCGAAGAGCTTGATGACATAGGCTCTAACATCTGCCCCTTCTACTCCCTCGGGTACTCCCAGCACCCTGAGATTATTTCGTCTGAGCCTGTTCTCCATGTCCTCTAGTTTCCTTTAAATATCAATGACCTGGGCACCTTCGGACACAACTTTACTAGTAGCCGCGGCCACTTCTGTTTCCGTAGTGAGTACCCTCTCCTTGAGGTTAGAGACTCTGTTCCCCACATTGACACAGGCATTAGAGAGTTTTCTGACCACGCTCTGCATCTTCCTCATTGCCGCTTAGGATTTGCGGCTATCCTGGCGTGCTTCCTCCCTGTGTGCTAGAATTGCCTGATGGATCACCTCCAGGATTTGGGGTTGAGTTGCTTCCAAAATAGGGCTGCCATGGAGTGGCATTGAGGAGGAGTGATCCCAGCTTAGATCTCGTTGGGGCTGCTCATGTGATTTTGAAATTGCAGCAGATTTTATTGCAGTCGCTGTAAGTTCTTGTTCAGGGTCGCTCTCAGACTCTAAATTACTGTTCCCCAAATGGGAGCTTCGCTCATCTTCCTCTTCTGACCATTCCGCACCATCCGAGACTGAGAAGAAGCACTCGCTGGGGACCTTCTCTATCTCTGAGTCCTGAGTACTATTACCGTTACCAGTATCTGCGGGGCCTGAGTTTCCAAATTCTTCCCTTATAGTCAGGTCGCCATTATTTGTTATAGAAGCTTCGGGGGCCCGTTGAGCCTGTTGGCCCTTTGTAGCAGCCAGACTAATCTGCTCCTGGGGAGAGCTGTCTCCGCTCCCTGCATTACACATATCTGATTGCTCTATCTTATCATTGCCAGTGTTTTTTTCCACAGTGGCCGGCCCCAATAGGGTAGCCATCGGCTGACCTGCTGGCTGGGAGTTTGCATTGACAATACCTGGCGTAGGGTGAGACTCTGGGATACAACCAACATCCTTCCATGGAGGGGGGTTTGCATAACGCCATCACCAGCGAGGGCAATCAGCCCCTGCTTTGAGCCTGCAGCCTCCTGAGCATTATTCCCCTACCCCACATCCATAGCCGCCACAGTCTTTGTGCCTTTCTCCTTACCGCTTCTTGAAAATAGCTCTGCAATTGAGGCCATAGCCTGGCGAGTCCTGACCGAGATCTGCTTGCTTTTTTTTACTGGTTCCACAGGGGGCCTCTGCATCTCCCGCGGTGTCTCTCCCCCATCGGGTGTCACCTCCTCAATTTCCGCCTTCTTCCGAGCTGCCACTGCAGCCTTTGAGCCTGATTTTGGTGCCATGACGCCTCTCTGCCTCCACGAACTCCGTAGGCACCTTTCAGCGAGTCTTTCTTCCAGGCTGCTCAGTCTGCTCTGCCTACTCGCGCCCGTTTGGATCCTCCAGCAGGAAGAGAGGAGCGCTCTGACGAATGCTGCCGACTGTGTGACTGAGCTCGGCGTCCCCAGCCTGAACACCCGACAGGTACAGGCAATTAACATCAAATCCTTCGGTTATTCAAGATCCAATTTTTGGGCTGTTGGTGTACGGCTAAAAATGAGGTTTTTAGTTCTAATCCATGTCCTCACTGTAACGCTGCAAACGGCCACCACTACTCGGCCGCCATCTTGCCTTCTTGAGCTGACTTTTTTTAATGTCAGATTTTATTGAGCTTTTTTCAATACAGCCAACCAGAGTCTATGTAGCTAATTTATGCTGTGAAAATTCCGACAAGCATTGGCATAGCCAATAGGTCTCGCCTTTGGGACCTTATAAGTGTTTAGTTATCCGGCACAATATCCTTGGTGCAACAACATCAAGTGTTGCATGGATAAACACATATAAGGTCCCAAAGGCGAGACCTTTTGGCTATGCCAATGCTTGTTTTTCTTATGATCTCAGGGCAGCGCTCTGTGCATCCTTGAATTGTAAATCCGGACCCAGATTAAAACTGTTCTTTTCCTAGAAATGCCGACTCGCTGTTTACTTTCCCTGAAGGGCACACAAGGACAGGTGGCTTTTAGGTGCATGCCTAATATGGTGAAATGTGAATCCGATGGTTTTAGCTCCAACCTTTCACAAGGAGGGAAGTCAAGGATGATTTTTAAAGTGTTTTATTTTCTTTTTTTCACTTTTGACCGCAGAAAATTGGTGGATTTTGGTGAAACCTTCCAACTTTGGAAGCAAAAGGTGATTTCGGAACAGTGCATGCGATGTAATCTGTACTGAACTGGTGCTGTTCCACCATTAATCATAATATACATCATAATGTCCTTAAGAGGATGATCCGTGATTAAAATCCTGTATTATGTGGCATTTAGAAAAAACAGCCTCTGGTTCTTGATTGGGTTTGATTCAGCTTGTTCTAGTGATAAACCATCAGGTGAGTGGGAGCACTTTACACCAATCAGTGACACACGTGTGGTATTCGGTCATGTAATATACAAAAGAACGTATTTAATTTATAGATTGTGGATGATACCTACGGTACGACTAAGGTTATTTCACATGTTTTGTACAGAATTGAAAATGCAACGTTTTTCAAACCTCTTTAGCAATTTTTAACCAAATTTTATGACATTTGAACTGTGTGTGAAATTGGTGTCAGGACGTTTTTCGAGTTGGTGGTCTCGAGCCAAAGATGCGGAGTACTCCGCCTTTTATCTGCCGAGAGGTTCAACGAGATGCGATTTCATCCGTAGTTCACGTTTGTGCAGAACAAGCAAAGGGCATTTGGCCCGTGTCTGGACAATGTGAGCTGCTAAGTACTCGCAATGACATCACAACTTTATATTGCGCTCACTTCCCCTCATGAGTTGTTGAAGCGCTTTTCAGCCACTAGCACGTTTAGGATTAGTGGTGGTTTAGTATATGGAAGTATACATTGTTCATTTGTTCATAGTATCACAACAAAATGGCGTCAAGTCAAGTCAAGTCAAGTCAGAGAATTTATATAGCGCACTACATACCCAGAGGGTCTCAAGGCGCTTAGGGAGGGGAGGAGGATTACTTGTCAAATATCCACGTTTTAAGTTGCTTTCTAAATGCTAGGTGGTTCTGGGTAAGACGAAGGTAGGAGGGGAGTGAGTTCCATGTTTTAGCTGCCAGGTATGAGAAGGATCTGCCTCCCATGGTGGTCTTGTTGATGCAGGGTACAGTGGCGAGGGCTTGGCTGGAAGAACGTAGTTGGCGGGAGGGGGTGTAGAAGGATAGTCGTGAGTTGAGGCATTCTGGTCCGATGTCGTAGAGTGATTTGTGTGCGTGGGTTAGCAGTCGGAAAGTGATCCTCTTATTGACGGGTAGCCAGTGGAGGTCTTTCAGGTGGCCAGAGATGTGTTTGTTACGCGGGATGTCTAATATGATCCTGGCTGAGGCGTTTTGGATTCGTTGGAGTTTCTTCTGGAGTTTAGCGGTAGTACCTGCGTAGAGGGTGTTTCCGTAGTCCAGTCGGCTCGTGACCAGAGCATGGGTGACTGTTTTTCTGGTTTTGGTGGGGATCCAACAAAATGTTTTTTTGAGCATGCGAAGAATGTTGAAGCAGGATGAGGATACGGCGTTGACTTGTCTGTTCATTGAGAGTGAAGAGTCCAGGATAACGCCTAGGTTCCGTGCGTGGTCTGTCGGGATGGGTGCTTTCCCAAGGGCTTCCGGCCACCAAGAGTCGTCCCATGCAGAGGGGGAGGTACCTAAGATGAGGACTTCTGTTTTATCTGAGTTCAGTTTCAGACGGCTTTGTTTCATCCATTCGGCAACTTCTTTCATTCCTTCGTGTAGGTTTGTTTTGGCGGTGCTGGGGTCATTGGTGAGAGAAAGGATCAGTTGAGTGTCATCCGCGTAGGAGATGATGTTGAGGTTGTGTTGGCGAGCGATGGCCGCAAGGGGGCTCATGTATACGTTGAAGAGAGTGGGACTGAGTGAGGATCCTTGTGGTACGCCACAGATGACTTCAGTGGCCTCGGACTTGAATGGTGGAAGGCGGACTCTCTGGGTTCTTCCGGTGAGGAACGAGGTGATCCATTCAAGTGCTTTTCCTTGTATTCCGATGTTTCTGAGGCGTTGTAGAAGGGTGCTGTGGCAGACTGTGTCGAAGGCTGCAGAGAGGTCGAGGAGGATTAGGGCGACTGTGTCTCCATTGTCCAGTAGAGTTCGAATGTCGTCAGTTGCTGCGATGAGGGCGGTCTCAGTGCTGTGTTTTGCTTGGAAGCCAGATTGTGAGGAGTCGAGGGATTTGTTGGCTTCGAGGAAAGCGGCGAGTTGGTTGTTGACAGCTTTCTCGATGACTTTGGCTGGGAAAGGAAGGAGCGATATGGGGCGGTAATTTTTGAGTTCGGTGGGGTCCGCTGTGGGTTTTTTCAGAAGGGCGGTGAGTTCAGCGTGTTTCCAGTTTTCCGGGAAGGTGGCGGAGTTGAAGGAGTAGTTGATGACGTCTCGGAGGTGCGGTGCTATGACGGAGTCTGCTTTGTTGAAGATGTGGTGAGGACATGGGTCTGTGGGGGATCCTGAGTGGATAGAGTTCATCAGGCGGATGGTGTCCTCAGTGGAGATTGGGTTCCAGTCGTTAAGAGTGTTCGAGGGGGGAGAATGTTCAGCATATGGTTGGGTGGGTTGGTCTCCGGGTTGGTTGTCGAAGCTGTTGTGGATGTCGGCAATTTTGTTGTGGAAGAATAAAGCCAGAGAGTCGCAGAGGGCTTGAGAAGGGGTGATGTCATTGGAGTTGGCCGAGGGGTTGGTGAATTCCTTGACGATGTTGAAAAGTTCCTTGCTGTTGTGGGCGTTGTTGTCTAGTCGATCCTTGAATGCTGTTTTCTTAGCCTTTCGGATTAGTTGGTGGTGTGTGCGGGTGGCGTTTTTGAAGGCGTCCTTGGTGCTAGTGGTTGGGTCTTTTTTCCAGGCCTTTTCAAGGGAGCGGCAGAGTTTCTTGGACTTCTTAAGATCATCGTTGAACCATGAGGCCTTCTTGCTGCCAGGTTTGCGTTGACGTTTTTTCAGTGGTGCTAGGATGTCGGCGGTGTTGGATAACCATAGGGTGAAGTTGGTGGCGGCTTGGTCTGGGTTAGAAGAGTGTGCTGGGGTATTTAGAAGGAGCGATGAGGAGATCTGGTCGATGGTGATTTTGTTCCAGTTTCTTTGCAGAGTTGGTTGGAGGTGGTTGGTGGGTTTCGGCTTGTTGTAGGTGAAGTGAACGCAGCTGTGGTCAGTCCAGAGGAGATCCGTAGTGTGGCTGAAGGAGACATGATTGCTGGAGGTGAAGATGGGGTCGAGTGTGTGACCTGCGATGTGGGTGGGGGAAGTGACCAGTTGTTTGAGTCCGAGGTTGGCGAGGTTGTCCAAGAGGGTGGTGGTGTTGCGGTCGTTGTTCTTTTCAAGGTGAAAGTTGAGGTCTCCCAGAAGGATGTAATCTTTGGAGGGGAGCGCGTGAGGAGTGATGAAGTCTGTGATGTCTTCACTGAATTTTGCGCGGGGTCCTGGTGGTCTGTAAAGGAGGGTGCCTCTAAGTGTGGTCTTGGGGTCGATGTGGATCTGGAAGTGAAGGTGTTCAGAGTTGGCGAGGTTGACGTCAGAGCTGGTTGAGATGTGGATTGATTTTTTATGGACGATAGCGATTCCTCCTCCTGTGTGGCCGGTACGGTCCTTGCGTGTGATCTTATAGTCTTCAGGGATGGCAATTGTGATGTCTGGCGCGGAGGAAGCGTTCATCCATGTTTCTGTAAGGAAGGCGATGTCTGGAGAGATGGTGTCTAGTAGATTCCAGAGGTCAATGGCATGCCTGTGGACCGAGCGGGTGTTGAGCAGGATGCATTGTAGGTGGTTGGGGTCGGGAATCTGTGGTGTGGTTGTAGCGGAGATGTTGTCGGTGCCGAAGAATTTGCAGGAGTAGCAAGAGAAAGGACCATGGGTGTGTCCAGGAGCGGCTTGGACGCAGTTGGGGGCGCGACCGGGGTTAAGGGCTAGGAGGGTAGCGGCATCGTAAGTAATGCGGGAGGGCTGGGCAGCGCGAGGGGCAGGGGGTCTGGCGCTGGGCGCGGTCCAGGCGCGGACGGGCGTAGACGGGCTTACCTTTGGCACGCATAGGGCGCGGCCGCTGCGCGTGGACGCTGCGCGCGGGAACTCCTGTCATATATGGATAGTGGAGGGGGAGGGGCGAGGGCGGCTCAGCTGGGAGGCGGGGCAGGCACACGAGGACTACCACAACAAACAAAATGGAGGCGGAGGGGGGAGCACAGCGGAGCGCTAGCGGCAAACGCGCTGAAACAATTTAAAACAGCACAGATAGAATACACAAAGCGCTACTTCAGCAAAGCGCTAAGCCAGCATACAGCAAGTGAAAATAGAAGGCAATTAACTCAGCAATTCAGCGCTACGATACCAGCAGTCTGCAGGGACACTGGGAGCGACCACTCAGCTCGTGGGAGAGGAGCCAGTCACGGCGCCTGCAGGGAGAGGAGCGCTATTTCAGGACAGTGGGAGGGCGGCTCAGCTGGGAGGCGGGGCGGGCACACGAGGACTACCACAACAAACAAAATGGAGGCGGAGGGGGGAGCACAGCGGAGCGCTAGCGGCAAACGCGCTGAAACAATTTAAAACAGCACAGATAGAATACACAAAGCGCTACTTCAGCAAAGCGCTAAGCCAGCATACAGCACGTGAAAATAGAAGGCAATTAACTCAGCAATTCAGCGCTATGATACCAGCAGTCTGCAGGGACACTGGGAGCGACCACTCAGCTCGTGGGAGAGTATATTCATTTCTTTTTTATTCTGAAATGCTGTGCATCTCTAACCTTTTCTCTTCCTCCTACTATGACAGTGGATAGGGGAACACCCAAACATACATAAACCAGAATTGCACCGCAACCAACACGACCAGTTTGGGCTACTACCCAGCAAAAACAAAGCGAGGTCTAATACATGTTATATGTTGTAAAAAAAATCTTCAATGAAAATATACTTTAAAAAAAAAAGGGGGGTGATGTACCTCTCTCCCCCTTTTTAAGACCTTGTTTGAGTCTGTAGCCATTGTGATATTGTTGAAACCCATGTGCATGTGTTTGTGAAGGCCGCTTTCCAGGGAACTTCCTATGCTCTTTGTAAGAGTTGGCAAGCTTCGGCAATAGGTCTCGCATTTACGCGAGTTTAAGCTATTGGCATTGTAAATGATAATGTGTTTTATTTACGTTTCAAAAATCAAAACATACATAAAAGGCACTGTTATTTACAATGCCAATAGCTCAAACTCGCGGAAATGCGAGACCTGTTGCATTGCAAATGCTTGTTCCATTTTGTCTGTAGAGCAGATCACAGCTGCAAAAAATGCCCATTAAACAATGTTTCATGGGCTCTCTCCAAAAAGAGTAGATTCTTTGTCTGGACGGAAAAAATCACTTACAAACTGTACTATGGAGGCAATGCCTGCCAATTGTTACTCAGGACTGATATCCAGCACCCAATCAGAGGATACAACCACAGGAAACTAGGGCGGTGAGTTCAGCGTGTTTCCAGTTTTCCGGGAAGGTGGCGGAGTTGAAGGAGTAGTTGATGACGTCTCGGAGGTGCGGTGCTATGACGGAGTCTGCTTTGTTGAAGATGTGGTGAGGACATGGGTCTGTGGGGGATCCTGAGTGGATAGAGTTCATCAGGCGGATGGTGTCCTCAGTGGAGATTGGGTTCCAGTCGTTAAGAGTGTTCGAGGGGGGAGAATGTTCAGCATATGGTTGGGTGGGTTGGTCTCCGGGTTGGTTGTCGAAGCTGTTGTGGATGTCGGCAATTTTGTTGTGGAAGAATAAAGCCAGAGAGTCGCAGAGGGCTTGAGAAGGGGTGATGTCATTGGAGTTGGCCGAGGGGTTGGTGAATTCCTTGACGATGTTGAAAAGTTCCTTGCTGTTGTGGGCGTTGTTGTCTAGTCGATCCTTGAATGCTGTTTTCTTAGCCTTTCGGATTAGTTGGTGGTGTGTGCGGGTGGCGTTTTTGAAGGCGTCCTTGGTGCTAGTGGTTGGGTCTTTTTTCCAGGCCTTTTCAAGGGAGCGGCAGAGTTTCTTGGACTTCTTAAGATCATCGTTGAACCATGAGGCCTTCTTGCTGCCAGGTTTGCGTTGTCGTTTTTTCAGTGGTGCTAGGATGTCGGCGGTGTTGGATAACCATAGGGTGAAGTTGGTGGCGGCTTGGTCTGGGTTAGAAGAGTGTGCTGGGGTATTTAGAAGGAGCGATGAGGAGATCTGGTCGATGGTGATTTTGTTCCAGTTTCTTTGCAGAGTTGGTTGGAGGTGGTTGGTGGGTTTCGGCTTGTTGTAGGTGAAGTGAACGCAGCTGTGGTCAGTCCAGAGGAGATCCGTAGTGTGGCTGAAGGAGACATGATTGCTGGAGGTGAAGATGGGGTCGAGTGTGTGACCTGCGATGTGGGTGGGGGAAGTGACCAGTTGTTTGAGTCCGAGGTTGGCGAGGTTGTCCAAGAGGGTGGTGGTGTTGCGGTCGTTGTTCTTTTCAAGGTGAAAGTTGAGGTCTCCCAGAAGGATGTAATCTTTGGAGGGGAGCGCGTGAGGAGTGATGAAGTCTGTGATGTCTTCACTGAATTTTGCGCGGGGTCCTGGTGGTCTGTAAAGGAGGGTGCCTCTAAGTGTGGTCTTGGGGTCGATGTGGATCTGGAAGTGAAGGTGTTCAGAGTTGGCGAGGTTGACGTCAGAGCTGGTTGAGATGTGGATTGATTTTTTATGGACGATAGCGATTCCTCCTCCTGTGTGGCCGGTACGGTCCTTGCGTGTGATCTTATAGTCTTCAGGGATGGCAATTGTGATGTCTGGCGCGGAGGAAGCGTTCATCCATGTTTCTGTAAGGAAGGCGATGTCTGGAGAGATGGTGTCTAGTAGATTCCAGAGGTCAATGGCATGCCTGTGGACCGAGCGGGTGTTGAGCAGGATGCATTGTAGGTGGTTGGGGTCGGGAATCTGTGGTGTGGTTGTAGCGGAGATGTTGTCGGTGCCGAAGAATTTGCAGGAGTAGCAAGAGAAAGGACCATGGGTGTGTCCAGGAGCGGCTTGGACGCAGTTGGGGGCGCGACCGGGGTTAAGGGCTAGGAGGGTAGCGGCATCGTAAGTAATGCGGGAGGGCTGGGCAGCGCGAGGGGCAGGGGGTCTGGCGCTGGGCGCGGTCCAGGCGCGGACGGGCGTAGACGGGCTTACCTTTGGCACGCATAGGGCGCGGCCGCTGCGCGTGGACGCTGCGCGCGGGAACTCCTGTCATATATGGATAGTGGAGGGGGAGGGGCGAGGGCGGCTCAGCTGGGAGGCGGGGCAGGCACACGAGGACTACCACAACAAACAAAATGGAGGCGGAGGGGGGAGCACAGCGGAGCGCTAGCGGCAAACGCGCTGAAACAATTTAAAACAGCACAGATAGAATACACAAAGCGCTACTTCAGCAAAGCGCTAAGCCAGCATACAGCAAGTGAAAATAGAAGGCAATTAACTCAGCAATTCAGCGCTACGATACCAGCAGTCTGCAGGGACACTGGGAGCGACCACTCAGCTCGTGGGAGAGGAGCCAGTCACGGCGCCTGCAGGGAGAGGAGCGCTATTTCAGGACAGTGGGAGGGCGGCTCAGCTGGGAGGCGGGGCAGGCACACGAGGACTACCACAACAAACAAAATGGAGGCGGAGGGGGGAGCACAGCGGAGCGCTAGCGGCAAACGCGCTGAAACAATTTAAAACAGCACAGATAGAATACACAAAGCGCTACTTCAGCAAAGCGCTAAGCCAGCATACAGCAAGTGAAAATAGAAGGCAATTAACTCAGCAATTCAGCGCTACGATACCAGCAGTCTGCAGGGACACTGGGAGCGACCACTCAGCTCGTGGGAGAGGAGCCAGTCACGGCGCCTGCAGGGAGAGGAGCGCTATTTCAGGACAGTGGGAGGGCGGCTCAGCTGGGAGGCGGGGCGGGCACACGAGGACTACCACAACAAACAAAATGGAGGCGGAGGGGGGAGCACAGCGGAGCGCTAGCGGCAAACGCGCTGAAACAATTTAAAACAGCACAGATAGAATACACAAAGCGCTACTTCAGCAAAGCGCTAAGCCAGCATACAGCACGTGAAAATAGAAGGCAATTAACTCAGCAATTCAGCGCTATGATACCAGCAGTCTGCAGGGACACTGGGAGCGACCACTCAGCTCGTGGGAGAGTATATTAATTTCTTTTTTATTCTGAAATGCTGTGCATCTCTAACCTTTTCTCTTCCTCCTACTATGACAGTGGATAGGGGAACACCCAAACATACATAAACCAGAATTGCACCGCAACCAACACGACCAGTTTGGGCTACTACCCAGCAAAAACAAAGCGAGGTCTAATACATGTTATATGTTGTAAAAAAAATCTTCAATGAAAATATACTTTAAAAAAAAAAGGGGGGTGATGTACCTCTCTCCCCCTTTTTAAGACCTTGTTTGAGTCTGTAGCCATTGTGATATTGTTGAAACCCATGTGCATGTGTTTGTGAAGGCCGCTTTCCAGGGAACTTCCTATGCTCTTTGTAAGAGTTGGCAAGCTTCGGCAATAGGTCTCGCATTTACGCGAGTTTAAGCTATTGGCATTGTAAATGATAATGTGTTTTATTTACGTTTCAAAAATCAAAACATACATAAAAGGCACTGTTATTTACAATGCCAATAGCTCAAACTCGCGGAAATGCGAGACCTGTTGCATTGCAAATGCTTGTTCCATTTTGTCTGTAGAGCAGATCACAGCTGCAAAAAATGCCCATAAAACAATGTTTCATGGGCTCTCTCCAAAAAGAGTAGATTCTTTGTCTGGACGGAAAAAATCACTTACAAACTGTACTATGGAGGCAATGCCTGCCAATTGTTACTCAGGACTGATATCCAGCACCCAATCAGAGGATACAACCACAGGAAACTAGGGCGGTGAGTTCAGCGTGTTTCCAGCTTTCCGGGAAGGTGGCGGAGTTGAAGGAGTAGTTGATGACGTCTCGGAGGTGCGGTGCTATGACGGAGTCTGCTTTGTTGAAGATGTGGTGAGGACATGGGTCTGTGGGGGATCCTGAGTGGATAGAGTTCATCAGGCGGATGGTGTCCTCAGTGGAGATTGGGTTCCAGTCGTTAAGAGTGTTCGAGGGGGGAGAATGTTCAGCATATGGTTGGGTGGGTTGGTCTCCGGGTTGGTTGTCGAAGCTGTTGTGGATGTCGGCAATTTTGTTGTGGAAGAATAAAGCCAGAGAGTCGCAGAGGGCTTGAGAAGGGGTGATGTCATTGGAGTTGGCCGAGGGGTTGGTGAATTCCTTGACGATGTTGAAAACAATGTTTCATGGGCTCTCTCCAAAAAGAGTAGATTCTTTGTCTGGACGGAAAAAATCACTTACAAACTGTACTATGGAGGCAATGCCTGCCAATTGTTACTCAGGACTGATATCCAGCACCCAATCAGAGGATACAACCACAGGAAACTATTGAGATTGTCTGAAAGCAACAACTCAGAATTAATGTAGGGGCCAGCTGTGATTAGACCCCTCTGATAGGCTTGTAGGGAATCACTCACTCTAGCACTGTTTTTTGGTGACCAGTCAGAGATTGTGACTAGTTGAATTGGCAATTATTCCCTTAGAAGTTAATGGATCACCATTGGCTACTTTCAGTTCACTCTTTTATGCACAGAAACAGAAGAGTAAGCCAGAAAATATAGACTTGGCCTGGAATTCAGTTCAGCTTACCACAAAAAATGGAACTAGCCTTTCCTGTGGGGACGTCAGGATCTGTTTTGGTTAGTCACTATTCTGTGATCCTTTTTTGTCATCAAAACCATTCCATTTTAAATGCACTTGTCCACTTCTGTAAGCCATCCCTTCCTGTACCCTGTCCTGTCACCCAGCTCTGCCTTCACCTGTCCCGTATCCACTCCTCTCATCTATCCCTATTCTGAACAATCCCCATCATGCGTCCCATGTCCATTCCTGTTGATTGTACTCTACACCTCCTATCTGTCACATATCTTCTGCCAACCACCAGCTATATTACACACTTTGCACCTGTTCCAATCTATGGCCCATCCCCTGGTTGCCCTTTGGGCTTATGCCAAGAATTCAAAGCCCTTTCCTATGTAATTCCATCTTCTCCCATCAAACATTGCCAACTCATTCCTTCTCTTATCTAGAATTTACTTCTACTAAACCCCGTCCCAGCTACATTCTATTAACAGTTCTACCAATATGTATCCAATGCCACTCATTCCCTGTCCACTTCTGTCAATCAAACCGCCACATTCTGCCACCAGTCTTCCAATCCAATACCCTCCAACCTCACCCTCTTCCAAGAACCATATACTTCAACTATCCATACCTTTCTTCTTCTGTAATAATCTCTTCTCACTTTCTGTTTTGTAGCATTGTCACACTCATTAGACTCTCCCAACAATCAGCTCCCTTCTTTCAGCCTGCCTTCCTTTCTGACATCAGAAAAATTACTGTGTGAGGTAAATACTCATCTAGAATTAGAGTAATCTGCAGGTCACAAATTCAAATGACAACCAACATAAACTCAAGTCTTCCATCTTTCTGAGATTGGTAAATAAAGTATGAAGAAAAAATGTCACAGTACCATCTGTCATTTACAACTTTTAAACATAAGAAAGTATTGCCACTTTCACCCGGCATACTCTGTCCCCCATCCTCACCTGCAGTAATCAAATGTTAGTCATTTAAGGCACTCACATTACATAATACTTTATGGGACCTGATTTATAAAATGGTTTAATGGTTGCAAACCCTCACATTCAGGAAATCTGAGGGTTTCTAATCGCTAAAATACATTTTGTATATTACTAAACCCTCACATTCAGGAAATCTGAGGGTTTATAATCGCTAAAATACATTTTGTATATTACTAAAACCAAGTAATAATCCAAAAAGGTTTTCTGAATCATTAAATGGGTAGAGGTGGGTGGAATTTGACTACGCTGATGTAAAAACTCTGTGAGATTCCACAGAGTTCCTCCAACTGGCAGAAATAGGCATGCCACGCTGTGATTTAGTGCCGAGAACACGATCCCGGTGCAAAACAATCAGTGCAGACTGCTCCTTTGCGGCTCGCCAGAGGGTGCAGCTAACCAAGGTGATTTCTGATTGCGAATGGTTGCAACTGCCTGCGACCACCCATGTTTGAAAGATCCTCCTAGCGACTAAAAATTGTACTGTGAGACACCAAATCTCGCTTGACAATTTACCGTTCTGGAGCTGCGTGTGAGAAAAAAATCTGCCACAAGGCGATTGGTCGGATTTGGATGGAATCCCCTAAAATTACGCAAGTGGGAGGGAATATTTCACCCACCCCTATAAATGGGTTAGGCAGACATTAATAACTCATTATTTGTAAGGGAAATGTTAAGGGCATCCCTTGCACATACAGAACCTTTAAGAGACTAATAATGTTTTTGAGAAGAAAATCCAGCCACAAAACATTGATATTTTTCCACCAAATTGGTGTTAATTCATTCGCAAACGGGAAGTGGTCTCCAGGGACCCCTTCCCCTTTGAAAATGTTGACAACGAAGTTGTTTAGGATAGGGCAGTGGTTAAATAGTAACACTGACTACTTTTGAAAAGGTTTAACTTTAATAATTTTTTTTAAAATGTTAAATGCGTGTTTTTTCCTGCCTCGTGCAGTATGATGAGGTAGGTCAAATTGCGACCGACAATGATTCAGAATTTAGTGAACCAACCTATTAGTATGTAGGTTGGTTCGCAAAATTCCTTTAAGTTTGCAAAAAGTTGGTGCTCAATTTGCGACCAATTTTAGCGAATGGAAAATTCCTAAATCAGACCCCTAGATCAGAAGCCATTATCATTTTTTTTATCTCAATCAGATTTTATGTGATTTTCTATGCTGTACTGTTGTCATAATTTCAAATTATGTAAACAGAATGCTATTTGGTGATTTTGAAACCTGACACCCCCCCAGAAAATGGCTGATATATTTAAGACAGAGGATTTAGATATGCTTATTAGACAGCCACCTATCCCGAAGATCTGCATTTGACCTTTAAAGTAAGAAACTTCACCATAAACCCCCTACCTTCACTGTGGGATTGCTTACATTCACTGGAGTGGGTTTCATTGGAGTCTCTGCTATCACATTATATTCCTAGTACAATGCAGGGAGTCTGCCTAACACCTTAAGATTTTACAAAAGGTCTATGTATAATTGTAGGTAAGTAGGATCTGCTTTTATGGTTAGCCCTGCTTTTTGTCTGGTGCTAAACTGTTATTGACTAGTCTGACTAGGATCCTGTTAATCAGGACCCCAGTCTATCTGTTTTCTCCCTTAAATTGTTATGTTCAGTACTTAAGTACAACCCAGATTGGATACTGAGGTACCCTTTTCCCCAGTGTATGGTACTAAGGTACCCAGAGCATGGGTACCCCAGACGTCCCCCATGGGCTGAAGCATGCATTGTGCGACCCATGGGAAACCATTCAAAATAGAACTACAGACCTGTCATTGTAACCTGTGTAAGCTGGTGCTAGGATGACTTACTAAAGATTTAGGTTTCCTATATCTAGGGTCACTGCACTTAAAACTTATAAGTTACCCCTATAACAGGCCTTTGCAATCCTGAAAACAGGGTGCATGGACCTAAGTGTGAGTGTGCCCCTGCATGAGCAGGACACCCCTACAGCCTACGGAGTCCACTCTCCCGGGTTGTAAGTGAAGCAGGCATGCACTGTATAGAAGGGCACTTCGTATTTACGCAATAACCATCTAAAAAACAGCTGCAACGAATCCCATCTTGTTTGGTATCAAACATGTTGGAATCATACCCCCACACTGTAAACATGTGGGAGGTATTATTCCAAGCACAGGAAGAGACCTCTGTTAGGCTCTCACTGTCTCTGGTACCAACCTTCTAGACCCAGACAGCACAAAATGGTTACTGCTGACTAGAGACACGATTCTGCCCTCCTGCTGCTGAGCCAAGCTCGAGCACGCGAAGGCAGAACAATAGGCATCCTCCCACAGGGAGGGAGTGACCACCTACCAGACATGATTTCGTGTATTGGGTCAGGGTGGGTGCAGTTGCCAGCGCCACTCAGTCTGCATGAGGGGCACATTTGGTGCCCCCAGGCATAGCCCAGTTCAAACCAACTCTGGGAGCCATTTGCTCCCGATCCGGCGTGAAATTGGACAAAGGACATGGTGGTAACCGACCCCTGACAAAAAAGTCAAAATGGAATCCCTAGAAATACTACCTTGTACTCACTCTCTCATTTATTATATATCTCATACATACAGTTAAGTCTTAATGTAAATGTAAATATCAATTTACCACACTAGAATGTAACGTTTACAGTCTTCTTTATTTGATCATAAAAATGGAAATGAAACGTTATCTTTCCTATTTAAAAATCAGAAAAAGTTTCTGAGAATATACCTGATTAAAACATCATAAAACAAAAGTTATTGCATGACATTGTAAACAAATATTCACAGTATCTCATCAAGCGTATACAAATTAAAATTTTTTTTTTCCTTTTATAAAAACAAAAGAGAACAATTCATTACATCAGCCAGTATAACAATTAATCACAGTTTAAAACTTAAAAGAATTCTAATCATCACAAAATCACAGTACATTAGTAAAGAACCCTTTGCTATCAGTAGCTTAAAATATTCTTGCTACACATTTACATGATCCAAAGAAGCCTAGCTATTTCTAGTTGTGGGGAGTACAGTACCAATAATTTGTGGATATCTGTTATTCCCTAGGCTTTATTTTGGATTCTATTTACGGAACAGTGCGTCAACGCGTTTCGGTGTGAAACACATGGATATGGTAACACCTTCTTCAGGACAGGATAAATCTTGGGAGTCATCGTTTCCAAAATATGGGATATCCTTCTGTATATGTTGAAAGATAAATATCAGAGTGGGTAACATGTTAGAAGATCTTTTCTTATCATCATCAATAACCTATTATTCACTTCACCCCTATTGGTTGTCACGTTCATATACGTATCCAAATGACATTTTAACGTTATTTTATAAAGAAGAATACTTTTTCCTTTGCGTTTATCATCCTTTGTTTCTCATTAGTCTTTTTACACATTTTATTGAGCCTGAGAAACACTTTCTATTTCCTCCGTTACATTTTAGTAGTGGTTTTAGATATAAACTTACACCGATGATCCACTCATTCTCACCTTTATTGGCTCCTCAACTTTTATGGAGGAAGCGGGCGGGTTTTAACTTCTATCCGTTCCGCTGATGTACTTCAAACTTTGAGTCTATCTAGTTGTATAAAATCGGCGATTTAGATATTGGGCTTACTTTTTGATTTTCCATTCTGCTCACATCCACTCACCCATCTTTTCTGTTATACACTCGCCTTTATTTTTTTTTTAGAAGACCCAAGCGGTGTCTATCCCAGGAAGTATTTTTCTTTACTCATTCCGGTTAAAAAGAATCTGTATGTGTAATTATAGGGTTTTAGATATTGCCTTCCTATATAACACTTTAGTTAATAGATTTGTTTGGTTGTTAATTACCTCAGATCTATATCAATAGATTGCAGGGTTTTTATCTTTATTATTCCCTTTAATCTTCTGGGCTGTTAAATATCCGGTACCAGGATTTGCTGTGGGGGCATAGATTTTGGTACATTAGCCTAATTGTTGGAATATCGTATGGGAATTTTTCTATTTTTTGCATTCTATGTTCTTACCTTTACAATTGTGTCCCGCTTCTCAACGAGGGATGAAGTGGTCTGGATATCTTATCCACTATTGTGGTCCCCACTCTCTTTGAACTGGATAGGTTCTATAAGAAAGGATTGCAGTTTATAGGACTGTTGTTTACCAGCAGAGCTTTCTATACATGCTCCCTATCGCGCGCTTGCTCCCACTCGTGCACTTATTTAATGTGGCAGTATTTACCATATCTCGTGTCTCCTATTTTATGATTATGTTTCGGTACCCAAAAAAACGCCTCTATTGCACTCTTTTATCTATATCGATTTACCGTTATTCCTACGCTGTTTCATTTTTCCCTCTGGCCTTTTATTCTACATCGGCCCTTTCTCTGGCATTTCATGTTCCCAGTTTTCTTGCTGTTTTCCCACCTCAGAGACTTCTCGCCTAATCTTAAGCTTCTCTATTCGTGGAGCGGGTTTAAATAGCAAAGATCTTTCATTTTTCTCGTGCCACCCGTTTGTCAATCTAGAACCCTGATTTCTATCGGATGATGCCAGGGTCTAAAAACACGGTATATCCTCTCATATAATACTATTGGGTCAAAGACTAACGGTTATTAGCAGGATCTAACACCACGGTCTAAAACCACGGTATATCCTCTCGTTTAACGCTATTAGGTCACAGACTAACCTGATAGATTATGGGTCCATGCTTCTGCCTCGTTTTCTCCCTCGGATTGCCGCTTTCTCCGGTTCCTGTTTTTTTAATGCCGGCAATCACGGAGAACTCTCTACAAATGTACTGATTTTTTCACGCATGCGTATATACTAACAATTCCATGGTATTATGTGTCGACATCTTTGAATGGGATTTAAATCACAAAGCGGGCGTATTTTTCGTTTTATGCAATCTAACCCCTTCTCCCATTTAAATTTATCTTATCTCTTTATGTCACCCTTACTTTTTATATTATTGCTTGCTGACTCCTGTGTTGGCATCCATATATCTTATGTTTGTCTATCCTTGTGTACTATGCATATGTGTGTACACTAGTTCTCCTTTCTTATATATCACCCTCTTGGGGTAAATCCCATATCTCTATTACGGGTATTTATTTTATTGCTCTGTTGTTCTAAACGTATGCATAAACCCTAAAAACATGTGCTTTTTCCTTCCCTATATGTCACCCTCTCGAATAA
The DNA here is from genome assembly GCF_964263255.1 of Lissotriton vulgaris. NCBI lineage: Eukaryota > Metazoa > Chordata > Amphibia > Caudata > Salamandridae > Lissotriton > Lissotriton vulgaris. Next base: position 245,109,698 of record NC_141698.1, read on the forward strand.
GATCCCCAGTCCCTGATCTGGGCAATTATTATGTTTGGAATGGACCTATTACTTATCGCTATTAGGTTCATGTGGTAAGCAGCACTGTTTAGGATGTTGACTCGTGTCCATGTGTGTTGTCCTATAATTATTTTAAGATTAACGCAGATATCTGATGTTTACCTGTCCCCCGGGGTCTCTATATAGTGATAGTTTCGTCTGTAAGTAGCAAAGGGCATCAGTCTACTGATGAGTATTTTAGTAATCAGCTCGAGTTTACATATCTAAGACTTTACTTTATACGGTTATTTGTCTGTATTTTTGGATCATCACGTTCCCTCTGACTAATACATTCAAAGTTTTTTGTATATAGCTATAGTCCCTATAGTATGAGAAGATCCTCTTGGATCTTATGATCCAGCTGACGTTCGAAGGGGTTAATGAGGGAACAGAGACTAGCTTACCTAAACCTATGTATGCATATAGGAAAAATAAGAACCTGCGCTCAAGCCTAGTACATACATACAGAGATGATGTTATCGAAACTCAAAGAACCATAACAGGTGAGAAAGCCGTAGGAAACAACAAATGTGGAACATGCAGTGCATGTGAATTATGTCTAGTAACTAAGGAAGTGACTTTAAACTCGGCCAAACATAACATAAATACCCTAAACAATTGCAGAAGTAAAAATGTGGTATATCTGATCCTGTGCCCCTGTGGTAAGGGCTACATAGGGGAGATAGGCAGAGATCTGAGATTGAGAATAGGGGAACACAAATCTGCAATTAAAACAAACAAAGAAAATGCCCCACTAGTAAATCATTGGAAGGAACAGGGCCATAGTGAAAAAGATATACGTTGGGTGGTACTAGAAAAAATAACGGAACAAATCAGAATGGGAGATAGTAAAAAGAGAAGGAAACAACAAGAACAGTGGTATATGATTAAGTTCAATACCATCAAATATGGACTGAATTCACGAGAGGACTGGGAAACCATAATATAACACTAGGAAATCCCAAGTCATACAAATTTGGTATGAACGTCAGCTGGAAAATAAGATCCAAGAGGATCTTCTCATACTCTAGGGACTATAGCTATATACAAAAAACGTTGAATGTATTAGTCAGAGGGAACGTGATGATCCAAAAATACGGACAAATAACCGTACAGAGTAAAGTCTTAGATATGTAAACTCGAGCTGATTACTAAAATACTCATCAGTAGACTGATGCCCTTTGCTACTTACAGAAGAAACTATCACTATATGGAGACACCGGGGGACAGGTAAACATCAGATATCTGCGTTAATCTTAAAATAATTATAGGACAACACATATGGACACGAGTCAACATCCTAAACAGTGCTGCTTACCACATGAACCTAACAGCGATAGGTAATAGGTCCATTCCAAACATAATAATTGCCCAGATCATGGACTGGGGATCTTATTCGAGAGGGTGACATATAGGGAAGTAAAAAGCACATGTTTTTAGGGTTTATGCATACGTTTAGAACAACAGAGCAACAAAATAAATACCCGTAATAGAGATATGGGATTTACCCCAAGAGGGTGATATATAAGAAAGGAGAACTAGTGTACACACATATGCATAGTACACAAGGATAGACAAACATAAGATATATGGATGCCAACCCAGGAGTCAGCAAGCTATAATATAAAAAGTAAGGGCGACATAAAGAGATAAGATAAATTTAAATGGGAGGAGGGGGTAGATTGTATAAAACGAAAAATACGCCCGCTTTAGTGATTTAAATCCCATTCAAAGATGTCGACACATAATACCATGGAATTGTTGGTATATACACATGCGTGAGAAAATATGTACAGTTGTAGAGAGTTCTCCGTGATTGCCGGCATTAAAAAAACGGGAACCGGAGAAAGCGGCAATCCGAAGGAGAAAACGAGGCAGAAGCATGGACCCATAATCTATCAGGTTAGTCTGTGACCTAATAGCGTTAAACGAGAGGATATACCGTGGTTTTAGACCGTGGTTTTAGATCCTGCTAATAACCGTTAGTCTGTGACCCAATAGTATTATATGAGAGGATATACCGTGTTTTTAGACCCTGGCATCATCCGATAGAAAACAGGGTTCTAGATTGACAAACGGGGGGCACGAGAAAAATGAAAGATCTTTGCTATTTAAATCCGCTCCACGAATAGAGAAGCTAAAGATTAGGCGAGAAGTCTCTGAGGTGGGAAAACAGCGAGAAAACTGGGAACATGAAATGCCAGAGAAAGGGCCGATGTAGAATAAAAGGCCAGAGGGAAAAATGAAACAGCGTAGGAATAACGGTAAATCGATATAGATAAAAGAGCGCAATAGAGGCGTTTTTTCGGGTACCGAAATATAAATATAAACATAAAATAGGAGACACGAGATATGGTAAATACTGCCACATTAAATAAGTGTACGAGTGGGAGCAAGTGCGCAATAGGGAGCAAATATAGAAAGCTCTGCTGGGTAAACAACAGTCCTATAAACTGCAATCCTTTCTTATAGAACATATCCAGTTCAAAGAGAGTGGGGACCACAATAGTGGATAAGATATCCAGACCACTTCATACCTCGGTGAGAAGCGTGACACAATTTTAAAGGTAAGAACATAGAATGCAAAAAATAGAAAAATTCCCATACGATAGTCCAACAATCAGGCTAATGTAGCAATATCTATGCCCCCACAGCAAATCCTGGTACCGGATATTTAACAGCCCAGAAGATTAAAGGGAATAATAAAGATAAAAACCCTGCAATCTATTGATATAGATCTGAGGTAATTAACAACCAAACAAATCTATTAACTAAAGTGTTATATAGGAAGGCAATATCTAAAACCCTATATTTACACATACAGATTCTTTTTAACCGGAATGAGTAAAGAAAAATACTTCCTGGGATAGACACCGCTTGGGTCTTCTAAAAAAAAAATAAAGGCGAGTGTATAACAGAAAAGATGGGTGAGTGGATGTGAGCAGAATGGAAAATCAAAAAGTAAGCCCAATATCTAAATCGCCGATTTTATACACCTAGATAGACTCAAAGTTTGAAGTACATCAGCGGAACGGATAGAAATTAAAACCCGCCCGCTTCCTCCATAAAAGTTGAGGAGCCAATAAAGGTGAGAATGAGTGGATCATCGGTGTAAGTGTATATCTAAAACCACTGCTAAAATGTAACGGAGGAAACCGAAAGTGTTTCTCAGGCTCAATAAAATGTGTACGAAGGCTAATGAGAAACAAAGGAGGATAAACACAAAGGAAAAAGTATTCTTCTTTATAAAATAATGTTAAAATGTCATTTGGATATGTATATGAACGTGACAACCAATAGGGGTGAAGTGAATAATAGGTTATTGATGATGATAAGAAAAGATCTTCTAACATGTTACCCCCTCTGATAGTTATCTTTCTACATATACAGAAGGATATCCCATATTTTGGTAACGATGACCCCAAGATTTATCCTGTCCTGAAGAAGGTGTTACAATATCCATGTGTTTGACACCGAAACGCGTCGACGCACTGTTCCGTAAATAGAATCCAAAATAGAGCCTAGGGAATAACAGATATCCACAAATTATTGGTACTGTACTCCCCACAACTAGAAATATCTAGGCTTCTTTGGATCATGTAAATGTGTAGCAAGAATATTTTAAGCTACTGATAGCAAGGGGTTCTTTACTAATGTATTGTGATTTTGTGATGATTAGAATTCTTCTAAGTTTTAAACTGTGATTAATTGTTATACTGTGCTGATGTAATGAATTGTTCTCTTTTGTTTTTATAAAAGAAAAAAAATCTTTTTTAAAATTTGTATACGCTTGATGAGATACTGTGAATATTTGTTTACAATGTCATGCATTAACTTTTGTTTTATGATGTTTTAATTAGGTATATTCTCAGAAACTTTTTCTGATTTTTAAATTGGAAAGATAACGTTTCATTTCCATTTTTATGATTAAATAAAGAAGACTGTAAACGTTACATTCTAGTGTGGTAAATTGATATTTTCATTTACATTAAGACTTAACTGTATGTATGAGATATATAATTATTGAGAGAGTGAGTACAAGGTAGTATTTCCAGGGATTCCCTTTTGACTTTTTTGTCTACTGTACCCTGTTCCCTGGAACTAGTGGGGTCTTCTCTCTTTCCTCAACAGTAACCTACCCCTGTCCAGACCGTCCCCTGGGAGGGTCCCTTGAATCGTTCCAACCCTTTCCCAAGGGTACATAAGGGCTTACCTGTGGGTGGGTCCCTAGATTAGTTGTGGGAAAAGATTCAGATCAAACACCACTTCTCCTTCTACCGTCTGGACACTCTGGATACTCTGGACTTTGCTGGACTTCATTTGGGCTTGACTTCGTTCATCGTTGCCTGCATCTTTTGATGAGCAGCTTGAGGTCCTCTCATGACTTCAGTGCCTCAGGCCTGTGGGTCCACTTGAGGCTCACCTTTGTTTCTTTTGGGCTCCCCCGATTCCTCGAGCCTGCCCTGACTCCCCTGCTTGTGGTGAGTCCCCTGGACCTAGCTGGTCGGGATGTTGCACCTTCGTTGACTGCTGCATGCATTGCATTTGCCAAGGCTTGTTGGTGCTCCCGCCAGACACCAACCTCTCAGCACTTTTTTTTTCCAACTCTTTATTGTTGACTGCATTAAAAAATTACATGGCATCGGGACATGTAAACATTACAGTCATTTTTCCTTTTTTTGTATTGTAGTGTTAAACATAGATTTTCTTCTCACAGTATATAAGTACAGTCTCCTAACATAATCACATTGAGACAGTAAGGTATGTGAAATACCAGCATCAGCCGGCTTCAGTTTTACGCACTGACGACATATTAAATAGATCGCCTCATGCCTGAGCAACATTATTCTCAAACAATAAACTCTCTCCCACAACTCTCCCCCCACCCGCTAACCCACCCACTCCTGGTCGCGTCAGACTTAGCTAGGTGATCCACTGGAGATAAGCATTAATGATCATCAAACTGCGGTTATAGTATATAGTGTTCGTGTACACTGTCCTGTAGAGAGTGGGCAACCTCCCTGTCACCTTCCTCCCCTGTTAACAAACGATTGCGACCCAGCCCCCCGAGGGGTAATGGACTCCATTCCTTCCAATTCCACCACCATCGCATCCCATTCCAGCGCTATGGGATGTTTCCTATGACCTCTCTCTTCCTCCCTCCTTAAAGCCACGCCTTCTGCCCGACCCCACTGTATCAGATCCGCCCGCCACCTAGTGAGCATGGGGGGCCTTTGGGATTTCCATCTCATTGTTGTACATCTGATCGCCAGAATCATGGCCAGGTCCAGGAATTTTAATTTAACCTTCAAGGCCTCCTACGCATCACCCACTAAGCAATGTAAGATTTCCATTGGAACTGGTAATTGTGTGACTGTATGCAGCATGTGACATAGATCCACTCAATAGCTCAGCAGTCGCGGCCAGGACCATAGCAGGTGAACGAAATCAGCATTTTCCCCTTGGCATCGGGGGCAGCAATGTGAAGAATCAGGGAACATACAGTTTATTTGCTGGGTCGTTAGGTATGCTCTGTGGAGCACCATTGTCTGAATGAACCGGAATTTAGCATTTGTGACACCCTTTTCGGGTACTCCAATATAAGCTGCTAATTTTTGTCTGTGATTTCTAAAGCAGTGTCTTGGGCCCAGGTCTCTTTAAGTGCCGTAAGCGGAATTGCAGCATGTACTCTGATCCCCGTGTATAGTCAGCGCACAAGGTGTCCTTCCTCCCCCATATAATACATCAAATACACCAGTTCATGTTGTGTAGGTTTTAATCTCAAAGGTGCCCACGTGTGCTTGATATAATGTGTTACCGAGGCGTGCAATAGGTACAACCTTGGAGGTGCTCTCGTTATCTGTCTGAAGGAGTCATGGTCTAACAATGTCTCATTGCCAAAAAAGGTTCCTACCTCTTCCACCCCATGGTCCGCCCAAGATCGTAATGCGTTTCTGGTAAGACCACCCTGTGGTGTCGGAATACCTAACAATGGTATGTTTGTCGCATAAGGAGGTACTGTGGACGTGTATGACAGTGCTCTTTTCCAGCATGTTAATGCTGTGTGTAAGAGGAGAGAGCAGTCCAGGGGGATACGGGCTTTCGGCAACAACAGGGAGTGGAGCGCCCCACGATCCAAGTATTTTTTCGTAAATGCAATCTCCTGCAGGTTTTTGCCCACAAGCCAATATGACAGCCATTGTAGTTGGCTGGCATAATAATATCCCTTGAAATCCGGTACCCCAAGTCCCCCAGCCTGGTTCCCAATTGGAGTTTACGCAGACTAATGTGCCTCCGCCCAGTGCCCCAAATAAGGGTAATCAGTAAGGTGTTGAGAGAGGTAAAAATGTGCCTAGGAAAAGTTACAGGTATATTCTCAAAATAATATAACAGGCGAGGGAGCATTATCATTTTAGAAATAGCTACTATGCCCATGACAGACAATGGTAGCGAAGTCCAGAAGCCCACGCTGCCCTGAAGTCGCGTGATGGAACGTTTAATGTTCCCATCTATTTGGTCAGCAGGGTTCCGGTATACTTGTATACCCAAATATTTAAAGGAAACCGGGGCCACCGGTATCTGATATGTTCCAAAGAGGAAATGAGGGGATGGTATGCCTTCCCGAAAGAAGAAACAAAACCGATTTCAAGGGGTTTATTGCCACACCTAACACTGCTTCAAATTGCTGAAAGATATCAAAGATCGCTGTGTGATCGGCCTCCTGACCCCGGAAGTATAGCATAATATCTTCCGCGTAAATGGATATCAAATGTTGTGCCCCTCCTACCGGGATGCCCATCCAACCGAAGGCGCCTTGTAGCGCCAGCGCCAGGGGTTCCAATGCGAGTACAAATAAGATTGGGGACAAGGGGCAACCCTGTCTGGTGCCCCTGTGCACTGTATAGTCTTCGGAAACATACCTGCCCGTACGCGCTCTGGCCCGTTGGCTTAGTGTATAATAAGCGTATCCAACGGATAAGGGTGTCCGGAAAGCCGAAGTGTTTCAATGCTTCAAACATGAAGGACCAGGACAGGGAGTCAAACGCTTGTTTCAAGTCCAGTGCTATACAGCCCACTCGCTGTAGGTCCGGAGATGAGGCCGACATCAAGGCATGTAGTCTACGCTTGTTCAAGGAGGTACTTCATCCTGGAAGGAAACCACATTGGTCCTGATGTATAAGTGTATTGAGATGAGATTGAATGCGCATGGCCAAGGCCTTACTAAGGATCTTGTATTCCGTCGATAACAGGGGCAGAGGTCTATAATTACCCATGTCCAAACCTCTCAGCACTTGACGTTGATGTGTGACAGCTTGTGCACAGGTCCAGGACTTCCTCAGCTTCGCCTGGTCATCACAGCTACAGAGTCAAGGACCTCGTCAATTCTTCTGCAACTCCTGACGTTGGTGGGCATTAGTCTTCGAGATCTCCTGGTCACTCCTGAGTGACATAGGCTATGCTCCCTCTGCTTGCAGGTACCTCTCAACTAGAATCCACCTTTGGATTCCATCAGACATTTTCTCGTCCGTCAGCAGCGGCGCTTTCCTGAAGTCCTCCATTGGGTTCGACAACGGTTTCTGACACCACTTCACACCGATGCACCCGGTTTCCCTGGTGTAGGTAACGTGGGTACTAGGGTATCCATGGGTGGGGAGGCCCTCCAACCTCCTGTCTTCCACAGGGTTTCTTCAGGGTCCACTGGGAAGGGTCCTCAATCTTTAAAAATCTAACTGCGACTTACACTTAGGGTTGTACAGAGCACGCACACGTGTTACCGCATTTCCCACACTCTCTGTGGGGTTCCTAATCAGTCACCTTGTGTGGCTCTTTGGGTCCCCAGCACTTCAACATCCGCTCAACATTGTCTTGACCCAATTCGTAGTTCTTATACCACTTTCTCAGTATATGGTTTGGTCCCCCCCTGGGGTCCAATGTGTATTCCGTGCTATTTACTGTATTTCTTTGCAAAGTATTGTGTGCATTGTGTTTATCGCCAGGTAGGAGATACCTAAACGTGTTAGAGAGTATTATAGAATAAATACATATATTTTTTTAATACCTTATGTTGTTCTTTTTCACTTTTTCTATACTATAAGATTGCATTCTGTTAAAACAAGATGCTTTACACTCCTTCTGGACTAAACCTGAAGGCTGCTCTCCTCAGTTACCACTTAGAGAGCTTTATAAGGTTGTCTAAGACTTCGTAAATAACCTAAGGGTTTTCTGGAGTGATGCAAATTGTCCACTTACATTAGTGTATAAAATATACCAGGCCAGCTTCTCATAATAATATACATAATTATTGAGACTTTCAATCAGCCCAGGTCACAGAGTTGAAGCTGAACCGGGCAGCGTTGGCATCTCTCCAAGATTTTTTGTAAAGTTCCAGTGTAAGAAGATAATGAGATTCCACCTAGCTTGTCACTTTGTGGTCTAGCTCTGACCCTTACACAGCAGTAGCATCCTTGTGAGTAAGCGATTCTCAGCTTTGTGATCTAGTGGCCGAAGGGAACAAGACTTAGAGGATTGCTTTCAGTTGCTGTGTACACTGCCTGGAGAAGACTGCATGCTGCAGTTTGCCAAGAGTCTGAGGGAGAATTGGGATGGGCAGTGCAATACAGAACACATAATTCTGGAGAGTGATAGCAGTCCTGCACAAAATAAAGATAAAACTATTCTCAGTGGGAAGGAACTATCATTGCACTATTGTATCAGACATGAATTACAATGTGCAAATGCTTTCTCAACTGAGGAGCAGGGAAGAACAGTGGGGAAGAAGAAAGCAAGCAGACAGAGGTGTAAACCATGAAAGTTGGGTACGAGAATAAAAAACATATACAAGTGAGTGTGAGAAGAGATTCGTGTGGGAACCAGACAGAAAGAGTAAACAAGCAATGAGAAGAGTGAAAAGAACTGGGGAAAGCAGAAACTGGAGGGGGACGGGAAGAAAAGTCGACCCAGGAAGCTACAGTAAAAAGGAGAGAGAAAATAAAGTGCAAGGGAAAGACAAGAAAGTGAAAAGCAGTTAGTGAGAGAAGAGCGGCGAGAAAGTAGAAAAAAAGTGCAGTGCATGACAGGAGAATGGAAAGCAAGAAAGGATGGAGGGGATGCGGGAAGGGAGAAAATCAGATAGTGAGGGAGGGCGAGAAAGAGTATATACCTCTGCCCTATAATGTATACTATAATAACAAATGTAAAGGTAAAGTTGAGGCATGACAGCTGTATCATTCCGGGGCCTGCCTCACCAAATGTAAAGCTCTGCTGTTCACACACACACACACACAATAGTAATTATTTCATCATGCTAGGGTGTTCTGCCAGCAAATGATATTTTTATGGCACCACAATAGTTATTCCCGATAAGAGATAATAAAGTGTTAGTCATACCATCAGGATTATGTTTTGGTAGAGAATCACATTCTGGCACTTAACATGATCAGACTCTGAGACATAAAATCCCACTTCTTTTGAAATATCTTCCCACATTTCACTGCTTTCCCCCATAGACTCTTTTATATTTATAAACCATGAAATTCAGCTGAGCCTGCCGCACTGGTGTTGGGCGCCAAGCTCATACACCAGTCTTAATAGTGGGTGTGCCACAGACTGCTCGGGGTGAAGTCCTCCTGGACCCTCGAACTGAAACGAGCTGAGCTTTCACAGGAAGAGATGTGGTCTAGCGACTAGAGATGCCAACCGTGCATAATTTAGTAAACTATACCACATAATTTGGGCCTTACTTGCTACATGCTTCCAGTGGCCCTGGAGATCATCAAGGTGAGATCACCGTGGAGGGTAGAAATCAAAAAGAGATGGCAGTGTTGGTATACTTACAACATGTTGACACAGGATAAGGGATTTCAACATACCTGTTGGCACATTTCTGAAACTTCAAACCACATATTCTTTAGGCGCTGATGACAAGCCCTGTGTATGTATGTGACTTATACTGTACAAACCTAGCTACAAACACCAGAGCGCTGTGCACCATGGGAGGGGTTAAGGGAGTAGTGGTAACAATAGATACAGCAGAGGAGAATAGGACATGAGTTTCAAGGTCAGAGGGTATTCTTACCTTACTTCATGTTCATGGTACTGATTATTTCAACCTTGGAAGCATGAGATGTTTAGTTTACACAGAGACCTTAGTGGTTGCATTTTCCCACAAAGCTATCTTGTCAGATTGATAAAAGAAGTAGAGCAGGGGTCTTTCGCCATCAGGACACTCAGCAGAACTTGCATAATTTTTATTTATTTTTTAAATGTATTTTTATTGCAGATTTACATGCTACACAAACAATATGTCAAACATTCCCACCTTCAACAGATGCAGATTCCAGTTCAATAATGAGGCATTACACAGCCATTTAGCCCACATCCCGGAGGCCGGGCGGCGTGAGCTTAGGAAATGCCAACCCATAAAAGTAATGAGATAATTGCATCTGTCCAACAGGATATGCTCGCATCTGCTTTTCTGAATCTCCCCGTCCCCTTTTCACAATATTCAACTCGTCACAAGCCCCAATAGACAGATGCTGGATGGCCTCACCAGTGCAAATCTATAGTCCTTGTCCACCTATTCCACTGCTCCCCGTGATGTCTCCTGACCGGCTATGTTCTACGTTCCTGCCCCAGGATAACCAGTACAATAATTGAATATGTTCCCAGGAGCAAATTATGATTCATGAGACTTTCGGTTACGTCCTATATCTACATTAGAACCCTCAACTAACCCACCTAAATCCCTCCCCCATTAACTGCTGTTGGTGTGGGCCTATTTCACATGTAGAAAACCATAATCAGAAGAGATCTGACGGAGCAACATTCTGTCATTATTGTGTCCCACGGAACTCCACACAATGCTTCTTCTATCTAGTCCTCCTCCCTCGCCTGATGGTTCCTAAGCACTCTCACTATCTCCTCCCATGCTCGTGCCATTTCCAAACTCTTTTCATTGGCAGTACGGGTGGCCTGTCTTAGCCTAACAGTACCTTCGCAGCCGGCACATTTAAGTAATTCGCTCGCCCATCTCCCGCTAGATGGGCCCTCTTTCGCTTTCCAGCGCCAGGTGATTTCCCTCTGGGCCAAAATAAGGCCCAAGTCAATGAATTTGCTAGTGATTTTTGTTTTTTTCGTGTGAGGAAACCAGAGTAACAGACACGTCGCCATGTCATACTCCACCTGCCGATCCGTAACTGCATTAAGCAGCTCCCCCACCTCAGTCCAGTACTGCCTCAATTTCGGACAGTCCCATAACATATGATCTAGCTCCACATTAGGCATCAGACACCTGGGGCATGCTGCGTTCTGCACCTGAAAATACCTCCGGATCTTCCCTGGGGTAAGGTAAGCTCTATGCACTATGAAAAAATGCACTTGTTGAAACCGAGCATTTCTGCACCCCTTCCACGTCCTTCTCAGAATATGGCCCCACGTCGTGTCCTGTATGGGCTTCCCCACACTCGCCTCCCATTTTTGTTTCAGTGTCGTCAGTGGTTCTAAACCCTCGTTCAACATTTGAGAGTGCAGGCAGGTGACCGCCTTAATTGACCCTGCTGCCATCACCACGTATTGGCAAGCCATGGTCGTTAGCGGTTCCGACTGCCCAGCCTTCCAATGCTTTCGCAGCGCTGTAGTTACGGCTGCATGTAACAGAAAACTCCCATTAGGGAGGCCAAATTGATCCTGCACTGCCCGAAATGGCAACAGCCCATCATCAGAGTACAGATCACCTATCACGTGAAGGACCAACTCCTCCCAGTCCATGATTGGGGACCAGTCCCCTCCATGAGGTAGCGCCGTTAACATTCCCAAAGGTATCTCAGGTGCATACGGGTGCGCCACTCCTGCTCTCCTTTGACTTTTATTCCAGCACAGTCGCAGGGTCCTCTCCTCTAGCGTTAAGTCCGTAGATCAAGCTTCCGCTGCATAACGATATACGAGAGGACGTGCCTCTGTATACCCACCCCTCTGGTCCTGACAGGGCCCCTAAATTCCTTCGCGATATCTTGTGTAAGGATCTGCAGCTGCGCAGCTAAATAATACAGTTCAAAATTAGGGACCGCCATTCCCCCTTCCTGTTTCGGCCTCATCAATGTATTCAGTGCTACTCGTCGCCTCCCGTGCCCCCATAAAAAGTCTGTGGTCAACGTTCTCAGCTCCAGAACTTGCATCATCTGGACACAATTCACCACTCAAAATAAATGTGTTCAAATTCTCACATCACCAGAATAATCAAACTGTAGACGCTTACAAGACCAGCCATTCACAACACTCACCAATCAGAACACTTCACAACTTCAAACCTTCACAGCATCAGAATACTGAAAAACAACAACTCACTGCATCATAAGGACCACAACTGAAGGAGATCTACGTCATCAGGACACTCACAGCAACACAGTATTAACAAGCATTGGCCATGCCAATCGGTTTCGCCATATTAGTGTATTATGAAAATATGTCCTAGGTGCTGAAGAACCGGGGGAATAAAGGCCCGGCGGCGCAGGGTACGCCTAAATCTTTGATTTCTCCTGCCTGGTCGAACAGAGACACCGGACACTCCGTTGGCGTAAAAGATCGTATTTTATTAGCTGCAGCCAGCACAGTGGTCCCTGAAGTACAGAAAGTATGTTCAAAGGAGACTGCTCTCGAACTCCGTGGCACACGGGTTTATATACATTTTAGATACACAATGAACAATCCCAAGACATACAAATCAGACGAATGCGAAGGGTTCGGAAAGCAAAGTATTACGTAACTTCAAACAAACTTGGTTGTTGGCTGTATTTGTTACCCAACCCCTTAAGCCATTCGCAATTGAACCCACACAATCCTACTTGCAGGTGAGGAAACACATTTGTATGCTTAAGAAGGACAGTTGTGGAATCAGAGAGTCCATAAAGGAAATGGCGAAGGACAGCAAATAAGATAGCCTCAGGAAATAATGGTGCAAACCTACAGATAGTCTGGACGGGGATTAGTTAATAAGACATGGATTGTTGTGCTCGGTCAGACCCTGACACTACACCTGTAAATAGAGGCGAAAAGGTTACTTAGTATGTGAATGCAGGGAAATGACAGAGAAATACCTGGCTGGCAGTGCTGCCTGAGTGAGGGCAACACAAAATGGAGGCAGTTGCAAAATGGCAGACGAACACGAACAAAGTCGCGAAATACAGAACCTCAGACCCTCCTTTTGCCATTACTCAGGCAAAAGCACCAAACTCATGTTAGTCTGAGTCGGAGTCAACCTCAATGGCCATAAGGTCATCAAACTGTTGCTGTACCATCATCTTAATGTTCTCTGTCTCCTTGGACACAGATGTTGGGACACACATTGTGGCAAGTAGACCACAAATGGCGGGCCCACACTGTATACACAGGCAACAAGAGAATAGGATGGCTAATATCGCTCCAAGGAAAATTAGTATCTTCCATCCCCAAACAGACAATAATCCCCAGAACCTTCCTACCAAAGACCAGTCTCCTTTGTCCTGATGAATTGACTCGGATATGGTATGTAGTTTGGAGATGGCCTGGTATATTGTTGGAGCGTCATCAGGAACGTAAATGCAGCAGCTAGATCCAATCAATGTACAGACCCCTCCTCGGTCTGCTAGGATAACATCTAGTGCAATCCTGTTCTGCAATGTCATGAGACGATCAGCCTAAAGTTCTGCTGTAATGTTACTTAAAGCACCTATAGTAACATCAATGGTGGGCTTGACCACACGGGTCAGCTGCCTGATATGCCTACTGTTGACCATTGGACCCCAGAAAGGGAGAAATCCTTTAAGGAAATCACCTCCTTCTTGTCAAGCTGTATCTTTGGCGTCAATTATCCCTCTACCATATCTGTTTCTGTGATGACCTGAAGGGGCAGTGTATGTAGGGGAAGCAAGAAGGCTATATAGCATGTTCCTGAGAAGTCATACGGGAGCCATGTATAGGCTCTGTCTTCACAGACAAAGTATGTACCCTGAGATGGAATCAATGGAGGGGAATTCTGCGATGTGAAAACATACGTATGGGAACAATTCTGTTGTATACCAGTCTTCTCGCTGTTAATCTGAAGGCAAAAATTACCGTGATGGGGTACTGTCCATACTGGGGAAGACGTTCCCTGCTTTGTTTTATCACTAAGTCTAGAGATATAGTGAGTCACATTCCAACCTTCAAATGCTCGTTTCTCATCGATGGGTATCGTTTTCTTATCTACAATCTTGGCCATTGATACCATTCCCATTATCAGGCTACTATGGCTAAAATCTATTCTGCTCCCGAACGAACCAATTGGGTATCTTAGTCTATTATGGTATGCGGCCGAGAACATAGCCAAGTATGCCCAGGCCGATCCTTCATAGGAGAAGGGAAGGACTAGGTAGGGCAAGCCTTTGTGCGTGCTATGAGGTATGGGTCCACATACCCAACAATCTGTTATATTGACAGCTAATTGGTGTTGGTGTAATAATTGAATGAACAAGTTATTCAGATATTCAATCCTTCTTATCTGCTCATGCGGGGGAAGGGCATGTGTCTGATGTTGAGAAACAAAGAGGCGAGAAAGCAAAGAAGTAGAATCAGAAAGGGGTTTTGGCTGTAGAAGATGAACAATCCAACCCGCAAATGTTAATAAAATACATAAAAATATTGAAATACACAAAGTAACGCCAAATCGACTACGCAATAATTTACAGTATTTCTGCTTCATCTTTGTTTTCCTATTTTCCCTACTTGATGTACCATCCATCCTTTCTAAAAAAAAAGGTTGTTGCTCACGGCAATCTTCCTCAATCACTTGGCTGTATTTATTTGCTTTTATAACACTGCAAATCCTGCGGGTTCTAGCCACCAAAACAGGGTACAGTCCAAGACTCCTACCGTGACCCTGCAACGGGGACCGATGGCATCATAATAATCTCGTAAAAATTTAAACAAAAAGGAATAAAAAAAAAATCAAATGTCCTTTGTAGTTCTAGGCCTGAGGTTGTAGCGTCTCTTATTCAATATAGTCTGGTCTTGAAACAGTGTTTCTGGATTTGTGGTGTCTATTCGAAGATGTGGTGGTATAGCTTCCTGAAGAATATCATCATCTTCTTTCTCGGACTGAGTTCCATCCAACCGGGCGCTACTAAAAGGTACGAAACGGGGAATCTTCTCTCTTTCGGACTCACCTATGCCCCTGCGGACCCACTGGTCGAAGGGCAAGGGCAAGGGTACATTTTTGCAGTGCACGCCGTGAACCCAGTTTTTTGGTTCTTTGATAGTTCTTCACACAGACCCAATCCCCAGGTTTGATCGAGTGACCTGGGTCTGTGGAGGCTTCTGGCAAAGCACTTTGAACCTGTTGACGAAGAACACTCAATTTAGTAGTCAAATCATGTAAATAATCAATCAACATTGGGTATGGTATGTCTGAATATTTCTTTGGACGAGGGACTCCCCAGATATTTGCGGGGCGTCCGAAAACCACCTCGTAGGGGCTAAGTCCCACTCGAGAATGCACAGTGGTCTTGGTAGACAAGAGAGCTAAAGGTAAAGCGTCAGACCAGGCGAGACCTGTGCTGGCCTGAATATTTGCTAATTTGAGCTTGACAGTGCCATTATAGCATTCTACCAAACCCGCTGATCGGGGATGGTTTGCCGCATGGAATTTCTGTCTAATACCAAGACCAGCAGACACTTTTTGCATAATTTGGCCCACAATTTCACTCCCATTATCACTCAAGACAATTCGCGGCAGGCCGAATCTAGGGAAGAACTCTTTAAGCAAAATTTGAGCAGTTGATAAAGCAGTGTTATTCTTCAAAGGATAGGCCTCTATCCATCGGGAGAAAGCACATACCACCACCAAGACATACTTGAGGTTGTTGCACCGATCCATATGAATATAGTCAATTTGCACGACTTCAAAAGGATATGTCGGGGGAGCAAAATGACCTGCTGGAGTTGGGGTTCCCTTTCATGGGTTATGCATTAGACAAATAATGCAGTGTTTCACCATATTTTCCGCACACCTCGGAATACCTTCATTCTGCCATACCGGAGCCAAAACCTTGCATATACCCTTTGCACTGATATGGGCTGGACCATGTGCCATAGTAACTACAGGCTACACATAGGCGTCTGGCAACAGCCAACGCTGGTGTTCTGATAACTCCGTCCAACATCCCATTGCATCTAACATTCCCATGCCTTCTTTCCATTTACTCAATTCTTTCCCTGTAGCCTCTCCTTGAAGCGATCTCACACTCTCTACTGTGTCCTCACACATTCCAGCTTCTCTGACCCAATTTGCAGGACCCGCAACATACATGCGACTTGTGGCATCTCTAGCTGTAGTTTATGCTACCTCATCCACAAAAGCATTCCCACAACCAACATCATCCGTGACCTTCTTGTGTGCGCTACACTTTATGATTGCTATCTGTGTAGGCAAAGCAAGTGACTCAAGAAGATCAGTCACCAATTGACCATGCTGTATTTTCGTTCCATGAGATGTAAGAAATCCACCCTCCCTCCACAAGTGGCCGAAACTATGAGCCACGGCAAAGGCGTATTGGCTATCTGTGTAGACATTCACTCTTTTCCCTCTTGACAACACACATGCTCTGGTCAAGGCTATTAACTCAGCTGCCTGGGCTGAATTATGTCTAATCCGTGCTGTTTCAACAATCGTAGGCAGGGTAGTAACAGCATAGACTGAAGTGTTTCTCCATTAGGGATTTTGAAATAGGAACCATCTACCCATAGGATCCCATCCGGATCCTTAAGTGGAGTATCCTTCAGATCAATCCTGGCTTTCGTTTCCTCCTCTGTGCGGAGAAGACAATCATGTTGCTCCTGAGCATGTTTCTCATCTGGGAGGGGTAACAATGTGGCTGGATTTAAAGTGTTACATCGTTTAATATGTACATGGCTTGCCAAGATCGTTAGCTCATATCCAGATAAACGAGCACTCGTGAGGTGTTGTGTTTTAGTTCTGTTTAACAAAAGTGTCCACTGCATGTGGTACCATAACAGTAAGTGTGTTATCCAATACTATTCCAGCAGATTGGCGAATAGAGATTGCTGCCGCTGCTGTAGCTCTGAGGCAGCTAGGCAATGCTTTAGCTACTGGGTCTAAGGTGGCTGAAAAATAGGTGCATGGCCTCTGTATATCTCCAATCTGTTGGGTCAAAACTGACAATGCACAACCCTCTCTCTCATAGACATAGAGCCTAAAAGGCTTACTATAATCTGGGGTACCCAACACAGGAGCAGAACATAAAGCAGTACGTAAGTCAGCAAAACTCTTCTGGCACTCCTCAGTCCAAGGAAGCGGATGAGGGGTATCCTTCAATGTAAGTGCTAGCAAAGGTTTAGCTAATAAGGAAAAATTGGGTATCCACTGTCTGCAATAAGAGGTAATGCCCAAGAAGGCACGCACTTCTCTCTGTGTAGTTGGCACAGGCACTTGTGCAATAGCTTGAATACGTTCTGGGGTCAAACGCCTTCCCTCCTTCGACAAGAGATGACCTAAGTAGGTAACCTCTTGGCGGGCAAACTGCAACTTGGAGGGTGACACCTTATGATTGAGATCAGACAAATGGTGTAGCAGTGTAACAGTCACATCCTTGCAAACATCCTCTGAATCAGCAGCCACCAATAAATCGTCCACAAATTGAATAAGGGTAGCACCTGAAGGTAAAGGGAAAGTATCAAGCTGGGATTTAAGAGCCTGACTATAAATGGAGGGACTCTCACAATAACCTCGTGGTGCTCTTTTAAATCGGAAACTTCGACCTCCTAAAGAGAAGTCAAAAATATCCCTACTCTCCTTAGCGATGGGAATGCTGAAGAAAGCATTCTTCAAATCAATCACAGAGAACTAAGCTGCCGAAGCAGGTATCATCGTCAGCAGGGCTGTGATATCCGGGACGACAGGAAACTGTGGGATAACAATTTTGTTGACTTCGCGTAGCTCAATCACAAATCTATAAACAGGGGGCTGGGAAGGATCTGTTCTTTTAGGAATCGGCAAAACAGGACTATTGCATACATTTCCTCTCGTTTCCTCAACCACACCCTTCTGAACCAATCATGAATAATAGCCAAAAGCGCTTTCTCACCATCACTAGATATTTTGTATTGAGGAATACGTGGCAATTTGACATTGGGCTTGAGTGTGACAACATAAGGTGGAATCTCAAGACGGCCCACATCATTTGGGCCTGTAGCTCAGAGCTTTTCAGGGAGAGAAAGCAACTCAGGTGGAAATTGGTCTTGGGACAAGTACATTGAAGAAGTCAATTTCCTTCCTAGTGTGAGATGCACACCAGAAGGAGAACAATGTAATGTTGCATACAACCTTTTCAATAAATCCAAACCCAATAAGTTCTCACCACAACTAGCTGTCAAAATAAGTGGACCTTTAAGTTATAAGGACCAATTGTGATAGGCAGTGGGCAAGAGACCATATTACAGACAGGGGCGCCAGAAAATCCTACAGATGTATTCATTGAGCCAGACAAAGGTGCCCCAGGGAGTTTAGAATGAATGATAGAACTTCTCGTCGCACCAGTATCCAAAAGAAATGGTTCTGAGACACCCATAGTATTGACAATAACATAAGGCCCAAATTGGGTCTACTGGAATCGATACAACTCCCTCACTTTGTCTATGGCTGTCCTATTCAGTGTGGAAATCTTCGTTCCCATTGTCCACATAACAATCATCAGTGTAATATTGTGCAGACTGAGCTTTCTGTTGATCGAAATAATTCGTAGCATTCTGAGGCGGGAAAGAACGTTGTTCTTGAGGGAACACACCTCTTCCTCTACCCCTGGATGGTGACAGAAAACCACTGCGACCACGTGGAACAGACATCCCATTACTACGCTGTAACAGAACTGCGCAACTATTCTTAAAATGGCCATCCTCTTTACAATAAGCACACTGGTTAGGACCCAACAAAGGTCGTGGAACAAAAGGCTCAGGTTTTTTAAATACCTTCTGAAATTGCGGAGGCTGGGGGAACTGACGCTGAGCAAAACGTGGAGGATAAGCCTGTTGTAAAAGGACCTTAGTTTTCAGAACTCTATTCTTCTTCTCTTGCTTATCTTTCTCCTCCTTATCCCTATTCTCATAATATTGTGCAGTGGCTAATATTTGGGCAGGAGAGGAAACAGCCCATGAACTCTCTGAGCTTTTCAATTTGTTGGATAACTCGGGAAGTAAGTTAAATACAAACTTGTCCACAAACAAACGTTGGCCACCCTCAGTAGTCATGTTCTGTCCGCTGTGATCAATAAATGTTTCCTCGAAACGAGTAAAGAAATCTGAGACACTCTCATCTATCTTTTGCTTACACGCAGCCAGCTTATCCCAATTTACTTGTACTGCGGGCATCATTGTCTTCATTAGAGTAATGATTCTACCAGGGAGTTCCGTAATCAGAACATCGGGCTTCGCACCGCCCACTTGCGTTGCTTCTGCGGTGCGTATAGCAGCCCAATCACCACCTAATTCGGCTGCATGGTCCTCTCTACGAATCCGAGCCCATAAGGATTGTGGGACTAGGTTCCCAAATAACATATCGATATCGGCTAAGTTCATAATACAAGCCTCAACCGTCTGGGACAATTCTTTATAGTAACCTGTAGGGTTTTTGCGAGGTTCCGGCAGAGTCTGTTGAAGAGCCAAAATTTCAGACCTTTTCCATGGGACATGAACCCATACACGCTGAAAGTGGGCTGGTACGGGATGGGCGCCAGCTACTGTGTCTCTCCATACTGGAGGGACTTCACGCATCGGATAGTGCTTTACCTGACCGACAATAGGATCACATTCTGGAAGAGTCAAGGAAGAGAACATCGTTCTAAAAGCAACAAGCGCATTTATAGCCTCCTCGACATTTGGACCTACTATAAGACCTTTGTCAAAATCAACCTGAACTCTCAACAAATCCGGGGGAACTGTATCCAACTCCATATCCTCCCATCCCTTAACCAGAGTGTAACACATAACATCGAAAACATATCTCTGGGTAGGCTCGGTCCATTGGCGGAAAGAACTCATAATATCTTGTGCACTATATACTGCACCTTCCTTAATCCATCTGCGAGCGAGAGAACACAACACGGTTTTCTCGTCTGAAAGCGGAATTTGCCGACGGGATTGCTGTCGAGAAAGAGCCGGAGACATATTTCCAAGTAAAGGAGAAAAGAAACCTGAGACAGCGTCTACCAGTCGCTTATGCGTAGTCAGGGCATCACTAAAAAGAACAGGTGACATAAGGGAAGCGGAAGGCGATACCGGTGGACGCCTAGTAGATTGCAGAGGCAAAGAAATTGACAACGAGGGAGGTGGGGGCTGAATTACAGGAAGGGGCAAATGTGGGGGAATAGGAACAGGCGAAGCAGCAATGATCGGTTGTGCAGGTGGCTGGGCAATTGGCAACTGAATGGCCACTGGCTGAGCGGGAGGTGCTAACGGGGGTGCAGTAGCACCTTGTGCATAGGGTGGAGGCAAACTCAATAAGCGGGCCATTGAAGGATCTTCCTCAGGATCCCTACTCTTCTCTGGAGGGGAAATAGGCAACGCCGGATAACACCTATCTATCACCATACGATGTTGTCTTTCCGTATCTCCATCGCACAATCTGACTCATTATTTATAAACTGTTGGGAAGCCTGCGTAATCATTATACCTTGCACTTCCCTATCTCTTTTTGCTTGCTTTATTTCTCTCTGTTTGGCTTCTTTTCGCCAGAGGCGGAAAGAGTCAAACATTGCCGGCCGGGCTTTTCTTTTAAATAGTCTTGCTTCTAAATTATCTAATATATCGGTATCAAAGCTACCCTTCTGTGGCAACTGCAGAACACCATACTTTTTAGTATATCGGATCCATGTCTTATTAAAAGTAATGGGGCCGATACCATGTTTCGAATATAACTCATAGGTGGGAGTTCCAACCGGAGGGATCGGACAAGAGTCCCCCAGCTGGGAATCCCTATCACAAGAACAACAACACCAATGTTTAAACTTACTGAAACCAGGCATCTTTATTTCACTGGTCCCTTCTCAATCATCAAGGGATTAATGTCAATAACACTGTACAAACGTACTTACCCCTTGGCTTCGGCCACTGCAGTAGCCGAATAGAAACCCAAAACAGAAACAAAACAAATTTGTGGGAGCGACCCACCAAATACTTAACTAAGTGTCTTCTTACACCACCGGAGGTCCATCCACCGTCTCGCAATAGCAATTATCACCGAAAGGACCAAGGCAGGGCGGCAGTCAGGGCAGCAGTCGTCAGCAGCCGTCAGCAAAAAAGGGGGAAGCCGCGCTGTAAAGACCTTCGGTCCACATATGACCTGCAGGGGCCAATCGTGTGGTGCGCATCCTCCGGAATTTCTTGCGGGGCTCCTCACAATCCTCAGGGTGACCCTGCTCCCACTAAAGCCGCCCCATGCTGGGCGTCAATTGAAGAACCGGGGGAATAAAGGTCAGGCGGCGCAGGGTACGCCTAAATCTTCGAGTTCTCCTGCCTGGTTGAACAAAGACACAGGACACTCCGTTGGCGTAGAAGATCGTATTTTATTAGCTGCAACCAGCACAGTTGTCCCTGAAGTGCAGAAAGTATGTTCAAAGGAGACTGCTCTCGAACTCCGTGGCACACAGGTTTATATACATTTTAGATACACAATGAACAATCCCAAGACATACAAATCAGACAAATGCGAAGGGTTCGGAAAGCAAAGTATTACGTAACTTCAAACAAACTTGGTTGTCGGCTGTATTTGTTACCCAAACCCTTAAGCCATTCGCAAATGAACCCACACAATCCAACTTGCAGGTGAGGAAACACATTTGTATGCTTAAGAAGGACAGTTGTGGAATCAGAGAGTCCATAAAGGCATAAAGGAAATGGTGAAGGACAGCAGATAAGGTAGCCTCAGGAAAGAATGGTGAGAACCTACAGATAGTCTGGACGGGGATTAGTTAATATGTCATGGATTGTTGTGCTCGGTCAGACCCTGACACTAGACCTGTAAATAGAGGCAAAAAGGTTACTTAGTATGTGAATGCAGGGAAATGACAGAGAAATACCTGGCTGGCGGTGCTGTCTGAGTGAGGGCAACACAAAATGGAGGCCAGTCGCAAAATGGCAGATGAACACGAACAAATTCGCGAAATACAGAACCTCAGTGCAGTGCAAAGTTGGAAAAGCAATCCGATGACACATGCGTGGCTCAGACAGGGTGGGAGGGGAACACTTGCTAACTTGTAGTTGCCTTGTCATCTGACTCTGGCCTCAGAGAGGGTGAGGGCAAAGCCATCCAGAAGCACCAAGGCAACTCAGCAGTAGGCACCTTTGTGGTACCTGTGCCCACTAGCAGAGCGGATCCTGCAGAGGTCACATTCCGCATCAGGAACAATGTTGGTCTTTTTTACTACCCAGGGCATCACTCACTGTGACAGCAGCCAGTTAAAATTAATATTCTGCGTTTTGGATTCGAGGGATACCATCAGCACTTTGCTTTATCTGGTCTAATGCACTGACTGCTACACATCCCGTGAACTGCACATGCATTGGTGCATGTGATTGTCTTCACTGGCCTTAAGGTTTGCTATCTATGAAGCATGTAGTTTCCCTTAACACCTTAGCTGCTAGAGGTTTTCCCCTCCTGTGCTGGAAAATCAGATTTATCACTGTTCATGACAAGGTCAGCTCGTCATAAGCACAGCTCAACTGTGCCTCATGACGAGCTGAGCTCGTCATGAGCAGGGAAGAGGTTAATGAAAACTTAGAACTTTGAATACTACATTTCTGAGTAAGGTGAAGTGAACAGGCTTGCTACCTACACTGTTTGAGGGTATGCATTGCCTTGATGTAGCTTCGTTCTCCCGTAGAGCACAGACCTTTTTCCTCGTTTGCAGGCAGAAGCACTTTAACCCTCAGCCTGCCCCCTGCAGTCTTATGCCTAAAGTAATGAACCCTCTCCGTGCATAGCTACCAAGGATTCAGAGTCCTTATGTATGACATTTCCGTAATGTCAGTGTAATTATAAGTGATATTCGGGGACTATGACTGACACTTTCCCGCAAGCAAAACCAAGAAATAAAGAGGAGGGAAACCTGTAAATACGAGAAGTGAAAAAACCCTCATTGCTGCCAAGTTTTCAGTGTACTTATGAGCGACATTGAACTACCAAAGCCGGCAGTAATTATTTAAAAAGGTACTCTTTTATTGAACTTCCTGACGGCTAATATCATTATACCCCAAGCGTTCGTTAAGATCCTCCCACCCCTCCTGACCAGCAGTAAGTGCGACTTCATCTATGTCTCACAGCTCCTGAAAAGTAACTGTACATCACAGACTACTAGACTGAGACTGTGTGTGAACACCAGCTGAGAGTACAGTAATAAATTATACACAATTCAGGGCACCGGCACACTTACTTTTTCTGGCGAGCAGAGTGACATTTCAGTTACTCCCGCGACAAACGTCCTATGCAGTGGCGGCTGGTGACATATGAAAGTGGTAGGGCGTAAAAGTTCAGATTGAGTGCCCGGTGGTGAGCAAGGAGGGTTCGGGAGGGTTCTCCCTCCGAAATGTTTTTGAAAAAAAAAGAGTGGGTTAATGGTGTATTTTTAAGCATATTTGAGAAAGCAAGAAGGTTAAGAAAACAATTATTAAATTGCAGTTATGACATCAATAAAGAGATTTCATATGATAATGATGTTTGAGACTTTTGTGGGGTTAATGGCCATCTGAGTCTCGATGTAGAGGCCAGAGAAATGTTGTGCATAGTTAAGTAGCATCTGTCTCTTACTGTAATCTGTGATGTGTGCAGACACACTGCACTAAACCCTGCACTGAGATCACCTCTAGAGCCAACCTACATTGGAACTGAATATTTCATGCCTAGGAACTCAACTCACCCTGACTCCTGGATGCTCATTTTATAACAATTTAGTTTTCAGCTTCTTTTTTATGTTGACTGTTTCGGATAAGAGCCTTCAATCCTGGAAAGTGTATTTCTCTGGATGACATGCCATGTAAAACACAGCTCTATGGTACGTACATCATAACACATTGAGGCCTTCTCTTCTGCATCTCATAGTGTGAAAAAAGGCTGGTAGGTGCCTTTGGGCAGTTACTGAGAAAACGTTTGACTCTAAGGCACTCTCCTATATCCTCTGTCCCTATGCGCATCAAATGAACGCAAAGGTCACGTCACAAGATTTTTCCTGGCAACAGACTTTATTAAGGAGTTTCACTAATCACTTGAGTAAATACACTTCGTATTCTAGCAACCAAACGTAAATGTGAGAAACAGATGCATAACATCAGGATCAGACTGCCGTACCCACAATAAATAAGCTACAGCACTGCAGCATGTGAGCACCAAAATAAAAGCGGCCCTGGCCCCGAGATAGCTAATAAACCGGCCAACATGACGATGCAAATTTGAACTTATAAAGACAGAGTAGACACAGTGATGGTGTAGCTATAATTCTCCAAGGCTAGGGCTGATATTATTAAGCAGTTTCACTTACACGCATTCCGGCAACCAAATGTTAGGTGGGAAGCCAGATGCACGCACAACATCATGGTCAGCTGGTTAGACTGGCAAACAGAAAAAAATGAATAGCTAAAAACTGGTCCAAATGATTGATGACAATGATGTGCACATTGGTGCAAATTTGAACTTGTAAACAGTAGAGACACACAGTGATGATGTAGCTATGAATTTACAATGGTAGACCTCATGCATTGTCTTTTGGAGTCAGTGTTTGCTGTTTACTGTAATATCAGGGAACAAGTGCACAACATTGAACACCAACCCAGGCAGCAGCAGAACACAAATCAGGCCTACATTTGATGGCGCTGCGACTCCTGTGATCATGTAAAGAATTTTATGACTATTAGGCAGCTTCACTGCATTCCGGCTAACAAACATCAATGTGAGCAAAACAGATGCCACACGAACAACATCAGAGTCAGAGTGGCAAACACAAAATAGATAAGCTCCACATGAGCAAGTCGGACACCAAAATAAAAGCTGCCCGAGATAGGTAAAACAACGGCCCAGCACACATGATAATATGTGCAAATCGGGGAAAATTGGAAATTGGAAAGACACAGTGACTGTGTACCTATTATTTTACAAGGGTAGACTGCATTCATTTGTATGAATGTCTTGAGCTGTAGTCGGTGTTTGTGCCAGTAATATCAGGGAACAACACAACTATGGCTACACAGTGGTGTTCTGAGTGCCACAGCAGCTGTTGTCCTTGGGATTGAGTCCAGGTCCATCCGGCAGTATGGCCAGGGACTGCCAGAGGACTCCCCCCTTCCGTTAACAGACATTATTATTAAGGATATGAGAGGGATTTCTTTGGAGGCGGGGGTCGTACAACCCCCGGCCGTATTTATTAAAACATGAAAATAAATCAAAAATTGAAATAAACAATATTTACACAATTACGCAGAAAACGTTCCATGACATTCGATTACAATTGATATATACAGATATCAGACAGCTAACCTTATCATAATTCTAGTACAAGGTATTTCCTATCCGAATCTAATGTATCAATCATACAATAATTAATTTTCGGCGTATCCTATTTGGGCCTACGGCAAGGTCATTAACTGGTGTCAGATCCTTATCACTTAAACCACGCCCTCCTGTCGGAGTGCGCATGCGCAAAGGGCCTGTTTACCGAGAGGGTACTTCCCCCCTGGTTACCGCCGTATGCCCTATTAACCATGCCCTTCCGTCTAAGTGCACATGTGGAAAGGGCCCATTTACTGTGAGGGTACTTCCCCCCAGTTACCCCCGTATGCTCTATTAACTCCATTAAAGGGGGCCCTTGCATCTCTGTGCCGTTTACTGGCGCCATTGTGCACGTGCGGGGTGGTCAACCAGCCTAGAGAAAGCGTGACTCCCCCCTCCCCGGCACCCATGTAGCCAAAAGGCTGTAACTGCCCCTGGAGTTCTAGGAGAGACCACTTGTCCCTCCCCTTGGGCGTCCCCATTCAAGAATGGCGCCGCCCTCTAAGGACCTGAAATTTACTGCTCACCAATCATGACCTTACCGCCACAGGCCAGCATAGTTGACCGACTATCTGGCCCACCCCTACCCTCCTACACTGAAAGGTCATGCCCTGTCCTTAAAATTCACAAAACTAGCCAACTCACTGCAAGGTAATGCCCTGTCCCCATACACCACTAACTAGGCAAGAAGATACTCTGCAACAATTTCATCCCCTGGTGTGGACAAATGGACGTCGACTTTTAAAAAGCACGACTCCCCCCAGATGCACCCCTGAGCTATAGCCTGTATGTGTCAAGCCCTAGCTAACCTCAGCAGTTTGTTACTAGTTAGTTGTTTCCAGTGGCCCCATGGCCTCACAGACTCGCTTCCTCCCATTGGAAGCTCTGGAATGTCTGGGTGAACCCCGGGCACAGACATGTCGACCCACCCTTCTACCCAGACGTACCCAGTCCTTCACCACCCCTTCCCAAGTGCGGGAGAGATATGCTAGGGCGGTCTGACTCAGGGAAAGTGAACCTGCCGCCATGGGGCCACTAGATAGGCTCCACTGATGACATCACACTGTGCCCGATAAGCCACGGCACCCCAGACGCTTACACTCATTGTTGGTGCAATTGGAAGGCTACACAGGGAACCACAGGCCCCAAGACCTCCTACGAGCATATCATGAAGTCCGTAAACCACCTACCCTGACCACTTTGCTCTGGGAAATGCTCTGTGTATGCCTACCTTACTATGAAATATCCTCACTACGCAGGGTTTGCTACGATGGCAGCTGGGAGCACAGGTACTACTACTTCCCGACAAGGGGTGCTGAGGTGTTGCATACGCCCATTACTCCTGGGTTTGGCCAAGCTGGCAAGGCACACACCTGTGAAGCAGCGTACTGCTACATTACTACGGCTGGCACAACCAATTAGTAACATACCTATACACAACCAATATAGTGCTGGTACCTCCTGATCTCTCCCATAAGCGTATCATGTACACAGTGCACTATCTGCCCCTGACTATTATTTTCCTGGGATAAGCTCAGTCCTAGCCTATCCTCCTACTACTTAGTTTCCCCAACACTGTAGTGTCCACTACGACAGGCGCCCACGAGCACAAAATGTAAATGTCATGGTACTTATAGAGCGCACTGTCACCAGACGGTCACCTTGCGGTGTCGCCTATTCGGCTTCCTGGCTCTGATACTCATACCGCTGTGGAACCCCTCCTGGCTTTCCCTGTGAAGTGTCCACTGCCGGGCACCCCCAGGGTGAAGCCAGGCATCCTTAGCGCTGTTGGGGCCGGTGTGGAGGCTAAGCAAGCTATTGCCCAGAGTTGCAGCGTGGGGCCCGTGATTAGAATAGGCACCCAGGCGAGAATTAACAGGTCTGAGAATATTGAGCCCAAGACCCCGCCGAG
The DNA here is from genome assembly GCF_964263255.1 of Lissotriton vulgaris. Taxonomy (NCBI): domain Eukaryota; kingdom Metazoa; phylum Chordata; class Amphibia; order Caudata; family Salamandridae; genus Lissotriton; species Lissotriton vulgaris. Next base: position 245,137,204 of record NC_141698.1, read on the forward strand.
GCGGGAATCGAACCCTGGCCAGAACTCTGCATCAGGGTCTGCCGCTCTAACCATTGAGCCACACTCCTCACAGGCGCTTGTAATGGCAGATCGCCGTTCCACGACAATGGTGTTGATGTGTCGCATCCACCCGCAATATCCTGAGTTCTGGTCGAGCTAGCCAGGTATTCACCTTTATGGCAACGTATTGCTAACTTACCACAAATGGCGAACCCAAATGGTTGACACACTTCTACACTTCAATTACAGTGCATGGGCCGCACCGTCTCCTGCTGGTACCGACTGGGCCCTTAAATTGATCGCCCATGATACGTGATGCCGTAGCTTGCCACTCACATTTCGGATCTCCTGGTCCCTTGGTTGTCCTGATCTTGCAGTTCTAGCGGTGAGGGGCACTTCCCAGGCAGCAGGCGTGTATCCAGTCATACATAAATGAAAATCAAACATCAATGATTAGTGCCCCTTGTATTTAGATGACCAATCACAATTTGCAAGTCAGCACTACTTCGTGAGACTGTACCCCCCCCCCTCCCCCTTTCACACCCACCCCAAGCTTAGGGTGCTTATCCTGTGGTCCAATGGTTCACAGGTACTGTCTGACATAGGCATCAAAATGCCCCAAATCCAGCCTCAGGGGGGGAGTTGGTCCTGTGTGACAACACAGGAATAGCTGACAGGCACCGGGGTGCCGAGATACCGGATGAAAAACCCTAGGCATATAATGCCACCTTGCACGCGCTCAGGGGTGTGCCGGTACTGTGTGACGCCACACGGATGCATCAATACTGTGTGATCCTACCACAAATCCAGTCTGTCTGATAACATAGGCACCCAAATGTGCACCAGCCAGATGCGATGCAAACAGTAAGGCAAGTCATGTTTCACACTAAACAAATTAGAATGTGTGTTATATAGCACAAAACATAATGTGACATATGTTATGTGTAACTGTGTGTCACAAAAACCACCTAAAAATGTGCATATGTGGCTAATGAAAAGGAGAACCGAGTGGGCAAATAATGTTTGTGTACTGAGCTAGACTTGCGCCTGCACTGAAACACATGTATACCTCTAATTGGTGCCTAGGTGCTTTCGACACAGACCCCTAACCCATATGTGCAACTGCACAATACATGCTCTTGCAGGTGTGACAACAAGGCCTGGGATGTACTGAAAATAATTTGACCTCATAAGTGTTGATAGTGTACTTGAGTGACTGACCTCACCGAGGCCAGTGCCTCACTGGAATGACCTCAAAACCTTACTTCCCCAGTAGGTATTATACTGAATATATGGTTTGTGTTTCTTGTGCACCGGTCCAAACTCAATTTACCGTGAATGGTCCTTGCCCTAACGCTTTATTGTGAGAGGCAGTTGTATCACATAAAGATCATTGAAATGCGACATTCAATTAGAGCGTCCAGCCTAGCACTAGTTGCATTACCATCTGACTATCAACTTAGAGCGCTTAGCACAGCATCAGTTGTATTACCTGGGGAACATTGAAATTACAGTGGGGCTCCCTAGCATAGCCCTAGTTGTATACATGGATGCTTGGTGGGTGCAATGGTGCTTGGGTTATCCAGTTAGAATGATGACTGTGTTTACTAGAGTCACTGGTGGATGCGCCCAAACATCCCAGACGAACTCCTGGAGCCCTTCAAATATGCATTCAATTGCTGACACAGTTCTCCTAGCCTAGTGCTTTATGCTGTATTGTGCACTACCGTATCTGCACAATGAAACCTTGCTCATCCCTGGCTTGAAAGTTAATTGCTGACCAGGAGTTCTAATATTCGGCCAGAAACAACCGAGAGGTTGGCCAGAGCCTCCCTAAAAAATTAGACGTGGCCATCGCCATCAGCAATGTTATAGACACTCAAACATTGTTAACCCTGTTACGGGACCCTGCCCAATAGCAAATAGGGGGTATAACTCATGAGGTCATTGCCTCCGGGCTGTGCTTACTTGATAACATAGCGCAAGACCCACAATCCCGATGGCCACTTACAGTTGAATATTTCCAGGAAACTGTCAATATGGTATAGCAGAATGTTGCAGTCCCAGGCCCTAAACTACGAATGGCGAGCATGGGAAAATGAAAATCTCACCGATAGTGTTCACAAGGCTGCCAATATTCAGCTTGCTACCCTCCCGCAGCTGGCCACCGCATTATACTTTTATGAATGCCCACCGCCTATTCCACATCTTCTAAAGGTATGACCTTTCATCTAGTCTCATACCACCAATGCTGTAAGAATGAATGATTTGTAAAACAGGATAAGTTCTGGACTGGTGTCTATTGCTTATTAAGTGATTTGCACAGATTTATAGGATGAGGACGCGAGCCCTGAGGCTCGAACCTTATTTCCCAGCACCCAAGTCGGCCGACTAGCTGTCAGACCACCTCCTCTCTCCCTCTAGACTGAATGGATGTCTTGAAACCCAGAGAACTGAGGGCTGATGCATTTGCATTAATGATAGACAGGGTGTCCTAATGCCATACTTCCTTTGAATTGCTACACTTCTACAGAAGTCCTTCTTACAATGGAATTGCTTATCCAAAATCGAATGCATCTCGCATGAATTGTAGACAGTATGCCCTAATATTTCAATAGAATAGCTACCCTTTTAGTGTAATCCTTATTACCAAGGGATTGCTTATACGAGCGACTTTCTTTGAAAGTCTCCAGTCTTGCAAATGCACTGTGCCCTACCCTGCGGACAATGCCTTACTGAATATTAGCATATCTTGAGTGCATGTACAGCGCCACCCCGGAATGTCTCATGCCACCCCTCACTAATGTCTTTCTTTAGAATAACGCTTGCTGTGCTGCAGACCAGATGCAAGCTCAGCAAAACTCCAATTTCCCATATCTCTATTTACGTACTGATACGGGAGAGGCTTGGATATCTTAATGCCAACCTGCAAACCTGAATGTAAAATAGACCTAAAAGGGGACATCACTATTGTCTGTCTATATACACCTGTGCGGCAGCTCCAACATTCCCTTAACTGTATTTAGTGAATTATTAATAGCAGAATCATTCTTCCCATGGACTGCGTGCTGTTCTGTAATAGGCTAGCTCAGGATGTTATTCGATGGAGACAATGTTAGGCAGCTTTTGAAAAGCATAAGACAGCAGGTACAACAAATGCAATTACCACCTAGGGCATAAGAAGCGTGGTATGAGACATAAGGAAGCTTAAGGTACCGCACTCAGACGGAAGACACACACAGAAAGTGTAACTAAAACCTCGACATAGTATGGATAGCACCAAAGAGGCATAGAGTGGTCTCCCTGCCCGTACCCCCTCCAAGGACACGAAACGTACAGCACAAGAAATATCTCAAATGTGTTAGTACGGCCCTGCCCTGGGTATGACCTGCATATGCACACAGAAGGGAACTACCACTGAATTAAATACAGTACTTAGAGGGTTACACTGCTGATAGAGCGCGCAGGTCGCCCAACTCTTTATTTCACTCAATTACACGCATTTGGGCCCATGACGTGTTTAAGACTGCATTTTTGTGAATCGGGCGAGTTTACACGTCACTATCAGTAATTCTTGTGTTTTTCTTACTACTATTTCCAGAGTACCTGACTTACCACCTTGCCACAAGTACCTATGTTCCTGACGAATCAGGAGCTAGCAGTGGGTAGGAGATAAGACTATCAAAAATACCTTATACATTTGCATAACAATTTACAATTTGTAATGACCACAGACACCTGAAGGGTTTTCAAGATGTTATATAGTAAAAGTTTAGCGTTCGTATGCCATAAAAAAACGTTTATACAGATTAGAATATCAATAACTAGAATCAGGACTAAAATGTGACTATGAATGAGAGTGAGCACCATTGAGTGCGAGCGAAAACTACAGGGAAAGGGTGACAGGGAACATGCTATTCAGTTTTCAGGCTTATACTAAGGCAGGTAAAATGAGAAAGAACATACGTTTTAGTAGAGTTCTAGAATTTATCAGTGATTTAGAACAGACCTTATTCTATCTACTATTTAACACATAGTCTCTAAAGGAGAGTAAAATAGATCACCCTGAATAAGTAAACAGTTCAACAATATCCTACAGGTAAGGGGAAAAATTGAACATAACTAATAGAACAGTTTGTATGTAAAATCTTTGGGAAAGACAGGGAAAATAACATAGGCAAGGATGCTTTATTTAAAAGGAAGAGAGGAAAAAAAGTATAGGTAGACGGACACCCACAGTTATATATTTACCTAGGACGGAAATGAGGACTAACCCTGGCCACGGGTCAGTTTGGGAAAAGGGGAGGACAAGGACCCTCAAGGACTTAGGATGCCAGTAGGCGAGCAGGTACAGCTCATGGACAGTCAGGACAGGATACCCCTCAGGATTTGGATCAGGACTGGGCTCATCAAAGGGCACGACCAACACCTGCAGTTTCGGATGCAACGCCTGCACTACTCCCTCTCTGCACGGAATCCGCCAATAACCCCGATTGGGTTCTCGAATCTCCCAGCAAAGTGCTTCGCCAGCACTTAAGACTATTCCACCCCAGTGAGTTTGTGGAAATTACGGACAGCTCTCGGTATCAATCACCTATAGAGTTTGTAGGGTCAGTGACAGGTCAGCTACTCGGACAAGTCGGACAATTTCTCTAGCTAAAACTAGACTAGTTATACTGTTTTCGGGTCAGTGGACCACCCACAAATGTTGCAAATGACAGGATCCCCAACTTTGGATTGGACAAGAGAGGTGGTTAGGTCATTGTCACCACCTAGAATTTTGTGTTCCCACAATGAATATTTAATTTTTCGTACCCACCCCTTGAAATCCAGTTCCTATGGTATAATAGTGCTGAAACAATAGGGCACACAAACATTATCATATAAGTTGATACATTTCAGGTATAAGTCGAAGTCTTCTCCTAGGGCAGAGAGCAGGTTCCCAGGAGCATCTCAGTTTCGGCAGCCAGCTGGCTGAGTTCCACTGTTGCAAGACTTCGTTTCTCCTGTCACGTGATGAGTCCCTTTCAGACTTCTAAGACGGAGAGGCTCCCCACTCCTAGGCCCACAGATACGCGGTACATGAAAAGTAAGCGAAAACAAATTAGAAACACAGGAAAAATGAATACACTGTATACCATGATTAGCTTCACTGCACCCCTTACTTTGTAATATCTATAGCGTTAGAGGTTAAGCAGAAATAGACAGCTGTGCAAAAGCAGTGGTAGCAAGCAAGATGCATGTTACAGAATAAAGCGGCCATATTTGCAATAATGCGCATGTGCGAAAAATCCCTCCAGAACTACGAGTGCGTCACGTCACATGGGTATGACCGACGCATGCGCAGACTAGATTTCTGCAAAACAGTGATCCTTCAGTATGCAAGCTTCGTTAAGATTAATAGACACATAGGCAAGCATCTCTGGGACACCCGCGTGTTGTGTGAAAGTGCATTATTAATGACAAAACAGGTTTGTTAATAACATTATTGGTTATGCGAGGTTCTTGAATGTGAGCAAGTCGCTTTACGTGTGAATACTTGCTCCATCAATCCCCTCTTTGATGATATTTACTATCATCACTATTAATGGAAACAGATGCCAACTTTTCTTTCAGATCTCACTCATTTCAATCTCCACAAACTTGTTGTTAAGCCTCTTCTCTGTATCCTTATTAGGATGGGAATTCTTGGCTTTCTTAAAAATCTGGTTTCTCAGTTCCTCTAATTCAAGTTCATCAACATTCCTCTTCACTCCTCTCTTATTCACTGTATACTTCTTCCTGCATTTTTGGCATTTGCAGCAAATTATTATTATTATTAACACAATTAAACGTATTCCAGCTATTGGCATCAGTATTTTACTCACAAGATTTCTACCTATGTTAGAAAACCAACTACCTACAGAGGAGAGACCATCAGTTAGTCTCTTCCAGGCACTATCAACCTCCAGTGGTTTGAGTTCCTTTTCCAAATTAGTAATGTTTCTCACATATTTCTTAATTTCAACACTCTTATCAGGAAACCAGCAGCAGTGTCAGTTGATAACCGATCCACTACTGTAGACAATTTGCAAATTCGATGAGTATTCAGAACCACTCCCACTCCAGGTATCAGTGCACTAAATATATCACCTATAATTTCTCCTACACTTTCTCGTTTACTACGCACTAAACCAGTGGTTCCCAAACTTTTTTGACCTATGGCTCCCTTGACCTAATTGGCAGTTGACCGTGGCTCCCCACCATTTGTTTACCGGTAAGCTGGTGGGGGGGATGTAAGCCCAACCTCTGGAGTACTTCCTGTTGTCTTCCTTAAATTAATTAGGATGCAATGAAGGTATTATAATCATATTTGCAACAAAATAAAAATATATCAGTTGTTTAATAAAAATTCATTAAGTGAGAAACAATACACAAGATTAATAGCCAAATATGTTTCCATGACTTAGCTCCAGAGGTTTCTGGCGTTATGTGAATGTACAAGTCACAGTGTGTTGTCATTACATATATTTAAGTAAGTACATTATATAACTTGTATCCACACCAGCACACCTAATATAAATATTGCATAATACTACTTCATAAAACTTCTCCTCTGTTTATTGTGTTTACCTAAATCTAGTGTTTGGTTACATATGCCTGGTTAAAGAACAGATTTCAGGTTTGCAGTCGATGGGTACGTTTTCTATATTTGTTTGCTGGCTGAAGAACAATGTCTTCAATGCGGAGTCCTTCCTCTTGTTCTGCGGTTGTGACTGTTAGTGACTTTGCTTTCAATTGGGCAGCATATTAAACCACAAAGCAAAGAGGAGGAAAGGGTGTCCCAGCCTTCCAACTCACAGTAATTTTCTGTGGTGTATTTGAAGTTAGTGCTGTGAGTCCAGTAGTTTAACTTTACTAATAGCGATCGGTGTGCTGGGTTAGAAAGTTCAGAGAAAAGGTATGACAGAGAGAGGCCTAGTCCTGAATACATAAATACTGACAAGAGCGTGTAAAATCTACTTCTATTCTAGTTAGTAAAAAAAAAAATAAGGTTGGGCGATAGATCGGCATGGCATCCATTTATAATAGCAGTATCACCAGCATTTACGGCAGAACACTAAAAAGGTGGGCTCCACGGAGCTCGTTAAAAAATAAATCATAATTAGGGCCTTTGGGTTTATGCCGGGGCTTTAACATTCTAGATAGGGAATTTATGCTGGAAAACTAAACGGCGGGAACACGCACTGACTGGAATAAGCATGTACGAGTCATCCTTATGCCGCAGTTTCTATCCTCAAGAATCGCAACCAATTAAAATCTCTCTGCGCTGTGTGAAAGCTACTGCTGCCAAGGACGGATCTAAACCCCTTTTCAGATCGTTAACACCCTGCCTGTTAGTCTTTTCTATTCATGATTATAGGGTTCTCGAGTCAATCAGGGTCAGGTGATGGTCACACCAAATATGTCCCAACCGTGACCCGAGGGGAGCAGCTCCAAGGACACATCATTGCTTGTTGAACAAACACAGCCAGACAGTCTTCTCACTTACTTTTATTTCTTTTTTTACAAATGAAGCACTGATTCCATTTAAAATTAAATGCAAGCCGGAAAAAACAGAAATGACATTTTCTGGAATTGGAGCTCAAAGGAAGTATTTTAAAAACGGGAGTTTAATAGTGTTCTCACACGGGAATCCCTCCCATGCCAGTTAAACAAACCAACTCCCAGCCCTAGCCTTACTTACCGGCTATTTTAGTAACTTTTGAAGAGGGTCCCACGAGGCACGGCAGAACACAGAGGGCAGCAATAACGCTCAACGCCAAGGTAAGAGCTGCGCATGCTAGTAATGCGGAGTCTACATCTTTGAAAGGACGTAAGCACTTAATACAGCAGTGTGCTCCTGGGCCAAACCATGTTCCCGGATTCTGCAGGTGGCATTTTTAACTCCCCCATATGTTGCGCCGTATGTTGCTCTGCGGCTGGAATAAACTTCGTGTAACATTTAGGCCTGGCCAGACGCAATCTTTCCCAAATCGTGCGCGGCGCCCCTGGCTCCTCATAACGGCGCACCAGGGCGCCGCGGCGCACAGTTTGGGAACCACTGCACTAAACCATTAATATTTTCATTGCTTCCAGCGGCGTTGTTCACATGGTATATTTTCGGGAAGACAATGCCAAAATAGCAGCTTCCATACCAGTGATCGGCAATTTAAAATAAGCCTTGTTTCCACATATATAATAAATTCCGAGAAACACAGGTTCTGACCCATTTTTGAAACCCCAACCTCCAATTACCTTGTAATTGTGTTTGCATTCACTGGAACCGATGAATACATTGTTATAATAGCTAGTCTTTTCTATATGAAGACAGAGTTTGCCTTTCCGTTCGAAGTCTAGCAACAGTGCAGGATTAGCTTCACCGTTTGAGGTGCTTTCCATGTTTTCAGCCCATTTAGGGGTTTTCTGTCTCTTATCATTTGCCTTTCTCTTGAAACTCTCCCTTCTCTTTTCTGCCATTTTTAAAAACATTTTCTCTTGTTCATGTAATAAACAGGTCAAATTATCTCTGCGGGCTTCATTTAAATCTATGTCACCTATAGTCAGAAAATATTCTCCCATATAACGAGTCACGTCACTTTTAATATGTACAATATTCAGGTTTCCCCGAATAGGAAGTTCAGAAAAAATTACGTCAGAGTTTGAATAGTAATACTGTAAGGTGCTTCTGTAAAATAAGCTAGCTAATATACTACAGGAAATTCCATAGGTTAAGGGTAGATGGTGATAGGTCACACCTTCAGCTACAGAAGTAGGTAGCTTCATGCAGACATAACAGTCTTCTATTTCCATGACTTCTACATAGTGTACTAAAAGATTTGCAAATACATTTAAATGTGTTCTGTTTTTGATTCTGTGATAATGTAGTCCTCCCTCATCTGATGCATCTATGTCCATTTTTGTCTGTCTAAGGCTAAGAGTCTTCTCATGTCTTTCTACACTTCGTGGTGTTTCTTCAGTTTGTACAGCTTCAGTGTCTGACGTCACTTGTTTAGTAGGGTACAGGTTAGTATCTTTACTTATCATAAATGGAATGGTAATTGTTAGTCCTATCCACAATATCAGTACTATGGCTACACTACACAAACATACTTTGCAGCATGTTTTACAACAGTTTCCTCTAGGTCTTCCATTCACATTTGAATCAGACATTTTGGCTCAAAAGAAGCTTTCCAACCCCTCTTTGTATCTTCTACACAAGAGGCTTACGTAGTTACACTTTCAGGTTGGGTCTTCTTCTTCGGAACCCTGATCAGCAATTGATTCTTTGTCGCTTTTATCGCTTATTTTGAGATCTTCAATTTCTTCCAACACCAGGTAAGTCCATTCAGGACTCCGATAATTTTTGTTTTGTCTTTTTATCCTGGTACTTCGTCTGTTTGGCTGGGCTCCTGTTTTCTCTCTTTCACTGGCAGCCCTTTTTCGGTCTTCTAATTTCTCCTCTACTGTTTTCAATCTTAGTCTTAGTCTTTTTATGAATCTGGGTTCACTTTTCTTCCTTTTGAGTCTTTTAGCTGTCACTGTAGTTTGGCTCTCCTCACGAGCCCTTTTATTTTCGTTCAGTTGTGGCACTGTTATTTTGACGGTATCTTTTTCCCTTCCTGTCTGACTAGTCCCAGGTCTTTCTTCAGTTTCTTCCACCTGGTTTCTAAGCTGGCCTTGTTCAGGTATATTTTGAATTTGTCTTTGACTTTCAACTGTTTCAGACTCTGTCTCCTGAACACGTTCGTCTATTTCTATCTGTTCCTGTTCATGCACTTCGAACCCTTGAATTTCTTCCGCATGAACTTCAGCCCTAATTACAATCTGTCCCTTTTCGGTTTCTGGAGTCTTTGGAGGAGTGTCGATGACTTGGTTCATCCCTACTTGACCTATTTCCTTATCAGGTTTGATGCAATTCTCAATAACCTGATTGTCTCCGTCTATTCCTGTCTCGTCCTCACTATCCCACTCTCTATCTAGGTAGGAATACTTTCTGGTTCTTATTGGATCAAGAATCAGATCTTCTGCTGGGAACCATTCGTCTTGACTGGTGCTCGGTAGTTCGACATCAGCTAGTTCCGGACCCTCATCTGGAGACCCCTCAGCTGCACCACCTTCAGCCTCAGTCGCTTCTTCTCCGGTCACCCGCTTGGTATGACTGGCATGGATCCACTTTGGCACGCCTGCACACGTTACTGCAGTTGTGGTGACAAGGATCACTTGTCTTGGTTTTCCCCACTTCGGTCCAAGGCAACTCTTCCGGGTGTGTTTCTTTAACACACCCCAATCACTGGGTTTCAGATTATGAACTGGAGTTGTTGGCCAGGCGACGGCGTCCTCCCCAATCTGGTGAGAGATAGAACGCACTTGGTCACCCAGCTGCTTGCAGTATTCTAATACCAAATCATCAGAAATACTTAGCAGTTTGTGTCCTGGTACCCATGCCTGTCGCATCACTCTCCCCATTAGTATCTCATGGGGACCCAGGCCTGTCTTTCGGTCTGGAATGCTTCTCAATCCCATCAGGACAAGGGGTAAAGCTTCTATCCAGTTCAATCCTGTAGAATTACTCATTTTTCCCAATCTTGACTTTATAGTGGCATTCACCTGTTCGACTACTCCAGAAGCCTCTGGATGATATACACAGTGCAGTTTTGGGGTAATTTTGAATGCTTTATAAAGATCATCTAATATTTCGTTGGCAAAATGCCTACCTCTGTCTGATTCAATCGTGTCTGGAAAACCGTACCTAGGTATCCGTTCCCTTAGTAACAATTTGGCTACAGTAAGAGCATCATTTTTCTTTGCTGGGTATGCCTCCACCCATCTTGAGAACAGACAGACTATTACCAAAACGTACCTATATCCTTTGCACATGGGTAAATGAATAAAGTCAGCCTGTAGTCTGGAAAAGGGACCTTCTGCCTTTCCAATTGTACTTTGTCCCACTACTGTTCTCTTCCCAGGGTTAAACTGCTGACAAGTCAAGCACCTCTGGCAAAGGGCATCTGCAATGTTCCTGGACTTCGAATTGTACCATACTTCTTTGAAAACACGGACCATCGCATCCCTTCCTATGTGTGAGTCTCCGTGTATGAGTATTGCCATTGGAGCAACCATGCTATCTGGTAATACAGGCGTACCATTACCACAAACAATGACACCATCCCTATCCCTAGGTTGACATCCATCTTTCTCCCATCTCTCCTTTTCTTCTGGTTCTGCTGCTTGTTGCAACTCTTTCAGTTCCTTCCAAGTAGATACATTCTCAAACACCATAAGTTGGCAGCTGTTTCCGCCTCCCCATAATTTGATTTTTATTGACATTTTGTATCGTGCACAATATTGGGCAATTTGGTCAGCATATCGATTTCCGGCTGTCACATCATCGTTGCCAGATTTGTGAGCAGCACACTTGACCACCGCCAATTCTTTGGGTAACTGGATTGCTTCCAGTAGGTTCTGTACCACTTTTCCATTTCTGATAGGGGTACCTGAGGAAGTCATGAATTCTCTTTGCAGCCACAACTGGCCAAAGTCATGCACAACCCCGTAACCATATTGGCTATCAGTGTATATGGTTAACCTAATTTTTCTTAAAGTGCAAGTGCTCAATTTAGTTAACAACGTATAACTTTCGCCACTGTGCTCGAGGGTTTTAAAAAGGAAAAAGGTTTTTCTCTCACTGCAAGTAAACCACTTCTGTCTACTTTTCATTCACTTCGGATAGACCTCTCTGCCTATCCTCTCACACGAGCATTAGAGAACCTGCTACTTCTTTGACTCATCCACTTCTTTCCGGGATATATACTAAGTCAAAAGTTTCACCAGCGGACTCTTTTGCTATCACTCAAGCTCCGAAGAACCCACTACTCCTTCCGCGTGTGACCCTTACTAGGTGATATCACAACGGAAGTTTCAACAGTGGACTTGTAGCTATCATTTATTCAATCATTTATTCAGAAAAATCCTAATTAGCGCTTCCAGTTCTGCCTAACCATGCACTAATCTTCCTCCCAGCCAGTGACCTCACAGCCAAGTGGATTCTACTCACCACCTGCTATTCTATTTCCCCGGGGATTCCAAACAACATTGAACGATCACTCACAATTTGTTAATCACATGCAATAATATAGCAGCATTTCATAAAATATAATTTCAAAACATTTTATAACATTTTCAAAGCAATAATATAAAAAACTTATTTTAGCAGCAATAAAATTTTAGCAGCACATTTTATTTTTCACAGTTCATCAGAAACTATCTTATCTACCTATCTTAACTAGTCCTAACCATACTACTGCTACCAAAAAATTACTGATAGAGCGCGCAGGTCGCCCAACTCTTTATTTCACTCAATTACACGCATTTTGGCCCATGACGTGTTTAAGACTGCATTTTTGTGAATCGGGCGAGTTTACACGTCACTATCAGTAATTCTTGTGTTTTTCTTACTACTATTTCCAGAGTACCTGACTTACCACCATGCCACAGGTACCTATGTTCCCGACGAATCAGGAGCTAGCAGTGGGTAGGAGATAAGACTATCAAAAATACCTTATATATTTGCATAACAATTTAAAATGTGTAATGACCACAGACACCTGAAGGGTTTTCAAGATTTTATATAGTAAATGTTTAGAGTTCGTATGCCATAAAAAAACGTCTATACAGATTAGAATATCAATAACTAGAATCAGGACTAAAATGTGACTATGAATGAGAGTGAGCACCATTGAGTGCGAGCGAAAACTACAGGGAAAGGGTGACAGGGAACATGCTATTCAGTTTTCAGGCTTATACTAAGGCAGGTAAAATGAGAAAGAACATACTTTTTAGTAGAGTTCTAGAATTTATCAGTGATTTAGAACAAACCTTATTCTATCTACTATTTAAAACATAGTCTCTAAAGGAGAGTAAAATAGATCACCCTGAATAAGTAACAGTTCAACAATATCCTACAGGTAAGGGGAAAAATGGAACATAACTAATAGAACAGTTTGTATGTAAAATCTTTGGGAAAGACAGGGAAAATAACATAGGCAAGGATGCTTTATTTAAAAGGAAGAGAGGAAAAAACAGTATAGGTAGACGGACACCCACAGTTATATATTTACCTAGGACGGAAATGAGGACTACCCCTGGCCACGGGTCAGTTTGGGAAAAGGCGAGGACAAGGACCCTCAAGGACTTAGGATGCCAGTAGGCGAGCAGGTACAGCTCATGGACAGTCAGGACAGGATACCCATCAGGATTTGGATCAGGACTGGGCTCATCAAAGGGCACGACCAACACCTGCAGCTTCGGTTGCAGCACCTGCGCTACTCCCTCTCTGCACGGAATCCACCAATGACCCCGATTGGGTTCTCGAATCTTCCAGCAAAGTGCTTCGCCAGCACTTAAGACTATTCCACCCTAGTCAGTTTGTGGAAATTACGGACAGAGTGCTCCGCAGCTCTCTGTATCAATCACCTATAGAGTTCGTAGGGTCAGTGACAGGCCAGCTACTCGGACAAGTCGGACAATTTCTTTAGCTAAAACTAGACTAGTTATACTGTTTTCGGGTCAGTGGACCACCCACAAATGTTGCAAATGACAGGATCCCCAACTTTGGATTGGACAAGAGAGGTGGTTAGGTCATTGTCACCACCTAGAATTTTGTGTTCCCACAATCGATATTTAATTTTTCGTACCCACTCCTTACATTCCAGTTCCCATGGTATAATAGTGCTGAAACAATAGGGCACACAAACATTATCATATAAGTTGATACATTTCAGGTACAAGTCGAAGTCTTCTCCTAGGGCAGAGAGCAAGTTCCCAGGAGCATCTCGGTTTCGGCAGCCAGCTGGCTGAGTTCCACTGTTGCAAGACTTCGTTTCTCCTGTCACGTGATGAGTCCCTTTCAGACTTCTACGATGCAGAGGCTCCCCACTCCCAGGCCCACAGATACGCGGTACATGAAAAGTAAGCGAAAACAAATTAGAAACACAGGAAAAATGAATACACTGTATACCATGATTAGCTTCACTGTACCCCTTACTTTGTAATATCTATAGCATTAGAGGTTAAGCAGAAATAGACAGCTGTGCAAAAGCAGCGGTAGCAAGCAAGATGCATGTTACAGAATAAAGCGGCCATATTTGCAATAATGCGCATATGCGAAAAATCCCTCCAGAACTACGAGTGCGTCACGTCACATGGGTATGACCGACGCATGCGCAGACTAGATTTCTGCAAAACAGCGATCCTTCAGTATGCAAGCTTCGTTAAGATTAATAGACACATAGGCAAGCATCTCTGGGACACCCGCGTGTTGTGTGAAAGTGCATTATTAATGACAAAACAGGTTGGTTAATAACATTATTGGTTATGCGAGGTTCTTGAATGTGAGCAAGTCGCTTTACGTGCGAATACTTGCTCCATCACTGCTACCCAGGGTACGAAATGTACAGTAAATAAGAAATAACAAGCTGTGTTAGTACTATCATGGACATATATACCTAAGATGCTATGGAACATGTAATCTATTTGGCATCGCATTTATTGTGCCTAAGATCACCCTTTGGCTAACTAAAGAGCGAAGCCTTCAATGGAGTCGTCATAAGCACGAGTATTGATTACTTTTCAAGTGCTGGAATACATTTTTGTACATTGCTTTGATGTCCTTGAGTATAGCCTGCACTATGACAACTGGAGAGAAAGGACACCAACACGGTCGGGATTACAAGTGCTTACAAATTGCGCTTGTAATCGAAAAGACCCCTTAACGTCAGCTGCCGAGTTATTTCCGCACTGAGAGCTATACTTAGGCCGCCCAACCACGCTTTCAAATGCGCTTGTACTGCTACTAATTACCCCCTGGAAAACCTGCCCCCACCGCGCTTCTACCTCATTTTATAGAGCACAGGCTTCCTTCAGCAGACTGCCCCAGATCGCGCACTTCACACAGCTGTCCTTAGGCAGCCCAAACACGAGTTCACTGCGCTTGTACTGCTACAAATTACACCATGGAAAAGCCTGTCCCCACCGCGCTTCGACCGCATTTTATAGAGCGCACATGGATGGTTCCAATGTGGGATCAGATCCCACCTGCACCAGTCATCCAAAGTCAGGGCTAAAGAGGCTGGCTGGCTCAGGAGTCAGGGTCACCGCGTAGCACCGGGGGAAAAGGTGGGGGGGTGGGCAGTCGCAGTGAGAGTGGGTGCAGCAAGCTGCTGTGCTCATTGGTTGCAGCATGACTGATGGCACATCAGTGGCGGTAATATATCATGCGACTGGGAGGGACCAAGCCTACTCAGCTGCTGTCCAGTGACGATCATGAATAATTATTAAGTTCTTGATAGAGCAGGTAATCTATTAACTAAACTGTAGTTATCAATAACATCTTTTTAAACACTTATCCGCTGCTGCCGTGAATAAATTGCTGTTACAGTTGTTTTTAGCTATGTGACTAGGTTAGTGTAGTACTAGAAGTAGGGCAGAAAAGTACCACGCCACGGAAGAACACTACCACAGCATGGGGGATTTTAGTTTATAATGGGCTCACCACCTTCTGCTTTGGTAGGCCTACAGTCAGGAACCACAAGTGATGACAAGAACACCATGCTGGCATGGCTAACCTGCAGCCATGATGTAGTTTTTACCCATGTATGTATGTGTCTGTGGCGACGAGGCAGCAAATAACTTTATAAGGCCCACAGTCTTTACTATCCAATTGACATACAGTGGCGTTAGGCCTTTTCCACCTGCGATCTAATTGGTAGTGAGCAGGATGGCACACAAGTTTACCTGAGTGAGGTTACCGGAAGGAGAACTGTGCATGGGGGTAAGAAGAACTGTGAATTAAATACTGCCACAATCATACAAAGCTTTTGAATTTCGAAAATATAATCAAATAGGAATGCCAGTGGCAGCATGGCAACGGAAAACAATATGTCACATTTAAAAGCCATTCAATATTCTGAATCTCTCAGGTAGCTTGTTCGTAAATATATTTAGCCAATTATGACTTTCAAGTCAATGTATGATTCTGTCATTAATTAACAGAGTTATCCTATGGAATAAAAATCCAAGCAACACAATGCAAATTTTGCTAATACAGAAATTGTTTTTAAAGATCTGAAAACTCACATAAACTCTGAAGCCAAGGGGTCTAGAATTTATGCAAGTGAATTAATTGAATTAATGCTCCAATATGTGTGTCAGTTCAGTTCAGTTCAAAACGCTTTATTTGGTTTGCAAAGCACAACCATATATACAATCACAAATACACATATTAAAAACATCGCAAATACATGGGTGTCAGTATTATTATCCATCCATATTAAAACAACACCAATCATTGACTTCAAACAATAAACATATATTATTTAACTCATAAGTGCCTCTTACGACCTAAAGTACATAATGTCGCTATACAGTATCTAATAATTGTTCTGGTATCAAACAAATTTCAGAAGTGGCAAATGCTCTCAAACAGATAACATCATGTGCAAATTACGCGATAGAGTGCCCTGTACACTCTGGACTCCGCAATGTGAAAATTTTGCTGTATGCTACCTCCAATAAACAATTATAGTACAATTAAATTTCCTAAAGTAGCATGTGTGTCATTTATAATGTTTATATACATTTCCCTCGTCAGCTTGATTTTGCTTGCGAGAAAAGTGTCACTCAGTGGTTGAAATGTAATTCATAATTACACGGAAATGATAAAAGTGTCACACCTTGCAATCTTAAACCTTGGCAGCTATGGAACAGTTATTTCAGCTGCAGTGGGTTCACGCTCGCTAGAGCATGCGTCGCTGCGCTAGAGTGTTTGGGACCAGCAGAGCAGTTAGTGGTCATGGCTCCAGCACGGTACTGTATACCCGGAGAACGGTTGTGCAGTCTTGAAGACTTTTACCCTGGCAGTGGGACATACAGCAGGCATGGGTACATTTATGCCTCCCTCTCAGGGTATGTGATGAAGAAAAGTGATAATGGAATGTTGCCTACGGTTTCTGTGGTGAGAGATGCGCAGTCCCAGCTCCTACCTGACGTGGGTGCAACTGTCCCTTGTAAGGTGTGCAGCATTAATTCCCGCTTTGCCAAAGTTCAGATCCTCTACATTGCATCCACTCCATTGAAGAATACATTCAGAGGACCAATACGAAAGGAAGACATTCGAGCCACTGAAAAAACAAGGTTGTAGTGTACAAGAGTTTCCAACCTGGTGACATCGTCCTGGCAAGTTATTTCTCTTGGTGATACACAGTCCAACTATCTGTTGACAACCGCTGAGAACGAGCTGGGCGTGGTGGTTGCCCATAGTGAAGCAGGAGTACAGATGGTGCCTATCAGCTGGTGTGAGATGCAGTGCCCGCAGACGCATATGAAGGAGTTCAGGAAAGTGGCCCGGGTGCAGCCAGAGTTTCTACAGACGTAGTCAACTTGGATTTCTCAGAAGTGTTGTTTCCCGCGCCTCTTGGAGCTGTGCTCCACACTCAGCATTGTTGGCAGCTCTCCTGGTGTAAATACAATCTGTTGTTATAGGACTTGTACAGTCTTGCATCTCAATGTGGTGTCCATGACAAAGGGTACATTGGTTGACGGAATAGATGGCATATCGGCAGATTCATGTCCAACTAAAAATTGTTTCTCAAAATTCTTTTGCTCCTCAGTGCCTAAAGTGGTTATACTGCTCGGAAAATGGTTTGTTAGGGTCCGATTCGGCACAAAATGAATAATGCCGTTTATTTTTGCAGGCTTTCTTAATGCAACTAAAGTGTAATGTTTGTATTTAAAGACAAATAAAAGTACTTTCTAAGCTGCAGTGGGAGGCAAGGAGTCTCCTCTGCTCTGAAATCGAACGCAAAAGAACAGGACTGTCTATTCCTTTAATTTCGGTTTTAGCTGAGGAGACGTCCTGCCTCCCACTGCAGCTGAAGCATTTCAGCGCTACCAATTAACCCCCTCCTGGGAGGGTGAACTGTTAGCACTTAGCTGACAAAAGCATGGGCACGTCGTGCCCAATGATTTCCCCTCCATCACCCCTCCAACCCTTTGTCACCAGGAGTTCGCTAATGAAAGAAATTCCAATTTGAAATGGGTGAAGACATGCGCCGCAGAGGACAACAAAGGTAGGATTTTAGGGTTGAGTGCGCGCCCCCCCCTGGGATGGTGTCGCGCCGCCCTGGGGGTGCGCGCCCCACAGTTTGAAGAACTCTGCCTTAAGGTAAGGACGCGCATTGCTGCTGTTCCGTGGAGTTAAAAATTGGAGCACCGGTGTTTCAGCGTTAACAACTATGCTCACAGTTCTGCCTTAAAACAACCTTTGCCACTTGCGCTGATCAAGCGCACAATGCTTTAACGCACATACCAAATCCGAGCAGCGTACATACCCAATATGAGCAGCGCACACTCTAAATATGAGCATTCCCAAATATCATCGCGCTGTGCCCCGCGTGCACCAACACTGTTCTGCCTCTGGAAATCTTAGCTGCTCCAACACCCATTGTGCAGAATGCCGATTCCACCCGGGACCTCAATGCACCAACGCCGCTCTGCCCTCTCGACTTCCTTCACTGCTCTGGACCCCCAAAACAACGCCGCACGATGACGGCACCTGAAAGAACAAAAAGAAAAGAATTACAGCCTCCTAGAGGCTGGAGGGGCAGGCCGTGGGACGCAGAGTCAAAGGGGCAGAGTCCTGCCTGTCTGTCTTGTTTTCGTCTGTCAGATTCCTTCTGACAGAGATGAGTTTTTGGATACCGAGGCAGTAGCCTCATTACTCCACATTCATTTCTAATTTTTTAGTCGCTGTTTAGGTTGTCTTATTGATGTGTGACTCTTTGTCACAGTTGAGGTTGTATCACATGGTCAGCTCAGTGATGGGCCGCGGGTAGCGGTCAGTTGAGTTTGCAGAATTGTCAGCATGATTCCTCAGAGAGAATGTCGTCTTTGTCTATCTAGTTCCTTCTGATAGTGTTGAGTTTTGGGTGCCTGCCGCGGCGATTATGCCATCAGACAGCGAAAGGATTTTGGTTGCTTTCCGAGGCGATTATGCCATCTGGCAGCTAAAGGGTTTTATTTGCTTGCCGAGGTGATTATGCTATCTGGCAGCTATAGGGTTTTGGTTGCTTGCCGAGGCGATTATGCCTTCTGGCAGTGGTGAGTTTTGCGTACCTGCCGGCGTTTGCCTTCAAGCAGTGATGAGTTTTTGGATGCTGCGTTGCTGTTTCAGTTTCGCAAGGTTAGCGCTTCAATGGGTCGCGGGTAGCGGTCAAATGGGTTTGTAGAGATGTCTGCGAGTTTCCTGATCAGTGGGTTTTCCTTTTGATCTAATCCTTTGTAGAATTTCCTGTTGAGTTTGAGGAGATGGTCGTCCAACATCTCAATGCCTAGGTCTCTGTGGAGGTCTGCTGTTCGTGTGAACATAGGTGCACCTGCTGCAATCCGTAAGGCCTTGTTCTGTAGTCTCTGTAGGTCTTCCCGAAGCTGCGGGCGGCAGCCACTCCAAACTGGTGAAGCCTATGTCATTGTTGGTCGAATTATTGCGGTGATTGCTCGCACCTTGCTCTGCATGGGCATCGACTTGGTCTTCAGGAGTGGGTATAATGCAGCCAGTTTGGCTGCTGCTTTCTGGCAGGTCTTCTCTATGTGGTTTCTCCAGCTGAGTTTAGAGTCCAGAGTCACCCCTAGGTAGGAGCTGCTGTTTTCCCATTTGATCTCATCCCCATTGAGGAGGATCTGTGGATGTTTCCTGTTCAGCTTCCTGGTGAATAATGTTGCTGTGGTTTTACTTGTGTTGAGGTTGATCTGCCAGTCGCTGTACCATTCATAGAGACTGTTGAGTGATGCCTCAAGGTTCTTAGCCACTTCTATTTCGCTGAAGGATTGGGAGATGACTGCAACATCATCATCGTGGAGAAGTGTGGCTCACTGGTTAGAGCAGGTAGACCCTGAAGCAGAGGTCAGACCCGGGACCAGGGTTCAATTCCCGACGCGGCAGGGTCTTGAGCTCAAATGTCCACAGACTCGATAATTCTCGCTTCGGTGCCTGACCTAATCATGGGTTCACACTCTGCAACTCTGGGCATTAAGCTTGCTTAATCTCCACAACGGCCCCCTGCGGCGGGATGCCTGGCTTTCACCTTGGGGATGCCCTGTAGGGGCTATCTCAAAGGGAAAAGCCAGGACGGGTTCCCAAGGCAAGCGCTTAGAGACCCCTGGGTGATAAGCGCTATATGAATCCAACATACAATACAATACAATACAATACAATCAGCGTAAAGAGCCAGATCAGTCTTCTTTAAGTCTGTGGGGATATCGTTGGTAAATATGTTAAAGAGAAAAGGTCAGAGAATTGATCCCTGAGGCACTCCAGCGAGGATATGGTGCGTTGATGAGCATTCCTCTCGTACCGTCACGTGGAAGGTCCGTCCTAACAAGTAGTTAGAGAGCAGTTTAACCAGGTAGCTTGGGAACTTGAGTTTGATGAGTTTGTAAATCAGTCCCTTGTGCCATACTCGGTCGAAGGCTTTGGCTACATCCAGGAAGACTACTCCTGTAGACTTTTGGATGTTGAATCCATGGCTGATGATGTCCACAACTCTGAGAAGTTGGTGATTTGTTGAGTGGTCTTTCCGGAACCCAAACTGTTCTTTGGAGAGGAGGTTTTCACTTGAGGCAAAGTCCGTGAGGCGAGCGAGTATAACTTTTTCAAAGAGCTTTGATAGGCCCGATAGCAGACTTATGGGTCAGTAGTTTGCCGGGTCTCGTAGTGGTTTTCCAGCTTTAGGGAAAACAATGACTCTTGCCTCTTTCCAGGCTTTGGGGAAGTACTGCTGCTGCATACACGCATTGAATATCTCTGTAAGTTGATCCACTGCAGCATCTGGGAGCATCTTGATGGCTTGGTTTGTTATTCCATCCTTTCCTGGAGCCTTGCCATTTTTTAGTTTCTTTATTAGGGCTTGGACCTCACCTGTTGAGCATTCCTCAATGGTTGAAGCTTCGGTTTCTGGCGGGTGCTCCAGGTGGTGCTTTGTGACCTCTTGTTCAACTTCTGCCGCCATTTTGCTTGCCTGGATGGGCCTGAAGGATGCCTCCAGTGTCTCGGCGAGGACCTCAGCCTTGTCCCTGTTGCTGCATGCCAGGTGTGTCTTTCCTTGTATGGGTGGGTTTGGTTCTTTCTTTCCAGTCAAGCGTCGGGTCATTCTCCATAGAGAGTTGTCAGAGTCCTTTAGATTGGCTGTTGCTGCTTCCCATTTCTCACCTCTGTGCTGGCTTATTTGCGTCTTCAGCTGTTTTGTCAGTTCGTTGTATCTTTTCAGCAGATCGGGGGTGCGGTACTTTTGCCACTCTCTCCGGGCTTTGTTTTTGACAGCTATTGACTTCTTGATGCCATTCAGGAGGTCGTAGATGGAGAAGCGTTTGGGCTCTTGCTGGGGAATGCTGCGTTCGATAGCAGTATGGACTGCAGCTGTGAAGTTGGGGACCGCCTGATCAATTTCTTTAATGCAGTGTATGGGGCCAGGGGCCATTGTCTCCTCCAGGCTTCTCTTGTAGAGACTTCAGTCCGCCTTCTTGTAGTTGTGCCTGGTGCCCTGTTGTTGGTTTTCAATCACATCTCCAACTGTGATCAATACTGGGTTGTGATCAGATGTCAGCGCTGTCAAAGTCTCAAGCTCCATAGATTGTGATAGGTTCTTCATGACTACTATGTCCAGGACATCAGGTTTGTACCGTGCAGCACCCGGGTAGTGTGTTGGGCAAGTTGGGCCTGCCACTACGGTGAACAGTCAAAATATCGAGTCCAAAATATCGAATGGACATAATATCGAGTTTTAAATATAGATTGGACAAAATATCGAATGGACAGAATATAGATATCAAAAATATCGTTTTCAAGGTAAGTAATGTAATATCGAATGGTAAAAATATAGATAGTTAAAATATCGAAGTTTATAATATAGGTTATTAAAATTATCGAATTTTTTAATAATATCAAATTTTTTATAGTGTTTTTTATGTTATTATATGTGTGAAAAGTGTGTATTTATGTTATAATTAATTTTTAATAATGAATTGTGTATTTATAATTTTTGCGGAATTTAATTCTGTAGCAGGTTGTGGGTTTATAGGGGAATAGGGTGGGAAGTAATTTAATTATAATTAATTAAATATGTAAATGTATTTATTGGTATTATTTTTTGAATAATTGTTAATTAATTTATATTTGGTAAATAATTAAATTTTGATGGGTAATTAATTTTAATTATTTGATTAATTGCTAATTATGTTAATTTTACTAATTTTTTTTCTGTAGCGGGTTGTGGGTTTATAGGGGAATTGAGTGGGAAGTAATTTAATTATAATTAATTAAATATGTAAATGTATTTATTGGTATTAATTTATAATTGTTAATTAATTTATATTTGGTAATTTATTATATTTTAATTTGTAATTCATTTTAATTAATTGATTATTTGCTAATTATGTTAATTTTACTAATTTATTTTCTGTAGCGGGTTGTTGGTTTATAGGGGAATAGGATGGGAAGTAATTTATTTATAATGAATTAAATAATTAAATTAATTTAATTGTATTTAATTCGAATTGATTGTAAATTAATGTTTAATTATTAAATAATTAATTGTTAATTTGTAATTAATTTGTATTAATAGGTAACTAATTGAAATAATTAATGTTAATTAGTAATTTTAATAGATTAATTATTATATTATATTAAATTGGTAATTACTTTTAAATAATTTTTTATAGATATTAATTTTAAAAAATAATAATATATGAAAAATTTACTTTCCCTAATGTTGCATTCTCTGGAGTGGGAATAGTAATTTTTACCCCTACGCTATCCAAAGCTTTCCCTACTGTTGCACTCACTGGAGTGGGAATAGTAATTTTGACCCCTACACTATCCAACGCTTTCCCTACTGTTGCACCCACTGGAGTGGGAATAGTAAATTTTACATCTACGCTATCCAACGCTTTCCCTACTGTTGCACCCACTGGAGTGGGAATAGTAATTTTTACCCCTATGCTATCCAACGCTTTCCCTACTGTTGCACCCGCTGGAGTGGGAATAGTAATTTTAACCCCTACGCTATCCAACGCTTTCCCTACTGTTGCACCCACTGGAGTGGGAATAGTAAATTTTATTTCTACGCTATCCAACGCTTTCCCTACTGTTGCACCCACTGGAGTGGGAATAGTAATTTTAACCTCTATGCTATCCAACGCTTTCCCTACTGTTGCACTCTTTGGAGTGGGAATAGTAATTTTTACCCTTACGCTATCCAACGCTTTCCCTACTGTTGCACCCACTGGAATGGGAATAGTAATTTTAACCCCTACGCTATCCAACGCTTTCCCTACTGTTGCATTCTTTGGAGTGGGAATAGTAATTTTAACCCCTACGCTATCCAACGCTTTCCCTACTGTTGCACTCCTTGGAGTTGGAATAGTAATTTTTACCCCTACGCTATCGAACGCTTTCCCTACTGTTGCACCCAGTGGAGTGGGAATAGTAATTTTTACCCCTACACTATCCAACGCTTTCCCTACTGTTGCACCCACTGGATTGGGAATAGTAATTTTAACCCCTACGCTTTCCCTACGATTGCACTCTTTGGAGTGGGAATAGTAATTTTAACACTTCTGCTATTGTATGGTAATAATATTGGATATTATTTAATTATATTATGTTACTATATATATATATGTTTTAACAATTATGATTTAATTTTTTTATAACTTTCATTAATTATTTAATTATTATAAGTTAATTTAAGTATTTTTAAGTATATTTTAGTAATTAATTTTTAATAATATTTTAATTTAACATTGTTTTTAATAAAGTCGATATTTTTATAAACTATATTTTAGTAAACGATATTTTTTACTCGATATTTTTGTACTTACCTGTTTGCAGATACAAACTCGATATTCTGTCTGTCGATATATTTTCCACGATATTTTTGATAGTCGATATTCTGTCCCTCGATATTATGTCAGTGATCCTGCCACTACAAAGTCCTTCTTCCTGGAGTGGGCAAGTAGAGCGTGCCCTTTCATGTTTGCAATGCGAGAGTTCCAGCACTGGTGCTTGGCATTAAGGTTTCCTCCAATTAGTGTTGGTATGTTGGGATCTAGTAAGGCATCCAGGTCTTTTGGGTGTAGCTTGTCTGGGGGTGAGTAGGCAGCAATCATCTGTAGAGGGCCTGCTGGTGTCTGGATCTATATGCCGGTTGCTTCAATGCTCCCCGCTGGTGGTAGTACAATCCCGTGGTGCTATACTTTTGTGCTGACAATGACTGCTGTTCCTCCGCCCTTGGCTCCATTTGGGCGATCTGTGCGGTACACCCTGTGGTTTGCTAGGTTAAGCTTCTGGCTTCCTTGGAGATGAGTCTCGGAGATAAGCGCAACACTCACTTCCTTAGTTTCCATCAGGTGTAGGAGTTCATTTGTTTTCTTCTGAATGCTGTTAGCATTCCACATCACGAAGAGAGAGTTTCTTTTAGTTTTTGCTGCCATGGGAGTTGCTTTCTTCACCTGGGAAAAGTCCGGCGATGATATTCGCCACCATTGTCACCACGGGGTGGATGTCCATGTCTGCGACTACTTTCGCAACCTTCACAATGAGTTCCTGCCAGTTGATGGTTGAGCCCATTTCACAGGATGGTCCCGGTGTGGTTGTTGGAGGTGGGCTGGCTTGCTTAGGTGCCGTGACGTCCGCATATGTCCTTCCATCCACATGTGCATCACTACTGCTGTCGTTTGTATTGGGGGTTGGGATCCTGTGTGCCAATGCAGGTCTGCGGTTGTAGGTCTTCCTTTGATGCTAGTCTGCTGCTGATGATTGCTGGGAAGACCTTTGTGGTTGTGGGGGTGGCTTGCGTTGTTCTACCTTCTTTGCATTCTGTAGGTAGGGACAGCCGCGATAGCTCGCTGGGTGGGGTCCTGCGCTGTTGGCACACTTTGCTGGTTCGGTTTCCTGGTTCCTTGTGCATTGGTTAGAGGTGTGTTCGCCTCCACAGCGTACACACTTTGGCTTCTGTTGGCAGAAAGCAGAGGTGTGCCCCAAGCGCTTGCAGTTGTAGCACATGACTGGTCCTCGTTTACCTCTAGGTGCTTCTGTGGTCACGATGCTGCTGCAGAGCCGTGTGACTGCTGAGAGGTCTGCTGGCTTCCCATTCTGGCTTGGGGACAGGGCTACAACAAAGAGGGAAAATTTCTTGTTCTTGTCTGCTGGAGAGGCAGGCAATCTGTGCGACATTTTTGACTGGGTGACCAAGATCAGCTAAGTCCCCTGCAATGTGCTCAAGTGATGCATTTGCTGGGAGCCCCCGTATTACAAATTGCTGGGCTTGTGCCGTGGTCATTGAAAAGGTATGGTACTCCATTTTCTGTTCTGTAAGTATGGTGGTCACACTCCTGTAGTCATCTGGGGTGGTGAGCATAATCTTGACGTGGTCTTGCCTGGGCTTGATTGTGTAGGCGGAGTTGCAATGTTCATCCAGTAGTTCCACAAGGTCCTTGTGAGTGGCTAAGTTCTTCAGGATGATGGGGGGGATCGCACTCTTTTTGTGGGACCTGAAGAGGTCCCTGGTTCAGCTGCCCCGTGGTCCTGGGGGTTGGCGTCGCAGTCCTGGGTATGTTGGAGAACCTGATAGCGGTTTGCAGTTGCAACTGTGGGGCTAGTGAGAGGTGAGCGGGCAAGCTTTGCGTGTTTTTCCGGTGAGCTTGGAATGGAGTTGCGCCCCTTTCTTTTTTACTGTAAGTGCCATTCCATGTCATCTCTGGTGTTGCTGGGTTGAACACCTGCATCCATGGTTGATGCTGCTTGGTGGGGGGGCTGTGGGTCGCCTTGGGCAGACATAGTGTAGCAGCTATGGGGCTTCTATGAATATAGTATCACTCAGCTTTTGCTGAGAAAAACCTGAAAATCACAAACAGCTTGCCAGGGGAGTCGCAAGGTCCAGAGTATCACAAAGTCAATTGATGCAAAGCGACAGAATCAGCTGATGTATAATCACAAATGCAAAACAATGCAAGAGAGTAGCACAGCGTTTAGCAGGTCAGATGTGCAGGAAGCAAATGATGCAAAACCACAAATTTAGTTAATGCAAGATCACAAATGCAAGCGATGCAATAGAATATGACAGTATTTACCAGATCAAAAAGCACAGAATCAAATCACCAGTGCAATTGTAGCAGGTACTCACTGTTTTGCTGACCCCCGGTAATCCAGTGGCGACTCACAGGAAGGCTGCACGCCCGAACGAGCCACGGCAGGAGCAGTAAGTCCAGGAGGACGGGTCTGGGGGAGGGTCTGGGGAAGCCCTTGGGATTCTCAGGCAGTCAGCTTGCAGAGGCAGAGTCCCATGCTCCCTGGCCTTTTAAACCCCTCACTTGCCGGGCCAGATCTAACCGGCCTGGCCTTTGTTCCACAAGTGACCTGAAAGTGATTCAATCACTTTCAGGTCACTAGGAGACCCGGGGTCCTATTGATGTTGAGGCGCGCGCACCGCGTCATGGTGACGCGATTGGGGACGCGCCCCACCACCGAGAGCGGGTGGGGGCAGGTGCACCGGCCATACTTGCGGCGGGCCGATGCCGGTCCGCCTTTCTCTCACGGGGTTCAACACGGATTGTAAAAGTTTGTTTACCGTGCGGTGATGCGAAATTACACTGCCAGCCTTTTAAAACTGTGAACATAATATGCATTGCATAATGCCACTGTGTTTGTCGAAGAGCGTGATACATAGCAGAATCCGTGGGACCGAGCCCTATTAAGTGTAATTAAGCACTAGAACTTCACATATTTGTTGACACTCACAGTCATCACTTTCTGTCAGCTGCAGATTTCACCCGGGAGATTTCCACGCTGTGCACCCGCTGTTTGTCCCGCATGGGGGCGGGTCATCTGTCCAACAGAATACCGTAGTACACTTAATAGCAGTGCACCACACTCGCTCATAGATGTGATGCACCGAGTACTAACGCGTGGGAAGTCTTGGAGGGGCCTCATCGTACCGCAGCCATAAATCGCCGAATGATGGGCGTAAGTCAATGCCCCCTGTGGTGCTTGTACGTCACAGGTGACCTCAAGGGGCACTGTCAAGTATCCACCCCTATTCAGTTTTGCACTGCCTGTTAACACACAGTTTTGTACACAGGAATGAGGAAAATAAACCTGCGTCTGTTACATATTCCAAACATGCATCCAGCATGCGAGATGCAAGTGGTAACAGATGAAAGCAAAGATGAGAGGTTAAATAGTATATATGTTTCCAATACAATTTAATATGGCTGCTTGTCCTGTCTCTGCCTCCCGTCATCAATTAGCTACGCCACTGTTTTGTTGCGCATGCCTACGATGCAAGGCATTGTGCGCATGCAACACATAAAGTGCAAATCACGCCACAAATCACGACGCAAACAAGCATTCAAAATGAAATAGGACTCGGATTTACCCGAGCCCTATTGAATTTTAAATGGAGGAGCAAGCACGAATGAAGGCACGAACGGGAGGGGGTGGAGTGTAGTTGTGATGCAAGAAGTTACAGACTGTGGGAGGGAACAGGGAGAGAGAGGGAAACCAAACGTTTTTCTAAGTAAAGGGGCTGACTGCCTCGGAAGTGCAAAAATGACGTCAGGGCAGTCAGGAGGCGGGACAAAAAAAACCCGAAAACCAATCAAAATGCAGAATTTTTGATTGTAGCCAATCAAAGTTATGCCCGGAAAGTGGGCAGAGCTTGCCTCACTATACTGGATACAGCATCTCTTGTGGAGACAGCGCATACGCTGCCTAGGCGAAACCTAAAAAGGTGGAAACTTACATAAAAACTCCAGAGGTAAAACATGTCCATCCTTAATCTCTAGTGCTCTTGATTCAGAGGCTTTCACGGGCTCCAAATGTAAACAAGTGTCCTTAGCACCTAAATGCACACTAGTTTGAAGTGTGTGCCATATACATGAAAATATCCTTAGAAACAAGCAAATGCACTCTGATGAATATACACAAAAAGACACCGGAAACATGTATTTCTTCACTAGTATGTACCTACAGGCACAACTATACAACAAAAGCCCGTGCACAAATGTGTGTGCACACAAATATGCTCTCCATACTGGAGCAGCTGCCCAGTATCACACTATCTTGAACACCTTTACACTTCTGTATGGCACAGCAACTCCACAATCTTTACTAATGCTCATTTTTAGTTGCACTGTGTACTAGCATGCACAAGGGAGTAGCCTTAAAATACCCCCCACTTCGAACCAAAGATCTTATGGCACCAAGCAAATTAAGCAAGTATCACAAGCCTCCCCAGGAGATCTCTCTTGTCTCTTTCATCTAAGCATCTACCCATTCATCATTTTATGCACTTGCTGAATTCTACAATTTCACCTTTACATTCCGTCATCCATTCATTCTTTCATCCATCATTCAGTCTTTAACCATTCCGTCGGCCCATCCAAATACAAACCCATCCATTAACTCATCCATTCATACTTTCACCTATCCATCTCTCCATACTTTTCACTCCTCCATCCAACCTTTGTCATACATCCATCCTTTCAGTCATTCATCTATCCACCCATTTCCATTTTGATAACTTTTTTTCGGCATTCATGCCATAAAAGTTTCCACATCATCGCTGGCCATACAGTAAAATGCATTAAAATTAAAAAGCAAAAACATATACAATACTTAAAATACATCATCTTATCACTGTCAATTCTACAATGAAGGACTAACAATTAACTATAGAAAGCCAGATATAATTGAAAAAAACATTATGCAATTGACTATTAGGAAAAGAAATCTATGTATTTTCAATTGTCCACTACAAAAACATAATACATTAAAACATTTGGGTTTTCCTCTTGATGCCCCATATATGCCCTAAAAATTTAGCAACGGCGCAGGCAAATAAGGGTCTGGCATCCGATTTTAGTACACACAGAGCAGACTCATGGCTGTGTGTTACCAGCTGACTGCAGATTGATTTGATCCGCTTAGCTCTTAGAAGCACATAATCTGGACAAGAAAAGAGTAAGTGGACGACAGATTCATTGGCAGCATTACAACCAGAGCATAACCGAGTTGGCAACGAATTAGAGTGCCAGCTAGTGGTAAAGGTGTTCAGAGGGAGCTTACCAATCCTGAGTTGGACATAAAGCTTTCTATCACTCAGCACCTGGATGATGTCTAAATAATGTTCTAGAGTTCAGACTGATTTGAAAACCAGAAACTTGCTTGTACGTCGCCCACAAGATGAATTGTAAATCTTGATATGTGCTACCCTTTCCCAGAAGCATGTTTTGACAAGATCTTTCATAAGAAAGGAGTCGGAACCAGGGTTGCCGCAGGCATCTCGCAGTCAATGTCAAACAGCAGTTTATTCATATTACTTATCCACGCTATCTTGTTGGGCTTCTCCAAAGTGCCAACTTCCCTTAATGGATTATCATATGGAAGCAGTTCTGGTGTGGACATGATTCTCCTCCAAAATAACAAGGGGCATAACTTTGTCTTGTCAGCTATGGATTTCTTGCCTACATCCAACTTTAGGGGAAGAGTGAAGTGCTCAGAGGTAATAGCACCAAGTGTCGCAAAAATGTATGTTCAATTGTAGACAAGCCATTTATTTTGCAGACCCTCACAATTCTGCCCCGTAATGGGAAAAGCTAACAGCTTTGGAATAATAGATCTGAAGGGCAGCTGCTACTGGGTTGGAGGTCGATATGCGATGTTCCTTCAGTAATGCACCAACGAAGGACATCTTGGTCACATACGATTTCCATGACATACTGTTGGATAATTTTTTGTCAAACCAGGCAAAAGCGTTTCACTCTCAAGCACCAAGCTGCTGAGGGTAGGTCAACCCTACAGGATTTAGGGGGATTTAATGCCATATAGTTGGTCTTCATTGTGTTAATCTCAAAGCCTCGCAAATCACAGAAATCCTTGAACCGATTTAGATACAGCTGAAGGCCCTGGGGTTTTAAACACTAACAAGGTGTAATCTGCAAATTACTGCAAGCCACCATCCCCACTGTGTCCATATAAGGTCTGATGGGCCGGCACACCAGAAAGGTGGCAGTTTTGAGTCCTCTGCCTCGTCAGTCAACCTCCCTGCGCGTAGATCGCCGTCACTCGGCCACCATGGGCAGATTAGAACTTGTCACCTGCCCTCCTTGTTCGGGTTACATACTTGTTGGACTGAGGCAGGATGCTTTGGAAAGCCCAGTAGGAGCAGGCTCTGCCTCACCGAGCAGTTCATCCCTCGTCCTCAGTCAGATTGGCCTCACCAGAGTGCCAGTCTGTTTAGAAAATTAAAGGAATTCCAAGTCAACTGCCTTACAACAGTGCACAGAGCCCAAAGAGTGTGACTTCTGGGCTGCCTACAGCGCCTTGGACACCATCACAGAGTATCAGCATTGAGGACACAATTGGAGTTAATACACATGAATCATTGTGTATCACAGCACTTGTAGTCAATCTTCAACTGGTGATCATAGTCCTGTTTCTTTTGGCAGTTGGCCTTGAGGCAAAAAAGTCCTGTAATGAGAATGAGCTATTTTGTGTAATTGTGAATTCAGTCACATGTCAGGTTGCTATTATAGTAGTGGTGTAATGGTCCTACAGTAGGCTGCATCAATATCTGGGTGTTGTACTTTGAGACAAAGATTAGGGTTGCATTCATTCCTTGGGAAAAATACTAGTGATATGTTCATGTTTCAACATTCTGTAAAGACCTGGACATGATACTTAAACAGAAAGTAACATATACCAATCAGTATTCATTTTTAGCATGACTTTTCTGTCTTTGTTTACTTTAATTATCAGTTCAAGATAGCTCCAGAACACATTTTAAAGAGCTCTTTCCTTATATTAACTGTTAAAGTATGTACAGACTGGGAGAAAAAGACCAGCTTATGGTGATTTTGCTGTTTTTTATTCTAACCGGGTCATTAAGGGGTAGTAGCTTAGTAACTTTTTTTTAGTTGTTTTGCAGCAGTTCCAAATATTTGTAGAGCTTACCATTGATCAAAATGGTGCAATTTCCGATAACTATCTCTTTCCAAGCACTTTGTCGTTTTTTTGCTTTGTTTTTTGTGGAGTTTTATATAGCACAAACTAGACCCAAAGGCATCAGAGCACTTTACATGAGCACCAGCTACGTTACAGACAGACACATTCACATTTGGTTTTACTCACGGGAAAGTGCCACTCTAAGTGTCACATAATTGGTCATTGAATTTCACTCATAAGTATAATGAAACCATGGAACTTTCTCAGGTAAGCATTCTGGACACTTGGTAGCTATGAATATAATGTATCACTGATTAAATCAGGTAAAAAAATTAACAAAAGTCAGTTTAGAATAGAACAAACAGTTCTTAAGGTATCCTTCACTCGCAAGTCTACAGTCTAGAAAAACCTACTCATGGTTGCAATTCTTTATTGCATTCAGTATGCTTTATTTACATACCCAATGTGCAATTATGTTTTAGTTTACATTTCAGGTTTTACTTAATCTTGCATTCCGTAAGAGGATATGCTTTTTCCAGACATATTTTTTAATTTTTTTCCCATGCAACATGTGACTATTGCATATTGAATACTATGAAATGAGTTGTCTGTAGGTGTCTTAGTAGTTCTGGTAGTGGGTGGATGTGCATGACGGGACACCATTGAGAGCTTTGGAGTGAAGCTGAAGGCAGTAAGAGTTTCTGACAGTGAATGTTGGTGGGTCATAAAGGTGTTCAGGCCACATTCTCATCCAAACATTTGCCTCTGTACATAGTGCCGATACCAATGGTATTAAACACTTCTATTAAGGAAATCCATGTCGGTGATGGAGTCCCTGCTTACATTTCACATTTAAATTAAAATAAATTTCACATTCCTTAAAAGTATACACTTGTTTATGATGTATTTATCAAGTTTTTTCATGCACAATGTTTCTCTTGTATAGTGCATATACTTTTAACTGAGTTGGAACAGAAATGTTTATTATCATCATAAAATATATTAACAGAGTAAAGAGGTTAAAATGTTGTGTTATTTAATCTCTAATGATGTATCTAAGGGCCTGATTTTGAGACTGGCTGTCTTCCAAACACCAGACTCGCGGTGGCGGTCCACTGTCCACCGCATTACAACTTTGAAAGTCGTTGCGGCAGAAGACCAAGGGTTGTGGTGGTGGTGCGGTTGTGTCACAATGTAAGACGCTCAGCGGGACTGGCGCAGTCCCGCTGAGCATATTACAAGTTATACCCCGCCAGCCACGAAATGGCTGGCGGTGGAAGGACAAAGGGGACCCTACAAGGGGGCCATGGGAATACATTTTGGGGGGGGGGGGCACAACATGTGCCCCCTGTCTGTATTCCCCTAAAGTTCTAACACGGCATGGATGTCACCGTTTATGCCGTGCTCTAACTTTTATACCTTTCCCATTGAGGTGCATGTTTTTAGGCACTGGCATTGGAAAGGCGAAGGACCGTCCCTCATGCACGAGTTCAGCTTATAATACAGTGAGGGATCCTTGTTCAGGTAGGGTCTGTGTTGGAGACTATGGCCCAGTGGTAACAGTCCACCCATTGAAAGTTGCCATAGTAGGAATGGGTTCACACTTCCGTAGATTCCACTGAACCTGACAATTTTTTCATTATGCAGTATCACACTTTGCACAGCTAAAAAATGCATATAAAGTTTCAATTTGCTCGAGTCTGCGAACCCTTGTTAAAAGTCAAGTAGCTACATTTCACAGAATATTCCCATCTACATGGATTCGACAATACTGCCCCATAGTTTCATAACCCTTGCTGCTTAATTCCATTGGCCCTACCTACAGCTGATAAATTGTAATCAAAATGATCATGTTTTGAACATTTTAGCACAATATACTTGTTAATACTGATTACTATAAATAAAATTGATGTAAAATAAAAACATATTTCATGTGACTGTTATTACATATCTTACTAAGCACACTGTATGCTAATTTGCATTTAAAGAAAACTAATTTAATACCTAAATAGTGTTCACTGAGTAGGAATCAGTAAAGAATTCTAAAATCACACAGCAGGTTGGACACTTCTGACAAAAAAATAAAACCAAAATGAATGGTGTATTCTCAGGGTAATCAGTAAATCATTCTGAAAACTTATGGAGCAATTTCATCATGTTAAAAAGAGAGGATCTTTGTGGAGCATTGAATGTTTATTTTCAAATTGTTAAGAATATTTGGATCTTATGAAGTAATCAGAATACTCATTCTTAAATCATCCTGAAGTCATCAGTAATAGTCACAACTTGTGAAGTCATCAGATACTCATTCTTATATCCTCCTGAAGTCACCAGGAATAGTCATCCTCAAGTCATCAAACTCAGGTTTCTAAACGTTGCTGATGACTTCAAGAGCTAGATGATGTCTGCTAATGTGAACATGACTTCTACAGTAGTTCGATAATCTTCCAATGACTCTGTGATGACTTCTAAAACAGTCCTGTTTGACCGGAGAGTAGAAAATGAAACTCAACAGCATAGTTTCTATTTCAGAACGTTGTATTCTACTTTATAATTCGCAACCATCATCGAACATGTGGTAATAAAATATAGGCTTGTACTAAATGTTTTCCACCAACATAATCTCAAGCAATTCTGAAATGTTGCAATATGCTAAATGTATGCCATTATGCATATTATGAAACCTCAAGTGATACTTAGACAGCAGAAAATGGATAGAGCAGAAAATGTTTTGCTGAGAGATAATGTCTTTTTGAACAAGACGTTTCCTTTTCAAACAATTCTTTCTTGGCATATTGTGTGACTTTTTTGTGCAAAGTATACACTCTTGAAGAAATGTTACTTGTTGTATCAGCAAAGTGTATTTCATGTAACATAAGTAATTAAAATCAAATGACACATATTCCACAAATTAGTCCCAGATTTCACGCACTTCTAAAATAAATATGCGCAGAAGGTTTTCCTTTCTTGTTGAAGATATTCACAAAGGATAAGTGGCTGAAAAGCCATTGAGAGCTTTTTGCTCCCCAAGAACACTCTCTCTCTATATGTGTATTAACTTGGTGCTAAAGAGTGGCACTAGAGTTCCAAATATAAGACAGATAGTGCTGAATCCATTGTCGTTTTGCCAGAAAATGCTGACTCTGTAAAAGAGCTCCAGTTAGAATGTTTTATGTCACTTTCTTCTATGTGGATATACTGAAAAAAGACATGGATCTGTCATTTGTGAACCTAATTTGGACAACTTTGGCATTGACAATTCCAGTCACTCTTGGTAGAGTTCCAGCTTCCCTACTACACCTAACTCCCAAAAGTTCAAGAGGTACAGCTAGGCGTCTAGAGCCTGAGTGTGTTTAGCAGAATGGCTCACCAGCATCTGCGTTAATTGGCTTCCAAGGAGTGGTCATCCTACTTACATACAGACTCCTTTGTCTCATTCAGTAAACAAAGCTGCTATGGTGACCATGATGAGGAGCTGTATGCGACAACGCTAATAACAAGCCACTTGAAATGTGGTAATAATACTCAGTGAATGTGGCACACTCATACTCTAAGACATGGGATTTCTGTGGGCTGATTTCTTCAGTCACCCAAAAGGCACACCCAAGTTTATATCAAGGTCAGTAGGCCTTTCCATTCAGGTGATGCTCAATGGAGACCTTTTACTGCCTGTTGGGATGGTTGGCTTTTCTCACTACCAAAAAGTAGTGTAGCTAATTACCTTGTCATTTCCAATTATAGCTGGAGAGGATTCTGTGAGTGGCTTGTCCTATATGTAATTATTAATTATTTGAGAGTTTCCCCAGAACAGTGTAGGTCGGGAATATCGAGGATACAGTATTAAATGGTTACAATATCGTTACCAGAATCAAGAGATAAAATATTGAAAGGAAAGTTTGTATAGATTTTCTATACTAACTCCAAATATATTTGCATCAGTGATGTATATTTTCACGGTACATAGATGTGAAGATAAGAATACTAAATTCATACTTTTCTCAGTGCACTCATGTCTTGGATATTTTGTCCCTTGATATTCTGGTCATGATATTGTGGACCATTCTATATTGTGTCATCTGTATTCTCTACCACATACCCCCCACAACTAGAAGTAAACTTTGGAGACTTAGAATTGTACTTTCTCTTCCAATAGGTTTTCAGTGTAGCCTGCTTAGATAGAACAACAATCAAGTGATTACATTTGGGCTGCTTTAAAGCGACCCTTTATATCACATTGTTTATGTGGTGGCGTGCAGAATACATTTCATGAACATCCAGGCACAGAGCTACACCATGTGCTTCAGACTGCCAATTCTTTTATGTTTTAATGAAAAAAACGGTAATCTCCGAATTGCAAATGTGGAAAGTGTATCATATGGGTACCCTTGCAAAGCATTTACCATTAGGACTTTATTGTGAAATTTTCCTGCACCCCATGAATGTTACAAAGTCCTTATTTGGACCATTAGAGCCACAGTTTTAGGAGCTGGAGTGTTCTAAATAGTGTGTGTCATCTCGGGGTCCGCTGAGCTGGTCGAATTGGACATTCCTTTTGCTCCGACCAGATAATGCTCGATGCCTGAATAGGTGTCTTCTTCGCCGCTGTGAATTATTTAAATAGGTATTCACAAGGAATCTTAAAGATGGATAAAAAAATATTGTTCTGACAGAGCCTATGAGAAGGGTTGTGTAAACAGTGGTTTTATCAAACCTGGAATTAAGTTACATGGGAAATTAGATCTGTGAACACAATTGAAGCACTGTGGAGCGTACAGTGTTTGTCGTTGCTCTCTGCTGTTATGAATTACAAACTTTTCGTATACAGATTAGATTAACTTTGGAGTGATTGTTGCTTCAATGTTCTGAGGAATTGGACTAACCAAGACTTAACCTTTGCCCTGAAGAAGTCCCTTGAGGTTGGTAAGAAACGCGTAGGCAGTAGTGGGGCTCTACCTTGTTATATGGCTGTGCTGTGGCTGTGACTTGCAAACTGTTCATGGTTCAAGTTAATTTTTATTCTTTGTTTTCTCAGTTCATCCAGCTTGATTTGCTTTTACATGACAAAACTCTCCTAACACCCATTGCTAATCATGAGCTGTGCGATTGGTTAAGCAGCACAGAGTTGCTGCAATTGTTGCTCTAGTTTACATACGTGCTACGAGGCGAGGCACGTTCCCTGTCTGCACGCAAACAGGATAAAATAGCAAAACAAGAGAAAATCAAAAACCAAGGAGTACATCTGCCATCCCTATGTGCATTGTACTGTGGCTGTACCTTGTTATATATGTACACTGACATGAAGACTTTAGAATAAAAGAAAAGAATAAGGATACAAAGAGTTGTTGTTCATATAATAAAGAAGTTACTGTGTTGTCTTCTTCATAAAAGAAACTCTCACTTTGGTTGCATAATATATGCTTTATACCTTAAAGGAGTGAGGTTTTGTTGATAAAAACAAGTAACACTTATGATTATTGTGCTCCTCTATCCCTGTTGTTTTGTATCTCTCTATCTGTCTGCTTGCTGTACTTAATCTCAGGGTGCAAGCAGAGGCCCTAGCTTTTCAAAACCATTCACTCATCGCACCATACTACTAAGGAAATCCCCATTGGAATAAAAGGCCAGTTCAGCCATGGCTGTCACATAATCGGTGCACCAGTGTAAAACATAAAACTGCATTTGCACCATTCTTGTCCAAACCAGCCATATTACATAAAAATGTGTGCACCAGAGCTAAACAGAGACCTCTGATTGTTAGACCATTTTTAAAAATGTAACAGAAAGGTTTTATTTATGAAGTAGATTAAATACAAAATGGATATAAAAAAATGCCTTGCCTTTGTCAACACGTAGGAGCATATTTATATAAAAATTACGCCACATAGTAAGTCACTGTGCTGCACTGAGTGATGGGGAAAGAGCAGGAATGGGCTGTATTCAACATAATACGTAGCATTCCTGCCTTTTCCCAGCGCAGGCACACAATGTGCTGCCTAGCGCCAATGCAAGCACTCTTGCATGATGGTGCAAGGGTGTCTGTGCTGAAGAAGGATTGTTTTTGTGCAGGAAGGGACACCGATCCCTGGAGGTATTTTCCTCTTTCTATGTAACCCTTCCAATTTTCGTCCTATTTCTTTGCTTCCCTGCTACTCTAAGGTTCTTGAAAAACACGTTAATTTTCTTCTCACTTCTTTTGTTGAATCTTCTAATCTCTTACACTGTTCTCAATCTGGGTTCAGGGCTGGCTTCTCTACTGAGACCACTCTTCTTGGTGTATCTGAGACCATTAGAAGACAGGTGGACAGCGGGGAGACAGTGGCACTCATTCTGTTAGACTTGAGTGCCGCATTTGACACCGTCTCCCACAACATCCTGCTGTCCACCCTGAACTCTGTGGGTATTGATGGTCCCGCCCTGGCCTGGATTGCTAGCTTCCTGTCTAATCGCACTTTCCAAGTCTTCTCTTCCTCGTCTGTTTCCTCCATCTTTTCCTCCCCTCACGGTGTGCCCCAGGGGTCTATCCTTAGCCCTCTTTTTTTCAATCTTTACGTGAGACCTCTTGCTTTCTTGGCAGAGCAAGCTGGCCTCACGATTTATTCATATGCAGACGATACTCAAATCGTCTACTCGCTATCCACCAATAAACATCTCCCCACGTCCTCCCTGCAGTCCGGATTGGAACAAATCTCCAAATGGATGCACAGTCACAAATTAAAATTGAATGGTGACAAAACAGAGCTCCTTCTATTCGGCCCTCTCAACTCGCTCTGGGGTCCTCAACATTGGCCTCATCAGATGGGTCCCACTCCCAATCCTTCAGCCTCAGTCCGCAACCTCGGGGTCCTTTTTGACAACCAGCTGTCATTTAAGCAACACGTTGTAAAAGTCTCAGCCACCTGCACCACCATCATAAGGTGGCTGAGAAAAATCACGTGGATGCTTCCAGCTGACACCCTGAGGACAGTAGTCCAGGCCCTGGTTACATCTCGCATGGACTACGGGAACATTCTGCTACTGGGTGCCTGTAAGGAGGTCATAAAGAAATTGCAGGTGGTCCAGAATATGGCAGTCCGCCTTATCTGTAACTTGCCTGCCAGATCATCGGCCTCTATCCATCTGCGCAAGCTACATTTGCTGCGCATTGAGAACCGAGTAAAATTCAAAGCTATGTGTATAATGCACCATATTAAAATGGGTAAATCTCCTAATTATCTGTCCTCTTTAGTACAGCACTATGCTCCCTCTCGTATGTTGAGATCTTCCACTCAAAACAAGTTTCAGATTCCTCGGGTCAATAGAGCCAAAATGGGCGGCCGCTCATTTGCTCTACTTGCACCCTCCATATGGAATTCAATGCCTCAATCCTTGCGATCGGAAACCTGTTACTTGAGATTCCGCAAAGGAGTCAAGACCTGGCTTTTTAACATTTAAATATGCTTTCTTACTTCCTCTCATAACCTAATTTACCTTCTGTTTGCTTTAGCGCCGGGAAACCTCCGGGTAGCTGCGCGCTTAATAAATGTAATTATAATAATAATAATAATGTGTACTGCATAGAAGAGGAAAAAAACTCAGAGAAATTAAGACATTTCTATTCGCTATGCCTCATCTGGGGGGGCATAGCAGTTTTTGCACCAACCAGGTCACCAACTTATGGAAAATCGGCGAATGTGTCAAAATTCATAGGTTTTGCATAGTAATGTAGCCGAAATTGCATTTTAATTGTAGGGGTGCATTATAATCACACATATAGACCACACCCGCATATAATCCTTTGTTGTATTAACATGAAGTGTTAGAATTGTGAGATGTAAAAACATGAAAACGTGATGTGCTTTAGTCCATTGAAAGTGAATACAAAATAAAGTTGAAAACAGATGTAATTAGCTGACAACATTAATGTGAAGAACTTGTGTTGTGCAATTGACACCTAATCATGAATTAAATGTGTTTATTAATTGTGTTGTTTTACATGTAGGAAAATGTATTAATTGAAAGTGTCTTAATGTTATGCAATTTCAGACATTTCACATGATGCTTTCTTATGTTAGCCGAATCTTGTAGGACTGAAATACAGTACCTTGGAAAACTCTTGCTTTTAGAATTAACAGTTTGAATTTCATGTGTACTGTGGAATTTGCTCTTTCTCACGTTTTGTGTTGCAGTGAAAGAATCATTCTTATTAACTAGAATAATGTCTTTATTTTACTAGTCAGGCAAGGAGAGAAGAGGTTACAATCGTGTAGCTTGAGTCGATAAAGGAAGGTCGTTGTGTTTCACATGGGAGAAAGTTTGGGAAATAAGGGCAAAAAGTATTGAGGAAAGATCACCGTTGTTCCGTGAACATTTTACCTTCAGGATCGTACCTAGAGCAGATAGTGTGAACCACAAGGGATCTTGGGAAAGTTGCCTTTGAATAATGTGTTGTGAAAGTAGGGATAGGGCCCACTTCTTCTTTCACCTTCGGAGAGAGAGCATCTTAGACCGAGCTCTGTCTTGGTAGCTTCATGCTGAACGACTTATATGGTAGATAGACTTCTTAGGAAGACTCCAGATGCTGACACCTTTTTACCCTCCACCTGGAAATGCTTAAGTAGGGATGTCACTTTAGTGTTAGAGTGTGGATAGATTTATGCTTTTTATTCACCAACCCTCGATGCAGGGAAATTTGGACTCATGCTTGATCTTCTGCATTTTGCTTCTTGAACTAATTGTGTTGCTTATGCTACAATGTCTAAATTGGATATGCAGATTTGGCTTTATGCTCGTTCTGACATATTTTTACACTATTGTATTGAGGTCTCTATGTTCAGTTATTTTTGACGTTGTAGTAAACCAATTAGCCCTAAGTAAGTTGTCTGTGGTTATTATGTGTCACAGAAATGTATTGATTAATTGATTGGCATTTTAATGACTTTTCTCCCCTTTACACTTTCATGCTGCAAAAAAAGAATCATCAGATTGAAAATCTAGAGCAGGCCTAGAACTTATGGGCCCGCCCCTTTCAGTTGGTAGCAGAGGATGGTTCACACATGAAGTAAGGGAAGAACCTAAAAATAGTCTAAAGCAAATGGAATCTAGAACCCCCACATCCCCAACAATAGACTCCAATGATGGAGAATGAAAGGTGTAGGAATCTGGCAGAGATTGATGGAGTTTGATGGTGCGGCGAGATCAGCGGCAGAAAGAGGAGTGAGTATTAATAGGGTGCATGCTGCATGCTAGATTGCGGGAATGATTAGATTTTGTTTCCTCCTCATATGACCTCTGTAGCTACTGCCGCCTCATGAACTGTCCCACCACTGGCGCAAAATAGCTTTTCGTGGATACTTAGTCACAGCTGATATATTCTAAACAGGGAATGCCCATGTATACTCAACTTGAGCTGACCCAGAGGTATTAATCATTGGAAGATGTCCTAGGTTCAGATCTTACCAATGAAAATCCATAATCTATGATCTACACTCTACTCAGGGAGGGGGGGTCATCCAACCAATATCAGAACAGACCAAAAATCAGTCCTGCCCTTAGAAGCATTAACCCTCTGGTCTATGGCTCGATAATATTTAACATAATTCCACCAAGCATTCCAACTAGGAGGCGTTTCCTGTCGCCACAACAGGCAAATCTCCCTCCATGCCAACAATATCAAATAAAACACCAATTTGCATTGGGACCCAGACTGATGTCGTATCCCACTTGGCATAGACACCACACCAAAAAAAATGAGAGTTGGGCTTACCTCCATTTCTACACCCAGAACCCTGAAGATGGTCTTACCGACATCCAACCAAAATTTGTGTAT
Organism: Lissotriton vulgaris; assembly: GCF_964263255.1. Lineage (NCBI taxonomy): Eukaryota > Metazoa > Chordata > Amphibia > Caudata > Salamandridae > Lissotriton > Lissotriton vulgaris. The sequence continues at coordinate 245,178,084 of NC_141698.1, forward strand.
TCTGGGACAGGACATGAATATATGGAAATCATCCACACTCTGAAAACCGCACCTCCAACCTTCAGTTTAGAAACCTTAAGAGGAGTCCAGTATATCCTATGGAGTGTGAAGAAATTATTTCTTCTGAGAGCAGCAGATTTAATCACTGAATAAAGCATGTCAATAGATACTTGCCATAACTCCTTCCATTCTTCGCCTGGCAAGTAATTCTGCCAGATCCGGTACGGCTTATCCATTCTTCTTTCTGCTGCAGCCAGAAGATAGCTATACCATAGGGCAACTTCTTTCTTCCTCGGGGATTGATTTTGCAAATCATTCTCAATATCATCATCCAGACTATATGTATTTATTTATTTATTTGCTGGTTTATATAGCGCTTGAATCGACTCCCAGTGGAGTATCTCTGCGCTTTTGGAGCCGGTCGAACAGAGGGTGTGGATAGAGTAAGAACTAGATCTTATTTCTGAACAGTACGGTTATACAACCTACTTTGAGATTTAAAACATGACGAAAGCTGGTAGTACTTAAATCTGGACAGAGTTCCAGCTGTGGTTTGATTCCAGAACTCCCAAGGAAGACATTTGCTATCCACTACCAGATCCACCCATACTGAGACTCCTGCCGCTTTTAGTGGGTAAGCTAGGGCATCTAAAAGGCACTCCAGCGTTCCTAGAGAATACCACATCAGGGCCTATTCGCTGTAGTAAGAAAGCCCCAAACAGACTCGACAATCCGACCAAAGCTTGGCCGCCATTGCCAGCGTTTTCAGCCGAACCTTTTTGTAGAATTTGGGGGAGCCAAATTTATACATAAAACCAGATTCTCCTACCCCCTCCAACATGGCTTTAAACATAACACCAAGCAGAGAATCATCCGGGGAGTGCAATAACATCCAAGCGATTTTTAGTTGATAGGCCCAACAGTAAAGCTGAAAGTCAGGTAAACCCAGACCACCCCGTGTGAGTTTGTGCCTATCCCCCAGATGCACCAAGAACCCATTTTGCTATTCCTTAATAGCAAAAAATAACAATTCGCTATTAAGGAATAGCAAAATGCAATGCATGAAGAAATCACTAAAATAATAGCGATTTCTTAAAATTCCTTAATAGGAATGAATGGGAAGACATTCTCAATTTGCGAATCGCAATTAGCGATTCGCAAATTGAGAATTGATTTCAAGGGTGCAGGGGTGTCCAAAGGACACCCTGTTGCACCCTTGAAATTGATCTGTGCACATATGTTGCGCACACACATGCCCTTAGGGCATGTGTGTGCGCAACATGAAACTTTGAAAAATGCACTTAAGTGCATTTTTAAAAGTTTTTGCAAATTACCATGAAGTTCCACTTCATGGTAATTTGCTAACCCTATTAGCGAAATCGCTATTTTTTCAACTTTAATGCATTGCATTTATGGAATCTCAATTTGAGATTACTTAAATGCAAGTAATCGCAATTTTGCGATTTCTTAATTTGCGATTTTTGCATTTGGGATGATGCATCCCAAATGCAAAAATACCAGTTGCAAAGGGGCAGATTCTGAGAATCTGCCCCTTTGCGAGTGGATTTTACCTTGATGCATCTAGGCCTAAGTTTTTTCCAGGACAGTCTAATAATCCCTTTTCCTGCCCAAATGAAAGAGGAAATCCTACCCTGGATTTTGAGGATCTCAGCTTTTGGAAATTCCAAAGGTATATTATTAAAAAGATAAGTATACTTTGGGAGAACTCACATCTTAATCAAATTAACTCGGCCATATTGCGATAGTGGTATGTTCTGCCATCTTTTTAAGAGAATCTCAACTTCCCTTGAAATTCTATCTAGATTCACCTTTGGAATTTTCCTAGGGTCTTGAGTTATCGTAATTCCAAGATATCTAAGTTCTGTCTTGTATGCTTCCCCCTGATTAGCAATGTTCCATGCCATAACCTTCATTTTATCTTTATTTATCTCATAACCTGAGAACTTCCCGAAGGTGTCAGTTTCATGTATAAGCTCACACAAGGTAGTGTCTACACAAGATGAAAACAGAACTAGATCATTTGCATAAATAGCAAATTTTCTAACAAACCCACCCACTTTAAATGGAACTATCTTTTCATTTAACCTTAAACTCTGAGTGAAATATTGGATAAGGCTAAACCAGAGTCTAGACGCACATTTAATAATGTCACTTTTTTTGCAAGGCCGGACTTCTGCCACACTACAGTTGAGCGCAGATGGAGACTGAGGCAGCTGATACCTCATATTCAGGCCTTGGGTTCAGAGGCTTATTTGTTATACCCCGCTAAATTGAAAATAGTGACCAAAGGCCAGTTTAAAATCTTTTTTTCCGAAATCAAAGCAAAGGCATATATGGTGGAAGTTTTGGGGTACAAGGAGAAATAAATAAAGGGTCTCTTGGAAGTCTGAACGGTGGTGGGGAGGTGTGGCGACTGCTGCTTCCCTAGCGTCCACACATAGGTCATGACTGACCTATTTGCCTGTAGGGGAGGGTGGGGGTGGGGTAGTGTGGGGGGGGTTCGGGGAGGGGGAGGGGGGAGAAGGGGGGGAGAAAATGGCACACGATGCACACACAGAGATACATGTTGAAACAGTTACAGATCTTGCACATATGGTGGAAGGGGGAAGTAAGCCGAGAGATTGAGAAATGGAATAGGGAGTTGGTACCAATTCTGGATGTTTTTAATGGCTTGTCGTATTATGTCAATGAATGTCTGTGGCCTTAATGATCTTCAGAAAAGATTACCAGTTTCAGCGTTTTGTAAATTAATGTATCCAGATTTGATCTGCCTGCAGGAAATTCACGTGGAGGGAGGTAAGGGATATTTGTTAGAACAGCTGGGTTTTAAAGTATTAGCATATACAAAACAATGCTCAAAGACCCGTGGAGTAGCTATATTAGGGAGAGGTACAGAATGTATAGTTTTTAGGAGAAAAGAAGACATATGGGGGAGGTGGGTTATTGTAGAAGTAGGTTTTAGAGGAGCTAGGTTTACATTGGTTTCTGTATATGGCTCAACGGGTGATGATCCTGATATATTTCACTTTCTGGATCAAGAGCTATCAACCTGGTTGGAACCCATTATCTGCTGTGGAGATTTTAACATCAACCGTCCCTCTAGTGTCGAGCTGCAATTGGGGCATCGATTGGGGCATCGATATATTGGGCGTAAGAAGAGAGTGCATAGGGCAATAGTAGACATGGCCGCACACAACGCTTTATCTGATGTTTGGGCTAATCTTTATCCACAGACAGATGGTGATACCTTTTTCCCTGCCCCTCATAGAATAATGGTAAGGTTGGATTATTTTCTAATCTCCAATTCTTTGCTCTCTAATACACAGATTAGGAAGCTACCCCGCTTGGTTTCAGACCATAATCCCCTAATCTTGACAGTTACTTTAAATGGGATAGTAAGAAAGGTATACAAGTGGACATTCGAGAGAGCTTTGTTAAAAGATGAGGGATACTGTAAACATATGGATAGGTGGGTTAGAGAGTTTTGGCATATTAATAAGGGGAGTACTAGCAGTGGCAACGCTTGGGATGCATTTAAAGCAGGAATAAGGGGAGAGACGCTTAGCTTTACAACCTTTAGGCAGAAAATGGAAAGAGAAAGGGTAGAACAACAAGTTAATTCTCTCTTGGCTGCAGAGGCGGAGTTGGGCAGGTTAATTTTGAGTGGAAGCCCCCTGGATAAACAAATGTTGGAAATTATGGTGTTAAAGGCTGAAATAGCTGAAAGTATTGCTAATAAAACAGCAGCAAACTACTTGGCAAAGAAAGAACAAGCTTGCGAGTTTAGTGAGAGAGTGGGGCATATTCTCGCCGTTAGAACGAGACAGAAGATTACCGCAGGTGATATTAACCCTTTCGATGCTGATGACGAGCTCAGCTCGTCATCACCCACGGGTGTCGTGTGCTGATGACGAGCTGAGCTCGTCATGGTGCCACTAAAATGGCATTTTCCAGCACAGGGGGGGAAAACGGCCAGCAGCCATGTGGTTAAGAATATGATAGATGGCTCAGGCAATTTGATTTCTGACCCTGCAGATATAAGAGATGAGTTTTGGAGATATTATTCAGAATTATACGATGTGGAAGCTGAGGTGTGTAGGGATAAAATTAAAGACTATTTAGGAAACATCCAATGTAATGAGTTAGAGGTAGAGGAAAGGGAAAAACTAGACTCTATTATAACCATAGAAGAATTGACAATAGCCCTATCAGATCTTCCGTCATCAAAGGCTGCAGGACCAGATATGATCCCTGTGGAATTCTATAAAACATTTTTTTCTCGCCCTCAGGTCGGAGTTACTGGATACGCTTATTCAAGCTCAGAGTGAAGCTTCAATTCCAAACTCATGGGGTGGCACTGAAATCATAGTCATTTTGAAAAAAGGCAAACATCCCACAGCTCCTGGGTCGTATAGACCTATTGCTCTAATGAATGCGGATGTGAAGTTGTATTCGAAAATCTTGGCAACAAGACTGACTGCTGTTATAGAGAAGTTAGTTTCCCCAGTCCAACATGGGTTCATCCCAGGGAAGGGTACTACGGAACATGTTAGGACAGTGATTACCTCCTTCGATGCTATGGAGGTTGCGGGCGGCCCTGTTGCAGCTCTATTTCTTGATGCCGAGAAGGCTTTCGACAGGGTCGCCTGGGAGTATTTGTGGGAGTTAATGAGACATTATGGTTTTGGTGAAAGATACATTAGTGCAATTCAGGTTTTATATAAGGCCCCAACGGCTAGAATTAAAATTAATTGGGAACTCACAGCTGCGGTACAGATAAAAAGAGGGACAAGGCAAGGATGTCCGAGTTCCCCACTCCTCTTTGCACTTTATATGGATCCTTACTTACGTTATCTTAATTTTAATCCTAGTATTCCCCCCCTTTGTTCGAATGGGATAGAAATTAATGTGCTGGCGTACGCAGATGACGGCGCTATAATTACCCCGGATCCATCTATGGCAATTGGAGAAATCGAACAAGAGGCCCTTACATTTGGCATAATCTCTGGCTATAGGCTTAATAGTGCAAAAACGGAGATCATTAAGAATGCAATGGTATGCCTCAACGATTCACGAGTGGTTTCGGCAGCAGTCTATTTAGGTGTTGAAATCTCGCCTAATTTGGAGACAGTGGTAGAACGGAACATGTCCCCCTTAATGAGAAAAGTAAGCTTAGATTTGGTCAGGATAAACAACCTTAGACTCTCACTGGTGGGCCGAACCAACGTCATCAAAATGCTTATACTCCCTAAGTTTCTTTATTTTTTCCGAACAATACCCCTAATGTTTGAGTCCTCTTGGTTTAATAAGCTTGAGTCAATTTTGAATAAATTTATTTGGTCATATGGGAAGACCAGGCGGGCTTACAAATTTATGACTTTACCGAGGGCTAGGGGGGGTTGGGGGGTTCCAGATTTTAGATTATATTATTGGGCTTCGGCTCTTCAATATATACAAGGTCTGATTGGTGCTAGTGGAGCGGATTTGAATGTTAATGCCTATTCGACCATGATATACTCTATTGTACTGGGCTCTGAAACTGCGAATGCTTTCCTAAACTCCGCTGATTTTTCATACTATAAACGCACTCGTTTTAAGACAGTTCTAGCAGCGCATAACATCTGGTCAGCTGTAGCAAAAAAATGTGGGTTGGGAAGATACAACAGATACATCAGCCTATACAGGAATAAGACCCTCCCACCCTTAATTTTTGCTGATGCTACTATGGCAGAATGGGCTAGAAAAGGAATGATAAAAATAGGAGATCTGCTGGGCCCAGATGAAAAGATACTGTAATTTTCCGATTTGATGGCAAAATTTAATATTGCTAGACAGAGCTTCTTTAAGTATCTGCAGATTAGGAGCTTCCTCAGCAGGAAAAAAGGAGGCGAGGCTGGATTTGTAAAAAATAATATTCTGGAAGCCATAGAACAAGGTGGGATGTGTTCTATTCGCCGTTTTTATGCTAACTTAGTAGAATTGAAGCAAGATGATATTGAAAAATATGGAAATAAATGGGCTGGGAAATTAGGGATACAGAGCCGATTTTTTTTGGACTCGTTGGAACTAGGATGCTCTGTTTTCTGTTCTGCCTCGCTCCAATCCCAACATTGCAAAACTTTATATCAACTCTACCATACACCGGATCGTATTGCACAGTGGGGTGGTATTACAGGGACTACTTGTCCACGCTGCAGTACTCCGGCAGCGGATAGTATTCATATTTTTGCGTTATGTCCTCAATTAAGAACACTGTTGAAAGGTATCGAAGAATTTATGGATCGTATACTTGGATTGGATGTGATGTTAACACCAACTGTAATTATGTTAGGGGTTAGGGGATTTGATGGTGAATATTGCGAATTTTTATTTGTAGCAATGGCGGTGTATAGATTGCTGATTGCCAGAGCCTGGCTGGATATAGTACCTCCAGTAACTCAACAATGGATTGCCTTGTTATTGGGGACGTTCAATCTAGAAAAAGGCATTTATGCTAGGAAAGGAAAAAGGGCAAGGAGGTTGGGAAGGCAAATATGGGAACCAGTTCATCGATGGAAAGAAAGGCTTAATGAAAGCCATAACTGATTTAATAATCTTTGTTATGTTTTGTAGGTTAAATGGAAGTAAAAGAGATGTATAATGTTATATAGAATTTTTGCTCTTTAGTACTTGTTTAATATATGTACTTATATTTTGTGTATTTTGTGTAGTGCTATATGTGTGCCCATAAATTTTTTTTAATAAAAATATTTTTTTTTTAAAAACTCTGAGTGAAAGGCTCCAGATAGATATTGAACAAAATGGAAGACAATGGGCACCCCTGCCGTGTTCCACGTTCTATATTCACCGGTAGGGATAGGCTCCCATTGACTAAGATCCGAGCACGTGGTGAGCTATAAATATTTTTTGATTACCTCTCTAAAGCCCGAGGTAAAGCCCACAACATTCAAGGTTCTGTCTAGAAAATGCCAGTTCACACTGTCAAAAGCTTTATCCGCATCAACTGTGATAATTGACAGAGGGCGACCCATTGATGATGCCATGTCCACTGAACCGATCAGAGTATAAACCAACTCTGACATTTGCCCACCTGGAAGAAAACCCTTTTGGTCTTCATGGATTATCTGGGGTATAATTTTAGAGAGCTGTTTATTCAAAATCCCTGCAAATAACTTATAGTCCACGTTTAGTAATGAGATTGGGCGGTATGATTGACAATCCAAAGGGTCCTTATCGGGCTTCAAGATCAGGGTGATAACTGCGTCTGACCATGAGTCAGGTAGTGGACTAGAACCCTTTAATATTTCATTGAACAACTTCAACCAGACCGGGATAATTTCATCTTGCAGCTTGTGATAAACCTCGGTCAGAATTGTTTCTGGGCCAGCAGCTTTACCCTTTTTAGCCAGGTTTAACACTTCCAATATCTCACTCGCTGATATGTCTCGAGAGAGAAATTCTTGACTTTCCTCTGTTAACCGCGCAATAGTTTCTCCTTGAGCCAGCTATTTGTGAGCTCGTCCACCCCAAGGAGATCTTCATGATATAGATCTTGAAAGAACCCTTTGAAAACCTGTTCTATTTTGTCCAACATTGCTGATCCAAAGCTACAATTGTGTCCACCCATTTATATTTACCGAAAAGTGCCTTGCACTCTGCTTACATGAGGTGAGTCTCCTGAAGCAAAAGGAGTTTAGCTGAGCTATTCCTTAAATACTTAAGTATCAGATGTTGTCTTTTTATTATTCTCAAGCCATTAACATTCCAGCTAAGACATTCAAGATGTTGATTCCCAAACTGGGTAGTCCTATCCCCCGACATAAATTTGATTCCACCTTCTACAGTAGATACTAGAGGTTTTAATGTCAGATGAATTTACTATATATATATTTTTTCTTTTTTTCCCAATGCTCCCCACCAAACAACGTGAAAACTCTCAGAACACCCCAACACCCCCTCAACCCGTGGAAATCCTCCCATACTACCTACTGGCAATAAGTATTGCCTATAGCCCCTAGACTCTGTGAATCTAGTATAATATTAGAGAGAAAAATTGTATGTTGGTTCCCTAGCCCCCCACCTTAAACATCTGCATTATATTGTGCCAAAAAGCTGTCTACCTTCTCAGGGAACCTACAGTTATGCATTTTATTTGCGAGAACCACTTTTAAGAAGGCTGGAAACCGCAACTGCACCTGGGCCACTAAATCCTTTAACGCATCCATCCATTTTCCCAGCTCCTATCTCCTATCCTCTGTGACCCGAGAGATATCTGAAAGGATTCTAAAGGAGGCACCTTGCACCTGATTAGACTTAAGTTTAAGAGCCGCCCCCAGTAACTGCTCTTTGAGAGTGTAAGACTGTATATAGACCAAGATCTTTCTAGGTTTTTTTTAGCCGGGTTCAACCTGAAGGGGTCTCTGTGGATTTGCTGTATTTCTGCCTCTCAGACTGAGGCAGATGCAATCTGTGGGTAGGCATCGGTCAGAATATTAATGACATAAGATTTTAGATTATCTCCTTCCAGCCCTTCTTTTAAGTCTAGAATCCTAATATTGTTCCTCCTGGACAAATTTTCCAGCCTCTCCAATCTCTCTGCCAAGTCCCGCTCTCTATCTTTTAGTCTTGCTATCTCTTGGGCGTTGTCCTTAACCTCCTGCCTGAGGCTCCCTACTTTTTGTTCAGGAACATCCATTATGTGAGTGAGTGCCAGGAGGTTTTCTTCTAGGCCGGTACAGGTGTCTTGTATTTTTGTGGGATTTGCTTCCGAGATAGAGCTGAAATGTCAGATTTTGCTGTATATAACTGTACCTCTCCCACATTCTCTACGGCCTTTGGTACACCCAACTGTTGAACAGATTGTAGACTGGCTACCTCCATGGAATAAAGGTGTGGTACATATCTTGATTTTGAAGGTTGTTTCCTGCACTCCAAAAGGTTAGCAGAGGAGTCAGAAGAAGGACACAACCTTAGTCTTGTCAGTCTATATGGGTCTGAACCTAGCTGTGAGTAGGGGCCCTGCTTTGACCCGAACTCGCCCTTACTAGTTGTAATATGGGAGGCGACCCTGAGCAGTCCCAAGCTGAAGAGCGTATCTCCGGGAATGATTTTATTGTCTGATGTCATGCGGAGCTGGTGTGGGAGTCGAGTGAATGTGGTTTTGGGCCGGACGTGGTCCATGGATTGAGATTTAAGTTGCAGGTCCCAAAGAGGTCTAAGATCCTAGGATATATTAAAGGTGCAGATGACACAGCGATTATGATTGTTGGGCCAAGGAATTGAGGAATTGTCTTGAGACGTCATCAGCAGTTCCACCTAAGACAGTGAACTTTGTGTGAATGGCACGCATGGGAATCATTTAGTGAACTCTGTTTAGAGAGGTTAACTATACAGATTCAGGTGATCAATGCAGGATGAGTGTCAACTTCTTGAGTGATTGAATTCTATTGATCTTTTAGACGGCAGACAATTATGGATTTAAGATTTCTGTGCGAGTAAATGCACATGGAGAAATTGTGAACGAGGGTGAGCTGCTGAGAGGAGGGAAAGGGATGTCAGAGTGTACCACGCTGGGAATGTGGGACTGGTTGGTGGTCATCGGGATGTTGTGATTGGGAAAAGCTTGGTCCGTCGAAGTTTGTTGAACAGCAAATTGAAATTGAAATCATGCAATGTTTTAGGCTGTAGTGGGATCTTTTCAGGGGTGACCAAGGGGTTGTTACTCGAATGGGCGAAGAGGTGCCATCCAAGTATACTCCAGCACATTATATGGCGACAAAAGTTGGGCTCCATACTATAGTTTGTCTTAAAAATTGAATAGAATCACTGAAAATGAGGGTGAATTGTCATTTCCATGTTTGGGTTCATTTTGATTGGATGGATTTCATCAGTTGAACGGAATAATATTTGCACTGTGACCTTTGCTTAAACCAACACACTTTGAAGCGTTAGATGCATGGATACATGCAGCACATGGTAAGCCGAGGGAGACATATCAAGGGAGGACGAGGAAAACTGTGAGGGCATATCAGGATGCAGAGTGGGACTCACAGCTTAAGAGATTGAGAGTGGATACTATTGAAGGAGACAAGTTGTACCCAGTATTTGTTGGAGATGGGGAGTCAACAGCCTGAATTAAAAGAACAAGTGGAAACAACAGTAGTGACACTGAAGACAGCTTGTTGCCTGAGCATTTTCCACCTTATAACCCACAATTGGGATGGGGGCAAGACTCAGCAAGTGCAGGGAATGGGAATGTAGAAAGTGCAACAGCACCTCAGGCGGGTCCTAGTACATGAGTTGTGGGAAGAATATCCGCAGGAGTATGGGGGACTGGAATGTCGGCCTTAGGATGTATAGAATAGAACGGAGTGAAAGCTGCCACATGGTTTCCGGAAGATCTTACAGTCCTGGTTACTATTGGTCCTGTTGTGCCTGTGTATGACCTAAAGTAAGAGGGGAACCTTAGTCAGCGACTGCGCATACAGGTTGAAGGGACTGGATTGGGAAGAGCTGGGAGCACTAGTGGCAATGGTCCATCCTTAGTACCTATGGAATCTAGTACCACTTTACCAGCTTCTGCTGATCCTCCGGAAATACGCATTGATTTGAGTACTATACGGTCTGTACCCATGTCAAGCACTAACTCAGACCCACAGATGTGGCAAACCCCAGTGAGAGTTCTGGTTGAGAGACCATAATAGCAACAGAGAGGATCAGAGCAGTACATGGAGTCAGAAGACCGTCAAGGCTGCTGTGAAGGCAAAGCTATTGGATGTGGTGAGGCTGAAGGCTGAGGTAAACAAGATAATCAGTGGGAATCTACCTTTGGACAGGATAGAGACCTATGAGCCAGATGACCTGTTGTTTATAGTGACTGATGTCACCCATTGGGCAAGAAGAGTGCCTGAGAAGTTGTCAGACTTAGCTCAGAGGTATTAGGTGGACCTGTCTCAAATGACAATGTTACAAGGAAATAATAGGCTTAACTACAGTGATGAGGAGCTGGAGGAAAAGAGGGTAACAAGATTGAAACTTCATATCTGAGAGTTGATTATCGGAGTTAGAGCTTGGAGTGTTCTGGATAAGTGGGAAGAGAGCTAGTCGAATAAGAGTGTGAGAAAGGTAACAGGAGAAACACCACTTTCAGGAGGGGAAACGCAGGAAGCTGGGGCGTATTTGTTTTGGCAAGTGCCTAGTGGAGGATATGTGCATGTTCCTTGGCGGATAGGTGACTTATCTGCATTCGTGAATGGTTTCCCAAGGTTGCGGAAGAAACCTGCTGAATGGTATAAGCAAGTCGATCACTTGTAAAATAGCTATTGAGTGGCTTTCTGCTGAGCCAGAGAGGGCTTCAGTTACTCATGGACCTTCACCTTTGGTTATGAAGAAGTACGACCAGGGGATTACATGGTTGCAGTCCAAAATAGCCCCACAGCACATCGATTGGGTTAAGATAGACAGAACGACCCAGGAACCTAAAGAGACAGTACATGTTTATTATGAAAGGCTACTATAAGCCTTCAAGCAGTACAGTGGGCTAGACACACTTGTTCCTAAAGACATGAGACAATTTTTATCCAAATTTGTGACAGGATTGAGGCCGGTGATCAGCCTCATGATCCAACAGCACTTAATCTGCTGGCAGAATAAATCCGTAGACAAGATATTACGTTATGCCAAGTACTACAGTGACAAAGTGGATTCCAAAAATAGGACAATAAAGGAGAAACTAATGTTGGTCCAAATGCGAAATGTACAAAAGGAAGAGCAGGTACAGGCGGTAACAGGAACGGTAGCTTGTGGCCAAGGAAATATTTCCGGAGGTATCCAAGTCACATTCAGCGCAGGGTCGGCGGGACAGGTAAGAGGACGGGGAGTCCCCATAGACATGAAGACATGATAGATGTTGAGACCCTGAAGAAGGCCACTGTCTGTCATTTTTGTCACAAGATTGGCCATTGGAAGCGCGAGATTCGTTTAAATCCAGTGAGTCAGGTGCAAGAAGGAGAACTCATGCAGGTGGCAGATTAATTAAATCAGTTACAACAGTGAGTAGGCTGAGATCTCTTAATGCAGGGGAGAATAGGAAACAGTTAATATAAGTGCCCCAGCCTCCAGGAATCTCTCAGAGTAGTCTGACCTATCATCAGATCCTCTGATGGAAGCCCTGGATGGATTTGAGCAGGGCCAGTCCTTATGACGCCCTAAGGGAGGAGGAAGACTGTACACTTGGCGCAGTCTTACAGGTAGACCAGAGTGTAGAATCAGACATAGTTGGTCATCCTTTTATATTCTTGATTGACACTGGTGCTACCCGTTCCACTGTGAGATCTGCAGTAGTTTCAAACCTGCCCCTCTCAGGATAGTAGATACAAGTTGTAGGAATTTCCAACAAAAGGATGACAAACCCTTTGACTGTTTAGGTACCAGTAAATCAGTTAGTGGTATGTGGTTTGAGTCCAGTCTGTTTGGTAGGACGTGATATTTTAGGAAAACTGAATTGTACCATCTATTGCACATCGAAGGGAATCGACTTACAGACTAATGATGAGGACATTGCTTATAAATTGGTTAATCAGTACCATTACACAGCTATGTTTCCATTAATGACAGACATCGTTTCTCCAGTGGCATGGGACTTCTCTGTGGTGGAAATCAGACTGATTTGAGGAGTTGAGCCAGTTGGTGTACAGATCAAGTTCAATGCAGAATTTCCAAGAATGAATTTCTGCAAGAACCAGTAAAGGTGGTACCAGGAGAATATTTTGTGTGTGGGAAAAATGTGTACATTCGACTTCCGAACAATTGGTATGGTACCTGTTATATGGCAGTTGTGTTTCCAAAGATATACCACGTTAAGGATCTGGAAAGGTTGGAAGGAAAATTGAACCATAGAGAAAAGCATGGACTGAGTGCTGGTAGGGTTGTGGGAGATATATTTGGAGCAATTCCAATCGAAGCCCATGTTAGATGTCTTCACATCTAACATGAGCTTCGATTGGAATTCATAGAGCATATTATCAAGCCCATTATCGCCGCTTTAACGGCAGTTTCCTGCCGATAAAAGCGGCGATAATGTAACGCCCATTCTTGATAATATGCCCCTTGGTTTGCTAACCTGGGAAAGGGAATCCTTGCATATATCTGGAAGCCAATAATCAGTGTTATGATCTGTGTTATCTTGGTAGGAATGATAAGGGTGTACAAATGTCACAAGGCAAGCAGAGAACTCCTTAATGGAAAGAGAAAGAAGGGTGGAACGACTGCTGGACAGTAATTAAGAACATTTGAAGAGATTGGAGGAGGTCTGACAGAGGAGATTGGCTATGACATCTGAGCTGCTGAGAGGAGGGAAAGGGATGTCAGAGTGTACCACGCTGGGAATGTGGGACTGGTTGGTGGTCATCGGGATGTTGTGATTGGGAAAAGCTTGGTCCGTCGAAGTTTGTTGAACAGCAAATTGAAATTGAAATCATGCAATGTTTTAGGCTGTAGTGGGATCTTTTCAGTGGTGACCAAGGGGTTGTTACTCGAATGGGCGAAGAGGTGCCATCCAAGGATACTCCAGCACATTATATGGCGACAAAAGTTGGGCTCCATACTATAGTTTGTCTTAAAAATTGAATAGAATCACTGAAAATGAGGGTGAATTGTCATTTCCATGTTTGGGTTCATTTTGATTGGATGGATTTCATCAGTTGAACGGAATAATGTTTGCACTGTGACCTTTGCTTAAACCAACACACTTTGAAGCATTAGATGCATGGATACGTGCAGCACATGCTAAGCCGAGGGAGACATATCAAGGGAGGACGAGGAAAACTGTGAGGGCATATCAGGATGCAGAGTGGGACTCACAGCTTAAGAGATTGAGAGTGGATACTATTGAAGGAGAAAAGTTGTACCCAGTATTTGTTGGAGATGGGCAGTCAACAGCCTGAATTAAAAGAACAAGTGGAAACAACAGTAGTGACACTGAAGACAGCTTGTTGCCTGAGCATTCTCCACCTTATAACCCACAATTGGGATGGGGGCAAGACTCAGCAAGTGCAGGGAATGGGAATGTAGAAAGTGCAACAGCACCTCAGGCGGGTCCTAGTACATGAGTTGTGGGAAGAATATCCGCAGGAGTATGGGGGACTGGAATGTCGGCCTTAGGATGTATAGAATAGAACGGAGTGAAAGCTGCCGCATGGTTTCCGGAAGATCTTACAGTCCTGGTTACTATTGGTCCTGTTGTGCCTGTGTATGACCTAAAGTAAGAGGGGAACCTTAGTCAGCGACTGCGCATACAGGTTGACGGGACTGGATTAGGAAGAGCTGGGAGCACAAGTGGGAATGGTCCATCCTTAGTACCTATGGAATCTAGTACCACTTTACCAGCTTCTGCTGATCCTCCGGAAATACGCATTGATTTGAGTACTATACGGTCTGTACCCATGTCAAGCACTAACTCAGACCCACAGATGTGGCAAACCCCAGTGAGAGTTCTGGTTGAGAGACCATAATAGCAACAGAGAGGATCAGAGCAGTACAGGGAGTCAGAAGACCATCAAGGCTGCTGTGAAGGCAAAGCTATTGGATGTGGTGAGGCTGAAGGCTGAGGTAAACAAGATAATCAGTGGGAATCTACCTTTGGACAGGATAGAGACCTATGAGCCAGATGACCTGTTGTTTATAGTGACTGATGTCACCCATTGGGCAAGAAGAGTGCCTGAGAAGTTGTCAGACTTAGCTCAGAGGTATTAGGTGGACCTGTCTCAAATGACAATGTTACAAGGAAATAATAGGCTTAACTACAGTGATGAGGAGCTGGAGGAAAAGAGGGTAACAAGATTGAAACTTCATATCTGAGAGTTGATTATCGGAGTTAGAGCTTGGAGTGTTCTGGATAAGTGGGAAGAGAGCTAGTCGAATAAGAGTGTGAGAAAGGTAACAGGAGAAACACCACTTTCAGGAGGGGAAACGCAGGAAGCTGGGGCGTATTTGTTTTGGCAAGTGCCTAGTGGAGGATATGTGCATGTTCCTTGGCGGATAGGTGACTTATCTGCATTCGCGAATGGTTTCCCAAGGTTGCGGAAGAAACCTGCTGAATGGTATAAGCAAGTCGATCACTTGTAAAATAGCTATTGAGTGGCTTTCTGCTGAGCCAGAGAGGGCTTCAGTTACTCATGGACCTTCACCTTTGGTTATGAAGAAGTACGACCAGGGGATTACATGGTTGCAGTCCAAAATAGCCCCACAGCACATCGATTGGGTTAAGATAGACAGAACGACCCAGGAACCTAAAGAGACAGTACATGTTTATTATGAAAGGCTACTATAAGCCTTCAAGCAGTACAGTGGGCTATACACACTTGTTCCTAAAGACATGAGACAATTTTTATCCAAATTTGTGACAGGATTGAGGCCGGTGATCAGCCTCATGATCCAACAGCACTTAATCTGCTGGCAGAATAAATCCGTAGACAAGATATTACGTTATGCCAAGTACTACAGTGACAAAGTGGATTCCAAAAATAGGACAATAAAGGAGAAACTAATGTTGGTCCAAATGCGAAATGTACAAAAGGAAGAGCAGGTACAGGCGGTAACAGGAACGGTAGCTTGTGGCCAAGGAAATATTTCCGGAGGTATCCAAGTCACATTCAGCGCAGGGTCGGCGGGACAGGTAAGAGGACGGGGAGTCCCCATAGACATGAAGACATGATAGATGTTGAGACCCTGAAGAAGGCTACTGTCTGTCATTTTTGTCACAAGATTGGCCATTGGAAGCGCGAGATTCATTTAAATCCAGTGAGTCAGGTGCAAGAAGGAGAACTCATGCAGGTGGCAGATTAATTAAATCAGTTACAACAGTGACTAGGCTGAGATCTCTTAATGCAGGGGAGAATAGGAAACAGTTAATATAAGTGCCCCAGCCTCCAGGAATCTCTCAGAGTAGTCTGACCTATCATCAGATCCTCTGATGGAAGCCCTGGATGGATTTGAGCAGGGCCAGTCCTTATGACGCCCTAAGGGAGGAGGAAGACTGTACACTTGGCGCAGTCTTACAGGTAGACCAGAGTGTAGAATCAGACATAGTTGGTCATCCTATTATATTCTTGATTGACACTGGTGCTACCCGCTCCACTGTGAGATCTGCAGTAGTTTCAAACCTGCCCCTCTCAGGATAGTAGATACAAGTTGTAGGAATTTCCAACAAAAGGATGACAAACCCTTTGACTGTTTAGGTACCAGTAAATCAGTTAGTGGTATGTGATTTGAGTCCAGTCTGTTTGGTAGGACGTGATATTTTAGGAAAACTGAATTGTACCATCTATTGCACATCGAAGGGAATCGACTTACAGACTAATGATGAGGACATTGCTTATAAATTGGTTAATCAGAACCATTACACAGCTATGTTTCCATTAATGACAGACATCGTTTCTCCAGTGGCATGGGACTTCTCTGTGGTGGAAATCAGACTGATTTGAGGAGTTGAGCCAGTTGGTGTACAGATCAAGTTCAATGCAGAATTTCCAAGAATGAATTTCTGCAAGAACCAGTAAAGGTGGTACCAGGAGAATATTTTGTGTGTGGGAAAAATGTGTACATTCGACTTCCGAACAATTGGTATGGTACCTGTTATGTGGCAGTTGTGTTTCCAAAGATATACCACGTTAAGGATCTGGAAAGGTTGGAAGGAAAATTGAACCATAGAGAAAAGCATGGACTGAGTGCTGGTAGGGTTGTGGGAGATATATTTGGAGCAATTCCAATCGAAGCCCATGTTAGATGTCTTCACATCTAACATGAGCTTCGATTGGAATTCATAGAGCATATTATCAAGCCCATTATCGCCGCTTTATCGGCAGTTTCCTGCCGATAAAAGCGGCGATAATGTAACGCCCATTCTTGATAATATGCCCCTTGGTTTGCTAACCTGGGAAAGGGAATCCTTGCATATATCTGGAAGCCAATAATCAGTGTTGTGATCTGTGTTATCTTGGTAGGAATGATAAGGGTGTACAAATGTCACAAGGCAAGCAGAGAACTCCTTAATGGAAAGAGAAAGAAGGGTGGAACGACTGCTGGACAGTAATTAAGAACATTTGAAGAGATTGGAGGAGGTCTGACAGAGGAGATTGGCTATGACATCTGTTTTGATTGGTCTACTCTGCGGGGATTTTGAAGTGCTTATGATGTCTCAGCTTCATCAGAGGGGGGAACTGATGTAGCGGATATCACATTTTAATTGTAGGGGTGCATTATAATCACACGTGTAGACGGCACCCACATATAATCCTTTGTAGAGTTAATGTGAAGTGTTAGAATTGTGAAATAGAATAACTTGAAAACGTGATGCACTTTTGGCCAATGAAAGTGAATATGAAGTTACATGGAAAATTAATGTAATTAGCTGAAGACTTTAACATGAAGAGATTGTGTTGTGCAAATGACACCTATTCGATGCAGGTCTCACCTTTGGATCCCAAATCAATCGTGTGGTCGGTGTTTGCTTCGGTGTCTTGAAAACTCTGAGGAAAGTACTGGAGCTTCTTCCAACTGAAGCACGCAAGACACTGGTGCATGCATTGGTGACCGCGAGATTGGATTATGGGAATCTGCTGTATCTGGGGGCACCTGAGAAGAACATTGGTCGCCTTCAGGTATTGCAGAATGCTGCGGCACGCCTGATCTTGAGGCTACCCAAGAGAGCTTCTTCAAAAATGGCACTTCAGACTCTCCACTGGCTCCTGGTGAGAAGAAGAGTGGAATACAAGGCACTCTGTACCTGCCATCGCATTTTGAATGGCAGGGCGCCACAACCGCTGCTGAGCTTGATAGCGCGCTATCAACCGTCCCGTGCCTTAAGATCTGCCGGCTCGGGACTGGTGAAAATTCCCAAGGTAAAAAAAGCCTGCATGGGGGGAAGATCGTTTAGGTACCTGGCAGCGTTTAAATGGAACAAATTGAGGGGCGTGGCCAAGATGGCGGGGTGAGCGGACGCTTCCTCCCGTAGCTCCTCTGGCCCGGCTCAGCTCGGGCATCGATTCCTGCGCTTCTCTCCCCCGCGGACGCACTGCGGGCGAGGGAGCTGTGCCGGAGTTCTTGGGGCACGTTTTGATACCACTTTGACTTCTGTTGCCCCGGGGGAAGTCCCTGAAAATTCTGTTCAACGATCGACCCGAGGAGAGGAGCCTGGGTCGCCCCGAGGAGAAGGGCCTGGAGGCGGAGCGTACTGCGGCGCTGTCTGCGCGCCTCAGCGGAGTCGAGTGCTGAAAGCTGGAGATCCCGGGGGACGGCCTAGACGAACTCCGCGGAGTGTGGGAGCTTCCCGGCCGGCGCCCTGGTGGCCGGGACCATCACTAGACGACAGACCCCTGCTCTGCGACGACGATCTACCCCCCTGCCACGGGGGTCGGAGTGTGACGCCTTACGGACCCCGAGCCTGGCGGAGTGGATCGGTGGAGCCTGAACGGTGCCCGGACCGGGCGTATTGGCCGATAGTACTGGGACACACTGGGTCCGCACTTCCCCCACCCGTTGCCATTTGAGGGTCGCCCATAGACTAGCTGGCCTGGGCTGGCATCCTGGGTTCCGCCCTCCCGCCATCTTGTCTTTGCGGAACTGATGCTGGTGACCCTCGCCCGCACCCTGGTTATGCGAGCGCCTCGGTTTCTCCTGGTGCCTATACATCTGCTGCCCTCCCTGGGAGCACACAGCTGAAAGCCTCCGACATTGCTGACCTCCCTGCCTGGCCCGGTGGTCGTCTCGCCCTGACCCGGGCCGCCATTTTGCCGCCGGTGACGCACTATCCTTGTCCTCGCCGAGGACTTCACACCTGGTGCCCACAAACGGCTTGACGCGTCTGCAACGGCCGGCTCTAAGCTTCGACCACCGTGGAGACCAGGATGGCCGGAAGACGAGGCGCCGCACGGGGAGATCGCACTTTGCCGGACATGCTCGGCAGGGCCCAGCAGCTGCGCGACAGGGCGCAACCATCCCCGGGGTCCTCCCGGGCCTCAACGGACGCAACCGGGGGCGAACCACCTGTCACGAGGTCCTTCATGGAGGACTTATTCAGCTCCCTCAAGGAGGAATTTCAGACTCTCAAGACCGAGGTGGCGGGTGAGGTCCGTGAGGTGCGAAGAGAAATCGAAGGCCTGGGCGAGCGAGTCGACTCTGTGGAAACGGCGGCCCAGCGCCGCGACGAGGAGATAGCTCATCTCCAGCAGGACGTCCTCCGCCTACGGGAGCAATGTGTCGAGCTCCAGGCCCACTCGGAGGACCTTGAGAACAGATCCAGGCGGAATAATATCCGGGTGCGGGGAGTTCCGTCCGCAGATGAGGGCACGGACCTAGTGGCCTATTTGCAGGACCTGTTCCGCGACATCTTGGGAGAAGGAGCGGACTTCCCGATCCACATAGACAGAGCACACAGGGTGGGCCGACAGCGCCAATCTTCGGCACCCCCGCCTGATATCCTGGCGTTCTTGCCGGATTTCCCCCTAAAGGAGCGCATTATGACAGAGGCCCGCAGGAAACAGCCGCTGTCCTTTCGAGAACGTCCCGTGGCGCTCTATCAGGACCTGTCCGCCATCACGCTGCAGAAACGCAGGTCTTTCCGCATCGCCACGGACTTCCTGAGAGAGCATGAGACGGCCTACTCCTGGGGTCACCCCTTCCGTCTTATTTTTCGATGGAATGGGGTGTTGCATCAGCTGCGCTCCTTACAAGATGTCTGCGGGGTGCTGGGACTCACGGCTACGGAGGAAGAAGGAGCCACACCCGCATGGCGGCGCCCCGAGCGGCGGGGCCGACGGAGATCGAGGAGGCGCCAATCGTCGGCGGCGGCGAGTCGCCCTGACTCCCCTACCATCAGGGCGGATATGGCGGAAGCCCTGAGGACTGCGGCGCGGAACTTGCCCGATCCCAATGGCGTGGCTCAGACGGCCTAACTTTACTCCGGGGGGAGAACTCTTAGCTTCTTCGATGCTGGGTTGGGGCTGGGGGTTGGGGGGAAGTGGTTGGAGGTGTGTGGCTGGACGTCCACTTGACTGTTTCTGCAGACTCGCCCATCTGGGCTAGACTGAGACTATGGGGTGTTTTTTCTTGTTTTTGGTTTTGGCTGGTTGCCATGGGTTGGTTTTGGGGGGGTTTCACAGTTGGTTTGATGTTGGGGGGGTCCCGTCCGATGCTGTCCGAACATGTGCGGAGCCGATTCTGGCCTTCCCTGCACCCCTGCCCCGCGCGCCCCTTCCACTGATCCCGAGCTTGCTGCGCGGCGCTTTGCTTCCCTGGGAATGATGCCGCCCCTGAAAGTGGTGACCCTTAATGTTAAGGGTCTGAACAACCCTGTGAAGCGTAGGGCGATTCTTTCCCTGCTAGAAGGGTCGCAGGCGGATATCTGCCTCCTGCAGGAAACCCATCTACTTTCTAAAGATTGCCATAGGCTGCGCTCTGCCAAATTCCCCACGCAACTCTTTTCCTCGGCTGCGACTAAGACTGCAGGGGTAGCCATTCTTCTAGCCAGCACCTTCCGAGGTGAGGTGCTGTATAAACATGCCGAGCAGAAGGGGAGACTCCTAGTGTATCGCATGCGCCTAGGGGGTGTAGCCTTTACGGTTGGTTCCGTATACAGCCCAAATGACCACCAGGATCGCTTCCTGGAATCTGTGTTGGTCGACGTTACTGCCTTGCCCGACCGCCACGTCATCTTGGGGGGAGACCTGAACATGGTCTTCGACTCCACCTTGGATAGGTCGGCCCAGCGCTTTCCGCAGACGGGGGAGCTTTCTAGAGCGGTACAGGACCGGATCGCAGAGATGGATCTACATGACCTCTGGCGCATAATGCACCCCGCCGATAGGGACTACTCATACTTCTCCCACGCACACCGCACTTACTCGCGGTTGGATTACCTCTTGGTGAGTGGACCGCTCCGTGCAGCCGCCACGGCGGCTGACATCGGAGTTTTGTCCCTGTCCGATCATGCGCCGGTTTCCGGAGTTTTTGCTTGGCCGGTGGCCCCCCCCTCCAGAGGGATGTGGCGGCTTCGGGACACTCTTCTCCATAAAAAGTCGGTGGTGAAGCGAGTGGAGGAGGTCATTCAGGAGTACCTGACTTACAATAGCAACCCCGATACGTCCCTGGCAACGCAATGGGCAGCTTTGAAAGCGGTCATCAGAGGGGAGTTTATCTCCATCTCCTCGGCGGAGAACAAGGAGCGTCAACGCAAAAGGGAGGAATTAACGGCGCAGGTCAGGGAACTTGAGCAGGTTCACCGCCGGACAGGGGCGCCTCGTGTTTGGAGGCAGCTGAAGGCGGCGCGGAAACTTCTCTCTGCGTTGGACCTGGACCGGGCGGAGTATGCGGCGTTGCGCCTGAAACATGCCTTTTACACCGGCGGGGATAGATGCGGTAAGCTCCTGGCCCACCGGCTCAGGGCTGCGCAGCAACGCAACGTCGTAAAGGAGCTAGTGGGAGCAGATGGAGTCCCGGTTTCCGGTGACGCGGAGGTGGCGGACTCCTTCCGTGCCTTTTACGAGGCGCTGTACGCGGCAGAGCCCTCCCCATCGGGAGAGGCTGAGGCCTATCTGGAATCAGTAACCCTCCCGGCCTTGGACCCCGCCCAGGCGGCCCACCTGGAGAGGGACATACACGTGGAGGAAGTCATCTCCGCTATTGCACGGCTGAAACACGGCAAGGCCCCGGGCCCGGATGGCTATACGGCCTTGTTTTACAAGACCTTCTGTCCCACTGTCGCGCCTCTCCTGGCTCGCTTATTCAATTCCTTCTCCGAACCGGGAGCTATCCCGCCGGACCTTCTTTCGGCGACCGTGTCGGTTATCCCGAAACCGGGAAAGGACCGGACTCTGTGCGGCTCGTATCGGCCCATCTCGCTTCTGAATGTGGACCTCAAGCTGTACACGGGGATCTTGGTGGCCAGACTGGGTCTACATCTGCCAGGTTTGGTGGAGGCGGATCAGGCCGGCTTTGTACCCGGTAGGCAGACGGTCGACAACACCAAGAGGGTGACACACGTGCTAGAAAAGGCCTCACGCGTCCCCGGGGAGCGGATGCTGCTATCGGTAGACGCGGAAAAGGCCTTTGATAGGGTTCATTGGCCGTACCTCGAGCTGGTTCTTGGGAAACTGGGGATCGGCGAGAGGTTCCGCACTATGATCTTTAATTGCTATAAGAGGCCGTCAGCATCGGTGCGTGTCAACGGACACAGCTCTGGCAGCTTTGCCATTGAGCGCGGCACGAGACAGGGTTGCCCCCTTTCACCGCTCCTGTTTGCCCTCTATATGGAGCCGTTTGCCCAGAGGATCCGTGATAACCCGGACGCCATCGGAGTGAAGATGGGGCAATATACGCATACTGTTAGCTTGTATGCGGACGATGTCTTGCTGACCCTGGATGACCCTAGGCGGTCGCTCCCTGCCTGCGTCCGGGAACTGAATACCTTTGCCCGCGTGGCAGGCTTCAAGATGAATATGTCTAAGTCGGCCGCCCTGGACGTGTCCCTCTCTGTTGACACCAGGCGGGACCTCCAGCGTCTTTTTCCTATGCAATGGTCCTCCTCCACAGTGCCTTACCTGGGGATCTTGCTTGCGCCTTCCCTGCCTGCAATGGTCGCTGCTAACTATTCCTCTCTGGGCAAAAAGATCAAAGAGGAACTCGGCCGATGGAACAAGGGCCTGCTCTCGTGGCTGGGCCGTATCGCAGCGGTGAAGATGACCATCCTGCCTCAGATCCTGTATCTTTTTCGCGCCCTACCTCTCCAGCCCCCTGTAGGTTGGATACGACAGACGCAGGCAGACATCTCCCGCTTTGTGTGGCAGGGCCGTAAACCTCGGATGAAGCGGGTCCTTTCCATGCTCGCCCCGGAGGCGGGGGGTCTCGGGGTCCCGGACCTCCGGAAGTACTTCCAGGCGGCACAACTTCGGTATCTGGTGGAGTGGAGCCGGTGGGAATCAGACAAGCACTGGCTCTTTCAAGACCAGGCAGTTGCGGGCCGTACACTCCAGGAAGTCCCGTTCCTGCGACGCGCTCACCGCCCGCCGAACCTCTACGCCTCTTTTATCACCCGGGTTCCGCTGAGAGTGTGGGACGCGGTGTGCGAGCTTCGCGAGCTCACCACTTTTCCATCGCCGTTCACTCCCATTGCTGGCAATCCAGACTTCACTCCGGGCCTGGAACCGGGGGCCTTTTCCCACTGGGTTAGCGCCGGCTGCAGGGCGCTTTTCCAGATCTACGGACCGGAGGGCGTACTCCCCTTCCAGCAGCTCCGACAGGAGTTTGGCCTGACGGAGGGGGACAGACTGCGTTATATGCAAGTCCGCCACTGGGCTCTTCAACCCCCGGTGCGCGACGTCGCTGCCCGTCCGATTACGCCCTATGAGCGATGGCTGGTAACCCGGACCTCGGATGCCAAGCTTATCACCGACTTGTACAAGTTTCTCCAGCCCCCGCCGTTCCATTACCATAACCCAGGGAGGGAGCGCTGGCACAGGGAATTGGGCAGGACCTTGAGTCACAAAGAGTGGGACAGGATTGCGTATCGGGCGAGGCACTCTGCGTACCACACTGGGCTAACGGAGACC
This sequence comes from Lissotriton vulgaris, assembly GCF_964263255.1. NCBI lineage: Eukaryota > Metazoa > Chordata > Amphibia > Caudata > Salamandridae > Lissotriton > Lissotriton vulgaris. Next base: position 245,201,705 of record NC_141698.1, read on the forward strand.
TTTACTAAGGTGTCCACCTATTGGTATTACACCCCGGAACGGCTCTACGAGATGCGCAAAATCGGCGATAAAGGTTGCTGGCGCGGCTGCGGACAGGAGGGTACCCTCACGCATATTCTCTGGGAGTGCCCGGTGCTGTCGGCCTATTGGAAAGAGGTCTTGGATGAGGTGGACAGGCATTTTGAGATTGAGCTCCCGCGCTTCCCTGCGTATGTCTTGCTAGGCCTCCCCAATGACCTGATGTACCCGCTGAAGTCCCGCAGGGGGAGGCAGATTGCGATTGCGCTGGGCTCCGCAGTTCAAAACGTCCTGGTGCTCTGGCGTACCCCCACTGCCCCCTCTATCACTGGGTGGTTACACAGGCTCTGGCAGGTACTGGGCATGGAAAAGATGTCGCTGACGGTGGCTGGGAATGTTGACCAGTTTGAAGAACTCTGGCATCCCTTTTTGGCACTGCTATCCACGGAATTTCGCGAGCTCACATGCCCACGGTACCTGCGACTTCTTAGGCTGACGCCGCCGGCAGCTCCAACGGAATGAATGTGCGGGGTTAGGGGTCTGGGGCTGGGGGCGGGGGGCGGGGTTATATGCTTCTAAGGCTGACCTTCGGACGGGGATGTTGGGGTATTGTTTTCCTCCTTTTCTTTCTTTGCTTCTCTCTCTCCTACCTTTCCGGGGTTGGGGGGCTGGAGGGATGGGGTGTTTTTTGCTGTGTTGCGGGACGCTATTTCAGCTCGGCCTTGCTGAGGGAGTGGGGGTCTACTGGGGGTCATTCACGATGCCTTATTGCCCTAAGACTTATGCCTTGTTACCCTCTGGGGCTTCCTGTCTCCCTAATTTCTTTCTGAACCGCTGCAAACCTCGCTTATTGTACTGTATGTTCGTTTGACCTCCTATCCCCTTCCCCATGTTTTTCATACCTTAATAAAATACTTTAAACCTAAATGGAACAAATTACCGCCTGAACTGCGTCTTGAGCCCTTGGAGACCAGGTTCCGGTCTAAACTCAAAACTTACCTATTTGTCCGGTAGCTGGTCCGTCTCCCCTACTTTTTGGATTCTGTTGTAGCCATCTCACCATAGCGCGGGGACACGCCGGGGCGCGTAACCAGGCGCTTTATAAGCTTCCCTATTATTATTATTATTATTATTATCATGAATTAAATGTGTTTATTAATTGTGTCATTTTACATGTAGCTAAATGCATTAATGGAAAGTGCTTTGATGTTATGGCAATTTCCTAAATTTCACATGATGGTTTCTTATCTTAGCCTAATCTTGTAGGCCTGAAATGCAGTTCCCTGAAAAACTCTTGCTTTTAGAATTAACAGTGTGAATTTCATGTGTGCTGTGGAATTTGTTCTTTTTCACGTTTTGTGTTGAACATTAAAGAAGCATTCTTCTTAGCCAGAATAATATCTTTGTTTTGCTAGTCAGGTAAGGAGAGAAGAAATTACAATCATGTGGCTTAAATCCATAAAGGAAGGTCATTGCATTTCACACAGAGGAAAGTCAGGGAACCAAGGTCAAAAAGTATCGCAGGAAGAACACTGTTGTCCCGTGTAAGTTTACCTTCAGGACCGTACCGCGAGCAGATGGTGTGACCCGCAAGGAATCTAGGGAAAGTTACCTTTGAATAGTGTAATGTGAAAGTAGGGAAAGGGACCACTTCTTTTTTGTGCCTTCAGAGAGAGAGCAGCTTAGAACGAGCTCTGTCTTGGTACCTTCATGCTACAGGACCCATGTGGTGGAGAGCCGTCTTAGGAAAAGCCCACATGCTGACACTTTTTTACCCTCCACCTGGAAATGCTTAAGTTGGGATATCTTATTTGTGTTAGAGTAGAGTTAGATTTATGCTTCTTATTCACCAACCCTCAATGCAGGGGAATTTTGACTCATGCTTCTTGAGCTTCTGCATTTTGCTTCTTGAGCTAATTGTGTTGCTTATGCTGCAATGTCTAAATTGGACACACAGATTTGGCGTTAGGCTAATTCTGATGTATTTTTATACTCTGGTATTGAGGTGTTTCTATGTTCAGTTATTTTTGGCTTACTAACTGTAAGTAAGTTGTCCGTGGTTACTATGTGTCACAGAGAATTATTGATTGATTGGCATTTTCATGACTTTTCCTCCTTTACACTTTCATGATGTTAAAAAGAACCATCGGATTGTGAGTCTAGAACAGGCCTAGAACTTGAAGGCTCAGCCCTTTCAGTGGGAACTGACACGCACCACCCATGCAACGTCTTCCTGGAACTTAGCAGCACAGTGTTTTGTACTGCGTTGCATCACTCTGGATTTATCAAGCCACTCAGGGCCATGCAAGGTGGCCTTGCATGACTTAATAAATAACATTTAAGGGTTGCGTCGCGCATGCACCCTGTTGCATGGTGCAAAATTGACACTACCCTTACAAAAATATGGCCCCAATTTAAAATAAAAGAGCAAAACATTTTGCTCAGTTTTTGCTACCTTTTCCGCAAACATACTCTGTCATTTAAAAAGTGATGGCATTTATTTCAATATTTCTTATCAGCAAACATAATGTGAACCCAATTTTCACCATGTTTTTGCTCCGGTACAAATATTGATTTTGCAGCAAATATGTGGAAAGCAACATACATTGATTTTCCTATTTCCATTGACACCAGCGCAAATTTCCAATGCAATGGCCAGGAGTCTTTCAAAGGTTAATTAAAAAAAACTTGTAAGATGCTATGAGGATGATACATCAGTGCGGATTACCTGAATAAATTGACAAAGCAATAGATCGGCTTGTGTTAGGGGAATTGTTTAGTAATAGTTGAATGTCTGAGTAAGGCTGTACCCTCTAAGAGAAGTGGTGCAAAAAAGAATCAGAAAAGTAAGTTTGCTTTGTAAAAAGTGAATACAGCAACTTACTGAATAGTTCATATTTTTGACACAGTACAATAATTTTTGTTTTTTTTAAAGAAAATCTATTTGTGCGTGTATGTGTTTATTTTGTAAAAAAAAATCTGTAAATCCAACAAAATGTTATGACAGAAAAATAAAACAAAAATGGCAAATTGGGAATAATAATGTATTTGTATTCAGAAAAAAGCACCCAATAGCACTTCCTTGGCAAACAAAGCCATAAACCAGCAATTATAATTCTGTTTTGTCAGCTAAGTAAATACACCAAAAACCACACCCTAAAAAGAACTACTTAATGCACACCACCAGAGCATAAACGAAATACAAATGGGGCATTGTAACCATATATAAAATCCCATGGCCCTAGTGGCATCTCAGTCAAGCAACTGCTAACCACGAACAACAAATAAAGCCTAAAGTATGAAAGGAGTTGGACAAAGTTTATTCTGCGTGTAGTTCTTATTTAACCTCCATGAAGAATTGATAGTATGAGTTTCCCACCTTTTACTGAAAATAAAACACTTGCTTCATTAAATCTATCAGCATTTTTATTTCACAGTCAAAAGACAAGTTAGAGCCACTAGTTTGTATAAGGGGGGGTAATGGATGAAGGCACATTATGATCCAGGATTGATATTAGATTTGCTACTCTTTATTTAATACAGGGCAAATATTCACAATACAGATTGGTATATTATGAAATGCAGCCCAGTTTCTGAAGATTGAATAAACTATGTATGGTATTGGAATATTTCTTGATAAACTTTGAGATTTACTTTAGTTCCTTCCTTTAATGTTGTCTAGACATGCATGCATTATTTTTTAAGGGTACGATTGGGGGTGGATGGTGAGTTGAGTAGGAAGAGGAGGGCTCTTTTTGACAGGTGGACCTGGGTTGCTAAAATTCAAGACATCTTATACTGGGTGGTAGGATGTCTTAACTATAAGGATATTGAATGCATAATTTAGGGTTGGTCACATAGAGGAGTGCAAATAAAATGAGATGGGACAACCATTAAATACATTGCTTTAAATGTGGTCCTCTAGAGTATTAATGATTTGAGTTGTTACAAATAAGAGTATTGTGTTTACAGAAACATTAGAGAGAAAAACATGGTTATCAGTTTGCACTAGTAGACTCATAACTAGATAGACTCAACCTATGAGTGCCCTGTTTTTCAAAGTATAGGTCTTATTTGCTCATCGTTACTGCTGCCTCTTTGAATTCACTAGCACAGTCACTAACGTGTGTTGTAACTCTTTTGCATATTGCCACAACATATCCAGTTCCTTCCCGCTGCACAGAGCACTATTATATCTTAAGTAAGATATTTTCTAGAAGCTGGCTGAACAGTCTGTTGTCTCCACTCATTTTAAGCCTTCAATATTTGTGTAAGACCCTCTGGATCAGTCCTGACGATAGGTTCCATTGTACTGGAAAGGCTTCTCTGCAACACATAAGCCAACAACAGCTGGTGTCCAGCGCTGGATCTCTGCCTTGGAGAAGGAACTGTCCTTTGGCCGCACTATGACAGTGCTCCTAGAGGCAACTGAGGGATCTTCATCAAAGAAGTTGAAGGGTCGCAAGAAGAATCCAACAGAATTTGCTGGAGTGGCCGTGTTTGGGATATCTTCAGCATGGGGGACGTGCAGGAACCCTACAGTTACCCAGGCCACCAGATCCTAGAGGAAAACAATAAAATAATTTAAGTATTTGAATCAACCACACGTGAGTAATATCCCTAGTCTATTCACAAAGGAAGAGAACAGATTCCTTTGACACATAGGCAACCCATATTCTGCAGAGCACTATACTGGGATTTTGAGACAAATTGAAGAAATTAAATGAACCCATAACTATTGTGATTTTTTGTAGACAAAGTGTGGATTACAAGTTTGGCAGATGTCCCTTCATTCATACTAACAGTGGGCAGACATCAGTACACTCAGGGCCATATTTATGAAAGGGTTTGCATCACTTTTGTACCACACAATGTGATGCATGCAGGATGAACCCCCAAATGCAATGTATCAAGCCATGCAAAGCTGCTTTGCATGGCCCTGAGTGGCTTGATAAATCGGGAGTAACACAACGAAGTCCAAATCGCTGCATTGCATTACTGTATCCAGGGAAGGCATTCCGTGGGTATTGCATGGGTGTTCCCACGAAACTCCCATAGCTTTTGATGCATTCTCTGATTAAACATTTCTGGTGGACCTACAAATGCACTCAAATGCTACGCCTTTCCAGGTGAGGTTTAATGAGAAGAAATATCTTCATTTCTTCTTGTTACATACTCTTTCTTCGTGTGTTGCATTCTGCAGGACACACAGATAGAGGAATGTGCATCAGGGGATTGCTTTTGTGCAGGAAGGTGCCCCTTCCTGAAACAAAAAAGTCCTGAATGCAATGCAGGCACCTTTGTACCATGGTGCCTGCATTGGTGCAAGGCAGTCCATGGTGCACCAGCACTGGGGAAAGGACCGGAAAGGGCCATATTGTAATAAATATGGTACATTCCTGCCCTTTCCCTGTAATGCAGTGCAAAGCAGCATGGGGACTTGCTGCACTGCTTTAAGTTACTTTCTCATAAGAATGGCTCTCAGAATAGAGCAGACAGGACATCTACTAATCACAAAACTATACCCACATCTTGTATTGCATGCGTGCAACCTATTGCTGACTTATTAACTTTATTTCATAGAGCATCGAAAAAATCAGACTTGTTCAGTGAGCTCAGAATATTTTTACACATTTTTTAGTGTTAGTCGCTATCTTCGTATGTATGTACATAAATGTATCAGTTTAAATAACAGAGAATTATCCCAAGGATGATTTTGCTAAAAACCCAGGCCCAGATTTAGGAAACCCATGCATTGCCATTGCGTCACACAAGGCGACGCAAGGGAATACAAGGGCTCAAGTGAGATTTGTTAAGCCACGCAAAGCCACTTTGAGTGGCTTGGAAAATCTGGAGTAACACAAGGCAGTGCAAGTGAGAAGGCGTTCCATGGGTGGAGCGTGGGCGTTCCCACAAATCCCCCCATGGATTTTGGTGCATTCACAGATTTAAAAGACTAGCAAACCTGGGAATACATCAATATACTATGCCTTTAAAGTGGCTTTGTAGCCGGTAGACAACTTTCAACTACAACAACATTTTTAATAGAAGCATTGGACTATTTTAATAAAAACAATATAGAGGCAAAGGTGTGGTTTTTAGATGCTAAGAAAGCTTCTGATCTAGTGTCTTGGGACTGTCTTTTTATAATTCTTGATAGATTTGGCTTTCCAGAAAGTTTTATACAAATAGTAAGACGTTTATATAAGGGCTCGCAGGCACAAACAATAATTAATTCCAGAAGTATGGGTACCTGTAATATAAGTAGGGGTACAAAACAAGGGTGCCCCTTATCCCCAATTTTATTTGCCCTGTTTATAGAACCTCTAGCAATACCGATCAGGCATAAAGCACTACATACTGCACCCCTACAGGGGATGACCAATATAAAACTATATGCCGATGACATTGTTTTATTTTTAAAACCCACGGATAGCATTCAGAAGGAAATGTTGGGGATTTTCAGAATTTCAGGCGATAGGTGGTTATAAAATGTATATGGCCAAGACAGAAATTCTGCTATGTAATTGTTTGGTTGATACATTAGTACCAAGTTTTTGGCTAATATATAATCCTCTGCCCAAGAGGTACTTGGGGATACATGTGTTGGAAACAGTAGAAGAGCTATATAGCTTAAACTATGTTCCCCTAGTGCAAAAGGTGAAACATTTACTAGTAAAATGGAATCAACTTCCAATATCAATAATAGGCCAGGTGGCGCTTCTACAAATGAAAATCTTACCATTATGTAATGTTCTATGGGCAGCAACCCCATGTGCACTACAAACTTCTTTTTTTAGAGAGCTAGATAGCTTGTTCACATCTTTCTTATGGGCCAACAAGGTACCATGACTAGCGCTAGCCACTTTGAACTACCCGAACGATGAGGGAGGGTTGTACCTCCAAAACATAAGGGAGTATTACCACACACATTTTGCACACAATAATCACATATTTTATTCCCAGATTAACTCTCCAGATATGGATAATTGTTTTATGGAAAACATATTAGATGAATATAAAATCACAGATCCAATGAGGATAGTCAAGAACCCGAAGAAAGTTCGGTATAAGGTCCTCCAATCCCTTTCAAAACAAAAAAACCCACTGTTAAAATTCTATGGTATTACTCTAATAAATGACTCCACAAGACTGGCCAACCTTTATATTAGGGAGGGCAGGTTGTTGCGAAAAGGTGTACTAAAGAAATGGGAGGGAAATGGGTACAGACAAGTGGGAGACTTTCTTATCTCACATGCCTGGAAAAAGTGGTCAGAGATAGAGAATGGGCTGCTTCACTCCAGGGATATGCTTATGTGGTCATTTATCCAAATCAAGCATTTCTTAGTTAGTATCGACTATAGAGTGCTGACAGCAAAAACAGAACTAAGAGAAGGATTACAAGAAACAATGGATAAGCGGTCAGTATGCGCTTGGGTGAAAATCATTAATGAAAATAAATCCTCCGTCATTTATGAAAAAGCTCGAGATAAATGGCAGAAAAAAGAAGGCCTCTAGATCATCAGAGCAGGCTGAACTATATTGAACAAACTTAATGTGACAACAATTAGAGGCACCAGTTTTAGAAGAATGCAATTCTACACACAATGGTTAGTATATCAGACCTCATCATTTCTCCATAATAAGAATGAGGATATGTGTTTTGGCTGTTCTTGGGATTGAGGAGGTACATGGTTTCATATTATCTGAGATTGCCCGAAGATCAAGTACCAACAGTACATGCTCTAATTATCAATACCTATATTGCTGTCCTGGGATGCTCACCAAATGTATATTATGCAAGAGGAATGTTTATTTATATCAGCCCTAGTGGCTAGATTGTTAATTCTGCAGAATTAGCACAGTAATACTCTACCCACCTTCCAAGCCTGGAGGGCCAAACTCTAGAAAGTAAGAGAGTTAGAGAGACACTACGCTTTAAGATTAGGGTCTCTTACAAAATTTGAGAAACACTGGAATTTCATAGGAAATTAACCTGTGATTTGGTTAAAAAGTAATGGTAAAAGGAAATTCTGAAAATTGCGACTCTCTTCTGTTATTCCCTGTTCTGCATATTCTTAATCAATGTTTTTAATACTTATGTGATTTAAGAATGAATTATGTATGTGATAATGATGCCAACTGAAATTGAAATTGAGCACCGTAAACACTTTATTCTGTACATGTATCTTAAGTTATGAATTGAACTCTCAATAATAATTTAATAAAAATATACTATGCCTTCCAAGGTGATACATAATGAGCGGAAATATGAAGTTGTCATACCTCGTTGCATTGTGTGACTTGTTAATAAATCTGCCCCTTAATTCTCCCTGAAAGTCTCACACCTTGTGCAACCAACACGACCGTCCTCACAAGATTGTGAGCTATTGCTAAATAAGAAAACAAATCGATTTTACAATGCAGGAGTCAAAATCATTTATCCCTTGAGATTTTTCACACTTTCCTATTGCCACTGACTATTTTGTTTGGTGTTTTACTTAATTTTTTCCCACTAATTTAAGATGACATCTGCTCTGGAAGTTCATGGAGAGCAACATGACAATTCTTCAGTGGAAGAAGTTCACTCAGAAAAACAGAAAGCATAGTTTGGCAGGTTTTTCTTAATTCCAGTGGGCAAAAAAAAAGTAAATGGCAGGAAAGTGTTGTGCAGTCTGTGCTAGGAGATTCTCTCTTGTGGCAGTGAGAGGAAGTACTCATGCGGTACTTGAATCATGTACAAACATCTCATTACCATACATGGAACCCATCTGGCAAGAGCAGAAACAGAAAGAGAGAGAAGAGCCAGCAAGGAAGATCTTGTTCTGGAGAAGCACAAGCAGGCACATCATCTACTGGCGGACAAATTGCAGACTTCACGATTACTATTCCGGAATTCAAAAGTTTTTCATTTTTTGTGCCCAAAAGGCAAGGGAGAACTCAGTGAAGGTGAACAAGTTATACCAACTTTACTGCACATCACTAATGCACACTATTGTTCATTTTTTACCCGAGCACTTACTGTTCTTGTGTGCTTCTTCTTCCTAAAGACATTTCAGTTTTTTTTCTAAAGAAACAAAAAAACACCCCCAAAATACTAAATTGTTAAAGAAATCCCCAAAAAGGAAAATATGTTAACAAAAATAGTGTGAATGTGTCTTGTTATGACTATTTGTATGTTCCTGAGTGTTCAAATGAGTAGATGGTTGTGTAAGTGATTGAATGTGTGATTGAGTGCATGCACTAGCGGCTGTATTAGTAAGTGAGTGGTTGTATTAGTCTCTCTTAAAGTGAGTGACTGGGTGTGTTACTAGCTGTATGAGTTAGTGGAAGGGTATGTCAGCAGAGCATAAGTGTGAGAGAGTATGTCAATAGATCAATCAAATAATCTTTATTTGGTTTTAGATATTAAAACCAGAAAAGCACATATTAAATACAATAAAACAGTAGTAACATCTAGTTAAAAAAACAATCCCCACAGGGATCAGGTGATGAATTAAAAATAACTTGTACCAATGTGAATGCAAAAATTCGATGGCTCCAATATCATTCATGCTGTACCAATAAAACATTTCAACCAGGATCAATACAGTAAAAGAGAACAAGCTAGTTAATCGCAACTAGATCTAAGTCTGATGACCGATTTTAAGAATTTAAGTACATAAAACACAGTGCTACCTGTCAGCATTTGTAAAAAGATAAAAGATGGGAACACTTGTATAAAATTAGCCTTTTCAGAATCCGGATTATGAAGGACTTTCTAGGAATTTCATACAAACTACAAAACATCTTAAAATTAGTATGGAGATTGAACATCGCAGCCACAGACAGCAAAGTTTGGCCCTCACTACAACCCCCAGGATGAGCAAGGAGGAGGTGAAAGAGATCAAACCTGAACCTCATTAGCAGGAATCTTTCATACAAGTTTATGAATCTCAGTAAGTAATGCTCAGCTGACTTGGAGGTTTTTAACATGATAAAGCGACGTACACTAGGCTTCAGGAGCTCCCGCGCTTTCCTTGCCATAGAATGATGCACAAAAAAAGTGATCTTTAAAAGGTTCAAGTCTCTCTTAGTTGTCCGGTCCGGATTGGTAAATGTATAACCTTTCTCGATGCTCGTTGAGCTCACTTCAATGTACTTGAGCCACGGTATGCGTGGAGCGTTATCAAGGACCAAATAATCTTTTAGGATGAGTTTATTCAATGTTATCCCCTTACCAGCCCAAGTGTTTAGACATAGGGATACAGGACAAAACGCTATCAGGTCAGTTATATATGACATACCAAGCTCCTCATGTATTGTGAAAGAGGGGGTGCCTTGAGGAACGGATAGAAGCTGTCTCAAATGTATTTTCCATGATTTGAAAGTCTTCAGTCTTAGTATACCCCCAAATTTCACTGCCATGTAATGCCTTGGAGAAGTGTAAAATTTCAGGACAGAGGGTCAAAACTCCGGACAAAATCTCATGACAGAAGGTCAAAATTCATAACAAAACTTTGGGACAAAAGGTACGTTTTACAGACACATCAGAGGAAGCTGCTTATAACCAATTAAGTACAAGTCAAAATAAGTTTTATATTAGGTTGAGACAATTGTGCACTTCACGTTTTTTCAGTATGCGTGCGGCTTTGAGCCACTGTGCAGGTCTTTTTGTGGTATTTCATATTATAATAATCTATTTATATGGTTACTGCACTGGGATGTCCAGTCTGATATTTTGTTTACAACTCAGGGTCCTGAGCAGGCATGTTTGGTGAGAGAAGTGGTCGGATAGACTTTGTTGCTAGAATCTCATATCTGAGTGCCATTGTGAGATGTAAAGTGGCATGCATAGGTGAACTAAAGGGAGGATTGCTGTGGTGAACCCACTATAAGGAACTCATTATGAGTGTTTCGGCAAGTGGAACTTAAAATATGGAATTTGACTTTGCTTATGGGGGCTTCACAGAGAGTTGCAAAAGCTGACTGAAGTCACAAATGTTCTTTTACAACTTTCTTAAAGAATGCACTGTCGATACACTATTACATCGTTTTTTTTACGCCTTGTCTACTGCTAAAACACAATATACATCTCAAGCACAGCTCATGGCACTACGAGGCTCTCTCTAAAATGTTACACCTAAAACAAAACATGCATTTACAATTACTAGTGTAACATGTAAGTAGCAGTTGGGTGTCACTCATCATGTCATCTATTAATTCTATTGTCCATCAAGCAGTCTTTCACCATTCATTTAGTCCTTCTATCTGTGAGCCCATCCATATCCAAAACTTTCGAACCATTTGCTCATCTATCCATCATCTAGCCTTCTATCCATCATTTCGCTCATCCATCCACACTTTCACCCAATCCATCCTTTCACTCATCCATCCATTTTCCACCCATCAATCAATTCACTCATCCATCCAACCCTTAACACTTTCACCCAAGCAAACCTTTCACTCATCCATCCACTCTTCCACCCATCAAGCCATTCACTCATCCATCCAATCCAATTCCCTCATGCAGCCAACCTTTCACTTACTTATCCATCCACCTAGTAACTCATCCATCCACTCATTCACCCTTTCACTCATCCATCCTTTCTTCCAGCTCTCCACCCTCACTTTCACTCATGTATGCATTATTTCACTCATCCAGCTTTACATTATTTTCACTCATTCTGTCAATCATTCATCCATGCTATCATTCATCCATCCTTCCATCCATCCTCCCTTTCTCTCTCCATTCCTCTTTCACTTAGCCACCCATCCTTCACCTATGCTCCCACCCATCCAATTGCAGACAGAAGAGGCCTATCTAGAACTGCACCCACACTCTAGTTCCTAAAGCAGGGGTGTGGTGGGGTGGGGTGGAGGAGAGTTCACTATGCCCCTCCACATAGGCAATCTGAAAACTTGTAAGTCATGAGTCATGCATGATGGCCAGTGCCAGGATTTGAGGTGAAAGTGACATGGTGTTCTTTCCATAGCTTTAAGTTAGATGAAAACACTGGGGGTATCCCCAAGGGGCGTGTCTGATGTAATTAAGGGCGTGGCTTAAAACACCTCACCTTAAACTATATGCTGAGCATAATGTGTCGCCGACTGGTATTTTGCTGTTTCTATCATTACATCCAGTAATATTAGACCTACAACAAGCCAAAACTATTGGCTTTGTCAATGGATGTTAGTTGCATACGATAAATAAAAAAGCAGCAACTATATCTTCGTTTTACGTAATAATAAAAATGCTTCAGCTCTGAAATGATGAGACTGTGCAAGAATTATAACCTCTTCTTTTTAACTTTGTACATTTGCTTTGTACATCTTAACCAGAACAGAATGCCCTGCCCTAGACAGAGGCAGGAGGAGGCCCACCACATGCAGCAAGAGCCTGTCCCATTGTCATTCTGTATGTGGCAATCATCCCAATACAGAATGACAATGGACGGGGTGGGGCTGCTCTTACGCTCGCATGATGAGTGCAAGGCGGCCCCATCAGGGAGCTGAGGCCTCTCACAGGGGAACAGTGGTGTTCCCAGCAATGGGCAAAATTACGGACAAAAGGCATCCGTAAAAAGGATCCTCATGGACAATGGATTTGAGGTCCAAATTACGGACGGTCCATGAAATTTAAGGACAGTTGGACACCCTACTTTGGAGAGACACAAACACTGCAGAGCTTTAGTAAGGCTCCCACTGGTATTTTCCCCAGTCTGGTTGCAAAATTGAATATGGCTGCGGACTCTATGGATAGGTAGTTTCTCCTACAAGTCAGTTGAGGCCCCCATTTCGTTTTATTATCCATCAAAATACCCAGATATGAAAAAACACTCAACCTTGGGACGGGGGTTGACACTAACTTAAAGGTATATAGTCTACTGGGGCGGGCCCCAATTTGCATGATAAAAGACTTAGAATTATTAACCAGGAGGTCCTGCTTCCCCATGAACTGAACAAAAGAGTTTAATAATGCTTGTAACCCCCATTCCATCCTGGCCATCAAACTGGCGTTGTCTGCATACAGCAGAATGGGAAGACCACACTGTCCTACCTGCAGGAAGCTCATCATGGTCCCTATATGGGTTCTCTCAATGGAGAGAATATATACATTAAATACAAAGGGGCCAAGATAAAGCACTGTTGTACCCCTCTCCCGAGAGGGAACAACCGTGAGACCTTTACGTTACCCGAGTAGTGCACGGCTGCCCTTGTGTTTTGGTGGAGATCCTGTAGGAAAAGGACGATATCCCTGCCCCGGGCAGGGAGAGTAGGGTCTGCCACAACCTGCCTCTAATCATGCAATCATATGTGGAAGAAAGGTCCATGAAGGCCAGAAAAATGGTGCAGTGCATGCATCAGTATACTTGTTCGCCATCAGGAAGAGGTTAGGACATTGCTCTATCATTGACCAGCCAGAACGGAACCCATATCGGGCATATGACAAAATGTTATTCTCTGTATCCCAATTGGATAACCTTTCTAGCAAGATTCGTCCAAGCTCTTTAACCACAGAGTCCAGCAGGGAAATGGGCCTGTAACAGTGTGTACTCTCTCTTAGTAAGTGAGTGGTTGTATTAGTCTCTGTTACAGTGAGTGACTGGGTGTGTTAGTAGCTGTATGAGTTAGTGGAAGGGAATGTCAGCAGAGTATACGTGTGAGTGGTATAAGTGTGAGTGAGTATGTCAGTTGTTCAATAGGTGAGTGACTCAGTGTTGCAGTGGTAAGTGAGTGAATGAGTACATGCGTGGTCAGTGACTGATTGAATGGGTACATGAGTGTACTTATGGGTTATTGAATGGATGCATGTACCTGTACGGGTGTGTGAGTGAGTGTGTTAATGCCTGTTTGGGTGTATAAGTTGGGGTGTGAATAACTGAATGGGTGGGTGATAGTGTGACTGAGTTAGCAGTTAATTAGTGTGTGTCTTAGTGGTTGTATGGGTGAGCGAGTGGGTATGTGAGTAGTTGTATGGGTGAGTGAGCGAGTATCTGAATGGTTGTGTGATTGAGTGAATTGTTGGTTTAGCGGTTGAATGAACAATTGAGTGGCTGGAAGAGTGGCTGTATAAATGAGTGAGTGTATGTATGAGTGGCTGCATGAGGTGTAAGTGGGTGTGTCACTAGCTATATGAGCAGGTGAGTGGATGTATGAGTGGCTGTATGGATAAGTGAGTGGCTGTGTGAGTGGCTATATGGGTGAGTGAGTGGCTGTGTGAGTGGAATTATGGGTGATTCAAAGGGTGTGTGCGTGGCTATATGGGTGAGTGAGTGGCTGTTTTAGTGGATGTATATGTAAGTGAGTGGGTGTGTTAGTGACTGTATGGGTGAGTGACTGGGTACCTGAGTGGTTGCATGAGTGAGTGAGTGACTGTATGGGTGAGTGTGTGGGTACATGAGTGGGTGTGTGAGTGGCTGTATGGGTGAGTGAGTGTGTTAGTGACTATATGGGTGAGAGAAAAGCTGTGTGAATGGCATATATGGATGAATGAGTGGTGGTGTGACTAGATGTATGGGTGAGTGTCTAGGTGTGTGAGCTGCTGTATGGGCAGGTAAGTCATTGTCTAGGTGGCTGTACAGTAGAGTGAGTGGGTGTATGAGTGAGTTAAGTGTTCATGAATGATTACATGGGTGAGTGACTAAGTGTGTGACTTCATGTATAAGTGAGTGCATGAGTAGATGAGTAGTTGAGTAGATGAATGAGTGGTTCTGTCAGTGACTGTATAGGTGAATGAGTGCAGGTCTTAGTACCTGCATGAGTAAGTTAGTGTCTGTCTGAGTGTCTGTATGGGTGACTGGATGGGTGTGTGAGTGGCTGTAAGCATGTTTGAGAGGATATATGAGTGGCTTTATGGGTGAGTGTCTGCGTGACTGCTGATATGAGTAAGAGGGTGCATGAGTACCTATATGGGTGAGGGAGTGGCTGTTGAGTGGTTGTATGGTGAGTGGGTGGGTATGTGAGTGGTTGTGTGTAGAGGCATGAATGGGTGAAAGGATGAGTGAGTGGGTGAATGAGTGGCTATATAGGTGAGTGAGAGGGTGCAAGACCGCCTGCATGAGTAAGTGTGTGAGTAACTCAATGGGTGAGTGAGTGGCTATGTAAGTGGCTGTATGGGTGAGCAAGTGTCTGTGTCAGTTGCTATATGGGTGAGTGACAGTGTCTGCATTGGTGAGTGAGTGAGTGAGTGAGTGAGCATATGGATGAGGGCAAAACCTCAGCATTGATCTCACTCAATCTGAATTCAGCCTTTGACACTGTCTCCCATGAGATCCTACTCCATCGACTCGGGGAGATCGGGGTCAGTGGTGGGGCCCGGACCTGGTTGGCGTCTTTTGTATCCAATCACTCCTATCAGATCCACGCCCCTCCATATCTGTCCAGTACTCACCCCTCAATTTTGGTGTCCCCCAAGGCTCTGCTCTAAGCCCCACGTTGTTTAATGTGTACGTCCGCCCTTTTGCCCTTTTGGCAAAAGCTCGGAAGATTAACATGATATCATACGTGGATGACACGCAATTGATTTTCACTTTCACTAATAACCCATCCCAAGATCAACTAATATTCCGTGAAGATGTCGTGGCCATCTCAGATTGGATGGCAGATAACTATCTTCAACTTAATTCCTCAAAAACAGAGGTGCTTCTGGTAGGCCGGGATTCCTATAAATGGGACTATCAGTGGTAGCCTGCGGCACTGGGCCCTCCTCCCCAACCGAAAAGGGCAGTTAAGAATCTAAGGGTCCTGATGGACAATTCCCTCTCTTTCAAGCTCCATGCCAAAAAAGTGGCAGGCACTTGCTTTTGCCACCTACGCGGTCTAGGGTTTTTCAACGCTTCCACTCAACAAGTGATTATTCAATCAGTGGTTCTGTCATGTCTCGACTACTGTAACAGGCTGCTACTGGGCGTTCATAAAACGGTCACAAAGAGACTCCAAAGGGTACAAAGTGCGGCCTCCCGCATTCTTTTTGCCCTCCCTAAGAACTGTCACACCTCCCATTTTCTGTCCAGTCTACATTGGCTGTCTATTGAACAGAGAATTCAGGTTGAAACTCTCTGTGTAACCCATTAGATCTTACAAGGCCAGGGCCCCCAGATACTGCAGGTGCTCTGTACATTTTATGTTCTAACGCGAGCACTGTGCTTCGCAGACCTGTATCTGGCCTGCACCCCTAGGGTGCGTAGGAGCAGAGCGGGAGATCGCTACTTAAGGTCTCTGACCCCTGCCCTATGGAACTCTATTACACTCATGGCGCACAGCACTCAAGATCACTGGGCATTCCGAAAACAGATTAAAACCTGGCTGTTTTCATCCATCTAGTTCATGTGCATGCGCATGCCAAGCTTTTGTTCCGTGGCTCCTAGAAATTGACTATAACTGATTGTCTCTTATGACTTGCACCTCTTTCCATGGTCATCGGTCCACGAGCGCTGGGACGCCCCGATGTTGGGGCAGCCATGCGCTATACAAGCATGTATAACATAACATGAGTGAGTGGGTGTGTGACTGGTTGTGTGAGTAGGTGTATGGAGGAGTGAATGATGAATGAGTAGAACTGGATGCATGAGTGGCTGCATGGGTGAGTGAGTGAGTGCATGAGAAACTCAATGTATAAGTGATTGGCTTTATAAGTGGGTGTATAAGTAAGAGAGTGGGTACATGTGTGGGTATATCGGTGAGTGAGAGGGTGCTAGAGTGGTGTATAGGTAAGTGAATGAATATGTGAGTAACTGAGTGAGTGAGTGAAAGGGTGCATGAATTACTGTAAGGGTGAGGGAGAAGGTATGTACGTAGCTGTACAGGTGAGTAACTGAATGCATGAGAATCTGTATGGGTGAGTGAGTGGGTAAATGAGTGGCTGTATGGGTGATTGAATAGTTATATAAGTGGCTGCATAGGAGAGTGAGTGGGTGTCTGAGTGGCTGTATGAGTGAGTGAAAGAAATATTTCTTTGGCACCAGATGTATCTTGATACATCTAAACATGCATCACTCCAAAACATGTATGTAAAAGAAAAGAGATAGAAATATAAGTTAGTAATTGATTTACAAAATGTGAGAAACATAACAGTATATATTGCTCAGGCTGTAACAGTATATCACAATACAGTGAAATATTAAATTTCCCTTTTTACTGGTCTCAGCTTTCATACTTTTATAACATAAATGATGCACTATATGAAGCTTCATCCTTGAATATTGGGGAATAAACAATTGCATGAGTTGTGGAGAAAAACATAACTACACAGTACATCACTGTAAGTAAGTTACTCTATGCATTGCACTCTCTATAATTTGTTAAACAGTTGCTTTGCCTTCACGTACTACACTAATGTAAACAAAGAAGCCTTAAAACGTTTCCCTTTATTATTATACTTGATACACAACTATTAATAAATATAAACCACACTTGAATTTTGGAGATCCTTTTGAAAACATTACTCCTAATGGGCCAAATGATGTCTAAAACACTGATGATCCATGTAGATGAAATACAATACATTATTTTTTCCCCAACAAATAATACAGAGAAGTTTAGTTGAAGAAACAAAACATGATAATTTCATAGTTTGAAAAATGTAGTTTTGGTGTTAATTGAAGGTTGTGATTCCTTTGTGTCTATCCTGTTACCGTTTTTAATTAGAGAGTATTGCATTCACATGCTATATTATCTCATTTGTGGAAGAAAAAAAGAAGTGTTGAATTTTAGGGAACTTTTTCGAGACATCGCACTTGATAGGCCAAATGATGTCTAAAACATTGATGATCCAAGTACAATAAACACTGTATATTACTTTCCCCCTAAAATACTCTTTAGAACTTTGGTTGAATAAACAAGGGGTAAGAATGTTATAGTTTGAAATGCAATTTTGGTTTAAATTTAAGGTTGCTGTGTTATGTTAAGTCCTTTATTGAAGATAACAGCTACAGTACTATAAGATCTTTG
Organism: Lissotriton vulgaris; assembly: GCF_964263255.1. Lineage (NCBI taxonomy): Eukaryota > Metazoa > Chordata > Amphibia > Caudata > Salamandridae > Lissotriton > Lissotriton vulgaris. The sequence continues at coordinate 245,219,654 of NC_141698.1, forward strand.
GGAAATTGATATTTGTTTAGCTTTGAAGTTTGTAATTTGGTTTTCCAGTTTAGATCAGCCTGCTCTGCATCATAGTAACATTAATGTAAGGTATTTACCAGTTCTTTGCAGATGCAAAGTAGACATAACATCAGCAGTACATATTTTGGTTTGAATTTTTTATTAATCTACCAAAAGGCACAGTTTTGCATTCTAATAGTGTTAAGTAAAGAAATTGTTCAGAATGTATTTGAGTGGTGGATGTAAATGAACTGTCTTCACAATCATGGTTCCAATTGTTACTCAGTCCAAATAATTCATCAATATGAACTCCTTTGTCTTCTGAAACTCCAAACATGACCATTATAAATTCTTGTGTATCTTGTTGAATGTTGGGCATAAATAATAGTGATCTGCTACTTATATATAAAAGGTCTTGAATGGCTTAAGCAGAATGTATTTCAGATCTGTCAATGAGTAAAAGTTGGAGCAAATGATAAAGTGCAGAATGCAGAGGCATATTTGCAAGGGCTTATCGCCCACAGAACGCCACTTTTTTGACGTTCTGGTGGCGATAACCCCTTTGCCTTATTTACAAGGTGAAGGGTGTCAAAACATAAGACCAGGAAAAACCTGGTCTTACACTGGCGCAATGAGGAGAAATGATTAATTTCTCCTCGTTTTCACTATTTCTATGCGTGCTGCATTCTGCAGCACACATAGAAAGAGCAAATCACCATTAGTGATTCTTCTTGTGCAGGAAGGGACACCTTCCTGCACATAGGCAATCATTAAATAATGGCAAGTTGCAACTTCTATATGTGCTGCATTCTGCACATCAACAATCATTCCCGGCAACGCAGGCACCCTTGCACTATGGTGCAAGGGTGTCTGCGTTAGTGCTAGGCAGCTAAATTAAGCCCCAGAGCTGGGGAAATGCAGGGGTGTGCCCTAATATTGTAATTTTGGTGCATCCCTACGTTTTCAGAATATTGGAGCACAGCGTTACCAATTGTGGCATACCACTGCGCTCAAACATTCTGTTGTAAATATGCCCCACAATCTCTTATCTGGTTTTTCTTCAATTTGATTTACAAGATGTGGTAAATGAAACAGTACATTAAGAAAAACATTTGCATAGCAGTTGACAACTGAACTGTATTCTGATGGGTATCCTACAATAGCTCCCTAATTTTCCAGTTTTTTCTTTTTAATGGCTTCAAGCTTGTGCTGGCTTGCTTTCTTTTCTTGAACATCAGTTGACTCTTTTGTAAGCTTCCGCTTTGGACAGATTACCCATTTCTCATAAATAGGGTACTGACCTAAATGGGGAGCGTATATACTTCTTAATCGATTGTACACTCTTAGAGAGCTTGCATAAGCACTAACTTTCCTATCATCAAATTCAATTAAAAACAAACCGGTAACTGTTCTAACTCAGGATAATGCTACACATGACATACCTTTTTAAAATACTGTACTTCCATTATTAATAAAATCTGCATCAACTCTTAAAACTTGAGATTTCTGGATCGTTACAGCATATGCTAGAGAGGCTGGAAACTGTTGCTGTTGAACATATAAGTCCTTTACAAGCAAAAAACATACAATACATTGGCCAATCTGCTTCACGCTATCAATCTTATCAAATGTTATGGCTAAGTACGCCACCTCATCCCTATTTGGAAAATTGATTAAATCAATCACTTTGCCCATAGCACCATTCAATAACCCTTCCTCTACATTTAAATTACGCCGCAAAATTACTCAACATTTTTTACACATGCGTAATACTTTTCTGATCTGTAGTCCTCGACACAGACTTCTCTAAAAAATCCAGTTTGGCTTGTAGTTTCTCAGATAGTAGTATTGTTACACCCTGTTGTTCCACTTTATCAATTGCTGTAATTTCCAAAATATCTTCTTTGTCCAGCTTCAGTAATTTTTAGTTGAATTGGGAGCATTCTTGAAGTGTAGGTATTAGGCTATGGATTTGTCTTTTTCAATGAAATTGTACATTAGTTGTGCTGGGGTGTTGCCAGATGAAAATAGTTTCTTGGTAAGTTGACCTTCCAAAGGACGTTTGAGATGCTTGACACATGCTCTTCACAAATTCCTTGTATTCAAAGTTTTACCAAATGTTTACATTTCCAATACTTTCCAAATAATTTCTTGTTTCATTATGGAGTAGTGTCTTGAAAACAGGCTGTCCTTTCATAGGGGTAAGTTGCAGTAGATTACTAAAGACAATTAAATGCTTTCCTCCAACCAGCACGTCATGGTCTGTTCTTAAAATCTGCTTCATTCTTAAGTGTACGATGGCAAGCATTATGTTCGAAACCATGCTCACCTCATTGATGATGATCAAACGCTTCAGTTTCATTAAGACTCTTGTCACCTCATGACAAGCTTCACCAGATAACTTCTGGTATTCCAGCTTGTTGCACATTCAACAGGTAGATTAAGTAGTCGGTACAAAGTACTTCCTTTAATATTTTGTGCAGCTAATACAGTTGGTACTTTTGCTATACATAATACATTTGATTATGTAGTTCTCTGTAGATTAGCTATGAGAACTTTAATTAAAAAAGCTTTTCCCAATGCCAGCTTAACCACTGATGTATAGTAGAATTGGCTTATATGAAGAGCATTATCCATGCTCTATTTTATCTTTTACTCTGATATAAATTGACTTCTGTTTGTCATTCAGCTGTGCTACTAAGTGTTCGGAATCCACATTTTCTTCTGTTGCTTGTTGCCTTGCAGTCTCCACCTCACTCAAGTCTATGGCTGCTTCATTTTGAATAATTTATTGTCCAAGTGGATCTTGACTCAGTGGTGCAGAACTTTGGCTACTTTGTGAACTCTTCTTAGCTACTTCAGCAGCAATGGTTTCTTCCTGTTCAATCTCATCTTTCAACATTTGCTAATTGTTTGAATAGACAGGACACTGAATGCTCTCTTGTACAGCATAGTAGTTGTAGTTTCCAAGTAGTTCTGATACAGCACGCCAAGGCTTGAACAGTTGCAGAAATGGAGGAGGGTGGGTGCACACTGCCTCACATCCCAGCACTCAGTTTGCCACGATGCATCACAGTAAATGCAGTGCATGATAACACTTAGTTTGGTGACAGGCTTTAGTTTTTCACCCTTGTTGGTGCAGCCAGTGCTGTGTATCTCTAGACTAGGGGTGGGCATAGTTCGCGAAGTAGCACTATGCGTAGCTATGCAAAGTGCACTTTGCACTACGCGAACTGCGTAGTAGCATGTTCGCACTGTGCAAGATGTCATTTTCAATGATTGCACAGTGCGGACAAGCATCCGTCACTGTGCAATCATTGAAAACGGCATCTAACACTGCATGAGCACAGTACACGAGCTGTACTTTTCTGCTGCCCGAGTAGATTTTTACTCGAGCTGCAGCTATATCAACGCGGACTGGTAGTTTCTCATCGCGAGCGGTCGCGAGCATGCGCGACCACTCGCAATGAGAAACCTGACCTCCCCGCGTTGAGAATCTTGCCGGGAGGTTTATTTTCCATGCTTGCGATTGGCAACTTGATGTTGCTGATCGCAAACAAGGAAAAAGTCTCCCGAGGATGTCATTTTGCTTGCTCGCGGTCGCCAACTTGACATTGAGGACCGCGAGCAAACAAAAAATGACTGCTGCACTATGCTACGCTAAGTGTGTTCGCACTGTGCTACGTGCAGTTCGCGTAGTGAGAAGTTGCGCAAACTTCACAAACTATGCGAGCATAGCATAGTGCTTTGTCCAGGCCTATTCTAGACGTGTGTTTCAGGATAGGTGTCTTGCAGTAGAGAGCAACACATTATTTTTGGGGTTGCTGGAAATAATGGCCAGAGTTTCCTCAGGTCTCTGTACCACTCGCTGGGGGCAGGTGCATCAACCAGAGATCGTCAGCTCATTAGCTCAAGGGAGCCTTTTCAAACAGGAGCAGGGTGGGCGCACACTGCCTCACATCCCAGCACTCCATTTGCCCCGATGCATCAGAGTAAATGCAGTCAATAATAACACTAACTTCTGTGACAGGGTTTCATTTTTCACCCTTGTTGGTGCAGCCAGTGCTGTGTATCTCTAAACCCACGTTTCAGGATAGTTGTCCTTCAGAAGAGAGTAACACATTCTTTTTGGGGGTGCTGGAAATGCTGCCCAAAGTCTTCAAAGGAATCTGCACCAGTCACTGGGAGCAGGTGCATCAACCAGAGCTTGTCTGCTCATTAGCTCAAGTGAGCCTTTCCAAACAGGAGGAAGGTGGGGGAACACTGCCTCACCTCCCAGCACTCAGTTTGCCCTGATGCATCATAGTAAATGCAGTGCATGATAACACTTACTTCAGTGACAAGCTTTCGTTTTTCACCCTTGTTGGTGCAGCCAGTGCTATGTATCTCTAGACATGTGTTTCAGAATAGTAGTCTTTCTTCAGTAGAGAGCAACATATGTTGTTTGGGGGTGCTGGAAATGCTGCCCAAAGTCCTCCTCCTGTTTGAAAAGGCTCCCTAGAGCTAATGATCTGACAAGATCTGGTTGATGCACCTGCGCCCAGCGAGTGGTACAGAGACCTGAAAAGACTTTGGGAAGCATTTACAGCACCCCAAAAAGAATGTGTTGCACTCTACTGAAGAAGGAAAACTACCCTGAAACACGTGTCTAGAGATACACAGCACTGGCTGCACCAGCAAGGGTAAGAAACTGCTTGACACCAAAGTAAGTGTTATCATGCACTGCATTTACTATGATGCATCAAGGCAAACTGAGTTCTGGGATGTGTGGGATGTGTGACATTGTGCACCCACCCTCATCCAACAGTTGCAGAACTGTCAAATAGAAAAACCTTCTTCTTTCTGCAGTTTGGCAGCTAATTTTTCTGTGGGTAATTATATTTCCTTTTCCAACTACCGCATATTTTCCTTTTTCTATGCTTTCTGGTACATTCCTTTTGTATCTGTAGTGTTGAAGCACTTCATGAAGACATTTGTCTTCAAGATGTGGAATCCTTCTTGGATGGTATGTATCCAACATATTTGTCTCAATGATGTCTGTACTTTCTGGGTCAAACTCTGCTAGGTACTGAATTTCTGGGTAAGACGTTAACACTCTATTCTGTGTGCTTGTTAGGCCTAGACTTACCAAAACAATTGACATTGAGAGCAAACTAGGAGAGCTCAGCTGGTCACAGCACTTAGAGGAGCCCATCACTCTATGGGAAAGCATTTTAGGTTTAAAGTATTTTATTCGACATAACATGTTGGGACAAGACATATCTTCAAAGAGCAATACGACAGGGCGGAAACAACCCACAAAGCTCAAGTGCACCCTCAGCCAAGATTATCATGACGGGTTACACCCCCACAGAAATATACATCATGTTCTGTCACAGCATGAAATGACTTTCCCCGCACAACCCCACCCCGAACCCCAACTACCCAACTCCCTTCCCCTCCATCCCCACCCCCCGTCCAGTGCACAGTCCCCAACCAGAAGGAAAATACATCAAGCTATGCCTCACTTGGAGAAAAAGTTCAGTAACAAATCATTGGGCAGGCTCCATCGGGCTTGGAAGCCGCAGAAGGCGGAGGTAGCTTGGGCAGGTGAGTTCTCTAAATTCCGTGAGCAATAGGGAATGAAATGGCTGCCAGAGCTCCCTGAATTGTTCCACAGTTCCCGCCACCGTGAGGGACATTCTCTCCATCCCCAACACATGCCACAGCCTATGGAGCCAACCTGTGGTGGAGGGTATCGTAGCAGTGTGCCAGTGTATTAAAATGTTTTGGACTGCAGAGCCTAGAGCTATCGCTATCTGTCTGCCCCTACGGGATCTAAGGGGGTACATCAATCCGTTTGGAAGCCCCAACAAGGTGTAAGCAGGGAAGCGTGGTAATTCAATGTTGAAGTGTGTATCAATATTATCCAACACTTCCTTCCAGAAAGGCTCCAACAGCGGGCAGTCCCATAGAATGTGCGTGAGTGTCCCTCGGTGCCCGCACCCCCTCCAACATGTGTCCTCCTTGCTATGATCAAATTCGTGGACTCGTTCAGGTGTGTAATACCAGTAGGTGGAGACCTTGGTCAGAGTATCAGTGAGCCCCATGTGGTATGGCGAGTGCCTTGCCCTATAAGATTTGTGCTCTCATTCCCTAGGGCTCAGTGTCCTCCCCAATTCCCTTTCCCAGCGCTCCCTCCCGGGGTGATAACTGTGTGTTGCAGGTGGTTGCAGAAGCTTGTAGAGATCTGTGATCAATTTGGCATCCGATGTGCGCGATAAGAGCCACTTTTCGTAAGGAAGAAAAAGCCTATCGGCTGACTCCCTCACTTGCGGCTGGAGGGCCCAGTGGCGAGCCTGCATATAGCGGTGTTGGTCGCTCTCCGGTAGTGAAAACTCCTGACGGAATTGGGAGAAGGGGACAACCCCTTCAGGGCTATACAAATGGCACAGGGCTCGACACCCCGCCTGCCTCCAATGCGTGAACGCCCCTCTCTCCAGTCCTGGTGTGAAATCTGGGTTGTCCACTAGCGGTGTGAGCGGGGACGGGAACGTGGTGAGACCGTGTGGAAGGTTAGTGGCGTCCCATACCCGTAGGGGGACCCTCGTAATAAAGGAGGCGTAGAGGTTTTTAGGCCTATGGGGACAACGCAAGAAAGGGATCTCCTGCAAAGGTCTCCCCGCCACCGCCTGGTCCTGTAAGAGCCAATGTTTATCGGACTCCCATCTACTCCATTCCACTAGGTAACGGAGCTGCGCAGCCTGGAAGTATTTGCGGAAATCTGGTATCCCCAAACCGCCCGCTTCGGGGGACAGCAGCGAGAGGGCTCTGCGCATTCTAGGCTTCTTACCCTGCCAAACAAAGCATGAAACATCTGCTTGTCGTTGCGGTATCCACCCAACCGGCGGTTGGAGCGGCAAGGCCCGGAAAAGATAAAGTACTTGTGGCAAAATCGTCATTTTGACAGCAACTATCCTGCCCAGCCAAGAGAGTGTCCCGCGATTCCATCGCCCTAATTCCTCCCTAATTTTGGCTCCTAGGGCTTGATAATTGGCTGACACCATGGCCGACAAAGTGGGAGCGATCTGAATCCCCAGGTAAGGTACTGCACCCGAAGACCAAAGCATAGGAAACCTGTGTTGCAAATAGGCTCTGGTAGCCGGCTTGAGGGAGATGTCTAAAGCCACCGACTTCCCCATATTCATTTTAAACCCCGCTACCGTGCCGAAGGAGTCCAATTCCTCTATACACGCCGGAAGGGCCGTCCGGGGTCCGTCAATGGACAGGATGACATCATCTGCGTAGAGGCTGATAGCGTGCGTGAAACCCCCCATCTGGATTCCGGTCACCGCAGGATTATCACGCACCCGTTGAGCGAACGGCTCCATATAAAGAGCAAAGAGTAAGGGCGAGAGCGGGCAGCCCTGCCGGGTGCCGCGTTCAATGTCAAAGGTCGCAGACGTAAACCCGTTAACCCGGACCACAGCAGATGGTTGCTTGTAACAGTTAAGAATCATGGATCGCAACTTATCCCCTATCCCCGCTTTCATTAAAACGCGCTCCAGAATGGGCCAGTGGACTCGGTCAAAGGCCTTCTCGGCGTCTACCACCGGCATCATTCGTTCTCCCGGAATCCGGGAAGCCTTCTCCAAAAGGTGGACAATCCGTTTCGTATTGTCCACTGTCTGTCTCCCAGGGACAAATCCTGCTTGGTCAGGGTCGATGAGACCGGGCAAGTGAAGAGCTAGGCGTGCGGCTAAAATCCCAGTGTACAGCTTCAAATCAATATTTAAAAGAGAAATCGGTCGGTAGGACCCACAGTGTTTCGGATCCTTCCCAGGCTTAGGGATAACCGTAACAGAGGCCCGAAGTAGATCAGGTGTAATAGCTCCGGGATCAGCAAAGGAATTGAAGAGATGCGTGAGCACGGGGGCTAAAGATGTGCAGAAAGTTTTATAATAGAGGGCCGTGAAGCCATCCGGTCCAGGCGCCTTGCCATGTTTAAGTCTGGCAATAGCAGAGATCACCTCCTCTATCCGGATGTCTCTATCCAAATACCCCGCCTGCAAAGGATCCAGGGACGGCAACGTAACCGAATCCAAATAGGCAGTCATAGCTATCTCGTCCGGGGGCTCTCCAGTGTAGAGGCCCTTGTAAAAATCGCGGAAAACGGCCGCGATCCGAGCGTCCTTTGTCTCCACGTTCCCTGCCTGATCAGAAATTTCCTTAACTAGCTGGTTCTGACGTGTCACCCGGAGCTTGGGGCCAGCAATTTACCACAGCGGTCTCCTCCAGTATAAAAGGTGTGACGCAGCCGGAGTGCCGCATACTCCGCCCGATCGAGATCCAAGGCTGCCAGAAGCTTCCTCGCTTCCTTAAGCTGCCTCCAAATCCGGGGAGCCCCAGTCCTACGATGTATCTGCTCAAGTTCTCTAACCCAACCCGTGAGTTCATCTCTCTTGGCCTGCCGTTCTTTGTTGTCAGCCGCGGAAATTGCCAAGAATTCCCCACGAATCACCGCCTTTAGCGCCGCCCATTGCGTGGCCCGGCTAGTGTCGGCGTTGTCATTATGGGATTGATAGTCCCGGATAGCCTCCTCAATACGGACCATCACCTCCTTCCTATGTAACAGCGTGTCACGTAGACGCCATGTTCTGGGCCGAGAAACGGCCGGCGGCAAACACAACGTAGCCTCAACTGGGGCGTGGTCCGAAAGGGAAATCACATCTATCTCTGACCCCGAGGTTAGCGCCTGCACCGGGGAGGTAACCAAAAGATGGTCCAATCTCGCGTACGTCTGGTGCGCATGGGAATAGTACGAGTAGTCCCTGTCCGTGGGGTGCATGTATCTCCACAAATCAAGGAGGTCAACCTCCTCCAGCTGAGCCTTACGGTCCGCGGAGAGTTCCCCTACCTGCGGGGAGCGTTGCGCCGATCTATCCATTGCAGAGTTAAAGACCATGTTGAAATCCCCACCGAGTATAATATGACGGTCCTGGGAGGAAGTGATATCCTCGATCGCGGTCTGCAAGAAACGGTCCTCCCCTCCACTCGCTCCTTGGGAGCCACCCGGAAGACTCGGAGATGGCTGCCCCCTATCCTGTCTCGCGGCAGTCCTGCCCAACATGTCCGGCAGGGTGCGATCCCCCTTCTTGGACCCTTTGTTGTTCGCCATTGAGTCTACTAGGGCGCCTTCCGGAACGTTCGGTGGGGCCTCGACAAAGCCGCTAGTCAATTCTCCGGCCAGGCGGCTACTGCTACGTACCCCACTACCAACAGCCACGGGGGTCTCTGTCCACACCGCCAGCAGGTCTCGTCCGACGAGAAATGGAGCCGCCCACGATCCGTTCAACCCGGGGACTGGCGTCCCACCCGAGTCTCCAGGCCCGACCAGCCTGGTCCTGTGCCCTCGTCCACCACCGCCGACACCACCGGCAAAATCCCCGACTCCTCCTCAGACGGCCCCCCTCGAATCGGTCTGGCAAATTCTTCTCAGGCACCTCAGCATGGGGGGCCGCGCTAATTCCCAACGTACCACAGCTTTACCTCCAAGTCTGTACGGACATTTCACACCAAACGCCCTCTTTTCCAGCCTCTGAAAGGCGATGAATCGGCGTCGGTCGAGGGGTCGCCTCCAGGGGGGATACAGGTATCCAATCTCTGCCAAAAACCTCCACAAGTGTGCCTCCGGGGCTCCCGGAGAGGTAGGCTGCAGTCTCGGCGCCACGTGCGGGATCTTCCTGGGCCACAGTATCAAGTCTCTCGACCCCCTTCTCAGTACTTGCGGGTCCGGGAACGCAGTCCCGTACCCAGAGGGTCCTTCCGATGGGTTATCGGGCAAGCGCAGCACCTCGCGACTCCTGGTGCCTTCGCTGTCCGGGGGTATAGGCAAAAGCCACGGCCTAGTGTAATGCCCAGCCCCGCGGCTCCCTCCTTCGATGCCCCGCCTCCGGGCGGCAAGCCGCTCAACTCCTCGGGGTTCGCCGCAGGGTAGGGTGCTGTGGTGAAGGTCGGGGTCCGACGAGAAGCAACGGCGGCTCCTCTGCAGTCACCAAGGCGGACGGTCTCCCAAACCAAGCCTCGGCTCCACTTCCGCTCCGGGCCAAAGGCCATCTTCGTTCCCGGCAAGGACTCCGGGACCGTTCAACCTCCAATTCTGGCGATTTCCGCCCTCACAGCCTCCACTCTGACATCCAGCGCCTATATCTCGCTAAATGCAGGGTCCCAGGGGGGAGACCAGTGCTAGATTAGTAGGTTAAGGGCTCAGGTCCGGCGGAGCTCACAGCGAGTGCGACCGCTCAGCCCGCCATCTTGGCCATGCTTGGGAAAGCATTTTTAAACTGTACAATTTCTTAGATAGACTCTTTTTTTCAGAAATCTCTACCTACATTTCCTTTCTCTCTGTCTTCTCTGATTTTGTAACGTATGAAGTCATGTATGGAGCAGCAGTGATAGAGTTGTCTGCAACAAATTGTAGATTGATATTTGCATTCCACTTATTCATAATCCCAGAGTTATAGTCATTTATGTATCTGGAGGCCTCTGTTCTTCTCAGGATGCGTGTGTTTTTCAGTGATTTTCGTGTCAATTTTTGTCTGTCCACAGACATAAAGCTTTTCACTTGTCCATGTGAAATCACAGGCCATGGGAATCCAAATTGACATCTTGTGTAAAATTTTACTTTGCATCTGTATTTTCGTTGACGGTACTCCCCACATCTATGAGTTTGAAACAATAGATCTTGTTGTCTCAAGCCCTTTTCACCACTGTCTCTTGGAATGGCACATGTCACATACTGATCGATGAAAGACTAGGCATACTTATCACTGTCTGCTCCAAATGTTGGTGCATCTTGCTTGGTACTCTTTTTGCCAAAAGAAATTGGTTACTTCGGCAAGTGGAGGATTTCTTTTGTTGCAGATGAAAGCCATTATAGCTTGAAATCTGTGGTTAAAATATTTGCAAACATTAGCAGGATCCAAGGAGCAAACACATAGATTCATCATCTGCATGTTTTGCGAGTCTGTAATAGCGATTATTAAGGAATCGCTATTACAGACTCGCAAAACGGAATTCATGTAGAAATCGCAATATTTATTGCGATTTCTACAGCTTCCTTCTTTGCGATTAGCTAATTGCTAATCGCAAAAAAGGAATAACTCCCCATTCATTCCTATGGGCCGCCCTGTTGCACCCCATAAATGATATTGGATGCTGGTGTTATGCACACACATGTCCCAAGGACATGTGTGTGTGTAACATACAACTTAGAAAAATGCACTTAAGTGCATTTTTCTACGTTTCCGCTATTTACCACAAGGTTTGACTTCGAGGTAAGTAGCGGCCCAAAATAGCGAATTCGCAATTTTTAAATGTTGCATGTATTGCATTTAAGGAATCTCAAATCGAGATTCCTTAAATGCAATTCCTTGCAAATTTGCGAATTCTATAATAGCGATTTTTGCATTTGGGATGATGAATCCCAAATGCAAAAATTGCGCTCGCAAAGGGCCAGATTCTCAGAATCTGGCCCTTTGCGAGCCGAATTTCCGTTGATGAATCTGGCTGAAAGTTCTTTGGCTGTCTTCACTGTAATGTCTTTAATGTTGGAGTTCACTTCTCTCAATAATTGAAGCAGGTCATCCCAGGCATACTCAGCACAGCTGAATGTCAGAAACCAAGTAAGTGCACATAGATTTCTCACAACATACATTTCAGTCCTCCATGATGGCGATACCATTACTCATTGGTGCCACATTGGCACGCCATCAAATTAATTAAGCAGTGTTCTAACTTTTAATCCTTTCCATGAACTTTCTCAATGAATTGTTTTTAGAGAGATTTTGAAGATTCAGTCCTGTATTTAGTATGTGGTTAACAGCAAATTAAAGTCCAGACCAGTCATTTTCGAACAGAAGATGAAATATATAGGGAATATACTGTCGAAATCTTGAATTTTCTGCTTACAATCGGGTTGACCAGTATTCAGCTTCTGGTACCTGTGTAGGGCGGTCAGCAAAATGGCCACCTTCCCCAGTGGAAATAGCTGCGGATAACAATGAGCTTCAAAGCTTTTCTCCCACTTACCCATGGGAACTCCTTTTGCTTGCTTCATTTGAAAGAGATCAATAGCATCATAGATTACTACTTTAGAATGCAGAGGATGGATGCTTTAGTGTTCGTAAATCTCTTCTGATCTGGATTGATCAACTTTTTCAATCTGACTACTTGATAGTGATGTTTCTTTCTCTACACATGTCACATCTTGAACAACATCAACTTTTTTATAATAAGCCTCATTTTGTACCAGCTATAATGTTACTTTTTTACTTTACTAATATTTCTTGCCAGTTTCTTTATTCTTCGTACATCTGCCTTTTACTAGAATCACAACTTGTTCATGATCCTCTCTGTGTACACCAACAGTTTCAATATTCTGTTTAAAATCTAAAGGTGAGTAGACGACTCTTCCTTTAAGGCACTTCTAATTTTCAGTTGGTGGTAGCTTCCCTGTCTTATTCGCAATACAAACTATAGGCTGAAATGGGTGTACACATTGTAGATGAATGGATTTATAAACATTTACATTTTGTAGATTATCTGGAATAGATACTAATTCTAACTTGTTATCTACTGCTCTATCTGGCATTTTGTTGTTCTCTAACTTATTGCACCAGTACTTACATATAACTTGCTGTGTGGACTACTGAAACCGTTCCTATACAAACAAATAAAAAGAAAATTCTGTCCACTTCTCTCTATTCTCCTGTTCAGTTTTAGAGACTACAACTGCATTGTGAGTTTGGCTTTCGTAGTGAGTGCGTTAACAATAAATACAAACACAGTTTGGTTTCTCAGAAAAAACGGTGTTAAACTTCCTAATCTCTTCTGTAAGGTTATCAACACTAATACCTCCCTTCTGTTCATCTATATCTCCACATACCAACTTCTCATTTTCCCTAGACTCCTATTCAGGACCAAAGAAATGAAATGCAATATCTTCATAAACTTTTTCTATCTCTGCTACTGTACCCTGCAAAAGAGCTCTGCTAATTTATCCTAGCCTTGGGGAAGGAGATGTGATATTGTAATCCTCCTGACTAAATTTAGCATTTTAGAGTGGTGAATAGCTAATATGCTGAAGTTGTGAAAGCTGTTTTGGCACACTTTCTTTGATAGATATACTAGCGAAGGTCTCTGTAAAATTGTATACTTCCTTACTTTGCATGGATCTAATCCTTGCAAAATCCCTATTTTCAGTTTCATACATCTACCTGGAAACATACGTAGAAGAGTTCTCTATATACCAATTGATTGTTGACAAGCACTACAAATGCTACTACAGTTTTATTTGTGTATAGGGGCCTGTCTATGTCTTCTTTGTATCTCTTCAGCTATTATTTCCTCAACATTCATAGTAACTATCTCCTCTTTTGGAATGGGAGTACCATCCTTCACCTCATAACACCGACCAGTTGTTTCAATTGCATACCCTAATGTGTTCTCTTGCAAGTAGCTTTCTTCATTAAAGACAGGCTCAGTACTGGAATTATGCTTTCATTTGCCACTGAATATTTTACAATAATTAGTTCTATTAACATGTTTTTTTCAGACTTTCCCTCTACATAGACAACACTGTTTCATCTAGTGTTCTCTTTCTGTTTACTATTAAGATAAATAGATTACACTTCAAGGCAAATGCTTTATCAACTACACTTTCAATGTGTTGTTTTTTCCTGTCGGCTGCTGTTCTTCTCTTATACTGCTTTATATTTCTTTGCAAATTTAGCATTTCACTACTGCTAAACATTCTTCATCTTATGTATTTGCATTGTTTTTGCCTTACTGTCAGATCAGTTGTTTTTTTAAAGTACTTTTTCTGCTTTGAACATGAGCTACTGCTTTTTAGTTCAGAGTTCTTGGTAAAGTTTCCTTTTTGTTCACATCATTTCCCACATTTTTTATTTTTCTTAATACTGTTTTAAGACACTCCTTAGCTCTCTTACCAGCAGATCTTTTTTTCCTCACTACATTCTGTGAATCATTTTCTTTTTTGTTCTGAGATTTTTCCTGGTAGTACTGCTTCTTTTGTGCTTTTCTACTCTGTTCCTTTTTTACCATCTTAAATTCTTCTCTTTGAACACAAGTAGATATCTGAAAACTAATTGCAGTATGCATTTTACAGTACATACTTCTAAGAAACTAAACGCCTATATAATTCATTATATCACTGTTTCATACCATTTCTTAGCTTTATACGTAACAGCTTTAATTCCTTATAAAGCACTTGTTTTTTTTGTAACTACATGCCATCTTGTCCTATTCTTTTTATTCATAGGTCTGTGAGTTCCAGTGTGCATACGAGACTGGATCTATAACTAACATATGGGTCTGCAAGTGCGCATGTAACTCAATCAAACTTGAAACATACTAAATTATCTTTTAAGTTCATACTTCTCTGACCAATGGCCTACCTACAGCCTATCTCCGGAGTGACTTTTATGTAGTAAAAGAGGATTTTAAGCAGTGGCGGATGGTACTGAACGGGGGGCAGGGTGGGGAGGTTAAAAAAATAAAGGACACTTACCTTTGTAAAGCCGTCGATTCTCATCCATCGTCGTGTTGTGTCCGCTTCGCTTCCGGAGTCAAGAAGCACACAGGCTCCCCTAAGAAATCACGATGCTGCTGTCACCATGACAGTAGCGTCGTTAATGGTATGAGCACTGTGGTTTGGCACTCAGATAGGCAGTCGGAGTCTGTTCTTGTTCTCCGCCCAGGTGTGCACTACAGCCGGGTGGAGAACATGATAAGTGCGCATGACTGGATGGCCGGCCCAAGACAGGTGGCCAAACCGGCATATGGACTTAAATGCATATAGTTTCTCCTCCCCCTGCTGGCTGTGATGACTTCCAAGCCCTGCCCCAAAGCCTGCTTCAGCACAGAAAAACAATAATGATACCTACATTGTGTTGTTATTATTTTATGTTTCCTCCTTTGTACTGCTGAAAAGCAGTGGGGCGATGCTCCTCTGCCTTAGCGGAGGAGCCGCCACTGAATTTAAGTCTTACCAATATGTTTTGAATGGCAACTCGGCAGAGAAGGAACATTGCATATGCACTCTTTACTGTAGCAAGCCAGAGATGTATGTAAAGCCTATTTGTATGAATGGATGACTTGTTAGTGTCAGTTCTTCAGCACATACCTAAATGAGTGTCTCAGTAGCTATCTGCATATGTCATTGGATATGTAAATAAGTATGTTGGTATATCTCTTGATCTCTTAGTTACTCTATGGGACTCTCAATCTGGAAGTAAGGAACTGCATAGATTGCTTGCTGGCTTCGGTAGTGAATATTGGGGTTTTTATCTCTGTGTGCAACTGGCTCCATTACTGTTGGACACATAGGACGGGTATGTGTGTGTGAGTGAATGTTTAATTATCTCTGCCACTATCTTACTGGATATATTAGTGTCTCTATCCTTTTGCACATAGGTATCTGACTTCCAGTATGGGTAGGAGACTGGATCTATAACTGGACATATGGGTGTACAAGTGCACACATCACTCAATCAAACTTCCAACCACATGTCTTATCTTTCAAGCTCATACTTTCCTTCCCTATGGCCTAACTACAGCCTATATCAGGAGTGACTAACCTGCAGTAGAAGAGGAGTTTAAATCTTACCAACATGTTTTGAATAACAACTCGGTCTAGCAGGAAAATTGCATATACACGCTGTACTGTAGCAGGCACAAAACATGTTTAAGGGCCAGTTTGTCTGAATGGATTACTTCTTAGTGTCAGTTCTTCAGTATATACCTAAATGAGTGTCTCAGTAGCTATGTACATGTGTCATTGGATATGTAAGTAAGTATCTTGATATATGTCTAGGTATCTTTGCTACTCTATGGGACTCTCAATCTGTATGTAAGGAGTTGCATGGGTTGCTTGCTGGCTATGTTGACGAGTTTTAGGGTATTTAACTCTGTGTGCAACCGTCTGAATTACTGCTGGATGCATAAGAGCTGTATGTGTTGAGTGAATGTATAAGTGCCTCTGTCACTGTGTGACTAGGGGCCAGATGTATCAAAGGGATTTAACCATTCTGTGTCTATGGGAATAGGTGTTCATATATATGGCTCTAGGTGTTTTATTGGCTCAATCCGTTTACACATAGGTATGTGAGTTCATGTTAGGGTAGGAGACTGCATCTTTTTTTTTTAATCGACATTTCAGTTTTTAATGAAGGTTCTTCGACATTAAGATGCTGGTGTGATATGTTTTCATTAAAACGATATGGGTGAGTCGCACTAAAAAGGTAGAATTTACAGCAAGGGCAGTTTATAAATGTATCATATTTGTATAATGGTTTTCTACGATTTGTCTAGTCCCTGTTCAATTATGAAATCTGTGTCTTTTAAAGTTCTCCTTGTTGGTACATCGAAGTCAGGGTGACTTGGGACTTTCTGGAATTTTTTTTGTTTAACCTTGTTTTATTTATTTTCAAGTGCATTAGGTATGAAACATTACAATAAACACATGCCCTGTTCAAATCCCCGGCCTTCAAATACCCTACCCCTCCCCGAGACAAAGGGTGTATAGGCTCGGGAGACATGTGAAAGTACTGTGTCCATGAGAGCATGTTTAGGGCTAGCATCGACAGTCGCTGTACCCAACCACCCTATGTATTGACAACACCCCCCACTGACCCCCAATCCCCCCCTACCACCCCCCCCCACCAAGACTTGGTATCTGCACTTTTCCTGTCATTCAGGGTTGTCCCTCGCGAGGATATGTCGGTAAGCCGCAGCAACCTTAAGTATTTCGGGCATGCGATTGCTTTGAATTCCTTGGCTAGCAGGGTAAGAAAGGGCTGTCAGACTTCAGCAAAAGACGCTGCGGATAGTGTGAGTTGCCTGAATCCTTTCCATCCAGAATATATACCAAAGTCTATGGAGCCAGCCTGTGTGTGTAGGACGCCTCGTAGTGCTCCAAAGCGAAAGGATGTGCTGAACTGCAGCCCCCATTGCTAACCCTATTTGTTTCCCCCTATTTGATTTTAGTGGGAATGTGAGTGTATTTGGGAACCCTAATAATGTATAGGCTGGGAATTGGGGAATGTCTGTTACAAAGTGAGCGTCTATACCGTCCAGAAATGCGGTCCAGTAGTCCCTCACCTCTACGCAGTCCCACAGCAGGTGAGTTAGTGTCCCGGTCTCATTACAGCCCCTCCAACAAGTTGGGCTACGAAGCGGGTTACCTTTGTTGAGTCTAGCTGGAGTCAGGTACCAATAGGACGCGATCTTAACTGACGCTTCCCGACTGGCCGTGCTCCTGGCCGAGTGATGAGCTCTATGATATATATCCCACCATTCTTCATCCGTGAAGCTTCTCCCCAGCTCGGATTCCCACCTTCTCTGGCCTGCAGAGCGGTGCGAAGGCGGGTCGCGGCAGTGCATTTTATAGAGATCTGTGATCGCCTGTCGTCGGTATTTTTCGTAATAAGCCATTTCTTGAAGGCCGCGAGTCGCCTGCCCATGTGCGGCCGTACGTCGGGCTGTGGCAGCCAATGTCTGATCTCAAAATATTGATAACTTTGGAGGCTTTTAGGTTATATATCTCCGTTAGGGCATCGAGCTGGATGAAGCTGTCTAGGTCGAACAAATGTCTCGCCGACCTGCAGTCAGAACCTCTCCACTGCACAAACGCCTGGGGCTCCATCCCCGGGGCAAAGACAGGGTTGTCAAAGGGAAGGTGGTAAGACCCTCTCTGACCGCCACCGCGTCCCACACTCTGAGTATCGTGCGAGTGATAGGCGACTTATTAAGGTATCTAAGAATGACGGTCTGTGACACTCTATCACGACCAGACCTAGCGCACAGCTTGTTAAATTTATGACACACTTCTTATCTTATTGTTTTTGAAATCAGATATACTCCTTATGTGGTCGATAAAAATACTCTTCACAATTTTTCTTTACATATTCAAAGAATGTATTTTTTCATTCATTAGTTTAGATTTTGCTTCAAATCTTCAATGTGATATACACTTTTATGTTATTATTAATCCATAACACACTTCAATATACATCTGAATGGTACATTTACTTAGTTTTTTACAGCATTACATTTTTCATGAAAACAGAGATAAATGCGACATAAATGGCGATAGTTGATTGTTGGGCCCGATGCATTTCGGGACAGGCGTCCCTTCCTCAGGGGCCACTGTAAATGAAACAATATTAGTGTAATGTTACTCGCTGATTACACCTTGATGTTCTTTACAAAACATTGAACATGAAATGCATTTTTTTATGCCACTGAAAAATCTGTGTCTCACGTGTCCTTTAGGTGCATCCTTAATGGTGAGCAGATGCTAGTAGTGATTCTCATGTGAGTTGTACTGATCAAAGTAAGTGAAATAAGCAAGTGCTTCTGGCGTTATAAACGATAAACTTGAAAGTATCAAACAGGCAAGGTCTCTATATATACTGCCCATGCAGTGCACATGTGGCTACTACCGTGCAAGTGGTATGTTGGTGGCTATAGTGAAGATCAATATGTTACCCTGAACTGATAACCGGCATGCTCCTTATGTGTGCTTAAGTGAGAAAAGCGTATAGTGCAACATCGACTTGCACAAAGGGTGCACTTTCCCTTCGACACTAACCTCCATGCCAAGCAACACAACTGCAAGATGCCAACAAAATCCTGTTGAGGAATCTACATTGTGACAAAGCTTTCTATTAATGTCTACAAATATAGTGACTTCTTAACATAAACCCACTTGAGTGAAAAACGTGCTAAAGGTGAAAACCGGAGGTACCTGTATTGTCGAGTAGTTGAAACTTCTGAAACAAACAAACAAAACATAGAGTTCTAAGTATACTATCGCTACATATAACTACAACATGAATGGACTCTGAAGAAGATTGCTACGGCAGCACTAAATCTCCATCGTCACTGCCGCTTACCTAGTATTATGCTGTTTCTCCCATTCTCTTAGTCACTTGCTGAAGTACTGGTGTAGCTTTCGCATTCTAAGCCCGAGTGCATATCCCGAGCTCATATATGCATAGGAGCTTGCATGGTTTTTAAAAACGGAAGAGAGACTACTCAAACGCGTCCGATCCCGGCAGCCATATTGTGTAAGTGAGTGATTTCAACTAGGTGCAAACGTGGTGGTAACGGCGGCCATATTGTGTAAACGAATGGACAGAAGTGGTGAATACAGAAGTGTAGATGCACAGCAAATAAAATACACAGTAACACGTTACTATTCATTGCTTGTGGCATTGTTAAAATTATAAGACTCATAAATCAAAAGATAACTCCACAAACACTCACTTTGTGTCCATAACAATAAACACAACCCAAAAGTGATAACGGCAGTTGTCGCCATCTCTTTAGGTCTCCCTGAATTTGGGTGTAGAGATCCGAGTAGTTCCAATTGACAGTCTGAGCCATGCTCGATGTCAGGGTGATTCCCAATTATGGGATCGTGATGCGTGAAGATAGTCCCCCATATGTCATTGGTCCACCAGCTGACTTGCGAGCGTTACGGCCTAGTGGGATGATCATTGATTTCACAGTGTTCATTTTAAACCCCGAAATTTTCCCAAAGGCCTCTATTTCTTTTACAAAAACTGGCACGGACTGGTTGGGATTAACCAAAGCAGCCAAGATATCATCAACGTAGAGGCTAACGGCATGTGGCTCGCCCCGAAAGTGATACCAGTGATATCAGGATTGTCCCTGATTCTTTGCGCGAACGGTTCTATGTATAGCGCAAAGGGTAAAGGCGAGAGTGGGCACCACTGTCGTATGCCCCGTCAGATGTCAAAGGATTGCGAGCCAATGCCAATGACATGGATCGTTGCTCAGGGTGTATCATAGCAGCTGGCAACCCAGGCCCTGAAGCGATCTCCTATCCCACATCGCACCAGCATCTTGAACAGAAAGCCCCAGTCCACCCTGTCAAACGCTTTCTCAGCGTCGACTGATAGCAGCACAGTGTCAGTGTTGTTAAAAAGAGCATTGTCTATAACATGAAGGAGTCGCTTAGTATTGTCGCTGCACTGCCTGTTGGGGATAAAACCCGACTGGTCTGGCTCTATGATGCCCGGTAAGCACGGTCCCAGTCTTGCTGACAGGATCCCAGTGTAAAGCTTAAAGTCAAGATTGAGCAAGGATATGGGCCTATAGGCGGCGCACTGTGTAGCATCCTTGCCCGGCTTAGGTAAAACTATGATGTCGGCTGCGAGCATGTCGGGAGGAATTGAGCCTGGCCCTCGGAAGGAATTAAATAGCTTGGTCAGGAGGGGTGCTATCAGGGGGCAAAAAGTCTTATAAAAACCGGCGGAGAAGCCGTTTGGCCCTGGTGCCTTCAGAGGCTTTAGGCAGGCTATTGCGGAAATCACATCCTCCATTCGGATAGGTGTGTCCAGGGAAGCGGCACCCGCCACATTAAGTGCAGTGACCGCTGCCCCGTTGAGGTAAGCTTCCCCCTTAGTATCTAGAACAGGATCCGCACTGTAAATCGAGGCATAGAAGGCCCGTAAGGCTTCTGCTATTTTATCGTATTCCTGGAGCACTTGCCCGTAATCGCCCTGAATAATGGTAACTTTAGATTTTTGGACCCGCGCCCTGAGCTTACTCGCTAACAGATGCCCAGTTTTATCGACTCCCACGTAGTAGGTGTGTCTCAGCTGTAAGGCTGCATACTCCGCGCGATCAAAATCCAAACCCGTGAGCTGCGCCCTGGCCGCTTTTAGCCGTCGCCATATCCTGAGGGCCCCGGTGCGGCTATGTACTCTTTCTAGCTCTGCCACTTGCGCCAAAAGCACCTCCCTTTTGTCCCTACGGTCCTGGGCCTCAGCAACTGAAATCGCTATAAGATCCCCACACACTACCGCCTTAAGTGCTCCCCATACCGCTGTCACTGGTACGTCTGATGTGTCGTTAAGAGTAAGGTATTCAGAGATGCGTTTGTGCAACTGTTGTTTAACCCCCTGTCATTGTAGAAGGGTCTCCCTCAGGCACCAAGGGCCTCTCTGCGCCTGCGTGTGTGGGACGGTCATCATGAGTGTGACTGCATCATGGTCGGAGAGTGCAGCCGGAACAATGTCTACACCTGAGACCGACGCGGCAAGATCAGAGGACCCCACAAAGTGGTCCAGCCTAGCGTATGTGCGGTGCACATGTGAATAGAAAGTGTACTGAGTGTCTTGGGGTTGTGCCTCCCGCCAAAGGTCAGAAAGGCCTCTGCTAGCCAACCACCTCTTACCCTCTAAGGATATCGCCCCTGTGAGGCCGTATCAACGACCTGATCCATCTTTGTCCTGGGACATTACAAGATTGAGATCCCCACCCACAAGTGGGTATTGTGTCATGTGTGTGAGGGCGTCTGCTAGGGCCCCTTTGAGGAAGGACTCTTGCCCTGAATTGGGGACATATACTGAATCGATGACCATGGACAAGCCCCCTATCCGCACAGTGTAAGCTGGGAGCCTGCCCTTATTTTCAGCAACCTTGTCCCCCACCTGGCCTTTAAAGTGACTAGCGAACAGGATGGTGACCCCCGCTTTCTTCTCATTAGTGGAAGAGTATAGTTGGCGGGGGAATGCTCTGGAGCGCATTCTGGGCCAGTCCTTGGAGAGAAAGTGTATTTCCTATGACAAGCAAATCGAAGCACCCGAGTTCTTCAAGTATGATAGCACTGCACGCCACTTGGTAGGGTTATTGAGCTCTTTTACATTCAGGTTGATGACTCTAAAGATGGTGTCAGACATGATTCCCACTGGGTTGGACACTGCGATTTCCTGGGATGCACCGGTGTCCTCTGTCCCTACCCCCCAACCAGGTCCCCCCTCTCCAACCCCAGCTCCAACAGCCCTCCTCCCCTTTCCCCCTCCCCCAACAAAATGAACCCCTCACCCCCCTCCCTAACCCCAACTAGACATCCCCAGAGATCAGTCAAAGTCCAATGCCTGTCTGTCCATGGCGCAGGCATTTGTTGAGGGTACCTGAAGGAGGGTGCAGCGACGACGCCGTTCGGCCTCCCTCACCCCGGCCAGCGATGAGATGCAGCATATGTTTCCCCCCTTGAAATACTAGTTAGGCTACAGGTGAGGTATCCCTGGATACTGCTTCCACAGCCGCCGCCCGCTCCTGTGACAGGATTGCCTGGTCTGACTTCAGATTAGCCTCCACTGAGGTTCGTTGTCTGCGTACTTTTTGCCACCCATCATCGTGAGGTTGCTGGGAACGAGGTGGCGAGTCTTCAACTTCCGTTTGAGCGAGGCCCAGGAGGTCACAAGTCTCCTGAAGGGACCGCATTTGGTGCAGCGTTCCATTCCACTTGAAGATCAGTCTAAAGGGGTGGTCCCAGGAGTACGTCACGCCCTTGTCTCGTAAGAGGGATGTGACCACCTGGAACACCTTTTGTTTCTAGACCGTTATGGAGGAGAGGTCTTGGAAGAGTGCCTCAGAATGTCCTTGATACCGTAAAGGTTGCTTCACTCAGGCTTCTTTTAGGATCTTCTCCTTGAGAGGATAGTCTGGAAGGAAAGCGAGGATGTCGGGAGGGAGGAGCGGAGGCACGCCTCGGTGGGCCCACTCTGTGCGCCCTGTCAATCTGAATATCCTGTTCTGGACCCACACCAAGGATGTCCCTGAAGAGTCCCTGTAGGTATTGTGCAACATCCGCTCCCTCTGCAGACAGTGGCCCCCCCGGACTTGTATGTTGTTTCTTCGTGACCTATTTTCTAGATCTTCGGCATGTGCTTGGAGGTCCACCTGTTGCTCTTTGAGGCAAATGAGCTCTTGCTGGAGGCGGTCTATTTCCTCGCTCCAGGTGTGGTCATTGTCCTCAATGACGGCCAAATGCTCTCCCAGGCCGTCCACGTCATGACGTATCTCCCGCACCTCGCCCGCCACCTCGTGTTTGAGCGCGTGGAAGTCCTCTCTGAGAGAGTTGAAAAGCGACTCGAGAAACGCCTTAGTGATAGGCACCTCTCCCTCCGCGTTGTCCGTCGACTGCTTGGATTGGGAAGGGGAAGAAGGGCCTCTGTCCCCTCTAATAGGTCCTTTTAGGAGCATGTCCGTGAGGGTGCGCTCCCCTTTCTTGCGTGTGGATGCCATGGTGGACTGTCTACCTGGTCCTGCCCGCACCAAGGTCCCTCGGGTACAGCTGTGGAAGCCCCTGGTAGGTGCGATGATTTCTGCCTACGATCTTTGGTCCTCAATTAGAACTTGTGCGTGGTCCCCTGATGTCTGGCGGGAGTTCCAGATGAAGACTCAGTTTCCAATTGGGGGGAGCAGTGATCTGCTCGAGGTATACAAGCATGTGACTACACTCGCCCCTCTCCTTCTTAGCTGCTAACAGCGAGAGCTGCTGACAGCAAGAGAGGCCTTAATGGGGGGGACGGCTTATCTCCGAGAGCACGCCCGGGTGCTGGTGTACTAACCGGCACGATGGCTAGTTCCCGGGGCCCAATGCCCGGGGTTATTCCTGAACAAGAATAAAGCCCCCCGCGCCAGCAGTGAATCTGTAAAGTCTGTTCAGTTCGGAGGACACTCGGCCCCCCGGCAGCTCACCTGGACGTTGCCGCCGGGGCCCCGCCTCAAGCCCACCCCTCTTCTCTCAGTGCCTGTACTCCCGATCCGGTCTACAGCTCACAGGGCAATGAGCCCACCAGCGGTACTTCTCCTCCCGTTGTTCACCCTCTGACTAGTATTGGTTGCTGTGGCACCGGAGGTACTGCCGCAGTGGGAACAATGGAGCAAATTACAGGGCCCAGGAGCGGCTCCTCCCGACCTGCAGCCCTGGCCTCACTATCCCCTCCGGTGGTGAGAGACCGGGCTTTCTATTGGGGTTTGTGCTTCTGACGTTGATTGCACCTCCCTCCTGAAAAACGCAGCCCTCGCTGAGTTTGTCCAGTTCTGGTGATCTCACACCGGGTCTTAGCCGCCACGCCGCGCGCCTGTCCTCGGTGCCATTTTGTGGGGCCGATTGACCTGGCCCGCTGCGCTGTGCCCTCAAAGCAGCTCGCTGGGGTCCCGGCTATTGCTTGCTGTTGTCCGTTTATCCACTTGTGCCGCACTTCGTGTACAGGCAGCGGGGCCCCCATCTAAGCTCCCCGGGGACGACTGCCAAACACCCGAAGCTAGGCCCTGCAGCCTCTGCCTTGATTTTCACATCCCTGGTGCGGGGCTGCGGGCGGCTTCCGCGGTCTCCCCCCGTCCGACAGCTGAGGAGCCGGTGCCACCCCGCTGCTGCATTGATGTCTGCCCAAGTCGCGCCTTGCGCCCACTCCTCCCCTTCACTGTGTCATTCCAGTAGTAGCGGGGGTAGCCCCCATCAGGGACCCAGCAGGCTAGCCTTCAGATGCACGTGGCACGGCTTCAAAGCCCCGGTCTCGATTTTTGTGGCGCTCGGCCCTGGCAGCAGGCATCTCCTCCCTGCCCTCTTGACAGGCGCTTGTGGGGCCGGTCTCTCACCCTCCGCTTCGGTCCCTGCTTACTAGTGGAGTTCAGCCGATTGGGGATCCCTCCTGACCTCCGAGGGCCTCCTCCGCACCGCTAGCTGTCTGATCCCCCGCCACCGTCGAGTAGGCGCCAAAAGCGGCTCCCAACACCGTGAGCACCCCTGTCGAGATCAGTTGAGATCCGGCTCCTAGTGCCTCCGGAGTTGCACCGCTATGTAGCTCTCTGCTTCCGCACCTTCAGGGGCCAAATAATCTGCAGGGGTGGGGACACTTAAGCTGAATTTTGGCTAGGTGAAGGAGTATGGTTCGGGGAGCCTCACAGAGACACGTCCGCCTAGTCCGCCATCTTGGCCACGCCCCCAGAGACTGCATCTTTAAGTAAACAAATACATCTGCAAGTGCGCATGTAACTCAATCAAACTTGAAACAACATGTGTTCTCTTTGAAGGTCATAACTCTCTGACCTATAGACTGCCTACAGCTTACCTTAGGGGTTCTTTATGTTTAATTAAAGGAAAACTTAAGACTTAAGACTTTCCAAGGTGTTCTAAATGTCAATTCAGCGTAAATTGCAGACAGTTGTTCAGGAGAAGCATGCCTTACACACACACACATATATACCACTTGTTACCCTGTCACCCACTAAGCACTTTTGCATATTTGACCCATATTTCGTAGATTTCAAAGATTTTTTGTAATTGGATGAGTGGCATTCTTGTATATAAATTGGTATTCATTTTTAGGAATTTGAACATATATATAAATAAACAATGAATTTGAGAATTGTTGATTGTTGCAAGTAAAAAACAAGCATTCTACAGTAATTAATTTGGTTGAAATTATGTATATCAATGCCCATCCAGGGCTTAATTTTTGTTGATGGAAGAGGGTCATCAATTGCAGTGTAATGTAAATGTAAATGTAAAGAGACAAGGTACACTCCAAGATGGCCGCTCCAAAAGTTAATGAACAGAAGTACATCTTTTATGTTGATTGTGCACAAGGAAATGACGTATTTTGAAGAAATTATGTGAAATTTTATTTTAAAAACCAAGTAACATACTGTGCAGTAACAGTTGGAAGAAGGCACGATGCCGAAACGCGTCTTGTTTTCTGTTTAAAATACGAGATTAAAGTCGTATTTACCTGAACCACGGAGTGCAGTCCATTCTTTTGCCGAAGCAAAGGGAGCTGAGCCAGAATACATATATAAAAAAGTATATATCTATATATATATATTCACTGAAAAAACCATAGGTTTCAGACCAGTTATAGTTAGGAATTAGCATTTAAAAAAACAATGAAATTCACTGAAAAAACCATAGGTTTCACACCAGTTATAGTTAGGAATTAGCATTTAAAAAACCTATTAAATTCACTAAAAAAAACATAGGTTTCACATCAGTTATAGTTAGCTGGATTTTTTCTTACAACCCCATATGATGACCATGGGTTTCAGGCCTTATATAGTATTTGCATTTAAAAAACCATTGAAATTGCTCCTATATAGTAAGTTGTACTATCTATATTTTGCGCACCCGCAATCCGCTGCTGATGATGTCACATATTACATCATTCATGACATGGTCAGTGACATCACTGATGACATCACTGATGACATCTCAAATGACATCACTGATGACATCTCATTTGACATCACTGATGACATCATCCAGTGACTGTGTGTTTCTGTAAAGTTTAAATATGTTTTACATATTGAAGAATGAGTGGATGTATAAGTATCTGGATGAAGGATTTAGTAGGTGCGTGACTGACTGTATGAGTGAGTGATTAAATGTGTCTTACTAAATGCATGGGTTAGTGACTAAACTGTCTGAGTGTGTGCATCAGTATGTCTGTTGTTGTGTAAGCTGCTGCATGTGTTGATCAGTAGCTATATGAGTGGCTATATTGGTTATTGATTGGTTGCCCAAGTATTTGAATGGGAGACTGAGTGTGTGTGTCGGTGGCTGGGAGGAGTGTGACTCTCTGCATAGATGTGTGAGCAGTTGATTCACTAGGTGTATGAGTTCAAGAGTGCATGTGGAAACAGCTTTATGGGCGGTTGACTGTGTGCATGGGTGTGTTGGTGAGTGAATGAATATCTCAGTGCTACATGTGCAAGTAAGTACATATGTAGAAACACAGTGCATGTGAGAGTTGGCATATATAAATGACTATACATGTGAGCCATTGAATGTGCGAGTGGCTATATGTATCATTGTGTACTTGTATCAGTGATTGTATAAGAGAGTAAGTATGTGTTAGTATATGTTTGAATAAGTAAGGTGTTGTGTGTATGACTGTATAGTTGAAGAAATGGAAGTGTGATTGATTCTTTGCATGACTGACTAGGTGTGTGAGTAACTCCATGGATGAGTGGCAGTGTGTGAGTGTCTGTATAGGTGTATGAGTGCATATGATAGTGTTGTATTGATGAGTGACTGTATGTATGAGTGATTCTATGGGTGATTGAGTGAATGTGTGTGTAGACCTAGGAATCAGTGAGTGAGTATGTAGTAACTGGTATTGGTGTGTCAATGGTTTCAAGAATGGTAGTCTGTATTTAACACTGGGTGTATCAAAGGTTATATTAGAGTGTGAGGAGGTGCATCGTAGTATCACATGAATGATATCATCAGTGATGTGATCAGTGATGTCAAATGAGATGTCATTAGTGATGTCATCAGTGATGTCATCAGTGATGTCATTTGAGATGTCATCAGTGATGTCTCTGACCATGTCATGAATGATGTACTATGTGACATCATCAGCAGTAGATTGCGGGTGCGCGAAATATAGTTAGTACAACTAACTATATAGGAGCAATTTCAATGGTTTTTTAAATGCTAATTCCTAACTAAAAGAGGCCTGAAACTTATGGTTTTTTAAGTGAATTTGCAAGGTTTTTAAAATGCTAATTCCTAACTATATAAGGCCTGAAACCTATGTTTTTTAAGTGAATTTGCAAGTTTTTTTAAATGCTAATTCCTAACTATATAAGTCCTGAAACCTATGGTTTTTTAAGTGAATTTGCAAGGTTTTTTAAATGCTAATTCCTAACTATATAAGGCTTGAAACCTATGGTTTTGTCAGTGAATTTGCAAGGTTTTTTAAATGCTAATTCCTAACTATATCAGGCGTGAAACCTATATTTTTTTTCAATAAATTTCAAAGGTTTTGTAAATGCTAATTCCATTAGCGGATAACGTTTATATATGTTATTATCCTTCTGGGACCACCTGAGAAGCCATCTTGTTTCTCAGGAGAAGTGAGGCACAAGAGAGCACAAAACAAGAGTGGGGTACGTGATATTTTTTTTTGCCCTTGGGGGTCCTTTTGGGACCCCCTGAGAAGGGCTAGAGGGTTGGGGGGTCTCTACCCTGCCCCCTTTTCGTGTTTTCCACTCTTGTTTTGGGCTCTCTTGTGCCTCAGTTCTCCTGAAAAACAAGATGGTGGCCAACACTTCCTGGTTTGGACAGTTTGGAATGTTGACAGTCGACTGGTTTTTTAAGTGAATTTGCAAGGTTTTTTAAATGCTAATTCCTAACTATATAAGTCCTGAAACCTATGGTTTTTTAAGGGAATTTGCAAGGTTTTTTAAATGCGAATTCCTAACTATATAAGGCTTGAAACCTATGTTTCTTTTAGTGAATTTGCAAGGTTTTTTAAATGCTAATTCCTAACTATATAAGTCCTGAAACCTATGGTTTTTTAAGTCTATATATATATATATATATATATATATATATATGAACAAGAAAGATCCCAACTGCTTCTGGTAGCAGTTCAAATGGGCGCAGACCTCCACTCCACCGGCTGGATATCTTATGTTAAATCACCAAGCCATCACGCCAAGTAAGGTGCCAGCAGTGCATATTTAATCAGCAAAAGTCAAAGAGCAAGTGCCCTCCCTGACGCGTTTCGCTCCGCGGACGGAGCTTGGTCACATGACGCGTCAGGAGTAGGCAGTGAAATAAATGGTAGTTAAAAGCCCAAGCGCCTAAAGAAAGAGGACGCATGGGTTTACAACAAAGCAGACAAGCATTAACTGAACATCGTATCGGCCATACATGCTCAAACATAAAGTGTATGAACACAGAGACAAAAATCAAAGCATAGTGCTTGAATACAAGGAAAAAGGCCAGGTGTTAAAAAGTGCCAACAATCAAATACAAAACGAATCAATTATGATAGATAGTTTACCATAACCACCTCGTTAATCACGATAGAAAACCACAGCATATATATTATTCCTGTATGATCTCCCATAATTTCAACAGAGAGAATACCAGAGGAAAATAAGTATCTATTGCTAGTGCAAAATGTGGTTTCCATAAACATTCAAAACCATAGGCCTAATCAAAATTATATACAACCCACTGTCTCAAAAATGCTTGAAAGCTAAAGTGCAAAGACAGACCATATAATCAGATGTTAGATACATGGAATAAAATTAGGCAATAGGAAACTCATGTGAAAACCTGCAAAAAAAAAATATATATATATGTACCACTAAGCAGCAATAAATATTCATCCAGAAAATTTTACATCACGGACAAAAAGTATATATATATATACATATATCATAATCAAAGGGAACATAACTCATTGTTCATGGTTAAGAAAAGAAACATCTGTTACAGAAAGTGATGTAATTCATCAAAGGCATTTAACCCGTTAGGAGATCTGTTATCAAGCAATAGAATAAAGAATGCTTCTCTTTGGCACAGAAGTTTCTCACGATCACCACCTCTACCTGGATTAGCTACAGAACACAACAAAGTGTATTTCAAATCTTTCAATTTTTTGTTGTGAACTGCTTTAAAGTGGCGAGCCACCGGATAATTCATGTCTGAGTTGACTATGGCCCGGATGTGTTGCAAAATTCGTTGGTTAGCTTGCAACTTAGTGCTTCCAATGTAAGAGAGTGAACATGTGCAAGTGAGTTGATAGACTACATAGTCACTGCGACATGTCAGATGTTCTTTTATCGGAATGGCTCTCTCATTGAAGGCAGATGTATAATGCGTGCCGTTAACCGCAAAGGTGCAGGCACGGCACGAAGTGCACCTGTAAAAACCAGGTTTGTTAAGCCAAGTGGTTTAGGGTGGATGCTCAGGCTGGGTTCTATCTAAAGAGTCTTTCATAGAAG
The DNA here is from genome assembly GCF_964263255.1 of Lissotriton vulgaris. Taxonomy (NCBI): domain Eukaryota; kingdom Metazoa; phylum Chordata; class Amphibia; order Caudata; family Salamandridae; genus Lissotriton; species Lissotriton vulgaris. Next base: position 245,249,279 of record NC_141698.1, read on the forward strand.
GAGCCCTCCTAAAAGTGATGGCCGGTGATTTAGGCAAGAATGGACCAAGAATCACATCCGTTAATACTATAGGCCACTCAGATCTGATGATCTTACTAAGCTTAGAGGTCTGGGAACAATAAGTGGTGATAAACCGAGCAGTGCCCAAACTAGCCGGATCAGAAATCTTTTTGGTTTTAGGGGTCAAAAGTGTCTCACGTGGACGAGCTAGTGCCTTAGTTAGAGCCCGATCTAAAACAGCTCGATTATAACCTCGTCGGAGGAATCTTTCCCTGGATTCCAATAGGCACTGTTGGGTGGTATCTGGGCTGCTGCAAATGCGTTTGATACGAATGAACTCTCCTAAAGGTATGCTGTTTATGGTGTGTGGGGGATGGGCACTGCGGGCATGCAGGATGGAATTGCCCGCAGTGCTTTTCCTGTGGAGTTTTGTCTGAATAGTATTATGCTCAATGTAAACCAGGACGTCCAGAAATTCAGCAGAGTTAAGTGTAATATTGGCAGTGAATTTTAGGTTCCTATTGTTTACATTGATTTCATTGACAAACAAAGCTGCTTGTTCTTGTGATCCCTTCCAGACGATAAAGATATCGTCAATGAATCTCCAATAATGAACAAGGTGAGGAAGCCAACGTGAGTGAGTGACCCCCAGAACATGCTCCTCCCACCAGCCAACATGAAGACATGAGTAGCTGGGGGAGAAGCATGAACCCATGGCCACCCCGCGTTCCTGATGGTAAAAATCCTTGTCAAATTGGAAATAGTTGTTAAAGAGGCAGATACGGATCATATCAAGTAACATAAGATTTTGATCTCTCATGGTAGCCTCTCGTGAATCTAAGAAGTACTGAACAGCTTCCAGACCCTGCAAAAGGTTGATGCTGGTGTAAAGTGCCTCAATATCCATCACCAGGAAACATAAATCAGGACCCCACGTGATTTGACTAATCTTAACCAAAAAGTCAGTGGTATCTTTAAGAAAAGAAGGGAGAAAAATCATATGGGGTTGTAAGAAAAAATCCACATATTTCGAAATGTTTTCATTCATACTGCCTTGGGCTGAAATGATGGGACGACCTGGGACCGGGACAGTGCACTTGTGAATCTTGGGTAAAAGATAGAACAAAGGTGTGATAGGATGTGATACATTAAGAAATTTTGTTTCATCTTTGGTAAGTAAGCCACGTCTATACCAGAGATTGATGTCTTTTCTGGTTTTTTCGTGGCTATTTAGCATCACAAATTTGGTAGTTTTGGTATAGCAAAGGGGGTCACCTAATTGATGGGCTGCCTCAGATACATAATCAATTTTGGCCCACAATACTGTGTTCCCCCCCTTGTCCGCACTCTTCACTATCACCTGATTATTACCCTGGATTTTTTTAACAAGTTTGGTGTATTGCACATTTTTAAAGTCACATTGTTTTTTCTTTCCCAGTACCGACTTATTGAGTGTCTTAAGTTCTGTAATAATCCTGTCACTAAAGACATCAACAGCGTCTTTAGGCATCAAAGGCAGGAAAGTGGATTTGCCCCGAAAAGCTGTGGGAATATATATATATATATATATATATATATATATATATATATATACATATATATATATATATATATACATAAGGGGACGTAAGGAGGCATCGTTCATTTTGAAAACTGTGTCTAGGGCCTCTTCTGCGCAATCCTGCATCCCGCACGACCACTGGACTTGGATATTCCATCCCACCACTCACCTGGAAGCAAACTGTTGCATTCTGGGGTTTGCAGTTCAGGACTACGCCAAGAACTGCATCAGGTGGATCCTTGAAATCGGGGGCGGGGCCTGAGTCACATGGCTTCATTAGGCAGCAGGACACTCAGTGTGAGCGTAGATGGGAGCCTCGTGGACACTTATGGAGCTGAAGAAGGCCATGACTGCTGAAATGCATTCGCCGGTTTCATCTGAATAAAGTGCTTCCTTGCTGTCCTCAATGGTGGCCTCTGCTCTTTTCAAGTGAAGGAGGTGTTTGGACATTGGTATGCGTACAGGCCAGAGACGCATTTGGAGTCCCCCGCTTTGAAAAGTTGGCCCGGGCACTTCTGGCTCAGCTTCAGCTTTTTTTGGACACCAAGGTATTGGTACTGCCTGGGCCCGCCAACAAGTTCAGGATCTGGAGTAGTGGTGACGTGGATATGTATCCCCGTCCTGGGCGGCGTGCACTGACACAGCGGCCCCCGTGTATATTTGGACCTGGGCTTCGGGGTTAAAGCGGTCTGGGGACGTAAGGAGGCATCGTTCATTTTGAAAACTGTGTCTGGGGCCTCTTCTGCGCAATCCTGCATCCCGCACGACCACTGGACTTGGATATTCCATCCCACCACTCACCTGGAAGCAAACTGTTGCATTCTGGGGTTTGCAGTTCAGGACTACGCCAAGAACTGCATCAGGTGGATCCTTGAAATCGGGGGCAGGGCCTGAGTCACATGGCTTCATTAGGCAGCAGGACACTCAGGGTGAGCGTAGATGGGAGCCTCGTGGACACTTATGGCGCTGAAGAAGGCAATGACTGCCGAAATGCATTCGCCGGTTTCATCTGAATAAAGTGCTTCCTTACTGTCCTCAATGGTGGCCTCTGCTCTTTTCAAGTGAAGGAGGTGTTTGGACATTGGTATGCGTACAGGCCAGAGACGCATTTGGAGTCCACCGCTTTGAAAAGTTGGCCCGGGCACCTCTGGCTCAGCTTCGGCTTTTTTTGGACACCAAGGTATTGGTACTGCCTGGGCCCGCCAACAAGTTCAGGATCTGGAGTAGCGGTGACGTGGATATGTATCCCCGTCCTGGGCGGCGTGCACTGACACAGCGGCCCCTGTGTATATTTGGACCTGGGCTTCGGGGTTAAAGCGGTCTGGGGACGTAAGGAGGCATCGTTCATTTTGAAAACTGTGTCTGGGGCCTCTTCTGCGCATTCCTGCATCCCGCACGACCACTGGACTTGGATATTCCATCCCACCACTCACCTGGAAGCAAACTGTTGCATTCTGGGGTTTGCAGTTCAGGACTACGCCAAGAACTGCATCAGGTGGATCCTTGAAATCAGGGGCGGGGCCTGAGTCACATGGCTTCATTAGGCAGCAGGACACTCAGTGTGAGCCTAGATGGGAGCCTCGTGGACACTTATGGCGCTGAAGAAGGCAATGACTGCCGAAATGCATTCGCCGGTTTCATCTGAATAAAGTGCTTCCTTACTGTCCTCAATGGTGGCCTCTGCTCTTTCAAAGTGAAGGAGATGTTTGGACATATATATATACATACATATATATATTATGGTAACAGTGAGTACCAGAAACTGATTAGCAAAATGAAATCAGATGGAAATATCATTGTCAGACAATCGGACAAGGGGGGCAACATTGTGCTCTGGCCCAGATCATTATAGCTCAATGACCCGAACTGCTACAAACATTGTGACCTTAATGCACTGAGGAAGGCACAATCGGACTTCCACTCTCTCCTAATGGGATGGCGATCCAGCGGACTTATCAGCATGGATGAGTTGAAGTGCTTAAAGAACGATCATCCTGTAACCCCCGTATTGTACCTGATCCCGAAGGTGCACAAGGATGCGACCAAGCCGCCAGGTAGACCCATCATATCGGCGTGCGGTGGGTTGTTGGAAAAAGCCACCGTGTACACTGATTTGTTCCTCCAAGAGCATGTTTTGTCACTTGAATCATATATTCAAGACTCAAGTGACTTGATGAGGAAATTGGATGAGTTGGAGTGGAATGATGACTTTTGGTTGATTACGCTAGATGTGTCATCGTTATACACAAGTATAGTGCATGCAGATGGGTTAAGGGCTGTTGAGTTCTTTTTGGGTAGGAGACCCATAGAATTAGTGGAGCACAACAAAATGTTGCTAACTATGATCAGTTTTTGTCTGCACCATAATTATTTCATGTTCCTAAATCGATACTACCAACAAGTCAGGGGTGTTGCCATGGGGGCCTGTTTCTCTCCCAGTTACGCCTGTCTTCACATGGGGTACTGGGAGAGACAGGTCCTCAGAGGCATCCACCATGAGATCTGTACCCGTCATATCATCAGATGGTACAGGTATATCGATGATATTCTGATGGTTTGGCACGGAACATATGAAGAAGCAGTTAATTTCATTGAGGTTTTGAATTCTAACTCATTCAACCTGTCTTTCACGTCTCACATCAGTCAGCAGGTAGCACACTTTCTTGACGTTACATTGGAGGTCAGTCAGGGTAGGCTTGAAACCAAGCTTTATAGGAAGCCCACAGCGGGCAACACCATTTTGCATGCGGGAAGTCATCACCCCCCACATTTGATTAGAAGCATCCCCTATGGGGAGATGCTTAGAATCCGTAGGGTGTGCAGTACGGACTCCCACTGCAAAACTGCGCAAGCAGCCAGCAAACAAAGGTTCCTTGCCCGCGGATATAGAGAGCAATTAATTGACACAGCTATTAGAAAAGCTAATGCCCTATCACGCACTCAAGCACTGACCCACAGGAAAGTACTAAAAAACACCGATGCTAGCACTGAGCAGCCTATCAGGCTCATTTGGACCTACAGTAGCCAGCACGGGGCACTTAGAAAGATCGTCAACCAATACTGGAATCTGATTAAATTAGATCCAGTTATTGGTGAACACATGCCTAACAAACCAGCCATTACTTACAGGAAGGCGTTCGCTCTACAGGATGCACTAGTTAAATCTAGTCCTGAGGTAATACCCCCAAAAAATTGGCTAGCTGCCAGTCGGGGGTTTAGGAAGTGTTCCAGCTGTAAAGCTTGCTCTCAGGGGCTCAACAAAACTGAGTTCCTTACAGCACTCTCTGCAGTGCCCCGTAAAATCAATAAGCAACTCACGTGCAAGTCGGAGTATGTGGTGTATGTGCTGGAGTGCCCCTGTGGCCTGCAATATATTGGTAGTACCAAATTGCAGGTCCACAAAAGGGTACACCAGCATATTAGAGCAATCAACACTAATGACGCCACCTACCCTGTCGCACAACATTTTAAGGAGTTCCATGGTAACAACAGTAGTCTCCTTAAATATTATGCTATTGACTCAGTAGGTCCTTTGAGGAGAGGTGGCAACCAGGATGGGATCTTAAGGGCACTTGAGACCAGATATATCCTGGAGATGGACAGCAAGAGTCCGAATGGCCTCAATTCCACGGAGGATTTTTACACTTGTTTGTAGGAAACTTAACACCTGAAATCCTCTTGCTGTACCGTTACCACTTCTTCGCCTTCATGGTGTTGGCCATCTGAAGTAATAGTTACCTGACTTGGCCATCAATGTTTGGTCTTTTGGCAATCAAATATGACTATACAAGGTAAAAAACACTAGGTCATAAGAATAATGTCGATTTAAATGTTTGCTGTGTTCCTCAGAAGCCTCATGTAACCAATTTTAAGCTTATTTTCTGAAAAAAAGATTCAAATTGTTTTTTAACTGCACTTGTTTATTTAGCATATACAACAGCGATGGTTTTGTGGTTTGATCACGTATAAACATTTAATATAGAAAAGGTATGGGGAGGTGTTAAAATACACGCATAAATGTGCCCTGTATATCCGACTATGATACTACTACACCGCATCCAAGTAGTTAGATGGTAGTAGTTGGAAGGTTTCGATATGTATATAGATGTAAATATATGAATTTTGGTGTATATATTTTATATACGAGGGACCGTTTGGTATATTGTGCATTGATTTATTGTTGCATCTCAGGCATTTATGCCGTTAGCCTCAAGACATTTAATCCCAATGAAATTTTGATTGAGGATTTTCTCTTTGCACACTTTGTAAATATATGAACTTTCTAATGAATTTTGTACATACCTTGCGTGCCCATGGATTAACTTAAATAACCCAGTCGAATTGTCGGATATTTCAAATGTATTCATACAGTTATCAATGTGTAGGGCAATTGCGTTAACACACATGGTTCCCCGCCCCTGCAATTGCAAACAAACCAGCTTTCAATGCAGTTAAACACTCCCACTGCTTCAAATGTAACCAATCAAATGTGTCCGTCGCTGTGGTATGAGCACTTTAAATTTCTTGCAACTCTCTCAGTGCGTCATGTGACCAAGGCCTCTGTGTAGGCCGAAACGTTATGCTGTCGTGGTGTGCTGAGGAATAAAGAAACTCACCTGCACTCTGGGTCTTCCGTGTTTTTTCCCGTTTGATGGTCAAGAATCTGAGTCTATCGCAGAAAAAGCGCAAGTGCGGAAATATATATATATATATATATATACGCAAAGCAGTACTCCTTCCGAACAGTTGGCACCCATGGGCAGTGTCACACACGCCACCGGAGCAAGCTGGCAAAATCCTACAGAGAAGTCACCAAGTACGTGTGCTCTCAGATTAAAGTAAACACCATCCAAATTGATATGCAGCTGGGTTTATTGCACCACAATACGTTTCAACTGCATCTGCAGCGTTGATCATGTGAATGAGCGCACAAAAAAAAAGCGCCATCTTATAACATCAGACCTACCAGAGGTAGGACATAATTGTACAAGTGCGGTTGCCATATTGGAGTGTGTGTAATTAAATCATAGTGCAGATGCGATCCAGAAAACTGTGACTGTAAATATCTCTGTACACATAAATTAAACACATGTGTGGTTTTAACAAAATAATATAGTAGCAAGTAGGCATGATAATAGCGAAAATCACGGTAACTCTGAAAAAGGTTGCCCGAACCCGTGCTGCAACGCCTGTGGGTAAGTACACACGAAGCAAGACAGTCCGTGCTACTCATGTGTTCCCTGAATAGCGCATGAAGTGCTCAGTAAGCATCAAAGGTAAACCACTTATAGGTATACACAGTGGTCAAAATCTGTGCTACTCGTGTGTTCCTTAAATAGCGCATGAAGTGCTTTATAAGCATCAAAAGTAAACCACATGTGGGTATACACAGTGGTCAAAGTTGGCAAAGTGCCCCTGTTGTGGGGCAACAGTCACAAATGCCCAGACACCCCAAATCAATAAATCGCCAGGTGCCAGTAGCGGGGGTGTAATCACCTCTGACACACCTCAAAACTGGCCCGATCCATAAGGAAGAGGTACTCCCTTGTGTCAGGGTGATGTAATGAAGCTTGGAGCTTTTTTTATAAGGAGTGCCCTCCGGCTGTGAAAGTCGAACAGGAACGGAGTTTGCGATAGAAGGGCCACCGTGTGGGGCCCGCCTCAACTTGGGGAATGTACTTTTTCAGTTGCTAGGATAATAATAATAATAAAGAAATGTATAAAGCGCATGGTTACGCCATCTCGGCGTGTCCCTGCGCTAAGTGAGAGAGAGGACAGGCACGCCTCAGCGGGCCAGATCGTACTAGGCAGTGAACAAGTATATTTTAAGCAGCTTTCTAAATTTAGCTTCCGAGCTTTCTAGCCTAAGTGATAAAGGGAGTTTGTTCCAGTTCTGAGCTGCCAGGACCTGGAAGGAACGACCTCCCATTTTTGCCTTCTTTACCTTTAGGATTACCAGCTGGCCAGTCCCGCTTGATCTAAGGGACCTTCTTGGGACATACCTGGTGACCAAGTCTCTCCGATATGTTGGGCCAGCATTCTAAGAGATACGATGACAAGTAAGTAGCGTCCTAAACATAACTCTTTTCTTAACTGGGAGCCAGTGCAATGAGTCCAGGGCTTTTTTTGTGGCCGCCCTCCTAGGCTGCATAAGAGCCAGCCGAGCGGCAGCATTCTGTAGCACCTGTAACCTCCCTTAGCCGTGGCTCCCAGATAGAGTATGTTCCCGTAGTCAAGACGCAATGTAATGAGAGCATGTATCCTCGTTTTCCTAGCCCCTAATGAGAGGAGATCCAATGTTTTCCGCAATTTTTTTAATAATCCAAAACATTTCCCAACTACGCGTCGGATATGTCCGTCATAGGAGAGAGTGGAGTCCACCCAAATCCCCACATTTTTTACCTCGGTAGCAGGTGAAGGGGTAGGGCCCAGACTCGGAGGCCACGATTCCGAAGTCCAGCTTGAGGTGTCACCACCCACCACCAGCACCTTGGTCTTGCTGATGTTCAATTTTAGGCATTTCTTATCCATCCAGGAGGCAAGCTCCTGCATGCATGCTCTGAAATTGGATGCCGCAGCCTTTGGTGGCTGGGATAGGGAAATCAGCGGTTGGGTATCGTCAGCATAGGAAACTACATCTACTCCAAAGGCCTGTACTATCTCCGCCAAAGGGGACATGTATAGATTGAACAGGGTGGGGCTAAGGGCAGAGCACTGAGGTACTCCCTGCTCCAGTTTAATATCATCGGAGTAGTGTGCACCTTGTCTGACCTGGAAACTGCACTCTAGTAAAAAAAGATTTTAGCCACTTCAGGGCCGGACCTGAGACACCGCCTCTGTTCAGGCACTGTAGCAAGGTGTAATGTTCCACAGTGTCGAACGCAGCAACGAGATCTAACATAATCAGTGCCATGGTGTGTCCCGCATCGGCTCCCTGTCTGATGGTTTCCGTGGCCCGTAGTAGGGCAGTTTCCGTAGAATGGCCCGCCCGAAATCCCGATTGAGAGGGATGTAGGAGACTAGCATCTTTCAAATGAGTCATAAGTTGTTGATTGGCCACCTTCTCTGCTACCTTAGCCAGAAATGGCAAAAGCGAGATGGGTCGCAGATTTTCTAGTGTATCATGACTGACATTCGGTTTCTTCATATTTGGAGGAACAATAGCTCGTTTCCAATTAACTGGCAGCGTGTGTAAGGTAAATGAAGTATCTAACGCATGTCTGATGAACGGCTCAAGAATATCCAGGCTTTCCCCATGACCTTAGGTGGAGCAGGGTCTCTGGGAGAGACGGATTTTACCCTAAGGTAGATGCTCCTTAGGAGCTCAGGAGGGGGGACCGTAAAGTTTTTCAATCTCAGCCCTGTCTTACTATCTCCCAACTGTTCTTCAAAATCAGCCGACTAGTTACATTTCCTGAGAAGGATGAGTAAATATTCCTCACCTGCAGAGATAAGTAATTTGCCACCCGATTGCACTCTTCCACAGAGCTCTTGCTTGGTACAGTCGTACTAGCCAGGGAGGATATTTCCTTATAAATTTTAAAAAGTTCTGTTGTGGAATTCTCAGCCCGCCCAATTCTGGCCGTATAATTCCTGGCTTTAGCCCGTCTTAACAAGCTTTGATACTTCCTCTGTTCCTCCCTATATAGCAGTCTATCCTGGGTCCGAAATACTTTCTCCACTGCCTCTCCAACCGTTTGCAGTCTGCTTTAACCTGCTGTAAGGTGGGGGTAAACCAAGGAGTGGGTTTATGCCCTCTGTCCCTAACTTTATTCAGGAGTAACAGTGTCACCTTGTTGAGGGTGTTAGAAATACGCCTCTACAGATTCTTACAAGCAGTTTCACTGTCAAAGCCTCCTGGAGGGCCACCCACACTCAGTTCTCTATTAAAGTTGTCCTGTACAAAGTTTTTCCACTTTCTACACGGACAGCTACTCATTACCCCCTTCAGACTCTCACTCGCGGGCATATCTATTACAAAAGGCACCAGAAAATGGTCTGACCATTGAACAGGGAGCGGAGTCAAGACCTCTACTTTCTCCCAGCTAGCAAACACCGGATCAAGTAGGTGTCCTTGCTGGTGTGTGGGGGAGCAAGATTTCAGGTCCAGATGCAATGTCTGCAGATCCTGGCGTAACTCAGCTGCCTCCTTGAGCATGGGGTCCTCAAAATGAAGATTTAAGTCGCCTAAAACCAGGAGTTTGTCACGTCTTATAGCTAGATGGGCAATGCCCTCAAGCAGACTCTGTCGGAAATGGCCTGAGGGTCCTGGAGGCCTAAAGATCAGGATACCTGTCACCGAAAGATTCAGGTCTAACTTCAGTGTGAAGCGGCCAGCCTCACTATCACACACTGAAATAGGTTCCATGGTGCATTCAAGGGGAGACATAATGATCACTGCTATCCCTCCACCTCTACCAACTGCTCTATCAATTCTAGTTATGGTGTAGCCGGGGCAAGTGCATCTATGATATCTGGATCAGAGTTAGCCCCCAGCCAGGTCTCAGTGAGGAACAGGAGGTCGAGCTTGGCATCTACAAGCAGTTCTGAGATTTCAATGTTATGTTTGCCAAGGGATCTGCAATTTAGTAAGCCGCCAGTGAGAGGCCCTCTTCCCACCTGACGAGTGTGATCCAAACTCCAAATAAAAGAGCAGTGATGACACAAGCTAACTTGAGTGGCCAACATGCTATGTCTACAGGCATCCTTCATGGGGGGCAAAGATTCACCAATTCCGCCCTGCCATATTGGATTATCACCTCAGGTTGGCCAGGGGTTCTGGCCCCGGCCCCCATACGGCCACGGATTTGCAGAGGAATTTTCTGCAGCACTTCGACTTTATTTTTTAAAGGCAAACGAAGAAAATGCATGGTAACTCAGTGGTTGTGCGACTCTACTTGTACACCGTGACCGAGGTATGGAACTATCTGTGTAAAAGCATGTGTTGCATTCAGTACCATGTGTATTAAGTGTGGTTTTACCAACACCGAGTTTGAAAACCAGTATGAAAGTAAAGGGCAGTTGTGAAGCATTTTGGGAATTGTAGTCCCGTATGATGTGATTAAAGAGCAAAAAGAATATACAACCAAGGAAAACCGTGATGATAATGCCACTTGGGGGTTAAAAGGTAACCTAAAACAAGAATCTGTACTAACCTTTGTTGTACTGTGGAAATACGTTAAAATTACGTAAAAGAAATCATGATGAAACTGTCCCTTTAAACTGGAAGAAATTGACGTGGTCCCTTTTCAATGTCTTAATTAGTTACGTTATTCAAATCTAGCGAACCCAATGACACTGCAGCAAGAGGCATTTGAGGAAGAGTCGCTGGACTCGAAACACGTCATGCCTGTCAGTCTTTTAATAAAGGAATCTTTCAAGCACTGTTGGTGTGGTCCGTATAGAGTTGCTGATGGAACGTGTGTTTTCTTATATATATACACACACATTATCACATTATCAATGACTAAATTTTTAACATACCTCTCAAATTCAAATCTCTTAGTTGTTGGTCAACTTTTAACTCAATTTTGCTACAAATATCTTCTCACATAAAAATATAAGTACCACTCTCTGTAAGGATGGACCAGCATTGGCTATTTTTTCTTCTTTTTTTCCACTGATACTGATATGGTTAGCAAGTCAAAAACTTCCCTTAATGTTTTTGCCATTCTTATACTAGTTTTCATTGTTCAGTTTTTGAACCCCTTGGCCGCGGCGGACAATCCGCTGAGGTGCTGCCGGATTTGATGGGTGCGCAGATCAGACGGCCAGGCTGTCCGATGCACACGCCCACTGTGACGTCGATGGCCAGGGCCGTCCGATGCATGGAAGGGGTTAACCCTTTATTAGTACCCTGATAAGAAGCCAAATCTGGTAGTGTTTGTGGGTGTATTTGCAAATCTGTCGACAAGCCCAGCATGGCCCCCTGTGCAACTTTGCAATGGAGTCACAAATCCACATGGAGTCTGTTAAAGTATTTTGAATTATAGTGCTATCCTTTTTCAACTGCATTTCAGATCCTATCATAATACTAAATTAGAAAATGCTATTTAAAAATGTATATTCTAACTGTAAAGTACTCTGCTTTCTTGTTCCAAAGTACAATGTATTTGGAACCCTTCTCCCACACTTTTATTTACCTCAGTTCCCATAGCAACCTCCTTTGAAACACTCTACTGTACCAGTGAGTCAAAAGTTCACAGCGCTTTCTAACAGGAGCATAGAAGCTTTAAGTTGAACTGTAGCAGATGCGGTTGACTGCTTGAAAATTTAAGCATTTCCACAATAGCTTACCTTCTCTTAATTTATCCAGAGCCAATTACAGATCTACTTACTTTAACTAATAAACCACTACTTATTTTTAGCTACCAAATTATTTACACCACCAAATCAAATATGTAGTTTTCTTAAACCAGATCTACTCTTTCTTTTAAACTTTTTTCATTCTACCAACTGTCACATTTAGCTGTAGCATTTTTTTTGTGTGTTACCGCTCCTTCCTTCAAAATGATTAGAGTATGAAGTGTGGGCCACAGGTATGTTTTATGGTCCCGAGAGTGTGCTAGAAAGCGTGGCATTGACAAGGACTTGGGTTTGCCTAATGTGGACATTACTTTAATTGACCAGATAGTATTAAAGTGGCAGCAATTGCTGCCTTGGGTTGAAAGCTAGGCAGAGTGCCAACATCCAGACCTTGTGACCGTGCATGGTGGTGACAATGACCAAGGCAATCTCACTGGTAGGATTGGAAATCGCAATGAAGAAGACCTTTGGCCAATTAATGGCACATTTCCCTTGCACTGATTTGGTGTACTCCAACATTTGCCGAAGGCAGTAATGGAGATGGTCAGATTAATTCTGTCCACAAATAGACAAAGCCAAGAAACATGTTATTAAAACTGTTTCAGCATTCCTTAGAGACCACAACATGGGTTCCATCTACAACAACAACTTGCTCTTTGACATGGACCATGCATATAGAAGTGATGGAGTACATTTCTCTGCGAAAGGCAACAGGATATTTGTTAACAACTTGAAAGACTGCATCTTGTTTTGTGTAGTTATCATCTCTAAACAATAAACTTAAAGGCTCTTCTAAGAGCCACCCTTATTACAGAAACTAAATATTTTTCATTTTAAAACCTTTCTTTAAAAAAATATGAGTTGCACCTTCATCGCAGATCCAGAAAGCAAAAGCCCACATTTAATGGACATGAGCACATTTAATATTGATCACTCACAGTTTAACTCTATGCATGTGTTTCTGTGAGTACTTAAATCACTTTCTGAGTGGGTGTGTCAGTAGGTGCATGAGTCTCTGAGGGGGTCTGTGAGTGGGTGCATGAGTGTCTCAGTGGGTCTGTGAGTGGGTGTGTGAGTCTCTAAGTTGATCTCTGAGCGAATGCGTGAATCCGGGAGTTGGTCTGTGACAGGGTGCATGAATGCCTGAGTGGGCCTGGGAGTGGATGTGTGAGTACCTGAGTGGGTCTGTGAATTGGTATGTGTGTCTGAGTGGCTCTGTAAGTGGGTGTGCAAGCCTTTCAGTGGGTGAGTCACTGGGTGCATAAGTGCCTGAGTGGGTCTGTAAGTTGGTGCAAGAGTTAGTGAGTCTGTGAGTGGGTGCATGAGTGCTTGAATAGGTCTGTCAGTGAATGTGTGAGTGCCTGAGTCTATCTGTGAGTGGATGCATAAGTCCCAGAGTGGGTCTGTGAGTGGATTAAGGACTCTCTGCGTAGGTCTATGAGTCGGTACATGAGTGTGTCAGTAGTCTGTGAGTGGGTGTGTATGTCCTTAAGTGGGTCTGTGAGTGGGTAGCTGAGTGGGTCTGTGAGTGTGTGCATAAGTGTTTGAGTGGATCTGTGAGTAGGTGCATGAGTGCCTGAACGAGTTGGTCAGTGTGGGTGTGAATGTCTGAGTCATTCCGTGAGTAGGTACATTAGTCTCTGAGTGGGTCTGTGACTGGATGCATGACTCTCTGAGTGAGTTTGTTAGTGGGTGATGAGTGTGTCAGTAGGTCTGTGAGTGGGTGTGAGAGTCTGTAAGTGGTTCTGTGAGTGGGTGCATGAGTGCCTGAGTTGGTCTATGAGTGTCTGTGAGTGGGTGCATGAGTGTCTGGGTAGGTCTGTGAGTGGATGCCGGAGCCTCTGACTAAGTGAGTGAGTGGAAGTGGGTGTGTCCGAGGGGGTCTGTGAGTGGGCGTGTAAGTCTTTGAGTGGGCCTGTGAGTACATGCATTAGTATACAAGTGAGTGTGAATATATAAAAAAAAATTGGCAAGGTTCGGGACTCCCGCGCAACATTTCACCAGGGGCCCCACTCTGAGTGTCGTGATGAGTCTGCGACTCCAATCATGGGGGAAAAACAATTTGGACCATTTTCTTACTCATAACAGGTCCCTTAGAGACCCCTACAACGCACCCATGGGCTCAGGGTACCCCTACCCTGAACTCTTCTATACTTTCCAATCTTTATGTTTATCCCCCTGGGCATGGTCCTGGTTACAAAATGGTGGCCACAACTTTCTCCACAGGTAGTGCCAGCCAATCACAGCACTTCTCCTGGCATGAGGGTTCCCAAAGGTTCATACAGGCTTCATGAAGGAGTCGTGTTCCCAGATATCCAAATTTGATTTCTGTGAATTTTGATGTGATTGTGTTCAGCAGTTCAGGCTGTAGTAGTGTCTAAAATTCCCCTGGGATTTAGATTGGGAAATGTTCTTTTTTTAACCCCTGCTTGAAGGATCACCCAAAACCTTACACTCACAACAAGACTCATCTTGACACTTTTTTGGGGAAAATTTTGTGAACATTCGTCAAACACTTTTCCAATTGGAAAGTAGGTCCTAACTATAACTACCTACTGGCAACTGCCAGTAGGAGATATATATATATATATATATATATATATATATATATATATATATATATATATATATATATATATATATATATATATATATATATATATATATGTTAAACAAAAGCGGTTCCACAGTTAATGTAGAATGGATCCCACAGCACTCTGGTATAGTTTTATGTTGCTTCTTTTATTAAAGCAGAGGCACAAACGTCAATGTATTTTGATGCTTACAAGCACCTTGGTCATATAGGTATATACTATATTGGTATTTATATAAAAACTTTGCAGTTATGCTGGCTTTCTTCCTAACCACAGGTGGTGTGTAAGGAGAGGTGCTAACTGCTAGCACTTTTAAATGACCACAACCTCTCTCACATTCACGAGAGCCAGCACTTGAAGACTTGGAAATATCCACTTATTTAATGCACTGCGCAACATAGTAAAGTTCCACTTTAAAATGCATCAGGCAGCAAAAATATCCAACTTAAGTAAGAGACAGGTTTCAGCTGAACCTCAGCCTTTCTCAATCTTGATAAACTGCCTATTAGGTTGGTCATTATATACTTCTACAAGGATGGATATGGAAAAAATACTTTCAATGTTCATCAGCAGACTAACTAAAGCAGGTCGTAACTTTATAATCAAATACTATTTGCAATTCAGGCAGCAGTAATATTTTATGTGTAATCCTGAAATAGGTAAATATTGATACAGCCATTGCCTCCAGGCTGCTCAGCATGCAAAGTTACAATAATTAAATATCTATTTAAATTTCTTCCTCTGGAACATTGTATTTAATCAGTCTCAGCATAAAAGCACCCAGAATGGCTATTCCAAGTGTGCATAAGCTGCCCACGCTTACCAACATCTGCTTCCAATATAGCCATTAGTTAAATTGCTGGCAATGTTTATTTTACCCCTTAATATAATCAAATGTTTGGCTTCACAGATGGAGTAATATTAAAGTTACTTCCGACCATAGGCTCCATGCAGTTCAGTCCACCAAACAGGTTAGGAAGCAAGCCAGTATAACAGCAAAGACTTTTTAGATGTCAAGGCCAGCTTGCCCCCGGACACAGAGAAGACCGGAGATGGAGTGCGGGCCAAAGCAAGGGTGATGGTTCGACCTTGAGCCTTCGTTCTCAACCTTTGGGATTGAAACCAATGTCAGGAGCAGGGCACCTCAGAGGCATCGGCCGAGCTTTGGGGTCTTGAGACTTACACTTTTTGGTGGATTGAATTGCATAGAACCTATGGCCCGAAGTAACAGTAATATTATTCCAGCTGTGAACATATATATATACACATTGTCTACTGGCAGTAGTTAGGACCTAGTTTCCATAGGAGGGCCGCGCGGCTCACTCCCCTTTTAAATAAGTATTTATAAAGGACGAGCCCTGGGCAATTGAGTCTCTGGGGCCGAAATTAGCCCGGGAAGCGAGGTCACACAGCCCCCACCATTGAACATAGGCTGGACCCCAGGTGAAGGAGAACTCATGACCCAAATTGGCCCAGAGAGGGGGGTGCGTGGCGCCTCTCCCCCATTGAGTTAAGACAGGATCCCGGGGTATGGGGTCTCCAGGGTCATAATGACCCTGGGAGGAGGGCTGCATGGACCCCCTCCCCCTTTTGTATATGTCTGGACCCATGGGATGGGATCTCCGGGGTCGAAATCAGCCTTGGTAGGGGAAACACACAGCTCTCCTCCCCCATTTGTTTATTGCTGGGCTCCTGGACTCCCCATGGCCAAAAATGGCACTAGGAGAGGGTTCCCCTTTCCTATTTAATTAAGGAGGGGCCCTGGGGAATGGAGTCCCCAAGGCCAAAATTGACCTGGGGAGTAGGGCTGTGCAGCCCCCACCCCTATTCAGCGATGTCTTGGCCGCCACACAGACCCACTCACAGACCCACTTAGCCATTCACAGACCCACAGAGACACTCACACACCAACTCACAGACACTCACTTTTTGTGTTGCTAATAACTTTAGAGCCGTTTGACAATTCTCCATGAAACCTTTTAAAAAAGTGCTACTTTTTTACTAGTTTTGTCCCGTCAAGCAAGAGCCGAGAATAAAAGGGGTCCCAAAACATGTTCTCCTCATTCTGTTTCCCATAGGACCTTTAGACACAGCTACTGCCGAAAGCGCTAAACGGATTTTCACCTAATCTGGCAGCAAGTGATATCTTGATCCAGAAAGAGTGCTTTTTGTGTTTTAGTGTAATTCCATTCAGTAGTTTTGGAGAAAGCGAGGTTAAACATGTTTTATGCATCACATTATGGAGGAGCTGTGGACCCAACAGATCTCCTGATGAGGTCTGATTGCTTTCCACTACATCAACCAGGAAGTGGTGTCAGCCACCTTATCACTTGGGACACAGTCCAGACCTAACAAAAACACAAAAAAGGACATAGGAGACAGGGTATGGATGCCCCCTAGGCCTGTTGGTGGAGTCCCAGAGGGACGCTGCCTCGGGCAAAAAAAATGTTTTCTTACATTTTGGATCTGCAATTCCACGGAAAAATAAATTAAAAAATGTGGGCTTTGAGTTTTTTTAATACCTCCCAAGGTGGGCCAGGACCTTAGGTACAATGCATTTTTTTTGGGAGGGGAAGAGGGCCCTTGACCCTTTTGACCAAGGTTCTGGGAGGCCCCCACCTGGAGCCTAGAAAGGCCCTGGTAACCACATCCCCCAGGACAGGCTCAGTGACTGTGTCCCGGGAGCCCACCCCCTGGACAGGGAAACATATGTTTTCTCCCAAATAGTGAGATGATTTTTAAATCTCCCACAAAATAGGAGCAAACATACAAGTCTGTTACCAGCCGGTGGGAGCTTTCAACATGGTCTGGCAGGCTGGGAGCAGACTTGTGTTCTGCTTCCCAGCCCACACTCCTGCGGGCAGGGAAACAAAAGACATATTGCTCCCGCCTGGTGGGAGTATGCAAAAACAGCTGCTCCCTCTGGACAAGAGCATTGTCGGTGCCTGAATCATGGGGAAGCCGGCTGCAGCTAGGGGGGGCCCTGGGGCTCCCCCTACAGCCCCCAACTTGTTGTTTGCTTGGGCCTTGGTTGGGCACAGGGACACCCACCTATACTGAGGGCAGGATTCAGCGGATGGGGTCCCAAAGGCCTATAAGGGCTCGTGAAGGGTGCCCAATGGCCCCCTCCTCTTTTTAATTTAATTTGGTCCTGGGGGATGGGGTGTCCCAGGGGATGGGGTACAACACAGCACCGTCTCCTTATTAATGGAATTTTGGTCACTGGGATGGAGTCCCAGGGGCTTGTTAAGGCTTCGGAAGCGGGGTCACACTCTCACTTTCCCTTAACATATATGTTGTAGCCCGGGGATGGGGTTCCTGTGCTGCCAAAGGCCAACTGTATGCCGTGCCCACCAAAGGCTGTGTGAGGCATGGGGTTGGCAGCCTAGGGGGGGTTGTCTGCCTTTGAGTGGTTTGGTAAAGCTGTCTGCAGCGTGGGGTTGGCAGCCTGTGAAT
The DNA here is from genome assembly GCF_964263255.1 of Lissotriton vulgaris. Classification (NCBI taxonomy): domain Eukaryota; kingdom Metazoa; phylum Chordata; class Amphibia; order Caudata; family Salamandridae; genus Lissotriton; species Lissotriton vulgaris. Next base: position 245,267,195 of record NC_141698.1, read on the forward strand.
GGTTGGGTCATAGGGCCACTCACAATGCACTGGTAATTACCCTATATAGCACATCACTCACGATATCCCCTATTACATCATTGATAATGTCACTGCAACATATGCAATGAAATTATTTATGAGCAAACTGTGCATGGCATGGCCGGTTTGTGAGTTATAATTAGCTTAGGGCATGAGTTATTGTTACTTGAGATAACTATACTGGTGAATTTCTGTATTTTTTTCGAGCATACAATTTTACAGTTACTGAACACTTCACCTAACTATAACATTACTATTTTCCCCATTGAATTATATATTATATATATATATATATTACCTACTGGCGGTCGCCAGTAGGTATATATAGTTAGGATTTTTTCTCTATGGGACTTTTGAAAATTCTATGTCTAATAACTTTGGCGTTTGTGGACGGAATCGGCTGAAATTTTCAGGAAAATGGCAAATTTTGTTTCTGAGCAGCCCCTGAAAATTCGTGGAAGTTTCGTCAAGGGGGGGCCGAGAAAAAAGGGGGGTCCCAAAACGCATTTTTCCCATTCATTTTTCCATAGGGCGGTTGGCCTCACTTTTAGCTCGAACGGCTGAATGGATTTGCACGAAACTTGGCAAAATTGAAGGGACTGTTAGCCCGATGTGCCTTTGCTAGGTCTCAATATATGTGCTCCAGTGGATTTTGAGAAATTAACGTTTTAAAAAACAGATATATCTGTGACAGCGTCCCGGGTAGCGCTCCGGTTCGCGTACTTTTCGCGTACCGGAACTTTGCGAAGCGAAGCTGATTGGCTCTCCGGTGTCTGTCAACATTCTAAACAGTCCGGAACGGCCGCCATCTTGTCTCTCGGTAGGATCGAGAGACAAGAGGAGGAGAAAAACAAAGGGGGAATTTAATGAAAGGGGGCAAGGTAGACCCCTCTTGACCCCCTAGGAATGATGTTTGGGTTATTAAAGGGTCCCGTGGGGCAAATTTAAAAAAATTGATTTTTCGCGGTAGAAGCGCTTCCCGGTACGCGAACCGGGTCGCGAACCGGTAGCAAAACGGGAATTCGCCATTTTGTGTTTCGTTTCAATTAAATTACAAGATGGAGGAAAAACAATGTGGGAAATGGGTATAAGGGGGTACAGGAGACGTATCCTGACCCCCTATGTTTTCTGAGGGTGGCTGAGGATGCTCATACATGTCTTCCAGCGGCTGCGCGTGAGCGGATTTTTTTTTTGTTGCTGCGTGACGTCTGTTAACGTTCGATTCGAAGGAAATCAGGAAGTGTTGACCGCCATTTTGTCACTGCGAGTAAATATATTGTTAAAAATAATTGTTATAAATTAATCCGTATTGATAAACATTGTCTGCGCCATCTTGCCTTTTTTCCAATGCCACACTTTTGTCGTGCATGGCAGCCATTTTAGATGCCTTGACCAGACCCACTCTCTGCACGCCGCCGATCCTCAGCATGGCTCCCCACCCTCGCAAGCATCTCCCCCACGCACTGGTCACCCACGCTCTCTCTCTCATGCATGGGCCATAAACCTCCCCCCATCTGCGCTGCTCTTCCCTGAGAATCACACACTGTGCCCGCCCGACACCTCCCTTTCACCCTATTCACTACCGCACCCTCTGACACTCCTCTTCCTCTGTGTCCGATTGTCCAGGCCGGTCCCAGGCTATCACCTAGCCCTGCGGATGTAGTTTATGGCCCCAACTGTAAAGAATCACCCCTCTTCAAAGGAGTTGCAGTAGATCAAGGCCCCCACCCCATGAGATCCGTCACACCACACGCGTTCCTACTATCTGATAACGATCCTGTATTGTGATTGGGGAGGGGATTCTCACTGTAAGGGTGTGTGGGACCGAGCCTGAAGCGGAACATTCCAGGGATGCCTTTTTGTACATCAAAGTCTTCACAATTATGTGTCACATTAAAAATATATAGCACTCCAACAAAGTAGTAGGATTATAACACTTTAATAACTTATAAATATATACAACGCTCCAACAAAGTAAACACGTTAAAAAAACATTTTAAACAACTATTTACATGGCAGCCTGCTGCAACATCCATCTCAAAGCATTCACCGTCCGCTTGATACTGTCCTTGCCCCTCCTTTCCCGGAGTAGCAACAATGGGCTGCTTTGGTCTGTCTTTTAGTCGGCTTTGGGTTATAAAAAGCCTACAAAATCCGTCGGCCTGTGAGGTGGCGTCAGTAGCGGACCGTTGTGCCAATAGGCCGAAGGCAGCACAACGCGCCGAGATCCGGACGGCAACCAGGTGGTGTCCAGCAAGTTGCCGCACTGGTCTGGCCATCCTACAATGCTGCGCCGAAAAACGGCGTGGGGCGCCCCGGGGGGGGGGGGGGGGGGAGGTGGCGTGAACGGGCCTCCCCCGCCTCCCCAGGTGGAGGCTCCTCAGCTGTAGTCGGGCGCCCCTTGGCGTTTCAGTCACCATCCAGCTGAATTGCGCCCGCTCTTGCGGCACAGTGCCTCATCCGCCATTCAGCTGAGTTGCGCCCGCTCTTGCGGCTACAGCGTCTCGCCCACCATCCAGTTGAATTGCACCCACTCTTGCGGTGCAGCGATAGGCGGCTGCCACAGGACTCTAAAAATGCGGCCGGCTCTTCGGATTTGGGCCTGGTCCACTAAAATGGCCCTGGGACACATTTGAACTCGGACATTTGCCTGCTAGGGCATGGGCCCCATTCCCGAAAGCGTCCCCTCAGCCTTGAAGATTCTACAAAAGTCATCGGGGCCCCCGACTCCCGCAGGCTTCCGGTGGGGAGCGGCTGCCATGATTGCTTGCGGAATGGCCTCGATGGAGCCACGAGATGGTGGTGCTCTCATGCTGACGCCAGCTTCAGTCTGAAACATCCAGAAACACTGTAGACTACCAATTCGATGACTTCCGGTGGAGCCCCAACGTGACCCGGTAGGGAAGAACTTGCCCTCCCCTCTTTTGACTGATGGTTCTTGTTGCCTGTCCCCTCTGTTGTCATCTAACGGAACCTTTTTGGACTGCCGAGTGAGAAAAAAAAAGGTGGGGCTTTCATCATTTGGGAAAAAAAAATGTTCCAATCCAATGAAAAGTGTTATTTTTAGGTCATATGATCAAGCCCTCCATCATTAGGAAACCAAAAGTAGAATGAACCAATGAAAAGTTTTATAAACAAGTCACATGACCTGTTATGCGGCTTTGGGCTATGAAAAGCCTACAAAATCCGTTGGCCTGTGAGGCGGCGTCAGTAGCGGACCGATGTGCGAATAGGCCAAAGGCAGCACAACGCGCTGAGATCCGGATGGCACCGAGGTGGTGTCCAGCAAGTTGCACTGGTGTGGCCATCCTACAATGCTGCGCCGAAAGACGGCGTGGGGTGCCCCGGGGGGGGGGGGGAGGCGGCGCGAACGGGCCTCTCCCGCTTTCCCAGGTGGAGGCAACTCAGCTGCAGTAGGGCGCCCCTTGGCGTTTCACTCGCTATCCAGCTGAGTTGCGCCCGCTCTTGCGGCACAGTGCCTCACCCGCCATCCAGCTGAGTTCCGCCCGCTCTTGCGGCACAGTGCCTCACCCTCCATCCAGCTGAGTTCCGCCCGCTCTTGCGGCACAGTGCCTCACCCACCATCCAGCTGAATTGCGCCCGCTCTTGCGGCACAGTGCCTCACCCGCCATCCAGCTGAGTTGCGCCCGCTCTTGCGGCTACAGCGTCTCGCCCACCATCCAGCTGAATTGCGCCCACTCTTGCAGTGCAGCGATAGGCGGCTGCAACAGGACTCTCAAAATGGCGGCCGGCTCTTTGGATTTGGGCCTGGTCCACTAAAATGTGGCCATCCTACAATGCTGCGCCGAAAGACGGCGTGGGGTGGGGGGAGGCAGAGCTAACGGGCCTCTCCCGCTTTCCCAGGTGGAGGCAACTCAGCTGCAGTGGGGCGCCCCTTGGCGTTTCACTCGCTATCCAGCTGAGTTGCGCCCGCACTTGCGGCTACAGTGCCTCACCCGCCATCCAGCTGAGTTCCGCCCGCTCTTGCGGCACAGTGCCTCACCCGCCATCCAGCTGAGTTCCGCCCGCTCTTGCGGCACAGTGCCTCACCCTCCATCCAGCTGAGTTCCGCCCGCTCTTGCGGCACAGTGCCTCACCCACCATCCAGCTGAATTGCGCCCGCTCTTGCGGCACAGTGCCTCACCCGCCATCCAGCTGAGTTGCGCCCGCTCTTGCGGCTACAGCGTCTCGCCCACCATCCAGCTGAATTGCGCCCACTCTTGCAGTGCAGCGATAGGCGGCTGCAACAGGACTCTCAAAATGGCGGCCGGCTCTTTGGATTTGGGCCTGGTCCACTAAAATGGCCCTGGGACACCTTGGAACTCGGACGCTTGCCTGCTAGGGCATGGGCCCCATTCCCGAAAGCGTCCCCTCTTTTGACTGATGGTTCTTTTTGCCTATCTCTTCTGTTGTCATTTAACGGAACATTTTTGGACTGACAAAAGGGGTTCTGGTCCGACCGCTGGTTGGTGGAGACATTTTGACTATATCCTGGACCTGCCCGGCCTCGTCCAAAATGGCGCCGGTATAAATGGGACTCGTAACTCCTTGTTGTGTACTGGTTGCCCAGCCTTGATATCACGAGATACGTATGCAGTTTTGAAGCACATGGCGGGCGGGGACGAGTACTGATTGAACATTTGGACATCCCTATTGATATTAAGTTCTGATGTGTTATTGATTACTGTACTATTGAAAGTTCGAATTAACGTCACCCATGGTACTTGCCCGCAAATGTATATCTAGATAATTTTATTGTAACTGGCCCTGTCGTACTTTAATTATAAAATGTACGTCCACCGATTCCGCAACTGTTAGACACCTTAGTTCTTGCAACCTAATGGCCCGCCCGTTACGTTCTTCTACAGTGTAAATGTCCCCTCATCATATACGATTACAGTTTGCTCCGTGGCCGGCCCACGTCGTTATAGGCCCGTATTTGTATACTGACATTTTCACAATAAAGGTTTTTAAAACAAAACATGGTAGTAGTACCTAGATTGGTAAAGTTTTGAATAATAGCCACTGTTTTCGAATCAGTAAAAGGCAAAGTGAAATAAAGCAGCCCGATTACATGACGGTTAAAAGGTATAATACGCAGGAAAGCAGTAAAGATAAATGGTCAAGGGCTGTTGTGTTTTCCACTCCTGCAACATAAAGTGATCGATAAGAATCCGATATTCATGCCTATCAGCGACTAAGACAGCAGGTCGAGCCTCTTTTGTTCAACGGCTCCCTCATGGGACGAAGAAACGCCCTTTTTCTCGAAATAGGAATATTTTACTTGCAGGACAGTTGTAAATTTCCCGGGAAAATACATTAGACTGGAACATTGTTAGTGATAAACTGTAAATGCATCTGGGTCCTTTTCTTTACAAGTCAGAGTGAGAAAAAAAAAGGTGGGGCTTTCATCATTTGGGAAAAAAAATGTTCTAAACCAATGAAAAGTGTTATTTTTAGGTCATATGACCAAGTCTTCCATCATTAGAAAAACAAAAGTAAAATGAACCAATGAAAAGTTTTATTAACAAGTCACATGACCTGTTATGCTTACGTTACGCGCTGCGCGCCGCGCCCTGGTTCGCTTCTGGGAAGCTGCGCCTCGCGCACCGGAGCACTTCCGGGTGCGCTAATGCGGCGCGTCATATGACGCATTACGCGACAACGCAGGTCCAGAATATAGTCAAAATGTCTCCACCAACCAGTGGTCGGAACACAACCCCTTTCAGCAGTCCAAAAAGTTCTGTTAAATGACAACAGAAGGGACAGGCAACAAGAACCATCAGTCAAAGAGGGGAGGGCAAGTTCTTCTCTACCGGGTCACGTTGGGGCTCCACCGGAACTGATCGAATTGGTAGTCTACAGTGTTTCTGGATGTTTCAGACTGAAGCTGGCGTCAGCATGAGAGCACCCCGTGGTTCGTTCGTGGCCATTCCGCGAGCAATCATGGCAGTCGCTCCCCACCGGAAGTCTGCGGGAGTCGGGGGTCCCGGTGACTGTTGTAGAATCTTCAAGGCTGAGGGGACTCTTTTGGGAATGGGGCCCATGCCCTAGCAGTCAAGCGTCCGAGTTCCACGGTTGCCCAGAGCCATCCTTGCAGGCCAGGCACAAGTCTGTGGAGCCGACCGCCATTTTGTGAGCTACGTAGCAGCCGTCTGTCGCTGTACCGCAAGATTGGGTGCAATTCCGTTGGATGGCGGGTGAGACGTTGTAATAGCAAGAGCAGGCGCAATTCAGCTGGCCGAGCGAGGCACTGTTCCGGAAGAGCGGGCGCAAGTCAGCTGGTTGCGTGAAGCGCTGGGGTGTAGCTGAGAAACCTCCACCTGGGGAGGTGGGGGAGGCTCGTTCGCGCCGCCTCTCCCTTCTAGTGCACCCCACGCCGTCTCCTGGCGCAGGAATATGTGATGGTCGGACTAGGGCACCGCAGGACGTGTCTTCAGGTCAAACGGATTGTGGGACAAGGTCCAGAATGGAAGAGTCACTAAAAGGCAAAAAGTTCCGCCTGACCCCGGGAGCCGGCCACCTATGTCGGGGGCGATCTTAGGCCACACCAGGGCAACAAGACTTGGGGAGGGGGCAGGAGCCAAGCGCCCCCTCCGAGTCCGCGCCATCACACCGCCCCTCGGGGGCCTCCGTCAAGCGGTTCAGGGAGGCACCGCATCACATTGTTTTCCAATGCAGTCAGGTCCACAAACAGCCCCCACTTACTTTGAGAATAGTGAAGCTGCAGCAGGTGCAAATAAGCTTCAGACAGTGTTACAAGCGCTGCTCGGAACCCTCAACCATGGCACCCAACATCCAGGACTTATGCCATTTCTGCAAGGCAGTGACATCCAAGCATCTCAGGGACCAACCAACATACCATATCCAGAGTCCTTCCCACAGCCTCTGCTTTCCTTCTTACCTAGTTATTGTTCTTTCACTCCCACTCCAGGCTTTTAGTCTGTGGATGGAAAACCATGAACCTACACTCACCTATGAAAATATTACTATTGATGGTTGATTTTGAGCCCCAAATACAAAGGCTTGTTTGGATCGATGTTGCAGCAGGCTGCCATGTAAATAGTTATTTAATAAAACGTTTTACCCTGTTACTTGTTGATTTTGAGCCCCAAATACAAAGGCTTGTTTGGATCGATGTTGCAGCAGGCTGCCATGTAAATAGTTATTTAATAAAACGTTTTACTCTGTTACTTTGCTGGTGTGTTGTATATATTTATAATATTTGCATAGGGTTTGTCGTTGTTTTGGGCGGGGTGGGCGGCGGAGCCGAGCTGTCTTGCAGCCATCATGGCGTCGAGCTCAGTTCCTCTCACTAGTTTCATATTTCTCATGAGGGGTTGTTCCTAATGTTTCTATTTTAGCGAGGTCAAAAAGAGATCCCATTAGTGGCCTACTGATTTTGCTTGATTCCTTTTGTTGTTTCTAACGATTTTTCACTATCTGCAAAGACTAAACAGAGTATTGCGACTCTGTACTTGTTTGTAAATAGAGAATGAACCAAAGAGAACCAATTCTAAAACAGTAAATGCTTGGATAACAATCAATCAAATGGAGAGGGAAGCAGGCACGACGGATTACAACGGGGGCAAAGGCCTGCGTTACCTACCCTTCACTATCTGCAAAGAGAGAATACTCCTAAAAGAAAAGAGGGGGGGAGGGGGCAGTGTTCAAAGCACATCAGCGTGCATAGACACGAAAATGTTTTTACCTTCCACGTACTTGACATTTTAAAGCTTTTGATATTTGCTATTAAAAAACCATTGAAATTCACTGAAAAAAACATAGGTTATAGACCATATATAGTTAGGAATTAGCATTTACAAAACCTTGAAAATTCACTGAGAAAACCATGGGTTATAGACCATATATAGTTAGGAATTAGCATTTACAAAACCTTATTTTACTCACACAAAACCATTGAAATTCCATATATAGTTAGTTGCACTAACTATATATTGCGCACCCGCAATCCACTGCTGATGATGTCACATATTACATCATTCATGACATGGTCAGTGACATCACTGATGACAACTCAAATGACATCACTGACAACATCACTGATAATATCATTCATGTGATAATACGATGAACCTCTTCAGACTCTAATATAACCTTAGATACAATCAGTGTAAATAGACACTCACAGATTGTCACTCATCCATGGAGTTACTCATACATCTAGTCAGTCATGCAAAGAATCAATCACACCTCCATTTCCTCAAATATACAGTTATACACTCCTTACTAATTCAAACATATTCTAACACATATTTACTCTCCTATACGATCCCTGATACAAGTTCACAATGATCCATACAGCCACTCACACATTCATTGGCTCTTATGCACAGTTATATATGTCAACTCTCACATGTACTGTGTTTTACATATGTACTTACTTTGACATGTTGCACTGAGATATCCATTCACTCACCAATACACTCATGCACACAGTCAACCGCCCATGCAGCTGTTTCCACATGCACTTTTGAACCCATACATCTAGTGAATCAACTGCTCACACATCTATGCACAGAGTCATACACCTCCCAGCTACTCACACACATACTCAGTCTCCCATACAAATACTTGGGCAACCAATGAATATCCCATATAGTTACTCATATAGCTACTGATTAACACATTCAACAGTTTACAGAACAACAGACATAATGATGCACAAATTAAGACAGTTTAGTCACTAACCCATGCACTCAGTGAGACACATTTAATCACTCTCTCATACAGTCAGTCATGCACCTACTAAATTCTTCATCCAGACACTTATACACCCACTCATTCTTCAATATGTAAGACATATTTTAACTTTACAGAAACATACAGTCATTGGATAATGTCATCAGTGATGTCATTTGAGTTGTCATCAGTGATGTCACTGACCATGTCATGAATGATGTAATATGTGACATCATCAGCAGTGGATTGCGGGTGTGGGATATATAGTTAGTGCAACAAACTATATATGGAATTTCAATGGTTTTGTGTGAGTAAAATAAGGTTTTGTAAATGCTAATTCCTAACTATATATGGTCTATAACCCATGGTTCTTTCAGTGAATATATATATATATATATATATATATATATATATATATATATATATATATATATATATATATATATATATATATATATATATATATATCCAAAAGCAAATAGTCCTTTGCGAGTGGAGCTTCTTTATAGCCGGTGCACGCCCCGGGATAAGGACAAATTCTCGCAGAAATATAATCTGCAAAGATAAAAAACACAGCACTCCTCTTGCCTGTTGAAAATATTTATTCAGGCTGTAACTCTCCTACGCGTTTCGAACACTCAGTTCCTGATCACGATAGTTTTAACGGAGTACTTCTTTGCTTTCTGCTTTTTATACTCATAAACATATTAGCCTGGTATGAAGCATTGTGGGTATGGTAGTTTTATACTTGCAGTCATATTTTGAATAAAACTTTATTGCTGTATTCGGCCTCCCCGAAAATTGGCTCCAATGCCCATTCAACCCATTGCCTTATATGAGCATGTGTTGTGTGCACTTTGTATTATATCATTTTAGGTTATGCACATACATTTACACGTCATGTGACATGTATTAGATTGTCCAGTGCCCCGACATTGAATGTCTCAGGTCTTCGGTAATCTGTATCTCTGCCCATTTTGGACTGAGTGTCCTAGTTTGTTCTTGGCTGAGTGCCCTTGTTTAAAGGTTGAATGCAACATCGGAACCCCCCATGGTGGTACAGCCTATACAGCAAAAGAGATTTTGTTACTGTTATCTTTCCTTCAATTGCTTAATCTACATCACTAGTCAATATTCAATGATAGTCTTCAAACTTTTAAGAACAAAAACAAAAACAACAAAGCAAGAAGGAAAAAGGAGAAAAAAGAAAAGAGAGAAAAGAAAGAAGGGATTTGTTTTTTCTCAAAGGGATATGTTCATAGTTATCAGAAAAGTTCTTTTTAAGGAATTTCTCTTCAAAGTTCGTTTTATCCCAATCTTCTTGGTTGTCTACAGTCTCATAGATGCATATACATCTCTTCGTCCCCGTTTAGCCCCAGAGGCATCTTTGTCTTGAACCTTATTATGAGCGTGGATTCTAGCCGTCTTGGGGCCAGATGAAGGTAATTCCCATTTACCGATTCTAAAATACCAAATTTTACCGATTCGGTATTTCAGAATCGGTAAATGGGATGTAGGTAAAGATTCGGTACATTTTACCAAATCTGTAATTCCCATTCATTCCTAGGGGTCTCGAGGCCCATAGGAATGAATGGGAATTACCCAATTGGTAAATACCGAATCAATAAATACTGATTCTGTATTTACCGAATCGGTAATAGGGGGACCATTTACAAGGGTGGCACCCCTGAATAGTGCATGGGTGCACAAGTGGCACAGATACATGCCCTAAGGGCATGTATGTCTGCCACATGGCACTTTAAAAAAAGCAAATAATTGCTTTTTTAAAGGTATTCAGTATTTACCACCACCTTGTAGTTGGTGGTAAATAACTAATTGTTAAATGACTAATGCATTCACTTGAGTGCTCCCTACATTAAGGATTCGGTAATTTACCGAATCAGTATTTAAGAATTTGATAATTTACTGATTCCTTAAATTACCGATTCGGTAAATTACTGAATCCTTGAATTAGGCTCCTACATCTCAAATGCCTAATACCGGTCGGTAACGGCCGAAATTCTGTAATTTCGGCTACCTATATCTGGCCCTAAGTTTTTAGTTCTATTTCCTTCTCGTTCATGTGGCGGAATTGTTGCAAGTCCTGAATATTTCATATCCAGCCATGTCTTCTCCTTATGTGTGCTCATACGTTTTGCAATTGCATATGTGTGGTCTGAGTTCTGTATTGCCCTGATTTGTTCAACTATATTCTTTTTGAGAGGACAGATGGTAGCTCCTGTATATTTTTTTCCGCAAAAGCACTCCAACATATACACTGCATAAGTTGACTCGCATGTGATGGTTTCTTTTACTTCACAAGTTTTGCCTCTTGGGTCCTTCATGGATTTCAGATTTTCCCCAATCTTGCAGGCCTTGCATGTTATACATTTTTTAGGGCCTTTTGCTCTCAGTTGTAGCCATGATTCTGATTTTTTCTCTTCAAAATGACTATTTACTAGGGAGTCTGATAAAGTTGGCACTCTCCTATAGGACACCATAGGCCAATCTACAATTTGGTTTCCTATATCTGGATCTTTTCGTAGGACGTTCCAATATTTGACTAATGTTTGCTGGATCTTATAGCTCTCTTTGCAATAGCTCAATATTAGACGAGGTGGTCCCTCATTTGACCTTGCTCCATCCTTCTCTTCATCATGTTTCTTCTTGTCCACTAAGGTCTGTGCTCTTAGTTTTTGATTTGCCTTTTCGTCCCCTCATTTGATGTCAACATATCTGTATCCTCTTTCTAGAAAGCGAGATTTGGTTTCGTCAAATTTCCTCACCATTTCCTTGTGTTCCGAACATTTCCTTGTCATTCTCAAAAACTCTCCGTATGGTTTACTTTTTTTCACAGATTGAATATGGAATCTTGACCCATGGAGCAGGCTATGTGTCGCAGTTTTTTTCTTGGGAACTGTCGTGTGTTTTTGGTTTGACTTGATATAGATCTTAGTGTCCAAGAAGTCTATTTCTTTTGAATTGATATTGTGAGTACATTTTAATCCCACTTCATTCTCATTTAGGACCGCTAAATATGTCAAGAATTCTGCCTCTGTCCCCCTCCATAGGAGGAAGAGGTCATCAATAAATCGCAGCCAAAGGGCTACGTTCATTGTGTATTGGTTGTTTTCCTCTCTCCAAGCTATGCTCCTCTCCCACCACCCCAACCCAAGATTCGCATAGCTCGGAGAGAAAGAAACTCCCATCGTGGTTCCACAACTTTGGGAGTAGATCTTCTTGTTGAAGAGAAAGATGTAGTTCTTCAAGCATAAAGTCATCATATCAATCAGCATATTTGTATGTTGCAATTTACTGATGGGTTGTTTCTTTAGGAAATACATGATGGCATTTATTCCCATGTCATGATTTATTGAGGTATATAATTACACCACGTCAATTGTTACAAGAAGATATTCAGGTTGCCATTGAGTGCCCATTAATATTCTGAGAAAATCCCCCGGTGTCCTTGTTGTAGGAGCTTAATTTAGGGACGATTGGTGCCAGAAAGAAGTCTACGTATGTTGATATATTTTCATACAGACTGCCACAGCTAGATATAATTGGATGACCTGGTTGTTTGTTTAAGGTCTTGTGAACTTTAGGCAGAAAGTATATGATGAGTACCACAGGACTTTCTACCATTAAGAAACTTGAACATGAATGGGGGGAAATCGTACTCAAAAACTTAGACGGCTAGAATCCAGGCTCATAATAAGGTTCAAGACAAAGATGCCTCTGGGGCTAAACGGGGATGAAGAGATGTATGTGCATTTATGAGACTGTAGACAACCAAGAAGATTGGCATAAAACGAACTTTGAAGTGAAAATCCTTAAAAATAATTTTTTGATAACTATGAACATATCCTTTTGAGAAAAAAAATCTCTTCTTTCTTTTCACTCTTTTCATTTTTCTCCTTTTTACTTCTTGTTTTTGTTGTTATTGTTTTTGTTCTTAAATGTTTGAAGGCTATCATTGATATATCGACTAGTGATGTAGATTAATCAATTGAAGTAAAGATAACAGTAACAAAATCTCTTTTGCCATGTAGGTTGTACCACCGGGGGGGGGGAGGGGGTTCCGATGTTGCATTCAACCTATAAACAAGGGCACTCAGCCAAGAACAAACTAGGACACTCAGTCCAAAATGAGCAGAGATAGAGATTGACGAAGACCCGAGACATTCAATGTCGGGGCACTGGACTTTCTAATATGTGTCACATGATGCGTAAATGTATTCACATAACCTAAAATAATCTAATACAAAGTGCACGCAACACATGCTCATATAAGGAAATGGGTTGAATGGGCATTGGAGCCAACGTTCGGGGAGGCCGAATACAGCAATAAAGTTTTATTCAAAATATGACTGCAAGTATAAAACTACCATACCCACAATGCTTCATACCAGGCTAATATGTGTATGAGTATAACACTCTGAAGATTATAATTTTTTAGTTAGATACAGGTAGGTTTTTTAAAAGCAATTAATCCTTGACTTTTCATTAAATGTTCATAGTTTAGCAGTATAATCAAGCTATAGTCATATATTAACTTAATCATCTTTACGATATTTAAATATAAAAGTGAATTGAAAGCTCTGGAATGTTAAGAGTGTGATTCAAAATACCTTGTCCCTCATACACTTTCAATATAGCTCACATTTATACATAGGACATTTAGGGGGTCATTAGGATCGCGGACGGACTTGAGTCCGTCCGCGACCCCAGAGTATGAGGGAACGTCCGCATGGGCAGCGGCGTTCCCTCTGTGCTGATTAGGATGTGACCGCCAGGGTGGCGGTCACATCCTATATCTTTAACATTGCGGCGGGTGCAGCTTCAAGCTGCACCCGCCGCAATGTTAAAAATGCATACAATGCATTTGTATGCAGAAAGCGACAGGCACCGAGCGGTGCCTGCCCATTTCTTTATACAAATGCAGGGGGGTACCATAGGTACCCCCCATGCGCACCCCCCACCCCCCCTTCACTAGGGGGCCCGCAACGGGCCCCCGTAGTGAAGATACACATGCTTTTCCTCGGCGGAAAACCCGCCGCGGAAAAGCATCTTTGGAAGCCCATCCTAATATGGTGGACGGTGTCTGAGAGACACCGTCACCATATTAGAGCTTTTCCGCCGCGGTTGTAAGCCAACCGCGGCGGAAAAGCTGCGGACGGAAACCAGGACCCACCAGCCATCCTAATGTGGCGGTGGGCCTTTGGTGGGTCCGCTGCGGTTTTTCCGCATCCTCTGGGCCGGCGGTGGCTTCCGCCGGCCCAGAGGATGCGGAAATTCCGCAATCATAATCGGCCCCTTAATATGGCAGCTTTGTTTTCCTATCTTGATCGAGTAAGGCTCACAATGATGGCATCACTACGTAACGTTGTCACGCGATGTCAGGCTTTTTTAGAGCTAAGTGAAATCCGGCAGAGATTCCACTCCATATCGGTGCAGTGTAGCTGCACGCCACCGCATTGAGAGAGACAGGTAAGCCGGTTTTGCGCTAGACGTTAATTTATTATACCAAGCATAATTTTAAGCTCGTGTGCTAGACTTTACGGAATCTTTGACGAGCATAATTGGAACGGTATATTAGTGCCATATATCTCCCGTTTGTGCTCTTGGTTAGCATATCAATGTCGCATTAGACGTTAATTTATTAAACTGAGTATAACTTTAGGCTTGTGTGTGCTGTACTTTAGGTAATTTTTGACAAGCATAATTGGAACGGTATAACAGTACTGGGTATCTCCCATTTGTGCTTTTGGTTGGTATATCTATGCCGGTTTCTGTTTTAATGGTAAAGCATGATGACGGGCTTTACTATGCGCATGGCAAACATAATTATACATGTATAAAGGTGCAGTACATCCAGTGTTTGATTACTTTAGACTTGTGCATCAATGTCTGGTTGTATTTGAAGAATAAAGCCAGAAGACCGGCTTAATTTAAAAGATAAAATGGGGCATGGGACTGCATTAGACTATCGCCAGTAACCGAATGATAATTTGTTTTAACACCTTTATGTGGCACATGGTCTCTTTATATTAATATATTAAGAGACTCTAAATGCCCATTGATACTGTCGTCAAGATTGCCATCGCTAGACATCTGTGACCTATCGACGAGCAATGCTAACATGATTTACTATCTATGATTAAAACTAATCATAAATACAAATTATCACAGCGCGAATGTAGCCACGTGTACTTTAAGTAATTTGAGAATTAAGGCAATCCCCTTTTGCATTTTGAAATCACGTCTGATAAATATGGAGCTCTATCACCATCTCTTCTAGTTAAAAAGGGGACTTAAAATACACATGCCATACATGTATATGCAGGTAACTGGCGTCCGATTAGCTGGTATCTTAAGCCCTATTGCAAGCCACTGTCAGCAAGACACACATATCACTGGCTGATAATATGTACATAATGAGGGTGGGTAGTGACTGCATAGGTACAAGTATGCGTATAATTCAAGATACGAGACAAAAACTAGTTATTTATTCTCTTCCCTCCTTTCTCTCAATAGGTTCTATCATATCTTGTCTTTAATTATATCAAGGACAATAACGGAAGAGCCTATTAATATTGTTACCAGTGATTTAGGAGTGACCTTAGATACTAAGATCAGTTTGGAGAGGATTGTATCCATTGTGAGCGGTTTTCGAATATAGCAATGAGGTAAGCATATTATCTAGTTTCATTCTTATCTTTTACTCTAGCCTGGTTTTGAGACTGTTTTAAATCAGACCCAACAGATAATCTAAAAAGAGACAAAATTATTTTTACAGCCACGCGATATGAGATCTCCATCAATGAACTATTATATCCAGCCATTCAAGCACAAAAACAAATAAATACCTGAATCCCAATTTATTACATTACCTAGGTAAGCATTTTTCCAAAATAGATGTAATTAAGAGATCTGGGACCTTAAGAACATTAGAATTAGGTACTAAAGAATGAATGTATTGCTTTGGCAGCTTTGTAGATAAAACTATACAGATGCTTGGATGTTTAATTTCCTTGATTGAACTGAACGCTTTTGACTACATAGACAGAAGAATCATAAGAGTAAAGAGATTATAACCTATATCTTTTGGGTAAGATGACAAATATGTCTTAACATATAAGTAAAAGAACATCAGAATTAGGCCTAAAAAATGAATTTATTCCCTTGACAGCTTTTTTTTTTTAACTATACAGATGTTTGGATGTCGAGTTCCCTGATTGAACTGAACACTTTTGACCAAATAGACAGAAGAATTATAAAAGTAAAGAGACTATAACTTTTATCTTTTGGGTAAGATGACAAATAAGTCTCAACATATAAGCAAAAAGATTGCTAGTCAGAGACTTAGCTAACTTGTAAATTACAGGTCCAATTAATATTACGATCACATGGGCTTAAGGTCTAGAACTATCATCTGAGCTTCCCGTTGACAATAAACAGGTATTTCTCCTTATATAAAGAAAGAGATAAGGAGCTTTATAAATAATTGTATCTACACCTGTTATGATCTAAGTATTAGATCATATAGGGTCAATTTTAGATTAAGATGAAAAGACAGGATTTGAAAAGACTAAAATTGGATGTGTATGGTGTTTTAACATACATATAGAATGTGTGTGAGAATGAGTGAGAATGCAATTTATGGCCAAGCTGTAAACCTTTGAATCTATGAAACCTCAATCATCAATCAATCTAGCGCTGGGATGCTTCCGGGTTACTACGCGCTCTATAAACCCACATTCAATTCAATTCATGTGGGGGGATGGGACTATAATCTCTTGTGAGATATGTTAATCTAGTTAGAGCTCTATGCAGTTGTATCATAGTAATGTCTCTAAGCCAATTATTTTTCTATTTTAGTGTACCACTGGTGCGAACACCCTGACGAAGGCTTATAACTGAAACACGTTGGTGGCAACAATAATAATAATGATTTGTAACAAGTGTTTTCCTATAACAAATGTAGGCTATAAGTATGATAATCAACAACTGTAATTGGTTTGCCTATAACAGAGCATACATATTTGTAATATCCTTTACAGTAAAACTGTTGTGATTATTTCTTTTCTGCACTTTACAAGAAGACCATACCTCATTGTCATTTTATCTTTGTGGTTAGATTCGTATAGAAACAGATTTAGGATGAATGCTTGAAGAAATTGAGTATTGAATTGTATGTATGTACGTCTTTTTATAATATTTGATATCAACTACAAGAAACAAAAAAGAAAAAAGAAATAAAAAAGATATATCTTGTGAAACAGGAGTATGAAGTATATCATTGTCTAGAAATCTATGATATGACTGCTGCACAACCGAATATTTAGCACTATGCCCAGTGCAAGAGTGTTTTCCAAATAAAAAAGCCATTAATCACTCCAGGCACAGTATTACAGCTTTGAATTGGTAAAATACCAACTCAAGCCAAACTGAAATGAGTAAAAGCATCCACTGACACAGTGTTGAGCTCTAATTAGAGCTCTTCAGAGAGGTATAGCTTTGTCCAGACACAAGGGAGCACCCAGTATAGGTTAAAACAAAACCCTTTTCAGGCATAGAGTGACGCATAAATTATGCAAAAAAAAGGAGAGAACTCTGGGTAGTTCTCAAGTTTAGGTGGAAAGCAGCTCCTGTTAGAGCACTCTCAAAGCCAGCAGCACTCTAGATCTGCTCACCTCAAACGTCTGTTTTTCTATCAACGTCTTCAAGCATAGGATTAGCAAAGTGCCACCCAAGCCGAGATGGAAAAGGCAAAAGTCTTTTACCATTTCTACAGCAAAGTCTTTAAGCATAGGACTAGCACAGGCAAAAGACGTTTTCCGTTTCTATCTCAGCGCGGATTGCACTTTGCTAATCCTATGCTTAAAGACGTCAATAGAAAAACAGACATTTGAGGTGAGCAGATCTAGAGTGTCGCTGGTGTTGAGAGTGCTCTAACAGGAGCTGCTTTCCACCTAAACTTGAGAACTACCCAGAGTTCTCTCCTTCTTTTTCATGCATATATATATATATATATATATATATATATATATATATATATATATATATAAATATTACCTACTGGCGGTCGCCAGTAGGTATATATAGTTAGGATTTTTTCTCTATGGGATTTTTGAAAATTCTATGTCTAATAACTTTGGCGTTTGTGGACGGAATTGGCTGAAATTTTCAGGAAAATGGAACATTTTGTTTCTGAGCAGCCCCTGACAATTTGGGGGGTTTCATCAAGGGGGGGCCGAGAAAAAAGGGGGGTCCCAAAACGCGTTTTTCCCATGTTAATTTCCATAGGGCGTTTGGCCTCACTTTTAGCTCGAACGGCTGAATGGATTTGCACGAAACTTGGCAAAATTGTAGGGACTGTTAGCCCGATGTGCCTTTGCTAGGTCTCAATATATGTGCTCCAGTGGATTTTGAGTAATTTAGGTTCAAAAAAAGATATATATCTGGGCGGAGCCTAACCACACATCTGATCTGATTGGCTGTCAGCACTTCATCCAACTAGTGTTGGCAGCCATCTTGGGACCAATATACATGATACCACCTCATTAAAAAGCATTGTAGTTAATAGAGGGTTTTAGGACTTTAGTTACATTATAAATCATTTGTTGATTGTACCATACTCGTTTTAGGAATTGTGGTGGGTTCTAAGGTGATTTTACCATGTGAAAAAACCTTCTGCTGTGATATCATGAATATTGTTTGAAAGAAAACTAATATCTCATGATTTTCCCACAGTGGTTTGGAAGGGGATCTATAAGCTAAACTGAAAGCATATTTTCTGTAAATTCACATTATCTTTCTCAGTCATGTGAAAATGAAGTCTGACATTCTCAGTAAAACATGTACATCCAACAAGGACAGAGACTGTCAGTTGATTCCTTTGTGCTCTACTGCAGCCTCCTAAAGTGTTCTAAAGAACAACTAGAGCGCTAACAGTCCTACGTATTACAAAGGTATAGCACACCTGGAGCCATTGTGATGGGAATAAAGTGGTAACTCTTAAAACATTTAATTTAAAAAGGAACAAAATGAGGGGGTATATTATGCAATAGAAGGTATTATTAGTGCTGCAGAAAGAAAAATTAGGGCACATTTTGAGTGACTTTTCAAATCCTCTTCTATTTCATTAAAAAATTCTGACATGCAGTCTCCCAAAATGGCCACCAGAGACAAAAGAGCCCAAATGTAGCCCAAATATCACCCAGATGTAGCCCAAGTATAGCCCAATGACAGAATGTCCCAGAGTGTTCTAAAGAACAACTAGAGCGCTAACAGTCCTACTTATTACAAAGGTATGGCACACCTGAAGCCATCTTGATTGGAATAAAGTGGTAACTCTTAAAACATTTAATTTAAAAAGGAACAAAATGAGGGGGTATATTTTGCCATATGAATTATGATTAGTGCTGCAGAAAGAAAAATTAGGGCACATTTTGAGTGACTTCTCAAACCCTCTTCAATTTCATTAAAAAATTCTGACATACAGTCTCCCAAGATGGCCACCAGAGACAAAAGAGCCTAAATGTAGCCCAAATATCACCCAGATGTACCCCAAGTATAGCCCAATGACAGAATGTCCCAGAGTGTTCTAAAGAACAACTAGAGCGCTAACAGTCTTACTTATGACAAAAGTATGGCACACCAGAAGCCATCTTGATTGGAATGAAGTGGTAAGTCTAAAAACACTCAATTTAAAAAGGAACAACATGAGGGGGTTAATTTTGCCATAGAAAGTATGATTAGTGCTTCAGAAAGAAAAATTAGGGATCATTTTGAGTGACTTCTCAAATCCTCTTCTATTTCATTAAAAAAATTCTGACATGCAGACTGAAACATGCACTTTGAATACCAGCAGCAGACGTCCCTGGTGAGCAGTAGCTTTACTACAGTGATCTAATGTGCAACTAGAGTGCTAACATTCAGAATTTATGGCAAATGTGTGACACATCTGAATGCCTTCTTGATGGAACCAAAGTAAACAAGCATTGAAAATGCAATAGATCTCGCCCTCGTTTAAGTTAAAGCCATTCTGTTTGTAATGAGGTGGCTTTTTAGCTTTGCTTTTATTAGTGTTTTTTCAACTTTCATGTAAATAACATGCATCTGTATGCATATAAGTATATGTATGCATGCATTTATGTTTGTATTTATATAGATATACAGATGATATATGTTTATATATGTATGTATATATATATATTCACTGAAAAAACCATAGGTTATAGACCATATATAGTTAGGAATTAGCATTTACAAAACCTTGAAAATTCACTGAAAAAACCATAGGTTATAGACCATATATAGTTAGGAATTAGCATTTACAAAACCTTGAAAATTCACTGAAAAAAACATAGGTTATAGACCATATATAGTTAGGAATTCGCATTTACAAAACCTTATTTTACTCACACAAAACCATTGAAATTCCATATATAGTTAGTTGCACTAACTATATATCGCGCACCCGCAATCCACTGCTGATGATGTCACATATTACATCATTCATGACATGGTCAGTGACATCCCTGATGACATCACTGATGACATCTCAAATGACATCACTGATGACATCACTGATGACAACATCCAGTGACTGTATGTTTCTGTAAAGTTAAAATATGTCTTACATATTGAAGAATGAGTGGATGTATAAGTGTCTGGATGAAGGATTTAGTAGGTGCATGACTGACTGTATGAGTGAGTGATTAAATGTGTCTCACTGAGTGCATGGGTTAGTGACTAAACTGTCTTAATTTGTGCATCATTATGTCTGTTGTTCTGTAAACTGTTGCATGTGTTGATAAGTAGCTATATGAGTAACTATATGGGTTATTGATTGGTTGCCCAAGTATTTGTATGGGAGACTGAGTGTGTGTGTGGGTGGCTGGGAGGTGTATGACTCTGTGCATAGATGTGTGAGCAGTTGATTCACTAGATGTATGGTTTCAAAAGTGCATGTGGAAACAGCTGTATGGGCGGTTGACTGTGTGCATGAGTGTATTGGTGAGTGAATGAATATCTCAGTGCTACATGTCAAAGTAAGTACATATGTAAAACACAGTATATGTGAGAGTTGACATATATAAATAACTGTGCATAAGAGCCAGTGAATGTGTGAGTGGCTGTATGGATCATTGTGAACTTGTATCAGGGATTGTATAAGAGAGTAAATATGTGTTAGTATATGTTTGAATAAGTAAAGTTTGTATAACTGTATAGTTGAGGAAATGGAGGTGTGATTGATTCTTTGCATGACTGACTAGGTGTGTGAGTAACACCATGGATGAGTGACAGTCTGTGAGTGTCTGTTTACACTGATTGTATCTAAGGTTATATTAGAGTCTGAAGAGGTTCATCGTATTATCACATGAATGATATCATCAGTGATGTGATCAGTAATGTCAAATGAGATGTCATCAGTGATGTCATTTGAGATGTCATCAGTGATGTCATTTGAGATGTCATCAGTGATGTCATCAGTGATGTCACTGACCATGTCATGAATGATGTAATATGTGACATCATCAGCAGTGGATTGCGGGTGCGCGATATATAGTTAGTGCAACTAACTATATATGGAATTTCAATGGTTTTGTGTGAGTAAAATAAGGTTTTGTAAATGCGAATTCCTAACTATATATGGTCTATAACCTATGGTTTTTTCAGTGAATATATATATATATATTATTTTTTTTTTCTCTCCAAACTGGTCCCCCACAGAAAGAACACATGGCGGCACTCAAAAAGTGGTTGTCAATAATCTGTTTATTCACAGAAAAGGTTCCACGCTCGAAAACGGACCCGACGGGTTTTGGACTCCGGGACCTTGCTAATGAGTCACAGCTCAATCAGTCCTGCAACTCTAATTGTTATGATTTTGTCCCGATTTTTGGCACTAAAGTTTGTTAACTAAAACATACATTAATCAAAAAATGTAAATTTTTTAACAAGCATTCTATTGCAGGACTAATGTTTTGACATTGAATTAACATTTGCGTTTCATTCAAATTTCCAACAATTACCTACAGTGCATTCTTGTAGGCATACTTATATGTGGATCCCATGAGGTCTGTGATGTGTTTCATCACTGTTTTAAAAAAATTGTGCTCTCTAGTGGGTAAATGCTTGTTTAGTAAGACATCTCGTGCAGGATTTTCCCATTGTTTGCACTACGCAGCTCGATTTATTTTGATTGATAGGATTGTATTTCTTTCCCATGTGTTCCATGGCGCAGCTCATTACTGCACTGCTGATATATGCCCTCTGGTGGGTGGTCAGCCGATGTTATCAATATTTTACAAGGGTGCATGCGGGTACCTGTGTTTTTTTTACTTACACTTCTTCAATTACCTTTTGTATGTGTTCACTGGATTTGTCGGAGTTGTCATATATTACCCTCTATTGGACTTACTGTGATCAGTTTACCGTGGGATATCTTGCATGCTATGCCGTTTGTTTGCTGCCATTTGTTAGTTTGTCTTCATTTTCTTTTTATTATGATAGTTGTCACAGTCTTTTGGGAGATTTTTTACTGATAATATTTATTTTTTCAGAAAGCTTACTATGGTCAGTTAGACATGGAACATCTTCCATGTTGTCCATTTGTTTATTGTCAAGTGTAAATTTCTCAATTTGTTTCCAACTGTTTGTTAATAAAACTGGCTGGTTTTTAGTAGATCTTTTCTTGGTTGTGTTCAGTGATTTGTTGGTCTGTTTATCTAAAAATGGATATATAATTCTTCTTCCTGGTTCAGTCCCATTGGGGCCAGGGTCCGTAGTGGCAGGATGTGACGTGATTCTTTCTTTCTTAATATCCTCACTCTGTCACCTCCTTGCTCAGATTTTTTCACATGATCAGTTGCAAAGTACTTCAGTTGCTTCCAGTCACTTGCATGTTGTTGTTCCATATGTTTTGCAACTGCATTGGGCCTATCTGTATTGATTGTAGATCAAATGAGTTCCAAAATTCTTTTTTGGTCTCTCAAATTGTACTTCCAATATATTTGAGCCTGCAAGGGCACTCTGTCACATAAACAGTATATTTGGTCTTAAATGGTATGTGTTGTATGATTTTGCGTGTCTATCCACTTGCTGTTGTGCATTCTTGTTTATTGATGGCAAATTAGGAAGCCTTGCATTGTGCGCATTTCCAGAAACCTGGTTTTTGCAACCATGTGAAGTGAATGTGCACTAATTTATCTCTCAAATTGAGAGCTCGTCTGAATGTTATTTGTGAGTATTCACCAACAAGATTGTTTACTGTTAGATCCAATTTTAATAATCCCCAATGTTTTTGCAGGATTCTACACATAGAGCTTGCTTTAGTTGAAACTGTACTGATAAATCTAATTGGTTGTGCATCTGAACTTCTATCTTTTATTTGTAGTGTCAAGGAACTACTTATTGGTTTAACTCTTTTCAGTCCTTTATTTACAGCTTTCTCTCTGGCAATAAATCGTTGTTTTGTTACCAAATTGTGTCTAACCACCTCCATTTGCTCTGAATAGTTTCTATTTGTCCTACAAAATTCCCCATATTGGATGCTCTATTTTAAAATGTGTTGGTTGAAGCTCTCCCCATGAAATACTGAATTTGTTGCTGTGGCTTTTCTATGCAGCGTGGTTTGAATTGATCCATTCTGATATAAATTTCCGTGTCCCAAAATTTAACTTTTTCACTGCTGATTTCATAAAGGAACTGCAAGTAGTTTGTGTTGGTTTTAAAGTATGTTGAAATATGTGTCAAATTTGTCTGTCGTACCATCCAAAATGACAAAAATGTCATCAGTAATCCGCACCCACATAAACTACTTGGTTCATATAGATACAATTTTCTGATGAACAGGTGACGTTTTGCTCCCACCAGCCCATGGTTACATTTGCAAAATTTGTCAAAAAGGAAAAAACCCTAGCGATTGCCTTAATTTGATCATACAATTGTTTGTTGAAAAGAAGGCACATTTGTATCACTATTAGCAAAATTTTATTATGTTCATGATAATAGATGTTTCTCTTGTTAAGAAAGTAGTCACAGGCTTTGATTCCTATTTGGTATTTAATGCACGTATATAACAAGTCTAGGACCATTGTTATAAGTTGATAGGATTCTTGCCAGGGGATATCGAAAAGATGCTGTAGCAGGTCCCCTGTGTCTTGCAAGTACAAGCTGAGGTTTTTCACAAATGATGCCAAGAAGTGATCCACAAAATTCGAAACTGGTTTCCACATATATCCTTTTGCAGAAATGATAGGAATGTCTAGTGGATTTGTTTGATCCTTATGAATTTTCAGTAGGAAGCATATAGTTGGTATAATGTGATGTTCAACTGCCATATATTTGGATTCGTCTGAGTCAATAAGATTCATTTCTTGCCTTTGCTCCAAACACTGTTGCAAGAGATCTTTATGTGCTTGAATGGGATTAGACTTTAATTTCTGATAACAAGTTTCACCTGAAAGCTGGCCGTTAGCTTCTTCAATGTAATCTCTTTTGTTTAATATTATAATGTTACCACCTTCATCTGGGGATTTGATTTCTATTGAATCATCATCTTGGAGTTTTGTCAGTGCCACTGTCTCTTGTTTCGTCAAATGATCTCTTTAGGGATTTCTGCTGATTCCATAGAGATCCTGTATAACACTCCTATGAAATTGATCTATTTTATCTATTTTATTCTCTGGTGAGAGCATAGTGTAATAAAAGATTGTTTACACTCAGTCCTTCTGAATCACCTAAATGCACAAGAGCCATTTATGTCCCTTTGTCTTCGACTGTATCTTTTCCCTTTTTCTGTGTGGCTTCTGCAAAGATTTTGGCTAACTTTATTTTCCAGATGTATTTATAAAGATCAATCTGTGTTTGCGTGGCAACCATATGAACTCTAGGGCAAACCTTAAGGTGGTGGAACAATTTGGAGAATGGATCAGTGGCTTGTCCTGCAACATTGGCTTGCTCCGTCACTCAAGAAGGAAAGCGCCCCTTACAAGCCTGAGCAGGACAACTTTGTTAAAGGATATATATATTTATATATATATATTCACTGAAAAAACCATAGGTTATAGACCATATATAGTTAGGAATTAGCATTTACAAAACCTTATTATACTCACACAAAACCATTGAAATTCGCATATATAGTTAGTTGCACTAATTATATATCGCGCACCCGCAATCCACTGCTGATCATGTCACATATTACATCATTCATGACATGGTCAGTGACATCACTGATGACATCACTGATGACATCTCAAATGACATCACTGATGATATCTCAAATGACATCACTGATGACATCACTGATGACATCTCAAATGACATCACTGATGACATCACTGATGACATCTCAAATGACATCACTGATGACATCTCATTTGACATTACTGATCACATCACTGATGACATCATTCATGTGATTATACGATGAACCTCTTCAGACTCTAATATAACCTTAGATACACACAGTGTAAACAGACACTCTCAGACTGTCACTCATCACCCACACAACACAACAGCTCTATTCAGAGCTACCCTACCTCAAAGCACTCTAAAATATTATTTTACTATTTCCCTTGGTTTTCCCCTTGTTACGCTTTCCGGAACGCTACCCGGTGCGCGGACCGGGCGCTAACCGTGCGAAAATTTGAAAAAAAAGATGTTTTTTTTTACATATATGGGCCTCCTCAGCCACCCTCAGAAAACCTAGGGGGTCAGGATATGTCTCCCGTGCCCCCTTATACCCATTCCCAACATTGTTTATCCTCCATCTTGTGACTAAATTCGTCCTAAACACAAGATGGCGGACTCCCGTAACGCTACCGGTGAGCTACCCGGTTCGCGTACCGGGTAGCGCTTCCACCGCGAAAAATCGAAAAAAAATGTATTTTATTTTTTTGCCCCGCGGGGCCCTTTAATAGCCCCCACATCAATCCTAGGGGGTCAGGAGGGGTCTACCTTGCCCCCTTTCATTCATTTCCCCCTTCGTTTATTTCCACCTCTTGTCTCTCGATCCTACCGAGAGACAAGATGGCGGCCGCTCCGGACTGTTTAGAATGTTGACTGTCACCGGAGAGCCAATCCGCTTCTCCTCGCGAAGTTCCGTTACGCGTCTGGTACGCGAACCGGGGCGCTAACCGGGAAGCTGTCACAGATATATATATTTTTTTAATGTTAATTTCTCAAAATCCACTGGAGCACATATCTTGAGACCTAGCAAAGGCACATCGGGCAAACAGTCTCTACAATTTTGCCAAGTTTCATAGAAATCCATTCAGCCGTTCGAGCTAAAAGTGAGTCCAACCGCCCTATGGAAAACTCAATGTTAAAAACACGTTTTGGGACCCCCCTTTTTTCTCTGCCCCCGCTTGACGAAACCCTCCCAAACTTTCAGGGGACGCTCAGAAACAAAATGTGCCATTTTCCTGAAAATTTCAGCCAATTCCGTCCATTAACGCCAAAGTTATTCAACATAGAGTTTTCAGAAATCCCTATTCAAAAAAATCCTAACTATGTATACTTACTGGCGACCGCCAATAGGTAATATATATATATATATATATATATTCACTGAAAAAACCATAGGTTATAGACCATATATAGTTAGGAATTCGCATTTACAAAACCTTATTTTACTCACACAAAACCATTGAAATTCCATATATAGTTAGTTGCACTAACTATATATCGCGCACCCGCAATCCACTGCTGATGATGTCACATATTACATCATTCATGACATGGTCAGTGACATCACTGATGACATCACTGATGACATCTCAAATGACATCACTGATGACATCACTGATGACATCTCATTTGACATTACTGATGACATCTCATTTGACATTACTGATCACATCACTGATGATATCATTCATGTGATAATACGATGAACCTCTTCAGACTCTAATATAACCTTAGATACAATCAGTGTAAACAGACACTCACAGACTGTCACTCATCCATGGAGTTACTCACACACCTAGTCAGTCATGCAAAGAATCAATCACACCTCCATTTCCTCAACTATACAGTTATACAAACTTTACTTATTCAAACATATACTAACACATATTTACTCTCTTATACAATCCCTGATACAAGTTCACAATGATCCATACAGCCACTCACACATTCACTGGCTCTTATGTACAGTTATTTATATATGTCAACTCTCACATGTACTGTGTTTTACATATGTACTTACTTTGACATGTAGCACTGAGATATCCATTCACTCACCAATACACTCATGCACACAGTCAACCGCCCATACAGCTGTTTCCACATGCACTTTTGAAACCATACATCTAGTGAATCAACTGCTCACACATCTATGCACAGAGTCATACACCTCCCAGCCACCCACACACACACTCAGTCTCCCATACAAATACTTGGGCAACCAATCAATAACCCATATAGTTACTCATATAGCTACTTATCAACACATGCAACAGTTTACAGAACAACAGACATAATGATGCACAAATTAAGACAGTTTAGTCACTAACCCATGCACTCAGTGAGACACATTTAATCACTCACTCATACAGTCAGTCATGCACGTACTAAATCCTTCATCCAGACACTTATACATCCACTCATTCTTCAATATGTAAGACATATTTTAACTTTACAGAAACATACAGTCACTGGATGTTGTCATCAGTGATGTCATCAGTGATGTCATTTGAGATGTCATCAGTGATGTCACTGACCATGTCATGAATGATGTAATATGTGACATCATCAGCAGTGGATTGCGGGTGCGCGATATATAGTTAGTGCAACTAACTATATATGGAATTTCAATGGTTTTGTGTGAGTAAAATAAGGTTTTGTAAATGCGAATTCCTAACTATATATGGTCTATAACCTATGGTTTTTTCAGTGAATTTTCAAGGTTTTGTAAATGCTAATTCCTAACTATATATGGTCTATAACCTATGGTTTTTTCAGTGAATTTTCAAGGTTTTGTAATAGCTAATTCCTAACTATATATGGTCTATAGCCTATGGTTTTTTCAGTGAATATATATATATACATACATATATAAATATATATCATCTGTATATCTATATAAATACAAACATAAATGCATGCATACATATACTTATATGCATACAGATGCATGTTATTTACATGAAAGTTGAAAAAACACTAATAAAAGCAAAGCTAAAAAGCCACCTCATTACAAACAGAATGGCTTTAACTTAAACGAGGGCGAGATCTATTGCATTTTCAATGCTTGTTTACTTTGGTTCCATGAAGAAGGCATTCAGATGTGTCACACATTTGCCATAAATTCTGAATGTTAGCACTCTAGTTGCACATTAGATCACTGTAGTAAAGCTACTGCTCACCAGGGACGTCTGCTGCTGGTATTCAAAGTGCATGTTTCAGTCTGCATGTCAGAATTTTTTTAATGAAATAGAAGAGGATTTGAGAAGTCACTCAAAATGATCCCTAATTTTTCTTTCTGAAGCACTAATCATACTTTCTATGGCAAAATTAACCCCCTCATGTTGTTCCTTTTTAAATTGAGTGTTTTCAGACTTACCACTTCATTCCAATCAAGATGGCTTCTGGTGTGCCATACTTTTGTCATAAGTAAGACTGTTAGCGCTCTAGTTGTTCTTTAGAACACTCTGGGACATTCTGTCATTGGGCTATACTTGGGGTACATCTGGGTGATATTTGGGCTACATTTAGGCTCTTTTGTCTCTGGTGGCCATCTTGGGAGACTGTATGTCAGAATTTTTTAATGAAATTGAAGAGGGTTTGAGAAGTCACTCAAAATGTGCCCTAATTTTTCTTTCTGCAGCACTAATCATAATTCATATGGCAAAATATACCCCCTCATTTTGTTCCTTTTTAAATTAAATGTTTTAAGAGTTACCACTTTATTCCAATCAAGATGGCTTCAGGTGTGCCATACCTTTGTAATAAGTAGGACTGTTAGCGCTCTAGTTGTTCTTTAGAACACTCTGGGACATTCTGTCATTGGGCTATACTTGGGCTACATCTGGGTGATATTTGGGCTACATTTGGGCTCTTTTGTCTCTGGTGGCCATTTTGGGAGACTGCATGTCAGAATTTTTTAATGAAATAGAAGAGGATTTGAAAAGTCACTCAAAATGTGCCCTAATTTTTCTTTCTGCAGCACTAATAATACCTTCTATTGCATAATATACCCCCTCATTTTGTTCCTTTTTAAATTAAATGTTTTAAGAGTTACCACTTTATTCCAATCAAGATGGCTTCAGGTGTGCCATACCTTTGTAATAAGTAGGACTGTTAGCGCTCTAGTTGTTCTTTAGAACACTCTGGGACATTCTGTCATTGGGCTATACTTGGGCTACATCTGGGTGATATTTGGGCTACATTTGGGCTCTTTTGTCTCTGGTGGCCATTTTGGGAGACTGCATGTCAGAATGTTTTAATGAAATAGAAAAGGATTTGAGAAGTCACTCAAAATGTGCCCTAATTTTTCATTCTGCAGCACTAATCATACTTTCTATGGCAAAATATACCCCCTCATGTTGTTCCTTTTTAAATTAAATGTTTTAAGAGTTACCACTTTATTCCAATCAAGATGGCTTCAGGTGTGCCATACCTTTGTAATAAGTAGGACTGTTAGCGCTCTAGTTGTTCTTTAGAACACTCTAGGAGGCTGCAGTAGAACACAAAGGAATCAACTGACAGTCTCTGTCCTTGTTGGATGTACATGTTTTACTGAGAATGTCAGACTTCATTTTCACATGACTGAGAAAGATAATGTGAATTTACAGAAAATATGCTTTCAGTTTAGCTTATAGATCCCCTTCCAAACCACTGTGGGAAAATCATGAGATATTAGTTTTCTTTCAAACAATATTCATGATATCACAGCAGAAGGTTTTTTCACATGGTAAAATCACCTTAGAACCCACCACAATTCCTAAAACGAGTATGGTACCATCAACAAATGATTTATAATGTAACTAAAGTCCTAAAACCCTCTATTAACTACAATGCTTTTTAATGAGGTGCTATCATGTATATTGGTCCCAAGATGGCTGCCAACACTTCTTGGATGAAGTGCTGACAGCCAATCAGATCAGATGTGTGGTTAGGCTCCGCCCAGATATATATCTTTTTTTGAACCTAAATTACTCAAAATCCACTGGAGCACATATATTGAGACCTAGCAAAGGCACATCGGGCTAACAGTCCCTACAATTTTGCCAAGTTTCGTGCAAATCCATTCAGCCGTTCGAGCTAAAAGTGAGGCCAACCGCCCTATGGAAATTAACATGGGAAAAATGCGTTTTGGGACCCCCCTTTTTTCTCGGCCCCCCCTTGATGAAACCCCCCCAAATTGTCAGGGGCTGCTCAGAAACAAAATGTTCCATTTTCCTAAAAATTTCAGCCAATTCCGTCCACAAACGCCAAAGTTATTAGACATAGAATTTTCAAAAATCCCATAGAGAAAAAATCCTAACTATATATACCTACTGGCGACCGCCAGTAGGTAATATATATATATATATATATATATATATATATATATATATATATATATATATATATATATATATATATATATATATATAACATTTCTATGGCAAAATGAAACCCCTCATTTTGTTCCTTTTCAAATTAAATGTATTAAGTGTTACCAGTTTATTCCAATCAAGATGACTTCAGGTGTGCCATACTTTTGTCATAAGTAAGACTGTTAGCGTTCTAGTTGTTCTTTAGAACACTCTGGGACATTCTGTCATTGGGCTATAGTTGGGCTACATCTGGCTGATATTTGGGCTACATTTGGGCTCTTTTGTCTCTGGTGGCCATCTTGGGAGACTGCATATCAGAATTGTTTTAATGAAATATAAGAGGATTTGAGAAGTCACTCAAAATGTGCCCTAATTTTTCTTTCTTCAGCACTAATCATAATTTCTATGGCAAAATTAACCCCCTCATTTTGTTCCTTTGCAAATTAAATGTTTTAAGTGTTAACACTTTATTCCAATCAAGATGACTTCAGGTGTGCCATACTTTTGTCATAAGTAAGACTGTTAGCGCTCTAGTTGTTCTTTAGAACACTCTGGGACATTCTGTCACTGGGCTATAGTTGGGCTACATCTGGCTGATATTTGGGCTACATTTGTTTTTTTTTGTCTCAGGTGGCTATCTTTGGGCTACATTGGGCTACATTGGGCTACATTTGGGCTCTAACATATATATATAGCCCAATGTAGCCCAATATATGTTTTTCAAAGTTAATTTTCGTAAAAACCACTGGAGCATATATCTTCAGACATAGCAAAGGCACATCAGGCTACCAGTCCCTACAATTTTGCTAAGTTTTTTGGAAATCCATTCAGCCGTTCGAGCTAAAAGTGAGTCCAACCGCCCTATGGAAAACTCAATGTTAAAAACACGTTTTGGGACCCCCCTTTTTTCTCGGCCCCCGCTTGACAAAACCCCCCCAAACTTTCAGGGGACGCTCAGAAACAAAATGTGCCATTTTCTTGAAAATTTCAGCCAATTCCGTCCATCGACACCAAAGTTATTCAACATAGAATTTTCAGAAATCCCTATTCAAAAAAATCCTAACTATATATACCTACTGGCGACCGCCAGTAGGTAATATGTAACATTTCTATGGCAAAATGAAACCCCTCATTTTGTTCCTTTTCAAATTAAATGTATTAAGTGTTACCACTTTATTCCAATCAAGATGACTTCAGGTGTGGCATACTTTTGTCATAAGTAAGACTGTTAGCGTTCTAGTTGTTCTTTAGAACACTCTGGGACATTCTGTCATTGGGCTATAGTTGGGCTACATCTGGCTCATATTTGGGCTACATTTGGGCTCTTTTGTCTCTGGTGGCCATCTTGGGAGACTGCATATCAGAATTATTTTAATGAAATATAAGAGGATTTGAGAAGTCACTCAAAATGTGCCCTAATTTTTCTTTCTTCAGCACTAATCATAATTTCTATGGCAAAATGAACCCCCTCATTTTGTTTCTTTGCAAATTAAATGTTTTAAGTGTTAACAATTTATTCCAATCAAGATGACTTCAAGTGTGCCATACTTTTGTCATAAGTAAGACTGTTAGCGCTCTAGTTGTTCTTTAGAACACTCTGGGACATTCTGTCACTGGGCTATAGTTGGGCTACATCTGGCTGATATTTGGGCTACATTTGTTTTTTTTGTCTCTGGTGGCCATCTTTGGGCTACATTGGGCTACATTTGGGCTCTAACATATATATAGCCCAATGTAGCCCAATATATATTTTTCAAAGTTAATTTTCGTAAAAACCACTGGAGCATATATCTTGAGACATAGCAAAGGCACATCGGGCTACCAGTCCCTACAATTTTGCCAGGTTTTGTGGAAATCCATTCAGCCGTTCGAGCTAAAAGTGAGTCCAACCGCCCTATGGAAAACTCAATGTTAAAAACACGTTTTGGGACCTCCCATCTTTCTCGGCCCCCGCTTGACGAAACCCCCCCAAACTTTCAGGGGACGCTCAGAAACAAAATGTGCCATTTTCCTGAAAAGTTCAGCCAATTCCGTCCA
The DNA here is from genome assembly GCF_964263255.1 of Lissotriton vulgaris. Lineage (NCBI taxonomy): Eukaryota > Metazoa > Chordata > Amphibia > Caudata > Salamandridae > Lissotriton > Lissotriton vulgaris. Next base: position 245,299,516 of record NC_141698.1, read on the forward strand.
TCAACGCCAAAGTTATTCAACATAGAGTTTTCAGAAATCCCTATTCAAAAAAATCCTAACTATATATACTTACTGGCGACCGCCAATAGGTAATTAATATATATATATATATATCAATGAAAAAACCATAGGTTATAGACCATATATAGTTAGGAATTCGCATTTACAAAACCTTATTTTACTCGCACAAAACCATTGAAATTCCATATATAGTTAGTTGCACTAACTATATATCGCGCACCCGCAATCCACTGCTGATGATGTCACATATTACATCATTCATGACATGGTCAGTGACATCACTGATGACATCACTGATGACATCTCAAATGACATCACTGATGACATCTCATTTGACATTACTGATCACATCACTGATGATATCATTCATGTGATAATACGTTGAACCTCTTCAGACTCTAATATAACCTTACATACACTCAGTGTAAACAGACACTCACAGACTGTCACTCATCCATGGAGTTACTCACACACCTAGTCAGTCATGCAAAGAATCAATCACACCTCCATTTCCTCAACTATACAGTTATACACACCTTACTTATTCAAACACATACTAACACATATTTACTCTTTTATGCAATCCTTGATTGAAGTTCACAATGATCCATACAACCACTCACACATTCACTGGCTCTTATGCACAATTATTTATATATGTCAACTCTCACATGTACTGTGTTTTACATATGTACTTACTTTGACATGTAGCACTGAGATATCCATTCACTCACCAATACACTCATGCACACAGTCAACCGCCCATACAGCTGTTTCCAGATGCACTTTTGAAACCATACATCTAGTGAATCAACTGCTCACACATCTATGCACAGAGTCATACACCTCCCAGCCACCCACACACACACTCAGTCTCCCATACAAATACTTGGGCAACCAATCAATAACCCATATAGTTACTCATATAGCTACTTATCAACACATGCAACAGTTTACAGAACAACAGACATAATGATGCACAAATTAAGACAGTTTAGTCACTAACCCATGCACTCAGTGAGACACATTTAATCACTCACTCATACAGTCAGTCATGCACCTACTAAATCCTTCATCCAGACACTTATACATCCACTCATTCTTCAATATGTAAGACATATTTTAACTTTACAGAAACATACAGTCACTGGATGTTGTCATCAGTGATGTCATCAGTGATGTCATTTGAGATGTCATCAGTGATGTCATCAGTGATGTCACTGACCATGTCATGAATGATGTAATATGTGACATCATCAGCAGTGGATTGCGGGTGCGCGATATATAGTTAGTGCAACTAACTATATATGGAATTTCAATGGTTTTGTGCGAGTAAAATAAGGTTTTGTAAATGCGAATTCCTAACTATATATGGTCTATAACCTATGGTTTTTTCATTGAATTTCAATGGTTTTTTAAATGCAAATTTCTAACTATATATGGTCTATAACCTATGGTTTTTTCAGTGAATTTCATTGGTTTTTTAAAAGCTAACATCTGTAGCTGTGAAATGTATTATTCTTTAAATCCCAAAATATATTTAGATATTTATTGATAATTTTTTTTTAATATTTTTTTTCTTCGCTTCTAGTTCGCGAACCGGGAAGCTTTCCGTTAGCTCATCTTGATGCCGCGATCTAGTCCGCGAACCGGTCAACGTTACGTTAGCGGAACAGTGACGCGTCGCGGAAGCGCGACGTATCACGTTATCGCGTAATGCGTCTAATGACGCGTCGCGTTAGCGCTCCCGGAAGTGCTCCGGACCGCGAACCGGAAGCGATCTGGGACGCGGCGCGCGCCGCGTAACGTAAGCGGAACAGGTCATGTGACTTGTTTATCAAACTTCTCATTGGTTCATTTCACTTTTGGTTTCCAAATGATGTATAACTAGGTCATGTGACCTAAAAATAACACTTTTCATTGGCTCAGAACTTTTGTTTTTCCCAAATCATGTAAACCCCTCCTTATTTCCTCACTCTGACTTTCATCTTGGTGAGAGAAAGACCATTTATCTGAAGATCCACAATGGCTTCCATTGTTGCTGCAGCTGGTGCACCCCCACCACCACCTCCACCTCCTCATAAGAAGAGAGGACCACCTAGTCAAATTATGACTAACAGAGAGGAGGAAGATGAGGAAGAAGAAGAAGAGGAGAGAGAGGAACATCAATTTGTTGATGAGTTGCCCAGGGTTTCTAAACGAAAAACCAGTTTCATCTGGCAGTTTTTCTCCATCCCTCCTGGAACAAAAAAAGTGAATGCAAAATATGCCACCTGCCTCATCTGTGACTACAGATTGTCGAGAGGCACAGAAAAGAAGTACAGTATGGGGAACTATACAATGCACCGTCACATGAGCAGGTGGCATCCCTTGAACTACAGCCGGGCTGAGTTAAGGGATCTTGAAGACAATCCGACAGCAACTCCTGTGGCAAGATCTACATCCACATTGTCTTTGACGGGAAGAGAGGCACAAGAGACTGTGCCAAACATCCAACCTAACTTCCAGCACATGAAGTTATCTTGTATTTACTGTGGTGCTATGCTGTCATATGGCAACATGAGTGTCAACCTCATGAACATTGCATATGAAAATCATAAATGCCCTAATGCACCCAAAAAGTAATTTTTTTTTTTTGCTCCAGTTGAGCCGTTTTGAAAGCCTGTTTTTTGTTGTCTCCCCTCCGTAAAAAACACAAAAAAAACATAAAACAGTTCTAAAAATACAAAAAAATCAAAAAATGTTCAAAAAATAAAAAAAAAATATAAAACAACAAAAACAAAAAAAAACAGTTCTTTTCAGAACTACCTCCCCTTTCAAACAAAATTGCTAGAATGTTTATCACTCTGGCAAGCTCTATTTCTTTTGGTTCGCTTCAAGTTCGCTGACCGGTTCGCGAACTTTAAGCGAACTAAAAAAATATTTTTTTAAAAAAAAGAAGAGTTAGTATAAGGGAAGTAAACAGAGAATAATGTAAAAAGAAAGACAGCTAGAGAGAGTAAATGAGAGATAGTGTCAATGACATCATCAGCAGTGCATTGCGGGTAAAAAGAGTGGAAAACATTTACCTTATAATTCTTGTTACCTTTTTTAAATATTTTTTCATACTTTCAATCTGTAAAACAAAGAACAAACATTTCAAAAAATATTAAAACATGTATTTAAAAATTAGAAAAGACAAGGGAAAAGGTTCAAAAACAAACAGTTTTTCAACAACTTTGACATTTACAGAAGTCTCTGCTTCTCTACGTTCCCTACACAATCCTAAAGATATATATTCGAAAGAAACTGTATCTTGATATTGCTGAACTGAGGCCTATTTTGAAACATGATGTTTTTCTTGCACTGCTAATGTCTCACAATAGTGATGCAATAGCAGCGCAAAAAAGATGTAAAGCCATAATAAAATTGTGTCTAACATTGTAAATGATTGTTTTAGGATGCAAATAAGATGTGTGCTTTCAAGAGCTTTCTTTGAGGTGAGGCCTCTTTTTTTTTTAAAAAAAAAAACACTACCCAGAAGTACAGCACTCTAAGCATTAAAATTGATATTTACAGAACTCAGCTTACCCATATGTACCACACATTTCTAAATGTATATCATAAGGACAAAAAGCATAACATTAATTATACATGTTAAATGGTTTATTTTTGCTGTTCTCAGAATGTATCAAATTTCACTTAAATGAGTGACTTGAAGGTATTCATCATGTAACAGCGGGGAAAAAAAACACAATCAAAATGACTGTGTTTAAAAAACCCATACAACCTAAGAAATCTGATTTCAAAACTTCTTAAAATTAACTTACTTTCAATGACGTCAAACGATCTCCTATAAACAGCATCCACTCTGTTGTGCTTTAAATATTTTCAGCCCGCCACTTTCTGAAAGAAAACCTCCATCGATACGTGAAATATGTTACATAGAAAAAAAACTTCTCTCATTATATCACATGTTTCCACTAGGCCAAATCATGTTGCCGCGATTCGCAAGTCTTGTAATTCTTCCAATCAAATCCCGACATTTTCTATTTTCGCAACTTTCAAAAATAAAATATTTGAGATTATTTTCACAATCCTGGACTACTAATATCTTACTCTTCTTTGTCACTTATGTTCTCCTTTTCCTATGACACTGATACTGCTTACTATGAAGCAGACTTACTTGCATCAGGTTTATATAGTTGGATTTTTAATCGAGACAGCATTGCAGACTTACATTCCCTCTACTTAAAATTTTGGTTTTAAAAACACCAGGTAAGAATTTTTAAGGTCAAACGGCAATTTTTTTTTGAAAGTTACAACAGAATCATTACAGAATGACCAGCCGTTTCCAGACTTTAAGTAAGCTGTATAATGTCCTGATGTTGTTGATGGACCATCGTGATAGATAATTGCTACAGTAACAAAAGTCCTCCCTGATATTGACAGCTGAGAAGCCACAACATTTTTTATTAAAGTTGACAATTTTGATCCATCAGGCCTACATCGTTGCATCATTAAAATGACATACTGGCCATATCTACGTATAAATAATGTTGACATCATATCACATTTACATTGGCTACACTCCATGTTGTGATCCGCTGCATTTACTAGCTTATTAAAGGACACTGATTTACTGTCTGGCAAAGTTAAATATATAAATCTTTCTGAGTCTACACTAGTAGTACTTGATACCATACAGTTCTCGCAGTCATGCTGCCATTGATAAGAAAGCCCAAACAGGTGATCTACATCTACACCCTCATCTTGCAATATATCAAGCATATACATTAAAAACTCCTGACAATCTTGCTGATTATTTTCAGAGAAGTCTGTTTGACCTGAACATTCATCTAACAGATAACGAACTTCAGACACACTTTCTACTTTTGTTCGATCAGTGCTACATTTCTCTAACACAGAATTCAACAAGCAGCATAAAATTTGTTCTGAATTGAACACAATCTGTTGTTTTAAACTCTCTAGTGAAAAGAGAACATTAACAACGACATTTGCATAGCAGTTGACACCAGAACTGTTTTCAAATTGAAAACCAACAATTTCTTCAACAGTATCCACTTTCTTTCTGCTAACAACTTTCGGTTCATTGACTTTTAGTCTTTTTGCAACAACCTCCCTACTATTACTGCTATTTCTACGTTTCCGGCCTACCACACGTTTCTCAAACAAAGGATATTGAGGCAAATGTGGCGCATACTCTCTTCTTAACCTATTGTATTCCTTAACACAATCTAGATCCGCACAAATGTTTGTGACATCACAGTCAATCAAGTACAATCCCGATAAAGTTCTAACTCGTGACAATGCCACATATGCCATACCCTCCTTGAACACAGAACTGCCAATATTCACCAATGCACAGTCTACACTTAAACCTTGCGATTTATGGATTGTCACCGCATATGCCAAGCAAACAGGAAACTGTTTACGGCGAACATATAAATCTTTAACAAGCAAAAACCTAGCAGAACAACGACCAATTTGCTGTACTTCCTCAATGCCATCAAATTTAATTCTTAAAAATTCTATTCCATCTCTATTTCTGTATTTCTCAAAATCAACAACATTACCCATTGATCCATTTACCAGACCTCTTTCTACATGTAAATTCCGTCTCAAAATGATTCGGCAATTTAAACACACATTCAGAGTCTTTTCAAAACCCGCTGTCTTAGATATAGTCTTCTCTAATGAATCCAATTTTGATTTCAAATTATCTGACAAAATAATTGTTGATCCCATATGCTCTAATTTGTCGATAGCTTCCAGTTTCACAATGTCTTGCTTTTCTAAATTCAACATTTTGTTGTTGAAGATGGCACATTCTGCAAGAGTTGGCATGAGACATATCCCGGATTTCTTCTCAGTAATTTTCTGAAAAATATTCTCAGGCACAATCTCTTGTTTGGGATACAAATTTGACAGTAACCGTGCATTTAAAGCTTCTTTCCCATGCTCGGTCACTTTTCCAATTCTAATATCTTGTAGAATATTCTTGTAATCTTCATCCTTTGCCTGACGCATATTTTGATGCAGTTCTGCATAATTGAAGTTTAACCATATATTGACGTTGCCAATGCTCCCTAGGCACTTCCTGGTATCTTCATGCGTGAGTATTTTGAACACAGGTTGACCTTTTACTGGTGTCAGCTGTAGAAGATCTCCGAAAACAATAATGTGTTTCCCACCAAATAAGACATCATATTCAGTTTTAAGTACTTCTTGCATTCTCAAATGCACAAAGGCAAGCATGACATTGGAAACCATGCTTACTTCGTCAATGATAAGTAGTTTCATTTTCCTCAAAACTCTTGAAACTTCACAGCAAGCATCTCCAGATAACTTGTTGTATTGTAATTTGTTGTCATGCTCCACCGGCAGCATCAGTAGACGATGCAAAGTAATACCTTTAATATTATGTGCTGCCAGTCCAGTAGGAGCGGTGACAACACAAGACAGCGATGACTCAGTCCTTTCCTGCAAATAACAAGAGATTGCTTTAATGAGGAAACTTTTTCCAGTTCCCGCTTCTCCACTCACGTACAGTCGGACAGGCTTCAACGACGTACACGAGCACTCTTTCTTCTCATGACTTAATCCGTGCTCAATTTCCTTGGTAACTTCATCATATATTTTCCTCTGCTCAACGTTGAGTTGTTTTTCCAAGTCTTGTAAGTTAACTGAATCCTCCTGAGCATGTGCCATGGCTCTTTCTACTTCATTCATAGCAGTGGCAGCTTCATTTTCGATAATAGGTCCTCCAAGTGGATCTTGACTCAATGAAACAGAACTCTGACTGTCCTGAGAACTGTCTCTGGCAATCTCGGCTGCAATCGTTGCTTCCTGCTCAATTTCCAAAGTTAGCATTTCTTGATATTTAGAAAAAGCAGGACATTCTATGGACTCCTTGGCTGCATTGAAAGAGTCTTCGTAACAGAGGAAATCTCCAAGCAGTTCCTCTTCTGCACGCCAAGGCTTGAAAAGTTGCAAAAGTGCTAAATAGAAAAACTCCTTTTTTTCTGGAGATTCGCCACTTAATTTTCGATGGTTTACTAATTGGCATTTTCTTTGCTTGACCAGGCATCCCTCACTTCCAATTACAGCATACACTCCTTTCTCAATATCTTCTTTGATGTTCCTCTTGAATATATAATTTTGGAGAACCTCATATAGACAAACATTCTCAAGGTGACTGCTTCGATTTGGATAATATGTATCCAACATGTTGGTCTTCAAAATGTCGGTACTGTTTGGTTCCTTTTCTGCCAAATACTCAATTTCCCGAACAGGTTTTAGAACTCGATTTCGCGTTGCAGCAAGACCAAGACTCGCCCAAACGAGACTCCTGGATTTGGCATAGAGACTTGCTGAAGACAATCGATCAGAACATTCGTAAGCTCCGATTTCTCGATGCGACAACATCTTCAGACTGAAACTGTACAACTTCTTGCTGAGGCTCTTTTCATGGGAAATGTCCTCCCACATATCCTTCAGTTCGGTCTTTTCTTTTTTGGTGATGTAAGATGTCACATACCGAGCCACAGCCATACAGTTGTCAGCCACAAACTGTATATCCATGTTGGCATTCCACATGGACAAAATCACTGGGTTGTAGTCATTGATGTACTTGGACTCTTCGTTCCTTTTCAAATTGTATGTATTCTTGGGTGATTTCCTCGTCACATTATGTCGCAGCGAAGACATCAAACTGTTCACTCTTCCTTTAGAAATCACCGGTCGTGGAAAGTTGAAACGACATTTGGTGTAGAACTTGTCCTTGTTTCTGAATTTACGACGACAGTACTTTCCACAACGATGGCTTTGGAAACGTAGAACTTGTTCTCTTAGACTTTTCTTCTCCGTTGCGTTTGGAACAGCACACGTAGAATACTGTTCGATGAAATTCATCACTAAGTCATCCGGATCTGTTCCAAATTTAGGTGCATCCTTGATCCACAGCAACATATGTATATGAGGGGCACCTCTTGCTTGGTACTCCTTTCTCCAGAAGAAATCCAACACCTCTCCAAGAGGTGGATTCTTTTTATTTGTGATGAAAGACATCATAGCTTCAAATCTATGATTGAAGTACCTGCATACATTCACAGGATCCAAAGAACACAGTTCTCCAGGTGTCTTGAATTCAATGTTTTCAATATTTCCATTTGCCTCTCGTAGAAATTCAAGTAAGTCATCCCAGCCATACTCGGCACAGCTCAGAGTGAGGAACCATGTCGGAGTTCCTAAGTTCCTCAGCATACATTTTAAGTCACCATGACGACGGTACCAGTACTCATTAGTACCACGCTGACACGCCATGAGATTAATTAAGTGAGAATCCAAAATACTGTCTTGGACATTGACTTTATGCATAAAGTCACTTGCCGAGATGTTTCGCATCTGTATACCACTTTTTAAGATGTGGTTCACTGCATATGACAGTCCAGACAGATCGCTTTCAAACAGGAGATGAAACAAATAGGGAATGCATTGCCGAAACCTAGGATCTTCTGCATACAATCGTAAAGTCCGGTATTCAGACGCAGGAATTTCACGAGGTCGCTCATCATATCTTCCTCCTTGACCTGTGGGAAATAGCTGTGGGAAACACCGAGCTTCCAAACTTTCCTCCCAAACACTAATGGGACTCCCTTTGGCTTGTTTCATTTGAAACAACTCAATAGCATTCCCCATCACTTCCTTGGAATGCAAAGGATGAACACTATAATGTTCATATATTTCTTCACTTTTAGAGGCCTCTACTTTCTCAATTTGGCCAGCACACAAATCGCTATCCTCTTCATCACTTACTTCCTCTTCTGCAACATATACATTCTTATAGTACTTATTATTTTTCTTCAAATACACTGTTGCCTTTTTGACTTTCCTAACATCCACTAAATCTTGCCATATTTTCTTATTCTTTGTCGGAACCCCATTAACCAAGATAACCAGAGGTTCCTCTTCCACTTTTTCTATTCCAATTGTGTTAATGTTTTTGTTCAAATCTAGAGGCAAATAAACAACTCTTCCCTTTAATCCTCTCTGTAAATCTGCTGGAGGCAACTTCCCTGTCTTTGGCTCCATTCTTACAATAGCCTGAAAGGGATGGATACTTTGAATCAAAATAGATTCATAAGTATTTAAATCCTTCAATTCAGAAGGAATCTCAACCAATTCCAGATTATTATGAACTGCCCTAGCAGGCATCTGGTTTTGGTTTAATTTATTACAACAATAAGTACACACACGTTGATCCGATCCCAAATCAAAATAATTTTCTACCATCAAGTATGTGGCTAAATCCTTCCATTCACTATTATTTTCCCTTTCACTTTTTGCATATAAATCCACTACCTTAGTCTGATTCTTATAATAAGTGCGTCGACAACATACACAAGTGAAATTAGGCCTCTCACTTGATTTCATCTGAAACGTGGCAATTTCCTTCTGAAAATTATCTGTACTGGAAACCTGTACATTATCTTCCACATTACCCTCTACTTCAGGGTCAATTTGAACATTCTCATCTTTACTACCAAAGTAACAAAACTCAATTTCTTCACAAAGATTCTTCACATCTATTTCAGAACCATGCAAAAGAGCAGCACATAACTGTTTAAGCATAATTGCTGGACTCTTAGCATAATACAACATTCTCACTAATTTTCTCACTTTATTATGATGCACTACTAGCATCCTGAAATGATGAAAAACACTCTGGCATACTCTCCTGGAAAGACAAGCCAGTGAATGACCACGCAAACCTGTCATTTGTCTCACTCTGCAAGGATCTAAATCTTGCAACAACTTCATTTTCTGCTTCAAACTTTTCTTATTAAATGTCCGTATAAAATCACAAAGCAAATTGATGGAAACCTGTCGCACACTGCAAATAGAACTACACTTCCAAATGTACACAGGACCCTTAGGACGTCTTCCTAAAACCTCATCACTTAGCGCCTCTTCTGTCTCTGTTGTCACAAGTTGTTCTTTTTCAACTGGACAACCATCCTTCACTTCATAAGCTCGACCACTGATGTCAACTGCATGCACCAAATCATTATCCTGAAAATAAGTCTCCTCATTAAAAAATGCCTCAGAACTTGAACTATGCATCCATTCTCCAGAAAAAACTTCACAAAAGTTAGTACGATTTACTACTCTCTTCCATCTACTTTTTGTTTTGAAATCAGAAATTACCTTGCTGAGTTTCCTAATTCTATTGATTACCAAAATAAACAACTTTCGCTTGATTTCAAAAGCATGATCAATAATTTTCTCTACATTTTTCTTCTTCCTATAAAATGCCGCTTTCTGTTGGCCTTTCTTTTTAATATTTTTCAATAAATTAACTAATATCCTATTACGGAACATTCGTTGTCGAATGTCCCTAAACTGTTGTTTCCTTCTACTATCATGCACAGAGTTATCTCTTCCTCTACCAGTAACATTTGTGATGGGTCTCTCCTTTCCATTTAAATTACTTCTCTTTTTGTGAACAGACACATTTTTTTGAGCAAAATTTTTTTTACTACAAATATTTCTTAAGAATGATTTCGTGCTCTTACCCGGACCTTTCTTGGTGTTTTGACAAGTATTTGGGGAAGAGGACTGCTGCAATAAAACATCATCCTGCTGTCTTTGACGTTTTCTAGCCTTTCGTATTCGACTTCTGGAAGGCATTTTCCAAACTATGAAAGAATCTGCAGTTGAATCTGTGAAAAAATATAATATAAAATGTTATTAACCACTATTACCAAACAGTAAATAAATAACAGTCATCTAAAACTTAATGCCGTACTAATTATTTAACATAGCAAATATTTTCCACCAGCACTGCATCACAAAAATGACACTCAATGGTACAAAACAGGCATACAACACTCATAAATCACTCCCTAATATTTTAAATCATTAATTCAGGATGACGATAAGATGTAGCCTATCTAAAGGTTTGTTTAGGCCCAGATCTTTGGACTGGGGTGAATGTGTGTCATTGATCCACATTCAGTCCATCACCTGTTTTGTTTATTTGAGGTGAGGCCAACACATGGTTGCAGATAAGATTTTCACTGAAAAAAAACCAAGGTAAAAAAACATGTGAAGGCCTACCAATGAAGTAAATCATTAAATGAAAACCAATACATTTCTGGAAATATGCACTACTAGTGCTTCATAAGATGTTTTGGATCATATTTATAAGTTATTTGAGTATCTAGTATGCTATTTTACATTCTTCATGGTGCAAATTTATTGTAAATACGCTCCCACCTGCGGTTGGCAAATTTAGATTTTGATTATGGGAGTTAGATAGGCATGTTAATAATTTCCCAAAAATGGTATATAACCCCAAACAACCTTTGAAGCAAATGCTCTTAGCCATGTTATCCACCTCCCATTGGATAACATGGCTAAGAAGTGCTTGCAAATGTGATAAAAAAAGGCCTGCAATGCATGAATATCGCAGAAAAATCAGCGATATTCATGCATTTTCCAACAAATGCTCTTAGCCATGTTATCCACTTCCTATTAAATAACATGGCTAAGAACTGCTCAGGGCACCATGAGGAACGCTTTCCATTTAAAAAGGGAAAAATAACATCAAAGACACTAAAATGCCTTCTAAATATGAACCCAAACAACCTATGAAGCAATGTGGAAAAAACTGCCGCAATGCATGAATATAGCAGAAAAATCAGCGATATTCATGCATTTTCCAGCAAATGCTCTTAGCCATGTTATCCACTTCCAATTAAATAACATGGCTAAGAACTGCTCAGGGCCCCATGAGGAACGCTTTCCATTTAAAAAGGGAAAAATAACATCAAAGACACTAAAATGCCTTCTAAATATGAACCCAAACAACCTATGAAGCAATGTGAAAAAAAACGGCCACAATGCATGAATATAGCAGAAAAATCAGCGATATTCATGCATTTTCCAGCAAATGCTCTTAGCCATGTGATCCACTTCCTATTAAATAACATGGCTAAGAACTGCTCAGGGCCCCATGAGGAACGCTTTCCATTTAAAAAGGGAAAAATAACATCAAAGACACTAAAATGCCTTCTAAATATGAACCCAAACAACCTATGAAGCAATGTGAAAAAAAACGGCCACAATGCATGAATATAGCAAAAAAATCAGCGATATTCATGCATTTCCCAGCAAATGCTCTTAGCCATGTTATCCACTTCCTATTAAATAACATGGCTAAGAACTGCTCAGGGCCCCATGATGAACGCTTTCCATTTAAAAAGGGAAAAATAACATCAAAGACACTAAAATGCCTTCTAAATATGAACCCAAACAACCTATGAAGCAATGTGAAAAAAAACGGCCACAATGCATGAATATAGCAGAAAAATCAGCGATATTCATGCATTTTCCAGCAAATGCTCTTAGCCATGTTATCCACTTCCTATTAAATAACATGGCTAAGAACTGCTCAGGGCCCCATGAGGAACGCTTTCCATTTAAAAAGGGAAAAATAACTTCAAAGACACTAAAATGCCTTCTAAATATGACCCCAAACAACCTATGAAGCTCTAACAGTACATATCCTGAAATTTAATTCATTTCAAAATTCGTTTTTAAACACAGCATATAAATCAATTGTATACCTGCATTCATGAAGAAATGACTAAAAATGTCCTTGAGACACATGAAAGTGTTTTCTGGAATGCCCTAGCACCATTTTTGGGACACTATTAACATGGCTAGGTAACTCCCATAATCAAAATCTAAATTTGCCAAGCACAAGTGGGAGCGTATTTACAAGACACTTGTCCCATGAGGAACACTTTACATTTTAAAAGGCGAACACAACATCTTAGACACTCAAATACCTTATAAATATGGCCCAAAACAACCTATGAAGCTCTAGCAGTACATATCCAGAAATGTAATTGATTTCTTAAATCGTTTTTAAAAGCAACATATCTGTTTCAGCTTACATAACAGACCATGAAATGGCCTCCATGTATTACAATATCTTGTGTAACTGCATGCCAGAATGTTACACCAAATATGCAATTATAATTTCTCTTTGAAACTAATTCTATTAGTATATCACTAGAGACAAAACCACATTTTAAAAACACAGCTTTCTTCATCATTTTCTCCTTAAATCATACTATTCTCTATCTAAATTAAATAAATCTTTTCTCACCTTAGCAAATATTTTTTGAGTTTTGAAAACAGTCTCAGAAATACACCAAATTGTCTTCAGCAGAAGAAAAAGGATGCACTCCAAAGGCTGCAGCTATTGAAAGCACAGAAATACAGATATTCTTTTCACATATCTCTCATATTAGCCAATCATACCTCTTCCCTCACTTTTTTCAAATCAAAACCCTTCCCCCCTCTGCCCTGTCTGCCTTGTTTCCATAGCAACCACCTCCTGGAAGACCTCTCATGTTTGCAAATTCACACAACAATGTTTCAATTGAACTCTGAACTCTCAGTGCACCTGCGTATCCAGTGCAATCTTTCATTAAATGTTTCTTCCTTGACCATTCAAATTACATCTTTCAAAGAACACATCCATGCACCCTAACTTTCTGTTTTCAGAAATGGAAATGCACCAATCACTGCTAATGAATCATTAGCATTGTAAATCCACAATTTTTTTTCTTTAGAAACTCCTACTGTTTCAACTGCCCTTTCATTACCACACTTCATCTGACTGCAGAACAACCTTCTTCCACCATGTTTAACGTCTGGATTGTTGGACATAGTTACATCCACTGGGCTCAAAGGTATGCTGAGAGCAGAAATTTACACAACCTCAATTTACAAGATGTGGAAATTAAGTGGTTGGGCCAAAGAGGATTAAAATGTCACCAATTGATACCATTGGTGAAAACCTTTATGCATTTGCCAAAACCTGACCTGTTAATAGTGCACTGTGGAGGTAATGATTTGGGCACTTTGACAGGGGTAGGTCTGGAAATGCTTTTAAAGGACACCTTGGAGCAATTAATGGCACTTTTTCCTCAAACTGCCTTGGTATATTCCAATATATGCCAAAGACAGAAATGGAGGTGGTCCAACCAATTTTGTCCACAAATTGAGAAAGCGAGGAAGCATGTAAACAAATCTGTTTCAGCTTACATGAGAGACCATGGAATGGGCTCTCTGTACAACAATAACTTGCGTTACTACATGCAAGATATCTACAGAGGAGATGGAGTTCACTTCTCAGATGAGGGCAACAGAATTTTCATTCTGAATTTAAGACTGTGCATTGGTACCTACTTATAAGTACCTAAATGTACCATAAACCCAAAAGCTCTTCTCAGAGCTACCCTACATCTGATCACTCACAATTATTATTTTTCTCTAACTTTTTTCACTAATTTTCCACAAAATTCGCTCCCCGGAGCGCTACCCGGTTCGCTAACCGAAAGCTAACCTCGCGGAATTTTTAAAAAAAAAAATTTTTTTTCCGCACATATAAGCCTCCTCAGCCACGCTCAGAAAACCTAGGGGGTCAAGATAAGTCTACCATGACCCCTTCTACCCATTCTAAACATTATTTGCCCTCCATCTTGTATCTTAATGCGAACGAAACACAAAATGGTGGACTCCCGTGACGCTTAAGGTTCGCTAACCGGGCAGCTTCCCGGAAAGCGGTCCTAAAAAAAGGCGGGAAAGTAATTTACAGAAAAACGACTAGAGACACTCACACCAAATATAGATTAGCTCATACTACATAACAATCCCTTCCATTCTCACAAATTTCATTGAAATTCCATTTAGCCATTTAGCCTGTAGACCTCTCCAAGTACCGTGAGGTAAATTACTTCACAAAACACATCTGAATTGTTGGAATTGACAACCAATGAAAATGTTACTTTCATTTTCTACTTTTATTACCTGACATTTAATTGGTTATATACCTGTATATATATAAAGGGAGAGAAGGAAACACAGCCATTTTGACTACTACTTCTTGTTGTACCTCCTATTTCAATAGCTTCAAAAAACTTCAACTTCTTTGTGAAGGTAAGTTATAATTTAATATATTGTGCACTATGACTTAATATAGTAGACTTTTTCTGCTACATATACACTATCCCTCTGTAGTAGTAATGTATTTAGATAGACTTCTCTGTTATAGTTATCAATGGAGTAAGGCTTGTCTTGGTTAAATCACATACACTTTTTTATAGTCCTATTTCCACTCTCATACTATACACTGCCAAAAGATAAATTCACTGATAAAAACTGCCTATCTAAAATTAATCCCAACAGTGCCCTATCTCTACTAATATATATTTTTTTAATCCAAATTTCAGGCAAAATGGAAGGCGAGCAGCAAGTTTCATTTTCGATTGAACTGAAGGAGAGCAGCCAAGACAAACTTGATGACTTTATGGATGACAGTAGAGACCACGAACTTCTACAATGTGTTGAAGCAGTAGACAACTTGCTTCAAAATGAAAAACAATTACACCCTATAATAAATTATGACATTTCTGACAATGAAATGTTAGAAAATTTAATAAAGTATGAAACACAATCATAATAAAAAAATAAATAAATAAAGAAAACAAAAAAAAACAAGAAAAACAACAAACAATTAACATACAGTATTAGAAAAGTCTTTCATTCTTTTATCCATAAAGTTCGCTGCCCAGAAAGCTATCCGGTTCGCGAACTTGGCGCTTACCACGCAAAAAAAAATTTTTTTTTGGGACCCTCCTAGGCCCTTTTAAAACCTCCACATAAAACCTAGGGGGTCAACGAGGATCTACTATGCCCCCTTATGGTAATTTCCCCCTTTGTTTTGGCCTCCTCTTGTCTCTCGATCCTACCGAGAGACAAGATGGCGGCCGCTCCGGACTGTTTAGAATGTTGACAGACACCGGAGGGCCAATCAGCTTCTCATCGCAAAGTTCCGTTACGCGAAAGGTTCGCTAACCGGATAGCTGCCCGGAGCGCTGTTACAGATATATATCTTGATTTAAACGTTAATTTCTCAAAATCCACTGAAGCACATATATTGAGACCTAGCAAAGGCACATCAGGCTAACAGTCCCTACAATTTTGCCAAGTTTCGTGAAAATCCATTCAGCCGTTCGGGCTAAAAGTGAGTCCAACCGCCCTATGGAAATTAACATGGGAAAAAGGCGTTTTGGGACCCCCCTTTTTTCTCGGCCCCCCCTCCACAAAACCCCCCCAAATTTTCAAGGTCTGCTCAGAAACAAAATGTGCCATTTTCCTGAAAATTTCAGCCAATTCCGTCCACAAACGCAAAAGTTATTAGGCATAGAATTTTCAGAAATCCCATAGGGAAAAAATCCTAACTATATATACCTACTGGCGACCGCCAGTAGGTAATATATATATATATATATATATATATATATATATATATATATATTCACTAAAAAAACCATAGGTTTCACATCAGTTATAGTTAGCTGGAAATTTTACTGACATAAAACCATTGAAATTCAACGTTATAGTTAGTTGGACTCACTATAACTTGCGCGTGTAATGCACTGCTGATGACGTCACATATTACATCACTCATGACATGGTCAGTGACATCACTCATGACATCACTGATGACACCATCCAGTGAATGTGTGGCTTTCTGAAAAATAAATATATTTTATATATGTATATGTAAAGGTCGATGGAACAATAAATGTTTAAATAAGTGTGTAAATGGAAGTTTTTTAAAAAAAAAATGATTGATTAACTGGCTTATTAAGTGTATCTTAGTGAATACATATATTAACGATTAATGTTTAAATATTTAAATATATGTATCAGTGTTTCACTTTGTGTATAAATGGCTGCATGGGTTGGTGAGTAGCTACATATGTGTGTATATAGATTATTAGATGTTTTTTTAGTATCAGTATGAGTGTCATTATGGTTTGGTGGGAGTGTTACTTAGCACATAGATGCATCAATGACTGACTCACTGTTTGCATGTTTTTTGAAGACGGCATATGTGCAGGACTGTATGGGTGGATGAGTGTGTATATGCGTGTGTTAGTGAGTGAATGACTGTCTCATTAGTGTCTTTATCAGTAACTACATATGTTTTAATCTAGTGTATGTGAGTATTGATGTATATGAGTGAGTATATGTGAGAGTGAGAGATTGAAAGAGTTCATGTTTAAATAATTATGTGTTTCTATAAGTGATTGTTTAAGAGAGTAAGTATATGTAAGTTTCCTTAGAAGTAAGGTGGTAGTGTGTGTTTAGCTGTATATGCAAATAAATGGATGTTCAATAGTTTATTTGCATGTGTGAGTATGTGTGTGAGTAACGTTTGGATGACTGTCGGTGTGTAACAGGATGTATAGGTGTATCACTACATATGATGAGTGTATATATGTGTGAGTGACTATATAGAACTGTTGGTGAATGAGTGAATGTATATAGATGGTGGAATTATTGAATTGGTTGTTGTAACTGGTATGGGTATCTCCATTTAAAAAAAAAAATTAATTTATATTTTTCAATATGTGTTTCATGGGTTACATTACAGTGAAAGGAGGTCTGTCACTCTGTCACAAGGATGATGTCATGAGTGATGTCGTGAGTGATGTCATTGACCATGTCATGAGTGATGTAATATGTGACGTCATCAGCAGTGCATTACACGCACAAGTTATAGTGAGTCCAACTAACTATAACGTTGAATTTCAATGGTTTTATGTCAGTAAAATTTCCAGCTAACTATAACTGATGTGAAACCTATGGTTTTTTTAGTGAATTTAATAGGTTTTTTAAATGCTAATTCCTAACTATAACTGGTGTGAAACCTATGGTTTTTTCAGTGAATTTAATTGGCTAATTCCTAACTATAAGTCTCACTTTATAAGTAAGACTGTTAGCGCTCTAGTTGTTTAGAACACTCTGATACATTCTGTCATTGGGCTACAGTTGGGCTATATTTGAGCTATATATTTTTTTGTCTCTGGTGGCCATCTTTGGGCTACATTGGGCTACATTTTTGCTCTAACATATATAAAGCCCAATGTAGCACAATACATATTTTTCCAAAGTTAATTTTCGTAAAAAGC
This sequence comes from Lissotriton vulgaris, assembly GCF_964263255.1. Lineage (NCBI taxonomy): Eukaryota > Metazoa > Chordata > Amphibia > Caudata > Salamandridae > Lissotriton > Lissotriton vulgaris. Next base: position 245,317,599 of record NC_141698.1, read on the forward strand.
ACTTCAGAATAGGGCTACCTGTCCCTACAATTTTCCCATTTTTTTTTGGAGCGCTCCCGATGCGCGCCCCGGGGAGCGCCCCGAAAAGCGTACTTCTATAAAGCGTCCCGGGGCGCGCTTCGGGGAGCGTCCCGAGAGCGCCAATATCGCGAACGAAAACATGATCGTGACGTATCGCGTAGCCGCGTCCGCGTGATACGCACGGCGTAAGCGCACCCAGAAGCACTCGAGCGAATACGATCGCACAACGTAGGCGTCTGACACGCTTACGCGGCGTGTCGCGTAAGCGCGTCGGGTCATGTGACCAGAAAATAACACTTTTCATTGGTTCATAACAGTTTTGGTTTCATAATGATGAAGCCCATGGTCATGTGACCTGTAAATAACAGTTTTCATTGGTTCAATAATTATTTTTTTCTAAATTTAGAGAAACCCACCCATTTCTCTCACTATTGGTTTGCACTTGGAGAGAGCAAGAGGTGTTTTGTGAATTTTCAACTCATTACTTTCCTGATCTACAACAATGGCTGCAAGGGAGTCATCCAGCAGTGATTCAGATGGATTTGTGCAAGAGGACCCTCCTCACCAGAAAACAAAGAACCACTTCATCTGGAAATTTTATGACCTCCCTGAAGGACAAAAAAAAGTTAATGCAAGTAAACTAACTTGTAAAATAAGTGGAAGTATTTTATCCAGAGGCAATCCTCTAAAAAAATACAGCTTTGGAAATGCCAATTTAATTAGGCATGTCAAAAGAAGACACCCAAAAAATTATTCCAGGGAGAGTGTCAGGGAGCTGGCAGAGAAGGCACGAAGAGATGGCAGCAGCACCTCCACTGGTGGAGCAACACCTTCAGGTACAACACGTGCAAGAATGGTCCCTAACGTCCAGCCGGTTTTTGCAGGCACAACATTTTTATGCAAGGACTGTGACAAACTACTCTGTTATGGGGAGCAGAGCGTTGAACTCATTGCAATAAAGAGACAGGAACACCAATGCTCTCCCCGTCCCTAAATTTTCTCATTTTTTTGCTCCTGTTGAGCATTTTTTGAATCCCTGTTTTTGTTTTTCCCCTGTAAAAAATCCCAAAAATATATAAAATCGTTTCAAAAAGTATAAAAAAATATAAAACAACAAAAACAAAAAAAAAGTTCTTTTCAGAACTACCTCCAATTTATAAAAAAAGTGCTAAGTGTCATTCTTTTTCTCAATCGTACGCTCCCCTGTCCGCTCCCCGGTGCGCGTACCGGGCACTCCCCCCGCGCAAATCAAAATTTTTTTTTTTTTTGCCCTTTTATGACCCCCACATCAAACCTAGGGGGTCAGGGGGGTGTACCCTGCCCCTTTTTGCTCATTTCCCTCTTTGATTTTTACCACCTCAATCCTACCGAGGTACAAGATGGCGGCCGCTGCGGACTGTTTCGAATGTTTACAGACACCCGAGAGCCAATCAGCTTTCCGTACGCAAGTCGCGTGGCGCGCTTTGAGCGCTCCCCGGTGCGCGTACCGGGGCGCGGCTCTAGATATATATATTTTTTTGAACCTAAATTACTCAAAATCCACTGGAGCACATATCCTGAGACATAGTAAAGGCACATCGGGCTACCAGTCCCTACAATTTTGCCAAGTTTGGTGGAAATCCATTCAGCCGTTCGGGCTAAAAGTGAAATCGACCGCCCTATGGAAATTAACATGGGGAAAACGCGTTTTGGGACCCCCCTTTTATCTCGGCCCACGCTTGACGCATCCCCCCCAAAGTTTCAGGGATGGACCGAATCTCCGGGAGGCCATTTTGAGGAAATTTTCAGGCAGATTCGTCAACCGGCGCCAAAGTTATTCCAAATAGAATTTTGAGATTTAACATTGAAAAAAATCCTAACTATAACTACCTACTGGCGACCGCCAGTAGGTAATATATATATATATAAATATATATATATATGTATATACATGTTCAAGAGCAATGCGCCAAGCGCTTTCTGGGAGGGCTCACCACAACACCCCAGAACCATCCGGTTGGCGCATTGCTCTTTCATATGTATATACATGTACATGTGCATATGTATATATATATATATATATATATATATATATATATATATATATATATATATATATATATATATATATATATACATGCAGTCAGGAATGATCTGTTGAAAATGTGAACAATGAGTACGACTTAATCTACTAACAAGAAAGGGAACCTAACGAAAGAACAACAAGTGGAGCTGGAAAAATTGAGAACCAACACCAATCTTGTATGTAAGCATTCGGATAAAGGAGGAAATATTGTCCTCATGACAGGAGAATTCTACTGCACTGAAGCTCTGCGACAACTGAGAGATACTACATGTTACAATAAATTTAGCAAAGAAGAGTACAACAAAAGTATATTTGAAAACCATGAGTTACTGGATAAATGGGCCGCACAAGGCATGCTTGACAACGATGAACACAAATTTCTGATTTTCCAACAACCAGTCACCCCAACATTTTATTATCTACCTAAAATTCGTGAAAATGCATCATCGCCTCCAGGAAGACCCATAATTTCATCAAAAGGCAGCCTTACAGAAGCAATGTCTCAGTATTTGGACTTTTTCTTGATTGATTTTGTTAAAACAATATCATCCTATATTTGTGACACTACAGCTTCTATAAGGACAATTTGAAATATTACTTGGGAACCTGACATGCTTATCATTGTGTTAGATGTCACAGGTTTATATACATGTATATCCCATCAGGATGGAGTAGAAGCAGTCCAATACTTTCTGAAAAGTCGTTCTCTAAAATTTGCATTACATAACATCATGCTCATTGAATTTCTGACCTTCTGCCTCACCAACATCTTTCTATTTCAACTGCAACACTAAAGACAGATTAAAGGAACAGCGATGGGGACCTGCTTTGTCCCCAGCTATGCAAACTTGTTCGTAGGCTGGTGGGAGAAGCAGGTCGCCTGGGTCGATGAGACTCATCACTGGGTCTCTTCGATTATTGGGTGGCACCGATATATCGATGACCTTTTGATTTTCTGGAAAGGCTCCAAGAGAGAAGTTGAAGCATATATAGCACATGTGAACACAAATTCAGTGAATTTTCATTTCAGTGGCCATATCAGTGACACAGAAGTTGACTTCTTAGACCTAAAAGTTTTTATCAGGAAAGGCAAAATATGTACCTCATTGTTCCGTAAGACAACCGCAGGGAATTCCATTTTAGAAGCTAACAGCCATCCTAAACCCCTGAAAAATAGTATCCCGTATGGTGTGCTATTACGACTCAAGAGAAACTGCTCACAAGATGAAGATTTCCAAGTGGCAGCACATGAGTAATAAATAAATTATCCATTTGAGAAAATTGTATTTTAAAGTGGACACTCATGATGTAATGTTTCGTCCATATGTATGATTGTTTTTGCACTTCGTTTAATTGTTTACAGCACTTTGTCACCAGCCACGACTCATTCACCCAATGTATACCCAGTCCCTATGTTTTGTGTGTTTTGAACAGCTACTCAAGGAATTGTGAATTTATTTGCTACAAGGTTAATACTAAAAGATTTACCTTTATTACTATTGTGGTCAGTGTTTGTTTTCCCTGTATATCCTTAATCATACATATTGTTCTATTTTGAATTCAATTCATTCTTCAATTTAATTGTGTACCTCAATGGAACCATTGTTGTTGTTTAAGTTTCCTTACTCTGGTTCTGAGGGTTACTGGGTTACCCCATTACTTCTAATGGCACACAAAAAATACAGCGTCTGCCATTATTTTTAAATTGCTTGGTGTCCATCCCCCCTGTGGGTCACATGGTCACCTTTGTTGACATAGAGGAAATACTTCATTTGTGCATTGTATCGTGTCCCAAATTTCACAATATTGTACAATGATTGTAACGTTTGTATTGTTAAACAGCGGAAATGCTTGATGTTGGAAAGTAGACTGAAAATTATTGCTAGCCCTCACACTGGTTTCTTATCTCAAGATTTGAGAACAAACAAACAAAGAAAAATCTTCTGTTTGTCGGGGTTATTTTATTTAAACCGTTTGAACTTTTCAATAATTATTTTTGTATATTTTTCATGGGTGAGAAAAACACTATACAAACCACTTACACATATTTACAAAACTATTATACAACTAACATATATACAATTATGAACAGTTTATACAAAATCTTCTTTTACAAAAATAGCGATTGTATGTCCACAAATAATAACTCTTTGCGAAATATCAAACCACTATAATACCCACAAGGTGAAAAAATGGCAACAAAAATTTCTTTAGGAAAGATCAAGACACAACTTTGAAAATTAAGTCAAAGATAGTGAACCATAGATTCATAAGCTAGTAATCTCTTTCTTTTTGATGCCTGTTTGCTGTATGCCGAAGCGTTTCGAATCTGGGAGTAAATCTCAGAACCTCATCAGGACTCTTTCAATGTGGATAATCTACACAATATATAGATATAAAAGAAGTTTGTTTCAGTGACTGAAATCTAATAAAATTAGTACCCCCTAGGGGCGCTGGATGTCACAGGACTAATTACCTTCATCAATGGGCGACGCGGTCCCGCGGTCCAATTATTCTAATGAGGTTGATGTAAGCCACGGTCTTTAAATGAGACAGTTGACCTAATGTGTAAGAAATTGGCATATTTACTGAACAGCCAAGGAACATCACAGTAAAGCTAGTTCTGCGACAGAAAGGCTCAGACTTCATACCTTTAACCGTTGAATCCGTGCAGTTGTAGAAAAATTCACACTGCAAACGAAGAGCTCTATGTGCGGCTCCAACGGCATCTGCTAGGCACAATCAACGATCGTGCTCAGTGTCCATTGTTTTCTATACTTTGATGAACGCTCACATTGGCTTTATAAGTGGAGACATACCTGTGATTGGTTTGGTGTGGAGAGGAGATCGCAAATGGCGTTACCGGTTCTCCTTGTTTATAACATCCACAGGTTTAGTTAAATGGCGGGGAACAGGGTTTAGGCTCCTCCGCGGCGTTCGCTGGAGCGTGTATCAATCGGGCTGGACTCTAGAGTAGAAGCATATTTGTTTTAGGGGTAGAAAGCGAGGGAATCGCAACCGCTTGTGGAGACCTCACGCTCACTCACCTATCTCTTCATCTGTCTGACCAGGGAATGCGAACTCTTTGGTAGCCTGGCGGCCATGTGTGGCTCCTACAGTATAGTCAGCTCCCGCTCAGCATTATGGATGTTGTAGTTGTTAAAGAAAAAATTGCGTCTGCATATATTAAAGCCTCGAGATTTGGGAAAGGGAATTCAACCCCGTTTGGGTACTATTGAATTTTAATATCAGATAAGCCTCCTTCCTCAATAATATTTGCTCAGTATTAATGCCTGATTTTGCCTGGTTTGCACTAAATAATACAGTCCTTTGGAAATCATTATCTCCATGTTTGTTGTCAGTGAAGTGTTGGACCAAGGGCGCAGTTAGGACTTTGTTCTTGAGGCGTGATCTATGTTGTGTCATGCGAGTATTCACTTGTTGATTGGTCTTGCCTATATAGATTTTGGAACAAGGGCAGACTGTAGCATATACTACGTTTTTCGTCCTGCAATTGGAAAAACCTACATGTGACCACGTTGTGTTGGCGTGTTGAAAGGTTTTACCCTCGATAGTCGAATCACACGCTATACAATTTCCACATCTGTGGTGTCCTTCGATCGGTTTTAGTCCCCATTGTGTCAACAAGTCACTTTTGGGTTTTGTAATCCTTATATCTGCACGAACAATTTGCTGGCCAATATTTTGATTTTTCTTATATGCAAATTTTGGGCGAGGAAATGGCACTTCCAGTTCTTCTAGAAGATGCCAATGTTTAAGGACCATTTGTCGTACTTTGTGAGTTTCTGCACAAAATGTCATGACACAAACTAAACTCTCCAGATCACGTTTGAATTTAGTTTCAAAGAGGCACTCTCTAGGCGTATAACCTGCTCTCTTAAAAGAGTGTTTCAGTAACTTCTTGGGGTAACCCCTTTGGACCAATTCCTCACAGAAGTTCTGCCCGTGATGGTCAAACTGTCCTATCTCCGAGCAATTTCTCCTGATCCGGAGAAGTTGTCCATATGGCAAATTTGCCCTCAAATTTCTTGGATGCGAACTTCTATAATGGAGGATGGTGTTTTTGTCCGTTGCCTTCTTATATAAGGAGGAGTTTAGTGTGCCTTCGACATTTTTTATTTCAACATCCAGAAATGTCATTTTCACATTGCTAGAATCCACTGAAATTTTTTATGTCCTGATGTCTTGTATTTAGCCATTGGTGAAAGTCACTCAACTCGGTGTGGCTCCCCTGCCACAGGAGCCACACGTCGTCAATATATCGGAACCATTGGACTATATGGTGCTGGAAAGGGTTGTTTTCTTCCACATATTTCTTCTTGTATTCGGCCATGAACAGTACGGCCATTTCAGGAGCATAAGGGCACCCAATCGCGGTGCCCTTGATTTGCATAAAAAAGTCGTCATTGAAACGGAAATAATTTCTTTTCAGCGTGATTTCCGCTAGTTTAAGGATGAAGGACGTAGGGACTCTATGGGGTCTTTCCCTGGAGTCTAGATAAAGTTCTAGCACCTCTAACGCCTCGTCCTGTGGGATCTGCGTGTAGAGTGACGTGACGTCCATTGTCACCATGAGTTGTGATGTGTGATCAAACAAGGTCCCTTCGACTTTCGTTAAAAAGTCGGTTGTGTCCCTTAGATAGGCTTTGACTTTAGCCACAAACGGCTTTAGGAAAAAGTCCACGTATTTGGACAGTGGCTCAAGGCACGATTTGCAACCCGAGACGATTGGTCGTCCCGGGGGGTTAGACAATTTTTTATGAATTTTTGGCAAAAAATAGGCCACGGTGTTCTTGGGAACTTTTTTACTAAAAAATCACTTTCTTTTGGGCCCAAAAACGCACTGTCTCTACCAGATTGGACAATATCTAAGATAGATGCCTGGATCTGTTGTAACGGATCTTCTTGCAGCTTCCTATACCATTCCTGGTTATTAACTTGGGAGAGCCCTTCTGCTAAGTATTTATCTCTCTGCCAAATTACTACAGCACCGAGTTTGTCGGCCTGTTTACTTATCACTGAAGAATCTTCCTTTAGATTTCTCAGTGCGGCCCGTTGGAAAGTGGCACATGCAATAATTTATAGATATATAAATATATAAATACTTAAATAAATATAAAGTTGCATGTTTCACAAATTTTAAAACATTGCATGACTCAAGTTCTCAACTTACTTGTGGATAAAATGCTGGGACCGTGATACATAAATATATACACTCTTAATAAACATGTAAACAGATAATTGTGCAAAATAAAGCCATCTGTGCAAATTTTTAGCTGTCTGTGCAAATGTCTGCAAATGAGGGTCATACCACAAATATTCAATATCTGCTAAACAATCTTTTGAGCTGCATAAATGCATAACTGGAAATTTTTCATTTGCCTTTATCTCCAACCCTAGTCCACGAGCATATGCTCCTACTTCAGACTGTTCACATTAAGTCTCTATGTGGAAAAAAGTGGTTCATATAAAAGTGTTGAAAGTGCTTAACAGTACGACATATAACAAACTGTGTTCTTAAATATGTACAGAATATAAAACCCCCTAAGCCTAAACTTCTATAAAAAAACTGTGCAAATAGTGTAAAAAACGGAAAACTGCTTTAATATATGTTGCAAATCGCTCATAAAAAACAGCATCAGAAAATTCTAGTAAAGTCACATAATTTATTATGCTCCCACTACATAATCCAAAAGGAGCCCAGTACTGTCCATCCACTATATGTCAAACAAATTCTGTATTGTGTTGTGATTGAACTGTCACACAAGCAGAACCGAACTAATGGCTGTTATTCATAGAAAATTATGCAAATCTTCAGTCGTGTTCAACCCATTGGGACGCTTGCTGTCAAGTTCTAAAATAAAACGTGTCTCCAATTTTCTTAAAAGTTTACTCTATTGCCACCCCTTCTAAGGGGGCCACAGCATCATTCACAAAGTAAGAGAGGCATCTCAGTTCGTTGCCAATGTTTATGTGCTGTAACAGTTCGAGAAAGGCGCAAAGCCGAAACGTCTCCTGTTTGGTATACGGTAATAAAATCTGTATAACTTCTTCCACGAGAGTGCGGCCGATTCTTTTGTTTCGCAAAGGAAGCTGAGCCTAATGTGTGTGTGTGTGTGTGTGTGTGTGTGTGTGTGTGTGTGTATATATATATATATATATATATATATATATATATATATATATATATATATATATATATATATATTACCTACTGGCGTCTCGCCAGTAGGTATATATAGTTAGGATTAATTCCCTATGGGATTTCTGAAAATTCTATGCCTAATAACTTTGGCGTTTGAGGACGGAATCGGCTGAAATTTTCAGGAAAATGGCACATTTTGTTTCTGAGCAGCCCCTGAAAATTTGGTGGAGTTTCGTCAAGGGGGGGCTGAGAAAAAAGGGGGGTCCCAAAACGCGTTTTTTCCATTCATTTTTCCATAGGGCGGTTGGACTCACTTTTAGCTCGAACGGCTGAATGGATTTGCACGAAACTTGGCAAAATTGTAGGGACTGTTAGCCCGATGTGCCTTTGCTAGGTCTCAATATATGTGCTCCAGTAGTTTTTGAGAAATTAACGTTCAAACCAAGATATATATCTGTAACAGCGCTCTGGGCAGCGATCCGGTCCGCTTACTTTTCGCGAAACGGAACTTTGCGCGCAGAAAGCTGATTGGCTCTCCGGTGTCTGTCAACATTCTAAACAGTCCGGAGCGGCCGCCATCTTATCTCTCGGTAGGATCGAGAGAGAAGAGGTGAAAAACGAAGGGGGAATTTATTGAAAGGGTGCAAGGTATACCCCTCTTGACCCCCTAGGATTGTTGTTGGGGTTATTAAAGGGTCCCGTGGGGAAAATAAAAAAGAATGATTTTTCACGGTAGAAGCGTTTCCCGGGCCGCGAACTGGGCCGCAAACTGGTAGCGAAACGGGAATTCGCCATTTTGTGCTTCGTTTTAATTGTTTAGAGACAAAAATTATCGCCGCACATCGGCCACAATGCATGAATATCGTTGAAAAGTCAGCGATATTCATGCATTATCGAGCAAATGCTCTTAGCCATGTTATCCACCTTCCATTGGATAACAGAAAGCTGATTGGCTCTCCGGTGTCTGTCAACATTCTAAATAGTCCGGAGCGGCCGCCATCTTATCTGTCGGTAGGATCGAGAGAGAAGAAGAGGTGAAAAACGAAGGGGGAATTTATTGAAAGGGGGCAAGGTATACCCCTCTTGACCCCCTAGGAATGTTGTTGGGGTTATTAAAGGGTCCCGTGGGGAAAATAAAAAAAAAATTATTTTTCACGGTAGAAGCGCTTCACGGGCCGCGAACTGGGCCGCAAACTGGTAGCGAAATGGGAATTCGCCATTTTGTGCTTCGTTTTAATTGTTTAGAGTCAAAAATTATCGCCGCACATCGGCCACAATGCATGAATATCGCTGAAAAGTCAGCGATATTCATGCATTATCCAGCAAATGCTCTTAGCCATGTTATCCACCTTCCATTGGATAACATGGCTAAAAACCGCTCTGTGCGTGGTTTTTTTTTTTTTTTTTTTTTTTTGCTGCGTGACGTTTGTTAACGTTCGATTCGATGGAAATCAGGAAGTGTTGAACACCATTTTGTCACTGCGAGTAAATATTTTGTTATAAATGAATCCTTACTGATAAACATTGTCTGCGCCATCTTGCGTTTTTGTCCAATGCCACAATTTTGTCGTGCACGGCAGCTATTTTAGATGCCTTGACCAGACCCACTCTCTGCACGCCGTCGATTCTCAGCATGGCTCCCCACCCTCGCACGCATCTCCCCCACGCAATGGTCACCCCCGCTCTCTCTCTCATGCATGGGCCATATACTTCCCCCATCTGCGCTGCTCTTCTCTGAGAATCACACCCTGTGCCCGTTCGACACTTCCCTTTCACCCTATTCACTACCGCACCCTCTGACACTTCTCTTCCTCTGTGTCCGATTGTCCAGGCCGGACCTAGGCTATCACCTAGCCCTGCGGATGTAGTGTATGGCTCCAGCTGTAGAGTATCCAGACATGCCAACCCTCCCGATTCAGGTGTGAGACTACTGATTTCAGTGCTAGTCTTTCGCTTCTCGATTCCTGCAAGGAAAAACCCGGGGGCATATTTCGAACAACTAGCGGTAATTTTTGTCTCTAACTTGTTTAGAGACAATAATTATCGCCGCACTTCGGCGAATTTTATCGCACATAAACCTTGCTATTAGCAAGGTTTATCGCAAATGCGATAAAAAACGGCCGCAATGCATGAATATCGCTGAGAAGTCAGCGATATTCATGCATTAGTCAGCAAATGCTCTTAGCCATGTTATCCACTTCCCATTGAACAAGCGCATGGTCTTTTAAAGATTTGTGAAGTACTCGGGGCGGGGGGGGCACTGGCACAATTTGCAGGCCAGGCAGTGTTCAACACGTGCATCACCCTTTCTCTGCCTGCTATTGCGCTCCATGTTTCGGAAAGGTAAGAAAATGAACGTGCATTTGAGTTTGAAATGTCCGATCTTGTAGCAGTACACTTGCAAAGCCCACACATGACAATAACCCGATTCAAGGCCCCATTCACCCGATTTTTTAAAAAAATATAGTACTCCAAGACAGTTACATTTTAAAACTTTATTAATATTTAAATATAACGAACGCAACAAAAACTGTAAATATATTTAACCATTTTTTTAAATTAACCAGAACTATAACGATAACAACAACAACAACAATAATATAACTTTTATGTCTAAATTACGCAAACATTTAGCTAATCTGCTAAAGGGGGGAGTCGCCATTTCTTTACAATAATCAATAATGAAAAATCCACATCAATAGGGTTGCCCGTTTTGTCGATGCAGCACTATAGTGCAATATACACAGCACCTGGGGTGTCAAGAGTGAACAGGTCTTTCTTTGTTCCTTAAGATGTTATCTCCGAGAATGCTGATGCATTGGTGTCTGTACACTTCTTTGTCAATTCTGTCAAGATGATAACTGCTTTATAAACAGACGATATCTTTGTTTCGTCATTAGTGTTAAGTGTGTCTGAAACTACAGTGCCCTTCTGTTTTTTTTTCTTCAGGCTCTACAGAGTTTTGTGTGTTGTTCTTTTGAGCGACAATTATTCCAGAGGTTTCAGGTTCACTTGTTTTGTTCTGCAGTGAGTTAACAGCTTTAGAGAGTTCATGTTTATTTGCTATGTCCTGCTGTTCGTGAACTGCTTCAGAGACGTCAGCCTCATTTTTTATGTTTCAGTAGATCCTGGACCTGCCCGGCCGCGCCCAAAATGGCGCCGGTGTAAATGGGACTCGTAACTGCTTGTTCTGTACTGGTTGCCCAACCTTGATATCACGAGATACATATGCAGTTTTGAAGCACATGGCGGAGGCTTGTCTGCTGTAGTGGGGCGCCCCTTTATCGTTTCAGTCGCCATTCCGCCCGCTTTTGCTACACTGTGCCTCATCCGCCATTCAGCTGTTTACCGCCCGCTCTTACGGCTACAGCGTCTCGCTCACCATGTAGTTGAGTTGCTCCCACTCTTGCGGTGCAGCGGTAGGCGGCTTCCACAGGACTCTTAAAATGGCGGCCGGCTCTTCGGATTTGGGCCTGGTCCAGTAAAATGGCCCTGGGACACCTTGGAACTCGGACGCTTGTCTGCCAGGGCTTGGGTTCCATTCTCGAAAGCGTCCCCTCAGCCTTGAAGATTGTACAAAAGTCTTGGGGGCCCTCGACTCCCGCAGGCTTCCGGTGGGGAGCGGCTGCCATGATTGCTTGCGGAATGGCCACGACGGAGCTACGAGATGGTGGTGCTCTCATGGTGACGCCAGCTTCAGTCTGAAACATCCAGAAACAAGGTGGGGCTTTTATCGTTTGGGGAAAAAAAATGTTTTAATCCAATGAAAAGTGTTATTTTTAGGTCACATGACCTAGTCTTACATAATTAGGAAAAGAAAAGTAAAATGAACCAATGAAAAGTTTTATTAACAAGTCACATGACCTGTTATGCTTACGTTACGCGCTGCGCGGCGTGCTCTGGATCGTTTCCGGGAAGCTGCGCCTTGCGCACCGGAGCACTTCCGGGTGCGCTAACGCGTCGCGTCATATGACGCATTACGCGACAATGCAGGTGCAGAATATAGTCAAAATGTCTCCACCAACCAGCGGTCGGAATTCCACCGCTTTCAGCAGTCCAAAAAGTTCGGTCAAATCTTAAGAGCGGGAGCAACTCAACTACATGGTGAGCGAGACGTTGTAGTCGCAAGAGCGAGCGGTAAACAGCTGAATGGCGGAAGAGGCACAGAGTACCAAAAGCGGGCGGAATGGCAACTAAAACGGTAAAGGGGCGCCCTGCGACAGCGTGTCTTCAGGTGAAACGGATTGTGGGACAAGGTCCAGAATGAAAGATTCTTCAAAAGGGAAAAAATTCCGCCGGACCCCGGGAGCCGGCCACCTATGCCGGGGGCGATCTCAGGCCTCACCAGGGCAACACGACTTGGGGAGGGGGCAGGAGCCAAGCGCCCCCTCTCAGTCCGCGCCATCTCACCGCCCCTCGGGAGCCTCCGTCAAGCGGTTTAGGGAGGCACCGTATCACATTGTTTTCCAATGCAGTCAGGTCCACAAATGGACCCCACTACTTTGAATAGTGAAGCTGCAGCAGGTGCAAATAAGGTTTAAACAGTGTTACAAGAACTGCTTAGAACTCTGAAGTATGGCACTCAATAACCAGGACTTATGCCATTTATGTAAGGCAGTGACATGGAAGCAACTCGGGGACAAAAAGCATGAACGAACATTCACGTATGAAAATCTTATTTGGAGAAGGGGTAGAATCCAAACGCCCCCTGCCAGTTCGCGCCACTACACTGTATGTGGAAAATCTGAAGACATCATTCTACAAACTCTCAACGCTTGTTATCAGTGCATGACTTTCATGCTCGATCGATTGAGCTAGCCGGATCGGGCAATAAAAAGTATAAAATAGTTATGTAAATAGTTATTTAATAAAATGTTTTATTCTGTTTCTTTGGTGGTGTGTTGTGTATATTTATAATATTTGCATAGGGTTTGCCGTTATTTTTGGCGGTGTGGGTGGCGGAGTCGAGCTGTTTTGCAGCCCTCATGGTGTGGAGCTCAATTCATTTCACTATTTTCGTATTTCTCATGAAGGGTTATTCCTAATGTTTGTATTTTACCGAGGTTAAAAAGAGATCGAATTAGTGGTCTACTGATTTTGCTCGATTACTTTTATTTTTTTACACGATTTTTCACTATCTGCAAAGACTAAACAGAGTATTGCGACTTTGTGCTTGTTTGTAAATAGAGAATGATCCAAAGAGAACCAATTGTAAAACAGTAAATGCTTGGATAATAATCAATCAAATGGAGAGACAAGCAGGTACGACGGATTACAACAGGGGTAAAGGTCTGCGTTAACTACCGTTCACTATCTGCAAAGAGAGAGTACTACTAAGAGAAAAGAGGGGAGTGGGGGGGGGGGCAGCGTTCAAAGCACATCAGCCTGCATAAACACGAAAACGTTTTTACCTATCACGTACTTGACATTTGACAGCTTTTGATGTTTGCTATTAAAAAACCATTGAAATTCACAGAAAAAACCATAGGTTATACTCCATATATAGTTAGGAATTTGCATTTACAAAACCTTGAATATTCAATGAAAAAACCATTGGTTTTAGGCCATATATAGTTAGGGATTTGCATTTAGAAAACCTTATTTTACTCGCATAAAACCATTGAAATTCCATATATAGTTATAAGCGCTAACTATATATCGCGCACCCGCAATCCACTGCTGATGATGTCACATATTACATCATTCATGACATGGTTAGTGACATCACTGATGACATCACTGATGACATCTCAAATGACATCACTGATGACATCACTGATTACAACATCCAGTGACTGTATGTTTCTGTAAAGTTAAAATATGTTTTACATATTGATGAATGTGTGGATATATAAGTGTCTGGATGAAGGATTTACTAGGTGCATGACTGACTGATTGAGTGAGTGATTAAATGTGTCTCACTGAGTGCATGGGTTAGTGACTAAACTGTTTTAATTTGTGCATCATTATATCTGTTGTTCTACAAACTGCTGCATATGTTGATCAGTAGCTATATGAGTAACTGTATGGGTTGATTGGTTGTCCAAGTATTTGTATGGGAAACTGAGTGTGTGTGTATGGGTGGCTGGAAGGTGTGTGACTCTGTACATAGATGTGTGAGTAGTTGATTCACTATATGTATAGATTCAAAACTGCATGTGGAAACAGCTGTATGGGCGGTTGACTGTGCATGAGTGTATTAGTGAGTGAATGGATATCTCAGTGCTACATGTCAAATTAAGTACATATGTAAAACACAGTACATGTGAGAGTTGACATCTATAAATAACTGTGCAGAACAGCTAATGAATGTGTGAGTGGCTGTATGGATCATTGTGAACATGTATCAGAGATTGTATAAGAGAGTAAAGTAAATATGTGTTAGTATATGTTTGAATAAGTAAGGTGTGTATAACTGTATAGTTGAGAAAATGGAGGTGTGATTGATTTTTGGCATAACTGACTAGGTGTGTGAGTAACTCCATGGATGAGTGACTGTCTGTTTACACTGATTGTATCTAAGGTTATATTAGAGTCTGAAGAGGTTCATGGTATTATCACATGAATGATATCATCAGTGATGTGATCAGTCATGTCAAATGAGATGTTATCAGTGATGTCATCAGTGATGTCATTTGAGATGTCATCAGTGATGTCATCAGTGATGTCACTAACCATGTCATGAATGATGTAATATGTGACATCATCAGCAGTGGATTGCGGGTGCGCGATATATAGTTAGCGCTTATAACTATATATGGAATTTCAATGGTTTTATGCGAGTAAAATAAGGTTTTCTAAATGCAAATCCCTAACTATATATGGCCTAAAACCAATGGTTTTTTCATTGAATATTCAAGGTTTTGTAAATGCAAATTCCTAACTATATATGGAGTATAACCTATGGTTTTTTCTGTGAATATATATATATATACCATGCATGTGCTGTAAAGGCATGCAGGGTTAGATTGTGTGGTGAAGGCATACATTGTAATGTCATACATTAATGCAGACACCCTTGCAAAATTTCACAAGGATGCCTGTGTTGGCACTGGGCAGCCCCACGTGCTCCTGCTCTCTCCCTTTCAATCAAAGCAGAGCAGCAACTTCACTTGCTGCCCTTCATTGAGTGAAATGTTAGTAGATACTTCCCCAGGTTCCTTGGATTTATAAATGAACTGCACAGGCATAGTTTACTCCCTTCACAGAAATGGGGACATATTTATCATTATTTCACGCAAAGCAGCAAGACACCATGCTACGCTGCACTCTGTGAGTGGGCAGGAATGTGCCATAGCTATCAAGAGATGGCACATTCCTGCACTCTGCCTGCACTGGAGCACCAACTGCTGCTTAGCACCAATGTAGGAACCCTTGCACCATGGTGCAAGGATGCTTGCGTTACAGACAGGATTGTTTTTGTGCAGGAAGGAACACCGCCCTGCACTAAAACAATCCTCTGAGACTTTTTCATCTTTTTACGTGTGCTGTAGAAAGATATTTCTCCTTGTTACGCCTCCCCTGGGAAGGTGTAGCATTTTGACACATTTCCAGGTTTCCTAGCCCTGGCAAATCTGGGAATACACCAAATCCATGGGTGGACGCATGGGAACACCCACGCTCCTTCCATTGAATGCTCCCAGGGGCAGAGTAAAACAAGGCGGTGACTTGAACTGCCCTGCGTTACTCTAGATTGAACAAGCTATGCAGAACCATGCAAAGTGGCCTTGCGTGGCTTGGTAAATATCATTCTAGGCTCTCTGTCACCCTTGCACTACCTTACATAGCGCAAGGGTGATGCAAAACTTTGCTAAATATGCCCCATGGTACGTTTTGTTTGGAATCCTGATGTATGCTTTGCGAAGTGAAGTCACTTAATGTTACAACTCTATGAAAGAAGTTTATAGAGTTTTATAAAGCCGTTTAAGGGGTTACAGATGTCACATCGGTTAAATATGACTTTAGTGAAGATGTGTTGTATGAGTACATTTTGAAGGTCTGTTTGAGCTGTTCTAAATTTTCTGATTTCTTGGGCAAATGTCCAATGCGTTGTTTCTCAGGGCATACATCCCCAAAATAATCTGTTGTCCAACGTCTACAAAGTAAACTTGATCACAAAGGTTCTCGGGCTGAAATTTTCCTTCTTGTTTTTGAATCTATACTTCAGAGCAAACTATTCAAGTGTAAGCCACAACAGAAGGCAATAGCACATCTTCTATAGGGTATGTGGGCCTTTACATGGGTAACACCTGGTGGAGATTCATATTTTGTAACACAAAACAGGCAGATCTCTACACGGCTGAATTCATTCATTCTTAAACAGTACCCCTCCCTCTGTGAACACCAAACCTTTCCTGGATCCTTGCTCAAGTTCATTTATCTAAGGTGTATTCTACAGTATGATATATTTGCATGTTCCCGTGATACAATATGGCATGCTCTCTTAATGGCCAAATCAATTCCTGAACTGCTGTTCTTTCTGAATTTTATCAAAAATTACTCATAATTGTTTTCATAATATTTATGTTTATAGACGGTGACTTTATCATGTATTCATTTATTCATGTTTTTACTAGCACTGTAGAGGACAATGGTTTAGAGGCAAGCACATATGCTACATTAATAGGTGGCAGCAGCTAGGAGGTATTGGTAGATTCCAAAGCTAGCTGTGAGACAGCTGTTTGCCTGGAAATGACAGCTGGAGACGTTTGTCGATTTTATAATGTTTCAGTCATTAAGGGGGCCGGAATATTGGCCAGCGGTGCTTAAGTAAGCACTATGGCGGGGGTCAGAAATATACTGCCTTTTCTGCCTATTAGGAATTTGAGAAGCCTAGCAGAAGAGGTGCATTATTTGTGACTTTCTGAAGATGAGCAGGTTGGTGGTGAGCCTTATCCAGGGACTGTGTTCCACAACTGGAATGTGGCTACACTAAAAGGCACTCTCTGCAGTGGAGCAGCTAGTGCCTTGGGACCAGGTCCAGTGCTTCCTTAAGGTGATATTAGGCTACAACTTTAGTGTGCTACCTCGTGATGTCCTCAAATTGCAGAAACAGCTGGAAACTGGTCCTTCTTAATAAACTGGAAATGCCCAGTGAGTAATATAAAATTTTACATAGATTTTTCTAAATCTTTGAACTAGTCCTATAGGGATTTGTAGCAAATGACTTAAAAGTGGAATTTGGGCTGAGTAGAAAAATATGTCTTTAGATGGTGTCAATTGCATAAGGAGGCAGGCTATTTTAGTATATGGCCAAGCAGAAGAATTGACTATGAGAGGAACAGTCTAGCTGGAGGTCAAAATATCAGTTTTTATCTAAATTAGAGGAAACTTGAGCCATTATTAAACAAATTTCCCAGGACTGGAGACTATAAATCTACGATGGTCATGGACCCTCGTTTGATCTGGACGCAGAGCGTTGGGATGATATTTAGTGGGGATATGACCACCATATATCCACGCACAGCAGATTTTCAGGCACCTGCACATTTAATGCATTGGTGTTCTGCAGAGATTGCATGTGGGAAGTGCAATTTAACATGCCAACATGTTCTATATATCAGGATAAAGTCCATGAGAGTGGGTCAAAACAACTAACTAGCACATTCACCAATTCATAGGCCACTGGATAACTCACCTGATTCACAATACGCTCGCTGTTGCTTATGAAGCTCTCAAAGTACACAGTCGGCTCCCAGGGGTCATTTTGTGTGTAGAGGCTGGAACTAGTCTCTTCTCGGTCCTTCTGACAGGTTACTGCCAACTGATACCTGCCAGATTCAAAACAAAGATACTGGCATCAGAATAGGCCAACTTTCCAGCCGTGAACATCCAGCTAGGATGAAGAGTACCTTTTTGAGGACATTTCTCTGCTAAGGATTTGTCCGCAAGAGTAAAACTGAGAACAAGAATTGGTTTATGCCTTCCAGAATCTGGAGTGTGGTTACAATCTCTAAAGTAGTATCTTCCTTCTTATGCAGTAATAGCATCTTGACTCATAGCTTTAAAAAGTACTGTTTACCAACCTGATGAAACACTTCACTGTCTAAGAAAGAATAAATAAGTGTAGGTAAGTGGCCTTCTTACATAAAATCACCCAAATTCTCTGTTATATGACCTCGGCCTGATTCCGAGTTTGCCGGATAGGTTACTTCATCAAAAATGTGTTGGGTTTCCGATTCTCCTTATTAAAAGTGCATTGTATTCTAGTGTACTTGTAATAAGACAGACAGACTTTGTATCATGTATGTGATGGAGTACTCATGCACCAAACTCTAAATCAGGTCCTCAGTGCTAGCATTTTAAACATTAGATCACAGTTTCCGCCTAAGCAAAATTAAATAAGTGGTTGGGATGTTGCTTAATGCCCAGTTCAACTCTTTGCATGTGAACAGAACTTCATGTGTCACCAAGAAAGGCATACATACTGCTTCTCCCAAGAATTTGCATGTCCCAAAACATTTTTCATCTTTGTGAAACCCCTACAAGGTTCACTACTGTTTATTGGTGTGAAACCCCTGTAGGTTTCACTACATTTTTATGGTGTGAAACCCCTTCACTACTGTTTATTGCTGTCAAACCTCTGCAGGGTTCACTGCTGTTTATAGGCCTCAAACCCCTACAGGGTTCATTACTGTTTATTGGCCTACATTTTTTTCCAGCTGCCTGAGAACGTCTAATGGGACATTTCGGCAGAATAAACTACCCTTGCCACAACACATAGCTGGCAACTGGGTGAAATTGAATACTGCCAAAACTGAAATCATGATCCAGGGTCTAAAAGAAAAGTTCAACAAGCTACCATTGGATTGCTCCTCCTTCACTGTTGATAACTCAACGCTCACTACTCATTTCGGATTTAATACTTAGGGACGAGTATTCAGTGGGAATATGTTGATGGAAAGCAAATTTAACACATGTAGGTATAGTTTTAGATACTCTGAGCCAAGATCGAGAGCAATGGACTCCGGATACAGAGAATGCATGCTTATCAAGGTGATTTACATAGTGAAACAAACAGAGGGAAAGATAGGGAAGTCTGAAGTTTTCCAAGGTCGTTCAAGGTTGTTTGGGTGTGATCCAGCGGATTTCTCTATATCTAAAGAGTTTAGTATAGTCAGGGCCCCTCGAATTATGCAGCAGGGGAATACCAAATTATGTGGTAGGATGACTAAATTGTGTGGCAAGAAATTCAAATTATGTGGCAAAATGCATCACTTTTCTTTATTGTATTACTTCATTATTTTATCTGTTTTGCACGGAGTAATACTGCTAGGGTAAGGTTTTCACCTCATTAGTACCAGTTTAACAACCAAATATAGAAATAAGCAACTGAAAAATGAGCAATTATTCTTTACAACTGACCTTCCACTGTGTCTGAACATATGTTGCATTTATTTTTAGTAACTTTTGATCATTTGAGCTAGAAACCATTTTTTTGTTATAATCTTCAGATTATGCAGCCGATAGTCAAATATGTGGCACATCTATTATGATGTGAAAAATACTGCAGCTGTAGAATAGCATAATTCCAGTTGCCCTGAGTATAGTCATTGTACAAGAGTCATCAATGGTCATATGGATCTTTGATTATCGACTGTAAGTGTATGAAAGGAGATAGCATCAGCAACACATTTCAATTTTTTGTGAAACCAATTTGGTTCCACAATAAGGACAGACAGGATGGTGTCCAAACTATCAAGGTTCTATTAACAAGATTAATTAAGGTAACAAATCAATCAATCGGTAAATGAAATTATAAAATATCCATATAAATGGCAATTTGGTTATGCAATCTGAATGTGTATATTATGACAAAGATCCAAAATATTGTGAGGCACAGAGCACTAAACACAAAATAAAACTTCTTTAAACTAAATAAAGCACTGAAAGTGTCAAGGGAAATTCTAAGAGGAAGGTGTCAGCATCAGAGAAACCACATTAAGGTTCAGGAAAGCAAAACAGATGTTTGAGCATCAAGCCCAACACCTCTGAAAGAGGAAATCAGCAGAGTATGGGAAAGGTCTTCTCTCAGTGAAATCGGGGCAGGATCTGAATTTGAATTGAATTTAAAAGAACTTATAAAGCGCACGTACACTGAGTCAGTTTCATGGCGCTGATGAGGTCCCTAACAGAGTGAGATAAAAGAGCTAATGAGGATTAGAGAGCTAGGTGCAAAAAGCCTGCTGGAATAGTAATGTTTTTAGTGACCTCCGAAACTCCAAATAAGAGGGAGAGAGTCTTAAAGATAGGGGGAGGTCATTCCAGAAGGTGGGAGCGAGTACGGCAAACTTCTGTCCCCCTGCCCGCTTCTTTTTAAACCGGGGCGTAGTTAGTAGAGCTAGGCTGGAGGAACGAAGGTGCCTAGAGGGAACATAGGCAGAAATTGCCGAATTAATGAAGGCCGGGGCTGTGCCCGCCCTAGCTTGAAAAGTCAAGCACCCTAGCTTGAACTTAGCTCGCTCTTTTATCGGGAGCCAATGTAAGCTCTTGAGTAGAGGGGTCGAGTGATGGGACTTAGACAGGCCAAAGACCAGGCGGGCAGCCTGGTTTTGTACTAGTTGTAGGCGCTGCAAGGCATATGCAGGAGCTCCATTATAAATGATATTACCGTAGTCCATCTTTGACAGGACCATGGCCATCAGAATTAGCTTTAAGGCAGAGGTAGAGAAAAATCTGGCGATTTTCCGAATAACTCGAAGTGTGAAAAAGCAAGAAGAGACCACCGAATTAATATGTGAATGAAGGGTTAATTGGTTGTTAAACTAAACTAAACTAAACTATTCCAAGAAAACACCCAGTTAATACCATATAGAGGTTTTTTGGAAGGTTCCTCACGCCAACTCTTTCCAGTGGAGAAAATCAGGATGGTGTAAAATCAAGTAATAATGAGTAAGGGAAGATCCAGTGTTGAAGAATGAATACGTTTAATCCAGAGGTAAAGGGGTCCCATCCATTCAGCAGGCTGGGTCAGCTCAACTGAACTTATTCATTCACAGATCTGAGAGCACCAGGTTCTATCACCATGGTGCTATTCAAAAGAATACACAATATGTGATGCCTATGAGGATACAAGGAAATTAAGTACAATACTAAACACCTTCCCTCTTTATACTAAAAGTACAAACAACAAAACAAGAAAAACTATAGAGAGTCAATAAAGAAGAGTTCTCATCTCCACAGTTCTGATCTCCACGATTGCTCCATGACATAGTCTTTAAATCTAGAAGGTCATCTTGCAATCCTTTTTTCTCTTTGAAGAATCACATCCCTACTATCCTTGCATGGGGCTGATATTGTTGTGCGCGATGAGGCAGAATCCAAGGTTTGACCATGAGTCGTATCTTACTTTCTCTACATTGCAACACAACATGAACTGATCCCCAATTATTTCTTCCAACAAGGCCCCAAATTTACATGATGAACCCAACTTTCGTAAGTCAGTATCATTGTTTGTTACAGACTTGCCCTCATTCTGAGTTCTCCGCCCAAAATGATATCGATCCAATATTGTACTTACTTTGGGTAAGTAATGCCTAGTGATGCCTATCGAGTTTTAACATGCAAATTTCAAATTCATTTAAGTTTGGGTCATCAATTTCAGGTAAGTGATCAAAGACTGCTTGTCTTTCCGATCCAAGACAATGCAAGAGATTGGTTCCACACACTTTAGCGTATCTTTTTAACACTTTTTTTCCATTTTTGCCATTTTATAGGTGGATCACCAGGGGACGTTAAAAAAAGGAGGTGTTGTAACATTTTGCATGGCTATGCTAAACGTTTGCAACCAAACAGTATGCGTCCAAAAGATATGCTGTGTAGAGCACACTGTAAGACAAAGGAATGCAGTGGACTTATGCTTATAAAAGTAAATTAAGTATGACCTAGAAAGACATTTATAATATTATCGGTGCTAAAAGTAGGCTTTGTAAGTTTAAATAAAGAGTTATCATTCAAAATGCTGACATTCCTCGGAGTGAAAACATTTTATTAACAGCGCGAAAGTGCACATTAAATAAGTACATCAAAACTAAAACGTCTCAAAATTAATTGGAGGTAACTCAAACCCTGGAGAGAAAAGCCAGTTACAATGAGGACAATGTATGTACTCAAAAGAAAAGTTGAAATCCTCACACAAAGTTCAAGTTTTACAAAAATGGCTGCCACGTAAATGTAAATGTAAATGTGTTTCGATTTATATAGCGCAACACTTTAACCCAGGGGTCTCAAGGCGCTTGCTTAGGGAACCCGTCCTGGTATTCCCCTGTGAGATATCCCGGTCGGGTATCCACAAGGTGAAAGCCAGGCATCCCGCCGCGAGGGGCCGTAGTGGAGATTAAGCAAGCTATTGCCCAGAGTCGCAGAGTGTGACCCCGTGAGTCGAGTAGGCACCGGAACAAGAATTATAGACTCCGTGGATTTTTGAGCCCGAGACCCGCCGAGGCGGGGAATCGAACCCTGGTCCACGGCCGATCTCAGCTTCCGGGTCTGCCACCTCTAACCACTGAGCCACGCTTCTCCACTCGTAGACGTAAAGCATGGCGATGTCAGAATCAGCAAAGGATGATCGCAGAGAAATGCGCGCCAGAACATGCGCTCACAACACTTCAGGATTCTTCGGGAAACAGAGACGGAAGATAACAAAGGCGGATGAGTGCGCGCTGGAACACTCGCTTCCCGCACCAACGCTGTTGAGTCTCCTCGCGTCAGATGACGGTGACTTGTTATCTTTTAAAATGAAGGCATGAAACCAACGACACATGAATTGCGGAGCGGCGCGTGTGGTGGCCTGGTTTCCCTCAATTAAGTCGATGACAGAGAACATCACATAAAATTCAGACAAAATGTTGTGCCGAGGTTTACACACTGTCAACAGCAATGTGAGACAAAAAAAAAAAAAACTTTGTCAGCAGTTAGAGTATGGGCAAAAGTTTGCACTGAGCTTTGATTACGCTCTCAAAGCAACAACAAGAAAAATGTCTAAGTTGCTGGCAGGCAGACTGTCTCAGGTGTGTATGAGCCTGCACCAAAACCTCCCAACCCAAGGGTCTCACCAAAAGGTGATTACGCTCTCAAAGCAACAACAAGAAAAATGTCTAAGCTGCTGGCAGGAAGACTGTCACAGGTGTGTATGAGCCTGAACCAAAACTTCCCAACCCAAGGGTCTCATCAAAGGGTGAGACGTGTGGCGAACGCTGCCCAACCACAACCAAACAAGGTTTACCCAAATACATATGAAGCTCCAAAGAGAATGTGGATGAGCCCGCGCCGAAACCTCCCAACCCAATGCGGCTAAAAATAAAAAAAATGGGTGGGATGCGTGGCAAACGCTCCCAATCCACAAAGTATTGATAGTTTTCGCTGAAAGAGAAGACCATAAGAGTAACTCACATGACAGTTTAACATTAATAAAATGAAAAGGTTGCTCCTTAAGAGGTATCTTGAAGATGTTTGAACCCACACTTCTTTTTCCGTTGAATTATTAAATGTCTCTATCCTTGTAGATGCACAGGGGTGGTCTCCTTTGCTCGGCGCCAGTGTAAAATCAAGTAATAATGAGTAAAGGAAGATCTAGGGTTGAAGAAGAAATATGTTTATTCCACAGGTAAAGGGGTCCCATCCACCCAGCAGGCTGGATCAGCTCAACTGAACTTATTCACACACAGATCTGAGAGCACCAGGTTCCATGACTACGGTGCTACTCAAAGGAATACACAATATGTGATGCCTAGGAGGATACAGGGAAATGAAGCACTTTACTACACACCTTTCCTCTTTCTACTAAAAGTACAAACAACAAAACAAGGAAAACTATAGAGAGTCAATAAAAGAAGAGTTCTCATCTCCACAGTTGTGCTACTCAAAAAAGTACACAATATGTGATGCCTATGAGGATACAGGGAAATGAAGCACAATACTACAGATAGTATGTCTCTTGGGAGCAGGTAAACTCCCATGCTCTCACCATCAAACAAAGAGGTATGCAGCTACACGGCTTTGGGAAAAAAAATCAAAGGTCAGGTCTACCTGTACAGGATGATCTCTCCCATCCCCATGCACTGCACGTCCGTGAAATCCCCACCTAGACCAGCACAGTATGAAGTTTGAATAATGGACAAGGAGAAGTATCAAAATCAAACTAAAAAGACAGTTCAGAGTTGTTTGGATCTAAGTGGAATGCTGAACACAAGTGTGGTGAAGGAACAGGATTGAAGAAGCTAAATCTTACCCAGTACTAATGAATGACAGGCCAAAAAAAAAGAAAGCACATGGAGAGAAGGATATTGTGTTCAGTCTGACTCTAGTACCCTTGGAATTCTAGTGATGATTTCCAAGAGGATCTGCTGTCTTCCTGACCATCGCCATAGAATGTATTCCAGTCATCTGGTGGAGATCTCACAGGCAACGGTAACATTGTGACTGTACCCTTTAGTTACACTCAACCCCAGGGTGGAGGGCAAACTCCAGCATCCCCAGTTGTTAAAGTCCAACTCAGACAGCCCCCATTGTGGCAGTTCCTATTAGTACCACCATAGCCATTATAATTCCAGTAGTGATGACTCCAATTATAACAGCCCAGACTGCAACTACTCACATTGAGACTGCTCTGACTCCAGTAACCTCGGTTACTGTAGTTTCACCTGCAACTGCCCGAGACCCCCCTACCACTAATGTGCATATGACTCAAACTTCATAAATGGTAGTGTGGAATCCAAATCCGTTGGTAGGAACTTTCACCCCAGAACCATCTTTAGTGTTTACGATATCATTTGTTCACGGTGCTACTGTTTTTTTTTTTGATTTAGTAGCACAACCCCGAATGGAGGGAACTTCCATGGGAAAGGAGGAGACAGAGGTGTCTGGTGACTGAACGCTAATTCGAATGACTTTAGGATCTTTAGATGTCTCTAGACTGGTTGTGGAGTTGGACAAACTTATTAAAAGACACTTTAATACAAGATATCTAGATGGTAACATGAAGACAAGCTACAGTTCTTAAGTAAAGAAATCACTTGACGTGCTGTGAAGACACACAAAAGAGTAGCAAAGGAATGCAATGTTGATGTGTCTAACAGTCAGGTCTTGCAGAACAGTTTCAGGACACATATGAATGAAGAAATGATCACTACTATGGCGACTTCTGGGTTAAAATACATGTTTGGGAATTAGTTGAAAGCATACAAAAATGGAGTAATCTGTATACGATAAGGGACAGATGGATTAAGAAGGAATTGACAGGGAAAATGAAGGAGGATATTTTGGGGGACAAGGAAAACAACCCCACAAAATGATACTGAATCAAGTGCCTTCTTTTTAAGAGATGTGCATTGAGTGGATATGTGCATGTTCTTTGAAGTTGAGGTGATCTTGCCACATTTACAAATCAGTTCCCAAAATTGAGTATAAACCCCAATTTATGCTACACTCAGGTTGAGCGGATTGTGAACATTGTGGTGCCTAATTACTTGTGGGCTGCATGAAAGATGTTGGGACAGTGGCAGAATGCAGAGCTCCAAGTAGTAGCCCAGACAAATGCACCATCTCCTTCGGTAATGCTGAAGTAGAAACAAGTGTTTAATTTCTTGAAGGGTAAGGTCCCACAGAAAGATGTTGATTGATTGGAGATAAATTGGACTCCTCAAGAGGTGAATGAGTCTGTGCATGCCTATTATCAGCATGTTAGGTATTCAGGGAGCATAGCTGTGTCAAAAAACCCAAAAGGAGGTGATATGAGCAACTTTGTGTAACAGTTTCTTCTTGGGTTGCGTACAGAGATCAGTTTTCACATGCAACAAAATGTAATCATTGTGTTCACAGATAATGCCTTTGGATGAGATATCTCGATATGATAAGTATTGCAGTGATAAGTAAGAGATAAAAAAGGAAAAGGCTTAAGGAAAGTTTATGTTGGCTCAGTCAAAACATGCACAGAAGGGATTCCAGTATGGGCCATATATGGAAACAGTGCTGGTGGTGGAATGCAGGAGTTCGATTCCAAGGCGGATGTCAGATAATGCATGGTGGGAACAATGCTCCACAGGGTAGATGGTGTGGTGTTTGATCAACCCGAACACTGGAATAGATGTGGTGATGTTAGCAGTCTCAAATCCATGTCATTATTGCCCAAGGTGGGCCATTGAAAAACTGAGCGTAGGCTCAATTTGAATAGGATGTCTAGTGCTAGGCAAATGCATAGTGTTAATCCAATACAGATGCAAAATGTACAGATGCAGAGACCACCAAACACCAATATGTCCTAAGCTCTGATGATGTAGGTTTCCCAAGCCACAGTGCCATGCAGAATATGGGAAACCCAAGGTTCAATGCCAAGAGCTAATTTGAATCCCTTTGAGAATCAAGCTAGTTTCCAACAGTTCCTTGTCTTTGATACTTCTGGAGGCTATGGATCTGATCAATCACAATGATGGGGCCTGAGATGAGAGGAAGATTGCATACTGGGCTCAGTTTTGAAGGTAGACAAAATGGTTCACTAGTAGGAGGCAGGGTGAATGGCCACCAAATGTCCTTTTTGAATTACAGTGGTGCTACCAGGTCCACTGTTAGGACAACAGAAGACTCACACTTTCACCTCTCTGGAAAACAGATCCAAGTTGCAGGCACAGAAAACAAACAGTTTGTAGATCCTTTGTCAAAAAAGGTCCCTGTAAGATAGGCTTCCTTGAGGAGGACCATTAGTTTGTGGTATGCGATTCACGTCCATTCAACCTTGTTGACCCGGGTTTATTATTGCAGAATTTACAATATACCGGAGGTGTCAAGTTTTTAATTCATGATGAAGATGTGGATTTCAAAATAGTAAAACAGGGGATGGACATTTGGCTATTCCTATGATAACTGTAGTGATTTGCCCCCTGATCTGAAGGATACAGTAAAGCACAAAGTCCATGATTTCTGAGTCTGGGATATTGTACTAATAAAAGATGTACAACCTGTTAAAATCACTTTAAAACCAAATATTTAACTTACCCAAACACACAAACCTAATCAATCTCTTACCGTAGATGGTTGCTGGGATTTCCCCAGTGACTAAGTCCATGATTCAGAAAGGTATCCTGAAGGAGATTTTGGGGAGACCATGTAATTCTCCTATAATTGGCCTGTAGAAGCCTTGTGGCAATTTCCAAATTTCGCAGGACCGTAAAAAGATCAATGACATCATTGTTCCATGTTGTCATTTGGTACAAATTACTACAGAGATACTGTTTCAGATCCCCCGTGAATCTCAGTGGTACATAGCGGATGACTTGGGCCAACCATTAATCTCTATATCATTGCATGAAGAGGGCAAGCTTCTCTTTGCATACTGGTTCTAGAACCTAATTTTGGCATGGTGCTGAGTTCCAGAAGAATATACGGAGAGCCCTTCGATTTTCAACCAGATCTTGAAATAGAATCTGGAGACCTTGAGGTTACTTTGTAACTCAGTCCTTGTCCAATATATTGATGGCTTGGTGGTGTCAATATCACGAGAAGCTTGTAAGTAAAACATGATTGCCTTACTGAATCATGTGGAGAAAAATGGACGCAAACTGTCCCAGAGCAAGATGCAATTTTGCTAGAAGAAGTCCTGTATATTGTACATCACATTGAGAAATGAATATGAAAGAATTTCTGCCATTTTGAAAATGAACCCTACCAATAAGAAGAGAGAAGTCAGGATGTTTCTGGAAATTATGAACTATGGTCACCAGTGGATACCCAACTTATCCCTAGTGGTGAAACCTCTACAGAGGTTAACACGCAAGATGTGTCTGATCTGATACCATGGGAAAACGACAGCAAGAGCACCTTCATGGAGCTTAGAAAAAGTCTTTGCCCTGCCCCGGCTCAAGAAATGCTAGCTAAAGTAAAGAAGTTATCTTATAGTGCAGTTAGAGGGAAACGGTACACTCTCTCATTGCTCTCACAGACACATGATGAGGTAGAAGCGAGTGAGCACAGCACAGTCTGCAGAGCAGAGTGCAGAGCTCACAGAGCACAGCAGCAGTGAGCAGAGCAGCGGAGAGCTGTGGTCCGGCTGCTGGACTTGGGAGAGATGCGTGAGGCGGTGTGCCGGAAACCAGCAGAAAACCAGCAGGTGGCTACCAAAAGCCGCCCCGAATAAACAGCGGAGCTGGCGAGCCAGGGGAGCACTGCTTGTGACGCCCGAGCCTCTGGGCTGCAGAACCGGCGGAGGGGAGAAAGTGAGCGGTAAGAAGGCAGACAAGGAAAGAAAGCCCTCCCGCTGGGCTATACTGTGTGGGGAGGACAGAAAAGGTGGAGTAAAGATCTGACTAAGCCCAAATCCATGGGAAGTCCTCCAGTGTTTGCAGAGTGTATGCAGAGTTTGTAGCTCGAGTTCTGCAATGTTTGTAGGAAAGCATGTGAAGGGCAGGGTTTACAACGAACAGGGCCTGAGGGGCGGAGCTGTCTAGCACCAGCCCAATACCCCCATGAACATGTTGCCTGCCTTTCACCTGCCCAAGAAAGGATTGTGAGGACTGTGAAGACGACGTGGACACAGTCCTAACTGTATAGAGAAAATACACAGAAGGGAGCAGTGCTGCGAAGGCAGAAGGTATACTACATCACCAGTTCACTCTGGAGCGAGAGCTCATTCGCTGATAGTAGTGACTGCAAATTGAGAGCGAGGCGAGCTCGCGGAAGCGACCCAACTAGACTGGGTGTGGCTATCAACCACCAAGTGAGCCCTGCTCTCTGGTTCTCCCACCCTGTTCACTGTCATATAACCATTGCAATTCCCACCCAAATCTTGTTGTGAGAGTAAGAGACAATACATAGATAGAACTCGCACCGAAATATGGTGTACAAAGAGCTGAGATCGCAAACAGTTTTTATGAAAAGACTGGGAACTGAACAAGCAATAGGAAGAAGTGCTAGAAAAATGGCCCGTGTAGGAAATGCTGAAATTAATTCTGGAATAACTAAATATTTTATAAAACAAAATGCAAAGGGGCTGGAGTAAATACAATGAAAACAACAAAAAGAGTTAACGCAAGAAGTTGAAATGAAAGTGGCGGTCTCCAACAACTCCACTCAAGGTCAAACCAGATGTGAAGATTCCTCAAACAGTAATTCAAAAATTACGGAAGAGGTAAACAGCAATTCTATAAAATTCAAGAATCTTGGAATCAGTTCTCTCCCATCTTGGAAACATTTTGGAAAACTCCGACCAGATGCTGGGCACCCAACTAGGAATGTTAAAATATCTAGTAGAAAAAAAAGGAGGAAACAACAACTGAAATCACAACCACCTGCAGAAAAAGGAGAAGAACCAACAGAGGAAAACCTCTTTCAATTAAAATCCCTTCTACCAACAGGAGCAGATTCCATGTCAAAGAAAGAAACAGCGACTCGAAGAGGCTGGAGTAAAAAAGAAACAAATAAGGAAAAAAAAACATAATCAAATGTATTCCCTTAGAAAACTTTTTAGGGACCCTAATGTGTTCGAAACTCAAATGCCGATCATCGCAGATTACCCAATTTTTACTCAGCAAAAAACTAAAACTCCACCAAATTTGATTACTACACCAGTGTCCAAACAAAAAGCAATAGAAACCTCTACAATTCTGTCCATCGTCTCTCCAGCCCCAGAAACATAAAAAAAGAGAGGAAATCAAATAAAACCAGTTGGAAACAAGCAAAGAAAAGGGCTACAAGAAGGTTTGCAAAACAGAAGGTCCGGAAGATAAGGTTTCCGAATACCTTACTCCCTGAACTTATGACCTTCGGAAAAAGAGGACGGTCAAGAATCGAAACTAAATTTGGCAAAAAAGGATCAGATCTCTTCTGTCAAAAAGCAAAGGGTAAATTCCATTCATATTAATCCTACTGCCCCAAGTTGTGTATCTATAACGACTGAAAGTGAGTCTCCAGCACAAAAGGACACCCAACTGCAGGACCTATTGATAGGGAAGACGTCTACTCAGTTGCAGAAGATCCTACCCTGCAGCTTGGAAATTACGGATTCTGTACCCTAAATAGAGAGAGAATAACAAATCTACTTTAAAGGATACAATCGCTACAGTCTCTAGCAAGAAATGAAATAAAATTAGTAACTTTCCCAGAAGGAGCTAAATCCACAACAGCTGTCGTAGAATGTTGGTCTCTAGTAATACCAGGAATTATATAAAAAGAAAGCCAGACTTTACATAAATACGGATTCGACTTGGCCCCAGTAAAAAAGAATAAGGATAAACCAGAAGAAATCTTTACAATTGTAAATCAGCACTTACGCCAAAGACAAAGTGGCATAAATAACCCTCTAAATTTCTATAAAGAAAATATATCAAATTCAATTACGAACGGAGTAAGGAGAAGCTGGAACAAAAGTACACAAATGAAGGAAAATACAACCGGCGAAAATACATGAGCATGGATAGCGGAGAATCTAAACAGCAACAAACAGGAACAGGAAAACAAGCTTTATTTTTAGCAATTGTTTGACCATCTCTTCCTGGAACATAGCTGGAAAAACCCAGGAGAAATTAGCAGTAATTATGGAAGACAGACCTGGAATTTTGGTTTTACAAGAAATCTGGGCAACCACAACTTTTGCCCACCTCGATTATTTTGTGTATGACATTCCAGCAGAACTGGTCGTCCGAGGGCATGCAAAAGAAGGGATAGCAATTCTCCTTTCTGAAAAATATAACTTGGACCAAGAAATCATCCCAATGAGCTCAAAGAATATCCAATGTGTAAAGATCAAATTTGGGGCGGACCCTATGGAAACCTTGAATATCCTGCTCATTATTCATGTCTATATTCCGCCTGGATCTAAAAAGGATGCACTAGCGATAGAAATATTTGTGGGTCTCGAAAAGGTGGTAGAAGGCCAAGATTTCCCATTTTTTTTCCTAACAGGTAATTTCAATAGGCAAATATCTAACGACCTATTAAAAAAGATGGACGATTGGCGAAAAAGAAGAAGCCCTGGCAAAACCTATTCCACAATTTCCTACAGGAAACAAAGCTGATAAAAGAGGGAACATTCTATTATCATCACTTCCTATGCTGAACGGTGTAATATTAAATGGCAATACAGAAGGAGACATTCCGGCTTCCTACACAAGAAAAGGCACCATTAATACCTTAATTCTTGATTATATGATTTATAGTCTAGATCTGTTCGGATCAGCCCTACAATTAAACACTAAATTTGAAATAGGAAGTGATCATGCAATATTACACTTAACAACAGATTTAAGACTAAAACCAACATCTCCTGGGCCCATCATGTATCTACAAAGTACAGTAACTGCAAACTAGGTCCAAGGGCAGCTGTTATGGAATTCTAGAACATTTAAAAAAATTATGCAAGTAATTCAGATGGCACAACCACTACAGACTATTCACTCAATAAATCCAATACCGCATTTTAAGGCTGTCATTAATAAATTGGTGCAATTTCTGCATGAAAATGTAAAACAACCAATGCCAAGATCACGAAAAAACAAAATACGTAACACAAAAATAAAGGCAACAGGATTAAATAAACTAATAAGGGCACAATATCTTCAATTATCTGAAATTAGAAAATACAAAATCAATACATTACAAAACCGTTGCAGGAGAGATAAGGAAAAAAGCGAAAAAAGACACAGGACAAAAAATGGGTGGACTTACAGATAGCAGCAAAACAAAACAATAAACGCTCCTACTGGAATTTAATTGATACAGAAACGGGCACAAAAAAATCTCTACAAGCAATTCCAGTCCCCCCATCGGAATGGGAAATATTCATAACCAACTTATATAAAACAAAGGAAAATACAGAAAGCGTGACTCTAACGCTAAGCAAGAGAGGAAGGAAAAAAATTACAGGTAATGAGGCTCCATCTCCTCCTCAAATTGAAGTTTACATAAAAAAGGCAAGATCGTCGGCAGCAACGGGACTGGACCAAATCCCAATTAAGGTCCTTAAAAGCAACCACAAGAGTGGAGCAAGTTTCTAGCTCATCTTTATTTCTACATATTTGAAACTAGGGAAATACCAAAGTCCTGGAAGGGGAAAATTGTAATTCCAATCTATAAGAAGGGCTCCAGGCTGCTCCCCTGCAATTACCGGCAGATAGCAGTCCTTGACGCAACTGGGAAGATCTTTGTGGCAGCTGTTTTAGATCATCTCAAAGATTGAGCGTTTTCAACTGATTCCATTCCTGTAAATCAAGCCGGGTTCAGAACAGAACACTCAGTTACTGACAATGTAGCAGTGCTACAAATTATAATGGATAAATATGTCATCAATAAATCTCAGGTTGTTTGCGCAGTCTTCGTCGACGTTACCACTGCATTTGACCGGGTAGACAGAGCTATGCTCTGGAAAAAATTCAAAAGAATGGGAATTCCAGATAACCTCCTTCACTTGATAATATCATTGTACTCAGGGACATGGCGTCAAGTTCAAATGGGGAGGGAGAAGAGTCTCACCAGCCCAATACCTACACCTAACGGCCTGCGGCAAGGGTGCCTCCTAGCTCCCACACTGTTCTACTATATCTTAGTGACTTGCCGGAAAGTCTCAATCAGTTTAACAATTTTCCACCTAAACTCGCATCTTATAAAATCCACACTACGATACACGCAGATGATGTGGGCATCTTAGATCTGACTCCATTTGGTCTGCAAAGGATTCTACAGGCACAAACTAACTATACAGAAGAAAATTATTTAATACCTAATGTCACTAAAACAAAAATCATCCTGTTTACAGGAAGGAAACAATATGTTAAATGCAACTGGTCTTTAGGGGGGGGAAACAGCTGGAAGTTGTAAAGAAATATACATACCTAGGGAACATTTTTTCACAATCTTTGCAAAACATGCCCCACTTGCAAAACCTGAGCCATAAAGTCGATGCCCACCTAGGTGCTCTCCAACAATTATACTCTTCCACTGGTCAAAGGCACTTCTCTTCTCTTCTACAAGTATCTAGCTCTAAGATTCCATCAGTACTATCATATGCAAGAGAATATATTCCAATAAGTCAATGGAAACATCTTGACCTGAAAGAAGGGAAAGTCCTCCGGAAACTGACTAAGATGTCACCAGCTGTGCTGGTACAAGCTCTTCGTCTCAAACTCTCATTAGTCAGTTCTTATGCAAGAGGGATCACTAACATAATAAAATGGGCATATAACTTTGTTCACGCAGAACAAGTAAAACCCTATGATCCTTACTAAAAATTGAGACATTCGAGCAAGGATCGCCGAATTATGTATTTTGTAGAAACGTATCTATCGATTTTAAACTATCAAATGTTACTCTTAATTTGTTGAAATCATGGACTCCAACACATCTGAAACTTTTCCTAAAACATTTAACACCAAGGTTAAGCATGGATCTTGATATCCAACACTGCTCTGAACTACCATTGTATAAAAAATATACGGAAACTACTGTATATAAAAAGTGCAGCAGTATATCTTTTTTAACTTAAACCATGGAGCGAGGCGAAGCATTATATTACTCCATCTTGGGATACTGCCTTTAAAATCATTCACCTTTCAGTGGTATCCAAAGGAAAAAGCCACTAGTCTCTGATCTATGTAAAGGCGGGGTGAAAGACTTAGAACACGTTATTTGTTTGCTCAAACTTGAATGTCGTAGAAGCTAGAAAGTGATTTTTAAAACCAATCTGAACAAACTGTAAAATGAACTCTGTTCAGAACCTGATTTCTCTCTGTAAGGCACCGCCTAATGAATTTGTGTGTATTAATATGTTTACATTTTTAAATCATTTTTAACTTTGTATTCGAATGGCAATTTTACTATTCAAATGTAATTTTAATCTGTAAACATTTGTTGGTCTCAGTCGAGAACTAAATCAATTAAACTTAAACTTGTGAAACTAGTTACACATGTTGATTCCCAAATGCCAGTGGCCTATTTCTCCGCCACTGCTGACGTAGTAGCTGCAGTGCTTCCAGGTTGCCTAAAGGCTATGGCTGCTGTATGTGTCAGCATTGAACAGAGTGAGAGCAGCGTAATATGCTATCCACTTACAGTGATAGTTCACCACTCCCTTGTCTAGTAGAAATCTTACAAAAT
The DNA here is from genome assembly GCF_964263255.1 of Lissotriton vulgaris. Classification (NCBI taxonomy): domain Eukaryota; kingdom Metazoa; phylum Chordata; class Amphibia; order Caudata; family Salamandridae; genus Lissotriton; species Lissotriton vulgaris. The sequence continues at coordinate 245,351,924 of NC_141698.1, forward strand.
ATGAGACGATCATACTGATGGTCCATAACATAATGTTAAAGAGATGTTGTAGTCTAAATCCTGTTATGTTTTTGCCATTGTCAGAATATTAAATTAATGGGGGGGGGTTGAACACAACTGTTTTGATGTGACTGAACTATGCACCAAGCCAAGACCTGATATTAAAGATGACCCCCTTGCAGAGTATGATTATGTATTGTTTGTGAACGGCTAATGCTTAAAGGATGATGGTGGAAATATTAGAGGTGCTTACTCTGTCTACACTTTAGAAGGTGTAGTATAAGCATCCTGGCTGTGTGATGTAATCTCTGCCTAAGTGGCTTAATTGGTCATTCTTACTGGAGCTTGCTGTGTCTCAGACTAATTGAAAGTCACCATTTTTACTGATAGCAAGTATGGCTTTGGGGTTGTGTAAAACTTTGGAAAGCAGTGGTCGTAAAGTGGGTTTATGACATCTTTGAAGTCTCTAATTAGGTTCAGAAACTACATGCTGAAATTGTTGGAAGTGCTGCAAATGCTGTTTGAAATTGCAGTGATGAAATGCACAGCACACAGGGTGGAAATGATTATGTTGCTGCCAGAAATCGGTATGCCAACGAAGTTGCTCCGTATTGCGTGGAGGGATCCTATACATTTAAGGGAGATTATTCAAATTAGTCTGAATACAAGACCAACTTTAATTTGATGTTGACCATTGCTCATACATGGAAAGAAGTCAAGAGATTGCAGGAAGAAGTGCCAGAGGTTGAACAGCGGGGTTGGGTCAGAGCTATGTAAGACTGAGGATGTGATCTGGGTCTCAGCTGATGAGAGACGTGTGTTGCCAGATTGCCACTGATGGTCAGACACTTTCAAGGTCTCACACATATAGAGACACCATGCTGAAGCTGCTCAGGCTGAATTGGTTTAATCCCTGTTTCAGAGTAATGGCTGAGAATCTTTGTCACTGTTGTGTTACATGCCAGCAATTGAATGTAGGAAGGAGAACCACGGTAACGCAGAGTCACATAGGGAGATCAGCAGCTTCCTTTAACCGTATTCAGTTGGATTTTATCAAAATGTCTGTAGGCAATAGCCTGTGAGATGTCCTGGTTGTTCTGTGCATTTTCTCCTGTTGGGTGGAAGCACACCTGAGTAGAAGAAATGACAGCTTCACCGTAGATAAGCTATTTCTGTGTAATTTAATACCTTGGTTTGAATTCCCACTTTTTCATGAGTCAGATTGTGGAACTCATCTCAACAATGAAGTTCTGAGAATGATGTGTGTTGCTTTAAAAGTTGAACAGAGACTGCACTGTAGCTACTGACCAGAAGCTTCTGGAAACGTCTAACAAGTGAACTAAACTTTGAAGTTCAGCCCGGCTGAGTGTGTGTGTTTACCTCTTTAAAGTGGCTGGATGCCTTGCCTTTGGTGTTGATGAGTCTCCAAAGTACCCTTGATTGGCGAAAAGGATTATCGACACACACAGTCCTCAGGGGATGGGTCATAAGGCTGCCTGTTGTGCCTGCTAATGCACTTGTGTATATTTTAGATTGTATTTGTCTTGATGACTGCAAAGGACAGGCTGATGTGGGGTGACATGCCTCTCACTAGTTTAAAGATGTGACTGCCCTCCTGCATCAAAAGCAGTGTCACAACTTTAGTCCTGGAGAGTAAGCCAAGGAGTTGTGAGAGACTGAAACAGAATTTATCTGTGGAACACATCCCACAAACTGTCACAGAGGAGACTGAGCCAAGAGGACTAACTGACATCAAAGTTTAAAAGTTAGTAGTCAGATATTCGAAGAGAACGAGGGTGCCTAGTTGAAGATACTCAGCTCCTGAATGGACGTACTTTGCAGAAAGTGGATTTGATCCAATCACTTATGACTTGGATGCAGAAGAAACAGTGCTTTAGGAACCACAGTGAATCAGGCTAACAAAGTGAAGATTTGTTGGTTCCTTGGATTTTTAAAAGAACTGTGTTGATGAAAGGAAACCTTGTTGAATTCTGAAGATTCATTTGGGCCAAGGGTGCTGAAGAATAGGGTTGCCATTTTAGAAGAAGATGGAGTAGGTCTAGGGAACACTCTTGAAGACACCTGTACATAAAATAATCATGTGACAACAAGAACAATTTTGCCATTTTGTACATGTAGAAGTCATTTGCAGTAATCATCAAATCGCATTGCAAACTTTTACAGTCCGACTATAGAGAAACTGAGGTTATCTTTCAAAGAATCAACGTAGAGTATTTCTTGCTGTTATGTTGATTATCCTCATAATTTTTATAACTCATTTGTTAATAGTGTTAAGCTCCCCCGTTGACATTGGCCCCATTAGGTCAACCTCTAAACCCACTTCCCATGTTCTTCAGTACAAGCCTCGAACTTAGAATTTTACATACGGATACTTTAGAAGGAGGCTTTTTTTCTAATGCATTTTTTAAAATTGCTATATTAGTATACCGGTGTTATAAACCCCAAAGAATGTGAGAACCCATTTACCTATATAAGTAGCAGAGCGTGTCACATACCATCACAATCCCCTTACTTATGGTATTTCCTATAGTATTCTTCTTAGTCTTTTTTATCATCAGGGTCATTTTGAATATTATTTCTCAAAGTATGTCTTTGTACCTTATTAAAATACTGGTGGACTGCCTGTTTCTCTGTCCCGGCGATGGAAAAAATGAATCCTTCGCCATAGTAGAGCTTCCATCCGCCACATTTAGAAATGACTGCCAAGTTGGAAGTAATTTCTAAAGCATCATTTCACAGTGGTTCCTGTCAATACTTTTAACAGTTTTCATGTAGGGTTTTCAAAAAGAAAACCCCAAAATTGGATGTTCTCTTTGTAAATATAAAAGTTAAAGCCCCGTTTAGCATGGGAGTAGTGTCCCATGGCGAGGTTGGACTTATTTCTTTTTTACTGTTCTTCACCGCCTGGGTTTGCCTGATGGTGATGGACAGTGAAAAAAAAATAGCTTTATGTATGGACATATAGCCAATTCTCTGACCACTCTTATGACATCGGGTCATCTGAGAAGTTGACTAGAGAGGAGATGGAGTAGTCACCACCATAGCCAAACTTAAGGTCCATCTGATCCGGTGGGTGGACCACTATATTGGCAAGGAGGGAGGGAACTGTGTCACTTTTGGCATTTCTTTAGGTCCCTAACTAAACCTGATGTTGCCCGAGCTCACAGAAATAGCCTGGCATGTTTGATGAATGCCATTGAGAAGAAAGAAATTGATGGTTTGGTGACGAGGAGAGCTACAATATGTCATAGAACTGTGGCAGGATGGATGTAATGAAAGATATATGGGAGGAGGAGAAGTACAAAGAGATGGGAGTTAATCCTAAATTAAATTTAGACTTTCAACACCAGGGGAGGTTATGTTTCCATAGGAGGGAAGATAAGATTTAGAATGCTCAATTTATGGGTGCATAACAGTTTGCTTACAAGTTTGAAGTTCTAGGTAACACAAAAGTGCTTGCAGGAAAGGATCCTGTTATTCCTGGAGTTTATTTTGTGTGTGGATAGCAAGCTTATCTCAAGTTGCCTGAAAATAAGGCAGGGACGTGATATTTGTATTATGTTTATCCTTCAGTAGGTGTTGGTTTGAATGACTGAAAGATTATAAAGCTTTCCACACTAGTGGACAAGCTTGCAGGTAGTCCAGCTGGAGCTTTGCTAACTATTGATACTGAACTGATAGATTTTAGGTCTAGGGTTTTGCCAAGCAGACTTGCATTATATATTTTGTTAGTGAAAGAGGATGAGCTCGCAAAATGCTCAAAGTTCAACAGTGTTACCCATTTATAATCAATAAGAGTTAGGAATAAGAGGACATTTGAAAACTATCACTGGAGTGGCAATGGATGTAAAGGAGTTGGAAGCAACAGTTGCTTGGGAAGCAGTTGGAAAGGGATTTTCTACTATAGGTAGTTGGCCGAGCAATATTGGTAGTGGATTTCTAGCTGCTATCTTGAGGCCTATATTTATTGTTGCAGTTTGCTTGATTTGTCTGTTTGCTATGGTGAGGTATTTTTTTTATGTATATATCAATCTTTATTTCGGCCGATTTGACCATCAAAGATATACAATAAGAACACATTACAACCATTATAAAATCATCAAGAGTAAACAACAAATACATATTGTACAATGTAAAATCGTTCCATTCTAAGAATTAAGTACTACTAGAGTTAGCACAGATAAAAGACCGTACGTTTAAAATTTGTTAAACTTAAAATTAGGTGGGAGCCTGCGACTTTAGAATACGGGTGCGAGTATGCCAGACATTGGTAAGAAATTTTGCTAGTGCAAACACAATTGGACTCGAAACATCAGTTTTTAAAATTCTATACATCGGGAGATACTCCCTACAACCAAGGTTTCTAATAAGTGGGAGGAGCCAGTATTTCCTAGCTGCCTTGTAAGTTGGGCAAAACAAGACCACATGTAACTCGCTTTCCTCCGCACCAGTGCATGCCGGGCATTGCTTGGTAGAGGGCGGTGTTGACCAGGAGCTAGTATAAGATCGCAGAGGCAGTGTGCCGTATCTCCATTGGAGGAATAGCTTCCTGGCCAGCACGAGGGACATAGCGTCCAGGACCCTCTCCAGCTTGTATGAGTCCTTGCTTTGCGCAAATACAGATGTTAATGACCCTTCACCCTGACAGTCCAAGGCCATGGCTAGATTCTGCTCATGGTAAACATTGACCAGAGCTCTCCGTGAGATCTTTAGTGAGGCATTACCTGGATCGGACCAGAGGTCGGGGAACCCCAGTCTCACACAGGATTTATGTATATATTTTATCCAGGGGATCTGTAAAGATTTGGGATGGGTTAGAAACTCCCTCAGTTCCGCCCTATAAGTAGAAAGTTCTTTGCTACTCCATAGCCTTCGCCAGAAGACTATGGGTCTGAGACCTAGTTCGTCAGCTATTGGTCTCACTCCCAGATCCATCCTCGGGGGAAGGAGCGGGGTGCTAGGCGGAAGTGCAACTATCTGTCTGATAAAGTTGTTCTCGGTTATAGACAGACTGCGGGAAGATGTGTGACCCCACAGTTCCGCCCCATACATAATAGCACCCCTGGCCTGTGCCTTGTAGATCTGGATGAGCGGCCCCAACGGACGGTATGTGGAGCTTTTCATCATCCGAGCAATGCCCCCAGTGGTCTGAACTAATTTAAGATTAGCCCTAGTCTGATGTGATCCCCAGGACATGGTTTCGTTCAAGGTTACACCAAGATATTCAAAGGTGGAGACTCTCTCTAGCCGTGAGGATCCCAATAGGGGATTCGGGCACAATTTTTGGGTTGGGTTCAGGACAATAAACTTAGTTTTTGCAGCATTGATTTCTAAGCCCCTGTCTGTGCAAAAGGCCACAAATGAGTCAAGGATCCTCTGTATCCCCATGGGGGTTTTGGACAGCAGCAGGGTGTCATCTGCAAACATGATTGCAGGCACCCTGCTGCCGTTCAACCTTGGGGCGTCAGTGTATTCAGTGCCATTTAGGTGGGCAATTACCCCATTGACAAAGAGGCAGAACAGGGTTGGTGCCAATACACAACCCTGTCTAACCCCCCTGTCAACGGGGAATCTGTCCGTCAGTTCCCCAAATTTCCAGCACCTGACCCGGGCATAGTTGTTATGGTGCAGTCTCTGTAAAATTATCAAGATATCCGGGGGGACTCCCATCTCGGCCAAAACACTCCAAAGTTTCCCTCTGGGCACCAGGTCGAAGGCGGCCCTCAGATCCACAAATATTTTGTATAAGCTGCCACCTTCGAATATCGCTGCCCTCCAGTAAATAATGTTCAAGCGAAAAACCTGGTCCACTGTAGAGACTCCCTTTCTGAAGCCCGCCTGATACGGACTAAGGGTACCCGTCTCTTCTGCCCAGTCCTGAAGCCGGTTCAACAGTATCCTACTAAACAGCTTCTGTGACACATCAATTAAACTGATTGGTCTGTAATTGGCTGGGAGCAGGGGCGAGCCCTTTTTAAATATGGGAACCACCTCTGCCCCCAGCCAAGTACTCGGGATTTCCATGCCGCGCAGAACTCCATTAAACAGAACGGCAAGGTAGGGGGCCCAGACGTCGGGCTCCTGCTTAAACAGGTCCCCGGGTAGGCCATCCAATCCTGGCGCCTTTCCCGATGTCAGTCCTGCTATTGCTGCCTTGACCTCCCCCACTGTTTTCAGATCCCCGTCGTACTCAGCCAGTCCATTACCGATGTCATTCATGGTTTCTCCCAGCTTAGAGCTATAAAGAGACTGGAAGTGTGCCTGCCACACCCCAGCTGCAATATTAGGCTCTATTGCCGAGTGGAGACTCCCCGACCCCCCGTTAACTACTCTCCAGAACATTCGGTGGTCTCTTATTGCGAGGGAATTAGTTAGCTCCTCCCATTGGTTCTCCTCCCATTCAGTTTTAGCATGAGCAACTAGTTTTTTGTATGCCCGTCTACTTCTCTCCACCTAGGCCCTCCTTGATGCTTCTGAGAAGTTCTCCCTTTGCCTTCCTGCAGGCTGTATTATACCATGAGGATTTGTGTTGCTGTCCCCTCCTCGGATTCTGTACCTTACTAAAGAGGTTGGGGGCCGCTCCCTTTATGAGGTCCTCGTGGGCCTGGTATAATTTATCATGGGAATCTTTGTTGCCCACGCCATTAGCTAAATCTCCCACTCTTTCCAAAATAGGGATTAGCCCTGCGTAGAGCCTCGGGAGTTTCACTTGGCTCGTGGCTAGTTTTTCCCACCTGATTCTTCTCCTGTTGTTACCCAGTAGAAGTTCAGGTTTGGTCTCCTCCTCGGTTGTTATAGAGGCTTGAAGGCCGGGGTGGATGAGATCAAGTTCAAGGGCGTTGTGATCACTATCTAGTCTTTCAGTGACCCTAAAGTCCAGAATAGATGGCCAATTCACTATCTGTACCAAGGCATAATCAAAGCGAGATTCTCTTCCCGCTCTGTTATAGGTGGTTTTGCTTGGTACATCAGACTTGATGCGCCCATTACAGGCTCTGATTCCATATTTTAGGGTGAGGGCTGTGATCTGCAGTGCTACAGGAGTCCATGCCTTCGGGGGAGGAGCTACTACCGAAGGGAAGGTACTGACCACCTGGACTCTTCTTCCATGGGGAATCCCTCTGGGAGGCCAGGCAGCGGCTCGAAATGGGAATTAAAATCCCCTCCCACTACATAGGGTAGATCTCTTGGCATTTCAGCTAAGTAAACTGAAAGCTCATCTATGGTGGAAGATTCCCTAGAAGCTCCCACTGGCCTGGAGTAGATGTTTATCAGGGCAAGTTTCGCTTGGTTCGGCCAGGACAATAGAACCACTAGAATATCATCAGATGGCACTGGTAAACGTGAAGCCTGGCAGCCTAGGTGGGATGCCACCCAGGTTGTGAGTCCACCTGAAGGGCAACCCTTGCCCTTCCACCTAGCCGGGATGGAAAATGACAGGTAGCCCTGGTGCCTATGTTCTTCCCTTTGCCAGGTCTCCTGGAACATGCAAGCATCCCCGGACTCAATATAAGTTACCCAGTCTTGGGTGACCAGCTTATTAGCTAGGCCGGCCACGTTCCACCAGATTAGTCTCAGGTGCCCAGTAGCAGCAGCAGGGGGGGTTGCAGGGTTGGAAGTGAGGGGGGAACAAGTGCCAGATGCTACACCAATTACTACGTCAGGAACATTGTCAACGGTAAATCCAGTTGGATCAGAAAGTTCACTGGGACCGTTGTCCGAGGTCACATGATTGGGGTCAAGGTTTAGGGACAGTCAATCAACCCCATCCAGTCCACTCAAACAGTTAAAACGATTGTAGTGCAAAAAGGGTGTCTCCGGGGGTCGGTAAACTGGACGTGCAGCATATCCCTTATATCTGGGTCTCCGTTCTACCCTTGTCCAGTTGCCTTGCGGCAGGTCATGGTGCATACGGATGGGAGGAAAGAAAAAGGAGACTGGCAGAGTCTGTATGGTGGAATCCAGTGATCTGTTTGACCCAGCGCAAATATGTAATACTGTCCCAGGGTCTCGGAAAGACACCATAATGCAGTCCCCTATTATTGTTTTCCTCGTCTTCCCCAACCATGGTACCCTTCTCACCATAATGATCTCGTTGTTGAGATGGGCTGGTAAGGGTCTGTTCCAATTCGGCCATTTGATGACTTTCCTCTTGAATGATTGGAAGTTTTCACTTTCGCCCATTTCGAGAGGGGGGGCACCCGCCAGAACCACCATAAGGCTATTAGCTTCCGGTGGCAAGTCGGGTCTCCGTGGTCTGGGAGCGGGCTTGTCAGGGAGTGGGGGAGAAATACTAGCATTCGATGGAACCCCAGGGTTTGTACCAGGAGCTAAGCTGTGGGAAGCTGGGACTATTATCTGTGGAGGTAAGGTGTTAGAGTTGTTGGGTGGGATTAGAGCTGGGTTGGCCATGAGTGGCTGCAAAGGAGGGACAGCAACGGCACCCAGAGGGGGTCACGCATTGGTGGAAGGGTTTTGTATATTGGGGAAGGTTCCTATAGGTGGGTTGGGCTCGGTGGTTCTGGTCTGTTTACTGGCCGAGGTTTTCAGGCTGGTTAGGGTTGCCTCTAAGATGGTAAGCCTGATCTCTACTTTCTTCAGACTCTCGCTAATGGGCAACAAGAGTGATCTGAGTAGGAATTCTATGTTCCCCAAAGAAGTGACGGGGGGTACTATGTTGAGCGGGTTGGCCCCTTGGTCGCTGGTGGAAGCAGTGGTAGTAGTGTTGGTACCCTTAGGGGGAGTAGCATTATGCTCATTCTCTATAAACCTGTCTGAGGTGGGTACAGACTTATGATTTTTTCCAAAATCAGAATGGGGTATCTTGGTCTTCCCCTGCCCACCCCTCGTCTTCCTTCTGCGTTTGTTAGGGGGAGGGCCGTGTACCTCTGCTGCAACAATTTGCTTGGGCTTGTTTTTCCTGGTTTTAACTGCGGGGGGCGTTTGGGTGACTAAATCGACAGCCATACTACTAGAAATTGGGATTGGGATAGCCTCCGTAGTCTGCTCGGGGAATGAGCCGGGGTTGGGAATGCTATCCCGTAATAGTAGTGGGACGCCTTCTTGGGATGATAGATCCTGACTACCATTAAGTGGGCTTTCCTCTTGGGAGATAGGATAGGGAATTATCTCGCTGAGAGGCCTGTTTTTCATGTGTTCAATAGAGCGGCGACGCTCGGCCCTGCGCTTCTCCAAAGAGCTTTCCTTTCCCCCGTCACCCTTAGCCGATTTAAAGTAATTGTCCAGAGTCCCGGTGTTGCCTCCCCCCGCCCTTACTGGAGTTCCGCCTAGGGCCGGTGAGGGCATGTCCATAGCCTATACCGTGGTCCAACTGAAAACGAGGAAGTGCAGGCGAAAGAGAGTGGGCCCAGCCCAGCCTCCTTGGGCCCCTGACGGCCACAGACGGTCCCGCCCTTGTCCTGGGCTTCTCCCGGCACGCTACCGCGAAGCGGTGGCACTGGTCACCTTTAAACTCAAATACGGCGGGCTATTGGGCTGCGGGGCGGGGAAGGTGGCCAGCGGGGAGAGCAGCCCAGGTGTGGTGGATTGGGCGCGCAGGGGCTCCTGCACACTGGAGTCCCTGCCTGTGTGCTCGCAGCCCCGCCTGCGCTGTCGCCTGCCCGCTCCTTTTCTGCAAACACTCCCAGACGACCAGCCGCCTCTGGAGAGCAAGGCGCTTCGGGACCCGCGGAGCGGGTCCGGCGAGGTGGAGACAACTTCCCTCGACGGCTGCCTTGTATGCAGGAATTTGCTGGGCAAAGGTGAGAATCCAGGGGTCAGTTCAGCGCAATGTGGTCCCAAGGAGCAGGGGAGAGAGCCGGTGTTTCAGACAGTTGGCGGGGGGCGTGGCCAGCGGGGAGAGCAGCCCAGGTGTGGTGGATTGGGCGCGCAGGGGCTCCTGGACACTGGAGTCCCTGCCTGTGTGCTTGCAGCCCCGCCGGCGCTGTCGCCTGCCCGCTCCTCTTCTGCAAACACTCCCAGACGACCAGCCGCCTCTGGAGAGCAAGGCGCTGCGGGACCCGCGGAGCGGGTCCGGCGAGGTGGAGACAACTTCCCTCGACGGCTGCCTTGTATGCAGGAATTTGCTGGGCAAAGGTGAGAATCCAGGGGTCAGTTCAGCGCAATGTGGTCCCCATGGTGAGGTATTTGAGAGATGACGTTGAGTTGAAGGAGAAGCAATGTAAGGCCAATGAAGAGCTGAGTGAATTAGAAAAGTCCAAACGTAAGCAGCAACGAATAACTAGTCTTTGAAGATGTTCTTAGAATGCCGATCTATTTTGTCTGGTAAATATTTTAGCCATCAATAGAGGCATTAAAACTGTGCAATTTACTGCTCTATACATTCATTGATGATTATTTTCACCCATGTGATAAAGTAATTACTCTGTGTGCAATGTATTAATCAGAGTAATAATTAGAGGCAACATTAACAGGCAGTAAAAGTCACATTTATATAATCAAACCAGAGTAAATTTTCTTATGCCAACCGTATTTTTTCGACTGCCATTTTCCTCACTTAACGTTGACCTGACTGTGACTAGGCCCAAGCTACTCGAATTGTTTCTTCATACAATGCACTGTAAACATTCAAGTTTCCTTTCCCCTGCAGGTGCCTTTTCAGTGTTTGTTAGAAGGAATAGCCTTTTGTTTTTACTATGAAACTGTTGAACAAGAGAGCACTAATTGCAACTTGGCTATGGATGTGCAGTGTACGGGGATGGGAGAGAACCTCCTCCACCAGGAAGACCAGACACTCGTAACTTTCCAAGCGATGCAGTTTTGTACTTCTTTGTTCGACGATGAGTACTTAGGGAGTGCCCCTGCTCTTAGGAGACAGTGTATCCTGATTGGCTCATCCAGAGGGAGTTGGATTGCTGACTTTTCCAGAACCTACTATTTCATATCGATTGCTTATTTTCTTAAAATAGTTTAGGCGATCCTGTCCTAACTTCGCTGAGGGAAAACCTTTCAGTAACTCTGCTAATTTCCCCATACCAAGGTTTTGAGCTTCATGCTTGATCATCTGTGCACCTTTCCCTTGAACCTTACTGTGGTTCATCTGATACAGGCACCTTCCACTCAGAGTTTCTCCCTTGTCACTTTTAATGCCTTATTTAGATGAGGGAGGTTTCTTTATAGAACCAATTATTTCCAGTTTTATGCGCTGTTTATTGTTATATTTTGCATCTTTCTTATCATAATGTACGCATTTAGACAGTATGACTGAATGGTATATCCTTCCTTGATAAACTGATTCATTGATTGATTGACTTGGAACCTTGACTAAATTTGATAATAAAACCTTCATGGTTTGAACGCCATTCTCTCTGTCGTTTGTGTGGAGCAAAATTGGTTTCACAAAAAATATAAATGTTTTGCTGATCTTATCTTCTTTCACATGCTTCCAGTTAAAAATAAATCGTCTATATGACCAGTGGCGGTTTGTGTATGACAACTACACACAGGGACTTATTTATGAGAGCCTTGCATCACTTTTGCACCATGTAAAGTGGTACATGCGTGATGTAGGGCTCTCAATCCGATTTGTAAAGCCGCTCAAAGTCACCCTGCATGGCTTTGAGTGGTCTCATAGATCTTGAGTAAGGCAATGCAGCACAAATTGCTGTGTCGCCTTACTCTGCGCCCGGTAGCCATTAGATGGGCGTTGCAGTAGGTTTTCCCGTGCAGTATCCATGGATTTAGATGCTGCCCCAGATTTATAAAATCATGCAAACATGGGGAAGCACCAAATCCATACGCCCCAAGGTGAGGTGAAACAGGGAGAAATATGTGTATTTCGCCTCCTTTTTTCTCTTTCAGTGTGTGCTGCGCTCTGCAGTACACATAGAATGAGGAAAATGCCTCTTATGATTGTTTTTGGGCAGGAAGGTGTCCCTTCCTGCACCAAAACAATCCTGCATGCTACAGAGGCACCCTTGCACCATGGTGCAAGGTCATATATTTCAACCCAAATCGGAAACCTCATCTTTTATTTAAAAAAATAGGCATTATGATTCTGCTCTCTCAGCAGTTCACCATTGTGATAACTATTCTGCTGAAATGTGACGTACATTTTTCTGTAAGGTAGGGATATTGGAAGCTAATTAAACCTCCATATGGTTTAATCCTATAATGAGTGCCCCAAAAGCAAATTGTCTAATACACATGGAGAATGAGGATGGAGTGAGGGGCAGGATATATTGTTAAAACCTTAGACCCTGTATACCACAGCATGGAGGATGAACATGGACCTGGTATTATATATTGTACATTGGAGAGGAACTTTAGAATAAAAATGTTCTTCATTACAAGGCACCTGACTATTATTATATTACTCAGCAAGGGGGGTGCTATTATATGACTTAGGTGCGAGAAAGAAGTACAGTGGAAGCTAAGATAAGAGCATTCTGAAATTATAACCCTAGACCTATAAAGAAAGTTTAGACAATTGCTGTTTGGACTTCAAGGCTATTGTGTTATGCTAGCTAGGGGGTGTATTCAAAATAAATCTAAAAATATCCACACTGCTCTGTCATTTCAGCCCCCTAAAGAGTAAACAATAAAAAAGTTTTAACCTCTTGAGCTGAACGCAGAATTCAAGCCAAAGAGGAGTATTAACGTGAAGGTCAAGTGCCTCCATCCTCTTCTTTGATATCTGTGTACTTTGGGGTTACACAGGGTATTTCTGTTTACTTGAATGCAGTAGAGGTGGTGCACTATGTATTCCCATCCAAAGTTTAGGGAGATTTTCAAACTGTGCATGGGCAGTGGTCTTTTGCATATGTAGAAATCCTGTTGTGCACGTGCATATTTCATGTTACTGAATCAAGTGCATGGGAAAAGCAGTCCACTAAGGTGCTCTAAATGTGAACCGCCTAGCTAAAGATACAAATTTATTGTGTCTTTCTGACATCTAGAGGAGTCTTTGAAGTGGCCAATGAGGATTTCAGAAACTGCTCAGTGTCGACCAGGAAGCCCTACACAGACTCCATCTGATGTCAGAAGATGAGCCCTTTTGACACTTCCCCCTTGAAGTGGGTTCTGTAAGCTCACACAAGAAAATGAGTTGGCTGTGACTACTGGGCCCTTCAAGTGGTGGCAGCCACCTGCATGCAAACACAATGAGCAGCAGGTGAGCCACCAAGTAGGCGCATTTTCCGAGCAAGTCCTGTACTGGGGTATATCCAAGGGATAAAGACCCGCTCTACTCAAAGTTTTGCCAGATGCCTTCCCACACCTGGTGAAACTAAATGCACGTTGTTTTTCAGCTGGAAGCAGGAGAAACATGGGAAAGATGTAGGAATCAAAAATCGTATGTGGTAATTGATGCAGAAATTCCAGGTAGTGCAAATTAGTCCCTATTCTGGGTACAGAAACATATGATGACCAGTAACAGTAACTCTGAGCCCAATATCTCCCCGTCTGGAGATCACCCATCTCTAAATGGGCCCCTTGGTGCTTTGTGCTGCACTGTCTCCAGCATGTGCAACAGAACTGTGCCCTTGTACAGGAAGCAAATACAGGTGCCCCATCAATAATACGTGGACTGATTCCTAAAACAAGATATGACCACTGATATGACCTTTAGACCAGGACATATAAATCAAAGTATGGACTCCAAAATTCAACGTTAGTGTCTGGACCTGGTCTCTACAACTGGACAGTTGTAGGCATGCCCACCTAGACGTGCCCATCTAAACAGGCCCTTTTGAAATAGAGGCAATATTTTTGAGGAGCCCTTACCAAGTGCCATCATCTCAAACCGGTGTCCTTACCGTGACCACGAGATACCATTTTCCTCTCTCCAACCCCTGGGTAGAACTTTGTCCCCATGGGAATTGTACTGGATCCGGTAACTCCTTTGTGCACCCCAGCGGTTCTGCTTGTTTGGGTTGTAAAAGGTGAAGTACTTGGGCATCGGTTTCCCAAAGGGAAAGGCGGCCTCACGCTCGGTCAAACGCTGCACGCGCTGAAGTTTTGGCTGGACGATTCTGTGGCGTGGGCTCCAGGGGTTGGTGATATTCTCGTACTCCAGATCTACTGTTTCAAAGCTGTTCTCTGCACCTGCACAGAATGAATAAACAGTTTATTTGCAACCGACCTAAACTATAACCTGTGATGTGTGAGGGCTATCTAGCTTTGTGATGCATTTACAAATAGAAAGTGAGCTATAATAGATCAATGATTTAACAAATGGCGCCAATGGATTTACCCGGGTGTAGTAGTCTAACAAAGAGGTAGAAGTACTGTAACTGGATGGAGAATTGGCACTTGGCGAGGGAGGTTAGAGGGAGCACTTATAAGGTCAATGAATTTCGGTTCAACGTAGGTGTGCTGGAGGGTTGGCTTACAAAGGATTTGTTCTCTGGGATTGCCAGTTTTATTCCCTCTAGTTTAAATTAAAATTCCATGATAGATATTACAGTTTTCCTCCAGCAATTTCTTGAAAAAGGTAGGCAAGGAAGCAATTCTGCCCTGCTTATTTAGCACTCTGATCTTGTCACCAACTCTTCAAAAATTCACCCCTTGTATTTATATACATTTTTTTTAATGTATTCATTTTATAGTACATTTTAACTTGCATATTTTTAAAAGGCTTCTGTGTGCTTGGCTTGTGAACGTGACCATTTCTTGGTATATGGTTTGGCCTTTTTTTTAGTATAGTTTTATATAGAAGCTTAGTCTTTCCACTGTCAAGGGCAGGGTGTAGTGAGGACCTCTAGGACCCGCTTTGGTTCTCCATTTTAGTTGGCATTTCACACGTTTTAGCAGACATTGTTTTAGTTATAATATTTTTACATGTGTTGCTAGCATGATAATATTCTAAGAAGACACCATACATACTTCTTGTTTTCAGAAAGCCTTTCCTGCTACATAATCAGTACACTTCTGTTCAAGGCTAGGACCGCAGAAAAATATATCCATGTGCTTTCATTGTCCGTTCAAAGACAGTTCCTAACATCTAGACACATCATTGAATCAGACCTGTATCTCTGACTCAGTGGTTTTAATATATAAACGGTGCACTGTCCTTTAACAGGTCAGAGGGGACCTTCGGTCAAAACTTTCCTAGAACAAATGCTGTGTTCAACATGCAGCTCTTCTGACACTGATCTTCCTTCCTGAAGAGAAGGATTGCCGAACCTACTTCTGGCCAAGTTATCTAGGTATGGGTCTCAGTCTTACCTCAGATATCTAGCAGAGGGTACAGTCACTATACTCTCAGACTAGCAATAGTGATAGGTAGGAATATATATCTAGAAATGAAACTGCCATGGTTGGACTGTTCTTTCTTTTCACCATGTTCATAATGCTATTTACTTTGCTTTGTTTCATCTGCCTAATAATCACAGCTCTTTCTCTTAATGCAAGATTAAAATTGTTTTAAGAAAAGGAATGAAAACTTTATTTGTATCTTTCTCATGTTTACCAAGGGCAAGCATGAGTATACAACAAAAGAGGTAAGATCTGTTTACACAGTTCCCTTGGAATCAGAGTGTCATGTTGGAGGTTGACAAAATTACCTGCCACCCCAGGAAGGTTAGGGGTTCAGGTGAGGCACTGTGAGCTAGCTAGGGATTGGGCTAACAGCCTCTGGTGGTGTAGATGGAATCAGTCCCTACATTCTGAAGTCCTGTTGTCCTAATACGCAGTCCTACCTTTTTTAGTGGGAACCGTATAACAGGGGGTTGGGTTAGCACCCTACAACCATTGAATTTCAAATGTTTTTCATAGTTTTATGGATGTCATTCACATTTTGCCTTCACCCATCACAGCATAAAGCATGATGCCACTGGCGTAACCAACTGAGAGTGACAGCATTTTGATCTTACACAATGTGCACATCTGCTCAATAAGTAATCCCATCTAGCAGCAGGGAGTACTGGCAAACTGTGGCCTTTTGGATAATATCCTGTAGACAACGCTTGACTTCATGTAATGTGTGTGCCTTCATAAAATCATGGTCAGCACTGGAAAAGGTGAAAGATCACTCACCCCAAGATCGATTGGCTTTGCTAATGTGTATACATAAGTTGGGGTTGTTCACCTCTGTTGGACTAGTCATCAATACTGTGGCATTTCGTCGAAAGTTATGTTGCCCATTTGCATTACCGTTGACACATAGAGATGCGGTATCAACTAATCTTTTTGTTAGATTTGAGGACTGGGTGAACTGAAAAAGAGCTAATATGACCACATATTTGGAAACTCAACCATCTGTAAAACTCTCGATTGCTACTGAGGAGTACGACAGTCAGTGGGCTAACTCCACAGGACAAGGGCGAGTGATGCCTATGAATGCACATTGATGAAGGAGGTATGAAGTGGCAAAGGTTAACTTGGTGGGAGTTCCTCCAATGACTACTCACCATCTCTCTTTAAAAGTTCCTGCACAGACAGATAAAACTGAAAAGAGGGAAGACATACAGGGAATCTTGGAAAAGAAGAGGAAGGACCATCTCCGATGTTTGACATCTGCCATGAGGCTAGTGGATGTACCCACTCTTGGCATATATGTCTAACGTTGACTGATTTCTCTACAGGACTAGTGGGGCAAGTCCCCTTATTAGCACCAGGACAAGTGGGGGAAAATATGATGCATTCCCGTTTGGGAGCCTTGCTGTATTGACCTATTAAGGAGTAGGCACTGTGACTCCTGTGGTGGTACACTGACACCCAGAAAGAGTCTGCGGGCTTGGGTGACTAGAAAGTGCTGGTGATCAGCATGCATTATCTGTTGCTGAGGATTTGTACTGCTAATATGGAGTCTGCACTATCCCAGGACAGGAGACTGCCATTGCCCAGAAGATGTGCAGGTGCATAGGTAGAGTTTTGGCAGGAGTTCTGCTGTCTGCCTCGTGTAGAGAAGGCCCTTTCTGTGACTGAGTCGGTGATGGGGAAATTACCCTGTAAAGAAAACTCCTGATTTGGACTAGGATTCCACAGAAGGTCCACAGAGCTGAGCAGGACTTGAATTACCGTCAACACGATGCGTGTCATATGCGGCCTGTTGTAAGCTCGCTTTGCACCATCCCATTGCTCTCCCAGTTGCCCTTGCTGATAGTTGAGAGGTTTCATTGAACACAGTCCAGCAAACTGTGAGCACATCTGAGTGGCAGGGGCTGCATGTGCCTTTGCTAAACCCCTTATTGCCAGAGAAAATAATTCCTGGTCTTGCATCAGGCTGCTTTCCTATTTGAAATATCATTTCAGAAAGCAGCTGAAGAGCTTCCTTTGAGTGGCCTGGACTTTTTGTTTCAATCACTGATGAACAGTGCATGTTATTACACTGATTGAAAGTTAAACCAGTCGGCCCTACCTCTATGGCTGGGCCTAGCACCTGCAACAGGAACCGTTGAAAATTGTAACCATACAAAGTTAATATAGGCTTCATACAGTCCTTGATTTGATCCTTTTCCTGTTAACCCCTTTGCTGCAGGGGTAATTCCCCCGCTGTGCTGGGGGGAGAGGGGCGCGCACAGCGCCCGCATCCTCATGACGAGCTCAGCTCGTCATGAGGCACGGCGCTCCTGTGCTCATGACGAACTGAGCTCGTCACAGGTGCACGGTCCCGTGGAAGGCCCTCACAGGAGGGGAATTCTCCCCGCACCTGAGCGTTCCACGGTCCATTAGGAGCTCAGCACTGGAGCACCGTGCCTCATGACGAGCTCAGCTCGTCATGAGCATGGTAAAGGTTAAAGGAGCTGGGCCTAGCCACATAATTGGGGTACAGTTGTTATAGGGAGAAGTTTGGGAACCTCACAGATTTCAAAACTTCCTATCAAAAAAATGTGAGGAAAATGCATGTTTTTGTCAAAGTTTGAAGTTTGCATAACATTCAGGATCAGATTAATTTTATATTCTAGATAATCTGACATACAGCCTAGTTTGTATGTTATGAAAAAGCAATGCTAAACAGAGTAGAGCAGGTCTTGTATAAAATGCAGCAATAGGTGCTTTCATTTGAAAAGTCAATGTGAAGTTCCATAGGCCGGTCTTTTTATATTATCAAAAAGCCAAGAGGATTATACAAAAAGTGATAGATGGAATGCTTGAATTAATCTTACCCGATAGTAATTACTCAGGGTCATTTCTTAGCCCATTGTTTTTTTGCCCACCATGCCATCTGAGTTTGGAACCCGTAATATGCAAATCAGTCTCGACCCTGCTCCCGTGGGAACAGTCCACCCTGAACCAGAACACATGTGACACCCTAAATGGGATGCATATCCCCAGATGTGAGTCCTGTGCATACTGTGCCACTTGGTCCAAGCTATACCCAGCTGATCCCAAACAAGGGCAAAACCTGGTCTGGGTTTATTGACTACCGCTTTAGAGGGGACCTGGCTTTGCAGTGCACATGTACTGTTCTCATTTGAGCAGTGTCAAGATCGATTTGCATGTAGCTGGGTCCAAACTGATGTGGCACGGTGAGAAAATAACGGTGGATTGGGATGCGACCTGAGTAATTACATGTCACTGAAATTAGTTTAGACATTCCATTAATTACTGGTTTGTATACTTCCTATGCAAAGGGGCGGCATATTTACCTTGTGAAAGGCACATTTTCAGATACACTAGGCAGGCATCATTACATGTTGTAAAAACCAATAGCAAAGGCAGTAGGCAGGCATCTTTCTGCTGTTTTTAGGAGGATATGTTCAATACAGCAAGCCTAGTGTTGGGTACCGTGAAAAGCATATAGCAAATGCAACAGGCAAAAACTTTATATGACATTTCAATTGTAGTATTTAGCTGTGTGTATTGAAGTACGTTTTCCTTTTTAAAGTACCGGTTGGGAAATATTATAATGAATGTTATTAGGGTGCACTACAGAGTTCTTAGTGTCAGCACCTGCCCAGTGACCTCCAGTTTAATTCAGTAGTGTGAAGGCCCCCAAACAAAAGAGGTGAACGACCCCAGTTTACATATACACATTAGCTAGGCCAATCGGTCTGGGGTGAGTGATCTTTCACCTTTTCCAGTGCTGACCATGATTGCATGAAGGCAAGCGTTGGCTGCAGGATATTATTCAAAAGGCCACAGTGTGCCAGTAGTCCCTGCTACTGAAGGGGATTACTTATTGAGCAGATGTGCACATTGTGTAAGAGCAAAATGCTGTCACTCACAGGG
This sequence comes from Lissotriton vulgaris, assembly GCF_964263255.1. Classification (NCBI taxonomy): domain Eukaryota; kingdom Metazoa; phylum Chordata; class Amphibia; order Caudata; family Salamandridae; genus Lissotriton; species Lissotriton vulgaris. Next base: position 245,371,079 of record NC_141698.1, read on the forward strand.
AGTTAAGCCAGTGGCATCATGCTGTATGCTGTGAAAGGTGAAGGCAAAATGTGAATGACGCTGCAGCAGACCAATGGGTGAAAAAGTGTTGACTGAACACCCCTCTCCGTATGCACAGTACATACATTTTTATTCTAAAAGAATAAGATCTTGGCTAATGCTAGCAATGCAAACTAGCCAGTGCATGCTGAGTTATGTGAGTGTGAATGTACTGGCAGCATTCAGAAGAGGGCAGTGTGGCTAGCCATTATCAGCACAGTGGGACTGTACAGAGTGAGTCCAGAGTGAACAGTGCCAAGACTGCACTGTGTGCCCATTGAGTGCTTAATGGGCCTTTGGGGGAGTGCAGTGTATGCCATGCACCATGAGCAGTCCTTGTGAGCACAGTGCGAGCACCGCAGAGTATGTCTGTGTGTGTGTGCGTGTAGCTTGAGCACCCCTTCATTTTTGTGCGGGCAATGACTGTGAGTGCAGAGTAAGCCCCACTGTGAGACTGCAGTGCAAGAAGACACAGGTGTGAGTTTTAAGTGAGCAGTCACTGCCAATAAAGAACCCTGAGTTGGTGTCATTTCCAGGATGGAGGGTGAGCAAGGACGGAGGAGTGTATCCTGATAATGCCAACTATCGCATGGCGGAACTACAAAGGCAGACTTTGGAGAAGCTCAAACATGCCTGGGCTTCCCACAATCCACCGGAGCTGTGGACCTCTCAGTGTGAGTTGGGCAAGTGCATGTACACCTCACTGGCAGCCAAGACATGGAACTCCCTCCCCACCCACCTCTGGCGAACCCAGGACCATCTCTCCTTCAGGAAGCAACTCAAGACCTGGCTTTTTGAGCAGTAGCGAACCCCTCCCCCCCAGCGCCTTGAGACCCTCCCGGGTGAGTAGCGCGCTATATAAATGGCGATGATTGATTGATTGAGCTTTCCGGCTGGAAGAAAGATAGCTCAGTTCCTCCTTTGTTTGTTTTTGGAGAATAAACAATTCCGAAGTTCACAGATACCAATGACGACAAAACTCGCTTAATTAAATACCAAGTTAGTATGTTGTATTGGTTCAAGGTGGCACACGCGCCCTCCCCATTACCCAAGGGATCCCTTTATTGTGGTTGAGTGCCCGTCAGAAAAGGTTTCGATCAGAGAGTGATAAATCATGCGCACACAGATGAAGGGGGAATACTTTCTCACTCCCATGCAGGTCACTGGGACAGCTCACTTGGGATGCCACTGAGGGAGGGCTCGAGAGTACACACTGCTTAGGGACAAAAGGGATCTCCTGATGTTCAGAATAGGATCTCCAAACCCAGTGGCCCTCAGAGTGCCGTCGTAAGTCTCCCTGGGTACGTCACACTGTGCGACAATGATGGTAGTTAGTTAAAATGATAATCATGAGCAGCAGGCAATATTTATATATTGATTTGACCGGAGAAACGTTTTTATACAGGGCTCGGTTGAGGTGTTCAATGCATGTGTAATGGCGGGTAATTGCAGAGATATGAGTACCGAGCCACAGGGACTGCAGGGAGTTAGTGCAGAACAAAAAACATTTGTTTATCCTCATCGGAGGCTGCTTATTTTGTTTATTGATCAAATTGAGAAGTCAGGCCCAGAGGTCAGCTGGCCCTGTTCCACAGATAGGAGCCAAACCAGAGCTCGAGTCGGGGTACCACGCGGGTGGACAGCATCCCCCCACTTATTTTACCGGGTGGACGCCGTCCCCCCTTCCAAACAGCTGAACTTCACTGTTTGGCCTCTCTAAGACAAGATCGGAGCTCACTCAGCAAGCTGCACAAGCTGAGGGGAGGCAATTAGCCCGAAGGTGCAAGCCACCTTTCATGATGTCACTTCCTGTCATGACTTCACTTCCTGTGACAGCGTCCCCCCACTTCTTTTTTTAGGACTTGTGCCCTGAGCCAAACCAACACACTACGGTGGCCGTTTTGATTCTGGTCGAGCTGTAACACCTTGTTAAATGGGGGCATTCCTGCCCAGATAAATGTCTAGTTCCACCACTGGGTTACACTCCACCAGGGAAAACCTTAAACCGCATGGCCGCTTCCGCGACGGCACTGTTAATCCCCATGTACCGGGGCCAAAGTTATTAGTTTTTGGCCAAACAAACTCCAGTTTTGGGAGTTTGTTTTCATAAAACAAAAAACTTTGCTAAGTGGGAGCATCAAAAATGATGCTCACTCAGCAAACGATCCTTGCTTTCTGAAGAGCAGCTTCAGCTGCGCCTCCACTGAAGGTTATCTATGTACCAGGGCGATGGTCCTTCACTTGGGGGCAGAAGCCAAAGGACCTTATGTATGAAAAGTGTTGCATCGCAGAGAGAAACCAGCAATGCAACACTTTTCAGTGCACCCTCCATGCGATACCTTGAACGCGCCGCATTTACTGTACGGCACTCCATGTCGCGAGGATTTACAGATACGTCAGGAATGCAGGCGTATTTGTAGGTGCAAAAGTGAGGCATTTGCTGGGTTGTGTCTGAAAACAGAGGCAACTCCAGTAACGTGTCATTTCACATGGGGTAACCCCATGTGAAATGGCTTGCGTCACCCTTATGCCTGCTGTGAGGCAGGCAAAAGGTTTTGGTGCAGTGGCGTCCTAGAAGTGGCGCAGTGAAATCTGATATTTTTCACCACGCCACTTCTATGAGGCTTTCTTGTGGGGGAAAGCCCACCCTGCATATATTGTGCCTGACACAGGTATAATGTAGTGCAGGAGTTTAGAAAGGGATGCATCTGCCTGAATGTGTCAATTTGTAAATATGGTGCAACGCAGCACATTATTTATGCCGCCAGTGCGTCAAAGTGATAGACCGGCGGTGTAAAAGTGCCGCAAGGGGCTTAATGATAAGCCCTATAGGCTCTACTGAATTAGGGAGGCTCAGAGGCCAAAAGCCAGTGACTGACTAGCGCAGTACATCTCCCTCCTTCAGTGCACTACCTTTTATTATAGATACTGTGTATTTATGAAAATGACATCAGGATGCTAGGAAAGGAACTTTTCACTTGCTCTTAGATGGTTAAATTTTGGGCTCTCCTATAAAGCCCAGGATTATCTTGTGAAATGTGGTCATACCCAATGGATGCATGGACTGTTACAATGCCCCAAAGAAGCTTGTAAAATGATCTCCCATGATCTAATTAAAGTACTCCAATATTTACCACTGATGATTTTCTCTATCATCTCCGAATATGTCTTGGTGCCTCTTATGACATTTCAGATACTGCACAACTCCGAAGCAAGTGCAAGACTACACCCAGAATAATGGCCTTCCAGAGTGAAAACATACCTGCAACATCGAGGTCCACTTTGTAATTTATCAAATGAGTGTGCATGTTCCCAAGGACATAGTCGTACACCTTGCTGCCGTACTGTAGACCTTGGGGGGTGAAGAAGGTGGCATGGATATATCCTGTGGCATGGACCTTCACCTCTATCACCCCATTCTGATAAAAGATGAAATCCCAGATGTAGTCATAGTTGTAGACAGTGGAGATTGTTCGGACCACCAGCACATGGTTCTCTAAGCCGCCATAGAAGTTGAAGCCCCCATTAAAGTTGCTATTGAAGTGTCGGCGCAGAGGAAGGCCACTAGGCTGCTCAAATATGCAGAGAGCGTTCTTGTAGCGCACTGGTTTATCAGTGTCATAGAAATGATAAATATCCTGGTAGGTGGCCACCTCAGGGCAGTCAATGCCCTTTGCTAACTCAAAGTTCTCTGTCCCCATGCCCCATCCAGAGTCTATATACTTGGTTTGCATGGCAGCTGGCGTGGCACCACCATAAAAGGCAATAGCTTCTTGTATGCTCAGCTCATAGACGATTCTTTCATTGTTGTACTTAATGTCAAACAGCTGTAAGCCAGTGGAAAGACGAATTCGGAAAGCAAAATTCCATCCCGCGTATTCCACATAGTTTCCGTGGACAATATAGCGTTTGCCCTGGGGCTCACAGATCTTTGGTCCATGGATGTTTGTCTTGGTTTTAAACTTGCCCCGAGGGATGTACGTAGAATAGAGGTCATCTTTTGAATATTCTGGTAACTTCATTTTCTCGATGGTATCTCCGTCATAGCTTGCCACAAAGTCACTGACACTGTCAAAATACTGATCATTGTACCAGATCTTTTCGATTGTCCAGTCTGATGGGTCTGTAGAACGGTGGTTCATGAGGACCTCTACACCAATGGGATGGATGAAATATCCTTCCACAAAGCGCTGCAGTATTATCCAGCTGCGACGCTCCCCTGGTTCCAAGCCCCGTGGGGCTATGTCTGAGTAGGTCAAGCATTGGTCAGTGCAGTTGGAAAGTGAAAATCCAGATGTTTCAAGCAAGATGTGGCTGGCTGGCTCTAATAACTCTACTAACTTCTTATATATATATTCATTCTCTAGGCTTGTCATGGGTCTGGACTCATACCTCATAGAGCGACTGCCTTTGTAAGAGAAGGGGCGGTAATAGTAAGGGTAGGGGAGTGGGCCCACTATAAACTCTGTGATATTTGGGGCAGGCTGGTCCCCAAAGAAGATCACAACACGGGCCTCACGTACAGGTTTGGGGCCATCCAGATCAAGGAATTTGAGCATATTACGTTTCTTGGGCATGTGAAGATCGATCATAAAAATAGCGTTTTTGCCCAACAGCTTTGACTGTGTCGAGAGAAGGCCAAGGTTCTCCTGTCCCATTAGAAAGTTGTTTACAGAAGTCATCTCTTGCGGCGTCAGATCTGCAAAGACAGATGCCTTGTGCTGGCCCTTAGAAAATGAATGCCAGAAAAAGCTGGTGTTGGTTAGGCTGCAGAGAGCAACCAGGTAGATAAAGACTTGGAACCACATCCTCCAGCATGAGATGGTCATCGAAAAACTGTGGAAAAGGAGAAAAAGTAAGTGAATTTGAGAAGATATCTAACACGTTATCATTCTCAACAATTTTAGGCATTACGCATAAAACCTCATAAATGATAAGAGAAATGAAAAAAATGTCAATCTCTAAGCCTCAGAAACACCACAAGCCCTTTCAACGCATTGATGACTATTTTGCCACTTTTTAGTATAAATCTAAAATTATCAATGAGCAATCAGTTCCCTCTCACCCAGGATCAATGTGTTGGCATTCAGACTGTATCTAAATTGGTATCTGCTTCCCATCTTTCTTTACTGATGAGCAAAGGCAAACAAGGGGTCTGTACATTCTAACAGCAAGAAATCACGCACGGAAGTCTGGATATTGCCAGTGTGCATCAATGGTTAGGGAAGAACCAAGAGGGGGTGAAAACCCATGCAAGCCACAGGCTTGGGTGACATTGCTGCTATTGGTGACAGAGCTTTTCAGATCAGCAGAGTCACACGTGAAGGAAGGAGTGCTGCATTATCTGATGGGATACTCAAGGCTTGAGTCAAGGTGTACCGGCTGACACAATCAACAAATGGTCAGTCTGTTCGCCATGCAGGCAGGAACCCAGGCAAAAGCAGGGATTCAAAGCCTGAATGGACACCTTGAACTGCTGTAGCTACAGCCTCGCCAGCAGCCAAAAATACTTCATGTGAAATGTTGTCGCAGCAGATGTTTAGAGGGTGATTTGTAGCATTCCCTGTGCTTTGGGGACAAACATGATTCAATACCAGAATTTTGAGTGAGGTACCCGGAAGTCTAAGCCTTATACATCTCATTAAACAGTAACTCAAGCCTTTGCTAGGCTGAATTTAAGGCTCTTCCATGGACATAAACAGTGGATCTTAAAAAAAACAGGATTCAGAAACATATTTTGCAGAAACTAAAATGGCAATTAATAAATACCTTAATTAAAAATCTTCCTACAAAGAGCTAATTGTATTTAAATCCTGAATAAAGTCATACTCACGTCCCACATATTTTAGAACTACACTCATTCAATTTTCTAACCCAAGTCCTAGCATATTTGGGAGCAAGTAATTGAGTGTGGGACTGGGTGTAGGCCAATCAATTTCGAGGGAGATATTTAGGCAAGGTTAAGTTTCTGGTACCATGTGCTTACAGCCACACATGTATGTAAGATTCTTCTGCAGTCCCTGTTTTCACATTCTAACCATGATTAGACATTGAGATAATACATCAGTGGGTTGTGTAAACTGGTTGTATGCCAGACTACATGCATACCTAAAAAGAAGGGACATGGATTTTGCATTTTTGTAAGAGATGTACATGATCATAGAGGAATGCCTTACACTGAAACAAAAGGTAGAGAGGGCAAGTATTTTCCACAATGTACCCTACTTTTGACAGGGGCACCCTCATGTGGATTAATCCTAGAGTCCCATTTATGATTGAAGAATATGTTACAGAACACCTAGGTAAATATACTATACTGTTGGGAAGGCTTGATGGGAAATCATTAAGGTTGGTGAACATATACCCCTGAGTAAGCAAGGGGAGTTCTTGGAGTATGTAATGTTTCAACTCTGATAGATCAAGATGTACCATCTATTTTGGCTGGCGATTTCAATTGTGAAGCAGATCTGGCTGGGTCCAAACTGGGGTGGCGTGGTGAGCAAAAGAACAATCGATTAAACCCAGGTCCTTGTGACTGGGGGGTGAATGCTTGCATTGTTCATCATTCCATTCATCATTTGTTCCCTTTGCAGATTTGCACATGAACAGATTCTCTCCACCACTAAAGGGCTGCTGCAGTAGAACAGGTGATGAATTAGCAAGGCTCTCCGAACTCAGGAGAGATGGTGATATGGTGGGAAGTCAGTGGACCGTTGGAGGTTTGCAGCACTCACTCCAGGCCTGGGGTTAGGGGTTGGCTTCCTGGGCTTCATGGGGGTCATGGACATGCCCTGTAAAAGGATCAGTGACGTGGCAGGCAGGTCTCATAGTTCCTGCTCACTGCAAAAGTCATAGCGTTCTTCTGCACACCCCTCGGAGCATGGATGCCCCCACCCCCGACACTGACGCCACAGCCAGGACAGCCGATGGGCTTGAAACAGGCCTGGGTCTCCAGGAGTCTCATGGGCTGAGCGTTGTTTTCTCTCCCGACCCAGGAGTGTTTTCTTAGCTCTTTGTGGCAGCTTTTGAGGGCTTTAGTACAGGAGGTGCAGTGAGGTCTGGTTTTTGTGCTGGTTTTCTTTGTGCTACTACGGTGTGCTATAGCTGTGTCTGAACTTGGGTGGGGAAGTGAGCTATAGAACAATGATGGATTCAACCCAGTTATGTGCCTGGGGGTGAGTGTCTGAAAAGTTTCAGCGCTCCGTCCATCATCTCCTTGTGTTTGCTTTGTTCACCCTAAGTTGGCAGAGTATGGCCAGATGTGGCTCCCTTGCTCAGTTTGCAACTGAAGTCAAGCTAGCCTGGCTGATGATGGCTGTTAGCCCGAAACCGGTCCTAGGATGCGTGTTTCCACTCCTGGGAAGACATGGCTTGGCAGTTCGGGCTGGACAGTTCCCATGAGGCACAGGGTCAAGACTGATTTTGATATATAGCTGTGTCTGAACTGGGGTGGTGAAGTAAGCTAAAGAACGATGATGGATTCAACCCAGATCTGTGACTGGGGGTGAGTGTCTGAAAAGTTTCAGCACTCCATCCATCATCTACTTGTGTTTGCTTTATTATACCCAAGTGAGAAATGGCAGGGTGATCTCTGACAGCTGCAATGTGCAGAGGGACCCAAGACAGTGGTGTGCCATTGTATGGATGTAGGCACCTAATACTTAAGGCCAATACTTGACTGTAATGGTATTTACATATTCAATCCCAGTGGGCCAGCACAGCAAGACAGGTAAACATTTCACAAATCAAAAAAGCTCACTGGGGAGGAAGAAATTTCTCCTACTCTACATGCAGATCGTGGAACTCAACGCCTGACTATCTCAGAGCTCAGCTAAATCTACAAATATTTGGTAAACAACTAAAAACGTGGCTTATTTACTCCGCCGTCTAAAACAGTTTTTCCTGCTTTGTCCCGAGTCATCTTGTTTTGACACCAGTGCCAAAACGCCGATTGATATTCACACGCTTTACAAAATTATTAACATAACATAACATAACTGGAACATTTGGCCGGATGTTTGTATTGAAATTTAACAAAAGCAAGTCAAGCCTGTTTCTCTTAAATGAGAAAAGCAGAAAGGGTCCAACCCTTGGGATTACAGCTTCACTCAGCTAATGGTACCTTTAAATATCTTGGAATACAGATATCCCACAGAGACATGGACGCCGTTGAAGGAATCTGGGGAGAGCAATTGTGGGTTTAGGTAAATGAATATGAATTTGGAAAAAGCTACCATTAACAGAGATTGGAAACATTGCTCCATCAAAGATAATAATATGGCCTGATTGTTGTACCTATTCACTCCACTAGTCACTACTACATTCTTTTAAAAAACCTTACACTCACAACTGCTGGAATTAATATAGGGATGAGGTAGGCACAAAACCCCACTTCGTAAACTGGTTAAAATGATAAGTGGTATCTTGCAAAACATGTCGATTTGTGCGTTTCCAAGTGGGTAATTTGTGTCATGAGTTATTTTGACTGGTGCAGGGTTTCAAGCCTAGTACTGGCAGTGTTTGTGAATTAAAAAAAAGTAGTACATTTGCACCAATTCAAGGAGCACTTCTATGGATGTAGAATTGCTACTTTTTAGTAAATTAGTCACTATACATATTTAAGTTCCGGATCCAAAAATGTAACAAATTAAAATCTGTGAGAATGAACTCAGGATGACAAGAAAAACCGACACAGACATAGCAGATCTCACTCAGGACCGCAGACTCGACTACCAAACCAAGAATGCATTTATTTGGGGGTTTTCACAACCCAATACCCTCCTGAAGCTGTGCCCCTGAACATGCTATAGGAGAAGGTGACTCCTTGATAGTCCTACACCATGTGCATAGTAGACCCCCGGAAATGAATGCCTGAGATGTGATATTGATGGCTTTCAAGGGCAAAAATATTGAGATGCCCCTGCAGGTCAGTCATAGGTATTTACTATTTCTTGAAAATGGCTGAATTTCTGGTGGAATGGGAGTGCGGATTTCATGGGTGTACTGGGTCAAAATACTACCTGTATATGTAGTAGACTTGACATCAATGCTTAATGATGACTAACCCTGGGCGTAGTTCGCGTAGTAGCGCTACACGTAGCTACGCGAAGTGCACTTCCCACAACGCAAGTTACCGAAAAGTGTAGTGTGGTAGGGAAAATTCTGTTCGCACTGATTGCACAGTGCAAGATGCTTGTCCGCACTGTGCAATCATTGCGAACGGCATCTTGCACAGTGCAAGCGGTCGTTTTCTGCCGCTCGAGTAGATCTGTACTCGAGCAGCAGCTTTCGCAACGCAGACTGGTAGTTTCTCTTCGCAAGCGGTCACAAGCATATGCGACCACTCACAATAAAAAACCTGACCGCCCCGCGTGGAGAATCTCGCCGGGAGGTATATGTTCCACGCTCGCGATCTGCAACTTGATGTTGCGCACCACAAACGCGGACAAAGTCTTACTGGGAAGTTGATTTTGCTTGCTCGCGGTCGCCAACTTGAGGTTGAGGATGGCGAGCAAGCAAAAAAATGCCTGCCACGCGTTTTTTCACAGTGCTACGTGCAATTTGAGTAGCGCCTAGTAGTGCAAACTATGCACGCTCCAGGAGCGTAGATGCAGTCCCACGCCCAGGGTTAATGACGACCATACTCGAGGTGATGGTGCTCATTCAAAAATATATAACAATTGTAATGGGAAATGTGCAGGATAAGTGAAACAGGGAAATAACCCTTAACGTGGGGAGCTTGAATATTATTGGAAATAGGCAGCAGCAATTATGAATTAATATGATGCAATTAAATATACTCATAGTTTTTTGTATAATCAATAAAAAGAAAGTTTAAAAAAATATACCCAAATATACAGTTTTTACCATCATTCAATAGCCCTTAAGCCCGTAAAGCATGTTTAATCAAGATGTATCACCAAATAATTCTTTTTTTTATCTTTATTTCATTTTTAACAAACACACAGCAAATAATGTCACGTCAATCACAAATTAATTCTAAATGTATGTTTAGATTTGTCTCTTCACTCACACTTTTTACATGTTCAGTTTTATCCCATCTCTCAGTATTCCTTGGTCCATGGTTAGATATGAACCATCACTTAATGGTGAAGGGATGTTCCGATTTGCATATTCAGTCAGAAATCATGAGTGCCTGCCCTTATTTGGATCATCACTTAGAAATCCTGTCTGCATGGCCAGATTTTCACAACCACCAATCAGTTCTTAAGGGCATATTTACTCAATGTTCACGCCACGCAGGGCAGCAAGCAAAGCTGCTGCACTGCGTTGCAAGAAAGGGCGAGGGCAGACATTCTTCACACATACAAAACCTGGAGCAGTTCTGTTCAATTTGTGCACTGGCGCACTACAGGCAGCCTGGCTCCAGCACAGGCATCCTTGCACCTGGTGCAAGGATGCCAGCGTTGCAAGGAGCTTGTTTTTGTGTAGGAATGGATACAGTCCTGCAGAAAAACATCTCTCCAGGCATTTTTCTCCTTTTAGGTGTGCTGCACACATAGAAAGAGGAAATAACAAGGAGAACAAAATCATTTTCTCCTCGCTATGCCATCCTCTGGGAGGTGTAGCGAATAGGTTTACAAACTGTTGTAAATCTGGGATGGAGTGGAATCCATGGGTGAATGCATGGGGACGCTGGGTTCCACCCATGGAACCCGTCCCAGAATGAAATGTAACGTAATGCAGTGCAAGTCGCCGTAGTGCGTTACATTGTTTTTTTTTTTTATAAAGCCACGCAAAGTGGCACAAATCGCCCCTTGAGTGGCCTTGTAAATATCTACCAGCATTTTGCATCATGGAGGTACCACATAAGCGGAGTAACCATGACTCAAAATGTAATTTAATCTGGGCCTCAGCGTGGGTTCAGATTTGCCCCATCACTCAATAATACGTAGTGCTTGAGGATAGTTGACACCATCACTCGGAATACTGCTGAGGTTTGTACCATAGCTCTGCAATTACTAATGAATGCATAGATGTGCCCCATCCCTCATTAATTATGCAGGCATGCTTTGACCCTTAACTACGTGTTCAGATTTCACCATCACTCAGTGGAGGCTAACCTGGGAACAAAACACCCCCACACATTGCTCCACTGTCCGGGACGTCCCATGCCCGCGCGCTTTAGAAGCCACGCTTCTTTTAAGGTGAAAAGCAGGCGCCAAGAAGCACTAATAATTTACTCGTAACCCCGCCCGGCTGCGGCTGTGCTTGGGGCTCTGCCAAGAACATTCAGCGGGCAGAGTCCAGTTTCCTAGCAGAAGTGTGGAATGGTCGCTCAACCGATGTTTCGTCGTTGAGGTGCGCTCTGTGTTCTTTGACTTGGAATAAACAACAACGGAACTGGCTTTCTTGTGCTAACAGGTGCAAATACAGTCTTGTACACATTGCCATGGACTATTTGTTCCATATCTCTGTGCAACCTGTGACTTTCAGTGCCTGTTCGTACGCGTGGACACGTTAAAACCAGACTTATTGCCATTCACACTGCTTTCACAATATTTGTAGTCACTAGATTCTACCATGTTTATCTACATTTCAGTACTCGGGAGTGTGCAAAGGTCAGGTTTGAAAAGAATGGCCGACCCAATTAAGTAATGATGCTTACTGATATCACATGTAGGGTTTCTGCATGAAAATCAGGTGTGTGAGTGTTTTTTCACAATGGAGGTTGAAATCTCCAGTACAATCTGATTACAAGAGATAAGATGATCATAAAGGGAAGTATAAACAAAGCTCTCTTTACAGCCAGGTGGGTTGTTTAAAGTGTTCAGCCTCAGAGGATGGTGAGCCAAGACTGAATTATCCTCTGTGAGACATTGGAACCAGCAGCAGTTTATGGACCACACAAAACGGGCAGGTTGAAAGGGCAGTACGGGCAGCTCAGCTTTACTTCCATTTCGAGGCAGTCTACCCACCACAACGCATTTTTCATCATTTCCTACGAAATGCAGTTACAAGTATGTTTGCTTTGCATTAATGAGTGAGACTAGGAGAATTAGCATAACTGCAGTGAAAATACAAAGATTATGCACAGCACTTGGGATTCACAGTCATGGCTTATACTAGTGGTCCTTTATTTGAGCCCATCTCTGCACAAAGCATTGAGTACTAAAGGCTAATAAAAGCACCATTATTGTGTGCAACAAAAATGAAAATGTTGTTCAAGTTGTATAAATGGTTGATATTATGAATACAGCTGCTGGGAGAACTGCATGCAGCTGTGAAAGTACCACGTGATACCTTAACACCAAGCAGAGCCACCTTCAACACCGTGTGTCAACAATTCCCTCTGGCTTTTTAAATACTTTTTTAGAGCAACACATTATGAGAAACATTCCAGTAAAATGCACAGAAGCACAAAAAACGGCTCTGCTTTGGGTCCTCACCTTTCACACAGTTAGCTCCGTTTTAGTGCTTTGATGCCTGCAGGTTTAACGCGCTCTAGAAACGCTACAATTACAATGACGTGCAGCATGTATACTTTGTTTCATTAGAAACCCAAGGGTGAAAATGCCATGTTGTTGCTGTTATTGCGTGTTGTAGTTGCATTTCTACAGAGCCTTATATAGTGCTTCATACCCTTCATGAGTCACCGAAGCACTATGAAAATGGGCACCATGGTACTTCTTTGAAGTGCTGAGAATGCCAGAGTGGTGCAGCAGACCTAACATGGTTGGAAGCGCGCCTGTCCATTGGCCTATAGAGGTAGAGTTTTTATGTCAAAGTGTGAAGATCAGACGTGATATGATTGTGTTTTGCCACTACACCCATGCAAAGAAGGAGTCAGAGGGTGGCCCTGCAAGCATTAGATGCTATGGTATGCATGGAGGGAAAATGAGGGAGCACGGCAGGGTCTCTTTCTGAAGTGCAGCACGTATGCAGAAGTGTGGGACGTAGGTGAAGTGAACATTGAGAAAAGATGTGATCATGCATGTTTACGGGTACTACTTATATTGGATTGAGCCTATAGCAGATTAAACTTCAATGAGCATGGGCAGAAGAAGTGCCCAGAGGTGAAGGAGGCAACAGGTGTTTTATTTATTATTATACTTTTCGTTGTTTTATTTATCTATTTATGTATGTATTTATCATTATAATTTTTTTTACAATGTGTTGAGCGCACATTTACCTAAAGGGTAATGTAGTGTAGTTCCTATATTCCCAATAGGCTCTACGCATTGGAATAACATAAACCATAGTTTAGACGTAGGACTGAAGTCGACTAGGTCTCTATTGAATATGTTAGACTTAATTGTGAATGCCAGCTAGCTCAGAGGTCACTAGAAACTTTCTCGAATACACAAGAATGGATTGGTTTCTGCCAACCATATAACATGACAACTTTGTTCCCCAAGAATAAGGAATGTATCTCCAGAGTCGCGGAAACAATAGATGGCTATTTCACTCAGTCAATCGTGCATGCTTCGTTTCACCAGAAGTGCAGAGAAATAGAGAGATGGGCGTTTTCAATAAAAAGGTTATTTATTCAACAGTCTTCTTTCTAATACAAGAGAAGTGAATTGCTACAATCGCAATACTTGTCATAAAGTAAAGTGCGTACAGTAAAAAGAGTATTATGAAATAATACTGTAAAAGCATTTATATGGTTTCTAAGCCATAAGATACATAAAATAGATAAAATACATACAATGATAAATAATGACTAAAAGTACTCAACTGGTGCATCTAAAATACGCCTACCCCGGTGTACCTAACCTAAGTCTAGTACAAGGGAAGAAGTAAGTGAGGTGTAGCTTGAGTTAAATAGTTTCTGCCAAGAATCTATCCAAGAATTCTCTAAGGGTCTAATCAGCTCCGTACCTTGGTTATAGAATGAAGGAGGTCTTGTATCTCTCTCTCTCAGGACTCGATCTCCCAGTAACCCACAAGGGTAGCAGGGAAACACTGAACCTGGATTTCTCGGCAGGAGAAAAGACAGCGTCTCTCTCAGTGCGTCAGCGGGACAGTTGGCTTCCTTCGACACTCGCATACAGCAGGGCGTCGGGCAAGTAGTTAGTCGATCTGCTCCAAAACCACTGTGTGTTTGCTAGGGCAGATGTGGGCATATTTATACCTGGAAGGTGCTGAGTTTGACGTAAGGGTGGACATAATAACTTCACTAAGAACTCGAAGTTCTTTGCACGCTCCAGGAGTTCTAGGACAAATCAATACTGAAGCAGGGGGAAGTCCCGGGCTGCTGAAGGCTGGTTGTCTTTAAGAACTCGTTCTACTCTAGGAGCTTAGTAGAAGTAGCCATGCCGTATTTGGACTGCATTGGCTGTGTCTAAATATGGCTATGATTCTTATGCCTATATAAGGATATGATAAGCTATCTATACTACTAATAAAAAGTAAGAACTTTCAGGCTTTGAGGCGGGTAAACTCGGGAACCACAGCGCCAATCTACACGCCTGAAATCGTCAGGGTGTGTAGATGGTTATAGGCTATATAAATATAAAAAATAAACATTATTTACAAACTTTATATTAAAAAAAGTAGTCCCTCCAAAGTAGCGCCGGCCGCGACGTGCATGCTCACGTCAGGAGCATGGGGAGGAGCAGCGTCCGAGGAGCGGCGGACATGGCGCGGGGGAGGAGCGGTGACGTGAGGAGCAGCGGACAGGCCAGCGGCGGTTCGAGCAGCGGAGAGGTGGACATGGCGTGGGGGAGGAGCGGCGGCGGACAGGCGGTGAGGAGCAGAGCGGCGAGGAGCAGTGAACTGAGGAGCGGCGGCTGAGGTAAGGCTCCGGGGACAATGTCGGGGCAGGGGGGGTGTCGGGCCAGGCGGGGGATGGGGAGTTACAACACAACAGATCGGCTGAGGAAAGGAAATGTCGGGGCAGGTGGGGGACGGGGACTAACAAGGTGACGGGTGGAACATTTTCCACGTACTACTGTCCGACCTCCATTGACACAGGACAGGCGGGGGTCGGGCCAGACGGGAAAACAGATCGGCTGAGGAAAGGCAATGTCGGGGCAGGTGGGGGTCGGGGCAGGCGGGGGATGGGGACTAACAAGGTGACGGGTGGAACATTTTGTCTGACCTCAATTGAATCAGGACAGGCGGGGGTCGGGCCAGGCGGGAAAACAGATCGGCTGAGGAAAGGCAATGTTGGGGCAGGCGGGGGTCGGGGCAGGCGGGGGACGGGGCGGGCGGGGGCACGGGCTGCTGGGCAATGTCGGGGGAGGCCGGGGTAGGGGAAGCCTGAATGATCCCGGACAAGGTCGGGACGGGCTGCTAGTATCTATATAAGGGCATGAATCGGGAAAATTACACTAGAGCCCTAGATACGTTCACAACAGTATTTATTGGCACTAGGAAACCATTGCAGGTGCATTCTTGAATCTCCTGTTGTAAAGGTTCTAGTGTCAACACAGCAAATGAGGCCAGTTGTAAGTGGTCCGGTAGTAAGACCAATTTCATGGAAAAGTACACTGTTTTTTCAGGAAACCCTCACTCACCCTAGTGGTGACATGCTTCATCATCGGGTCCACCGGGAGAGATCGAGTACCTCCCCGGTGTGCTGCGACGCCAGGAGACTGCGGAGCAGGTTTTTGTGTGAAGATGAAGTGTGAAAAATAATGGGGTTAAAAATGTCAATGGTTGTACCAAAAAAACTTTACTCACTGGTCAACCTGACATATTTAAAACTGGTTATGTGAAGGGAAACTAGCCAATTACATTATACTGGTGTTTACCCTGTAGAGAAGGTCAACATGTTTCTGCCCGTTCTATGTGTTATTTTACTGGGCTTTCATCAGGACCGGTAAGCGAGTGTGCCAATGACAGGAGGGGCGCGCTAAGGCCCTCCCTGCCAATGGTCGTGAAAGTTAAAAATAGCACTATGTGTAAAATGGTGCAAAAAAAGAAGAAAAAACAAACTCATAAGTTGTGGGGTTTTACCTCTTTTGCGAGGAACCTAGGAGTTTGTAGAGAAATAGATCCACGCCCCATAGAACTCAGGAGGGGGGTGGGAGCGACAATGGCACACCGCCCGCAACGCTCAGCACCCGCTCGGCACCTAGCTGCACCCTCGCTGGATCTCGTGGAAGATCTCCACGAGATCCAGCGAGGGTGCAGCTAGGTGCCGGGCGGGTGCTGAGCGTTACGGGCGCTGTGCCATTGTCGCTCCCACCCCCCTCCTGAGTTCTATGGGGCGTGGATCTATTTCTCTACAAACTCCTAGGTTCCTCGCAAAAGAGGTAAAACCCCACAACTTATGAGTTTGTTTTTTCTTCTTTTTTTGCACCATTTTACACATAGTGCTATTTTTAACTTTCACGACCATTGGCAGGGAGGGCCTTAGCGCGCCCCTCCTGTCATTGGCACACTCGCTTACCGGTCCTGATGAAAGCCCAGTAAAATAACACATAGAACGGGCAGAAACATGTTGACCTTCTCTACAGGGTAAACACCAGTATAATGTAATTGGCTAGTTTCCCTTCACATAACCAGTTTTTAATATGTCAGGTTGACCAGTGAATAAAGTTTTTTTGGTACAACCATTGACATTTTTAACCCCATTATTTTTCACACTTCATCTTCACACAAAAACCTGCTCCGCAGTCTCCTGGCGTTGCAGCACACCGGGGAGGTACTCGATCTCTCCCGGTGGACCCGATGATGAAGCATGTCACCACTAGGGTGAGTGAGGGTTTCCTGAAAAAACAGTGTACTTTTCCATGAAATTGGTCTTACTAGCGGACCACTTACAACTGGCCTCAGACTTCACGTGCGACAACCACTTTTCTATATATCTTGTCTTTATGGACACTCTTCCTTTGATTACCTGTAATTTTTTGGGGACTAAGAGTGCCCTTCAAACCCTCCCTCTCTTTTTGTTGATACAAACACAGCAAATGAGCAACACAAAGGAATAGGACTTAACCATGGTGTATGGCATGATGAGTCCTTCGATGACTGGTAGAGCAGTCCATAGAAATGTACATTGCGCAACTATCCATATTTTACAATCGCTGTGCACCCTGAAGTGACACAGAAGCAAACCTTATAAGGATAACCAAGGTATAGTTCTGGGGGAGCACCCGGGAGTGGCATGGAGCGACTCCCAGGAATCAGGTTTAAACAACCGTTCATTGTATACACTCTGATGCGCCAGTGTGGAGCTACACACACGCTACATCATATGGGTATCCATAGATATGCATTAAGTGCTCCACACAGGAGTGGCATAAAGTAACCCAGAGAAATGAAAGTTATATAGTTGACAATAGCATATACCCTGAAGGATTTCAATGAGTCAGCAGAGGAGAAACCACTATACATCCAGCTATAGGATATATTCTGTGGAGGTCATAGGAGTGGGGCAATCCAAACATTAAGAGGACCTATCCTAAAATGATCACTAGAAATCACCCAGGTGTGGTGACAAGTCTACCCATCAGTTAGGGAACCTGTAAGTGATTATTTGGAAGGAATAACAGAGAAGGACTGGGGCATTTCAGAAGAAAAGCTGACGGTTCTGGCCCCTTTCAAGCCGTAGCATGCCCAAACAAGAATCCACCCTTGACCTCTCAACCCTTTACTGGATGTCCTGGAATTAAAGGGTAAGTGAAGCGAAGAGGAACTGCTCAGCAGAAGAGGAGGTATCTGTGACACGGAGCAGAAGGCGAAACCTAACCTGCTTGAACTATCTATGAAGACGGACCAAGGATAGTTTGGTGAGAGACAAGGATCGGAAGGAAAAACTGCTGCAACCAGGCCAGAAGGGCTGGAGCCAGTACCTGCACAGCCGTGGAGGACGGGAGAAGGAAACATTGAAATAGTTACAGATCCCTCCAAAATGCACATCAGCTGGGCATCAGCTTCTGATACCATTTAGAAGGGCGGGGTCAGTAGCCGCACTGTAGCGACGATGGATCCAAGTACAGATTTAAACTATCGACCCACAAACTAAGGCTCAGACTCCCCAAAGAATAACAACAACTTATTCCACACTATCATCAAGCTCTATGGTTGAGTGCACCAATACAAAGCCAGTCAAGAAAGAGGGAGTTGGGGATTTGGGCTAGAATAATAACTCACAAATCCAGTAAGGAATACAATCGAGCTCAGACCTAACTGAAAACAAATGTCACCATATGAGGATGCTGCTGGGTCTTGAAGGGGAGGAGCCCAACACAGAGAAATACCTGAGGCACTTTTGCTCCCCACCACCACAAAAGCTTCAGGAGGCTGATACCAATGTCCTAGTACATTTTCTCACCCCTTAATAGACAATGGACGTTCAAAGCCTCGAAAGATGAGCTGGAAATCTTTGCAGTCATTTCCAGCTTGTTTTTACTGCCATTGTGTGATATCGGCTTCTCACCATGAGACCGTGTGAGGGAGTCAATATCGTGTGACACACAATGGCCAGTGTGCGTTGGCAGCTATGCTCGAGCTGCAGGAGCCACAGTCAAAGCTACTTTATTTCCCATTTCTATATCATACCTTATTTCATTCATTTGGGGCCAGATGTACGACCCTAAAATGTGTGCGCAAACGGGTTAGCGGCCGTTTATGCATGCAAAAAAAAATAGGGCCATGTATAATTCCTAATTAGTGAGTTGCGATTTATGTGCCTTTTGCTAAATAGGAATTGCAACTCGCTATTAGTAAGGGGCGTTTCAAGGGCATCCATCCTAATAGCGACTCTCTACCCCATGTATGAATGTTTTGCGACTGCAATTGTGGTTGCAAAACACTCGCAATTTACCGCCCTCTTCAAGAGGGTAGTAATGCACTTCAATTAGGAAGGAGTCCCCAGGGGGCCCCCTCCTCTTTTCAAATGCAGGGGAAAATATTTTTTAGAGACCACAACTTGTCCTTAAAAAATTAACCAAAAACGTTTCATTTTCTTTTTTAAATGCATCCTGTTTTCCTTTAAGAAAAATGGACTGCATTTATTTAAAAGCAGTCCCAGACATGGAGGTCTGCTGAGCCCAGCAGGCCACAATCCCTGGGTGGGCCAGCCATTCCCAATGGGGTCGCAAATTGTGAGTGCCTCATGAATAATCATGAGGCATGCAATTTACGACCCCATTGGGAATCGCAAACAGTGTCTCAGGCACTGCTGTACAAAGCATTTTGTGACTTGTAATCGAGCGCAATTTGCGAGTCGCAAATTGTCATGGTTGTACAGCTGGCCCAAAGTATTTGTGGCCCGACGTCTGATGAGAGTCTCTTCCCGCCTGTGCTGCTCTTGTCTGAGGCAGATCGGTGCTCAAACTAATTCATAACAGCTTTATGGTGAGGATGGTCTCAGGAAGAGTGACACCAACATATTATTGTACTTTTCTCTGTGCTCTTTCAGATACTTTCTGTGCTGCTGCTCTCTTTGTTCTGGAAAATAACTTTACCACACTCATTGTTTACCCAGGTAGTGCTACTGTAAGCCCAGTAATAGTCAAATGCACAAAGCAGCATTAGAAAGGCTGTCTCTGCCTTCTCACTCACAGGGATGTTTAACCCTTGATTGCTTACAAGAATTAGAAGGTAGAAAACTAATTATATAGCACTTACTTCCTCAGACAGTGAGGAACTCAATTCTATTTAGCATCCCAATTCAAATTTTGTTCCTCGTTCTAATGCTACTAAACAACAAGCATTTGCAATGCAATCAGTCTCGCCTTTGGAATCCTATAAGTATTTAAGCATGCAGCACATTATCCTGGGTGCTGCAACATCTTTTCTTTTTTTCATTTTAAATGGGTTTTTTTATTAACCGGCTGACAAGGAAAACATACATTAAATACATATATTAGCGGACATGTATATATAATAAAGAAAACAGAGATAAAAGGGAAAGACAAAAGAGAAAAAAAACAGATAAATTCACTAATACAAATTCAAGAAGTTATAGCATTCTTTCAATGCATGGCCAAAATAAATTGCCCTGTAGACAAGTTATAAAGAAAGAAGAAAAAACTCGTTATTAGAGGCATTAAAGCACAATGTTTGCCTATGCTTAACAGGAGGAGAAAGCACCATCATTCCACAAATGTTCCCCAATTTTTTTCATATTTGCTCAATGAGCGTGTTCCCCTAAGATTCGCTAAGGCTAGCTCCATCGAGTGAATCTCAGTTACAAGTGCCCACCAGTCCCAGACCGTGGGTGGTTCAGAGCAGGTCCAAGCTCTGGCCAAAGTTAATTTGGCACAAGACATAAGTATAGTAACCAGGGCAGCTGTGGGAAAGAGATAGGATAGGTGTCTAACAAAACTGAAGCAGCAGTAAATACGGGCAGCTGAATATGTGCCAGGTCGGCTGCCTCGATGGAGCATTTGGGGCATTTCGTGCGATCGCTGTAGGAGTTGTTAGGGGACCATTTGGAGATTCTTTCGGGCGTGTAATATAACATGCAGGTCGTTCTAAATTGTTGGAGCCTTAAACTAGATGGCTGTACTCGCTTATTAATATTTGACAGGGAACACACTATCTGTTTTGATGTTATATTTAGACCCAGTAGTCTGCCCCACTTATCAGCTAATTTAAGACAGTCATTTGATGTAAGACCGATTAAGAGATTATAAGCTTCGCTTATTACTGACTTGCTTTTTAAAGAGTATAGACAAGTCCATATGTCACAATCCGAAACCTCCTGAACCTGTTTTTTGTTGATCAGATAATCGTGCATCTGTAGGTGTTTGTACCTCATACTTTCAGGTAGATCATATATTAATTTAAGAGTGTTGAAATCTAAGAACCCTTGTGTGCCATATAGGTCCCCTAAAACGCTAATTCCTGACCTAGACCAACTATGAGCGATGTTATCATTGAAGACTCCCGCGAGACCCGGTTATCATTGAAGATTCCTGGGAGACCCGGAACATCTACTGTTCTTTAACATGGACGCTTTGACACTATTAGGCACATTATCACACTGTCTTTACACTGATACAACTCTTTCAGCTATCTAGCCCTACATTTTAATGAATTAATGTTTTTTATGTTTTATATAAATATTCTTTAGCCTCTCGACCTAATAAAAAACAAAAACATATGAAACCATGAAAGAAGGGTCAGGGCCTCTCGACCCAAGAGCAGGATGGAAACAAAACAGTTTGCTTATTTTTACTTCTGTTCCTTGATATTAAACTTTGCTCATTAATTCTAAAGACACTAGGAGGTGCGGGAAACACTGTCTTCTTTTGGTATAAAGGTGACATGCACTGAATGAAGTTTCTAATGAGTGTGGCGGGGACAATGGGACTGAATTTAACTTTATACAAACGGATTTACCATTTACAAAGGCGGAAGGCGACAAGTGGAAAGGGATTATCACCAGTTATGTAAACACCAACCTTACTGTAAAAAATATTCCTAATTCATCCCAAGGTTGGGAGTTGCATAATGTAACACTTTTAAGGGGAGAATAAAAAAAGGTATAATTTTCTTCAATAAGCGGTGGAAGTAGTAGCACGATTTGGACACTTCCAAGGAGGTGTGGGAAGGCTAAGGGCTTGAGGCAAAGTGAAGAAACCATTTTTCTTTCATTTAAAAATAATATATGCAGACAAATGGGTTAAAGACCTTAAACTGGCCATCCGTAAAGTGATGCCATTACACATTCTGGGGGTCATTATGATGGTGGATTCCCCGCATACTCCGGGCCGGCGGAAGCCACCGCCGGCCCGGAGTATGCGGGGAATCCACCGAGGAGGCCTGAAAGACCCACCGCCAAATTAGGATGGCTGGTGGGTCTCACAATCTATCCTCCACTTTTCTGCCGCGGTCGGAAGGCGACCACGGCGGAAAAGCACTAACATGGCTGGCGGTGTCTATCAGACACCGCCAGCCATATTAGGATGTAGGGAAAGTAATGCTTTTCCACGGCGGCTTTTCCGCCGTGGAAAAGCATACGGACATTCACTTTGGGGGCCCGTTGTGGGCCCCCTGGGTGAAGGTTGCGTGGGGTTGCACATGGGGGGTACCTATGGTACCCCCCTGCCTTGGCGTGCACGAAGCGGCAGGCACCGCGCGGTGCCTGCCGCTTTGTGCATGCAAATGCACTGCTTTCATTTTTTACATTGCGGCGGGTGTTGCTTCAAGCAGCACCCGCCGCAATGTAAAACATACAGGATGTGACCGCCAGGGTGGCGGTCACATCCTAATTGCCATGGAGGGACCGCCGCTGCCCATGCGGACGGTCCCTCCTACTCAGGGGTGGTGGACGGACGCAAGTCCGTTCGCCATCCTAATCGACCCCTCTATGTGTGGACATCACATACTCAAACACTCCTTGCTCCTTCTATGGATGCCTTCTGACAACAACCTGAGCACGAGAGCCTTGTGAAGGGCAACCTCAGAGCGTATGACCTGAGATGGCCTCACCTCAGTGCAAGGTTTCAATGAGACACTTCACGCTGAGTCCGTTACCACCATGCCCCTTTATTTATGGTAAGACTCAGCCCAAATCATTTGAAATAAACAGTACTAATATCTTATTATTCGTAAAAAGTATCACAAAATAATAACTCAACAGTTCAAAACTTACAAAAAGAAAAAACGTAAATCCCATATATCGGGATAAAATGAAACACAACATACAATAAACCACAATTTACAATCAAAATACCTAATACTAATCAACGATATGAACTCGAACAGAATAAATAACTTTAAAATATTACGGACTAAACTTAAAGATTCCAACCACAATAGTTGACCTGGCATGGAACCCTACAAAACACTCTGTGGGTCTCACCTTAGCAGAGTCTCTCTCTGCCTGACAGCATACCTTGTTCTGTACAGATATGGTTGTAATTGGTTGGTGTGAAAGTGCATGATTTTGTGTGAGTGTAGTATGTTAGTATTTATGGTGTTGTGTAACCAGGGTATCACATGTTTTTCTCTTCTTTGGTTTTTCTGAAAATCTATTTTGTCTGTGTTATACAAAAAGTGTTGTGGACAAATTAATGTACTGTACAGAATGGTGGTAATTTATATTATTTAAAAAAAAATGTTTATGTTATATTTACTAAAAATGATAAAAAGAGTATAACAACCTAAAAGAAAAAGATGAAAAGTGATGATAAAAAAGAAGTAAATAATTAAAAATACAACCATGGAAAGTGTAATTGTTGTGCTTTGAAGGTCGTAGAAAATGGAATGAACTATGTCTCAATATGTAAAGTATGTAGGCTATGAGGGAATATACAAGTGTTGTGTTCATTTTCTTCTCCTCTTTTCCCTGGCCTTTAGTATCTTGAGAGGGGGTCCCCTTTTTCATGTTATTCCAACCACATAAGATACTTAGCTGTCAAGGAGCAGAAAACAAAAGAAGAATATGGCTACTTGGTTGTGACTTATATAGACTAGTGACATTCTGGTTATGGAATTTTAAGTGTGGTTGTTTTCTTTGAAGTTCTGCAGTCGAGTGGCAATAAAAGATTTATGGATAATGCAAGCCTCCGTGTCTTTAATGAAATACAGATTCTTTCTTTCCAAACTTGGAGAATCTACATTTCCATGTTTGGCAAATCATGAGACATTAAAACATGTGTGAGTGCTTTCTTGCATTTATTGCTGTGCCTATGAAAACTAATGCTCTTGCTGCAAAGAGTTGAAATATGGGTATTGAATTTTGTTGGAAATTGCCCTTTCTAGGGTGCATTCCCTCAACAGTTTGCTTTTCTCCTTCCCAATTTTCCTTTGATTTAGGTGCTAGCCTTAGGATGTAGAGCGCATTTGACACTTCCATTCAGTGCCAAATCGCTGTGCTCGTCATATACATACTGGTGATTGGTGTATACATAATTGGCTGATTCGAGCTAGCTGTAAGTCCCTTGTCTAGGGGTCAGACATATACCCAGGACATGTATCTTGAATTCTCCTCCGTGGGCCTGCAGCACTGGTTGTGCAATCCACTGAGGTAGCTCATCAATCGAGCTACAGGTTTGCCCTGGTGGGGCCTGTGTGCACAGGTTACTGGTACTCGGCTTGGCATTTAAAAAGCCATGTTCGAAGGTTCTGCATGTCTCTTGCTATATCTGAGTTCTCTCTGGTGACAGGGTGTGGTGTTGGGAAGAGGTAGGGCATGTGCGCATGGGTGTTACATCCAAGAGTCGTGACCGGCACTGAATGGTGTGTTCGGTACAACTGGTCTGGCTTCTTGTGTTGGATTAGCATGGGGAATTTAGGGAAATGCTATTGAGCAGTATATCCGATATGCAGAGTAGTAACAGTATAGTGTTTGATATCAATGAGTTTTTAATGGTGAACCCTCTCCGATAGTGCAAGTGAATCAAACATTACACATGTGGAAATGTCACTTTAGGAAAGTGGGCATTTCAATGGGCGTGGCATTTTGTGCCTGTCGGCCTTTCTCTGATTCACATGTGGGTGCTGGGTGACAGCTACATCTCTTCCTTCCTAATAGAAGGCCATAAACTAGGGACTGAAAGGAAAATGCAGACTTTCTAAATCATTGTGTTTCAAAGGCCATTGTGGGCATAAATACTAGTGCTCTGGCCGCCGTAAGTAGAGATGCTTTTGGATTTGGAACCATACTACTCTTGTGTGCCGCTGGGACATCAACAAGAGGAATACTTCGGGCATGAGGGACTGCAAATGGATTATCAACAGAGTTGTGGTGACCTGGAACTTGCTACAGGAAGGGAAGTATCACTTGGTGGATTTTGACTGGACCTTGAAGGCCTGCAGAAAAGTTGCAACTGTCGTGGCCCAGGTCCCTGACTACTCTCCAAGGCCCTTTTGGCTGGCCTCTTGTCCACAAGATCCTAGGGACACAAAGAATCTAATCATTTTCAGAAGATGGTAAGGACTGTGCAAGGTGTAGTGTAAAGAGGTTCAAGTGATCATCATGTGGGACAAAGACTGTCCTGACGTACACCATCATCACACTTAGGAGTGAGCTCATAAAGATCAGCAGCCACCTGAGGTGCTAGGGCATGAGGAGTTCAAGGAGAACAGGGGAAGCTTGCAGAGTCCCAGTGGCCTGTACTTGCAACCGGGGGACCTATGCTAGCTTGCACTCTGGAGTGTGTGGTGTCTGAGGTGTGTTGGGGGACCTGAGCAGGCAGCTGAGACTGTCTTCGACCTTCAGATCAGGAGGAACACAGTGCCTGACACCGCAGCCTCAATCCAAAGTCGCTGACTGCCTCTCCCTGGACCCACACCACAAGATACTTTGTTGTGGAGAATATTGTGAAGGGGCCCAAGGGGTTTCGTTGGACCTTGTGGGCACCTACGGCTGGCTGTCGGAAGCTACAGCAGCTTGCACCTCTGCCTGAGGGGAAGCATTTCTCCAGACTGAGAAGCGTGCCAGCTTCCTGAGTCACAACCTGTTGTCTCTGGGGGGATAGTAATCCCGCACTCGTGCCGGTGCCACCAGGAGCCTGGAGGTTTAATCCGGATGGACAAAACCAAGAAACAGTTTCTTTCAGTTTTAAGTGGATAAGACAGTCTAAACAATATGACGCCAGCAGGGGCAACGTGTATCATTGGCTGGTGTAGTTGAGAGACTGAGGCGACGAGTCACGAAGTGTAGTCAAAGACCTGTGATTGCTTGCTCATTGTAACTATTGGAGATATGCGGAACTGGGGAATGGTGGAGGAGTTGCAGTAATACTGAAAAACAGTTTTACCTGTCATACTTTTAACCTAGACCCCTTAAAAGACACCAAAGGTCTCGGTTTCTCAATCAAACTCAACGAATCCTCGTCCTTCTCTGGTGGACTGATTTATCGCCCACCCGGTAATGCCTCCAGGTTCCTGGACACACTGAGCGACTCTTTGGGTCATCTTTTACTTAGATACCCACATTTCACCCTACTCGGGGATTTTAACTTTCATCTTGAGTCCAAATCCGACTCACAGACCAACAACTTTCTACAGACCCTAGAAAT
Source organism: Lissotriton vulgaris (assembly GCF_964263255.1). Taxonomy (NCBI): domain Eukaryota; kingdom Metazoa; phylum Chordata; class Amphibia; order Caudata; family Salamandridae; genus Lissotriton; species Lissotriton vulgaris. The sequence goes on from NC_141698.1 coordinate 245,397,013, forward strand.
ATTCGACCTTCAGCAAAGTGTTACCTTGCCCACTCACGTTCTTGGGCATACACTCGACGGGGTTTGCTCCAACCTCCCCCCCCCTAACTACCCTACCACCTGTCCCTCAAATATGGACAGATCATAGTCTGATCCCGTTCCACATTAAAACCTTACGTCCACAAACGTCCAGTAAATCCAACTCACACTTTGATAATTCCGTCAACTGGAAAAAGATTCAAGAAGTTCTCGTACTCAATCCCATCTCCCAATCTCAGGCCCCCACTCTCACGGGAGACGTTGAATACGATGCAAATCTTTTTAACAGCTGGATCTCTCAGGAAATCAAAGCACGGGACCCTCCAAATCGCCCCTGAATAACAGACAAAAAACCCAAAATCAATGCCCCCTGGTTCACATCCGACGTAGCCACATCCCATCTATCTTGTAGAAAAGCCGAACGTAAATGGCGTAGAACATACGACAATGCTGACCGACTTTCATATATTCAGCTGAGGAAAATATACCACTCCAGCATAAAATCAGCTAAAAAAAATTTCTATGTTAACGCTATCAAAGAGTCCAATCAGAAACAAAAACACTGGTCTCAATAGTGAAATCGTTCACCCAGCCCAAAGCGTTACAACCTGAAATCCCCCCATCTCAAGATCTTTGTAACAAAATAGCCGACTACTTTGAGGAAAAAATCGACGCCATCCAAAAAAACTTTCCCCCTCCACAAGCAACTCAAGTCTCAAGCAATTCGCCTCAGAAAGAAATTCAAGGTGGAAGTCTTAAAAGTTTCTCTCCGGTTAGCTTAGACCAAACCAGAGAAGTTATCTTGGCGTGCAAATCTGGGTCTCCCTCCGACCCCTGTCCCCCCAAAATTCTCCACCAACTCATCGACGTGGTAAATCCTATCATTAACAATATTGTTAATTCATCTCTTCGCACGGGATCTGTCCCTCGCCTGTGGAAACAGGGAATAGTTAAACCCCTGATGAAGAAAGCCAACAACCCCCCGTCCGACCTCACCAATCTTCGGCCTATCTCGCTCCTCCCAGCCTTGGGCAAAATCACCGAACAAATGGTATACAGAGAACTCAAAAGATATCTTAAAGCTCACAATGTACTCCATCCGCAACAATCTGGTTTTCGCCCCAATCATTCTACCGAAACGGCACTGATCGAACTTACAGACTCGATAAAGATGCTCCAAGACCAGAAGAAGAATGCCGTCCTCATTCTCCTAGACCTCACCGCGGCGTTCGACACCATCTCTCATGCCATCCTGATTAGTAGACTGACAGATATAGGTATTTCTGATGTGGCCCTATCTTGGAGAAAATCCTTTCTAACCGAAAGATCCCAAACTATCGCTCTTGGTCCTTTCCACTCCAAAGAGAAGAGGGTTTCCTCGGGGGTCCCCCAGGGCTCCATCCTGAGCCCCCTCCTCTTTAACATTTACCTTATCCCACTTATATCGCTGATTGAGTCATTCGGCATACTTGTAACATCGTATGCCGATGACACACAACTCATCGTACCCTTAGAGGAAAACTCGACCAAGGCAGAGCTAAACCTCAAAAACTGTCTGAAGGCTGTCTTCCAATGGATGGAGATAAACTATCTTAAATGCAACTCCAGCAAAACGGAGATCCTCCCCATGGGAAAAAATACCATCTTCTGCCCAGCCCTCTGGTGGCCGGAAAACTCAGCTGCCCCCCCCAGACCGTAACAACTGCAAGGAATCTTGGTGTCCTGTTTGACACTGATTTATCCTTCGACCACCACGTCAGGAATGTAGCGGGCCGATGCTTCGGAATTATAAAATCTCTTAAAAAAATTCTTCAACTTTTTACCGCTAGATTAAAGAAAAACCGTAACAGTGGCCCTAATAATCTCACGCTTGGACTACTGTAATGGTCTCCTTGCTGGAGCTAAAAAGGCCACACTGAACAAGCTCCAAAGTGTACTTCACACCACAGCCCGACTAGTTCTAAAGCTGCCCAGAAAATCATCAATCTCCGCAGCTTTAAGATCCCTGCACTGGCTCCCACTTCACAAGAGAATATTTTTCAAGATGCTGATTGTCGCCTTCCGGGCTTTCAATAACTCCAGCCCAAAATACCTTACCAGACGCTTCCCCCACTACAACCCAACTAGATCTCTTCGTTCCTCCCATGACAATCTCATCCTTCCTGCTAGGTTCAACATGAAGACTAAAGGTGGCAAAACCCTAAACTACCTGGCCACAAAAGCCTGGAACCGCATGCCCAAAAATCATAGGGGCAGATTTATGTTAACTGGCGCATCTCGAGGGATGCGCCAGTTAACATGCGCCACAGTGCGCCACAGCTACGCCACCCATGGTGCGCCGCATTTATGATGCGGCGCACCATGGAGCAAAAACGGCACAGATGCGTCACGCATCTGTGCCGTAAAAGTGACGCATTGCTGGAGTTGCGTCGCAAGCGCGACGCAGCTCCAGCAATGCTCTGGGGCGGCCTATTCTTTCAATGCTGCCTCAAGCCTTACGCCTGCTTCAAGCAGGCGCAGGGTTTTGACGTAGCATGGCCCTGAAAGTGACTGAGTGAAATCTCATAGATTTCACTCAGCCACTTTCAGGAGGCGTTCCTGCGCAGGAACGCCCCCCCCTGCGCAGGAACGCCTCCTCATGGTGCAGTGCTGTACAACGTGACGCATCTCCTAGATGCGTCACGTTGTAAATAGGGCGCAGGGATGCGCCACGTTTCCGCGCCGTTGCGTCACGCAACGGCGGCGTAAACGTGGCGCAAGCCCTTCATAAATCTGCCCCTTAGACTCCAAATCCAAGAAAAACACTTCAGAAAATCTCTAAAAACCTGGATTTTTAACCTCCCGGATGACTACACCAAGGCAGCCATCTAAATTCCACAGCTACTATAAAATGATCTGATCCTCTACCTGAAAATTCAGCGCCATGATGCTCCTTCCGGAGCGACCGCTGCGCTCTATAAATACCCTCACAAATTCACAAATGTTGGAGGAGTACCTCTGACTAAGGCATATGTGTTCATGCTGTTCTGCTGCTAATGGGAACATTCCAAAAGTGTATATGTAATTGCAAATTGTATCTACAATGTGTATATTGTTTTGATTTCAACGGGAAAATTCTAAAATTGTACATAACTGTAAATTATTTAGATAAAGTGTATCTCATTTTAATTTCAATGTGTGTAAAACAAATCCCAGTGTTATATATATACAGTGTGGAGTCTTTTTTGTGGCGTACACAGTGTGTTGCGAAGGTGGTGCTGTGCCAATACTTTAAACGTGGGCCCTGAGGATAAGCCTTGGTGCCAAGCTACCCAAAGGTGAACAAAGGTTATCTGATGAATAAGACACGTTACAATGCAAACTTTTACAATGCATGCCTTTATAACGTGGTTTTTACATTGCAGCATCCATTACAACACATGATTTTACAATGCATGCCATCACAACGCATTTTTAGAAACTACACTTACAACGCATACCATTACAACGCATAATACTTTTAGGGCAACAGTATTGTAAGTGTTGGTACTGTAGGGGTAAACATTACTATTTCCCATTGTTTCCCTTATCGACAAGTGTATCCTCCTCATCCTATCAAGAACAGTGGATTCTGGCTGGCTTTGATGCATACAAGCCATCCGAAAACCACTGGGTTGTGTCCAAGATCCCGGATAGATCCAGAATTATATTAAGAGGTTTTGACTTGTCTGTTAAGGTTGAGGTTCTGGAGCATGAAAATATATCGTACACATGAATATAGTGCCTTATTAAGCTACTATTGAGAGATTTTACTAACTGAGATTGGTGTTTGGTTGGTCCTTTGTGCACAGGAGTAGAATGCGCTAGACAGGGTGAATTCCCACTCGTTAAGAATTCACTTTGTGTGTTTGTAAGGGCCAGGGGGTACCATTCTCCATACCAGTAACTTACTTTATTGTTTTTTTTGTGGAACACACAAGAGTTATTGTTTTATTTTTGATATTATGCTTATACAAAGCTGATGGGCGTGGCGTGAGAATTGATGTGAGGTGATATGAGTTACATCATTAGATGTCGTGGTGGGATTGATTAGTTAGTGTTTGTGCTGCACTGGGATTGGTCATTACATTGTTGGATGCCATGCTACAAGCAGTCAGGCTAGTGATATTGTGCTAGGATTGGATGTTTATATCATTTTGTGTTGTACTGTGATTTGTTGGGAAATTGATTTAATTTCAATTTGCAGTTTACAAATGAATGTAAAGAGCAAAAATGAACTTTTTAATGAAAATAAGAGCGATGTTGCGAAATGATGTGAGAATATCTGTTCATGGGGGGTGAGGACGCTCCTTCAGAGAACATATCTGCACATTAAATGGTTACTAAGGTAGGGCTAAACACGTATATTTGGATTAAACAATGGAATAAGATCACAGCCAACAAGGCTGCTTCTAATTTTCCCTCACAGTAGATAAAATATAAGACTACATGAGAACTTAGGGCAAGTGCTGTATGAGATAAATCCCCCAAGAAGACTTGCTCATTTGAGTCAGTGAGTGCAAGAGAGTGAGCTAAAGAAAAGGAGAAACGTAAAACCAAAGCTAAAAATAAGGTCCGTACTTGGATAGAGGCAAAGTTGAATGCAGAGCAGCAAGAAGGAGAGATGGTCTGAGTGAGGATGAAAGGACGTATCCTATACTAACGAAGGGAGGAGAAGAGAGAAAGAAATCACCAGAGGGAGGTGTGGAACAAGGAAAAAAGGAGGAAAGGAATAGTAACTCAGATAATTGCTTTTTGACTGATTTGTTGAATTCCTGACCACCCCAAATAATGTTTCTCATCAGGTTGCAGGGACCTAACAGCCCCCAATAAGAGCAGCAGGAGGAGGAACAAATGTGGGTAAAGGTGGGAGAGCGACTGTTGACCAAGGTTTCCAAGAGTGAGGTTTGCCCACTGTTACTCTAGATCCTTCATTAAGAGGGAGCTAATTCTTCTGTTACCATTACAACCCCAGGTGCATCTGTTGTCACTACAGCTCCAAATACATCTAATGCTGGCACTACTTTAGATCCAGGAGCCCCACCATGTACAGGAGGAGTCCCCTTATAAATGGTGCCATTATTAGTGCCAAAGCAGTTCCAGAATCGCAGATTCAAGAAATTGAGATGAGTCCTCGTGAACTGGAAGTTTTAAGATTAAAGACAGAATTTGAGGAGCTTTCAAAGGGAATCTTTGATATGGAGTTCATAGATGGGTACAATGTGGACAAGATTTTGTTTTTGAATAGTGAAGCTGCAAGACATGTTAGTGAATCTCATGAAAGATTGGAAGAGTTAGCTCTGCAGTTTGGAGGTGATTTGAATAAATGTCAGGAGATGAAGAAGACTTTCAAAAGGTTTCATGAATGAGGATACTATAAAGAATGTGAGAACGTTGTGTTTGAGTCTGCATGTTGGGAGTTAGTGGGCTGTATCAGAAAATGGAGTAACGTCAAAAAATACGAGGATGGATGACCCACAAAGGAGAAATAACAGAAAAAGTAAAACAATACAGGCCGGTCAGAAGAGGAGACAAGCATAAGTGGTCCAGGGGTCAAACCGTATCCGTTGAGAGAGGTGCATGTAGATGGATAAGTGCTCATGCCCTGGACTTGTGGTGCTCTTTTCACATTTACAAATCAGTTCCCAAAATGCGGGAAAATGCTGACCTGTGGTCCACTAAAGTGGAGAAGTTTGTGAAGATTTCAAAGGTGCTTTGGGAGGACTTAAATTGTTGCTTTGACATTGTTCTCCCTAATGATTAGTGGTCAGAATGCTAGGTGTCCATAGGTTAGCCAGCGGCTGAACCACTGAGAAACACTCAGACTCTCCTAGTGTTATGGACATGTATAATCAGGTGATTACATTTCTGAAACAGGAGTAGGGTCATTGGCTTAAGATAACCAGAACTAACCAAGAGTCTAAAGAGTCTGTGCATGCCTATTATGAGAGGCTTATGCGAATTTCCAGGCAGCATAACAGCTTTGAAAATTGAAAAGTGTGAAATCTTAGTGTTTTTTTGTCATCCAAAACATTGTAGTCATGATCTGGATGCAAAGCAGAAGAGGATTAAGACGAAATATATGTTGGACACAGACTAAATTGGTGCAGAAGGGATTTCAGAATGGTCTTTATGTGGCAGGTACAGGGCAGGGTTCTGTTACCAGTGCTGCTGCAGGAATGCAGGGAGCTGGTTACCAATGCAGTGGCAGATGATACAGAGTGGAAATTTTGTTCTGCACAGCAGAGGCCAAGAAAATGGCAGTTGATCAGAATCCAGGGATGAACATAAACATACTAAAAAAGACCACTGAATGTCATAATTGTAACAAGGTGGGCAACTGCCCCAAGCTCTGACGACACAACAAAACATGGGGCACCCAAGGTATGTTTCAAATCCTTGCACAGAGGTTCAGCAGAACACTGTCATGAGTAGCAAAAGTCTCCAACAGGTCCCAGTTTTTGACCATCCCAATGGACTGGATTCTGATCAATCACAATGACAGTGCCTGAGAGGGGAGGAAGATTGAGTGTGCTTGTCACAGTTCTAGAGATAGACCAAAAGGGGCAATATGTAGATGGAGAGATAAATGGCCAACTCTTATCATTTATGATCGAAGCCAAAGCCACCTATTATACTGTAGGGGCTCCAAACCTAACCCTCCCAGAAAAACTAGTTCAAGTTGTATATATTGGTAACAAACCGAACATGAATGCAGTTTCAGCTAACGTTCTGGTGAAGCTAGGACATCTGGATGAAGACCTTCAATTTGCAATAGGCGATTCAGGTCCAGTACTCTGTGGGACAAGGATTTACTCAGCAAACTGAACTGTGTGATTTGTTGCCCATCACATGGTGTTGAGCTTCAGGACTACAATGAGGATGGAGACTTCAAATTGAAAACCCAAGACAAAAACGTTAGGTTATTTTCAGTTCTCTTGTGGGCAGCCGGATTTTTTCTGTCCATCTTCAGCCCTATCTGGGTTTCTGCCCCCACCTTTGCTCTATTGGATGATTTGCTTGTCATCATGTCATCCATCTATCAGATGGCGTTAATGTAATATTGTGAACACTTGTTGAGTTGTGAAAGGGAGATTAGATGTATGGATATGATTGAAGAGTGTGTATTTATGAATGTGAGACTGGACAGTTTGCGTGGGACTATATACTCAGAGAAAGTTGTCTTTGTGTTTTTTGTGTTCTATCCAATGATCATGTAATGAAATGATTGTCATTCTGGTAGCACTTTTTGTATTTAATCATAAACTTTAAAAAGATAAAATGAAAAAATTAATAATAAAAGTAACAGTTAAAACATCACTTGTCCCCTTCTCGACTTGTGTATGGGTGGCTCCGTTGCCCTGGTCAATATACAGGACCCTGTACAGGGCCTTTAGAAAATAATTCTGGCAGGGTACCCCTCTGTTCTCTTTGATTGTTTGGTATTTCCCCCCCAGAACCTGCCTATATTATCTCCCTGGGGGGCCCCTTCTATAAAGCTATTTCCAGTCCTAACAACTGAAGATTTACCCACCAATCCACAGGATTTAATAAGTGGAGGTCTGGGTTCATGTTTTATATTCTGAGTATCCTGTGAGGCATTTAGGTCACAGGCTCCAGTTGAAGAGCGAAGTTGTCATTTATAGTATGCTTTTGTGGGTTGTAGGTGCTAATGCTGAAGTCAAACAAAGAAATAGGCGTATACTGAATGAAGGTACTGACTTGAAGATGAATAGCAACAAGTAGATGTTGCTATTTTTTTATTCCTGAATTTCCTTTACTTTACGGCCTGACTTTGAAGAAACCATGGTGTTAAATACACCAAAAATATTAACAATAGTGAAAATAGCCTTAGTTATATTAATGATTTTTCTACTAGTGAGTCTTAACTCTTCTGTTGAGCATGCTTGCCCTGAAACTAAACCGAATTTTGCGTTTTTAGAAGAGCAAAATCAATTTAACTAAGCACTTATTTTACTAGCAAGGTCATTTGGGTATTATTTTCCAAGGTTTACTTACTTTTAAATTATGTGCCTATGTATAACCGTTTGAATTCAAATTCTGGAGCAAAATCAGTGGAAAAGAGTTAAGGTCTGTTAAAGAAATTGATGTTCCTAAATTTCATATTGCTCGAGTTACAAGTAAGTTGACTAGACCTGAGAAGGATTTTATTGAGGAAATGGACAAAAGGAAGAGAGAAATTGAAAGAAGGGCAAAGAAAGGATAATTGATGGGTTGGAACAAAGAAGAGGAAAAGATGAAAGAAGCAGGAATATATCCAAAGATAAACCTGGACTTGCAAAGAGAGGTAAATATGTGTTTCATGCAACTAAAAGAACAGGTTAAGAACTCTCGGATGGTAGATTGGAGTGAATGTTTACAGAGATAAGGAGTTACAGGTTAGCATATTTTTTTCAGGGATGGATCCTGTTATTCTTAGAGTTTATTATGTGTGTTGAAAGAATGCATATTTTCAGCTTCTTGTAAATTTTATTGGTAGTGGCTATTTAGCGTTAGTGTTTCCTAAGGTGTACTGTATCAATGAACTAGATGATAGAGGAAAATTGGCTCATGAAACTGTTAAACGTAGTGCTTCACAAGTAGTATGGGATATAAATATTGCTATGATTCATTCTGTAGGTATACTTTTGAATACTTTGAAGATCAGAAAATTGTTTACTTTGTTAGATCGCCTTGCTACTAATAATGCTGAAGCTTTAACTGCTATTAACTCTGAGCTTGTGGTAATATGGGTAATGTTTTTGCAGAATAGGCTTGATTTAGATATACTTTCAAAAGAGGGTGGAGTCTGCAGCATGTTAAATGTTCAGTAGTGCTGAACATTCATACCTAACACAAGAAACAAAATTAACAAGTTTGCCCCTAACATTTCAGACGTTTCTAGAGAGGTGAAGGAGATGGAGAGAACAGGTGCCTGGGAAGCAATAGGAAAGGGATTTTCTAAGGTTCGTGAGTGGCCTAGTAGTATTGGTAGTGAATTGCTAGGCAAGATTGTTACCTACATAATAATCATTGCAATTTCCTTGATATACCTCTTTCTTTTTATAATGGCACCAAAGATCATTATTGCATAGGGTGAGTCACAATGCAATTAAAAAGGCAGATACTTGTATCTAGGAAGAGAGCTGGCACAGAGCTTGAAGAGTTGCAGTCAACTGTATGAGGAAATCAAGGATTTGGAAGAATCCAGATGCAAGATGCAAAAATCGACAGCTGTTGTGTCAGAGGAGGTTTTACAAAGTAAAGTGAGTATAATGTTTGGGTGACTCCAAAGGTCTTCAGAACAAGGGATTTGATGACGATGTTTTCATTATTAAACTTTCTTATTCATGTCAACATTAATATGCGTTCATGTAAAAGCTTTTTTCTTGTGTGTTTGTCATATTTAATTTGACTATAGCTAATGTAGGCCGCAGTTTAAAAATGACAAACGTCTGATTGTCATCTTGCTGACTCAATGTGTATTTTTATTCCCTGAGAAGCCAACCCCACATATATTATCTTGATATGCCCTTGGTGTTCTGTTCTCACATGAAATGCTTCTTTTAGGAAAACGTTGCACAATGTACTAGCAAGCTGTTGCAAACCCCTGCAGAGCACAGGTTGAACAACTGTATCTCATGTTGCCTGTCAGTTTGAAAGACATTTAGAGTAAGCTCATTATGTAGTAGCTTGAGAAAATAATTAATTTGTGCAATCAATTTGTGTCTTTCTTAACCTGATTTGTCTATTAAGTGGGATTCGTATGAGAGTGTATCAAAATGTTAGAAGTGTGTGATTTAAACAAATCGAATATAGCCGGAAACTCAGAAGATTCTCCTCATAAGAACCATTTTTTCCCAGTCTAGAAGATGCCCTTCCTCTTGCCTTTAGAGCAGATGCATTTATGGAAGAACTCTTTTTATTCTGACTTCACAGAGAAGTGCACTCTCTTTTTGGGGGAACTGATTTTACTTAATTTCCCTTCTGAGACATCTTTATAATAGGTTGTCTTGGCGTACAGGATTTTGAATTGCTTTAACCATACATTGGCTAGCGCATTTATGTATTTGATGATTGACTTAATCCTAATTCAATGATTTAAGTATATAACTTTGCAAATCATTTATTACGCCTTTTTAGTCTTGAAACGTAAGCATTCTCGGTCTTCCTTGTGGAGCCAAATGTGCTCCATGTTATTGAAATGTACTGAATTTTGATGTTCCTCTCAATCGGAACTAAAGATTTATCGGAGAGAGCTTTATGAACTCCATTTGCACCAGAATTTGCATGAAGCAAAGCACTTACTTAGGGGTTCCGATCCGATTTTCCATTGATGCTGACTAGAGCCCATTTTTGGAATGATATGTAGGAAACCGGCCGCCATCAGTTTCAAAGCTAAAATACTTTGAGAGTTTAAAGGAAGTAATGATTTGTGGGATCCGTGAATCTCTAATCTAAAAACACTAAAGTATCAGCCATTTGTTATAGACAGCTGGGCCACTTAAACTTTGTAATGCAAGATCCTTTTATCTTGCTGTTCCGGAAATCTGAAAAACAAATTCAAGACATGCAGCAGTGCAGTGAGTACTGTGTTCGGTTCAAAAACTTTATACGATTCAAAGAAAGAATCATAAAAGTTAAACATTTTACAAAACATGATTTACAATTATAGTTTTAAAAAGAACCATCTAAAATTACACATTGAGTAAGTTAAAACATTAATTAATATATTCACAAGTAGTTTATCACGAAGGAACATACAGACAATAAACCCGTACTGAACACCTTAAGTCAGCAAGCGTTATTTCATCTAATATTTATACTAGAATGGCCCACAAATAGCAACAGGTAAAAAACAAATTCCCACAACAATGTACAGGTCTAAGGCCAAATTAGCCGTACCGTTTCCTAATCAGGAGTGACACTCGTATAAAGTTTAACTTGGCACAACATACTCCAGATGATGATAATGATAACAAGTAGTCATAATCTTCTTTATAGTTACATGGTTGCCACCCCTTCAAAATGGGCTTAATAAATCTGGTTCTCGGTTCCTTATATAAAGAACAAAAGAGGACAACATGTATAGTACTCTGACTAACTTTGTTATTACAAGGACAAGGGTGCAGCCTCTCACACCAACCCCCTTGTTTAGGAAAGGCAAAAAGAAAGTGCAGAATGTTTAGCCTGAACCTTGTGAGATAAAACCGCCATTGCACATGGGTTGTGAAAGTTAAATAAAACTGGTGCTATAATTTAACCACACATCCAGATGACCTGACCAAGGAAAGTGCGTATGAGGATTTCCAGTAACTTGTTTTGATAACGGTTTTAATATCTCCCTGGATTTTTTCAGGATTATCATAGACATGACCCAGGTACTGTGTTCCTAATGTACTTTTCCCTAGAATCAGCGGTCACAAAAGTGCCCTTTTGCCATTTCACGTTTCTAATAAAAAATCAATAAAAATACATGTAAGCTTCTGAGTAAAGAGCGTTTCGGCGCATCAGGACCAAAGGCACCAATGACGCAATGTCTCAAGTGAGCACCTTGGAAAACTGAGCCATGATACCTGCAAGTGATACACTTGTCTTTAAACTCCTGACAAATGGCAACCCAGTCGGATAAAAATGGCCAATCTGGCTGCATAATAAGTGGGATTGGGGGCCACTGGGTATGAGATTGGAGCTGTAAAAAACACCTGCTGTTATGATCGTTTTCTGGTTGGGAAAACTCAGGTTCAGTGCCATATACTAGTACTAGTATGAGTGGCACTATTGCAAAATGTGCTCAAAAATGTAAATAGCAGCAAAATGTTGCGGTTGGATGCAAAATGTAAAGGATAATAAAGTGGGCCAATAGATCATGGTATCTCAATGCAAAAATCTAAATGCTAAAGGAGAATGACAGGAGTCCATTTTTTGTGACAGCAAGAGGTTGTTGTTTATGCCTCACCTTAAAAACTCCTCATGACACAATTCTGGACATAACCATACAATAAAATTCACATGTAAATTACTTATATTTTTCTGAATAGGGCTTTTTCACTAGCTCTGTTTGGCAGCTAATTCAAGGAATGCTTTAAAAGACAGGAACTCTTCAGACCCATGTTCTCACCAATATTAATTTGCTCTCCTGTAAGGTAGATGCACATGATTGTTTCGGGATCTAGCCACAGTAAGAAAGTATCCCTGAGGAAGCTCAGTTGAGGCATTTGAAGCCGAAACCCTGCAGGCCTTGATCAACTATTTCAGAAGAAAGAAGCTCACTTACAAGTGGGAGAACAAAAATATGTTGCTTCTCAAATACTTTAGTGTTGTTAACATAACTCAAAGCCTGTGGCCTTCAAGGCCATCTACTCAGAAAAGACTTGCATCGAGTCTAGTATTCACTTTGCTAAATATGCATTGTTCCTGTAGCCCTGTGTTTACTTGCCTTCATTAACAAAATAGTGAGTGCCAATTCTATTCAAATGAACAACCATACAAACTTCTCCTCCGCAAATAATCTCCAAGGCCGAGGACATAGTCACACATATTAGTGGTGGTGAAATATGAAAGTATGAGCAGAACCAGGGACTAGAACAAGAATCACTGGCCATCTCTACCCTGACCGAAGTAAATGTTTTTTAACAGAAGAATACTGAGCCAGGACAGAAGAATACTCTGTCCCACTGATTACAGCAGCAACTACCACCTGCTATCTGCTCCAAACTGGCTCCAGACAATAGGGCCAATGTCGAGACTAGGTCCATACTAAATTTCCAATGTCCTTATGTAATCTGCGCAATTAAATTATTTTTGTGTGACAGGAAGGAAACAAAAAATGTTTAATTACTTGACGGTGATATTTCACTCACTTCTTTTGGTGTTGGAAATAGTTTGCACGCAAAAGGGTGGAATTCAAGCGGAAAATGTGTTTCAACAGACATTTTCTCCTCAAACCAGTCTCCTTTTCGATATTGTGAATAACTTTCAAATACAATGTATGCTCTCATGTTACATTTTCATGAAACACAGCACTGAGTGTTTTAGCAAAATTCATGGTATTCGCACAAAAGTTCACATAATTTTCTCAAAACATTCTGCATTTCTTTAATTGCCAGTTTTTCAAAGCCTTAGTCGTGACCAACACCACAAGTTACTATCACATCGGCTGTTCATAAGCCTGCCCCTGAAACCGGCTTCGTGAACTCAGTGGCTATTGAAAGCTTTCAAAGTGAAGCATGGAATTTCACAATGTACATAGGAAAAGGACTACTAACATGGGCAAAAGAAAAAAAAAAAAACAACAAAATCATAGAATGTCATGAAACTGTTATCTAATTCATCAGCATCCCTGAAATTCTGAGTAACCATCTCAGTCCTGTCCACTTCCCTGAAAAGCACAGAGCAGTAATTGATAAAAGGCTGAATGTAAGGAGCAAAGGATGCCACACAGGAATCTGATGCTGCACTGAGATTCACTGGATACACTTCTGACTTTGAGTTGCAGAGAGCTGTAAGATCAAGACTTGATGGTCTTCTACGATGAAGAGGTAGCAGTGACGTTAGTAAGTACAAAAGCGCCTCTAAACCTTCAGATCGTGGACTACGGGAGATTGAAGTTCTGAATGATGTATAGCACAGAGGATAAAGAGTGCAGCTGAGTGTGGATCCCACATTCCCACTTTGGTCAGGGTAGTGACATAATGCCTGCTATTTCTTCAGCACTTCCTAAGACCTCTTGTTTCATGCTGCAGTATTAACACATGCCCGCGATCTGCACACAAGTTGCAGGATGACTGTCATCCTGCAACTCGTGTGCGGATCGCAGATGACAGGAGATTGAAATTAAAGCTCCAGCATTGATTGCCCTGAATGAAGTTATGAATTCACGCTACCCTTAACTGATGGATCAGGATGTCAACCTCCAGTACTACATCGGAAGACTAGCTCCCGCGCTCCCCAATACCTTGCGGGTGTGGAACATGGACACCACGCCCTTACCCATGTTGCCCAAACCTGTCCTGAAGAAGACCCGGAGGCCGAGGCCCCAAATCACCCTCTGAACCCCAAGTCGGGTTGAAACGTCAACGCCAATACCATCTTAGCCTGGACTCCAAGCCCCCAACTCTAATGTGCTACATGATGATATAGCTCTGTATTTCAAAAGTATATGTAAATAGATTACTTGGGAACCATTAATCAAGTGTGGCCAGGCTACAATAAAGATTGATAATTGATTATCAGTCAAACCTATGAATTATGCAAATTTTCCTTTTTTAAACAGCTTCTGGAATTCTTTTCCCACCCCTCTTGTTTCACTAAAGCACTCTCTCCTTTCGCACGTTCCCCTGGAGCAACCCTTTCCTGTATCCTTTCTCCATTGCAGTAAGATATCTACTGCTGGTTGAATTATGATTGAATAAAACTTTTGTCAATTTTGAAAAAGTTTGGTTGTGGCACATCATTATATCGATTGTTTTGATTACTGTGAGCTGACATTGTGCATGCTCTAAACTGCTTAAAAGATTAGTGTAGGTTTGATTTATATCGTTCTAAGTGAGGTTAAGGACCATTGTTTTTCGTACCTATATTAACTCCTACATCCTGCAAGGATCCTTCTGCCCAGGGCATGTGGCCAACTTCTACTGCCCATGGTTGAAGGCCATAAGTCATATGTTTTGGATGCTTGTGGCAAGTTCGGAAGATGGTCTAGCCAAACCCCAGGCACAGCACACGCCAAAGGTCTTATGCAGTGGGATTTGGCCACCTACTGCAGCGTGGGCCATTGGCTAGTCCCAGTAGCCAACCTTCTGCACTGCCAAAGACCACAGCAACAGGGAAGAAAATTATTTCTAAAAGGTTGGATGTAGCTTATCCTCAGAAGACCCCCAAAATAAAATTCTGAAGTTCATTTGAGAAACCACAGCGAATGTGAACATATGGTTATACAACAAATCATAAAAATCACTGAAATTCACCACTTCTGATTAACTCCACTATCCATATTCGCAGAACAGCCACGCAAACCTGAACTTGCACACCAAGTGAAATGCTTATTATTGTGGTTGAAGAAAGAGGACATTGAAGACATCCAAGATAGTAGCTTCACTTTCTTTCCAGAAGTTTTACACGAACAGCCAGAATATGCTGCAGGCAGGTAAGGTTTCCCAACGTCTACCAAATGCATACCTCATGTTCCACGTCCTACACATGAGTCCGCACTATGCTCTGACAGCTCACGTGCTCACCCCAAACACACCCACATTTCAATCATACCTACCAAACACATACTACCTGAGAATACCAAACAGCTCCACCCTTTGCATCATAAACACTATAACTGCACTAAGCTATCCACACATATAATAACAAATAATATCAAACATAATAAACAACTACTACCTACTATCACATGAATCCTAGCACAAAAAGATAAAGGAACAAAATAACTAAGTCATTTAAAAATCCATTAACTGCTGTGGCAAGTACCTCAACAAAAAATAACTCCTAACATCTCCCAGGACTCTTGCCCCCACATGCATCAAGCATTTTTGAAGTCGCAAACGGTGCGATTCCTTAAAATCGTCCGTTTGCGATTACAAAATGCTTTTTTGGATGCATCAAGCAATTTTAGAAATCGCAACATTTTTGCGATTTCTAAAATTGCGATTGCTTTTAAGAAATCGCAAATTTGCAATTTCTTAAAAGCAATGCATGATTACTTTTTAAATTGCGTATTCGCAATTAGAGGGATAAATTTACCGAGTGGTTGAACCACTCGGTAAATTTCCAAAAAGTGTAAAAAACGCAGAAAATGCATTTTTAAAACATTCATGTTACGGACACACATGTCCTTAGGACATGTGTGTGTGCAACATGATGCGAAAAAAAATACATTTCAGGGGTGCATGGGGGGGTCCTTTGGACCCCCCCCTGCACCCATGAAATGCATTAACAAATTGCGATTTTCAAAGTGAAAATCGCAATTTGCTAAGGCCTTCCCATTGCTAGGAACCAATGGGAATAGCGATTTCGCAAATTGTATTTCGGTAATTTATGTGATTCGGTAAAAATTGCGATTTTTACCGAATCGCATAAATTTACAGAAAATAATCATGCATCCCGTTTTGCAAATTCTAAATTGCGAATCGCTATTTTTCGCAATTTAGAATTCGCAAACTCCCGGGATGATGCATGTGGCCGATGGTTCCAAATCTTCAGCAACCGTGCCCCTTCCTGGCCCTACTGCACTTTAAATCACAATTACATTACCACTGTGAAATGTGCTTGTTGAATCCTCCAAGGGAATAGCAACAAACACATTACTGTTTTCTCATTTCTCATTCTGAACAGAACCCTGACTTCTACATCCACGCTCTCCATTGCATAAAAATACACTGCCCAGCTTTCGCACAGGTATGCTGTCCCATTCATTCTTATGGGCCTCCAAGCCCATAGGAATGAATTGGAGATTGCATGAGGAATTTGCGCGTACCAGTGCAATTTCAAGGGTACAAGGGTGTCAAAATGACACCCTGTTGCACCCCTGAAATTGATCTGTACACATATGTTGCGCATGTGTGTGCGCAACATGAAACTTAGAAAAATGCACAAAAGTGCATTTTTCAAAGTTTTTGCAAATTACCATAAAGTTCAACTTCATGGTAATTTGCTACTCCTATTAGCGAAATCGGTAATATTTTTAACTTTCATGCATTGCATTTTAGGAATCTCAATTTGGGATTCCTTAAATGCAATCGCAATTTAAGGAATCACAAATTAGAGATTCCCTAAATTGCGATTTTTGCATTTGGGATGATGCATCACAAATGCAAAAATACTGGTCACAAAGGGGCAGATTCTGAGAATCTGCCCGTTTGCAACCGTTTTTTCCTTTGCTGCATGTGCCTGTATGTGTTGTTCTATATGACAAAAGAGAAGCATGCAAGGCTTTCCTCCAACACAAACCACCCTTAGTAGCTAATTGGAAAGACTGAGTAACAACCCTGTTATTAAAAGGCACAAGATGCCCTGTGATTTTAGGATGTCACTGTTGTCACACTGAATTCCTCTTGTGCTGGATACTGTGGTAACGCACTTGCGTTAGCGCACTAGTGTTCCGCTAGGCGGAACAGGAAACACGTCACACGGAGACGGAAGGCGGCCATTCCAGATCATTGGCGCCGACCGCTTCACAGAGAGCAGTAGTGTTACCCCGGCGCTCCGTTTGAAATAAAGTAATTACTCAACTTCAATGAGTGTAGCTCTTCTTTTACGATTCCACAATGGCGACGAGGCATCGGAATTGACTCAGAACCCCAGAAGAATGCTGAAGGGCAATTGAGGTCAGAGGACGCTGATTCCACCGGCGTACTCGAACTCCACGTGCTACACATCACGACGGAGCGTGGCAGAGGGCTACACCTGGCTCCACACGGCGCACACCCCTACCGAGGCACACAGGAAGGTCCAGCAGCGGAGGTAGGCCTGCAAGCGCTCAGGGCACCAAGCACCACGGAGGCTCGAACGAGCGAGCGAGCATAGCGATAGTGCCCGCGCCAACTGAGGCGAACCGAGGGGCTGTGGGAGCACCACCCCAGGGAGTACAGGACAAGCCAAGCAAGCTGGCGGAACAGAGTGAGGGCAGGGGAGAGTCTTCAACCACTCGCCCTGAAGAGACAACAGACGTGCAGGCAGTAGGAGGGGCAGGGGCGCAAACACTACTCACCCCTCCCAACGCACATTTAAGGGAAGACAGCGAGAGTGACCCGGAAGAAGGGGACACCACCAAGCATAACGCTCCGGGCAGCCCCCAAGGGAAGACTGTTTCTGTCCAACCCACCAGGAACAGAGCGGGCAGAATGGCGGTACACTCGTCGTCCCTCACGCAACTGGTACCGTTCCTAACCAACCCAGGGGAACCGGAGAGGCAATGGGAGGACTGGAAGAGGTATTTCCTCAACTACCTCGACGCTTTAGAGGAGGAGGCAGGCGCTCCATACTCCAGTAAACGCAGAAAAAAAATCTTGCTACACAACCTGGGCCCGGAGGGGATAAGAATCTACGACACCATCGTGAAAGTAGAAAGAGATGCCGCAGACACCGATGTTTTCAGCCACACCATTGCTGACCTAGACGCACACTTCCGGCCCGTGGTATGTGTCGCGATTGACCGCTACAATTTTTTCCAAAGGAAACAAAAGAGTAGCGAAACTGTAGATGAATATGTTGTTGCCCTGCAGAAACTCGCCATCTCATGCAAATTCGGCGCTCTACACGACGATCTCATCCGAGACCAAATTATCATGCACACGTCGAGCTCACATGTCCAGGAGAAGCTATGGGTAAACGGAGATGCCCCACTCAAAGAAATTTGGGCCATGGTCAAGAAAGCCGAACTATCAAAACGCTGTGCCCAAGCAGCTAAGAAAGACTCAGGAGGTACGCAGTCGGTGTGCCAGATATCGACACAACAGAAAGGGGAACGCCCCAGGCAAAAAGAGCCACAAAAAAAACCGGATGGCAGAAGGCAGAAGTCCACATATCCCACCGACCAGAGAGGAGCTAAGGGAGGACGTCTGAGCTGCTACAGATGTGGGAGTGTCAATCATCTTGGAAATGATAAGGCGTGCCCGGCGTTCCGAGCAAAGTGCTCGTTTTGTGGAATATTTGGCCATTACGAGAAAGTATGCCGCCGGAAACCGAAAGGGACAACAGTGAAGTTCGTTGACCGAGAACAGCAAGATGATACCAATGATTCTGAGGGAACTGATGACCAAGAGGAAATACTGTATATTGATGTCCAAGTATTGGAGATGGACGACTCGGGTAACGACAAGCCCCGATTAGACATGCACATCGGAGGTATACCGTTAGAAATGATAGCGGACAGCGGAGCCCCCATCTCGATAATCCAAAGGAAAGTATGGGAAGACAAATTTGCGTCCACGCACGGAGAGAAACTACGTCCAATGGACTTGCGTCCTGTCACGTACACTGGGCAGAAGATCCCAATGTTGGGGTATTGTCCACTGTCGTTCGAGTTCAGAGACCGCCAAGCCATGTGCAAACTGTACGTAGCAGAAAAAGGCCCCTCAGTCCTGAGCTGGAGAGACCAGGGAGCCTTAGGGATCCAGCTGAATCCAGGTGGTATCGAGAAAATCCTACTAATGGACATGGAGAAAAGAGACGATGTGGAGTCATGGAGGAGGGCGTACCCAAGAGTGTTCAATGGCCAAATCGGGGAGCTGGCGAAATACAGACACCTAATCAAGCTAAAGGAAGGAGCAACGCCAGTGGTGCACAAAGTGAGGAACATCCCGTTCAGGAGCAGAGAGGCAGTACAACAAGAGTTGGACAGACTCGAGAAGGAAGGGGTGATCAGAGCCATAGAAAGTGCAGAGTGGCTTTCCCCCTTGGTGGTAGCCCAAAAACCCAACGGCAAAGTCAGGCTATGTGTGGACCTGAGGGAATTGAACAAAAACATACTTGTCGACAAGTTCCCCCTGCCACGCATAAACGAGATGTTGTCGAAGACCAAAAACATCAAATGATTTTCGACAGTGGACCTGTCATCGGCATACCATCAGGTCAAGCTACACCCCTCCTGTACACACCTCACCTCCTTCATCACACCTTTCGGCTGTTATGAATTCTTAAGGATGCCATTTGGCCTAGCTTCGGCGGCCGCAGTCTTCCAAAAGATGATGCACAAATTGCTGAGAGGAGTGGTCGACGTTCAATTCTTTCATGATGATATCCTGGTAATGGGGAAGTCCATGCACGACCACAATGAGAAGCTCCACAAAGTATTCAAGATCCTACAGGACAACGGACTGACAGCAGAATGGTCGAAATGCAGATTGGGAGTGAAATCAGTCACTTATTTAAGCCACGAAATAAGTGAAGAAGGAATCAGGCCCAAAACCGCCAACATGAAGGCCATTCAAGACGCACCCACCCCGTGCAAAAAGGAGGACGTTCGGTCATTCTTAGGGATGGCCGAATACTACAGCAAGTTCGTGCCACAATTTGCTTCCAAGACGCACCACCTACGACAGCTGCTCAAAGAGAGGAACAAATTCCAGTGGGGTCAGGCAGAACAAGAGGAGTTTGAGACATTAAAGAAGGAGATGAGCGCCACCATCCCGCTCAAAGGATTCGATCCCCAGGCAGAGACAATCCTCACGACGGACGCAAGTGACCGAGGACTGGGGGCAGTCTTAATGCAACGTACTGAGAAGGGAGAGTTGCAGACAGTCAGCTTCGCATCCAGGTCCCTAGCCCCCAACGAAGAGAAGTTCAGCGTGGTGGAGAAAGAGATGCTGGCAGTGGTGTGGGCCATGGAGAGATTCCGCCAGTACCTATGGGGAGCGCGATTCTTAGTAAAAACGGATCACAAACCCTTAGTCCGAGTGCTGACATCAAGTGGCCATGCGCATGCCACACCTAGGATCGCAAAGATGACTCTGCGCCTGTTAGACTTCCTCTACGACGTGGAACACATCCCGGGGCCACAAAACAAAGTGGCGGACTTCCTCAGCAGGGCAGCTGCCATGGAGGCGGAGAGTGACCAAGAAGAACAGGAATGGGCAGGCTATGTGGTCGCCACGATCCAGGAGGCAGAGAATGCGATAAGTATGCAAGAGTGGGAGGAAGCATACAAAGAGGATGTTGACCTGGAAGCCATCAAGGGGTATGTAGTCCACGGGTGGCCAGAAAAGAGGCACCTAAGAGAAGAGCTCCGAAGGTACTGGGAGGTCAGAGAGGAACTATTGCTGGCCGAGGATTCTATCTTCCTGTTGAGAGGAGACAAGGTGATACCACCCAAAGGAGTACTGGAACATCTGATGGGCTTACTACATGAAGGGCACCAGGGCATCACCAAAACCAAAGCCCTTGCCAGACAAGCTTACTGGTGGCCGGCTGTCGATGCGCAGATAGAAAGGCACGTGAGACAGTGCGAATCTTGTGCCAAAGCAGACAAATCTCAAAACCTAATCAGACCACCCCTGGGGAAATTCCCCATACCGGATGGCCCGTGGGAAATGCTATCAGTGGACATTTTAGGACCAGTCCTAAACAAAGCAGGGACTCAGAAATATGTAGTAGCGCTGGTGGACAAATTCTCCGAATGGCCAGAAATTGAAGTAAGAGAAAACATGGACACGGAGGCGGTGGTGAACTTCCTACAGTCCACATTCCTGAGAGAGGGCATTCCAAAGATCATCGTTAGCGATAACGGCCCTCAGTTCACTTCGACAAGATGGACAACCTTCACCGAAAGGAATGGGATAGAAGTGAAGCACCCACCCATTTACCATCCCGCAGGGAATGGCCAAGTGGAGCGGTTTAACCGCGTGATCATGGGAACCATCCAAGCGGCCATCAACGACGGTTTGGATTGGGAGAAGGAACTGGAAAAGATGGTTTGGGCATACAGGATCACCCCGGGCAGCACCGGGTACAGCCCTTTCAAGATTTTGAGGGGGAGAGAAGCGTTCACCAAGGACAATCAGGCGTGGAGGAAGTTGGTGATACAGAGCAGATGGTCTCCGGCAGTAGTGAAAAGGAACCTGGAAAGAGCGCAGGAGATCTATACGACTCACTTCAATAAGAACCACAAAGTAAAGAAGGCAGAGCTGGAGAAAGGGGACTGGGTAAGAGTCAAACTAGCAGTCCACAAGAAGAAGGGTGAGAGCAAGTTCTCGCCGCCATTACAAGTCTTGGAACCGTACGACCGATCGGCCTTGCTGAGCGACGGAAAGGTATGGTCACAGGACAGGATGGCCAAGTGCAGCAGGACAATCAAAGAGGAATGCGACGTGGAAGATGGTCCAGAGAATGTCGAAGGAGATGGAGAAGAAGAAAGTAGCAGAGGAAGGAACGTGGACGTGGAAGAAGGACAGCAGGAAGTAGCCGAGGATGAAAATGGTGCAGGAGAGCGAGAAGGACAGAGAAGCGAAAGGAATGGAGAGAAGGACAAGGACATGACAGACAAGAGTGGTACTCAGGGTAAAGAGAGCATGGAACAGGAGTGCAGAGAGGGAACGATGAAGGTGAGGACAAGAGTGGGAAGAGAAGTGAAGACACCAGAGAGATTCAAAGACTTTAACATGGACTGGAAGTAAGAACTTTTATCGTTGATTTACTGTGTGTAAAGGGGGGAGATATGTGGTAACGCACTTGCGTTAGCGCACTAGTGTTCCGCTAGGCGGAACAGGAAACACGTCACACGGAGACGGAAGGCGGCCATTCCAGATCATTGGCGCCGACCGCTTCACAGAGAGCAGTAGTGTTACCCCGGCGCTCCGTTTGAAATAAAGTAATTACCCAACTTCAATGAGCGTAGCTCTTCTTTTACGATTCCACAGATACCTCGCCTCGTCAAAAATTCTTTCATAATTTTGCTGACCATTGTCCTTGACTTTTGATTCAGGCAAACTTTCACAAAAGGATAGATCTTTTAGCATTCAATAACTATCAATAAGCAATTCTTAACTGTGGTCATTTGGAAAAGATGCTTAAACATGTTTTTAACCAACAATGTCCAAGCCTAACATTTGCCAAGTACCATCTGGTAAAAACACAAGTGCTGAAGCAAATGCACATAGCTTGATGGATTTATCACTGTCCTTGCATAACCTGCTGAGGCGAACACATCTCTCTAGCCTTGTGTCCATGCTTGGCCCACAAGCTGACATCACTCGATAGCTTTCATTTCCCTGTTCCACAATAGGCTCTTTCTACAGCCATTTTCCTTGGAGTTTACAAAATGACTGTAAATCACCTTGGAGATTTCGTTCACCCAGACTGCTCTCTTTTAATTTACAGACCACATCCAAATCCAGCCCCTTATTCCACTCTACTGCAGAAAATATTCCTCAGGGGATGAACCCATTTTCACATTATATGTTTAGGCCGTCTTGCATTCACCTTAGCTTCATGCTCAGGATACCACTGCAATGATAAGCGTGACATGCAATGCTTCAGTATATTATTCCTACTCGGTATATACTCAGCATCATAGTGAAAATCTGGAAGTATGACCGCCAATTTGGAAAAAAACATACCTATACGTGCTCTTCCATTCCCAGGCTCAGCACATTAATCAAGGGGTTGTGATCTGTTCAAATCTTGATCCCCACATAAACGTACGTACATAAACGTTCTCAGCTGCCCATAAACCGGCTAAAAGTTCTTTTTCAATCAGAGAGTAACATCTCTTAGATCCCTGTAGAGTCCTGTATTCATATGCAGCTATCCATTCTTACCGACCATAACACTGCCAGAAAACAGCTCAAGTACAATATTATTAACATCAACTGCTACCTTGCTGGTTCTTCCTACACAGAATGATTTTAAACAAGGAGCATAGATTATCTCATGTTTAAGAGACTGACAAGATTTTTACTAAGCCCCACCCAGGACAAATTTAAATTTTTTATTTGCAGAACACCCTCAATGGCTCTACAATTGTGGCGTGCCCATCCATGAATTTTTAACAGAACTCAGTCAGGCCAATGAAGGACAACAGCTGCTCTAGATGCTAGTTACAGAGCCTCTAGAATAGCTTTAACATGACTTTGTTTGGGCTTCATTCCCTAACTACAGATAGCATGACCTATAATTAGCTAATGTTGCATTTTTCTAACTTCAGTATTAAGAAATTTGTTACCAAAACAAACAAAACCCTGTCTTGTGGGCTCATGCCTATTCCCTTCATAGACTGGGAGATCATATTGAAATGACACTGTGCCAGTGACTCCATCTAATGTCTCTTTCATGATTATATTAAACAAAAATGCTGTGCCAGCCATTCCAATGCTATCCGTTATACTGAAACATTTTCTTCAAAGTCACAAATGCAGTTGGAGCCCAACATTTTTAAGAGACAGTTATGCTACGGTTGGCGCTCGCGAGATCTAAGGCGAAAACCACTGCTGCCCCAGATAGAGTTGAGTCTATTTCATGACGCTCAGGGAGGAGAGGTCTGGCCAACTCAATTGCATCATGCGAGCTGCAAAGATTCACACACAATCTCAAATCCACAGAGTTTGTGAGCGAAATTACCACCATATCAACTCAAACATATGATTTAGTTCTCCTTCATGCACAGATTGGGCAACATTTTCCCCAATAAAATATAGGTACATTTCTCCCCCTATTGCTGACTGGAAGAGGTTTAACATGAGGCAGATAAACCTCAGTTCTCACTCAACTTCCTACTGAAAACTAATCAAACTGTCTTCCTCAATATATATCTGTGTAATTATTTGCATTCCCCGACAATAATTACTTTATTCGACAAACGGATCCACTTTCGGATCTAATCTAATCACCATTTCACTCTTTTGAAAGCAATCTAAAATTGAATCACCTTTATCTGCAACATAAATCACCCCCAGGTTATTCACCTTTGAAGGTTCATTTCTGTGATATTGTGTTATTTTTGTATTTGTTTGGCGCGCAGGTTTGGGATTATTTGTATAGGTCTGTAAGCAGGCTAAGGTTTTGTTTACCTTGCAAACTATTTAATTGGTTCACTGTGATTCATGTTCTGGAGTGTGGAACGGTTGTGCTGGAGGTTCTGTCGGGCTACCTGCCTCTGGTTCAGTCATAGTCGAATTTTACGAAAATAAACCACATTTATTGCTAAAGAAATTGACCATTTTCAATTCAACATATTAATGACAAGTGGAACCTCACCTGCAGTGGCGTAACATTAGCCCCTGCAGTGCGGGAGGGCCCTTGAGTTCAAGAAATCCCCCTCCAGTACTTGGCACGGGCAGCGGGCCCCTGGCATGAAAGTTCCTGACTGGGTCCGGGTCCCCTGCATGAACTTTGCAGGGAAGTCCTCTCAAGTATCGTTACGCCACTGCTTACCTACTCTGGTTTGTCTTCGGTCAAGGCAAATATTTCTGTGGAAATTGTGCTTCGACCCACTCAGGAGCAGAGTTTTGGTAGTGTTGAGCTCCTTAGTGAACATGAAAGCTTAAAATTGATTTGAAGTCCATCTTGGGATTCAGGGACCAGCTCAAGTGCTCTTGACCGAGCAGCATGAGGTATGGGCCATGGCGCAAGCCCTGGTAGCTGGCGAGACTTTGGCATCACAGATTGGCTCACACACATTCATTGAGCGGGGTGAGCAGCAAGGACTAGAGCACATCCAAGGAGTGGTGGCGGTCTGGCTTGGGTGTGTTTGGAGCCAAGAGGCTGGACGAATTAGCCTGAGCGGAGGTGCGCAGCACGGTTGGTCGGCGCAAGCTCTATCTGTTCATTTCAGCATGAGTTTGATTATCAGCGTACTCGCCCTATGAAGGTCTAAGCTAACTTGCCTCAACCATAATTCCTAGTGAGGGTGTGTGTGACGTATGATGAAGGGCCAGCTCGGTTCTGAAGGCGAAAGGGGATTGTTATGGGTCCAGGTCTTGTAGAAAGTTGGGGCATATCACCATACACTCAGTGCCCACAATTTTGTATTATCATATTCATTTTTTACATATGTTTTTCTTGTATTTAAAACTCCTCGTAACATTGGTAACCTAGCAAATCAACTAATTTGTCCATGTGGACGGGCCCAGTATGAAAAAAAACATATATTCAAGCTTGTCAGAGGACACAGAAATGCACCAGCACCAGGTACTGCAGAGGATAATACTTTCTCCAGCCCAAGTTTCCCAGTGTATCCCTTCTTTTAAAATGCTTTGATTGAAGTAAAAGTATGTTAAGCTCTCATTCTCATCTGCATACAAATTATAACACTATCTGTATTCTAGGAAATGTGGTATTTTGCCATACAAAAAATAGGAAAAGAGTGCCTAAAACGTAGGTTTAAAAAAAAAGTATTTATAGGCATAACTAAGTACTAAAACGTGAACTGCCTCTTAAGGGTTCTATGTCAAGATAGAGCGCACAAATACTGTGCTATCAACATTTTCTACCCTTCTACCTTACTATCATAGCCAGAAAGGTACGTGTATACAAGCATATCTTAAGTACTCTCAAGTCCGCACATATGTACCTTTATTTCTGGCTATGATATTTCAGATGCACAATATATAAAACTTGCTATTCAATCAATCAAAAGATGTTTATTTGTCCGATCCGGCCATAAAGAAACAACAGTACAAACACATTCCAACTTTGTTAAAATAGCGTAACTCCTCAATCATCAACTAACAGTAACCAGTGAACATAAATGCTTAAAATACTAATGCAATCGTTACATATACAAATCATTCAAATAAATTCATTAAAATTCCAATCTGTATTCCAATTTATATAACAATAAGTAATTAAAAGCTACACAAAGCAAATATATTTGAAATTAGGAATACACTCCATCCTGTACCGTGGGAGATATGTTAACCCTCCATGGTTCTCCTAGCTCTGAAGGCAGCTTTCAGGAAAGAACATATGGCAAAGCAAATGCTCTGGGTGTTCAACAATTGCAGGTGGTACAGAGCTTCTTGACACTTGCAATAACCAAGGGTTTTTGGTACCGGTTTTTAGAAAGTGCTTAAGTGCGTTGTTAAAATAAATACAAAAAAAACATATAATGCACCAAAGACTGCTCTGAAGAATCACCTGGACAGGGCTCCCCACGAACGGATACAACATGAGAAAGCACCATAGCCGCCATACAGTATTAGATCTAAAACGAAAAAGCAGAGATCTCTCCCAATGCGTCAGATCAAGTGAAAGATAGAAATCTAGCTCGAGAGAAGCAAGTAAACACAGGAGAGCACATTTACCAGCCCCCTGCGCTACCAGTATGTCACTTTTGTGACGTACTGGTGCCGCATTTCACTTCTCCATATTTACAAAGACAGAGAAATCCTCCCTGCGTGGCTTTTCCTGTCCTTGTAAATATGGCCCCTTCACACGCAGCACTTTGCGTCGAAGGGGCGTTCCATGGGTGTTGCTGTGGGTGTTCCCACACAACACCCATGGATCAAGACACATTTCCAGATATACGAGGAATCGTAAATCTGGAAATGCGTGTCCATGCTACTCCTCCCCAGGCTCAAAGAGGAAAAATGTGTGTGTTCATTTCTCCTTGCTTTTTCCTCTTTCAAGTCGTGCTGCATTCTATAGCACGTATTGAAAGAGGAAAATGACTTTAGTGATTGTTTTGTGCAGGAAGGTGCCCCTTCCTACACATAAAGAATCACCCCATGGCGCAGGCTTCCTTGCACCATGGCGCAAGTGTGCCTGCGCCGGCTCTTGGCAGTTTTTGTGCGCCAGCGCAGAGGCAAGCATAGCAATGCGACATATCATTGTAGATATGTTGCATTCCTGTACTCTGAAAGTGCTGCAGCATGGCGCAGCCAAAGGGCTTGCGGTGCCACGCTGCGTTGCGTTCTTGTAGATCTGCCCCAGTGCATTTTGTAGCCTCAACCCTGTGTCTACTATCTTCACAAGACTACAGGTAGAATTGTTTAAGCCGCATTTAGTCTTCTTTTCCTTTGTTCATGGGAGAAGAAAAAAGGAAAGACATCCTCAAGGCCTTCAAAGAATTTGAAATCTAGCTCAGCCATGGTATTGCGCATCCGTTGTCCAAGACGAGACAGTCCAAGATAATGTCTCTGCAGTGCTTAGCATGAGGGTTAACCCAAACGCTGATCCAAAGTAACAAAGGGGCCTACTCATGCCTGTCCTGGAAGTAATGTGATTTAGCTCTGCATGAACGATATACCTTAGGGGGAGGTTTAAAAACCTCCCAACAAATATGATTTTTTGCGGACTGGGGTAAAGAATCCTTTTTATAGCCTCATACCCCTGCCCCGTACATTGGGTACTGTTACCTTTCAGTAGAGGTGAGATGTTTCCTTTGTATGTGGGACTAGAGAGATTAAAAATGTCTCCTGAAGATCTGCTATGCTTCGACAGGCACAAGGGTACCTGGGGATGCAAAGTACCTAGGGAGTTCAAGATAATGCCCAAGTAACTATATTCTTTGACACCAAAGAGCGACTGGCAGTTGATAGTAAGTCTATTTAGGAGTTTATTGCCAGTCCCACAAGCCATCATTTTAGACTTGCTATAATTTGAGGTAAAATCTAGTTTACTCATAAAAAGAGTCAAGTGATCCGCTAGCAAGCGTAAAGCATTAGGAGTACGAACCAGTAGGACCGCGTCGTCTGCGTGAGCAACGTGGGTACCTGGACACTGTAATGATGTACACCAGCAATTCTTGGAGTATCAACAAGACTAGAGGTGAACTGAGGGCAGGGACCATATATCTATTTATCGTAAAAAGCAAGGGGGCCAATATGCACCCTTGGCACACCACCGCGCTTTATACTGATCTCTGACGACATATCTCCTTTGGGGCTGACATGCACCTTGGCTTTTAGGTCAACATGCAGACAATACAGAACACTGACCAGAGGGACCTTAACACTGAGTTCCAAAAGCAGTGACCACAGCTTGGACCTGTTCACCGAATCGAAAGCTGAGGACAATCCATAAACCCTAAATACAAAGGGCAGTGCTTAACCACAATATACTTATTTATCATTAAACTCAAGTTTAAGCACTGCTCAGTCGTACCTAAAGCTCTAAGAAACCCGCACTGAAAAGGGGATAGGATAGTACACTCTTCAGCACACTCACTCACTCTACCTACTACTTTAACAGTACTATCTATAATAGAGATAGGCCTGTAACACTTAGGGGGCCATGAAATTTACTTTTTTAAAGATGGATACAATGATCAATAGAGACCAGGAACACGGGATGCGAATATTAAGTGAGCTGTTAACGTTTTTTGCAATCAGCACGTCCCATAGCTCTGTGTCACATTTGAGGTTTAAATCTGTTTTATTGAAACCAAGCGTCAGACATTACATACAGAATAAACGACCTCTGTATGCCAATATTTCAGACTACTTGTTCAGTGTTTAGATGAACTCCCCTCCCCCCACCCACTCACCATCCCTCCTTTCGGGGTACTTAAACCACAATCTAATATCCACCACAATAAGATGAAAAAGTCTGGGACAACCTTGCACTTTGCTGGCCGCCCCCTCTCAGGATCTCTCTGTGTGTGCCGTAAGATGGAGCAGCCACAGATATTTACGACAGGTGCGTTGAGTGAATTCTTTTGACAGGAGTCGGAGGAACGGCTTCCATAGCTCTTGATATGTATCATCTTGTCCTGAAAATATCAATGAGAGTCGCTCCATACCCAAAATATGCCAGAGCTTATGCAACCAATTCAATCTAGTTGGAATCCTCTCTGTTCCCCATGTTGCCAGTATTGATTGGTGTGCTGCTCCCAATGGTAATTCTATGTGCCTGCCCTGTCTAGAGCGTAGCAAGAACGTGAGTGCGTTAGGGAGGCTTGTATTGTGAAGGTGGGGAACCTAGGCAATTGACTGTTGACTGTCGAAGTGTATATCTATATCACGTAGTACCTCCTCCCAAAATTGTCTCAGCTTAGGACACTCCCAAAGTATGTACAGCAATGTTCCCTGTGCATCACATCCCCTCCAGCACCAGTCACTTCATTCTGGGTTGATCCGGTGTAGTCTTTCAGGAGTTACATACCCATATACAATTATTTTTGTTGCTATCTCTTTGCTAGCAAATGTTGATGCAGTGTTTCGTGCTCGGTAAAATACATCTAGCCATTCCTTCGAGGAGAGCTGTCTACCCACCTCCCGCTCCCACCAAAGCTGCGAGGGTGATTTTGAGTCCACCACCCTCCCTCCTAAGGTGCCCATTCAATTCTGTCATTAGACTCCTGTCTGTGTCCTTATGCATCAATCATTTCTCAAAAGGAGTTAGTTGGTGTTGTGTCGCTTCCCTCACCATGGGTTGCGTCAACCAGTGCCGTATCTGTGTGTACCTGTGTCTGTGTCACAATTTACAAAGATCTATCGGGATCCCGTCAGGCCCAGGCACTTTCCAACTTGCCCATAGACATATAGTCAACTCCACTTCAAGCAAAGAAATTATAAGTGGCGAAGAACTTATCAGCTTCATTTGAAGGAGGGTGTCTAACTCTACACTCTCTTCTAGGTAATAGATGAAGGAAAATTATGAAACCCAATCCGCCCCTAAGATGTTACAGTGGGGCAGGGAGCCAGCGCAAGCATTTCTTGACCTAATACTCTTCACTGCGCTCCAAAAAGTTCTGCTGTTGCGCCCCCCACGCCCAGTTGACTGCAGCAACTCTCAAACTCTTTTATGCAGGGCCTCCTTCCTGTTTTTAAGAGCAGATTTATAGGCCGCAAGAGCCTCCATAACATCTGGTTGCACTCTAGGAGTGATGGATAAAACCAATCTAAAGTATACACAAGCATAGCTCAACTACTCTTTACTCCGCATCTATGTACCTTTAATTCTGGCTATGAAATTTCAGAAGCACAATAGATATTCATGCACTCTACCCTCTTATGCGGTTTACGTGAAGAAGAACATCTTAGCCATGCTGTTGGGGCCTTGACCAGATGAAATGCTGAGTGGAGTAGTCCAGAAACGCAGAGATTCAATGGACAAGAGCATTGGACCACTTAGAGTACAATCCCGAATTCCTTCTGAAATACAGGTTTACCCCCGGCTTAATTCTGGTTTAGGCCTCGAATTTAGGGGCAAGCAGAGAGTACTACAAAGGTAAGGCACAGTAAAAACCATGTGAGCTGGGCCTAATGTTGCTCATAGGAACTCGCATTGGTACCTGATGGAGAACAGTGAGATTATGTTGTTTACAATGTGTTTCCACGCAGCAGCAGGAAATCATACCTCTCACTGGCCAAGGTGACATCCGAGAATAGCTCCGTAGGCAAAATAAGCAGGTCACTGGATGCCACAGAACTAGTGGCATCCAGTTACCCGGAGACAGGTAACCTAGATACCACAGTCACCTCTCTGTGAGCGGAATGCCTGGTTCAATTGTTGTCTGTAGTGAAGCTTCTTGCCATGCTGAAAGATCTGTGTTCCAGTTCTGGAAATGTCTTTGTGTTCCAAGAAGCCAGATAACTGAGACAGCTTCTGGTGCCAGAGCGTTGATTGGGAGAGGCAACCTGCCCTCCCTAGAAAGAATGGTACAAAGGGAATGGAATCAATTGTTCCTTTGGCAATGATCAGTTATTCGCCACTGCAAGCAGAATAAAGGACACAGCTGGCTTATAAAAGCCTTCATTGATGTGATGTGGCCCTGCCAGGAGGAGGGCTAAGGACTGGTGTCACCTCCCCATAGAACTACTTCATTGTGCACTAAGCAGGAGGGAAGCCTCATTCTTGCCTTAGCATGGAAGCAAAGCTTATTGCAGTCCCTCTAATGCTGCCCAAGGTACAACGTGTTCAGCTGCTGCTTTGAATAATATCACACAAAGGACATCAATTGTGTGTGGGGGGGGGGGAGGGGGATGTCACCAAAAGTAGCAATTGCTACCCCTGGCTTGGCTTTTGCTCCCCCTGACACTTGTTTTGCGGCCCCTGGATCAGAGATCACAAGGTAGATTTAGGAAAGGTAAGGAAACCCTTCTTTCCAATCTACAAGATCCCTTGCTATGGCCCTCTGTTAAGTAACGTCCAAAATCCGTATGATTTCAAGTATTTATTGAATGTGAACATCGATCGATAGAGCAGCTTCCATTCAGTCCTCCTTTCAGCAGCAGCGCAGTCATCTGCCCAAACTGTCTGAAGAACAACTGAAGGAGCTAAAATGCGTATTGAATACAAACATACAAAGATAAAAATCCTACAATCCTCGTGCTACTGCATGAGTGATATAATTCTAAATATAACATTCCTCGTGTTACTGCACGAGAATAATCTACTTAAAGGAACACAACACAGTTTCCTCCTTATAATACAAAATTATAATAAAACAATAAGCTACAAAATTAATTATTCAGAATGTCTCTTCATCACAGATAAAATATTTTACCACTTTGTTTTAGTACGAGTACGTCCTGTGTGGTCATTAACAACAACATTACTATTCTCAGAGACTCCAGTTGTAACACCATCAGTTCCAATGTCAATGCATTTATCCTTGAGAGTTGTTCCAATGTCAACGCATTTATCCTTGAGAGTTATGTCAGTATCCAAAGTAATACTGCAACATCCACCATTCCAGAAGTCCCAATACTAACACCTGTGTCACCCATCCTGCTCTTCACAGAGGAAGAATCCTCAGCAGGATGCTCACATGTGTCAATATCTAGAGACCCTTCGGTAGAATGATTAATATCACAAGAATTATCCTGAACATTTCCAGAATCCCTGTTGTCATTAGGAACAAGATCATCATCAATATAAAAATATTGAGATGTCTTCCTTGACAATCCAGAATTTTCATTTTTTTTATACAATTGAATGTCACTTTTAAGTACAGCAATACGTTTCAGATTCCATACCTTTCCATCACTCAGTTGTACAGCATTTCGGAAAATCTTAGTGACTTTTAAAGGTTCAGAGAATTGACTTTCGCCTTTCTTTACCTTCCAAGTTTTCTTAACCTTAACCCATGAATCGACACTAATGTCACAAAATTTGTGTATTATGTTTCAAATCATAAACTTCTTTTTTTTCAAATGTTTGCTCTCAATTGTGGACCTTAAAGTGTCTGTGGGTATGCTAGATTGATTATTATTAAACAACCAATCAGGATTACATTTGGTGTGAACAATTCTTCCTCTCATTACTTCAAAAGGTGAAACACCTAAAACTTCATGCGGAGAGGTTCTGTACATCCAAATAGTTTTAAACAGTTGTACCTCCCAATCACAATTATTACTAATAGCAGATTGTATGGTATTTTTTAAAACTCTGTTAAAACGTTCAATCATGCCATTCCCACTCGGGTTATAGAGAGAAGGGGTACAGTTTCCTTATCCCTACTTTGTCAAAATACTCTTTCGCAAATCTTGAAGTAAACTGTACACCATTATCACTTATCAAAAGTACAGGGAGCCCTTCTTCAACAGATATATCATCTAAAAACTGTATTACTACTTCAGAATTGATTTTCTCAACAACCTTCAAAATGGGCCACCTTGAAAAAAGATCAATAACGGCTACCACATATTTGTTCTGAGACCCGATTGGTCCCATTATATCAATAGCAATGCTGAGCCAAGGGGATTTTGGTATGATTGGTTCAGCCATTGGAGGTTTTAAAGTGATTAGGGTTTTGTCAGAATTTACACACCAAACACAATTTATAACAAATCTTTCTATGAATAAATCCATCCCTGGCCACCAAAACCATCGTTTAATCTTTTGTTTGGACTTAACAATTCCTCCATGACCCTCATGAAACATATTGACTATTGCTTCTCTAAGCCCACTTGGTGGAATAACTTCATATTTCTCAGAATGCTACCATTTGATGTAGAAAGTTCATTACGAACCTCCCACAAGTGCTTTAAATCATCAAATTAAGAGCATTTAGATGGCCAACCATTCATGGTGAAAGAAAACAATTTCATCAAAATATTATCCTCTTCATAAGATTTCTCCCACACTACTTTGTCAATTTTCGGTAAATCTTGGTCGTGTACTAAGGCCACTTGAATATTTTCTCATTCATGATCCGAGCTGTTAGTAAGATTAACTGGCGTTCGTGACAAAAAATCTGCCACAGTGTTTTCCTTCCCTGGTACATACTCAATTTTGTATATATAATCTTGTAGTCTTAAAGACATTCTTGAAATCCTAGGGGAAGCATTGAACAAGCCTTCAGTTTTCAACAACTTAACCAAAGGTTTATGGTCAGTTTTAAGAACACATGGTTTTCCCCACACGTATGCCCTAAAATGTTCCAAGGACAAAATGCAGGCTAAAATTTCTTTCACAATAACTGAGAATTTCTCTTCTGTGGGCAAAAGAGCTCTGGAGGCATGAGCGATAATATGCTCTTTCCCACAAGAATCAACTTGAGAAAACACTCCTCCCAAACCTTTGTTGCTAGCATCCACTGTGATGCAATTCTCAAGTGCAGGATCAAATGCACACAAAGCGGTGCAACAGAGATTGCTTTCTTAATATTCTCAAATTCTCTGTTACACTCTTCAGACCAAATGAATTTAGATTTGTTTTTAAGTAATTGGCGAATAATAAAAATCTTGCTCGAAAAATCCTTTACAAATTTTGAATAACATTCAACCAACCCAACAAAAGATCTTACCTCATCTTTGTTGTTGGGATGCGGAGCACCCAAAAGAGAGTCAACCAGTGCAGGTTTAGTAGAAATTCCTTCACCACTCATTACAAGCCCTAAATAAGTGATAGATTTTTCTGCAAATTTACACTTGGTGTGCTCAACAGTCAACACTTTTTGTTCCAGAACACCCAAAACCTCCTTAAGAATCTTGTAATGCTTGTCTTTCTTTTCCATAGACAAGGATATCATCCTGAAAGCATTGTACATTATCAAACTTATTAAAAAGTCGATGCATTAACCTTTGAAAAATTGCAGCTGCAGATGCAAGTCCAAAAGGTAACCTTTTATACTGGAAACAACCAGAAGACGTGATAAACGCTGTGTCAAAGGTTTGCTTTCCTCAGAAAGACAAATCTGATGATACGCAACAGATAAGTCTATTGTGGAAAACCAAATTGCTTCTTTGATCAAACTAAGCATCTCAGAGATTTTAGGTGAAGGAAACTTATCCACAACAATGTTATTATTGAAGTGTCTTAGAACAATGCATAACCTCAACTTACCATTGCTATGGCGCTCTACCACAATTGGAGAAATCCATTGTGAAGACTCTGTTTGCTCAATAATGTCAGCTTTGACAAGTTTTTCTAATTCAAGTTCAACCTCTTTTCTCAAACAAATAGGTGTTTCTCACTTCATGAATATTTGGACAGGCATTGTGTTTTAAAATTATATTGTGTGTAAAATCATTCAATTTGCCAATACTTTTACTGAAAACCTTCAGAAATGTGTTTAAAATTTCTTCGCAAAAATGTATATTGTCATCTATAAGCATGACAGGATCATCACTATTGGGATTAAGTATGATACCAAGATCACCTTGATCCTTCCATCCCAATACTGAGGGACCTTTTTTTGACACATACAATTTTCCAAATGACTCCCTTCCTTTAAATTTAAAAAGAAGCAGTCTGAAACCAACCATATCTATTTTCTCTCCAGGAAATCCTTCAGGATGGATATCAGAGGAGATAATTGACTCCCTAGTTTTTTGACAAACCTTTTGTTCCAGACACCCTTGTTAACAATTGTCTAAGGGGATCCAGAATCTGCATATATCTGAATATCAATACCGCCAAGAGACAATAAACATAAAGGTATCTTTTTCTTGTCTCCAGACTTGTCAATGATATTCATTAAAAACATTTCTTTATGTTCAAAATTACTGTTGTCGACAACTACACTGTCTGCAACAGTATGTGAAGAAAGTTTCTTAACCAAACTGTTATCTTCATCAGAGCTAGAATCAACATCATCAATACATTTAACCTTAACAGATTTCTTCCTATGGCATACTTTGGCAAAATGCCCAGTAATGTTACAATTAGTACACCTATGTTTCAAAGCCGGGCATAATTTATTGGATGCCAAATGAGAACTGCTGCCACAATGATAACATTTTAAGTTCTCGTTCCTTTTAAATGTATCCTGCTTAGAAGATTTAAAGTTGGACTTTTTGCTCTTGTCAGAGGATTTATCCTTAATTCTGTTAACAGTTGTTGTTTCACTTTTTTCTTCAACTTTTATTTCATTTTTTAATGCTTTAGCGCTACAACTAGATAATTCCGCTTTTCTCACAACTGCAAGGATATCTTTTAGTTCTGAATCACCATTAATCCACAGGCGTTCTTGAATAGATGGATCTCTGGCATGCATAACCACTTGGTCCCTTATAAGTTGATCTTCTAAATGGTCAAATTTACAATCATCAGCAATGAGTCTCAGGGCAGAAACATATTCGTCAATAGTCTCTTCTGCTTGTTGTTTTCTATGAAAAAACTTGTATCTTGTAATGCCAATACAAACTTTTGGTGTAAAGTGGTTGTCAAAATCTTTTTAAATTGCCAAAAATTCATTTATATCTCCACTAACAGTTCCTTTTTGCATACGTTCATATGCTTTTATTCCTGCTGGACCAATTGAATATAGAAACAATGTTTTCTTCCTCTCTGCAGACATTTTTCTATCCAAATCAATAGCTTTAAAGTTTAAGAAATAAGCTTTCCACTCTAGCCATTTGAGATGTCATCAGTGATGTCACTGACCATGTCATGAATGATGTAATATGTGACATCATCAGCAGTGGATTGCGGGTGCGTGAAATATAGTTAGTACAACTAACTATATATGAGCAATTTCAATGGTTTTGTATGAGTGAAATGTCCAGCTAACTATAACACCCCTAAAACTTATAGTTTTTTAAGTGAATTTCAAAGGTTTTTTAAATGCTAATTCCTAACTATATAAGGCCTGAAACCTATGGTTTTTTCAGTGAATTTGCAAGGTTTTTTAAATGCTAATTCCTAACTATATAAGGACTGAAACCTATGTTTTTTCATTGAATTTGCAAGGTTTTCTTAATGCTAATTCCTAACTATATAAGGCCTGAAACCCATGTTTTTTTCAGTGAATTTCAATGGTTTTTTAAATGCTAATTCCTAACTATATCAGGCCTGAAACCTATGGTTTTTTCATTGAATTTCGAAGGTTTTTTAATGACAATTTTTAAATGTATAATTTTTTTTATACTGATTTACTACATTTTTGCAGGCAGGTGTTCAGAGGGCACGCCCCCTTTTTACAACACTCTGCAGCGCAGCTCCATGGCACTTACTGAAGATACCTGTTGGACTAGTTCCCTCTAGGGGACCTCTTTATTGAACAGGAATTTATTCCCCAAGTTAAACTGTGCAAACACACCCTGTAGAGTGTTCTAAATTAGGGAATTAATTTCCCTTGCATACTGGGGGTCCCTAGGGGCCAACGAGCCCACCATGAGCCTCCATTATGTGCCAGGGGGCTGCGTTGCTTTTCCCCGGGGGCGGCGGTCCCCGGGGCAGTGTTGGGGGGGATTGGGGCCCACCACATTTCTTTATCACTATGCCCCCGCAATTTTGTCCCCCCGGGTAATTTGAAAAAAAAAAACAGGTTTAAAAATAAAAATTGGCCTTGGGGGTCCTTGTGGGACCACCTGGGCAGGCCTAGGGGGGTCAGGGTGTTTCTACCCCACCCCATTTTGTGTTCTACACATTTGGTTTTCTGCTTTCTTGTGACTCGGTCTGCCGAGCACAAGATGGCTGCCAACACTTTCTGGTTTGAAGTGTTGAAAGCCAATGTGCTTGCAGCTCCTGCTTGAAAAGTTTTAGAACTCAAAAGGGGGCAGGGTAGAAGCACCCTGACCCCCTAGGCCTGCTCAGGGGGTCCCACAATGACCCCCAAGACCCACCCCCCCCCCACAATTTTTTTGGTGGAGGAATTCACAGGGTGCGCGCTCGGTGCACGCACCCCGCGATTTAATAGAAAATAATAATATTTTTTGCCTTGGGGGTCCCTGTTGGACACCCTGAGCAGGCCTAGGGGGTCAGGGTGCTTCTGCCCTGCCCCCTTTATGAGTTCTACACATTTTTTTCTGCTTTCTTGTGCCTCAGTCTACCGAGGCACAAGATGACTGCCATCAATTTCTGTTTTGGAGTGTTGACAGACAGTGGCAGCCAATCAGCATGCAGCTCCTGCACGGGAAGGTGCTCGCACGGTGCGCGCTTATAGATATATAATTTTTTTCAAATTCGATTTCTCAACAACTACTGGAGGGATTTACACTATTTAAACAAAAGGGCAATCTGATTATTGACTATGTATCTAGGAAAAAGAAACAGTATCTTCAGAAACGTAAAACTTCTCTAGCGCATATAACATCTCTGGAACATAAATTCTACACTTCACCAGATAAACATATGTCACTAGATCTTTTGCGAGCAAAATTAGAATTTAATACATTTACTACTGATAATGCATCTTCAATTCTCCTTCGTAGTAGTGCTCATTGCTATGGTGGTCGTAACAAATCCTGGAAGCTCCTTGCTAACTATCTTAAATCTCGTAAAGAACATACCCTTATAGAAACTGTTTACTCTCTTAATAACTCTCTCCTACATAAAGATAAGGACATACTGGATCAATTCCAACTGTTTTATCAACAACTTTACACCCCAGAATCTCCTCCCACTCCTGCTCTTATTCAGAATAACTTTGAGAATCTTCCTACATCTTCCAACTCTCAACTCAACTTTTCAGCCCTTGACCTTGATCTTTCATTACATGAGTTCTCCGTGGCTTTGACCTCTCTTACTAAAGGTAAAACACCTGGTCCTGATGGTTTTATTGTTGAATTTTATTTACATTCCTCTGATCTTTTACTGCCCAAACTTCTAATGTTTTTTCGTTCCTTTTACTCATCTGGTAAGGCTGAAGGTACTTTTCAAGATGCCACCATTTGTCTTATCCCGAAAGACGGTTGTGACCCTAAATTTTGTAAAAATTATCGCCCGATCTCTTTAGTTAATGTGGATTATAAATTGTTTGCCAGGCATCACAATGGCTTTCTTCTGAACCTTCTCCTTTTACCCCTCTTTGGCTTTTCATTGAACAAACTATCTTACTACCTTTTTCTTTCAGCGAAGTGGTACGTTTTTCTTCCCAATCTCCTTTTACATTATCTCCCTTATTCAAACATACCTCCTCTCTCTTAAAGCCTTTGGTTCTCCCACACGACATAACACGTGAATCGTTTTTATATTACCTCCATTTGGTATAATTCTCTTATCCTTTTAAATGACAGACCCATATCTTGTACCTCTTGGAGATTAAAAGGCGTCATATGGGTTAATCATCTATTTGATGGATTACTCCCGTGCTCTTTTCCTCAATTTCATCTTTTATTCAAATGTCCACGATCTTTTTTGCACAAATTCACTACTCTTATGACAATAATTCTTGATCGTTATTATTCTCTTCCTTCTTCAACATCACTATTACCTCAATCCCCTCTTCTTACTATCCTTGCCACACTCCCTAAAGCATCTCTTATTTATAAATTCTTCTCCTCTCCTAATCCAGTTCGTGCTAAGACTAAAGTGGAGTTTGCTTGGGAAGCGGATTTAGATTGTACTTGGTCCGTTGCTCTTTAGGATAAAATCTGGTGCAGGTCTCTAAAAATTTCCCGATCTGCTTGTCTTACTCAGTCTTTATGTTATCTATATCATAGAGTCTATGTTTTTCCTCTTGCTTTGTCTTGTTTCATACCTTCTTCTGATTCTAAGTGCTGGACTTGTGGTGCTTTACATCCAGACCTTCTACATCTGTTATTTTTCTGTCCTTTTGTTTCCATCTTTTGGACAAGGTTTGGTCATACCTTTCTCGCATTTTTTCGCTTTCTATTCCCTACACCACCACTATTCTCTTCCTGGGTAGTCTTTCACATTCCTTGGAACTCCCTCCACATTCCCACAGTCTCCTCGATCTCATGCTTACTCTTGCATTCCAACACATCTCTTCCAACTGAAAATCCCTTACCAAAATTTCCATAAAGAGCTGGTGGAACACTTTATGTCATTTTCACAGAATTGTTGGCGCCTTCGCCTCTTCCTGCAAACCAATACACAGCACTGATCTTTATTGGTTACCTCTCACCTTATACCAGGATCGATTGGCTTTGAAATAGCCTATTTCTGTCAACTCAGAGAATTTTAAACCCCCTTGAAGGACTCTTACTCTCTCCTTCTTGTCATTTTATCTTTGACGGTTTTTTCACATGATTTGTTTCTTTTTATGCTGTTTAATTTTGTCTTCGAATTGTACCGTTTGCTCATTTGCCGTAACTATTCTTAGCATTATATATTCTGTACTGCTATTGTCTTTCCTCCCTCCCCTTTCTTTCCCTCTTTATAATCCCCATAAAATGCTTTTTTGATACCCATTTATTGACATTAGCGTTCACTATTTTATGCCATGCTTAAACAATTTTATTGTTTTCTGCTGATGTCTTTGTTTGCTTTTAATTATTTCTTTAATAAAGCTTTTCAAACATAAAAAGAAAAGAACCGTTTCACAAGCCTTGTCTTTATGACATCGCAGCATACAAAGCAAAGCATGCTTTCAATTATGAAGGCTAGAATATACACACCAAAAAAAACCAAGAAAATGGCATTCCTAAATGCTCTGTTGGCAAGAGAGAAGAGAGTGCCCTTCTATAAAAAAACACAAAAAGATTCTGGGAGGTAGGTTCTAGTGTAGAGAAGGGGGATCAAACATGATAGACTTTCACACTGGCTCAGATTTGTGGGTCAAGCAATTCTGCTCCTTGTATAAGGCTGATAACCCTGGTAGTCCCGCTCCCATAGCATCTATTGAGGGCATGAATAAGGGTAGTCGAGCGTTGAATATTCTAGTGCCCGATGTGGAGCTGGCTATTACAAGTATGAAAATATATAAATGCACAAGGCCTAGATCTATGCCTGCCTGTATCTACCAAGAGCACCCCAAACATGGGCAACAATTATTGCCAAATGATTTAACTTGACGTTAGCAATTACCGGGTTCCAGCATAATTGCACTCAGCTCTTCTAGTGCCCATATTCATGAAAGCTGATTGTGGTAGTCCCTCCAATTACCTCCCAATTTCTCTCTTAGATGGGGCAGGAAAAATATTTGGGAAAGTCCTTTTAAAAAGATTGCAAGCCTGGGTAGACATTTGGAATATACTAACAGAGGCCCAGGCCAGGTTTAGGACTATTGACCAGGCAATACGCCTGTATATATTCTTGTATTAGTGCACAATCAAAAGGAAATCTCCATTCTAGTTAGCATTCTTTGATGGTAAAGCAGCTTTCTATCTGGTCGACCAAGAGAAACTATGGAGATCTTTAATAGAGCTAGGGGCTGACACCACAATAGTACATACAATAATGGCTCTCCACAAGGATAACACAGTCAGGGGTGTGTGTTGTTAGCTCCTCTACTCGTTAGCTCATACCTAAACGATGTAGTAGAAAACCTGCTTAAAGATCACATCAACGTCCCCAATAAAGCAGGGAAAAAAGTTCAAATACTGATGTTTGAGGATGATGCAGTTTTATTTGCTCAGACTAAAAATGCAATTCACAAATTACTACTAAGGTTTGGAAAATATTGCCAAAAGAAGTCTTAGACTATTAAATGCAGCAAGACAAGGAGCATTGTATTGAGACTGTCCCCTAGTTACGATGTGAAGATGAGGATACATGGTGAGCCGATAGAGTCTCTTAAGCTGTTAGATTATATGGGGGAACAGCAGTGCTTAATTTGTGCCAGTGCTTTCCGGTGCTGAGCACCAGCACTTAATTGCCACCACTGGGGCTTATGGCGGTCTGCCGCATGGTAGTGGTGTCTGCCAATTTAGGTACGGGCACAACAACTTCTGTTTATTATTTGCTTTTCAATTTAGTATTATTAGTATGTGCCTCCAAAGCCATTCTTATAGCTATGGGGGCTGTAATAGTATAAATGGTCACACGTTTAAGAGTGTGATTATTAGTAGTGTGTTGGTGCTGTCATTAGTAGTGCTGCCAGGGGCAACAGATGGTGCAAGCTCTAGTGTCTTGCTGTCCAGATCCCCGGCACTGGAGTACAGTTTACTGAGGACCTGAAATGGAACACATGGAAACTACAATCCTAAATCAGACCCCGAGGCAATTTTAAAATGTATGTATAAGGCGGGTGCCATAAGTATCAGCACCATTTTGCAAATGTATAGGCAGCAAGTTGTAGCAGCAGCTCTTTACAGGGCCAAGCTTTGGGGGAAATTAATTTATACACATTGCAAGTGGCTGAGAAGAATTTCCTCAGATCTTAAGACTGGGCCCTGGCAATCCTCTGTTAGCACTTTTGATCAATTATGCTGGTGACCTTGGTAGAAAATACTTGGCTATCCCACACAGAATGCATATTAGATAAATTGCAGTTGGTGTGACTTTGGACCGACACAAGTAGAGTAAGGCGAAACACGAAAAAATTGTCAAAGATTTTTTGGGACAAGGCAGGAGAGGGAACTTTTCCTGATTTGACCTGGGAATCTATTGGGGCACTA
This sequence comes from Lissotriton vulgaris, assembly GCF_964263255.1. Lineage (NCBI taxonomy): Eukaryota > Metazoa > Chordata > Amphibia > Caudata > Salamandridae > Lissotriton > Lissotriton vulgaris. The sequence goes on from NC_141698.1 coordinate 245,439,126, forward strand.
TCTTAGCAATATTTACAGTTCATTGAACATGTCATATATGTATTTGGTTTACCATGAACAAAAATCTACGCCTTGTAGGTTGGGTACCTTGATCACTAAAGAATACCTAGTTAAATGTTCAAGACTTCCCACAAGCGAAAAATATTGTGATTATAATTTTGGGGGGAAGGAAAATCTTTTTGCACTTTTTGCTGTTTTGCAACTTGACATGTCTAAGCACGTAAAGGGTGGCCTGGGCCCCTTTTTTAGAAACAATGAGATTAACTGTGTCGGAGCAGAATTAAAATTTTAAATACCAATATTCAATCAGTTGTCAACATTCGACTATATTGTGAAAATGTAGTGAACAACCACTGAATATAGTCATAAAAATTAATCAAGCATTATATATGGTGTTCGCAATAAAATATTCATCGGTCTCAGTGTATTACTTAAGGTAGAAACATATATTAGCTGGACACTAAGTACTTCAATACACCCTCCTGTTATATGGGTATATAAAATCAGCTAAGACTGTGTATAATACAATTAAAACTTGCAAGTAAGATGAATACATTTCAAGGTGCGTATTTCAGTTAGAGGAGCGCTATATTCATTGTAGCATCCCAGTTTTAGCCCCATTTTGCCTTTTGTAATCCCTATTGCAAACAAATATCTAGATATGGCAAATATTACATACCGTGCAGTACTAACTGTCAGCACCCTTAAAGCTTTGTGGTGCTTCCTAAATCCCAGTATAATACACAACAGGCGAATCCATTTCCTCCTTGCCCGAGTATTTGCTGGACAAAAGAAGAGGATGTGCAGAGTGTTTTCAATAAACCCTAAAGTGCATGAAGTGCAGGTACGATCTCCCAGTGTCCCCAGTTTATAGTATAACTCTTAATCAGCAGGGTGTCATACCTTAGTTTTAAGTACAGGATTCTTGCCAAATGAGGTTGTACATTGTCAAGAAATTCTTCAAAGAACGGATTAGGTTTTACATTAAGGAATTGAGTTGTTATCCTTCCCAAAATTGGGTCGCAATGGAGTGTGTTCAAGATATGTATCCAATATGTTCTTTTCAATAAATTTTTCCAACTTGATGTTAAATTGTGTGGCTCAATCCAGTATGAGCTACGCCTAGTTCTACGAGCCATTTCTTGACAAATTTAAGCCAGGGAAAAGTTACATATCTGTCAATGTCTAAGAGTTCTTTTACACCTTCTGTGTATACCGCCAATTCTGGTGTTATCCATAGTCGTATACAGTAAAGCAACAGTCGCAGTGTTGAAATTTGTTCTATGCGCTTTATGTTTAGGTCGTGAAACATTGGGATGAGTGGTGATAGCGGTAGCCCCATTAGTTTCCTCAGAAATATGTTTTCCCCATTTGTTAATTGCTTAATGTCACTGATACCTCAGACTTCTGATTCATACAAAGCGGCTGCCTGTGTCTTACATTTATATTACTCCAGGGCTGGTGTCAGGGGTTTGCTTGGGCATAAACTATAGTTTTTGAGGATAGCCTCTGTTCTCGGGCAAGCACTAGTGCTGAGTGGGTTACCTGCGGCTTCCACGTTAGCTTTGAATCAAGTAATATACCCAAATAGGTGAAGTTAGGGAAATGTTCTATTTTTGATTGTTCACCTTAAAATTATTTCTAAAACCCTTATGGAGATTTATGGCCAATTACTTAGTTTTGCAAATATTTATTTCTAGGACTTTTGCATTACAATATTTATTAAAATCATCCACTAAGTTTTGCAAGCCTTGGGGGTCTGCGAAATCAAGACAGTGTTGTCTGCAAATAGCAGTGCTGGTACTGAGTCCCGACTCAACTTAGGAAGGTAATTTTCAGTTTTTTGTAAATGAACAACCACATTGTTGATGCAGAGCGAGAACAGGGTGGGGGCAAGTACGCATCCCTGTCTCACTCCTCTATCTATTGGGATTGGTTACATGAACTCTCCATTTATGCCCCAGCAAACTCTTGCATAATTGTCATGGTGTAGCTTTGCTATCTGAGCTAACAGGCGTGCAGGCACTCTCTGTTTTTCCAGTGAGTCCCACAGCAGGCATCTAGGTACAAGGTCAAAGGCCGCCCTTAGGTCTACAAATGCTATGTAGATGTTGCCCCCCTTTACCATGACGTATTTCCAAATGATGCAAAAAAATCTGAAGACTTGATCTACTGTACTTGTGAGAGCTCTAAATCCATCCTGGTTCGGGGACAGTATGCTGTTAGTCTCTATCCAATTGAGCTAATTGGCCTATAGTTCTCGGGTTTCTGTTTACTATCTTTTTTATGGATACGGACAATTTCAGCTCCTTTCCATGTTGCTGGTACAGGAGAACCTGCTGATATGTTGTTACTGATTAGGTTAACATACAGGACCCAAGCCTTTTTGTCATGTTTGAACAGGTCTTTAGGAAGTCTATCTAATCCCAGGGCTTTTCCCTGCTTGATGATATTTATTGCATGCTCTGTTTCTTTTAAGGTGAAAATGATTGTATCTCTGTCTTTCTCATCATTAGCAGGTCCACAGTATTCAATGGTAGAAGACTGAAAACCCGAGTGTAAGTGGGTAAAGTGCTCGATCCAAGCTGCCGAATCCAAATAATGCCCTGTATGTGCTACTTGATACTTGCCCCTAAACGCAAATATTTTCCAAAATACTGCCATGTTGTTGGTTTTTGCTGCCTGGAGGAGATTCAACCAGCTGTTTTCCTCCCAGTTCTTCCTTGCGGTGACCAATGTTTTCCTGTGACTATCCCTGGCCCTCCTTATTGAGCCTGCGCTTCCCTGTTTTAAACTTTCAAGTAGGCACTTTTTATCTTTTCTGTTGTCCAATGTGTACCAGGTTTGGTTTTTGTGTTCATGTTGCAGTTAGGCTTCAGTTTGTTTCTAATATCTCTAGTGAAAAGGGGCTCCAATTTTTACAACTCGGAGGTTATGCATTGTTATTGCTGGTGTTCCGCTTGCTTCTGCATAAGCACCTACAACATCTACAAATGTCTTATAAATATTAGTCATTGTCGCTATGTTGTCTGTGATCCGAGGCCATTTAATGACTCTACGGTTATTCCCTATTAGAGGCTGAGTTTTTTATAAGCAAGTATCGGATGGCTCATTCCATGCTATGCAGCCTGTTATTTCTAGACAAAGGGGGTGATGATCACTGTCCTCTCTTGCGTCTATTCTAAAGCTCGCAATCCTGCTCCAGCTATGGATACTGTGCATAATGTAATCTATTCTTGACTGCGAGCTACCTCATTGAATGTATTAAGGGAGCAGTTTTCTTATCCGTTGTTGGTCACCCTTTCATTACATGCCCTTAGATGGTGTTTGATGGTAAGCTGTGTTATCTGTATTGCAGCATTAGTGCATGATGTTAGTGGTCTGGCCTCTAGGTGGGGCAATTCTCTAGCCATGTCCTTAGCCTCTGTTAAACGTTCTAGGCCATTTAGTGATTTGTAGGTACAATTAAAGTCCTCATATTTGATTACGGTGTCACAGGGATTTACATGGTCCAGGGAACTGCCTAATAAGTCAATGATCTCGGAATTGAGATGTAGCTTGATTGGTCTATTATAAACATTAAAACGGTACAAGTTAGCATTGTTGTGGGTGTTCGTGTCTAGGTATACTGCCAATAAATCGGGTGAATAAATAATGTGGGCATTAGTTTGCATTCCCTGGGTTATTTTGGTCCATATTACAAGCCCCCCTGAGGGTCTTCCTCTCTGCGATGGAACAGCAAAATTCTGCATATAGCTAGGCCAATCTGGGTCCTCAAGTTTTTGTTTTAGGTCTGTGACATTCCAAGAGACTATGGCTATAGGTGATGGTCCCTTTGCCAGTGCTTTATATGCTTTTGGGGGTTCTTCTAAATTTGGTTGGATTATTTTGCTTGTTCCATCCTTTGCTATATTTTGTATTGAGTGCCCACTTACATCTGTCTCGTTTGGTAGGATGCTGCCTCTTTGGTTCCCTTCTTGATCTAATTGCTTATCTGTCCTCAGGTCCACCTGTTCTCCTACACTCAGTCAATCCACTAATTCGAGATCTGACGTTAACTGGCTGGGCAACTCTTCATTGGCAGAGGGAGATTTGTACCCTAATCGTTGTGTTAGGGTCTCTCTGTGGTTGTGCAGTTAAAAGCGCGGGGCTACCCTACTTGTCATGCATGTACTTAGATCCATTGCGATTAATCCCTTTACTATTTCTCTATTGACCAATTTAATAGTGTCTTAGCTCTCGTTTCCTCCCTCAAAGCGCTCTACCCTCTCTATATTTGAGCGCAAGACAGACAAGCACTGTCACTTGTGCCTGATCCAGTGGGTGATTTTATTTTTTAGCGAGTCTTCCTCCTCCCTAGCTCCTGCTGCAATCTTTGGTATGTTAGGTATATTCTCCGACCTTCTTCGCTCTTATGTGGCCATTCCCTAGGTGCGGTTTTGGGCATCTAAATACCCTCTTGCTACGTTCTATATGCAGGCCAGCGAGTTTGGGAGTCGCGTGACATTCTTGTATACAATTATAGACATCATGGTGCTTATTTATTTTATTTATTTATTTATTTATTACTGGCATTTATAGAGCGCAACCAAATACCCTTGGGTGTCTCGGAGCTGTGTTTCAAGGCTGAATCCAAAACAGGAAGAATTTTTCTTTCCTGTTAGTCTTATCAACTGTGGCAGGGTGAGATACCACCTATTACTAATGATGATTTATGTTTCTCTGTTTGCATTATCTGGAAATGTCCCTTACCAGATGAGAGGTTATCTGTCCATGCTTTGTGTTCAATTGCTGGACATGCGTTAGCCGAGGTCCTTCCAGTTGGAATAAATGCTTCGCTCTAAAAGAATATCCTTCTTAAGAGTGCAACTCTAATGCTTTTATTTTCGGAAACAAACTCCTATTTCTGAAAAACAAAACATTTGGTGCTAGGCCAAGAGCAACATGGCGGATGTATACCAAACCTTTTATGTCTTCTCAGGAACCACTGCGGTAGCTTCTCCTGTGAAGGCAGTGAGATCTCTTATGCCCTTCTTACAATATGTATATACCTGTACTCAGGGAGGATCTTGATTAGTAGTTGCATCATTCATGGACAATACCGTTTGTACACTGCAGCCCAAAATGATTGGTAGGTGATTGTTGTTTGATGGGGTTTTTATGTCAGTTGGGGTGTACCGGCACACTACTGTTAGGCAGAAGGATGATGTGGATAATATGGTGCTTATGCTGTCGCTAATATCCTTTACTTTATACTCGTCTGCACTTTAAGGGGACGTTAAACTGCAGTTGTGGGTCTTGTAGGCATTGCTGCATTTATTGCCTATATTTCTGTGGGCTGTTATGATCAAAAAGAGACTTATTTGTGTGATTTTATGTATTTATAGTCTATTTCTTATTATATATTTATTTATTATTATATGACTGAAAGCAGACACAATAACCACTAAACTTTGAAACTTAGAGTCTGGCAACCCTCAGTTTACCAAAGCCGTCCTCTTGCTAGGTCCACTGTCTGTAAACATACTCCAATAGAATAGGGGGCGAGTAAAGTCATAAGACTACCTGCCCTATTTAGAGCAAATGGTTTGATGATCACCCCCCACAACCTGAGATAAAACTTTCATGGTGAGAGTGTGAACATTTAGGCCACATTTAACTATACTGGTCGACTTCCTCTTGTTTAGATCACTTGCCCGCACCACCACAATACACAAGCACACAGCAGGGTTAGCATTAAAAATCATAAAATGGTAATTTGGAGACCTTGAGTTCCTGTGCTTTAAGAATTATCTGTGAGGATGCCAGTGTTCTGGTCCCAGTCTTTCAGCTGTGTTTCAAGGCTGAATCCAAAACAGGAAGAATTTTTCTTTCCTGTTAGTCTTATCAACTGTGGCAGGGTGAGATACCACCTATTACTAATGATGATTTATGTTTCTCTGTTTGCATTATCTGGAAATGTCCCTTACCAGATGAGAGGTTATCTGTCCATGCTTTGTGTTCAATTGCTAGACATGCGTTAGCCGAGGTCCTTCCAGTTGGAATAAATGCTTCGCTCTAAAAGAATATCCTTCTTAAGAGTGCAACTCTAATGCTTTGATTTTCGGAAACAAACTCCTATTTCTGAAAAACAAAACATTTGGTGCTAGGCCAAGAGCAACATGGCGGATGTATACCAAACCTTTTATGTCTTCTCAGGAACCACTGCGGTAGCTTCTCCTGTGAAGGCAGTGAGATCTCTAGTGATGTCAGGTGGGGGTACAGACAGGATGACAGAAATAATGCCATCCACCACCCTGTCTGGTGACAGCCCACCCACCATACCTTATATGAGGCACTAAAGAGGCGTAGTCTTCTTGACACTGATATATTTGTACCATATGAATTGCCCTCAACATTCTGCAGGCTTCTGGACACCTGGGACATCTGTGAACTTGTCCTACTGTCAAGTTCAAAATTATGAACATGAGAGCAGTGCAGCACGTAGGGTGAAGGAGGTCGAAGTGGCGAGAGCTATCCCGGTGCACTATTGACAGTTCTGACAGTGTGTCAGGCCAGCTGCAGTTTCAGGTCAAAGTGTTTCAGGCCACAATGTACCAAGGCAGTCGACCTCAGCCTAGAGAGCCCTTGCCCTTTGCAGTGATCCTCTGAGTGGCTCAGTAAGCTCCAGCCCATCCAGGTGACATGCAACCAGTCCAATATCTGCTCCAGAACTGCAGTCACCGTGAGTAAGAGGCAAAGGGGATGTTTTCAGGACAGCGCCGTCCTTACCACCGATGCCAAAAACCAAGATGGCCACGTACCAGCTCTACTAGATAAAGCAAACACACTACTCCCAGAAAGTGCTTTCAGAACCGATGTTCAAGCCCTCCTACTCCTGCTTCTAGATTACGGCACATCCTGGTCTACAACCTGTCCAACGCCACACGTCCCCCCTTTAAAGCCACCCAACATGCAGCAGGATGCCTCAACTGCCTAAAGAAATATGAAATCACCTCGCATGATGGACCTCCACTGGCTACGCTGGCCAGACCACACCTTCATTAAAACCAGCTGTGTCATTTATCAAGCCAACATAAGTGTTACCCTGCCCATCTGGTAGCCAACCTTACCATTTCTGGTAGCCTCTGGAACATGCCCACCCTGGACACCATCTACCTGAAGACAAAGTAGTGTCATAAATTAAAACAAGGTAACAGGTATTCCCCATGTATGAACCTAGAAACACAAAAATATCTTCTTATCCATCAGGACTTCCCCAAACGTGCTCCAAATTAGGAACAGCTGAAGACACGCCTCTTTGGATAAAACTACTCTCAGTAACAGTCCACTTCCCCTCTCAGAACCTAGCTACCATTCCAATCATCGGCTGACTCAGTCTTTTCGTTTAACGCTCTGCAGTGCTGTGTTGGTTTTCAGCTAGGTACATCCTATGCAAGTGCTTTATGCATAAATACATGCATACATACATGTATGCATACATAAATTTCAATTTCCATCTTTATTCGATCATAATAAATCATAAAAGACACATTTAGACAATACAATATAAAATACATAGGCATCAAATGACATACATTTTTTTAAAGGATATCATGTTAAAATTCCTTCAGTAATTAAGAAAAAGTTACAGTACTATTAAACAATGGTTATATCTTAAAAAGGGAAAGTTCAGGAAAAAAAATCTTTTAAATTCATAATAACACAAAGCTTGGTTAAACTCCTCAATGTTTTAAATCAATTAGCTTAGAAGAAAACTAGAGAACTCCATTACAAAATGCAAACAGGTTACATAATGCTTTGTAGTGTCGCAGGGATTCCGTGCTCAGACAGAACTGTGCATAGAGGCTTGGAACCTCAGTGAATTAGGGTGTGCCAAAACTCACCTTAGTACCCAAAAATCCCCTACCAGACTAGCCTACAGTGTCTGATTGGTCATCATAAATTCCTAATGCTTAGACAAACCAGAACATGAACTTAGTACGCCTCAGGTAACATGGAACACATGAACACTCTTTTGTTATACAATCTTTCAATCCAGAACAAGGAGTAAAAGAGGACACGTGCAAGGAGTAAAAGACGACACGTGCATATTTGAAATGTTTATTCACTAATGCAGTGCTCTCATGCGCAGTATCTTAGCTAATACAAGCAAACATAGTATAAGAAACAAAATAATCAGCATAGTCACTAGTCCATAGAACAAAACGGTGCAAGCATAGTATTATGCTAAAATGAATAGGGTTTACCAAAACCTAATTCTCACCCTCCCTAGCTAGTATATTATAATATATCTAAGAAGGTCTCTTTTGGGTTTTAGCAGAGCGTCCCCATACCTCAGGATCCTAGTGGTGAGGGATCACATCATCAGCAACCAGCTCTCTGCATGCGAAGCACCATCAAGTGTGTGTGTGTGCTCTTGTGCAAAGCAATATAAAAACGCGCATAAAGCCAGAACTTGGCAGCAGCTGCATGTATTTTATGTCTAGGGACGTGTGAAGATCAGTGCTCATAACAACTACTGTGTTGAGATATCCTTGAAGGTTTCAGCACTCACTGTTCAGACACAGCTCACCAAGCAAGGCTGATATCACTGTAACAACATATTATTCTTGTATGAACCGAAAACATTTTACTAGTCTCAAAGTTAAAGCAGCAGATGCGTGTCGTGTGCAAAAGCAGCAGAAAGGAAAAATGGCGTATAAACTCACAAAAAGCGCATGCTAACTTAACACAGTAATCAGGCTACATCTATCCATATATCACCCTCCCTTGATCCGAGCACGTATCAGATAAGATAAGATAAGATAAGATAAGGGACTCAATTGTTGAAAGCAGAGTTCAATAAAACGCTCAGTTCAAAATCGAGTGGGGGAGGAAAAAAATGTTGTCCGTATAAGAAATCCAAAACTTCACCAGCATGACATAGTAACGTCCACTGGTAGTAAAGACAATAGGTCTGTTTTAGTAAAACATGACCATAAGAACTTTGGAAAAATTTTGAGAGAAGAGAAAAAAAAAATGACATCAATGGCTTCAATAGGAGTCAGCCTAAAACTGAGTATGCGAAATAAGCAGCAACCGCTTCCAAAAGGAAGTCACTGTTATCATCCGAAAATAACTCAGCCTTCCAATTTAATAGAGATAAAGAACATGCATGCTCTTCAATTACCGGAGCCTCTAGTATCATCAGAGGACACCTCTGTGGGTTTTCAATGAAGCTGTGTGCCAAGAAATCTTGCGACGCTGCGAATATATTCCAGTGACCCAGAACTCCATTCATCGCTGCAAAGGCCATAATCCCTCCGTCAGAACAAAGCAATTCATGAGCACGTAAGGGACTCATGAGATGATCATAATCCACTTCAGGAGACACCAAACTGCAGAGACACAAATCCAGGGCCCACATGAAATCATAGCTCAGGCAATGAAATACAGGCTGGACACAGGTGAAATAGGAAAATTGAAACGATAATCCATATGATGCACTCAAAGTTGCAAGTGGCAGCACACCATAGTATTCAAGCATCCTGCTGCGAAACAGCGCTAAGTGCTCCTGCTCGTTTGCGAAGACAGGACGGACATCCATTTTGCAATAAACAAAATAGGAACAGAAAACCAGCAGCCAGTGCCAGCAAAACAGGAAATCCACCAAACAGGCCAGAGAATATCGAGTGAAGGAAAGCAGGAATGACTCCAGATATTTTCTGGAAAGAAGTCACTAAGGGCCATATGTAGGTGGACAAATACCGGTCAGTAACGGCCGATTTCGGCCGTTACCGACCGGTATGTGTATTTTCAGATGTAGGGGGCCTGAAATTTAGCGATACTGTATATTTACCGAATCGGTAAATTTACCGAATCGGTAAATTACAGAATCTGTAAATGTGCAGAATCGCTAATTTGAGATGTAGGTGGCACTGGAAACAGTGCCACAGGCCCTTAGAAATTCGTTATTTACAATGAAATACAAAGGCATGTTAAATAACGAATTTCTGTGTACATGCACATCTGTGCATGTACACCTGTGCCATGTGGCACACATACATGCCCTAAGGGCATGTATGTGTGTCACATGGCACACAAGCCAGAATCAGGGGTGCAACAGGGTGTCAAAGTGACAGCCTGTCCCCCTTGACAAATCGGTAAATTTACTGCATCGGTATTTACCGATTTGGTAATTGCCATTGATTCCTATGGGCCTCAGGGCCCATAGGCATCAATGACAATTACCGAATCGGTAAATACCGATTCGGTAATTACCGAATATTAACGATTCGGTAATTCTTAAAGAATTATTATCTACATGGCATTTACCGAATTGTAAATACCGAATCGGTAAAATTCGGTATTTACGATTCGGTAAATGCCATTTACCTACATATGGCCCTAAGCCACTGCTGACTACTTTAAAAAAATGAGCCAGCCCCGAAGTGGAGGATGCGTTAAAGATTGTGTGAATCAGCTCACCAAAATGTAAAGGAAGGTCAGTATTCAACAAGGCATGCACTTCTGTGCGGGTGTTAGCTACGTGAAGGACAAATGTTTCTCGAGCAGATGCCAGGGCAACTTCTTTTTGTGACAATAAGGCTCTTATTCTGCTCATCTTATTGAACTCTGACTTCAAGGCCGGAATTCTCGGCCATATGGAAACATCCAGGTTCCCATGCGGGGGTGGATAAAGAACATTCTTACAGCAAACGACATGCTCACTTACTGTTACAACGTAAGCTATGCCTTTAATTACCCCCCAACAATCTTCATTGCTTAAAATCAAATAACTCCAGGTAACTAACAAGGTAAAAGTCAGGACTATAGCAGGCACCGGTGTACCTTTTAAAAAACATGCTAAATTAGGGCGGTACATGTTACATGAACCATGCAATTGGATGTGCCTACACATCAACGAGTGATCCGGTGTTTCTGTACACTCATCTCCATTCAGATATACCTCTTTCCCCTCCCTAAGGCATCTATAAGTAAAAGGGAGAGACCAGGCTTCATGTACGTAGGAGGTACCGAGGCACTCATATCTGTCAATGGCAAAATATTTTATGGAATTTGAAAACCGAAAGAGCAGGAAAGGGAGAGTAATTACTCCGTGGATTAGCCACGTTGCAGCCGTGGCCTCTGCAACTGAAAAGGGTAAAGACTGTAAGCGTCCAATGTGTAACATCGAAAAAGAAGCATCTCTCATTGTAAACGCTGTTTTTCAGTCAAATTAAAAGGTGCAAACAGAGAAGTGACATTAACACAGGCCCAAGGCACTTTACCATTTTTCAGCGTCTGCAAGGTCCACGCAAATTAAATAACAGAACGCAATAGATTTTTACCATGGTACAAAACAGACACTTCATCATGTACAATTTTAACTACAGATGAAACAATATTATCTAATGTATAAATTCGGGAGGAAAAGGTATTAATGCTGTTGTCCACCAATGCAAGCACTTTTTCTAAATTAGCTTGGTCAATGGCCCTTAGGCCGGTAGCCGCTGCAATTATTGATGTTTTCCAGAGTTCATTATAAATGGCATATATCCATCTTTTAGATCTACCTTTAGCCAGGACATTGATGAAATCATTTAAGTCAACCTCGTCAGTCAGTTTAGACAAATGTAATTTTACCGACTCCAATGTAGAGTGTTTGAGCCAATTCTGACATAATTTGCCCACTGAATAAGTGGTTACAGAATGGTCACTCTCAAAACGGGGATCTACTCTGACCTGAGTAAAACCCTCAGCCAGGCCCAAAAAACAATGTTGGCACGAATCTGCACTTCTGTGCCACATCAACCAACCCTTGGGATCCAAACTGGATATGTTAAAGGATGAATTTAGCAAAAGGGTCTGCAACTCTCTAATTGAAAATTTAGATGAATTTTCCCAACCCGAATATTCTTCCAAATCAGGGAAGGAAGGAGTATTTAATTTTTTAGAAGTAGCCAATCCAAAGCATGTTGTCTGTGAGATGCTAGAATTAAAAAAACAACATATGATTTGGGATGAGACATGCACGGTGCAAAGCCTCAGTGCCTTGTACCTGCCAACTTTGAGAACCCTAAACTGATTTAAGGTCAATAGTTTCCTTCCATAACTCGTAGCCACCAACAGCCAATTGGTCTAGAAAGGACTTTGAATACAGTAACTTAGTATTGGTACGTCTAACTTTGGAATTGGATTTGTCTGTCATTTTAAAATAAAATGACGCGGGATTGGACTGATTAAAATCAGTAAAATATGTATATCTTTTCAAAAATGTGTCTGAGCTGCCTCTCAAAGGAGCTGGGCAATGTTCCGACTGGGTATAATTCACAGTACCCCTCCTAGAATTAGTTTTGTGCAAATAATGATTGCCAAAATGTTGGTAGCAAAGCAAATCACCATAATTAGCAGATTCTAAATATAAATCTTCAGCATCAAATGCAGCATAATATTTCAAATCAGCAAACAAAGCCTCTACGGCCCGAACTTCCCAATCATCAGAACGTATATTTTGTTGAACCACATCGCCCATATTAACTCTAAGTACAATTGGAACATTAACAACTTCAGTCGGGCCATGGATTTGAAATTTGACTGCATCCCAGAAGATTCCATCCAGGACAGGCCATGCGGTGATATTAACAAAGGCCAAGTCTCTTTTCAGTCTGTGTGCTGAATGTGAGGAGGAGTGGGGTGCTAAAGTTCCATTCAGATGTTTGATGCATGTTCTCTCCTCGACATAATTTCCATTGACAAATCAGAAAAAATAAAACACAAAACCAATTGACATAAAAATATAGAGAGGAAAAAGCCCCAGCCAAATGTAAGTCCAAGGGGGTATCAAAAAATGTTTTTTAAACAAAGTCGCATAGGCTTTGAGCCTTGTGGGCTTCTCTGATGTATGTGAAACAGTGTCAAATGAAAATCTGGATTCTGTGGCTAAACGAGTCTGCAAATCAGGCATCGATAAGTCAGTTGGGTAAGTGTAATCTGTATCATCAAGGTGAGTACCAGGCAAAGCACTCAATAAAGGACTAGAATTTGTAGGCATCTCGAGGACCATCTCCAGTGCACAATCCGAAGCAGTGGCCAAAACAGAATTTCTCACCATCGAAGGACATGAGACTGCCGGTGTCATGCTAAGAAGAATCGGCCACTCTGTGTATTTTGACATTGTCAATGGAGATATACCTGTTCTCTTTACGACCTGGAAGTGGTGGTAAAATGACTGTCCTTGTGCCCTTCACTCCAAGCACGGTAACCGGAGCACGGTATAAGGGACCAAATTCCTTTTTGTTATCGATCTTCTCCCGAACCAGTTCTCCAACTTGGTGTAGCCAGCCAACTACTGGGATCTGCAAGGCATCATCCGGGGTGGAGGGCAAGTGTTCCTTTGTGAGACTGTCTCTGGTCTCTTGTAGAGTCTGTAAAACATTGCAATGTTCATCTACGTCAAAGGAGACAGCCGAATTGACTGCCTCTAGACAGTCAAGGTCCGGGACATACATCTTGATACCAAAGAGCATATTGTACGGGGTCTGCCCACCCAGAGACCTTCTAGGGAGATTATTAAGGGCACGCTGCACGCTATAAAGATGAGCCAACCAGTTTCTGCCAGTGCCTATAACTCGAGCTGTCAGTGATTGCTTTAAGTCACGGTTCATTCGCTCCACAACACTATTACCCTCAGGTCTGTATGGAGACGAAAACTTGACTTGGACCCCCATCGAAGCCATGGCATCCCTATACGCCTTAGAGGCGAAAGCAGGACCCTGATCCGAATGGAAGGTGCCACAGGCAAAAATCCGTACAAAAACACGCAAATCCCTGATGACAGTCCGTGAATCAGCGCTGCGATGAGGCCAGACCCAAACAAAGCGTGTGCATGAAACGACTGCTACCAAGATGTACTTGTACGTAGTATCAGAAGAAAAAGGACCGCAGTGATCTAAATAAACACAACCAAACAGTTTATTAGAAATGAACAACTGTGTTTGGGGTGGACGCGTAACAGTTGAAGGCTTAATCTGCTGGCAAATGTCACATCGAAGGATATAGTCACGCGTCTGTTTGTACAGTCCCCGCCACCAAAAACGTTTTTGCAACTGAGCCACAGTAGCTGAAACGCCCGCATGCGCAGACTCAACCCCTTCATGGGCCGCTGTGATCAGTGAATGTCTGCGATCAGAGTTGGGAATCAACCTCTCCCCAACTTCCAGAATGTTCACATAAGGAACCTTATCGGGACTTAAGTGGTATGTGTACTTCGAAGGGAACCCCGTAGGATATTTATCTCCCTTCTCAGTGGCAGCAGCAGCCGCCAAGATATCATTATCAATCTTACTTTTGGACCGTGTGACTGCTGCAACTACATATGTCGATACCGCTGATTTCGCTGCCTTATCAACAAGCGAGTTGCCAACAGCGTGAACCGAGAGTATGAATTACAAACACGAGTAGCAAATGCTCTTTAAGCTCAGCCACTCGGACCCAGATCATTTTATGTTTTATTGTGCTACCTTTGGAATCACGAAAATCATTCTGAATCCAAAAGAACAAGTTTTCATTGTAAGACTGGACACAGTAGTAAGAATCACTTACGATTAGTGTTGTCACACTAGGATCCGCGTACTCCAATGCAAGCATCAGAGCACGGAGCTCTGCCAATTGTGCGGTGCAGTCTCCTAGAGTCTGCGTGTGCACGACTCTGGACTTGAACTCATCGTTCACCATGGCACCTACCATAATGGCGCATGCGGAAACGTAGGCGTGTTTAGAACCATGCGCAACCTGCGCCGAACCATCAGTGCAAATGATGCAATGGAAATCCTCCAAAGGCCGCATAGCTAAAGGTGCAGGATGAACAAACTCATATTGCAAATTTCCTGCGTGCGTAAGGAGGCATCAAAAATGAACGTGACATCCGGAGACGTCAATGATGCTGCCCATTGTATCCACCGAGGGTGCAAAGCTTTAGAATTAGGTACACCGGCTTTCGTAACTGCTTCGAAAGCAGGACACCGGGTAACAACCAACATGCGCTTTCCCTGTGACAGAGCGCATTCCTTCAGAATCGCCATCTGCACCGCCGTCAAAAATTTCTCCACAGTGGAAAATTGCAAATCAGCCGAAGTGTACAAGTGTGACTTGTAAGCGATAGGTACTGTATCTCCTTCGTTAAAAGTAAGGTATGTGAAACCCACCGTCCCAGGGATGATTCTTATCACCAGGTTGGTGTAATTATCACGAGTCAATAAGTATTTAGAAGCGAGCAGGTCAGCTTGCAAAGACTGCAGTATAGCTGAATGCTCAGGCAGCCAGTTTGATTTTGTAAAATTTGGTTGTATCAAGGCGTACAAGGGCTTGATACGCTGAGCATAAACCGGAATGTATGTCCTCCCAAAATTCAAAAAGCCCAGTAAAGATTGTAACTTTTTCAGAGTTGTCGGAGCACGCAATTGTGCGCATTTCTCCAAGAAGTGAGGAGCTAATCCTCGACCTTCATTGTTGAGCTCGTAGCCCAGGAACAACACTGTGTACTCTGCAATGTGCGATTTTGCAAAGTTGAATTTGTCACCAAAGTCCGCAAAGCTACAAATTAAGTGGTCAACACGACACAGATGCTCCCAAAGTTCATCATCCGTGAGATAAATGTCATCCACATATGAACAAGCATCCGGGTCAACCCTCTCTAAGAGGGAGACTATGCAAGCAGCAAACACTCCAGGACTATTCTTATAGCCCATAGGTAAACGTTTGAAATGTTTTTGGACACCGCCGCAAGTAAAGGAGGTCCATTGGGAACTAAGACCATCCAAATGGTGGGCATAAAAACTGTTGGAAATGTCAAGCGTGGTTTTAAACCGCTTACGCACAAGACTATCCACCAAAGCAGAGCCGTGAGTATTCTGTACTGCACAAGTACGGCAATGCAAGTTTAAATGCCGGTAATCCAAAACCAAACGATATGAACCGTCAGGCTTGGTTACAGTAAAAAGAGGGTTATTCATTGGTGACACACACGTTTCAATAACACCCTGATATTCCAATTGTTCAAGGATTTCCGCAACGGAAGCCTTCGCTTCACGCTTTAAGGGATATTGGGGTTGAGGCTGAGGCATAGACCGCAAAGGAATCTCGTGGTGAGGGGAAAATGTATCCCATCCACAGTGAGTACGGTACAAAGCCGGCTCAAGGGCCTTAGCCCACTCTTCTGCAAAATTCAGCGCATGCTCCTTCAAGACTGTGTGAGCGAAACTAGGGAGGATTACCTCCTCCCCTCTCGGAGCTGCGAGCACAAAAGGTGGGGGCCAGTCAGCCTCTGCTAACAAAATATTATAGGTAGTCGTAAGATTCTTCCAAAATACCCCCTATATGGTGCGTTGAATGTCACCTTCAATGAATAAGACTATTTCATATATTCTGTCAGGGGGAGCTACTCTAGTGTCAGCTGTCTCCACAACAACATAACGGTCAGTCACTGTCACCTTCACTAGTGGACGCAGGGCCTCTCGCACTATGGTAGTCTCTGCTGCGCTGTCCAGCAAGGTCAGAGCCCACGTCTGATTCCGAAGCTGGGTTTTCACTATCTGTGGTATATCTGTGAGCTGTTAAAGCAGCGACTTTCTTTTTCTGAAACTGGGGTCTCTTCGGTGTTGAATCGTCCTGCTTGCCTTTGCCGTCTTTCGAGCGGGGCTGGTCGCGTCCTTGCTTGCCACCCCGACCTTTGCCGCCTCCTCCACCACCAGATGAAAAAGCCGATGTGTCCTGCAAAGAACAAGGAGAGCGTTGATCAGAAACCTGACAACGATCAGGTGATTTTATCGTCGCGCGATCGCGCAAGTCATCAACACGTTCTGTGGGCGCAGGCAATGGAGACACAGGACGGGACTCCTGTTTCTGTTGTTGTTGTTTACCCTGTTTCTGTTTTTTAGGCCAATTTTGTTTCTTGGACTTGGGCTGATCGTCGCTTTCTGACTTTTGCCCTTGGGGTTGTTTTTTCTCTTTAGTAGAAAAGGGCTTGAGACCCCTACTATTGCGGCCCACGGTTTTATAAGCCGCCACAATAATTTTCGCCAACTGCCGGGGTTTATCGGCATCGGGAACTGCCTGCAAAGCATTGGCTACCTGAAAGTTCACTGCATCCCCCTTGACATTAGCAAGGATGAGATCGCAAACCACATCAAAGGTGCCACAGAGGCGCATACCCAATTCAACCGCAGCCTCCGGCCCATGGTCATCTTGAACACGTTTGAGGACCGTCGGCAGGACAGCCATAGACGGAGTGCCGTAATACCACGCGCAGAGTGCCGCAAATGTTTTCCCCACGACTCACAGTCACCAATTTCGGGGGTCAAGTCCTTAGGTAAGCTAATTGTCAGAATCCTGTGTTTTTCACCAGGAGACGTGTTAGGAAATACTGCTTCCAGCTGGTCAAACTTTTGGGCAAGCCAGAAAGGAAAATCATCCTGTTCTTGGGGACACCTGCCCATCACAGCGTTGACCATAACGGGACTGAGCTTCATACCGCTCTGTCCGGCGGGAAGCGCCACACCACCCAGGACCCTGCCTGGGAGATTGCGGGTTATGTATTGCACCAACGACCTGATCACGCTGATTGAGACTACATGCAGTCTCCGTAACTCAGCTACTGAACATGCTCCATGTTGAGGATGAGGGGTAAACCCAGCCAAAACAGGCCAAGTAGCGCCTGGAATGGACAAAGGACCCAACCTCGGAGCTGCTAATGGATGGGGTAGGGCGCCATTAAACCAAACTCGATGCTGCCAAGTATCAATTGGAACCTCCTGTGCCCTATAGGGGGTATATTCATTCGGCACAACAGAGGGAGTGTACGTATGGAACACACCAGAAGTACCGTCCACAGCAGGGAAGGTCACCCACAAATAAAAAATTTCGTATGGGTAAGCCACTTCCGCACTCACCACCATTATGACCGCCATGCCATCCACGGGAACAATCTAATTTTGCAAATGATTGCACACCGCAATGCGACTATGCTGCGGAATGTCCACCACAGCCATAGCAACACAGAAAGGTAAAGGTACAAAGTCAACCCTGTAGCACAACTGGGTAGTAATTCAAGGAAACCGTTTAGAAAGATTCAAGCTTAAAAAGACCTATACAAATATAGGTAGGTTTGTCCGACACCACCGTTAGCCGGAAACAGCAATGAAGGGGTTAAGGACTGAAACGATGTACTACTCAAGTATCATGCTATAAGACCACCAACGATTGGGCGCCATGTCGCAGAGATTCCGTGCTCAGACAGAACTGTGCATAGAGGCTTGGAACCTCAGTGAATTAGGGTGTGCCAAAACTCACCTTAGTACCCAAAAATCCCCTACCAGACTAGCCTACAGTGTCTCATTGGTCATCATAAACTCCCAAAGCTTAGATAAACCAGAACATGAACTTAGTACACCTCAGGTAACGTGGAACACATGAACACTCATTCGTTATACAATCATTTCAATCCAGAACAAGAAGTAAAAGAGGACACGTGCATATTTGAAATGTTTATTCACTAATGCAGTGCTCTCATGCGCAGTATCTTAGCTAATACAAGCAAACATATTATAAGAAACAAAATAATCAGCATAGTCACTAGTCCATAAAACACAAACGATGCAAGCATAGTATTATGCTAAAATGAATAGGGTTTAACAAAACCTAATTCTCACCCTCCCTAGCTAGTATATTATATTATATCTTAGAAGGTCTCTTTTGGGTTTTAGCAGAGCGGCCCCATACCTGGGGATCCTAGTGGTGAGGGATCACATCATCAGCAACCAGCTCTCTGCATGCGAAGCACCATCAAGTGTGTGTGTGTGCTCTTATGCAAAGCAATATGAAAACGCGCCTAAAGCCAGAACTTGGCTGCAGCTGCATGTATGTTATGTCTAGGGACATGCGAAGATCAGTGCTCATAACAACTACTGTGTTGAGATATCCTTGAAGGTTTCAGCACTCACTGTTCAGGCACAGCTCGCCAAGCAAGGCTGATATCAGTGTAACAACATATCATTCTCGTATGAACCGAAAACATTTTACTAGGCTCAAAGCTAAAGCAGCAGATGCGTGTTGTGTGCAAAAGCAGCAGAAAGGAAAAATGGCGTTTAAACTCACAAAAAGCTCATGCTAACTTAACACAGTAATCAGGCTACATCTATCCATATATCAGCAGATTATTCCTTCTAAGGGCCCAAGTCCTGCTCAAAAATGTTGCCATAGCAATAACTATGACTTTGGTGGTGTCTGTTTTTAAGATATGCAGAGCCGCTGGGCAAGATCTTGTTCCGATCTTTTTGAAAACCGGCTTGAGCTATTTCTGTCGAGGGCCCTTATATGCAGGGCACACAAACAGGACATGTAGTAAAGTCTCACCCTTAGTTAGACAAGTATGACATTTTGTATCTTGGTCATCCTCCCACTGTTTCGTAAATGATTTTAGGGGGAGTGTGCCCACTCTAAATTGATGGAAGAGTTTTCTATCCCCAGGACACGTAATAATGTCCCAGTGGGCCTCCAACTTAGATTCGCTCTTATGATCAAGAAAGAGGCCTGTAAGGGATACACTAATGACCGAGGACAGAGACTTTTGATAAACCATGTCCCTAAATAAGGCTTTGAAGTCTTTTTTGGATGGGAAAAGATTCCTTTCTGGGTCTTCCCACAAATGAATGAGGCCCATTTCTAGTAACATAGCCTTGATCTTTAGTAACCATGTAATTTTGTTGGATTTATCAGCTTCTCTAATAAACGTAACAGCTTTTGCATAGGGTGCTAACTCCGGGGTAGTTCAAAGTCTTCGCCAAAGTCTTCACCAATAGGCAAGTGGTCTAAACCC
The DNA here is from genome assembly GCF_964263255.1 of Lissotriton vulgaris. NCBI lineage: Eukaryota > Metazoa > Chordata > Amphibia > Caudata > Salamandridae > Lissotriton > Lissotriton vulgaris. Next base: position 245,458,981 of record NC_141698.1, read on the forward strand.
TGCAGCCTCCTCAAAAGAAATGCACCCTAGATCTAGAAGTAGGGGCCTAACGGGTGATGATTGAGGAAGGCTGGTACTTACATACATTCATGCACACATACATGCACACATACTCACATACATACATTCATACTATTGACTTCCATTATGAAGGCCAATCCAAAATGAAATGTGACCCCCTGCTCTCAGGTTCCACAAATTCTGTGATGGCTGAGAACACTCAAAGAAGTCAATCAGCAGAATGGAAAAATTGGAGAAGGCGGTTGGGGGCACAAGCACAATTCCTAACTTAGAGATATCATAGCAAAGCTATGTTGATGCGCCTGGACTTGGAAGCCCACAATATAGGATCGGATTAGTAGAAGCCTTCTTGCAAATGTATATGGAACTGTGCAATCATAATTCCCATGAAATCCAGCACAGTAAGCTTCACAGTGACCTTCAATATGTTGAGCACAGACTACAGGTAATACAGATCCTTCGGCACATCACTAAATATGCATAGTTAATAATAACCCCTGTATAGCAATTTAGTTATTACCTCATTAAGCCATATAAGAGCAACAACTCTTATCAGACAGAATAGTTAATGCTAACTATCAGGAGGCCTTCTGGGAGTGGTCCTGTAAGACAGCCTAACAATAATTAGCACCGTCAGCCTTTTTGCAATGGTAACACACAGAGGAGGGAATAAAGGGACTACAGTGCCCACGCTCGACCTCACTCTCTCCCCTGCCTGAGCCCCCACTGTTTGGTTCCACAAGGACTCAGTTCAGCTTCTTATGCAAGCAAGGCGAAGAGGCCAGCGATGGCTGAAGGTGAATCCTGCATGCCAATATAGATGCACTGGCTCAAAGAGAGCTAAACATCTCTCTCTTGCTTGAGCTAATAAAACATATGCCAAGCAAATATAGCAGGCTCAATTGTTCTAACTCATGCCTACAGCTTTAACAAATTTAAAACAGACTTGAGGGCTTGGCTGATGCTTGTTTATTATAATATAAGCTCATCTGACAGTAGGTCACACCAGTCGCTTTTTTATTAATCGGAGCCCAAAGCACAACTCTTCCCTGTGGGATAAATTCCAATTTTTATGCAGCATAAGCAAAAAGGGTGACAAATCTCTGTGCATTCTGAGATTGTGCCGGAAACCCACCCTTTCTGTTGAATCTGGGTACCTGGCATTGCCTCCTGCACTAGGAGGTACTGCGGAACCTAGAACCTTCTGACAGTAAAAACTGTGAGTGTCACCTTTCCTCCTGCGTATAAGGTTCGGCAGGATCTCCCACCTTTATGTACTCTGAGGTCCTGCAGTTGAAGCAGCAAGGGCAACACTACCTCCTGCATATCGATATGCTGCAGGAAATCAAACCTTGGGAGGGAGGGGGCAAGCCAAGCCTAGACCAATTTTTGTGTGTGTAAAAGGCCGCTTTATTGAAACAGGTGCATATCACAATTTATTAACACTGGCAACTGCCTTACACAACTAAAACCTCACTATAAATAAATTGCCTGACCTCTTGTTCCCCCCCCCCAACTCTACGATCAACACATCAAATCCCCCACCCGGCCAAATACAAAATAACATTACATAATAATAATATTACATAATCTTACACAATATAGCATTTACAGATCCTAACCTCCCATTACCCAAATCCTTACCTGCCTTTGTGCAACTGTAACTAACACACCTCTAATCTAAACTTAGCCTACCGGGTTACCCTTCCCTGCTCCTGCTCACAAACTACCAACATTTAACTAAAAACTTCAGCCAATCTTGGCCAACTTTTAACAACCCTGCCAGCACCTGTTCCAAGCGATACATTTACAACATCAATCCCCTATGAACCTGTTCCAATAACTGCCTCTAATAAAAACCCCAAAGCGGGATAAAAAATGACCCAAAACCCCCCGAAAACTAGGGAGGGTGGGCGGGAAAAAAACCTAACTGTGTAGCACTCCCAGCCACCAGGTCACCAAACCTAAAATGGTGGCTTGAAAAGCATGTAAAAACTTTATATATCTTTGGGCTATCATTCTAACATTGGGCTACAATTGGGCTAATCCCAATGAGGCCCGAAGTATTTCAAAAATGGCTGCTCCCAGGCCAGCCCCTCCCCCTCTCAATCTGTCCGAGGGGCAGACTTCGCGATGCTCGGCTGCCCTTCAAACCCCCCTTCTGGGCTCTGATATCTGTCAGGAATACCAACCTCCCTGCACTCCGAGATCAGGCAGAAGCACCAGCCTCACTGCACCCCGAGATCAGGCAGATGCACCAACCTCCCTCCACACAGAGATCAGCCAGAACTCCAGCCTCCCTGCACTCCGAGATCAGCCAGAACACCAGCCTCCCTGCACTCCGAGATCAGGCAAAAGAACAAGCCTCCCTTCACTCCAAGATCAGGCAGAAGCACCAGCCTCCCTGCACTCCAAGATCAGGCAGAGGCAGCAGCCTCCCTGCACTAAGAGATCAGTCAGAAGCACCAGTCTCCCTTCACTCCGAGATCAGACAGAAGCACCAGTCTCCCTTAACTCCGAGATCAGACAGAAGCACCAGCCGTCCTGCTCTCCAAGATCATCCAGCACACCAGCCCCCCTGCACTCTGAGATCAGGCAGAAGCACCAGCCTCCCTGCACTCCGAGATCAGGCAAAAGCACCAGCCTCCCTGCACTCTGAGATCAGCCAGAACACTAGCCTCCCTGCACTCCAAGATAAGGCAGGTAAACTAGCCTCCCTGCACGCAAGATCAGGCAGGAGCACCAGTCTCCCTGCTCTCCGAGAACAGGCAATAACACCAGCCTCCCAGCACTCTGAGATCAGCCAGAATACCACCCTCCCTGCACTCTGAGATCAGGCAGAAGCGCCAGCTTCCCTGCACTCTGGGAGCTGGCAGAAATACCAATCCTCCTGCAACAGATGCCACAAAAGTCACAATGACTTTTGTATTATGAGATCCTAAATAAACTCCATGATTTCTGCAAGAGAAATAGAGTAGGTGACCCTGCCTGTGGCAGTGTGAAATCCAGCAGGAACGCCACAATTCCTGCAGAAGGGGCTGCAAAAGTCACATCGCCACAGCTATAATCGTCCTGTACAGGGTTTAAATGGAATGAAAAAACTGGGGGGTCTCTCAAAGGGGCGTGGTCAACGTAATTAAGGGCGTGGCTTAAAACACGTATATTAAAAATCTGTGCTCATGTATTTTGCTGTTTCTGCCATTGCATTCAGATTTATGATGCATCAACTAAGATTACACCTACAATTTGTCAGGACTATTGGCCATTCAATAGTTGTTAGTTGCATAGAATAAATAAACAGCATCTATGTCTTTTATATAATATTGAAAAAGCTTCCACTTAAAGCCCTGGTGACACCACAACAATATTGCTGCTCCTGAGTTTAAAAAAAAGAAGGAAATCCAGCGAGAAAATGAGTCTTTAAATGATTAACCCTTCCCCTAGAACGCTCACCTGGCATGACTTCATGCAGTAACTTCTCCACTATTGAGAAGTGAGCAGTGTGAATTCAATAACTCAATGTATTTATTATGATTTGGAACTCCTAAGAGTTCCACATAAAAATACATCTTAAGATCAACATTACACTCCATAAAAAATATTTAAAAAGCAGTATTTAGTATGCATCATAACATATCATTTTCAAAAACAAATGAACATATTAGTCGAAGCCATTCTACACATTTTCGAGTGCCAAGAAGAGTGAACCATAAAAAATCGGATTGCCGTAGATGGCTACTGGCGGATTTATATGAAGATTGTACTCTAATGCTATCATAAAACTTTCAAAATTAAAACCTTATTATAAAATGCGGGAATATGACAATTCGCTATACAGTACTAGATGACAAGCAGCATAATTATGTAGTGAAAAATGGTAATTTGTCTATTCACTATACAGTACCATATAACCAACAGCATAATAACACCATAATTAGCAGCAAAAAACAGATTAATAAGGGTGCAAGTGCTCAATGCGTACATAGTACTTCCGCCTACTGGACTACTAAACCAGCAGAAAAAGAGGTTAGAAAAGTGCGCGTGCTCAGATGTGTACATAGTAAATCAGCCTCCTTTGTTCCTTAAAATTAGGGATAAAAAGTTGAAAAAGTGCAAGTGCTCAGAGAATACATAGTAAATCAAACACTGCTCTAATATCTATTTAATAATTGTTTAAAAAAGCGAAAAAGTTTAAAGCACATGAGTACAGATAGGGTGCAAGCAGACAATTCCGGGCCTCTTCTGCTGTGGACATATTACACTTTAAAAAACAATTCCTTAGGTATCTACGACGTACTGTTTGTAATATGGGACAAACAAATAGGACATGATTTAGGTCCTGATTACAGGAATTACATAAATGACAAAGTCTTTCATGTCTAGCAATACCTTCCCAGGCTCCTGTTACAATTCTTAGTGGAAGTAGGTTCAATCTAAGCCGCAGAATCCCCCTACGTACTCCATGTTTGAGATTCCATAAAACATAAGGTTGGGGTTTTTTGCAAATACTACTCCCCACAATACAGTCATTATTGTTATTCCCTGCACATATTTTAATGACTCTTTCACGAGAAACCCGATAGATTGTTTTCTTAATTCGGATTTTCAGAGCCCTTTTACAGAGGCCTGCCGCCCCCTCCTTTTCTAAGCCAAACATTGTTAATGCTTTTAAATAATTCCCAAAAAAATCACTCTTTTCTTTCATATTGACAAAAATGTCTCTGTATAATGCTGCCCATAGCAAATTCTTTGAGCTATTATTAATGCATTGCTCCATCTTAAACACACAGTCATCGATAGCACATAAGTAGAGAGTAATCCAATTTCAAGTCTAAGGGCTGCAATAGGAGCAGCGCTGCTCAAATGGCATATTTGGCGCCAGATTTGCCCTTCCACTTTTTCAAAGTGTGGGTGGTATTTTTATTTTATAGACTGCTATAATATGTGAGTAGTGTCTTTTCCCGCAGTGTAAATACATACGGTTAATTGCACCGGCTTGTGAAATTAATTTGCCTTTACAGTGGTCCATATGTTTGCTAGCGGAGCACCTATTTGTGAATATTTTTCCTCGATATGGGTAAAACTTTACTACTTCCAGTTTCTTTTTCCCCGAAAACCAATGCAAGTTTTTTCTGACCTTACATCCTTGATAACTAAAAATTCAGATTTTCCACAGTCCGCTGGGTAGAAAATCATAATTTTATTAAAGACACGGAGGCTGATATTAGGCATATTTCTTTAATTGTCAGCTCACAGAAGCAACACCAAACAATGTAAAGAATTTAGAACTAAAGTTTAACATTCCAAACTTAGCAAAATCCTGTGAGATGCGGCCATATTCCTTCTTGAAGCTGCAAAACAGTCCAAAAGATCAATTATTATTATTATTATGTTTCTTATATAGCGCCAGCATCGACCCCCGAAGGGGTATCTCCGCGCTTGCCTTGGGAACCCGTCCTGGCTTTTCCCTGTGAGATAGCCCCTACAGGGCATCCCCAAGGTGAAAGCCAGGCATCCCGCCGCGGGGGCCGTTGTGGAGATTAAGCAAGCTTAATGCCCAGAGTTGCAAAGTGAGAACTCATGATTAGGTCAGGCACCGAAGCAAGAATTATCGAGTCCATGGACATTTGAGCTCAAGACCCTGCCGCGTCGGGAATTGAACCCTGGTCCCAGGTCTGACCTCTGCTTCAGGGTCTGCCTGCTCTAACCAGTGAGCCACACTTCTCCACGTTAAAGTGAGAAACAGTAATAAACTTCAAATAAAGAAAGTAGTCTCAATTGTAGATCACCTCTTGTTGTCGCCACCTGAAAAAGTAAAAAAGTAACGTTAAAGGGTGGGAAATAAACAGGGAGGGATAATATCAGCCTCTGTGTCTTTAATAAAATTATGATTTTCCACCGACCGGACTGTGGAAAATCTGAATTTTATGGCAAGGCACGGAGGACAATATTATGCATGTTCAAAGCCTTGCCATAATATTCGATACCGGACAGTCCACAGGTTTAAAATAAAATTTCTTAAACACAGATTCGTTAGACCAATCACCTGCAGTTAAAATGGCAGATAAACCACCTCCCGAAAGAAAGCTTTAGAAGCCATAGCCCCTCTAACAGAATGAGCACCAAAGATAGAAAGATCAATCCCAGATCTAGACATGACGTGCTTGACCCAACGAGCTAAGGTAGGAGGGGAGACTGCTTTGTGAGGGTGTCTGAAAGAAAAAATTAATTGAGTTTCAGAGGGATTCCTTAGAAATACAGTCCTCCTTTCATACTCACGAATACATCTCACCACACACAGCTTTCTACAATCATCAAAATTAGGGTAGAAAATAGTCCTAGACATAGTTTTGGTTCTCCTAGAAATGGTGAAACAAACACCCTCAGGAACGAATCTACGTCCTGTAATATCCAAAGCTTTCACATCAGAAACTCTACGAAAGAAAATCAAGTATAACAATGTAACTAATTTGACAAATCCTTCAGATCTAAAAAGTCATTTTCAGACCAAGACAAAAGTTCTTTCAAAACAATATGAACATCCCAAAGGGAAGAGTACTTTGGTCCAGGGGGAGCCTTAATCCTGACACTCCTAAGAAGTCTTCCTACAACGTCGTGTTGACCGACAGGGACGCTATCAACTAAGTTATGACCTGAAGAAATAGCTGATCTAGCGATATTAACGGTACTATAAGATTTACCCCCATGGAAGACATCAGAAAGGTAGCTAGCTACCTTAACTAGAGGAGCTGATACGGAATCCAGACTCCTTGAAGTACACCAAAAAATCCACTTTCTCCAGGCCAGCCTTTAGGTCCTTAGAGGTCCCTGGTTCCCACGAGTCCTTGATGATTTTTGAAGCTTGTGAAGATAAGCCTGACATTTGCCAAGTTCTCCCGAAATCAACCAAGCCATTAGAGTTAAATGACCCTGAAGAACCATATCAAGAAAATCTCCTGAGGCATTGGTTAGCAAGTCCGGAAGATCTGGTAGAAGTACTGGGTCGGCAATCAACATCTCCATGATATCCGGATACCAGACTTGAGATATCCAGACTGGGGTAATTAGAACTATTTCTGCCTTGTCTATCTTGCCCTTTAAAAGGACCCTATGAATTAGAGCGAAGGCGGGAAACACATACCAACGGCACATGTTCCAAGGTTGCATTAGGGCATCCACTGTCTCTGCAGTTGGGTCTGGTCTCCAACTGAAAAACCTTGGAACCTGAGTATTTACATGGTTCGCAAAGAGATCTAACACGAAAGGACCCAGTTTCTCGTTCAAAGAGAGACAGACTTGTCCGTTCAGTTTCCAATCACTGAAATCTTTCAATTGACGAGAGTTCCAATCCTCGACGGAGTTGTTCACACCTGGTAAGTACTGAACCAGAAGCATAATGTTCTTGCTCAGGCAGAAACGCCAAAATTCCTTTGCTAGGTCCGTTAGAGCTTTTGAATGGGGAGCCCCTAATTTGTTCACATATCTGACTGCAGAGATGTTGTCCATTTGCAGGAGCACACAACATTTGACTTGGTCTTTTGTAAAGCTCTTTACCGCAAACGAACCTGCCAACAGCTCTAGGTAGTTGATATGCATTTGCCTCTCTTGAGTTGTCCATGTCCATCGAGTGGTTAAGGAGCCGCACCTCGCACCCCAACCCTGAAGGCTGGCGTCTGATTCTATAATCATATCTGGAGTCGGGCCGAAGATAGCTCGCCCATTCCAGGCCTCGAGATTTTCCAACCACCAAGCTAGCTCTTCACGGGCCTCTGAATCTAATTGTATCCTGTGGGAATAGCTCACCCCTTTGTTCAGATATAGCGTTCTTAAACTCTGCATTGCGCGGTAATGGAGAGGAGCTGGGAAGACTGCTTGAATAGAGGCTGTAAGGAGGCCAATAACTTGCTTTTTGTCTCAACACAACCCAGTTTCTCGATAATAATTTGCGGACTTCTCTGCACATCTTCCTGACCTTCTCCATTGGTAAACCCAGAAAAACGGTTTGTTGACTGGGCACCAGACAGGATTTCTTCCTGTTCACTATGAAGCACCAAGTCCTCTATAACCCTCTATAACCCTGACTGCTAAAGTGGTATGTTCTAGAGCTTGAGCTTTGGATTCTGACATTATGAGAATGTCGTCCAGATAAATGATCAGTCTGATCCCCCTTGACTGTAACCAGGCCGCAATTGAGCGCATTACTTTTGTAAAGCACCAAGGGGCAGATGTGAGGCCAAAGGGGAAGCTCATGAAACTCCACATGGTACCTTTCCATAGGAACTTCAAAAGATCTCTCTGATGCAGACAAACAGGGATAGTCAAATAAGCATATTTTAGATCTAGGCGAGTTAGCCAATCTCCTTCTCTCAAAATGTCACTGAACATATGAATACCTTCAATTTTGAAATGGTTGTATTCCACTCATTCGTTCACATCCTTCAGATTTATAACAGGCCTCATTGTCTTGTCCTTCTTTTCCACTAAGAAAAGATTGCTTACAAAACCAATGTAAGAATTTTCTGCCTTTTCAATGGCGCCTTTCTTTTCTAACTCTTCCACTTCTTGAGATATCAAGACTTCCTGATCTTTTGCAAAACGTATTAGAGGAGGTCTCTTTACCTGTATTGGGTTTGCAACTAAATGTATTACATAACCAGAAACCGTCTGCAAAACCAGAGGGTCTGAAGTGATTTCTTTCCACCTGTCTAGAAACAAAGCAAGTCTGCCGCCCACCATTGGAGGGGTAAATGAAGGGTCTTTTAGAAAACATACATTGGAATCTGCCTCTTCTTTTGCCTCTAAAGCGTCCTCTTCCACCTCTCTGTCTCTGAGGGAAGAATCCAGGAGAATAGGATCCCGATTGGAATCCTGATTTGAATCCACCTCTGGAGAAGGAGCCTCTGAAGATGCCAAAACCACGGCCGGGTAATCGGCCCCGTATCCTCCCAGCCGAACCAAAAACTCTTCTGATATCTTTTTGGACCTTTTGAATCGAATTGAAGGCCCCTGCGTATTTGGCAATTCTTCCCCGAAAAGAATACCATCAGCTTTTTGGCCTGATTCTTTAGAGGTTAGCTCGGCCAGTTTCGGGTCAATTTTCATTAGAAACTTTTTCTCCTCTCAAAACATAATGAGGCGTTAGCATTGCCTAATAGGCAAATGGCTCTTTGGATCCATTGTCGTAGGTCTCCAGAATTAATGATGCCATTTTGTAGATATGCTTCTTCACAAAGGTCAAAAATCTTAGTCAAGGGACCAAATACATCTAAGAGGTGGTCTTGGCACCTCTTGAGCCCTTTATCGAGTCCCCTTCTAGGGTCTCGCCCTATTCTATTAAGGAAGGTCAGCATTTTTTAATCAAGTTCGGGAGTAAGCCCAACTTTGTTGGCCAATGAGGGCCTGGGACATTCGGATCTCATTCTGGTCCTGACCTCCTTGGACATTTCCCTCCTTATCAAGAATTCCACATATTGTGCAACATGTTTTATGGGTTCCCATTGAGGGGAGAGAGGATGTTGGATGGAGTTTGGGTCGAACATCTGTTCCCCTAACGGGTCTAAAACATGGTCGGAGATATCATCCGTCTCTCTTTTAAACCTTTTGCCTTTAATCTCCTCTTCGTCCTCAGAGGATTCAAAGTCATCAGAACATGAAATCAGGATGTCCCCACTGCTAAAGGATTAATCATAAAGGATCACTTTATGATTACCTTTTATGGCCTTTATAGCCTGTCCATTACTCTCCTTACAAGAGGTTTTCTCTCTGCCTTTCATTATAAAGGCCCCATTGTCTTGACCTTCTCTGAAAGAGGTCAGGTGTCTCCTTTTTCGAGTGGCCTTAACACCACTAACAGAGGCTAGTGGACCAACCGTGCCTCCTTGGACGGAACAAAGCTGTCCTTGGTCAGCCTTATCCCTTGAGAATCTTTCCTCCATCCTGTCAATGCAGTCATCCAGCTTCTTACCAAGCTGAAAAACGAGCGTTGAGACTGCTTTGTCAACGGATTCTCTAATTCTGAGATCCACAGAGTCTCCACTTACTTGGTCTATTTTAAGTTACAAGGAAAATAAAGATTAAAATTGAAGTGACCCAAAGACAAATCTAGGGTAACAAATAGTAAATTACACGGGGAAAGGTAAAACTAACCTTATAGGAGTAGGGATAAAAAACGCTGTATAAAAGCCTTAAATATTTGAGTAAAAGAGAAAAAATACTGAGAAACTGTTTGAAATAGCCTAACAGATCGAGATCCCAAAGAGCAGTGTCTGTTACCTCATAGGGAAACTCACAACCAGCTCTTTTGCATATCCAAAAGATGGCCGCCAGAAATCCCTTGAGTTAGAGGAAGAAAGACCGACCCAAAATGGCCGTCGCGCCATGTGACGCGAGTACGGTGGCTTCGGGGTGTCAGGAAGGGTTAAGAGGCATTGAGAGCGCCTCGCTGTGAAGGGAAGGAAACCCATTTAAAAGTAATCTGCAGAGAAGACATAGGCTGGTGCAGCGCGTGAGGAGATCAACGATGAGTGCTCGAGCCTATGCTCGAGAAGAAGGAAGGAAATCCTCCGTTAAAAAAACCAGAGGGGAAGATTGGTGCGAACTCGTTCTCGTTTGTGAGAGAGAAGGGTGAGTGAAAAAAGCGCCGTATCAGAGAAGGAAGTGTGCGAGGTAGCGCGGGAGAAGCCCGGGATGGCGGGGGGATGAATTGTCAGAACAGAGTCAAAAGAGTAAAAGTATGCCGAGAGAAGTCAGAAAGGGAGCGCAACGGCAACAAGGAATAATATAATATAAAACCCAAGGCAGACGATAGGCAGGCAAATCAATCCAAACAGTAAACACAACCACTTTTCAAAGATTGCGCTGAATAGTAGACTCAACACACTCAATATCCCAAAATAGCGCTCAATAGTCTTAATCATGCAGTAAAATTATAAGTAGAGATAAACAGGTCAGATCAACTTATCTTGGCTGTGAGCAGCAACAAAGAAGGAATACGGCCGCCTCTCACAGGATTTTGTTAAGTTTGGAATGTTAAACTTTAGTCTAAATTCTTTACATTGTTTGGTGTTGCTGCTTTGAGCTGGCAATTAAAGAAATATGCATAATATTGGCCTTCGTGCCTTGCCATAAAATCATGACTTTACTATTTATTATGTTGATTTTTAAATAATACTCTTCTGTATACCTGATCAACTCGGAAAGTTGTCTTTGTAGTCTGATTGGGGTTAAATCCATTATTATGGCGTCCTCTGCATATAGCAGGCAACTCAGCTTTAAATTTCCTAACTTAGGGGGATCCCCTTTACTGACCCCCATTCTTCTTGGCAAATCATTAATATAAATAGAAAAAAGTAAAGGGTCCAAAACTCACCCCTGCTTCAACCCATTGTTAGTTATTTTTCTTGAGAGGCCTTGTGTTCCCCCTAATAAAACCTGTGTTCAAGTGCAGGTATGGAGAGCAATAACTAATCGTGAAAGATTCCCTGGTATCCCCATGTTGACCAATTTTCTCCACAGTCTGCACCGATCTACCCTGTTGAATGCTGTTGAGAAATCTATAAAAGCCGCATATAACGGCATTCCCCAGCCCACTGGGTATTTTTCGGTTAAGGTTTGCAAGACGGTGATATTATCCAAGGTGCCAGTATGTTTGCGAAATCCTGTTTATTCTAAGGGAATATAATCATTCCCGAATGTCCAATCTTGCAGATGAGTGAGGATGCTCTTTGAAAATAGTTTCCCAGTTGCATCCAGGAGAGAGATCTGTCTAAAACTGGCAGGGGAATTTTTGGGACCCTTTTTGTATAGTGGAACAATTATTCTTCCCTTCCAGGATTGTAGGATATCACCATGGGTATAACAATAGACAAACAGCGGATCCAAACATTTTGCCCACTCTTCGCCATCTTGTTTTATTATGGCTATAGGTACATCATCTGGGCCCATCGCACTAGAGTATCTTGCCCCTCTAATGTAGGCCTCTATTTCTGAGCATGATGGTGCACCATATTCGCTCCCCATGGTCTGGGCAGAGCTAACTTCTTGATTCTGCCCAACTGCGGAATTTACGGCATACAACTGGGAAATATACATAGACCATTCTACTTCTGGGATAAAAATACGTTTTGACTTCTCTCTCCCATCACAAAATTTTGCTACCAGTGCCCAATACTTCCTAGTGTCTCCAATTTGAGTATTCGACCCTTCTACGATCTGATACCATTTTCCTTGTCTGTACTTCTTTCAGTCTAATAATGACTCTTTGCCTTTGTATCGTGGGCAGCCTAAATTGAGCTCTAATTAAAGCATTCATTTCCCAATTAATTTTTTTTATTTCCTGTGCTATAATTACTAATGGTGCAAAACTGTTAACTTGCTTCTTTCTTCCAAAGGTTCTAATTGCAGCCAAGATTCTCTCAAACCTGTGAATAGGGCTTTCTTGAATACAAATAAAAGTAGTATTTTCAAAGACCCTCTGATTACAGAGTTCAGGCTTCTCAATTTCTATATCTACATTAACAGCTAAAAAACTATGGTCGCTCATACTTGTAGAAAATTCTTTAAATTTACATACGCTAAAAAGTTGTTAAGATACCACCATGTAATCAATTAATAAGAGACCATATGCGCCCGATAAGTGTAAGAGGCTGGGGAATCCTCTGGAAATCTGCCATTTAACGTTACAAGGTCTAAAATTCTGAGATTATGCAGAAGTAACAAGCCTCGTTTATCTGATCTTAAATGGTCCGGAAACACAGAATCTGGAATGGACCATACTTCCTCCAATTCAAGGTTTGAAAAAGACATGACTGCACTGTTGGATAATTTGGCATTAAAGTTGACCACCATCATAATCTGTGAGCATTCTTCAGTGTTACTTAACCTTTTCACAAAAGTACAAATTGAATCGACCAGTAAGTTTGATGCTCTCCCTGGGGGAATATACACATTTACCAATAAGAGGAAAACGGCTTGCCCGAATTATCTTCACTAATCTTCAACTTCATTCCCATACAACACTTTTGAGGGATGAGTGTAAATCATAGGATCCCATCTCATGGTACAGCTAAGTAAAATAGCTAAACCACCACTGGCATGCCCTTTTACAGATGATTTTGCTCTACAACAATACACATAAAAATTCTCAAAATCAAAATCCTCCCCCTTCCAGGTTTCTTGAAGGCAAATTATTTAGGGTCATATTCTAATAATGATTTAAGCTTGCACCTACTTTTTCCTACCCCAGCTACATTCTAGGATAGGATTAAGCATGGGCGAATTTTGCGAATCTGGCGTTCGCGAATTTTGCGAATTTGCGAACTCGCAATCCGCAAAATCCGCGAATTCTCGCGAATTTGCGGATTTTTTTTGTGTTCGCAAGGATTTCTGACAGTTCGCGAGGGTTTTGTAACAGTTTGCAATCGCGAACTTACATGTCGGCTCGCAACGGTCACGATTATGTTTTTTCTACGTCTGGTTCATCATCATAGGTTCCCAGCACCCTCTGTTTCACCCCTGCCACCCTCTGTTTTACCCATGCCATCCTCTGGTACATCAATGCCTTATGCCACCCTCTGGTTCATCATCACTGTAGATTATGGGGGGAAAAAGCAAGCACACCTGCCTGCTTCAACTGACATGAATTCATTTGGGGTTGATTTATTAATGTGTCACTGTTTTAAAATTCCAGTCTGGCACCTGCATCCTTATCTGTAATTTGCTTTCTGTTGCAGTGCAATTTTTTTTTCCAGGACCTTTGTGGCCTACTTGTAGCTATTCTATGAACCTGCTGTGGGGGTCAGAGCAGGGTCATACAATTGTTGCAACTAGCAACTGAACTCTGGAGGGGCCCTTGTCAGGAAGCACTACAGGGAACGGTTACTAATGATGAGTTTGAACTTTTGAACCTGTTTTCACTTTTGCAAAACTCGTTTTTCTGCAGAGCAGCATTACAGCAACTTTAATGCCCCACCAAGCTTATATGAGAAAGTTGATTTCTAATCCAAAAGTTATCCAAAGAAAATCAAAAGGCCTCAAATCTAAAAAAGTGCAGGCAAATGTCAACCTGAGGAGTTATTCTGATAAAAATAATCATTTTCAGAAGGTCTATGCTGCTTGCTAGTAGATTTCTTGTGCGGAATTGCAATTTTTGTAATTTCGCGAGTGCGAGATTGTTGCTGCCCGCCGCACGTACATGTTCGCAATTGCGAACTTACACCGCAAAGTAAAAAAATCCGCTGCGTGCGAATTTGCGGATTTTGCGGGAAATTCGCGAATCTCGCGGATTGCGAATTTACCGAAAATCCGTAAAATCCGCGAGCGTAACGGATTTTCCGCCCATGCTTAGATAGGATTCTTCCCAATTTGCTACCCCCACAATTTAGGCTTTGTGTTTGTTACTTTTGAGCCATTCAGGGTACCGGCCACCCAAATCCAGTTAGCCAACTCATCCTCCACGTTGGGACTACTGGGCATTTGGACTTCGGGACCTAAGATGATAATTTCTCTGTTTCCTAGATTTCTTCCTACTGTTATTTTGATGTCTTTAGGTTTTAAAGAGATTTTAGCGCCCCTGTTAGTAGAGAACCCCCTCCCTTGCATCTGATGGACCATTCCTGAGCTTTCAGGTGGAAATGGGCACGGGGTTACACTAGAGAGCACATCTATGCCTCTCTTCCTAAAGGAATCTACATTAGCTATTACTAACATTGAAACTATCCCTGACGTTAATTTAACTCTAGTGCTTCTCAAATCTAAGTAGTCCAACTCAAGGTCTTTGCTTGTTATCGTTTCCAAGTCCTTTATTTCTGATAACAACTGAAGAAGGGCACTTCCATTCAGTAACATTGATTCAGTTTCAAACAGAGAAAAGAGGAGCAAGATCCTGCTCATCTGCCCGACGCCTGGCCCTATATTCCCCATGGACCTTATACCAGACTGCCCTAAAACAGGACCCCTTTCTAACATAACCCTGTTACTGTTACAAATTGTGATTAATTATCCTTCCCCGGCTTTCCCCTGGCCGGGATCAAACTGTACTGAGAAAGTATCCCATCCACAAGAAAGAAGAGGGGCACCTCCCCTAGCTAAGCCTTGTTCTAATACAGGTAAATGTGAGTTTGTCAATACGTTTCCAAGTGTCGGGTCTCTACTTGTTGCATAATTAACCACGTTAATGTTCCAGGGACAATTCTGATTCTCACTGTTGCCTATGTTGTCTTCAGGGGTCCCACTTTCTTCCTGTCCCTCTTGACTCTGTGGGTTAATCAGCACCAGGTCAAGCAGATTGGCTGATAACCATTATTCAGCCTAATTTTGTGACCCACATTCGATATAGATTGCCCCAAGATCCCGGGAACCTTTCTACTTGGAGGTGATTTTGCACTATTTAATTCCTCAAGTACGTGAGGAAACCACGTTTTTTTCTGTTTCCGTTTTGGAATATATCAAATCGTGTTCTTCTTCTTTACCCTCCAACCAGGTTGGGTGTTACTTTCTCTCGGTGCAGGGACCTCCAATAAGGATGCAATATCTAGAGTATTTGCTGATTCTTCAGTTAACTGTAGTTTATTCAGAGTGACTGTTAAGCATAAGTTGTTTGAGATACTTTTTAAAAAAAATAGGATATACCCGTAATGGGGGCGTAACCAAAGTTACTTTATAGTTTGAATTTCCCCCTTGGCTAGTAGGCTGGGCATTCTCCATGTGTTGCTTAACTGGGGAAGAACTTACCATTGGGCTACCTCTTAGTGGTACAGCTTTAGAACCCTCCTTCGTTTCCCCATCCTCTAACTTAATACCACCTTTTGGCACCCCGTTACATGTTGGACATGAGCGACAGGCTACTTCAGGAACCTTTAATATTTTATTTGTAGCTTGATTAATTTGCTTGAGTACTTGGACCCCTATTAACATGGGAGAGAGGACTTCCAATATATAATCAGAATTTGCCATACTTTTTTCTAACAGAGATAAAATTGAGGAGAGAATTCTCTCCAGTGCATAGACAATCTCTGAGGTCCCCCCCTCCGTGAATTCTCGATTGAGTTCATGATGTTATCTGCCCCCTTATTCAGTAATACTGCTGATGTCTCTATAGCGGACAATTCTAATGCATGAACGTGTGATAAAATAGTGGGGGTACTACTATACAGGGTGGGCATATGTGGATGACCAGCTGATAAGACCGGAGACACTCCCAATTCCAGATATGTCTCCATGTTGCTTGTTTTTCTCATATGCCCCTTCAGTTCTTCATTTTTTTTCATTTGTTTAGCAATGTCCGGTAGAGTATAGGCCTCTATTTTTGCCAGTTCAGAGCTACATATAAGGTCTATACTATGTAATATATAAACAAAAGGAGAGAGCAAGGGATTGTTTCACGTGTGTGAAAGGAAAAATACTCCCAGTCCCCTGGACTGAAATATAGAAATAACAAAGGAAGGAGTATCTCCACCGAGACCTTAACAAAAGGTTCTGAATGGGATGTCAATGAAAAAAGGAATATTTTCCTTTTATTAAAAACTCCTCACTCACTACCCTGGTTGGTGACATGCTTCATCATCGGGGTCCACCCTGACGGCCGAGTGCCATCAGGGTGTGCTGCGACACCTGAACTACAGTGGAGCTGGTTTTTTTGATTGTAAAGTGCAAAAAGTGGTGTTAAAAATTGTCCTGGTATTCCCATTTGAAAAAACTTTATTCAAGGGCTACTGGACAATATTAAAAAAGGGTGAGAAGATACTAATAGGTGAATATGACCGTGAGTATCTATGTGAATGGTCTACATGTTTTAATCTTAAATGGTATATCACAGGTTTTCGTCAGGACCAGAAACAAGGAAAATGGGTGGTCTGCACACACTAACGAGCAGCCGTTCCTAGATTCCTTATGCCTAATTGCAAAAATCGGCAATAGGCGTGGGCTCAAACCTAAATAGGTGAGGAAAAAGCAAGACTCCTATTGCCGGTCTGAAATGCTTTGTGGGGACAGAGGGAAGGCTTTCTCAGCGAAGGAACAAAATAGTGTCGCCGAGTTATCAGGTCAGTCTACCTACGCTCCTCTCTATTCCTTTTTTCATTGACATCCTATAGTGTGTGATACCTTTAGCGCCGCTCACCCAACTTTAACGGAGAGAGACCTGACTTAAATCAGATCATACTTCTTGGATTGGCTTGGGGCTTGTCAAACAGAGATACCAACCCTGCCAATGGTGATAATGGAGTAGTTTCCTTTCTATTCAAATTTTCTTTCAGAAGGCCTTCTGCCTTGCCCATTTCTAGATCCATTTCCATCCTACTATCCTCCCCTCCTGTTTGTAAAACAATTTCACCGGGTGGTTGTGTAGATGTCGACAACTGAATATTTTCACTTTTAGTATTCTGTTGTTGAATAATTACTGCAGGGTAAAGGGCCGCTTTGACCTCTGGAACAGTGAACTGAAGTCCCTCCTCATTCACCGATTTTATATGGGAGTCCATCTCCACGTCTTCCTAGGCCTCCTTTTTCTCTTCCTTTTTCCCCTTACCATGCTTGGAGCACCTTACACCCTTTGTGAGCATTGACATCACCGATGGGTACGTTTTCAAATAAGAAAGGTGATCCCTATTTCTCCTTTGCCGGATAGTTTTTTGGAATTTAAGGGGACTACTGTGGTTCGTATAGCGACCTACTGAGCTAGCAGATGACCCTTACAGACCTGTAGCTGTTTCTACTGTTGCGTTTGAGCGCAAACACCTAGATGGCATTGCAAGATACTCAATTATACTCTATTATAGTCTATTATTTTAATACTACTGGACAGGAAGTGTGAAGAATAAGGATTCTGATTCTCTGCTCTTCTGCAATTACTCCTCTTTCTCTACCGGCTCCACAGGCTCTCTTAAAGAGGATGGATTCACCCCCACAGCGCCCGCAACCTCACCCACAGTCATTAACCGCGCCCTATGTAAGTTATTATCACTTAACAGGTCGCATGAGGGGAATGGGAGTGGGAGTGGGAATGGGAGTAGGAGTTGTAAAGTGAGCAGTGTGAGCACGCGCACATATATGTGCCAGAGCACAAAACCAGAGCCCATAGAGACCCGTCTCGAGGAAAAACTGCCGGCCCACTTAAAGCCCTGGTCCTGCATCACAAACAACACAGGTGACACTATCTACTGCACTGAGATCCTGCTTAAATGTTAAGATGCTGCAGGAAGAGCAGTGAGGGTGCACCCTGTACTGTAAGGGTCAAGCGGCCGAAGCTCCAATCTCTCTCAGTGTCCTGTGCACAGGAAGTTTCTGCGCAACACATGCAAACAATGGTTTTCCGTCGGTCATCAGTGCAGCTGTTCTCATCCGCCTGCTAGACATCTCATTTGGAGAATATCCCTGCTGCAGGGGTGAAAAACAGGCTCCTGCAGCCCCTGCGGCTCAGGAAGGGTTCCACTTCATGGTGGCCCCCCTTCCCATCATGGGTGCCCCATTCAGTCCAATGCAAACAACTGGCTCTGAAATACGGGAGACATTCTTTTCTGCAACATCATTTTGCGTGACACCTCTGCCTGCTGCTGTTAGACTAGTGTGCTAACTTCTGTCACAAATCCGAGCCCTAGTGGAATGGCTCAGGGCCTTATTGAACATGCTGCAAAGAAAAATACGAAACCTGCAAAATCTGGTAAGACCCTCAATGTTAAAGCACCTGTAGCAGAAATAGGTGCACAACTGCAGCAGAATCATTGATATAGGATTAGAATCAATGTAGTGTTCTGTTTAGCATCGCCACTGACATGTACTGCTTTCGACTGCCCGGAAATGGGATTCCACGCATTTAAAGGTTTACAAACTTATCATGGCCAACTCAAACTTTCATTTTTCCGAGGATCACTGAGGACCATTTAGATGGGTTGTGATGTGAATATAAAAAGTGTCACTATTGCTTGAATATGAAAACCATCTTGTGGAAAATGCTGGCATTCATTGTTTCTGTAAATCAGCTAACATCAACACCAGGGCCATAATTTAAAGTTTGGTGGCTGTGATCCGGTCCGCCATATTACAAGTGCATTGTATCCTTTGTCGCTTGTTACACCGAGGACGAGATATTTGTGACAGTTATGATGGAGTAACATGTTGCTGATTATTAAATCCGGCTCTAAGTTTGTACCCAGAAAGCTCAGTCATTTTAACAAGAGTGGCAGAAAAAACACAGGAAACAAAATTGAGAACAGAAGAAAGAAATGATCTGATGCTTATTGGATGCTGACTTATGTGCACTGGTTACAAGCCAATGAAAATGTCCCCAGGGGAAGAGCTCCACCAATGAGACGGGTGCTTGTTGGGACATAAAACACTGGACTTACACTCCTCTCTCCTAATCACCCGGAGGAAGGCGCAGGCAGCATTAAGGGATCCATGAGGGGCGCACCTCAGAGTAGTAAGTGGGTAGTGGGGGAGACAAGTCTTTTGCACTACAGCCCCTTGTTTAACTTTGTGATAAGGACGCTAGAATGGTGATGATTATTGTGATTTCCTCCCTACATAGGGTGTGACTACAGGGGTTCCTGAGTGTTTCCTCCATGGGGCCCAGATGACCAACATTTAGGGTAAGAGGGGTGTGAGCTGGTCTCACATCATTACAGTTTGGAACATGTGATACACAAGTGCAGTGTCACATTCACAATTTGTGCATGCAAAAGTCCATGCTTTTTTCTGTCTCTCGCTTTCAGTCTATCTATTTTAAAATTGTGTATGTTTATTATGTTATAGGTACCTATGAATTGCGAGGGATGACAAAGGTCAGCCCTGATTTATAGTGGCACTGACAGGAGTTTATGCCATGAAATGATCCTGTGCTCTTTCCTGACGATTGCCACAGACTCCTTAGGCCAAGAGGCAGAGACATTTTTACGGTTTGAGTGGTGATGGGGTATTGGTTCCCCTAGTCTCCACACTGGTTTTGAAAACCAAGTGATATCTCACTTAAATTAAAAGGTGTTTGATTGTATCACATTTGTTTTTAGCATATTCATATCTCAGGTTCACGAGTCAGAAGTGTCTCCTTTATTATAAAGTGTAGTAAAATGGGGTTTTTGAAGAGCGAGGGGAGTCCTGCGATGAAGCTTGACAACCTGGTGGTATGTAGGGACAACCTGACGCATTTTTGCGTGTGTCCAGAGATAGGCTTGGGGTGGACAATCACTTATAAAAAGAATGGGTAAATAATTTCTTCCTGTGGCTTTTCTTGTGTTTAACGCTTGTGATTGGAGGCCAGCTTACCCTAGAGACCCCATTGTCTCTGGTCCCCTGTCATGGAGAATTTACAAGGTTTCTGCTGATGTTTCACTGTTTTTTTTACTTTAGTCTGGCTGGGGCCCTGCTATCCAGGACCCCAGACTAGCTGCTTTCTCTCTAAAAGGATTCCATATACTTTAGGTGCACTCCAGTTTAGTTATTGGGCTACCCGTATAAGAACCTACTATATGGTATTCTATATACCCAGGGCATAGGTACCCCAGAGGCCTACCAGGGGCTGAAGCATGCATGATGCCACCCCTGGGCAGCCTTCCAAAATGACACCACAGGTCTGCTACAGCAGCCTGGTATGGTGGTATATGCACCCCTTACTTAGATATAGGTTCCCTATATCTACCTTATCTCACTACACATATAAACCTATCAGTCACCCCTATGGCATGCCTTATCAATCCTGAAGGCAGGGTGCTGGGTTTTGTGTGAGGGTGTGCATGCATGAGCATGGCCCCTCTACCGCCTTCGGAATCTATTCTTTGGGGTTAATCTGTGATGCAGCCAGACCATATACTCTTAAGTGCATTATAACATCACAGTAAATGCTAACTTTGGAATGGCTGCAAAGAAACATGTTGTGTTTGGTGTCAAACACTTTGGAATCATACCCCCCACCCACCAGTCCTGGCGGCGGGGGTATGATTCCACCCTCCTAGAGAGAGCAACATGACCACACCGGTACACCTGTTACCAGCTTAAAAGAACCCTGGCATCACAAAATGGGTGCCACAGACTCGAGTCTGGTCTCCTGCTGCTGGACGAAACTCTGGCAAGGGAGGCCTGGACAATAGTTTTCCTGTCGGAGGGAGGGGTCACCACCTCCCAGATAGGCTTTAGTGTACTGGGGCTGGGTGGGTGCACTCCAAGCGTGCTTTGAAGTCAGCACTGGGGGCACATTTTGTGTCCCTGTGCATAGCCCAGTTCAAACCGGTTGCAGGGGCTACCAACCCCTGCTCTGGCACGAAACTGGAGAAAGGAAATGGTTGAAGCCACCCCTCTTTCCAAACCCT
This sequence comes from Lissotriton vulgaris, assembly GCF_964263255.1. NCBI lineage: Eukaryota > Metazoa > Chordata > Amphibia > Caudata > Salamandridae > Lissotriton > Lissotriton vulgaris. Next base: position 245,480,298 of record NC_141698.1, read on the forward strand.
CCCATAAGTAGGTCCCCAGAGTTTGTCCCACCCCTTCCTTGAACTTCGACGATCTGCACGACGCTGGATGACTGAAGAATTTCCCTTGGAGTAAAAGAGTTACTCCCCTGTGTGGCAGGCACCAAAGACTCATCTGACCAGTTTGCATCTCCGAACCTCCCACCAGACTCCGAAGAATTTGCAACACAGGAGCTAGATTTCCAGACTTCCCAGAGACTGACCCGAGTCCTCAGCAAAGCAGAGACCCGTAGCCCTCAAGGGTACCGTGGAACAGGAACCCCTGAACACCATTCACATTTGCAAGTGCAACTGCTTCTCAATGATCCTTGAGGCTGTGCATTTGATTACTTGTAGTCCAGACCCAGAGCAGCATTTCCACCAAAGATTGCTGGCCTACACTCCATGAGTGTTCGGTGAGCCGGCCCTTTGTGTTTTCTCTCGAGGTACCTTTGCAATCCCTGGTCCGTTGACTAGTGGGTCCCCGAGAAGGCAACTTTAACTTTCCTTGGGTTTCCCTGGTTGCTCCAGACGTGTGCTGACTCTCCATCACTTGGGGAGTCCCCTGGACTTTGCTGGTCCACACCGAAGCATCTTTTCTTTTTCTGCATGGGCTGCTGCTGCCAAGGCTTGTTGTGTTCAATCTGAGCACCGATGCCGCAGCACTCGACATCCTTTAAGGGACAGCTCAAACCTAGATCCTGGTCATCGTCGAAGCCTCCTGGTCCTCGTGGCTGCAGAGACAAGCTTCACCTCGTCTCACCTGAATCACCCGACATCGTGTATAGTGCCCCTGGTCACTGGCAAGTGACCCAGACTCTGTCCCCTTTGCTTTCAGGTTCCTCACATCTTCAATCCAGACTTGGATCACACCAGGCACTTTTCTTCTCCACAGCAGCAGCATTTTGCAGAGGATCGCCATTGAAATCAACGACAATTCCCGACACCATTTGACACCTATGCACCTGGCTTCCCTGGGTGAGGTAACTCGAGAACTCCAGTGCTCTCGTGGGTGTTGGTCCTAGAACCCCTTTAAGTCTAAAGGGGTTTGCTCAAAGTCCTCTCCTAAGTGTCCTTTATCTTTAAAATTCCAACAGCGACTTTCCCTATAGAAGCTAACGGCGCTCCCGGCTGTGTTCTCACACTGCATGCGTCCCCCGTGGGTCCCCTGAGTCACTACCTTGGGTGTTTCCTTGGGGTCCCCGCAATTCTACAGGCTCTAGGCCTTGTGTCTAGTCAAGTCGTGGTTCTTATACCACTTTGTTAATATATGGTTTGGTCCCCCCCTGGGCCCAGTGTAAATTGTGCTATTTACTGAAGTTCTATTGCATTTAAATTGTGTGCCTTGCTCTGTAATCTCATATAGAGATTACTAGAGAGTGTTTAGTAATAAATACATATGTTTTCTATATATACCTTGTGTTGTTCTCCTTTCATTTAGACATTCAAGTGGCTATAATCTGGTAAACCAAGCTGCTTTACACTCCTTCAAGACTTAGCCTGACGGCTGCTCTCCATAGCTACCACTAGGATAGCTTTCAATAAAGGTTGCCTTAAACCTAGTATCAATAAGGGTTGTTTGGACTGATGCAAGGTGCCCACTAGAACTAGTGGACAGCATATGCCAGGCCAACTTCTCACAGATAACACCAACTGTTCAGAGCTATTGGTATATGAGGAACAAGAGGCAATATTTTTAGCAGATGTATCTTCAGATATTCTGAAGACCTATGCTATGACTATGGGGCCAATGGTAATTTGGGAGGAATTTGTGGATGAGGGATTGGAGAGCAGGCTATTCAGAAATAAAAGTTCAGCTAAAACTTCCCTTTGAAGGAAAGATGTTTTTTAGAGAACAGATTTGATTACTAAGGCTTTCAAAGATCGGAAACATGCCATGCCTTATAAAGGGAAATCCCAATCCACTTAGAACCACTGGGGTCTTCTTTCTATTGCTTGGCCAGGAAGGATTCCCAGTCATACTCTGATCGGTGAATAAAATTCCAGCCAAAGAAATGTACTGCTACTGCTGATTCCAAGGCTTAACAGGGACCCCCTAAGCGGAGGTCCTGAAATGTATTGGACCAACGCCACCTTACAGTAGGAGGCAGGCTTTCACATTTCCACAAAGTATGGGAAGAAGATGTGTCATATCAATGGCCATTGATTATTGCCAGGAAGGGCTATCATATAGACTTTGTCAAGCTTCAGCCCGAATGTGGTACCATCTGTACTTCCGTCTCCATGGATCCAGTAAAACGCCAAGCTCTGTGGATGGGGGTTCAGGCCCTTTTGTCGAAAAGGGCAATTGTGCTGGTTCCTGTTTCAGGCTAGAGCAGAAGAACCTATTCCAGCTTGTTCCTATTGCAAGAAGCTTCTGTAGACTTCAGCCCAGTTCTAGACCACAAAAGAGCGAATGCATGGGTCGAAAATTGCACTTCTAAATGGTTACTTTGCAGTCAATAATTCTATTGGTAAATGACTGGGAACATATGATACAAATAAATCTTCAAGACGCTTATTTGCACATACCTTTGGCAGGAGAGCATCAAAAATGTCTGTGAGTCGCTATAGACGATCATCATTTTCAGTTCACAGAATTGCCCTTCGGGCTGAAGCCAGCCCATCAAGTATACACAAAAATCCTGGCACAGTTGGTAGCATTGGTTCACTGTCAAGGGATCTTCCTTCATTCATACCTAGATGACTGTAGAATTTATGTCCATCCAAGAATCTGTCCAGCGACACACAAAGGTGGTGCTGACCGTTCTTCCCAAGATTAAACTAGCGGTTTGGATGTTGAAAAGCTATGATTACTGAATAGGTGGGTACCTGTGAGTCTAACTAATATTCTTCAGGCTTCTAGATGATATTTAACTCAGATAAAACGTAAAGCACTGGTGTTTCTTTAGTAAGGGGTGACAGTCCAAAGACTTAGATCTCACAACCTCAGATTTGTTTGATACTATGGCCTTAAACTTCAGTGAGCAGCAATTAAAGCTTTTAGAAACTCTTGGAATAACCTCTTGAATAGGAAGGTTAAGTTGGTCGTCTTTTCAAGGGTCTAAATCACATTATTTTTTTTTCTAGGAAAAACTTCCCTTTTTGGGATCAGTCCTTGGTTGCAGATGCTTTAGTGGGTCCTTCATTTGATCCTCTGAAAAGCATACATCTCAGGACATTGACTCTTAGGACTTTTTTTCTTGGTGGCTTTCAAGCATCCTTATTGTAGAACATTTAGGGACCATGCTATTTTGAAACCTCTTCTGTCCTTTGTTCCTAAGGTTACTACTCCCTTTCACAAGAGTCAGGAGTTGGTTGCACCTTCAGTTTTTGCATTCTCCTACGTCAGAGGAGGAAGTTAAGCTACATCATCTGGATGTCAGAAAGGCTCTTCGGATATATTTAAGATAAAGTAGTTTCCTTAAGAATTTCTGATTTATTGTTTGTAAATCTTGGACCAGTAAAGAAGGGTTTACAACCATCCACTTCATCTTTGGGACAATGTTTTTGTTGGTTTTACGACTCTGGGCACTTTACCACTGTTAATCAGTGCTAAAGTGCATATGCTCTCTGTGTAAATTGATATTACGGGTTGCTGTTTTCATGATTGGCTTTTTTGACTTACTACTAAGTCCCTATTACAGTGCACTCAGTGTTCCCAGGGCCTGTAAGTCAAATACTGCTAGTGGGCCTGCAGCAATGATTGTGCCACTCACTGAAGCAGCCTTTCAAAGGGGTCACAGATCTGCCACTGCAGTGTCTGTGCGCAGTCTCTTCTGCGATGTCGACCTGGCAAGTGCACCCACTTCTAAGGCCGTAACCTTCCCTTTTATTACATGTGAGTCACCCCTAAGGTAGGCCCAAGGTACCCCTGTGGTCAAGGTTCTGTGAATGAGAAAGGTAGGACATGTACTGATGTATGTGACATGTCCTCATAGTGAAATACAGTGTATTTTGTTTTTCACCATTGAAAGGCTATCTGTCCGATAGGATAGAATGGGTGTTTATTTATAACATCTTATAAGTATATCTTCCCATTGGGACACAGTAGAAAGATGGAGTTCAGTGTGCCTGAACTCAGAATATCAAAATGCATATTTTAGTAGAGATGATTTTTATATTGTGTATTTGAAAATACCACTTTAAGAAAGTAGGAATTTTCTTGCTTAGCCATCCTGTGTGTCTCTGCTGGTTTGTGGATTGAAAGTCTGGCTTTGGAGTTAACAGGGGCTGGGGATGTGCATTCACTGCAGACAGCCACTGGAGGGTTGAGGTTTGTCCTGCCTCTATTGGACGAGTCAGATCTGGGCTGAATAGACCATGGCTGCATTTAGAGTAGGGGGAGGACCTGTTCCTGAACGGTCGCTCCCTCCCTCCCTCCCTCCCTCCCTCCCTCGCTGGTCTCACGCACTGTGGGCGCTGCAGTTCTAACTTGGGTATCGTTACTTGCGCTGTGAAAGCTTCTGAAAGTAACTGACGCTGTGTTTATTTTCCAAGAGCTTCCGATATTGACTCACGCTGTGCTTGTGTGCTGACGCTGTGTTTACTTTCCAAGAGCTTTCGATATTGACCCACGCTGTACTTGTGTGCTGACGCTGTGTTTATTTTCCACGAGCTTCTGATATTGACTCACGCTGTGCTTGTGTACCGAGAGCGTCTGAAATTGACTAGCGCTGTGCTCATTAACTGTGTTCTCCCTGTATAGCGCTGTATTTGCCCGCTTGGCAGCTCGTTCTTTGAGAGATTGTAAACCGACCTGCTGGTCCATTTGCTGCCCCTGCCTCACTTTCACTTTGACCCTCCATTTTCTTTGTTGCAGTTCCCTGGCCCGCCCCTCCTCCCCGCTACCGCCTCCCAGCTGCTGCCCCTCCCACGCTCCGCCCCCTCCACCATCCATTTATGACCAATGCCTCCACGCGCAGCGTCCACGCGCTACGGCCGCGCCGAAGGTGCGCCAATGGTCAGCCCGTCTACGCCCGTCCGCGCCTGGACCGCGCCCAGCGCCAGACCCCCTGGTCCTCGCACCACCCAACCCCCCGCATTACATACGATGCCACCACCCTCCTAGCCCTTAACCCCGGCCGACTCCCCCACTGCGTCCAAGCCACTCCTGGACTCACCCATGGTCCATTCTCCTGCAAATCCTGCAAGTTCGACGGCAGCAACATCAACTCCTCATCCACGGACACAAATCAGATATCTGACTCCAACCACCTAAAATGCATCCTGCTCAACACCCGCTCGGTCCCCAGACACGCCATCAAACTTTTGCATCTACTAGACACCATCTCTCCCGACGTCGCCTTCCTGACAGAAACATGGATGAACGCCTCATCAGCCCCTGACATCACCATTGCCATCCGGGAAGGATACAAGATCATCCGTAAGGATCGCACCGACCAAACAGGAGGAGGCATCGCTATCATCCATAAGAACTCCATCCGCATCTCAACCAGCTCTGACGTCAACCTCGCTAGCGCCAAACACCTTCACTTCCAGATCCACACCGACCCTAAGACCACACTCAGAGGCACCCTCCTATACAGGCCTCCAGGACCCCGTGCAAAATTCAGCGACGTTATCACTGACTTCATCACCCCACACGCTCTCCCCTCCGAGGAATACATCCTACTAGGAGACCTCAACTTTCACCTGGAAAAGAGCAACAACAGCAACACCACCTCCCTTCGGGACAATCTCGCCAACCTCGGACTCAAACAACTTGTCACTACGCCCACCCACATCGCAGGTCACACACTTGACCCCATCTTTACCTCCAGCAAACATGTCTCCTTCAGCCACACCACTACCCTCCAGTGGACGGACCACAGCTGCGTACACTTTTTCTACAATAAAACCACCACTCGCAACCAACCCCAACCTACTCTACGAAGAAACTGGAACAAAATCACCATCGACCAGATCTCCTCATCGCTTCTTCAAAACCCCCCTGTCCACTCCTCAAACCCCGACCAAGCAGCGATTAACCTCACCCAATGGCTATCCAACAGCGTAGACATCCTAGCACCACCGAAAAAACGTCAAATCAAACTCTGCAGCAAAAACGCCTCCTGGTTCAACGATGATCTTAAGAAATCGAAGAAACTCTGCCGCTCCCTCGAGAAGGCCTGGAAAAAAGACCCAAACACCAGCACCAGGGACGCCTTCAAAAACGCCACCCGCATACACCACCAACTGATCCGGACTGCCAAGAAAGCCGCATTCAAAGACCGACTAGACAACAACGCCCACAACAGCAAAGAACTATTCAACATCGTCAAGGAATTCACCAACCCATCAGCCAACTCCAACGACATCACCCCTTCCCAAGACCTCTGCGACTCCCTAGCTTCCTTCTTTCACAACAAAATCGCAGACATCCACAACAGCTTCGACACTCGACCCGGAGACCAACCCACCCAACATTCTGCAGGACCTTCACCCCCCTCGTACATCCTCAACGACTGGAACCCAATCTCCACCGAGGACACCATCCGCCTGATGAACTCCATCCACTCAGGATCCCCCACAGACCCATGCCCTCACCACATCTTCAACAAAGCAGACTCCATCATAGCACCTCCGAGACGTCATCAACTGCTCCCTCAACTCCGCCACCTTCCCGGAAAGCTGGAAACACGCCGAACACAGCGCCCTTCTGAAAAAACCCACAGCGGACCCCACCGAACTCAAAAACTACCGCCCCATCTCGGTCCTTCCATTCCCGGCCAAAGTCATCGAAAAAGCCGTCAACAACCAGCTCGCCGCCTTCCTCGAAAGCAACAAATCCCTCGACTCCTCACAGTCCGGCTTCCGAGCCAAACACAGCACGGAGACCGCCCTCATCGCAGCAACAGACGACATCCGAACTCTACTGGACAATGGAGACACAGTCGCCCTCATCCTCCTAGACCTATCCGCAGCCTTTGACACAGTCTGCCATAGAACTCTTCTACAGCGCCTCAAAAACATCGGAATCCAAGGAAAAGCGCTGGAATGGATCACCTCATTCCTCACCGGTAGAACCCAGAGAGTCCGCCTCCCACCATTCAAGTCCGAGGCCACTGAAGTCATCTGCGGCGTACCCCAAGGTTCGTCACTCAGCCCCACACTCTTCAACGTATACATGAGCCCCCTCGCGACCATCGCTCGCCAACACAACCTCAACATCATCTCCTACGCAGATGACACCCAACTGATCCTATCGCTCACCAAAGACCCCAACACCGCCAAAACCAACCTACTTGAAGGTATGAAAGAAGTAGCAGATTGGATGAAGCACAGCCGTCTGAAACTGAACTCAGACAAAACAGAAGTCCTTATCTTAGGCACCTCCCCCTCCGCCTGGGACGACTCCTGGTGGCCAGAGGCCCTTGGAAAAGCACCCATCCCGACGGACCACGCACGGAACCTGGGCGTCATCCTGGACTCCTCACTTTCAATGACCAGACAAGTCAACGCTGTCTCATCATCCTGCTTCAACATTCTTCGCATGCTCAAAAAAACATTTCGCTGGATCCCCACCGAAACCAGAAAAACAGTTACCCATGCACTGGTCACAAGTCGCCTGGACTACGGAAACACCCTATACGCCGGTATCACCGCAAAACTCCAGAAAAAACTCCAACGCATCCAGAACGCATCAGCCAGACTCATACTAGACATCCCGCGCAAAGACCATATCTCCAACCACCTGAAAAACCTCCACTGGCTCCCCGTCAACAAGAGGATTACTTTCCGCCTCCTAACCCACGCTCACAAAGCACTCTACGAACTTGGACCCGAATGCCTCAACAAACGACTTTCCTTCTATACCCCCCCTCGCCAGCTACGATCTTCCAACCAAGCCCTTGCTACCATTCCTCGCATCAATAAAACCACCATGGGAGGCAGATCCTTCTCCTACCTCGCAGCCAAAACCTGGAACTCACTCCCCACTCACCTACGCCTCACTCAAAACCACCTAACATTCAGAAAACAACTTAAAACCTGGATATTCGACAAGTAATTCCCATCCCTTCCTCAAGCGCCTTGAGACCCTCTGGGTATGTAGCGCGCTATATAAATTTCTGACTTGACTTGACTTGACTTGACTTTGCACCTGAATGGGCCTGGTAAGCCTTACCCAATGCTGTCTCCACCTCATGCCGGGAAGCTGGACCAGAGAAGACAGAACTGGTTTTGACTGTGCATAGATCCTCTCTCCCACAAGAGAACAAAGAGAATTGGAATATAAATATTGGGGCCCAGACCCCAGAACTTTAGATTACTTCTGGACTCAAGAAGAACCTCAGCCAAGGAGAAAAGCTGGGAAAGCTGAAGGAGAAATACTGCCCCTTTGCTGTGTGTGGCCTCGGGTTGGCCTGCAGTGGCTATTTCTGCCAAGGAGAGCACAAATAGTTTGCTGTGTGCTGTGTATCCTACTTGAAGAAGATCTCCAAGGGCTTGATGTAGAACTTGGCTCCTGTTCTGAAGTCTCAGGGACAAAATAGTCTATACCACCAGCTCCCCTGAACTTCCTTGCTGGAAGTTCTGACCTGCCAAGAGGTGTTTGTTACTGTGTCAGGCCTCTGGAGGTTGTGCCTGCTACTGGGGGCTGGGAAAAGAGAAGCAACTTAAGAAACATTAAGCATCCGCAACAGTTCCAGATGCATCGCCGTCGTACAGGAAGAATTGCACGCATCACCATTGTGCCGCTGAAGAAAGTGACACAGCGCCTGCCTGTGGCTGGAGATATCACTGCATGCCGAATCCCGTGCATTGACCTCCAAAGTCCGAGATCACCGTACCAATTCCGACACAGGCTGGAAGAACCGACGCATTGTGGGACCGCAGCTGGAGAGACCAATGGAGCACAGTTGTCACCACAGCATCGAGAACCACAAAGGCAACAGTTGATGGACAGAATGCAGAACAATGTCATACATCCACCCCAGTACAAAGATCTGGGCCTAAATCCATCCTTTTTTTGCTCACCATGCCATTCCAGTATGAACCCAGCCATATGCAAATCAGTCTTGACCCTGCGCCTCATGGGAACAGTCCAGCCCGAACTGCCAAACCAGGTCCTCCCTGGACTGGAAAAAAGCATCCTTCGACCAGTTTCAGGGTTTCATCCCTCATCAGCCAGGATAGCTTGACTCCAGTGGCATGGTGAGCATGGAACCAACGTCTGGGCATACTCGTCCCACTCGGGCTGACAAATGCATCGAGAACCGGCCAATCCCCGATCCCCATGCATCGCCCAGGGGAACCAAGTCTACATCAACACTGGGGATGCAGTACGAAACTTACGTATCACTTCCCCACACAGTAAGAAATTGATGCATTGACCCCCCTTCAGTAAGGAACCAACGCATCACCTCCCCTGCGTGGCAGTAAGGAACCAATGCATCACTTTCCCCGGAGTAAGGAACTGATGCATCACCTTCCCTGGGCATAAGGAACAGACGCATAACCTTCTCTGCAGCTGTTTTTGTTTATGATTTTGATGCATCCAAGACCCTTTGGGCTCGATTACGATGGCGGATTGACTGGTGTCCGTCCGCCAACGTGGTGGTGACCAAGACTGTCTGCAATATATTAGGATGTGACCGCCACTATTTTGCACTATAACGTTGCGGCGGGTGCAGCTGACTGCAGCACCCACCGCGATGTTCAAAATGCATGTTGTGCATTTCACTGCACTACGTGGCAAGGCACCACACAGTGCCTCCCATTTGGTGCAGTGAAATGTAGGGGGGTACCATGGGTACCCCACCAGTGCACAAACACCACCACCAGACACAAGGGGGGCCTGCAAGGGGCCCCCAAATCCAATGCCTGCCAGCCTTTCAATGGCATTTTATCCGCCACAGAAAGGCTGGCTGAAGACAGCATCCTAATTTGGCTAATGGTACCTGCTAGGCACCGCCACCATTTTATGGATGCAGACCGCTCCGCCAGGCAATCAGAACGATTGACTGTGGCGGTTCCGTGGCAGATGGTTTTTGCGTCCGCCACGGTTGCAGTATGGACCCCCCTGCCATCGTAATGTCTAAAGCTAGTAGGTGACCTTTTTGAACAACGGAACTGTAAATCCCCTTTCAAGAGGAGGGAATACTAACCGTTTCGAAAACAGAGGTTAAACACTGGCGCCAGAAAGGCTCCCCATGCAGCTGGTTCTTTTTTAACTAGCATAATCGGGATACCATCCGGTCCTTGTGCGCCGGAGGTTCTGGCATTCTTTATATAGCCCATCACTTCATCCCTTGACAGGGGACCATATTCAACGAAGACAGCCTCCTCTATTACAGGCATCTGAAAAATCACTAAGCTGTTAAGTTTATATAGTAGTGAGATATAGTCCACCCACTCACTTTCTGGGATCGGAATGGGGAGTGCCCTCTGTCTAGAATCACATTATTCTGCAATCAGGTGCCAATACTTTTTTGAATCTTTGGCTCTCGTGGCTTTCCTCAACCCTATCCATTTAGCACCCATCTCGTTTCTCTTTGTTCTGAATTTATAACGGCTTCTAACTGGCTTAAGGCGATTAATTTCCTGTTGTATACCCATGGAAAATTGTTGATGTTGTTTCCGAACTGAATGGTTAATTTCTTGATTTAGTGCCTTCAGGAAAGGGGGGTCATGACTTACCTCAGCGGTATTTTTTTGTGTCCAAAATGAACGACCGTTAGCTTTATTAAAAACCACTGAGCCCTGGCACAAGTGCCCTTGATTCAGTGCAGGTAGATTAAAGGCCAAAGTCAAGCTTATTACACTGTGATCACTCCGTACTGACGGGGAAACCTCTAAATTTTCACAGGCCCCAAATATTTGATAGGAAACGTCTACCTAGTCCAATAGGCTTTGTGTGCGATGAGATTGAAAAGTAAATTGTGCTGTTTTATCGACTGGCATCCTTCCGTTTAGAATGACCAAGTCTGCACTTATAATGCTATCAAGCAGGAGGAATCCCTGTTTATCCGTTTTTATTTTATCCGGTAAAAAGGATTCAGGAATAAGCCTGATTTCCTCTTTACCTGGGTTAGCATAAATTTCCAGCGCGGAATTGGACATTTTTGCATTTAGGTCTCCCACTAATACCACAAAGTGACATTCTTCTGTGGTGGCTATCTCATTAATATATAAAAAGAGTGGGCTCAACAGATGGTCGAGATTTTTCCCATGGGGGATATAGAGATTTTCCACTAGGAAGAAGGTGGGCCTGCCAAACTCTCCCAGACATGCCAGCTTCAGAAAAATACAGAGATTTGATGGATGGTAAAAAACTTTCTGATTCCAATTCATCGAATTCTTAAGCAGAATGGAGATCCCCCCACTAGCATGTCCCCTTTCCGAGTGCTTAGCATAACAAGAGAAAGTAAAAAAACCATCACAATCAAAATCTTTGCACGCCCAAGTCTCTTGTAGGCATATAATCAGAGGATTTAGAGATTTTAGTAAAGATTTTCCCTCAACGTGCCCTAAGCCAGCCATATTCCAGGACAGAAGTAACCCCCCCCCCCCGGCTACCTCAGAGGAGCACTTCTTTCTACCTCTGGACGGTTTTGCTACCCAACTCCACTGGGCTAAATCATCTTCTGTGTTAGGGGTCTGACGGGCAACTACAGAATCAGACACCAGATTTATTAAGCAGACCTTTTTATTTAGTGAGACCATGATATTTTTGGCGGTACCCATAGGGAAAGTTGTACCACACATGGTAGAATATTCCTCAGGATTTGATACAGATATTATATCTAGCCCTTGTTTTAAAAAGTGCTCACAGTTCTGTATGGTCAAATTGGCCACTAACAAGGAGCAGAAGGTAACTCTGGAGAAGGAAACATACTGATGCTGAATAATATTCACATTTAGAATATCCCTGCTTTCTAACAGCTTCACTGCCTCTATTTCGGAAAAAAGTTTGAGGAGGAGTCGTCTATTTATTGGATCAGATTCAGTCTCAAATAACCAAATGAGATCCACTATGGACGAAGAAGCGGTCTGCACCACATTGGCTTTCCTTACGGCATCTCTTTGGGGAATCCATAGAGGCACCCTATCACTATTATTAACCGCCTGTACCTCCGCATTGGACTTGATCTGCGTTTGAGACCCCACCTCTAGGTTACCATCTTGTCTAACCTCCCGAGCTCTGGACCACGTTTGAAATATAGGGACTCCACCTCCCAGTATTGTACCCCTTCCCAAAGGATCTCCCCCCTCACTGAGCTGAAGAGGATGAGGTACTAGCGGAGACTGCAGTGGAGGACTTAATGGAGCTGCTGCTGTTCCGGTAGGCCCCAGTCTCCCAATGGGCAACAGATGTACTGTGGCAGGGTTCCTGGGTGCACCTTCCCAATTAGCAGTTTAGGACCACCCTCCTCTATTATAGTCTGATTATCAAAAACAATGGTTCTGTCGGGTTTGTAACCTGATTTCTTCAGAAAAAATAAATTAATAATAACAGAAAACGCTCTCGCAAGTTTTTTTTCATCAGTTGTTGATTACTTCAAACATACTTACAAAAAACAATATTGCAAATCCAGACCAGAATAGGGTAAATGTAAAGTTTTTATGAATTATTTGCATTCATAGGTACCCTTGATTAAATCACAGAAAGTCAAAATGAAGAAACAGTTAGTATTTAAAGTTCGGCGCATCAGACGCTGTGAACGTGATTTCAAGTGCGTTGTGGCATGTTGTGTAATTGTGACATGAAAAAAGTGACTTTATATACAGGTGAGTGAAGGAAGGGGGGGATAAAAGGATTTAGGCCAGTATGGTAATGCAATGTAGTTATTCCATTAGGCCACCTCCGTTGGCTCGTGTTTATTGAATACTCTCAGCTGATCCTATGGTTTCCAAACCGTCGACGTTTCGACCCAATGTGTGCACTTCGTTAGTCAATGCGGGTCTTCTTCAGGACGAAGGAGGGGAGTGAGGGTGTGTGCCGCCTGTTGGTTGAATGGACATACCGTCAGGTTTGTGATTTGCATAATGCGTGTTTTTTAAAACATAAAAAAATTACATTAAGTAAGATCAGTGGTAGTGAGTAAATTTAAACTCACCTAAGGTACCTCTTAAGAGTAGGAACCGGGCTTAGCTGGTGATAACTATCCAGGATAGTGATAAGGAGTCTGGTTCTCCTTTGGAAGGTTCTAATGAAATAAAGGGTATAGTAATTAATGCCACATCCGTCTTGCTAACATGAAGATGGTCAGTATTGCATGCGACCAATGGGTATTAGGTCAACTCCCCCAATCTCGGGACTACGTCAGCCCCAGTGTCCCAGTATGATTTATGGGGTGATATAGGTTCCAGCCGCTTAGAATGAAGCGATCTGAAAACAAGGAAAAGTACACACCAATAAGTCGCGTCCCATACGGTTAAAATCTAAGCACCGATGAAAATACTCAAATGCAGAGAACCGAAGTTCCCTAAGTTCGTTATTCCATCGAGGGGTCAGGCTCACCTTGAAATTATTATTTTGATTGTGGTAGGGGAGCGCCTGCAGTTCGTTTCCTTCTCTGCTAGTCGCACCGTCAGATTGATCTTCGGGCACGCAGTGCCTGATCAGCGCTTGCTTAAAATGGTTTTGCTTCCTTGAGGATGTTCCGCCATGCGGGCGTCACGTGGTTGCCATAGCAACGCACCAGGCGCGTTCACTCGATTGACAGCCTTACTGACGTCAGCAGGAACATGACGTGATGCTTCTCTTGTTGCTTAGTAACCGAGGCATAGAGCCCAATTGGCCATAACTGAAACAATGAACGGGAATATTCCTGATTGTATAGCAAACCATGTCTACAGCCATTGCTTATTATAAGGGCGTGGGTGGTGCATAGAATTAGCGATTTAACTGAGGTCCGTTTAACCTCGAGCGAGTGACTGTAAATCAGATCGGGCAGCCGATTTGACCAATTTCTACTTGAAATAAAACGCTTTCCCTTATCAATGGAAGTCTTGAGCAAAAGAGGGTACACATTGTGCTCAAGGTGGTACAGATAAGAGTAATATACAAAATTCTGTGCAATTACAGTTCAATGTATAAACAATGGAAATGCACAGTTACCAATTCACGTATTTACAAGGTAAATGCATTTTATGTCCTACATTTCTCTTATATGAATAAATAAATCATGCCTGATTATGTAATCCAGTGCCCAGTATATAATATGGAGCAACAAATGAGCAAACAATTCTGTTTAAGGCTAAGCATGTTTTATAAAGCCTACCGGTGTATTCATAAAACTGGCTATGGTACCACAACTCATTGAATAGTATAAGATCTGTTATAACAGGGTTATATGCCATAAGGGTCTTCTTTAGTTGGATCTAGTGCCTGATAGTTAGGGATAAGCATGGGGCGAGGTCTGGATTCATAGTTCTCCCATCTATTTTGCTATCTCCTCTTTCTCATTGAGCCCATCCTGTATTGTGTTCAGAGAGTGTATCCACCTGCACTCCTTGTAATTGAGTGACTTTGAAATGGACCCACCTCTGGCGTTCGGAATTATCTTTTCAATGACCCTCCATTTAATGTCTTCAGTTTTGTGTTTCTGTATGCTGAAATGTTCCACCAGTGGCGCACCCACTGAACCACACCTAATCCTATTCATATGTTGTAGGATCCTTTGTTTGACTTTTTGAGTTGTCTACCCAACGTATATCATGGTTCAAGGGCAGGTAATGGTATAAATCACATGTGAACTATTGCAATTTGTGAAATGTGTGAGTTTGTATGTTCTGGTGTTATGTACAAAACGTGTGCCCTCTTGGCAGTAATCACAGGCCTTGCAATTGCCGCAATTGTGGTGCCCTGTCACAGTTGGGAGGTTCAAAAGACTTCTGAGGTCTGGTTGTTTCGGGGGTTCCAGAAAGGCTTTTACCACTGTGTCCTTTATATTCTTCCCCCTCTTAAATGCAAACAGTTGTTCTTGTCTCATTTGTAGTTCTCCTGCCACTAAGTTCCAATACTTTTGTATAATATTTTTTATCTTGTTGCTCTTTGTATTGTATGTGGTAATGCATATGATATTATTGATTTCATTGGTCTTTTCCTTGGTTTCAAGTAACTGTCTCTAGGTTGGTACTAGGCACCTTTCTTAGCCTGTTTCAGTAGACCCGAAGGATATCCACGCGTTTTCAGTCTATCCGTCAAATCTTCTGCCTCACGAAAGAAATCTTTCCTGCGGGAGCAATTCTTTCTCAACCTTAAGTATTGCCCATAAGGCAAATTGTCCTTCAAATTTCTTGGGTGGTGTGAGCCGCACATCAGCAGTGTGTTCCTCCCTATTCGGTTTGCGATATAGATCACAATATAGTAGTCCATTCTCAGATTTGAAGGTGAGGTCCAGGAAGTCTATAGCGTCCCTACTGTGGGCCATTGTGAACTGAATGTCTTCACTCCTACTGTTTAGCCATTCTTGGAACTCCTTGAGATCCTGTTAATTTCTCGACCATATCATAAGAACATCGTCGAAGTATCTTTCCCAGAGATCTATTTTGCCAAGGTAGGGGTTGGTAAGGTCATAGAGGTATTCTTCTTCATACCTGTCCATAAATATATTCACCAGGCTCGGGGTATTGGTAGCCCCCATAAACACTCATTTACATTGAAAGTAAAATTGTCGCCTGAAGATAAAATAGTTTCTTTTCATTGCTATTTCCAAGAGTGTGATGAGGAAGTCTGCGGGGATCCAATGTGGCCTCGGTCTCTTATTCAAAGTCATTTTAATTACTTCCACCGCGTCGTCTTGTGGGATGGATGTGTACAAAGAGGAAACATCAAGGGTGACCAATATCTGGTTTCTACCATCGAAGGGTTGCCCTTTGAGCAGCTGGATTATGTGCATACTATCTCGCACATATGATTTGGTCATAGGCACCCAAGGCTGTGGAAAATGATCAATGAATTGATTTAGTGGCTCCAAGATAGAGCCACAGCCTGATACTATTGGCTTCCGGGCGGATTCTCCAATCTTTTGTGCACCTTAGGTAAGGTGTATATGGTCGGTATCCGTGGTTCTTGTTCGTTCAAAAAGTCACGTTCATGTCGGCTTAGGAAGCCCTCATCCATCCCTCCTTGAGTTGCTACTTCTATGAGGGTCTTAATGTCCAATGTTGGATCCTTTGCGACTTTGGGACAGCTATCTTGTACTTGCAACTGTTGCTCAATCTCCCTGATGTAGTCATTGGTGTTCTGCACCACTATTGCGCCTCCTTTGTCGGCTGCCTTTATCACTATGGCGTCATTGTTTGCAAGTTCATAGAGGGCCACCTTCACTTCCTTGCTCGTGTTGTATCGGATATATTTTCTTTCTTCCATCAGGTGCATAGTGTCTTCCAGAACAATCTTCTCAAAGGCGAGTATTCTATCACTCATCATAAAGGAAGCAGGTGTGAAAGTTGATGGTGGTCTGAAAATAGTGGCAGCCCTAGTTGGCGTGAAGGTGTTCTTAGTAAAGAAGTATTTTAGTCTGATTTTATGAAAGAAACGTTGTAACTTAAGTTTTACCTGGAAAGAATCTGGTATTGCCGTGGGTACATAGGATAATCCTTTAGCTAGGATATCCGTTTCGGCAGTGGTCATCGTGTAGTTCGATAAGTTGATCACCGGGTCTAGAATTGGGTTGGGCTGCAACCATCCTGTTACTGCTTCATTCTCCATATCTGCCCTATCTGGTGTGTGTGTGTGTGCATAATCTGTGGTACAACAGCGGACCGAGTTTCTGGAGCGGTGGTGACTACCATCTGTTTGTTTGTCTCCTCGTGGAGAACAACACTCTGGCTATCTGGGACCTATGGAAAATGTAACTTTGACACTTTTCGTTTAGGGAATCGTCTTGTCCTTTTCTGTTTCTTTTTCCTAATTTCCCCTTTGTGGTTTGTTACAGAACCTCCCCTCTTCCCTGCTTTTGATCCTATTTTCACTGACGAATTGGGAGGTTGGGCCTGTAAGACGGATGGAGTTGGGGCCTCCCCCTCTGTCTCTCCCCCGCCTTTTTGGCCAACGTAACCATCGATTTTCTCTGCTTCCTCGATGGCTCCACTGGCCCCGTTTTTTCCCTTAATGAACAAAGAATAAGGTTTTAGTGGGACGTTTCCTGAAGGAGGGCCCACTGCAGCCTCCTCAAAGAGTGAGCTTAGACAAAGCTCTTCATTTTCAAGATTACAGAAAGGTTCAATCGGGGACAACGAGAAGAGAGGTGTTCCTGCTAATACAAACATATCTCTCTGCTCTCCCCGGGGAGCGAGTAAAGGGGGCCTAACATCAGTCTGTTCTTCCGGTCGCACAGGTATATTAGAGGGGGGACTAATGGTGCCCAATTTTTTTACTTTTTGCACTTCAAACAACATTACGGAGATCATTTCTGGAGTGGTGTGGTTCACTGGTTAGAGGCGGCAGATCCAGAAGCGGGTGAGCAGGTGAGACGGGTGAATTGGACCCCCGGAAGGTATCAGTAGCAGCAGGGGTACCACACACTCATCCACAGAGCGGCGGCGCCAAACAGCGGGATTCCCGCAATTGACTATAGAACCTATATGCACCTCTACAAAGGATGCGGACAGAAATGTGGGCGTGAGTCACCCCCTGTAGCCCCACAGGGATTAACAATACCCCCGGTCGTCGACTCACTCACTCTCGTGGCCGCCAGTGGAATCAGCTGGATCAGCGGGAGCAGCTCCGCGACAGCACGCCACAGCACTGACCGCAACGCCTTCCCGTCCAAAACAGGAAATCACTTGGCAGCCACTGACAATATCAAAAGGGCCGACTGGAGCACTGTGGGGGGCCGAGACCCAACACACTCAGCCCTGCTTGGCGTGGCTGCCCAGCTGCACGCTGTCCGCAGTCCACGGCTAGATGTTAGCCCCCATAGAGAGAGAGGCAGCGGTAATCAGTGGGGGAGCCGCGGCTCGCGGTTAGCATCTCCGGCGTCTTTATGCTCCTGCTTGCTGCTCACTGCAATCGGCTAACAATGAGTGATGCACGCGCCTGACCACCTGAATCAAGATCATGCATACATTATACCTGATGGAGGGCTTTACAAGTTGACACATCTGCCTAGATGCATCATCTTGTAAATATGGGGCAACATGGCACATTGTTTATGCCACTGCTGTGTCATGAAAAGTGACGCAACGGAGGCGCAAAATTATCATAAGGGGCTCATAAATAAGCCCCTAATTCCTGGAATTCCCTTGGCTCCTTATTTACCACGACCACGGTAACCATAATTCCGTGGACAGGGAACTAATGGGGACATCTGAGGTCCCCTTGAAATGAGATCCTCTGTGTATTTTTGGGTAGTCAGGCTACCAGCACGTCCTACAAAGAATGAAGCCAATAGTGGTAGCTGCAGTTTAAATTAAGAAGGAGCAACTTTATTCCTCGCACCTTGATACTTTAAAGAAACAGATTCCTATACTATTGGGACCTTATTGTTTAGGTTAAAAAAATTGGTATTGTGCTTTTACATACATCCTACAAACGCTGCCATCCACTTTGGCATGAACACAAGGGCATATTTATGGCTACGCTTGCGTCACTCTTGCACCACGCAATGTGGTGCATGCGCAAACACATGCCCAAAATGCATTTTATCAAGAATTGCAAGGCCGCCTTCCATGGGAGTTGTGTGGTTGTTCCCACACAATAACTATGGATTTTGATACATTCCCAGATTTACCAAAGTGGTAGACCTGGGAATGTGCCAAAAGGCTATACCTTCCCAGGTGAAGCGTAATAAGGAGAAATTTCTGTATTTCTCATTGTTACTTCGTCTTTCTATGTGTGCTGCATTCTGAAGGAAACATAAAAGAGGAAAGTGCTTTAGGGGATTGTCTCTGTGCAGGAAGGAGCCCCTTGCTGCACAAAATAATCCTCCTTACAACGCAAGCATCCATGCAGCATGGTGTAGGGCTGTCTGTGTTGGTGCTAAGCAGTCAAAACAGTGCCAGCGCTTTGACGGAAATAACGTTTAAATACGGCACATTCCTTCCCTTCCCCTGTCAGGCAGCTCAGCATGACAAGGTGAATTGCTGTGCTGCTCTGCGTGACCTTACCATAAATACGGTCCACAGTTTCTCATTTCCCACAGTACACAAATAGCTTCCACACCCAAATTGACCTCTAAATGGAACCTCAGAAAAAGCAACCCAACAACTGCTTTGGAACTTCACCTGGTATCTCCAGAGGCCACACTTTTCAAGAGAGGCCCTTGCAGAGCCCTTCTGCGTAAACACATATATCATCCCCTTTTAGTCTGTTAGTATTTTTGCTGAGAAGCCCACAGAGGCTACAATACTTCTATCCAGCAATCCACTCTTTACTATAATGGGCCGTTTTTCTCAAATGCGTTGCAGCATTTCAGTCAGGAAAGAGAAGGAGTCTGTCTTTGTGGAAAAAAACTGTGGCCATCTTGACTGCCACCTTCAGTGAACTTTCTCCCACTCCAAAACCATAGGATCAACCATCACAGTGCTAGCTGTATCTGCATTAGCACGTGTAATGTCTGCGGCAACTGAAGTGCACAACATGGAGCTCTTCCTCAGTACTCAGAGCCAGAAACACCATAATGCCTTGTTCTCCACCAGGGTAAAGCTCTCTATCACACTTGGCATGAAGGATATCACATCCTACACCTCAGTATAAGATTCCTTAACCTTGCACTTCAAAATCAGAATTTTGTTTTCTGACTGTCCTTGCTCCCTTACTATATACTTACCACCTTGTCCGCCACCCTTCCAAATTGCCCACAACAGCTCTCACAGCTTTCCCAATATTACTAATCTCCTTAGCCAGGCCAGATCTCCACTCTAATAGAAGGTTCTCTCACTGCCAATCACCACTGTCAGAAAGGTGGGAGGCAAGTTACCTGAGGCCTTGATCCTTGAAGAGGGCGTGCTGCACACTGCGGGTGAGGCAGTTGGCATGGGCAGCATGTTTCAGAGTGTGGCATAGCCCACACTAGGAAACCTGCTGACAGGCCCTGCTTCCTGCGGCAGGCATGCGTAATCCTTCAGACCGTGCGCTGCAAGCCTTATACACACTGATCTTCTGCTGCGCTACCAGTGCAACAGGCATTTGCAATGCAATAGATCTCCCAATTATGAGAGATGAGCTATTGGTATTGTAAATGACAATGCCTTTTATTTATGTCTTGTTTTTAAAACAGATAAATAAAATATATTGTCATTTACAATGCCAATAGCTTAAACTCTCGCAAATGCAAGACCTATTGCATTGCAAACGCATGCTATAAAATGTTTTAACAAGCATTGGCATCGCCAATAGGTCTCGCTTTTGGGACCTTCTAAGTATTTAGTTATGCAGCACAATATCCTTGGTGCAACAACATCAACTGTTGTGTGGCGAAACACTTATAAGGCACCAAAGGCGAGACCTTTTGGCTATGCCAATGTTTGTTATTTTTTGTTCTTGGTGGAATCCGGGCTAGTGCCAGGAGAGTCAAGGTTGAGTGGCAGGGATGTGATGAGTGAATGCCAAGAGGGACAAGGGTGACTGTCAGGCCATGGGGGTGAAGGGTGAGTGCCGGAGAGGTGAGGGGTGTGTGCCAGGGAGATGAGACGCAAGAGTCAGGAGGGTCAAGGGTGAGTGCCAGGGAGGGGAAGGGCGAGTGCAGAGAAGGGGGAAGTATGAGTGCCAGGGGTGAGGGGTAGCTGCCAGGCCAAGGGGTTGAAGGGCTAGTGCCACAGAGGCAAAGGTTGAGTGCCAGGTCAGGGAGGTGAAGGGTGAGTGCCAGGGAGATGAAGGTTGAGTGCCATGGAAGTGAGACGTAAGAGTCAGGAGGGTCAAGGATGAGTGCCAGGGAGGGGAAGGGTGAGTGCAAGGGGTGAAGGGTAGCTGCAAGGCCAGGGTGATGAAGGGCTCGTGCCAAGGAGGTGAAGGGTGAGTGCCAAGGGGGCGAGTAGTGAATACCAGGAGGGGAACCGGTGAGTGCCAGGGAGTTGACAGTTGAGTGTCACGCAGAGTCAATGCTGAGTGTCAGAGAGGGAGAAGGGTGAGTTCCAGGTGCGAGGAGTGACTGCCAGGCCTGAGGGGTGATGGGTGAGTGCCAGGGAGGTGAGGTGTGAGTGACAGACTGCAAACAGTATTGAGCTGGGGTCTAGAAGGAGGTGCGGAGATCATCACCTGGTGTGTGCCAGGCTGGGACGCACCAGTGCCAGGACAGACTTGGGTGGATGCAAGAACCTCTGAAAGGCGGCTGCCAGGTCACTCCTAACATTAGTACAGGAGTAGGGTGCACAGGAGAGAGTAACATCGTACAATAAGAAACTATTCAAAATTCTGAATACTCCACTTTATGGTCTTGCAACCTCATGTGGAAAATAATTAGCAAATGAATGGGCTTCGGTAGCAGACTTGCAGCTTGTTACAGCAACCTATTGAGATAAAGTTTGCATTGCAAATAAGCCAAAGCTAACACATTTTGAACTAGTAACTGTAAGATTCGCAATGAACTAGACACAAGTTAAAAAAGCACCCCAGAAATGAACCGAGGATACGGAATAATAAAAATGGGGGCAATATTGGTCTCCTTTTCACAGCTGACAGACAGAAAAACAGGGTGTTGTGGAGGACTCGGATTCTGGTGGAATCAGAATTGTTAAAAGAGTCAATTTTTCATAAATTATTTTGTTGCGGTTGTGTGTGTGGGTGTGTGTGTTTGTGTGTGTGTGTGGTTGTGTGTGGTTGTGTGTGTGTGGTTGTGGGTGTGGGAATGGGTGTGAGTGTGTGTGGTTGTGGGTGTGTGGTTGTGGGTGTGATTTCTGTGTGGTTGTGATTGTGTGTGGTTGTGTGTGTGGTTGTGGTTGTGTGTGTGGTTGTGTGTGTGTGGTTGTGTGTGTGGTTGTGTGGATGTGTGTGTGTGTGTGTGTGTGTGTGTGTGTGTGGTTGTGTGTGTGGTTGTGTGTGTGTAGTTGTGTGGGTGGCTGTGTGTGGTTGTGTGTGGGGCTGTGTGTGTGGCTGTGGGTGTGGCTGTGGTTGTGGGAGTGGTTTGTGTGGTTGTGTTAGTGTGTGTGGTTGTGTGTGTGGTTATGTGTGTGTGGTTGTGTGTGTGGTTGTGTGTGTGATTGTGTGTGGTTGCGGTTGTGTGTGTGGTTGTGGTTGTGTGTGTGATTGTGTGTGTGGTTGTGTGTATGTGGTTGTGTGTGGTTGTGGGTGGGGGTGTGGTTGTGTGTGGTTGTGGGCGGGGGTGTGGTTGTGGGTGTGGTTGTGTGTGTGGTTGTGTGTGTAGTTGTGTGTGTGGTTGTGGTTGAGTGTGTGGTTGTGGTTGGGTGTGTGTGGTTGTGTGTATGGCTGTGTGTGGTGTGTGTCTGTGTGTGGTGTGTATGTATGGTTGTGTGTGTGGTTGTGTGTGTGGTTGTGTGTGTGTGTGGTCATGGTTGTGTGTGGTTGTGTGTGTGGTGTGTGTGGTTATGTGTGTGGTTGTGGGTGTGGTGTGTGTGGTTGTGTCTGTGGTTGTGGTTGTGTGTGTGGTTGTGGTTGTGTTTGTGTGTGTGGTTGTGTGTGTGGTTGTGTGTGTAGTTGTGTGTAGTTGTGGTTGTGTGTGAGGTTGTGTGTGTGTGGTTGTGGGTGTGGTTGTGTGTGTGTGTGGGGGGTGGGTGGTTGTGTGCATGGTTTTGTGTGGTTGTGTGTTGTTGTGGTTGTGTGTGTGGTTGTGGGTGTGTGTGGTTGTGTGTGTGGTTGTTGGTGTGGTTGTGGTTGTGTGTGTGTGGTTGTGTGTGTCTGTGGTTGTGTGTGTGTGTGGTTGTGAGTGTGGTTGTGTGTGTGATGTGTGTGTGGTCATGGTTGTGTTTGGTTGTGGATGTGGTTGTGGGTGTGGTTTTGTGTGACTGTGGTTGTGTGTGTGTGTGTGGTTGTGGGTGAGTGTGGTTGTGTGTGTGTGCATACTGTAATCCATGCAAGTTGCGTGTTGGGAGCAATTAAATTAGGCCCAATACCAATTTGTATAATTTGTATAGTTGGTAGACGAGCAGAGTAAATACGTGGTCGTGCACGGAAGAGACTACAAAGTTTGAGACCAATAAGTTTATTCATAAGACTAATAACAATAAGACTATTTTGATGCAACTGGAAAACATTTGCACACCATGGTAAGTTACATTTGGATTCAAACAAAAGTGAAAGTGATCGAACGGAGGCAGAGGGGAAAGAACGGGAAATAAAACCAGGCAACTTAATGACTCGTGATGGAGGAGATAGATGGCAGCAAAGGAGACAGATGGCGCTGCGCGCTTGCACGCTCGCGTGCACTCAAGCTTTAGGCCACAGGCAGCACTTTGAAAACTCACCAACTTAATGTCTCAGCCAGTCAGCGCATGCGCTGGATCAGGTGAGATCTAAAAAGCGCAAGGAGAGAGCATGTATTGCTTTTTTTCCCACCGTTTCCCTCAAGCTTCACGCCTGCCCAATCCCAGCTCCTCTTCCTCCTACCAAGACCATCCTAATGGAGGCTGCAGTGCAGCCCCGCAGCGGACACATGCAGTAGGCGCGGCAACGCCCAGCCCCTCTTTGCCCTTTCGTGCCTGGACCATGCCCAGCGGCAGGAACCCTGTCTCTCCTGCTACACACAAATACACCACCACCAAGTCCTGTACCCCAGACTTTGCAACAACATCTGCTGCCACACTTGTCCACGATCTATGGTAGGACCTTTTACCTGCTGCCACTGTCTCTTCTCCTGCAACACTTGAGCTTTCGCACACATGACAACTACCACCACACCAACGATGACTGCCTTGGAACAACTCCACTGCCTGATGCTCAACACACAATCATTCTACAAGCAAGCCACCAAGATCTGGGACACCATCACTTCCCTCACACTGTCATCTTCTTCAACGAGGCCTGGATCAACCCCACAACTGCTTCCGACATCTCCTCAGTAACTCCCGATGGCTACAAGATAGCTCACCAGGACCACATAAGCAAACACAGATGAGAAATTGTCATGATCCACTGCACCACCACCGCAGACAACACCACACAATCACAGAACACTTCAATTTCCAACTCCAAACCGATAGCAAAACCACCATCAGAGGCACCCTTGACAACAGACCTCCATTACCACTTCCCATTTTCTGCAAACGCCATCCCCGACTATTGCCTGCTTGCAAATGACTATGGACATTACATCTATCTTGGGGGCCTCCATTTTCACCTCAATGGTCTCAATGACACCAACACTACCAGCTACCTTAAAAGCATGAATAACATCGGCCTCACTCAACTAGTCACTAACCCTATACACAAAGCAGGACACGTGCTTGACCCCATCTTCACGGTCAGTGACAGAGTCAAGTATAGTCATGTTATCGAGCTCACCCAGACAGACGATGCCATTTTCCACTTTGTCATCTCAGGATCCCCTGGCACCACCACCAAGCAACCCAGCATGTCACACTGCAGCTGGAACAAAGTGTGGGAGAGCCAGTGGACCGACACCCTCAACACCTCCCAACCTGCTTAGACTAGGTTGTCAAGAACATCTCTGCCTGCGCTGACAGAGATACCCCGATCACGCACACCAAACTCAAGAGATCCACCAAACCGGCCATTTGGTACACCACAGAACTGAGAACCATGAAACGCAACTGCATGTGACTTGAAAGGAAATGGCACACCAGCACAGAGCCCACAGAGTGAGACACCTTCAAGACATCCCTCAAGCAATACCACCACCACCTAAAAGAGCCAAAAAGGAGCTCCCTGGCTGACAACATTGAAGCCAGTGCTAACCACAGCAAAGAACTCTTCAACATTGTCAGAGAGTCCTCCAACTCCAAAGCCAAAGCCGCCAAAGACATTATCACCTCTACCCAGGAACTTTGAGACAACATGGCGGACTGCTTCCATGACAAGATCTCCACCATCTACAAACACTTTGAACTCCAACTCACCCCCTCATACCTGTACAGCCTCCTTGCTACCACAGATGCTAATCCTGACTACCTACTCACCACCTGGGACCATCTCACCACGCAGAACACTAAAGTCATGAGCTCCATCCACTTAGTAGCATCATGGACCCTTGTCCCCACCACATTTTTACCCTCAGGAGCAAAAAGATCAGCAATGAGCTCAACACCATTTTCAACAAAACCGTCACCACTGCCACCTTCCCCGAAGATTGGAAACATGCAAAAGCCAAACTCCTTCTCAAACCATCCGCAGACCCCAGCAAACTCAATAACTACTGTGCCATCTCTCTGCTCCATTTTCTGACAAAGTCCTCAAAAAGCCATTAACCGCCAACTCACTAAACACCTGGAGAACAACAATCTTCTGGACACCTCCCAAACTGGATTCCGCACCAACCACAGCACTGAAACCGCCATGATCGCCGCCACCGATGACATCAAAACCCTCCTTGACCGGGGAGAAACAGCGGCCCTAATCCTCCTCGACCTCTCAGTAGTGTTCAACACCATATCCCACTACACCCTTATCAAGAGGCTTCATCTGATTGGAATCCAAGGAGATGCCTTTAAATGGATCACCTCCTTCCTCACCCGGAGGAACCCAGAGAATGCGCCTACCACTATTCACCTTGGAACCCAAGAACATAATTTCTGGCGTCCGTCTAGGCTCATCGCTCAGGCCTACACAGTTCAACACCTGCATGACCCCCTTGGCCAACATTGTCAGAAACCATGGTTTTGGCATCATATCTTACGCAGATGACATCTAGCTTATTCTCTTGCTCTCGGAAGACCCATTCACCACAAAGGCCAACTTCCGCAGTTCATGATTAGCGTCACCGTCTAGATGAAAAGCAAGTGCCTGAAAATCAACAACCACAAAAAAGAAGTGCTGATCTGTGGGATCAACACCTCCCAGAGGAACGACTCTTGGTGGCCTTCTGAATTAGGACCCACTCCAACAGACCATGCTTACAACCTTGGCATTATTCAGGACAGTAAGCTCACCAAAAAACTGCAGATCAGCGCAGTCTCATCCTCCTGCTTCATCACTCTTTGCATGCTCTGAAAAATCTTCAAAAGGCTCCCTGCCAACACCAATTGAACCATCAACAAAGCCCTAGTGACCAACCGGCTGGACTACGGCAACGCACTCTACTTAGAAACCACCACTCAAGTCCTGAAAAGACTGCAGACCATACAGAACTCAGCAGCCAGACTCATCCTGGTCCTCCCCAAATGCACCCACATCACACCCCACCTCAAGAAGTTTCATTGGCTCTCGATTCAGAAGAGATGTCAATTCAAGATGCTGATCCACACCACCAGAGACCTTCACAATCAAGGACCAGCTTACATCAACCACCTCATGGAAAGGGCTCAAGACCTGACTGTTCAACTGATATCTCCCAAAGCAGCAAGGCCCTCAGTGCCTGGATACACTCGCAGATGATTAGCCGCTTATTAAAAACCCTGATTGGGTCATTGATTGACCAAACTTCATGGGTAGTTCAGTGTGTGATGGTACAACATGGTTTTCCCGCCATATATGTAGTTAGCATCTAATCTGAGTCTAGGTTTCTCTGTATAGTATTTCAGATCACAGCCATATTCTTTAAGATCAACTTCCTGCTTCATTTCTCTTTAATTCTTTTCTTTAGTTTCGCTGCTAGATATTGCATGTACATTTGCTGATAATTCCACTTAGGAAGTGTGTTCAAGGGATGACTCCTGGTAAAAAGGGCCTCCCAAAAAGAAGAGGAGACTGCTGGTCACGTGCTAAAACCGAGGCGATTGCTGGTAACTGTAGCCCCTCTTCAAAGATGTAGGGGGCATCAATGGGCTCGTAACACCCCATTATACCACATAATGTAACCGGACTGCTAGGCATACCCTTACAGCCCTCCGAGAAGGAAATAACAATAGGAGGCAGCCGGAGTCTGCTGCAAACAGCACAGAAAAGGAGAAAGATGTGAGTGAAGAGCAAGCCCTTAAAAAGAAAGGGCTACGGGGTGGCAGAGAATGTCTCCTTTAACAAACATCAGGGTCAAAGAATGTAGTCTGAGCCTGCTTCAAGTCATCGCACAAGATACAGGGTTCAGAGTCACATTAATAAAAATACGCCAGACCTCTAGGTTTGGTTAATCCATGGTAGTGCCTGCTTCCAGACTTTTCAAGATATACAGCATGTTGTACATAATTATTACCTGAGAGAGATGCCATCAAGCAAGCGAAGGTCAAGAAAAAAACTGTTCCATAGCTCTAAAAATGTAAAACCAGATATTTGACCGATTCAGCACTAATGTTTTGGCTTTTTATTTCACTTTTCGGTGGTTTCAACATTGTACCCTATGATGCACGCATGAACTCCGCCAAGCCATGCACCTATAACCTGTAAAATCTTTGAAACCTGCGCAGCGATTAATGAAGGTAAAGGCACTGATAGACGCGCATCGCTGAATGAATGGCCAATATACGCCAGAACCATGCCAGACAACGACTGTAACATGCACCTAACTATGTCAACTTTATGCCCACTGTAACCTTACGGCGCATCAGACACCAGTGTTGCCTTCACTTCACATGTTCTGTTAAAATCTATTTAATAAAATCTTTTGAAATCGTAAATAACAGACGCAATTATCTCCCAGTTTTCCCAAGACTGATCATTTATCGACATTAAACGGTGGGAAAGGCTGAATGTTCCTCGCAGAGGTCAGTCCTTTCCGGTTGCATACAGATCCCACCAGCAGGCCCTCAACCTGCTGAGCTGCGCTCCTCGGCTGGCTGTGACATCCTCTCTCTCACCTGAATCTTGAGGGCACACCTGCAGCCTCTGCACAGCTGTGAAGTAGCTGCTTCTCTGTCACACACTTCGCACACCCAACAGTCTCTCGTCCCCTCCTCTTATCTCATCAGTCATTTATAGACCCATCCTGTCTCAGTGGCCACCTCCCCAGGAGCTGCTGTGAACGGGAGGGGCGCTGTTGGCTGCAGCAAGGAGGCGGGTTCAGGTGGATTGCTCCAGGCGACCTTGACGCGTGTTTGTATCATACAGACTGCCAACTTCCACTCAATAACCGAAGCACCAATCATTGAACCCGATCAGGGCAGGCAGGCTTGGGAAGTAGCCAAATGGTTATTGCATGTCTGCTGTGGTAAAGATCCGTTAAGAGACTGTCGATAAAGAAGGCCACTGACAATTCACCCATGGGCGCATGCGCCAGAGTCGATTCAATCTCCGTGAGCTGTCCGGTGGTGAGCACATCCGCGTCACTCAGTGACAAAGACAGACACAGAACAGTCAGAGGGTCTTTCCTGGGTTCTCAACAGGGCACACGTCCTACAACAAGCATTGGAAATGCAATAGGTCTCGCATTAGGAAAGTTTGAGCTATTGGTCTTATAAATTACATTTTTTTTATGTATGTGTTGTTTTTTAAAATAGCTAAATTAATAGCTTTGTCATTTACAATGCCAATAGTTATAACTTTCCCAAATGTGACACCTATAGCATTTGTAATGCAACATGTTTTGTATTTACGTGACTTAGATGTATTGGTATTACAAATAACAATGGCTTTTAACTTTTTTTAAAATAATTAATACTTAAATAAAAGTGATTGTAATTTATAATGGCAATAGCTTAAACTTTTGTAAATAACTTTAGTGAAGATTATGTTCAGTGTATTTTATTGTGACGAAAATCCAAGAACAGAAGTGAAATATTAACATCTTTTTTGACATTTGTAATAAAGCTTGAAACATTGAGAGAACATATTTGAACCAGTGATGCTGTGGTGATGCTGAGTGATGCTGTGGTTGCGCTGAGTGATGCTGTGGTTGAGCTGAGTGATGCTGTGGTTGCGCTGTGTGATACTGTGGTTCTGCTGAGTGATGCTGTGGTTGTGTTGAGTGATGCTGTTGTTGCGCTGAGTGAGGCTGTGGTTGCGCTGAGTGGTGCTGTGGTTGCGCTGAGTGGTGCTGTGGTGGTGCTGAGTGGTACTGTGGTTGTGGGGATGCTGAGTGATGCTGTGGTGGTGCTGAGTGGTGCTGTGGTAGTGCTGAGTGGTGCTGTGATGGTGCTGGGTGGTGCTGTGGTGGTGGTGTATGGTGGTGCTGAGTGGTGCTGTGGTGGTGCCGAGTGGTGCTGTGGTGGTGCTGAGTGGTGCTGTGGTGGTGCCGAGTGGTGCTGTGGTGGTGCCGAGTGATGCTGTGGTGGTGCTGAGTGGTGGTGCTGACTGATAATGTGATGGTGCTGAGTGATAATGTGGTGGTGCTGAGTGGTGCTGAGTGGTGCTGTGGTGGTGCTGAATGATGCTGTGGCGGTGCAGAGTAGCACGTGGAAT
This sequence comes from Lissotriton vulgaris, assembly GCF_964263255.1. Taxonomy (NCBI): domain Eukaryota; kingdom Metazoa; phylum Chordata; class Amphibia; order Caudata; family Salamandridae; genus Lissotriton; species Lissotriton vulgaris. Next base: position 245,509,588 of record NC_141698.1, read on the forward strand.
CTGGGAGTACAACTGACCTTTTAAAGGGACTTTTTAGTTGATTCAAGTGTCGATGCTTGTTAATTATAACTCGCGGTATCTGTTGATTACAATAGGTAATTAACAGCAAAGTTTCAGACTTTTTTATTTTAACTATGAGGAATGTACATGAGCCAGCATCCAAAGCCTGTATGCCACAACTGGATGTCAGAGACCCTTTGTAACTGGCGAACTGGCATGTACTTACTTGGTTTAGCGTCATAAGCCTGGGTGTTTTGGAGCTAACAGCTTGGTGCCTCGAACTCCCCCTAAGTGGTGTTAATTAACTCCCACCATGAAATGTGTGAGGTGCTGCTCGATTTTTTTTTTTTTTAATACCTGACTGGAAACGAATTCTGAAGTGTTGGGGAGGGCTGTCGACTTTGAAACAGATGAACAAGCCTGGAGTTTAGGCGCCGGCTCAACATTCGGTGATTCTGGGGAAACCACTTAATCTCCCGTGCCTAAATATGAACGTGACTTGTGTAATGTAACTGATGCTCATTTAAAGGCTCCAATACCTCCGGGTCGAGTTCGCGCTATATAAAACAGGCAAAGAAAGTTATTTTCTAATTTCGGTCTAAATGTGCACACAGTTGCAGTAACTTTCATTATGTCAACCCAACATCCTACATTTACTATTCGCGACATTTAAGAATAAAAATATATTAACACTTTGGTTCTTTATCATTCAAAGTACCATCTGTACTCGTTATGCAGTTTTCAAAATCTTTGATAATGAAACATATTTACCCCACACCGAGCCAACCTATACTTCATCAACACGTTTGCACTATTGTTTATTAAGAAAAAACTAAGAAACAAATGCGAAATACACGATGATATTATTACCTAAAACACAGAAATAAAAGATAAACGCATTTCATAAACAGCAAGCTTTTCATTCCGAGTCTACTCAAGCCCATTACACCGTTTATAGGTTGTATTACATGTATAAACAAAGTGAACTTTCTGAGGTTACTCCAAACAATGTCATTAAACTGTACCGGAAGCCATCATTCTTGGCAGGCCACAGTGCACAGAGCATTAATCCACCGCGGCTAGAAGTTACTGCTGCAGCTTAAAGGGGGTCTCTGTGATATAAAGGGCTGTTTTACGTCCAAGTTCTCTGAAACGCATTAGGTCAACCCGGCCAGCTAGTGGCTCTAATATCTAAAGTGGACCCCGTACTATCGAAATGAATACCACATGCCGTGTGCGTGCTTACATAAAATACATTATACCGCCCACATATATCGTCATTATTTCCAGAGCCGTCAGTGAAGTAGTGTGGCTCACTGGTTAGAGGCGGCAGACCCGAGAGCAGAGGACGGCCCGGGACCAGGGTTCGATTCCCGGCGCGGCAGGTTTCTGGACCAGGATCAGCGGACTCGATAATTCTCTCGCCTCGGTGCCCACTCTGATCAGCGATCACACTCGGCAACTCTGGGCATTAGCTTGCCTCATCTTCACTAACGGCCCCACCAGACCGCCGGGGATGCCTGGTCTCACCCTGGAGATACCCATTAAGGGACCATCTCTCAGGGAAGCCAGGAAGGGTTTCGCAGCGGTCGAAGCGCCTTGGGACCCTCCAGGTAAGTAGTGCGCTATATAAATGCCTATACATTACATACATTACATTACATAAACTGGTGTAAACTACAAGGCATGCGAAATGCGGCTGGGACTGGATGCTGTACAGAAACAGGCTATCGCTGTTCAAGCTCTAAGTGCGTTTTCACACCCGTTGATAGTAACAAAGCCGTCGAGTGTGTGTTTAGATTGCCCAAACTCCGCCGGGCAGAGTGCCTAAGTGCATTTTTTAGGTTACAAAATATGATTACATGTTGCATCTGTCAGCTGTATAAGTTATGTGCACTTGTGCGGGACACGTTTTTTAAACCAAAAGGCGCATTTAAAGTGTGCTGTTTTACAATGCCTCCCAGGCCTTTCCTACCGAGCTTGTACTAACTAGAAGCGTCACATGGCACATGAAAAGCGTCACACGGTACATGAAAGGAGAGTGAGCTGTGATCCGTGTGTTTCTTGGAAGAACTGAGTTTCAGTAAATTGAAGGGAAATAAACATGGAAATATAGGATAGAAAACATACATGTAGTCTTATTAGTAGCGGCTTCGAGAGACGATGGGGCCTCGTTTACTGTCTTCCTGGCTCGATGCTGTTTGTGAGGAGGGAGGGGGGAGTGATAGGGATGTAAGCGCTAGGGGCACGTGGGAGGAGAAGTAGGAGAGTGGTGCAGACGGGGGGTGGGGAGCGGAGGCTTTGAAGAGACAAATGGTGGTTTGTGACGTAGGAGGCTAAGCTGGGGAACAGATGGCTGGCGATTTGATGCTGTGCACGCGCATTTTAGCTCAATGCACTTGCGCATTGACCTAAAAGCGCACGGGCACAGCATCAAATCGCCAGTTTGGTTAAACTCTGGATAAGCCCCTATATCTCTCGCCAGCTCGAATGCGCAAGCGCATCGGCAGGCGAGACCTAAAAAGAAGTGGGGGATGCTGACATCACGACAGGAAGTGACGTCACGAAGAAGGCTTGCACCATCAGACTCATTGCCTCCCTTCGCTCACCCCTTAGATGCGATTGCATCAGAGAAGCCAGCGCATAAGCAGCGTTCTGAATGGGCTCCGATCTCGCCCCAGAGAGGCCAAAGAGTGAATGTGTGGCTCCATTTGCTCCAGTTATCGATCTCCCAGTAAAATAAGTGGTGGGGGCGCCGTCCACCCGCGTGGTACCCCGACTCGAGCCCTGATTCTCAAAATATAAAAGTAGATTTGCAGATCAGCTCCTTGGATGAACCGGTAGATAGTTGGCCATAGTCGGAGTGCGTTTCAATCAGTAAAATTACTCTAAAATATGTTATTTGCATCACTTAAAATGCACGGAATCATTTATAAAATATTGGTATATTGCTAACCCTAAATGTGAGTACAACATTAAACAGGTACGGACATGGAGAAGCGTCAGTTTGGCTCCACCCTTTGACGTCTTTACTATGCTGTGTATACGTGCATTGAGTATTATATAGTATTATATGTTTGTGTGCTTTAATATTATTAACGTAAAGTGGTGCACTTGACCAACATACTGGAGTTGCATTTGCTGTATAACACAGGCATTTACATGAGTGTGCATACTAATGTATTTCTTAGAGTAATACCCAATTGCAGTTTGCATATATATCTGCATTCATTCAAATATTCATTTGAATGGTATCATGCATTATTTTAACAGTATAAGTATCCATAACCCTGCATTTAAACAAGTATTGAAATGTTTGTTATATTAGGTTGACCAAAGGTCTTAAGTATTTGGAATCTAATGTTTAACCTTCAACATGAAAGTTTTTTTGGTTGCAATTTTTTGTCTTCTTTGATGGTGTGTTCACATGACCTCATAGTTAGTGAAAGTCAGATTGTGTGTGAGAGATAGTGAGGCTTGTGAGGACAACTTTTGGCAAAGATAAGAGGTGCTAAAGAACAAAGGGGGAATCCCGATTCATGGAGATGGGAAGAATCCAAGGATGTTCTGATGTGCAGACCAAGAGATTATAGTATTGGATAAAAGAGCCAGGAGATGTGATGTGGGATTCTCAAATGTTCTGTGAAGTTTTAATTAGTGGTCATATTGTAGCTTTATATGATATGTAACAGAAGGGACCCCCCTGATATTGCTATATAGTTCCTAGGTCAGGGCACAAATATTATAAAAATAACTTATCCTAGGCAACTAATAAGTCCTGAGAAGATAACAGATACTATAAAGCATCGATTGTTGTAGCCAGAAAATAGATCACCTAATGTAGTGCACATCAAATTATCAACAAAAAGAAAGAGTATTATTCATGATTAATTTATTAAAAGTACAATATATGCTTAATCAAATCACTGACATAGTTAAAAAATCAAACAATTAATTTATCATGGATTTTACAAATGACATTATTACATATGACAATAATTTCAATTCATACATATACTTTAAAAAACAGATAAAAAAAAACCAAACGAGTGGAGTAATTGATTTGTCTCCACACGCGTTTCGGCGTATTCACGCATTCTTCTGGAGAACCACTTGATATTTCTAAAAAGGAATTTTTATCGAAGGGAATCACATTAGTTAAAGGATCCCTACACAGAGACAGAACTTAGACCCTGTACAATCTGCAAGTACAATCATCTTGGGTAAGAACTTAATGAACTGTGATGTGAAAGTTAGGATCCATAGCTATATCCCAATGTGTGTCCTTTCAATTTTGAATTGTACATGTTAGGACTCTATAGAGACTAGCTAAATATCCTTCTATTGGAGATACATCTATTGTAAGTAAATATGTAATTGATACATTATATGTTTATTTATAGTTTATAATCTGTACCTCAATAATTTGCAGCCAGCAATCTGAGACATGTATATCAGAGCCTCATATTTTTAACGGATGTAGCCTTTTAGTCTGTAAATGTAGTGCACAGAAATTGTAATCATATATTCTATATACAGATGTAAATATCTTTTATTCCTTTTTAGAAATATCAAGTGGTTCTCCAGAAGAAGGCGTGAATACGCCGAAACGCGCGTAGAGACAAATCAATTACTCCACTTGCTTGGTTTTTTTTAATCTGTTTTTTAAAGTATATGTATGAATTGAAATTATTGTCATATGTAATATTGTCATTTGTAAAATCCATGATAAATTAATTGTATGATTTTTTAACTATGTCAGTGATTTGATTAAGCATTTTTTGTACTTTTAATAAATTAATCATGAATAATACTCTTTCTTTTTGTTGATAATTTGATGTGCACTACATTAGGTGATCTATTTTCTGGCTACAACAATCGATGCTTTATAGTATCTGTTATCTTCTCAGGACTTATTAGTTGCCTAGGATAAGTTATTGTTATAACACATTATAGCTTTAGACAGATTACCTGGAGACTCAGGGCCAGAAGTAGGTATCCAAATACCGGTCGGAAACGGCGGAAAATACCGATTTTCGTCCGTTTCCGACCGGTATTTGGATATTGAGATGTAGGGGCATGTTAAATTACAGAATCGGTAATTTTACCGAATTTGTAATTTTCCGATTCGGTAAAATACCGAATTGGTAAAATTACCGATTCTGTAATTCAACATGTAGGTAGCACTGTAATCAGTGCTACAAGGGTTTAAGAATTCGTTATTTACCACCAACTAGAAGTTGGTGGTAAATAATGAAAACCCTTCAAAAAGCATTTTTTTGCTTTAAAAAACGTGCGATGTTGCAGACATACATGCCCTAAAGGCATGTATGTCAGCAACATGTGCACCCATGCACAATTGAGGGGTGCCACAGGGTGTCAAAGTGACACCCTGTCCCCCTTGCAAATAAGGTAATTTTACCGAATCGGTATTTACCGAGTCGGTAATTGGCATTGATTCCTATGGGCCTCAAGGCCCATAGGAATCAATGGCAATTACCGAATCGGTAAATACCGATTTGGTAATTACCGAATCATTCCGATTCGGTAATCTCAATAGTGAAATTAACTACATCCCATTTACCTACTCTTAAATACCGAATCGGTATGATTCGGTATTTAAGAGTAGGTAAATCGAGATTACCTACATCTGGCCCTCAGAGAGGTTCCAGATTTGGAGAACTTCTACAGAAGTCTCTGCAATGCTGACACCTTCCTGCTGTACGAGATCGAATTTGGGTTTCCTCAATTAGTGCTACTTGGTTCAGGCTTAGTTTAGGAAATCTAGATTTACTCATGTATAGGCAAGAAGACCGGAAATCATATACCGATCATCAAATATTGTTTCTTATATTCTGCATTGCCATTTCTGAATTCCTTGTATGCTTTATGCTACTGAGGTTGAAATTTATCAGACTCTTGGTCTGCCCCTGTCCGTAGTGATTCTGTATTTTTAAAATATATTCTTGAGACTTGTATACACCAGATTAGATTTGACCTTGTAATAAATCTACATTTAATTCCCCTTATCGACTTTTGGGCCCTCAATGTGTAGCCAAATGGGTTACACTGTAAATTGAACTTCTGGTTGATGATAACTCCTCTTTATTTCCCAGGCATCTAAAAAAAACTATCGCAGGGAAGTTTGGATATTCAGCTCAGTGCTCTGGCAAGCATAAGTAAGTATTTGTAGAGGGTCAGTGAGTAGTTTCTTGAGGACTTGTCACAGTGCAGCCCACTATACGATGACTGTACCTCACATCATCCCACACCAATCCCTACACTTGCGTCACCAAGTCAGGTGAGCAGGCTAAGGAGCAAGACACACATTCTGGGCTGCAGTTATACCCAGCACTCTAGTGTCTACTGTGTCCTGATTACACTATCATATAGGCCTAGTGCAACAACACCCCAGAGTACAGTAATGAATGTGCGAGTGTATGGGATTGAAAAAGTGAAGCAGTAAAGGAATGAGGGATCTTTGTAAATGAGTGAAGGAATGAATAAGTGAGTGTACTGGAGAGAATACGTACAAGTGAGAGTGAATGTATTTGCTTAATTAGCACAGGAAGGATTGAAATTATTAAGTAATGTGACTGAATAATGTTTCATAAGTGCAGCAATTAATGTATGCAGAAGTGCGTGCATAGGACTGAATGTATGAATGATGATAGGTATACATGAGTAAGTGTGCAGAAGTAAATGAGTGCTGCTGTGAATAGAAGTTCAGGAATTATGGAGTGAGTTTATAGGAGTGAATTACCACAGCAATCAGTAAAAGGATAGGGCAATACATGTTTGGGTGTATGGAGGTGTATGAGTGCAGTAGTTAATCTGTGCTACAATGGGTTAAGGAATGAATGTGGAAGTGCACAGGAGTGAATGCGTGCAGCAGTGGATCAGTGAGTATAGGGTAGAATGAGTGGCTGTACACAAGTGAATGAGTGGACAAATGCACCTGTGAATGAGGAATGAATGTGTGAGTGCAACATAGGGAAAGTGTGCAATAGTGAATGAGTACTGTTCTTTTGGTATGTGTGTACTGACCCCCAAGCACTGTTTTCTGCAGCACCTCACTATTTACAGCTGCTCTGGGCTGAAACCCAGTCATAGGTAGGCTGAGGTACCTCAGACATGAATCCCTCAGATGAGAACTGTGTATTCATGGGGTGCATTATAGCTTCAGCTAGGGCATTAAGTATGGCAGGTCCCTTTGGGTTCAAGACAGGGCATAATTAAACTGACTTCTAAACAAGTGCCTGTTGGGCCCTATATTGATGTCCTTAGCAGAACAGGCAAACACACTTAGGATAATCTGTCAGCTTTGCAGTTCCTGTTGAAACCTCACATGCTTTACTTAATCTTGCAATACCCAAGAATGTTTGCTTTCCCAGGACTTTATGTTTCTATATTTCTGTTGTGCAGGATATTATGCTTGTACGTCCTGTGACCTGAGTCTGCGTGACTTGAGCTTGTGGGTGGGTGTTTATAACAAGCCAACATTGAAAGCTCTCGAGTTTAACTGAATGCAGCCATTGTTTCTCATCCAATCTTTGGTCTCTCTGCAGATCACACAGAGTGATGGTCATGTGTGCCAAATGTAATTGTGATTTAGTGCTAAAATGTGTGAAGGAGTTACAGAGCTGTCAGAGGATACACAGGGAAAAATGAAGTGAAATGCAGTGCTTAGAGGTGAGTGGGTGCATTGGTGAAGTGAGGGAGAAGCGAGGAAGTTCATTAAGGAGAGAGTGAAAATTAGGGTGCTGAGTAGGAGAGGAATGAGGTGTTAAAAACACAGAAGAACGATTTAGAAAGATATAGGGAGAAAAGAGGCACATGTTTCTAACAGTGAAACTGCAGAGGAAAGTGGTTTGAAGCCAAAAACAGGAGTGATTGGGATACTTCGAAGGCCACAACCCCTTCTACAGACCTTCATAATGTTAAATTCACACTCTCATACTTTCAGAATTAAAACATTTCAATTCTAATTATTCTCAGCGTAAGCTTTGTTGTTATTATTCATTTATCTGATTGTCAGAGCCAAAAGGTTCGGCCTGTTTTAGGTGCACGTTTGTTACTATGGGATATGTCTGGATGCAATAACAGAAAAGCTCACAAAGAGGCACCAAAATACTAGTTGAGTGGTGCATTTGGAGGAACAGAGGACTCTAGTTAAAATGTTTTAAAGTCGCACCCTTTATCTATACCTTGGTAAGGTTTCCTAGTTATGCTTCGTAGGCCATGACCCTTTTAGAGACCCCACACTTTTCATCCCACTTAAAGCCCTGGCTTCAGCCGCCACCTGATGACACTTTGGTCCTCAAGAAACTCCTTAATGCAGAATATGGAGAAATAAGCCAGGATGTGGGCAGTTGTGACTGGTGTAAGTCAAACTTGTTGCATTCTCCAAAGTAGTGGCTGTCACCCACCTGCAGCAGGCTTTGCTACTCTGATGTTTAACCACCCGAAGGAGGAGAAGGAGCGTTTTGCATCACCTTCCAACTCTGGCCCCAGCTTCAGTCTACAGTGCGGGCAGTGGACTGAGCAGCAGCTAGTTTGTAGTGCCCAGAAACTCTTTGCTGCGCTAGCAGTCCTTTTGCAAAAGATGACCCATGTGCCCAATGTTGTTAAAGATATACTGCCTATTATGTGTTTGGTGTACCTCAGCTACAGCAAACTGCAAAATGGCCCTCATCAGCAGTGCTGGCAGCTTTTAGATGGAGATCTGATAGTGAGGTCAGAGGCACCAGGCAGTGTCACCAGAGAAGCATTCCTTTGCCTCTTGGCGCACACTCCTCCCTAAGCAGTAAGGGAGAGTACAGAGACAATTGCTTTTTTCATTCATTATAAGATATTGCAGTCAGCTAAATTCGCCTTAATGCCAGACTTTAAAAGGAGAATTTGACAAGCCTTCCCAGTGAAGCAAGGTAGAAGGAAAAGGGGGCAGTCAGAACCAATTGTGACAAGACTGAAGATGAGACCAGAAGGAACAAGCATTTGCAATGCAATAGGATTTTTATTTACGCGAGACCTATTGCATTGCAAACGGGAGTGCGGGAGGGCGAGAAGTCACGAACAATGGGGGGGGGGGGGCTGAGAAGGCACGGACTACGGGAGGGGAGGTAGTGCTCACAATAATACTGTACAACACTGGAAGTAAAGGGGCCAGTAGCCATGGAAGGATACAAATGAGGACATTGCCGATAAAGGAGAGACTAATAAGCCTAAAACCAATCGTAAAGCAGTATTTAAGACACAAGCCAATGAAACAGATGCGTGGAGCTTCCACGGAGCTTCAACTCCATACTGAGTACTGCATGCCTCGCAAAGCGAGCAGCGTGCTGCAGCTATAGGCTCGTCCTAAAAATAGAAGTATATGATGCCTTGGGGGAACTGTTCCTTGAACGGAAATAGTGGATGGAGGAAGACAGTGGATGTGCGATCAAGTGAGTGTAGGGAAAACGTCAAGTTGACCACAATCAAGAAAAGGAAAGGAGGGATACACAGGTGTACTCTCAAGGAGTTTCACGATTAGGAACAAGGTGAGGTGACTAGGATGAACAACTCTTCTCCCAAAATCAGGAGGGAGAGGAAGAGAACTACCTCTAAGGACACTAAAGTGCAGCAAGAGATGGCATGAGCACTTCTGTGAGGAAAAGACTGGAAGGCAACTGTCCAGGAGAGGCAGGTTAGGCCATTGATGTAAGGAGAGAATGGGCCTCTGTGAGAAGTTGGCCTTATATGTGATGTCTCCATTTCTGGGGGCACCTTGTATCAGTCCAAACAATCCCTTATGGTGATGGTGTAAGTCAACCTTATAGACAAGCTATCCTAAGGGTAGCATGGACTAAGCAGCCTTAAAGGTTTAACTCAAGAGGGCATGTGAAGCCAGCTGTTTTACCAATCACAATCCTGTAATATCAAATGAAAGGACACCACACAAGTTATATATTATAAAAATATATGTATTTATTCTCAGAATAATCCTCTAAACTCTTTATGAGTATAGAAGCACAAGCGTTTAAACAAAAGCACAGTAAAACATATGAAAGTTGCACAATTTGGATGAGGCCCAGGAGCCACTCAAACCATATACGAAATAAGTGGTATAAGTATCACTAATCGAACAGGGGTCAGGCCTAGGGCCTGGGGAATCGCTGGGACTAATCGGGACTAGCAATGCTGAAGTCGGGAAAAGCCAGCGGGAATCGGGTGCTGCGCTGAAAGCACACACATGCACCAATGCAAAGTCAATGGTGCGTAAAAGTTATCGAGTTACAGTTTTAGCAGTCTTCCGACTGGACTAGAAATACCAAACTTTAGACTTAGACACTAGAGGTGTATACCACTACAGGAGCACTGGCATTCAAGAGTTACCTCACCCACAGAAAGCGGGTGCACAGGTGCAAAGTCGTGTCGGCTTTCGTCAAGTAGATCTATGGAGCCTGTAGATGAAGATGCTGCAGGCGGCCAGAAGAGAAGTGTCCGGTGCGATCCAAGGGAGGATCGAAGATGTAGAGAACCTGAAAGCAGAGGAGACAGAGTCTGGGTCACTCAGCAGTGACCAGGGTGGAACCAGGAAGGAACCAGGCAATGTCTGGCGCAATCAGGTGGATGTCGTGAAGCTTGTCTCCACTGCCACGTGGACTCTGGGTCACAGAGGATGTCCAGAAGTGGATCACGAGCTGTCCCACAGAGGCTCTCGCTGTCAGAGGTGTCGGCTTCCGGATTGTAGCAAACAAACCTTGGCAAGCGCAACCCACGCAGGATTCGAAGATTGCTTCTTACTCGGACCAGGAAGGTCAGAGCGGGTGCTCCTTTTCAGGGGAGCGGGGGCCAGTCCAGAGCAACCGGACTGACAGAGGAAATTCAAAGGTTCGTCAATGCTGGGGCCACTAGCCAACGGGCAAGTGACCAGACCAACGCTTTGAGCAGAAAGATGCAGAAGGGCCCCACGCAGCACTCGGAGAGTGTGGAGGGGTGAGCTTTAGTGCAAAAGCTGCTCGGGGCTGGGGCTTCTCAAACCCCAATGCACAGCATCAGGGAGCCTCGGGAGCTGCACGGTCAGCACTTCGTAGTTTTTCCAAGATGGCCGGCCTTACGCTTCAGGTCTCCTCAACGAGTCTCAGACTTGCTGGGACTGTTGGAAGGCAGGAACGCTGGGTCTTGTCGAACTCTGTCGCTCGAGTTCTGGCGGGAACTGCAACAAAGCAAACGGTGAGGCGCTGGATGGTGCCTGTTTGCACAGGGCGGTCACTCCTTGACCACAAGGGATATTCTTCAGTCTTCCACGTCGAGTGGGATGTCGAAGGGTCCAGAGTTTTGTTTCATAAGTTTCAGTCAGGATCATCTGCGTGCACTAGCACTGCTCCCACCTTTATTTCAAATATGTGGGCTGGATCACCTGCTAGGTCCCTCCTATGGGTGGGACCCAGGAAGGGGGTGGTTACACCCCTTTCCCTTTGTCCAGCTTCGTGCCAGAGCTGGGACTGGAGGGTCCCAGTACCAGTTTGAACTGGATTATGCATGGGACACCTTGTGTGCCCCAGGCAGTGTCTAGTTTCATTCAGCCCACCCTGCCCCAATCCACTATCTCCTGTCTGGGGAGGTGTAGCACCTCCCTGCGACAGGAAACCTATTGTCCAGGCCTCCCCTGCCAGGTTTTGGTCAGCAGTAGGAGGTCAGACTTGTGCCTGTGGCAGCAGCATCCATTTTGTGATGCTGATGATTAACCGCGTTTTAGCGAAGTAACATGTCTTTCGCTCTCTAGAAGGGTGGAATTCTACCCCCGTCGCCAGGACTGGCGAGGGGGTAGTATTCCAAAGCGTATGACACCTCACACAACATGTTTTGATAAAGCCAAACCAAAGTTAGCAAGTAACCGCGAGGATTATAATGCACTTAAGAGTATATGGTATGGCAATATCCCGGAACAGCTAATGGATTTGGTCCCGACAGCTGCAGACAGGCTCAGCTCATGCTAGAGCACCATCTCACATAAAACCAAGCACTCTGCCTCCAGGATTGTTAAGGCCTGCCATAGGAGTGACTTATAGGTATATATGTGTCCAGATATAGGTTTAGATATAGGTATACTATATCTAAGCAAGGGGTGATTACACCACCTTGCCCCAGCTGAGTTATCAGCCAGTTGTGTCAATTTGGATAGCCAGCCAGGGGTGGCAAAAGATATGCTGGAGCCCCTGGTAGGCCTTGGATGCACCTATGCCCTGGGCACCTATAGTGCACTGTACAGGGGCTGATAAGGTGACCCAAGCCAATTTAGTTATGCACCTAGGGTACATGGAATCCATTTTAAAGAGAGAGCAGATAGCCTGGGGCCCTGATTAGTAGGGAACCAGGCCAACTAAGTCGAAAACCAGCTAAACACAAGGCAAAAAATGGTTTACCCATAGTCAGGTAGCCACCTTCCTACACAACCCCTCCCAAACAAAAGGAGATAAGGCTATCCTTGACCAGGTAAGCCTATATTGCCTGAGTGGCCATATAAGGAAGTACCTGCACTAGCATGGTTACCCCCTGTCTCATGGTCCACTAAGCAATCCCTCACCCTAGGGGTGTTAGAGGGTCTCCACCATAGGGAATCCCTACCTGTGGTGTGTTTTTGCAAAGTAAAAGTCTGGTGTTGATATGTTAATGTTAATGTTATAGTGATTTGTATAGCGCGCGGCTGCCCCAGCTAAGGGGCGTCCCGGCGCTGCAAGCAGACAGAATGCAGAGAGTTGGAGGTGCGGAGAGAAGAAAAAATTATTGGAAGAGGTGAGTTTTGACAGCCTTTCTGAAGGCAAAAAGGTCCTGTATACCGCGGATAGCTTCGGGAAGGCTATTCCATAGCTTGGCAGCTAGGAAGCTAAAGGATCGGCCGCCTACTCTGGCCAGTCTGGTGCGGGGGATAATCGCGAGGTGTTGTCCCTCTGAGCGGAGCGACCTCCTCGGAATGTATTCTGACAGGAGGGGGCACAGCATTGGGGGGGAAGCGGTTTTAAGGATTTTAAAGGCTAGACACAGTGCCTTAAACTGGATCCTTTTACCCACCGGGAGCCAATGCAATTTTTTCAAGGCTCCGGATACCGAGGAATGGCGGGGGAGACCTACCAGGGCCCTGGCTGCCGCATTCTGGACTCTCTGCAGTCTGGTGGTTTCGGCGAGATTTGCCCCCAGTAAGAGAGAGCTGGCATAATCCAGTATAGAAAGAATGGTCGCCTGAACAATTAGCTGGCGAGTGCGGCAGTCAAAGAACTTCAGAATAGGTCTGATGTTACGTAAAATGCCAAAGCAAGTGGCAGCCACTTTTTCAGTATGATGAGTGAACTTCAGTGCAGAGTCCACCCAGACTCCCAGATTTTTGACGCATTCTTTTGGCTCAGGAGGTTGGCCTAGTACTTCAGGCCACCAGTTGTCTCCCCAGGACGAGGTGTTTTTTCCCAGGAGCAGTATCTCTGTTTTCCCGGCGTTTAGTTGAAGGAAGTTCGCCGTCATCCAGTTGGTGATGTCCGTAAGTGTCTGTTTAAAGTGATGGGCCTCCAGACCACTGTTGTTCTTAAGAGCCACCACCAACTGGGTATCATCGGCATAGGATACCAGTGCTAGTCCGTTCTTTCTAGCCACCTCTGCCAAGGGCGGACATAGACATTGAACAGGGTAGGGCTCAGGGAGGAACCCTGCGGCACTCCCTGTCCAATGTTATGCTCCTTAGAGATGTAAGGGGGGGTGGAGACTCTGAAGGACCTGTTGGAGAGAAAGTCTCTAAACCATCCCAAAGCAGTCCCTGTAATTCCAATTTCCTCCAGTCTCGTCAGAAGGACCTCATGTGACACCGTATCGAAGGCAGCACTGAGGTCCAACAGGACCAGTGCTGCCGTTCCGCCGGTGTCAAGAATGGTACGAAGGTCCTCTGTAACACTGAGCAAGGCTGTCTCGGTGCTATGACCAGCTCTAAACCCGTGTTGGGAGTCATCCAGAATGTTGTTGGTGAGAAGGAAATTGGTCAGAGTGTTGTTGACATGTGCCTCGATGATTTTGGCAGGCCAGGGAAGCAGGGAAATGGGCCTGAAGTTCTCCGGAAGCGTAGGGTCTAAGGTGGGTTTTTTTAAGATGGGGGAAACCCAAGCCTGCTTCCATTTAGAAGGAATTCTGGCGATAGAAAGAGACAAGTTGATAATGTCCCGAATATGTTATGTGATAAGTTCGTGAGCTTCACAGAATGTATCCGGTTTTAGGGGATCCGCCGGGGAGACAGATTTAATTTTTCTGTCGATTTTTTGAAAACTCTCTCTCTCAAGTGTAGGAAGGGAGGAGAGAGAGGGCCTGGTGGGATCCAACGTGGCCGGTGACTGCGGGAGTTTAGGGAAAGTGTCATAGATTTTCTTAATCTTATTAGTGAAAAAATTAGCCATATTATTGCAGAGGTCAGGGGAAGTAGTGGTAGTGATGACAGTTTTTTTTGCAGTGAGGTCTTTCAGGATTTTAAAGACAGATTTCGAGGTGTTAGAGCTATTGCTGATTTCATTTGCATAGTATGCCGCTCTTGTTCTGCAAACCTTACGGTGGTAAGTTTTTTGGAGTAGGACATACTCCTGTTTGAGGTTGGCATCGTAAGTTTTTCTCCAACCCCTCTCTGCTTTTTTGCATTCCTTTTTCAGAGTTGCTAATTCAGAATTGTACCAGGGACTAGCCGTATGGGTACGGACCTTGGTCCATCTGGCAGGGATCAGGGTGTCAAGTGCCTGGGTGATCCAGAGGCAAAACTGGTCATACTCTACGTCCAGGTCTTCACTTGGGGGAGGGGAATTTAACACCAGGAGGTTGTGTAAGTCTTCAAGGCGAAGTTTTCTCCATGGCGGTTTTTTAACTGATGGAGTAGGCACCGCTGCGGGGCTCGAGTTACAGGAGATAGACAGTATTACAAGATGGTGATCTGTCCAGGTCATAGGAATAGGCGAGCCTGTGGATCCACTCGTAATGTTAGAGAAGATGGGATCAAGAAGGTGTCCCGCTCTGTGGGTGGGACCACTTACGAGTTGATTGAGTTGGAAGGCAGCGAGATCCGCAAGAAAAGTGGCAACTTTGGGCTCGGTGTCTCTATCAAGATGTAAATTGAGATCACCTAGGATCGTAAAGTTAGCTGTTTTGGTAATGTTAGTGATGGAGCAAGGATTCGCCTGTAAAGCGCCTTGCTCGTATGCAAAACCCTTGTCTAAACTGCCTAATAATATTAACCTCATTATTCGTCATTTATAAAGTGTATTCCCAACACGCGGGTGTCCCCAGGATGCTTGCTTGTTTGTTTTTCCGTACTAAAACGAAACTTGCACTTAAAATGGCTGCTTCGCTGAGATTCAGTCTGCGCATGCGTCGGTCATACCCATGTGATGTGACGCACTCGCATTCTGGAGGGATTCTGTGCTCATGCGCACTGATGCAAAATATGGCCGCTTGTCTCTCACCACGCTCTCTGCTTGCTACTGCTGCTTTAGCCTATCTGTCTTTTCGCACTAATCCATAATGCTATAGTCATTATAAAGTAAGGGTTGGTTAGATTTTATCATGGTATACAGTGCGATCATTTGTATGTATGATTTTAATTTGTTTTCGCTTACTTTTCATGTACCGCGTCTTTGTGGGCTGGGGCATACATGAGCGACGCCATGCTGAGGCTCCTCTGAACCCTGTCAGCTGACCAGGGAGAGTCCTAACTGCGCAGAAGCTAAAACTAGCCAGCTGGCTCCTGGAGCCCGATGCGCCTGGGAACCCATCCCGAAGATGCAGATTACACCTTGAATTTTCATACACTGTTGCTATATGCTGGACTCTTGCATTGTCTTCTGTATTCCTATGCCTGGGAACGTGAACCAGGGGGGCGGGTGTGCAAAATTGAATAATTATGATGGGAACGTTGAATTCTAGGAGGTGGTAATGACCGCACCACCTCTCCTGACCAATCCCAATGTGGGAAACTGTCACTTGCAACATTAGTGGGTGGTCTAAGGGTCCCCAAAATCGTATAATTGCCCTAGTTTAGCTTAGGAAAATTGTCCGACTTGTCCGAGTAGCAGACCTGTCACTGACCCTACGATCTCAATAGGTGCTCATTCTGAAAGTGCTGCGGAGCACTTTGTCCATACTTTCCACAATCTCCTAAGGGGTGGAAATCCTAAGTGCTGGCGAAGCACTTTGCTGGGGAATTCGAAAATCCAATCGGGGTTTCTGGCGGATTACTTGCAGGAGGGGGTAACGCAGGCGTTGCTGTCCAGGAGCTGTGGGTGTTGGTCGTACCCTGGGAGGCCCAGTCCTTTGACCTGAACCTGAGGGGTATCCTGTCCTTACTGTCCGTGAGCTGTACCTGCTCGCATTCTGGCATTCTTTTTCTGAGGGTCCCTGTCCCCGTCTTCCCAACTGACCCGTGGCCAGGGTTGGTCTTCAATCTGAACTAGGTAATTATTAATTGTGGGTTTGCGTATCTCTATCTCTCTTTCTCTCTCTCTCACTTTTTGTCTGATCTATTAAAGCATTCTTACCTGTGATATTGCTCTATTGCCGTTGAAATATCAATTATATGTGTCTGAATTTTAGTTGGTTCCTTCTCTCCCCCTCTCCTTTAGGAGTTTATTGATTTTATAAAGCAATAGCATGTTCCCGTTTTTCCCTTTCCTTTAGTGGATTGCAGTGAACTTAGCAAGAATAGCTTAATACAGTTAGGTTAAGTACATGTTCTAGGTCTCATTCCCAGTCCCTTGTTCTAGTATAAAATTGCAGTGACTAGTTTTGTTCTAAAAACTTCTACCTTTAGTCTTCCCATATATCTTAATGGTCATATTTTTGATGCAAAGTTACTTATTGGTGTTGATTTTAATGTTTGATATATTATTCTGTATATCGCTTATTATCTTGGCATCTTCTCTTTGAATTCTTATATAAAGTTTTAAACTTCATCAGGTGTCTGTGGTCATTTTACAGAATTGTGGAAAGTATTTTACTGATTATAAGGTGTATTTGATGTTAGGCCTGTCTACTATTTTCCCTAATAGCTCTAGGTCCGTCGAAGAATTGTGCCTGTGGTAAGTCGGGTACATGGTAAGCAGAGGTAAATCCAAACTTGATTACTCTTAGCAGCGTGCAGGAGGAGAAATCCTCACCCAGGTTCACCCAAACAAATTAGTGTGGTTAATAAAAGGTTTTTTCACGCCAAGGGCCCAGTGCGTGTAAAAGAATTGGTAACTCGGGTGACCTGGGGGAAACTGCGCGCTCTAGCAGTAATTTTCTGGCAGCCAGAGGATGGTTTGGACTAGTTAGATTAGGTAGACAGGATAGGTCATAAACAAACCGTGAAAATAAAACGTGCTGCTGATTTCTACTGTATTTTTCCAAAATTATGAAATGTTTTTTATATGTAAATGTGCATGATTTTGCATTGCTGCTATAAATATTGCATGTTGAATTAACCCAGAATTGTTTGTAAGTGTTCAGTGTAGTCTGAATCCCCGGGGAAGTATTTTAGCTAACGGTGAGTAGAATCCGGTTAGCTGTTGAAGTCACTAAGTTTGAATCATTAGTGCAGGGTTAAAGGAGTAACTGGAAGCACTAATTAGGACCTTTGTTTCTGGAGTGAATGATAGCTACGAGTCCGTTATAAAACTTTCATTGCGATATCACCTAGTAAGGGTCGCATACGGAAGGAGTAGTAGGGTCTCCGAGGCTTGTCTGGTAAGTAAAATAGTTCGCTGGTGAAATCCTGGCTCAGTACATATCCCCGATTACGGTGGATGAGTCAGAAGAATAACGGGTTCTATGTTACTAATGTGAAGGGACAGGCAAAGAAGTCTATCCAGAGTGAATGAAAAGTAGACAGAAGTGGTTTACTAGTAGCGAAAGAAAAGTCTTTTCTCTTTTTAGAACACTCAGACATAGTGGCAAACGTTGCGTGTTATTAACTAAAACTTGCACTCGCACTTTAGAGAGAGTAAAAAGTTTCCGTTACCTTGTGAAGGAGGGAGTCAGTCGGAGAGCTGCTCTGACGTCACTCCGTGCCGCGCTGGTATTGGTCAAAACAGCGGGTGGGTAGTGGAGCTGGATTTGTAAAGGAGGGGTGAGTGCCGAAGCGTGAGACTCTGTCTTGCGAAAAGGCCGCGCACCCATTGGTTAACAGTATTTGTATTTTCTGATCTGATTGGGTGGTGCGAAATAAAAGTCGCGCTAGCATTGGAAGCACAAAGGTAAACAAAATTAATCAAGCCGAGTTAGAAGCGAGTCTGGAGAGTTGTATGTGGTATCCAGATTTCATACCGAATCCAAAGCACCTAGGATTTCATAAGGATCAGCTTATACGAGGTAGACCGCACATGATGTATGGAATAAAGAGAAAATTGTCATTCTCTGATAAAGTAAAGAATTTTTTCAAAACTGACAAGCCCATTAGGACGAGGGAAGGCGTACTCATTCCCCCGCCAAATACCCCTGCCTCTTTCATGTTGTTTGATAAAGGGTATCACACTTGTGTCTGGCTAGAAAATTGGGCAAAGTATACTGTAGATGACGGAGTCCTAGCATTCCCTGTTGAAGGTACATTTAATGGTCGGATCCTGTTTAACTTAAGGACCCGCATGAATGAATTACACCCTAGACCTAGGTTGACCCAGTACGAAGCTTTGGAGGAATGGGAGATTGAGGCTGCAGAGCGAGATAAACCCCGAATGGATAAGGGAGTGAGTAAGTGGTATCCCAGACTTCCAACGCCAACCAAAGAGCAGAAAATGAAACAGTGGAGGCAATCTATGTTAACTGAAGGGCTGTTCCCTATGATGGGGGTATTAGAAGAGAAGAGAGGAAAATGTAAAGAAAAGACCCATCACCTAGCACCTATGGGGGACATAGAAGATGAACACCTGGAAGATTTGTTAATGAAGAATCCACCTCCCTATGCTGCAGAATTAGAACCGGTGCATTCTCAAAATCCCTTTACAAATTACCCCCGAAGTAGGAGGGAAAGTGATACAGACGGAACAGCTACAGGCAGTAAAACTAGTGAAAGGGATGGGTTTTGCAGACCTAAGTCCACAGTCCCGAATTATCAGCCATTCGGAGAAAGTCCACCTCGATTGGTTGCTCCGACTGCCCCGAGTATTTATCCGTCCTTAGTACCTCAGGTATTGCATGGCAATTCTGCTGAAAGGGGGTTGCAGGAAAAGGAGAAAGAAGCCCTGACTAAACAGCGAGAGGAATTAGTTAGAACCATTGGCCAGATGCATCCCCATCCTGATTCCTTGACCATTCCGGTAACTATTGGTCCTGCTATTCCAATGTATAGAAATGACCTGACTAGTCCCCATCCTCCTGTTATCACCCCAATACTGCCTACTCCTAGCATCCAGACCCCGAGGAAGGAAGTATTTATAGATGAGGATCAGGAAAGTGAGTGTGAATCTGGAAGTTTGATGGATCTGCCCATAAGAGAGTCAAGGGCCAGTATAGTAGGGACAAGAAGTCAGCCCAGACAAAAGGAGGTGGTGATTGAAAGTGCAACTGGAGTTAGGAGTGCCACTTTAGTTTCCCCTGAAGAATTGGACAGATGGACAAAGGAGCTAGAGAAGGAGGCCACCCCCCAACCTAAAGCATTGGAAATATATAAATTAAGAATAGAAATAGAAGAAATGATGGCTGGGAACGTGGGAGTTGAGCGCCTGAGCTCGTATAATGAAGAAGAGCTACTATTCATCAGTAAAAATCTTACCCGGAGTGCTAGGGTGCTCCATGAAAAGATAATGGATGCCGCCACAGAAATGGGAGTTGATGTTAGTCGCTCCAAAATTCTTCAGAAACCCTACAGAGTGGACTTCTCAGACAAGGATTTAGAAAGCCTGAATGTGATGGGAAAACAGATCCAAGTAAGAGAATTGTTGAAACTCTTGCAGAAATGGGGCGAAGTGGGAAAATGGAGAACCAGGTGGGCAAAGAAAAAGGAAGGCAGCAGGGCTGGGTCAGTAACTTCAGAATTCGTATTAAAGGAAGTAACCCCAACAGAAAAATTGTGCCCCATGAGAGAGGTCCCGGGAGGAAAATATGTCCATGTCCCTTGGTCCAGACAAGACATCGTGTCGTTTACAAACGACTTCCCGAAATTACGTGAGAAACCAGTTGACTGGTACAGACAGGTAGAACGTTTCATAAAGGTTCAGAAATGTTTGCTGAAAGACCTGGATGGGTTTTTCGACATTGTGGTCCCTGTAGATTTGTGGACCGACTGCAAAATTGAAATTGATTGGCCCAGTGAGGAGTTTCCCAGAGATGAGAAAACAGGAGCTCCCGCACCTGAAGTAATGAGGAAATATGAGCAAGTCATACAATACCTCAAGAAAAAGGTACCAGCAAAGGAGACAGATTGGACCCGTATAGATAGAACCACCCAAGAACGTGATGAAACGGTGCATTCATTTTATGAAAGGTTACTGCAGGTATTCAAAACTTACAGTGGTATTGATAATGTAGACATGAAAGACATGACCCATTTCAGTTATAGGTTTGTGCTAGGATTAAGGCCTGAAATCTCACAATGGATTCGAGATAACAAAATCAGTTGGCAGGGAAAACCCATAGATGATGTCCTGAAATATGCAAAATACTGCGAAGATGAAATCGAAAACAAAAAGAAGGCCCTCAAGGAAAAGGTCATGTGGGCACAGGTGAAATTAGCTGAACAGCAAGAAAAACAGTTAAGTAAAATGACTTCTGATAATAATGTTCAGAATACCAATACTGGGGGGGGAGGAAAGCCCAGACCTAAAATGAGTCGTGAAGAGGCCATGAAAAAGTTTCCGTGCCATGGGTGCGGCCAGATGGGGCATTGGAGAGACGAGTGTCCACACCTACAGGCCGGTAATGCCCCTGTAAATGGTTTAAATCCACAGGTGCTGAAAGAGGGGACAAGAAAAACCCAGCAACAGGTAAAATTACCTCCAGTACCCCGCGCTCCTAGACAGAATTTTAAGAGTCAGGGTCAACAGAATGAAAGGGCGGAAGTATGGGAGGTTGAGAGTGAAAGAAATGCAGTCATTCCACAGTACTTGCTAAATGATACCTTCCTTTGTGAAGATCAAGATTGACGGGGCCTGAGAGGGGAGGATGAGGAGTGCGTACTTGGCGCCTCCTTACCGGTAGACCAGACTGGACCATACATTGAAGGAAAGGTTGAGGGAAAAGACGTCACCTTTCTGTTGGACACTGGCGCTACCAGATCTACTGTAAGAACAGTGGATGTTCCTAACCTACCCCTCTCGGGAGAAGCAATCCAAGTAGTGGGAGTCTCAAATCAGATAATAAGTACCCCTGTAACTGAACCAATGGAAATTTCTATAGGAAATTTCAAGGAAATGCACCGATTTGTGGTCTGTGATTCCAGTCCTGTAAACCTACTAGGACGTGATTTGTTGTGCAAGATGCGTTGTACCATTTTCTGCACACCAAATGGCGTTGAAATTCAGACCCCCGATGAAGATGGCCTGTACAAACTGATGTTAGTCAGACAAGATGCTGATATCAAGCCTTTGACAATTGAGGATTTACCTGAGGAACTCCAGCTAAGAGTAGTACCAGAAGTGTGGGATTTCACAGGAAAAGATGTAGGCCTGATGGCAAATGTGGACCCAGTTAAAATAGCAATAAAAACAAATGCTGTATACCCCAAAACCAGACAGTACAAAATGAGTGCAGAAGTAAAGGCAGGAGTAGCGACTGAAATTACGAGGCTGCTCGAAGCAGAAATAATAGAAGAGGTGTTGAGCAGCCCCTGTAATTCGCCTATCATTGGGATCAAAAAGCCTAGTGGGAAGTACCGGGTGGTGCAAGATTTGCGCAAGGTAAACCAAATTGTTGTGCCTTGCTGTCCTATTGTACCCAACCCTGCAGTAATACTATACCAGATTCCCTGGAATGCAGAATGGTTCACTGTCATCGATCTGTGCCACGCATTCTTTTCCATCCCATTGCATCCCGAAAGCAAATTCCTTTTCAGTTTTGAATTTGACAGCCATATCTATGTCTGGAATCGTGTCCCCCAGGGGTACACCGAAAGTCCATCGATTTTCAACCAGATACTGAAAAAGTGCCTTGAATCCCTAGTGCTGCCAAGAGAGTCTGTTTTGGTACAGTACATAGATGACCTGTTAGTGGCATCTAAGACCCAGACTGACTGTGTCACTGACACAATTGCCTTGCTGAATCACCTAGGAAAAGGAGGACATAAAGTGTCGCCTGACAAATTACAATTCTGTAAAAACTCAGTAAAATATCTGGGGCACCAGATAGAAAAAGGAATCAGGAAGGTCACTACCGAAAGGATCAAAATAATCAAAGCAATGGAACTACCCAGAACACAGAAAGAGGTGAGAATGTTCTTGGGAGTTGTGGGTTACTGCAGACAGTGGATTGTAGGATTTGCGGCTTTAGCCCGACCCCTGATAAATATGACAAAGAAAGGAGTAGAAGACCCTGTCCACTGGGACAGTGAAAGCATGAATGCTTGGGTAACTCTGAGAAACTGTCTATGTACCGCACCTGCATTGGGTATGCCTGAGTACACTAAGCCCTTTGAACTGTTCTGTGACACGAGAGAGAATTGTGCTCTTTCGGTCCTGACCCAGGAGCACGGATTAGTCAGAAGACCGGTAGCCTACTTTTCGGCCACCCTAGATCCAGTGGCTGCTGGACTGCCTGGATGCTTAAAAGCCGTTGCTGCTACTTGCGTCAGTCTGGAACAGAGTGAGAACATTGTCATGGGACATCCCGTCACTGTCTATGTTCCTCATTCTGTTGTCATCCTACTGACTAGAACTAAGACCCAGTACCTCACACCTAGTCGGCTGACTAAGTATGAGAGAATTTTGATTGGTGCTGAAAATGTAACTATTTCCCGGTGCAATGTCCTAAACCCTGCGACACTGTTACCCATCCCTCTGGATGTAGACTCTGATGAGGAAGGGGAACATAATTGCATCGATCTAACTGAATATAGCACCAAACCCCGTCCAGACATCCGTGAAATAGCGCTACTTGACGGGGATAAAACAATGTTCGTGGATGGCTCGTGTTTGAGACATGAGAGTGGAAGTCTAAGTGCTGCCTATGCTGTGGTTACACTGACAGGAACCATCGAAGCATCTTACATGCGCGAGGTGAAATCTGCACAAGTGGCAGAGCTCATCGCGTTAACCAGAGCCTGTAAGAGGGGTAAGAACAAAAGAATAACTGTTTACACAGACAGCCAGTATTGTTTTGGGGTCGTTCATGACTTCGGCCAATTGTGGCTACAAAGAGAATTCATGACTTCCTCAGGCACGCCTATCCGAAATGGGAAGGTGGTGCATGACTTACTGGAAGCTATCCAATTACCCAAAGAATTGGCTGTGGTCAAGTGTGCGGCTCACAGATCTGGAAATGATGATGTGACTGCCGGTAATAGGTACGCTGACCAAATTGCACAGTTTTGTGCCCGACACCATATGTCCCTACAAATTGCCCTGTGGGATGGAACCAGCTGCCAACTTATGTTGTTTGAGAATGTGTCAACGTGGGAAGAATTAAAGGAGTTACAACAAGCCACAGACAGGCAAGAGAAGGGCAGGTGGGCCGCGAATGGATGCGAGTTGAGAGAAGATGGTGTGGTGGTAAATCCGGATGGGGTGCCTGTACTGCCTGATAGTTTGATCGACCCCATGGTCAGAATGATACATGAGCCAACACATATGGGAAGAGACGCGATGTGTCGGGTGTTTGAACAGGTGTTCTGTAATTCAAAGTTCAGGAACCAGGCGGAAAGGTTTTGCCAGAGGTGCCTAGTGTGTCAGCAATTCAATGCAGGAAAAAAGACTGTAGTGAAACAGAGCACTATTGGAAAGGCAGTAGGGCCCTTCGTTAGAATGCAGGCAGACTTCATAACCATGCCCAGATGCAAAGGATATAGATATATCTTAGTCATAGTTTGTCTATTCTCCAGATGGGTGGAAGCATATCCAGCTAAGAAAAATGACGCTATCACCACAGCCAAATTATTGCTCAGGGAGTTGATACCTAGGTATGGGATCCCAGAGACGATCGAAACGGACCAAGGTGGGCATTTTGCCAACGATGTCCTATTGGAACTCTGTAAAGCATTCAAAATGAAGCAAAGATTGCACTGCGCCTACCATCCAGAGGCTTCTGGGGTAGTGGAACAAATAAATGGCACCCTGAAGTCCAGATTGGGAAAAATGTGTGATTCCACAAAAATGAACTGGATAGAGGCTTTACCCCTGGTGCTGATGAGTTTGAGAAGTATCCCGAACCGAAAGACTGGCCTAAGTCCCCATGAAGTGTTGATGGGAAGAGTGATGCGCCAGGCATGGGTACCCGGAAACAAACTGCTAAGCATTTCTGATGATATGGTGCTAGAATACTGCAAGCAGCTGGGTGACCAAGTGCGTTCTCTCTCTCAGCAGATTGGAGAGACAGAAGACGAGTGGCCAAAGAATCCAGCACACAATCTGCAACCAGGAGACTGGGTGGTGTTAAAGAAACACACCCGGAGCAGTTGCCTGAAGCCAAGGTGGGGAAAGCCACGACAAGTGATCCTCGTCACTACCACTGCTGTGAAGTGTGCTGGTGTACCGAAGTGGATCCACGCCAGCCACACAAAGCGGGTATCTGGAGAAAACGCGACTGGAGCTGAAGGCAGCGCAGCTGAAGAGGCTTCCGAGGAAGAGAGTCCGGAGCTAGCTGACATCGAACTGCCGAGCACAAGTCGAGACGTTGAATGGTATCCCGCCGACGAACCAGTTCATGATCCAATACGAACCAGGAAATATTCCTACTTAGACAGTGAGTGGGATAGTCCAGGTGAGTTAGAAATAGAAGAAGAAGGTCAGGTCAACGAAAGCCACGACACACCTGATCAGGACATAGGCCAAGTAGGGTCAGATCAAGACCTCGAGACTCCTCCTGAAACTCCGGAGCCGAGAAAGGGACAGTTAGAAGTTAGAGCTGACGTTCATGCAGAAGAAAGCGAAGAGATCGAAGAGCATGAACAGGAACAGATAGAACTAGATCAAAGTGCTCAGACAACGGAAACAACAGTAACCAAAAATAAGAAGAAAGTGCGTTTTGAATCTGAGCAGGGTCAGAATAGAGACCAGGCAGAAGAAATAGACGAAAGACCTGGGACTAGTCAGACAGGCAGGAAAACAGAGGTGCCACCACAAAAGGTGAAAAGAGTGCACGAGGAAGGCGAAGTCTCCTCAACCACTGGGAGGCACGGAGGAAGAAGTGCACCTCGATACGTCAAGAGACTAAGGCTCAGACTAAAGACAGTCGAAGAAAACGATAAAGACCGAAAAAGGGCTCAAAGTGAAAGAAATGCAGCCCAAGGCAAGTCACTGAGAAAGAGCGACAGAATAAAGAAACAGAACCGACTGTATCGGAGCCCTGAGTGGACGTACTTTGTGTTGGAGGAAATTGACGAGCCACACCACAGTGGCAACAGTGACAACGAGTCCATTGCTGATCGGAGTTCGGACGAAGACCCTCCTTGAGAGAGCCCGAAGTGAGCCTTTGGTGCAAAGAAACGAAGAGGGGTAGCAAAAGCCACCTGTAAGCTAAATATGTCTGATCCGAATGTCTCTGGGAGATCCCGGTGTGGGTGTCTCAAAACCTGTTGTAAGATATGCTTGTGTAGTGTAGCTATGCTAATAGTAATGTGGATAGGACTAACCGTTTTCCTACCCTTTATGATAAGTAGAGATCCAAACTTGTCCCCTACTGAACCCGAAGCAGTAGATGTAGGGGTTGTACAGACTGCAGAAACACCACGAAGCCTAGTAAGACACGACAAAAGAGTAGGACTGACACACACCCGACCTAATCTAGAAGCACCAGATGAGGATGGACTACATTTTCACAAAATGAAAAACAGGACGCATCTAAATGTTTTTGCTAACTTGTTAGTGCATTATGTAGAAGCTATGGAAATAGAGGACTGTTATGTCTGCATGAAGCTACCAACCTCAGTGGCTGAAGGCGTGACATACCACCATCTACCTTTGACCTATGGAATCTCCTGTAGTATATTAGCTAGCCTGTTCTATAGAAGCACCTTGCAGTACTATTATTCAAATGATGACGTAGTATTCTCTGAACTTCCTGTTAGAGGACACTTGAACCGTGTACATACTACAAGTGACGTGACCCGCTATATGGGAGAATATTTCCTGACTATAGGTAACATAGATTTAGATCAAGCAAGAGAAGACAATCTGACCTGTTCACTGCAAGAGCAGGAAAAGATGTTTATAAAGATGGCAGACAGAAGGAGAGAAAAGTTTCAGAAGAAGGCAAATGACGAGAAGGATAGAATCCCTAGGTGGGCTGAGCACATGGATAACACCTCGGAAGGCGAAGCCAGTCCTGCCTTGTTGCTGGATTTTGAAAGAAAGGGGAAACTTTGTATCCATAGGGAAAAGACAGAGTACTATAACAATGTATTCATCGGTTCCAGCGAGTGTGAACATAATTACAAAGTAATTGGAGGTTGGGGTTTCAAAAATGGGTCAGAACCTGTGTTTCCCGGAATATATTATATATGTGGGAACAAGGCTTATTTCAAATTGCCGGATCACTGGTATGGAAGCTGCTACTTTGGCATTGTTTTCCCGAAAATATACCATGTGAATAATGCAGCTGGAAGCGATGAAGAAACTAATGGCTTAGTGCGTAGTAGACGTGAAAGTGTAGGTGAAATTATAGGTGATATTTTTAGTGCACTGATACCTGGAATGGGGGTAGTTCTGAACACCCATAGAATCTGCAAACTGTCTACAGTAGTGGACCGGTTATCAACGGACACTGCTGCTGGTTTCCTGCTGGTCAATACAGAAATGGTTGCGATCAGATCAATGGTTTTACAAAACCGTCTTGCCCTTGACACCCTATTAGCAAAAGAGGGCGGAGTCTGTAGAATGCTGAAAGCGCAACACTGTTGCACTTACATTCCTGACAAAAGTATCGAATTAAAGCAATATGTGAAGAACATAACTAATTTGGAAAAAGAACTCAAACCATTGGAGGTTGACAGTGCCTGGACGAGACTGACTGGAGGTCTCTCCTCTATAGGTAGTTGGTTTACTAACTTAGGTAAGACTCTTTTGTGGAAAATACTGATGCCAATAGTTATAATAGGTGTGATTGTGTTGATCATTTTTATCTGCTGCAAATGCCAAAAGTGCAAAAAGAAATATACCGTGAATCAGAGGGGGGTGAAAAGAAACATTGATGAACTAGAACTAGAAGAGCTAAAGAGTGCAATTTACAAAAAGGCGAAGAATCACCACTCTCATAGGGAAGCTGAAAGAAAACTAAACAATAAGTTTATTGAAATTGAAATGGACGATGTGGATGAATGAGAAAAGTTGGCATCTGTCTCCTTCATGTAGTGATGATAGTAAATATCATCAAAGAGGGGATTGATGGAGCAAGGATTCGCCTGTAAAGCGCCTTGCTCGTATGCAAAACCCTTGTCTAAACTGCCTAATAATATTAACCTCATTATTCGTCATTTATAAAGTGTATTCCCAACACGCGGGTGTCCCCAGGATGCTTGCTTGTTTGTTTTTCCGTACTAAAACGAAGCTTGCCTTAAAATGGCTGCTTCGCTGAGATTCAGTCTGCGCATGCGTCGGTCATACCCATGTGATGTGACGCACTCGCATTCTGGAGGGATTCTGTGCTCATGCGCACTGATGCAAAATATGGCCGCTTGTCTCTCACCACGCTCTCTGCTTGCTACTGCTGCTTTAGCCTATCTGTCTTTTCGCACTAATCCATAATGCTATAGTCATTATAAAGTAAGGGTTGGTTAGATTTTATCATGGTATACAGTGCGATCATTTGTATGTATGATTTTAATTTGTTTTCGCTTACTTTTCATGTACCGCGTCTTTGTGGGCTGGGGCATACATGAGCGACGCCATGCTGAGGCTCCTCTGAACCCTGTCAGCTGACCAGGGAGAGTCCTAACTGCGCAGAAGCTAAAACTAGCCAGCTGGCTCCTGGAGCCCGATGCGCCTGGGAACCCATCCCGAAGATGCAGATTACACCTTGAATTTTCATACACTGTTGCTATATGCTGGACTCTTGCATTGTCTTCTGTATTCCTATGCCTGGGAACGTGAACCAGGGGGGCGGGTGTGCAAAATTGAATAATTATGATGGGAACGTTGAATTCTAGGAGGTGGTAATGACCGCACCACCTCTCCTGACCAATCCCAATGTGGGAAACTGTCACTTGCAACATTAGTGGGTGGTCTAAGGGTCCCCAAAATCGTATAATTGCCCTAGTTTAGCTTAGGAAAATTGTCCGACTTGTCCGAGTAGCAGACCTGTCACTGACCCTACGATCTCAATAGGTGCTCATTCTGAAAGTGCTGCGGAGCACTTTGTCCATACTTTCCACAATCTCCTAAGGGGTGGAAATCCTAAGTGCTGGCGAAGCACTTTGCTGGGGAATTCGAAAATCCAATCGGGGTTTCTGGCGGATTACTTGCAGGAGGGGGTAACGCAGGCGTTGCTGTCCAGGAGCTGTGGGTGTTGGTCGTACCCTGGGAGGCCCAGTCCTTTGACCTGAACCTGAGGGGTATCCTGTCCTTACTGTCCGTGAGCTGTACCTGCTCGCATTCTGGCATTCTTTTTCTGAGGGTCCCTGTCCCCGTCTTCCCAACTGACCCGTGGCCAGGGTTGGTCTTCAATCTGAACTAGGTAATTATTAATTGTGGGTTTGCGTATCTCTATCTCTCTTTCTCTCTCTCTCACTTTTTGTCTGATCTATTAAAGCATTCTTACCTGTGATATTGCTCTATTGCCGTTGAAATATCAATTATATGTGTCTGAATTTTAGTTGGTTCCTTCTCTCCCCCTCTCCTTTAGGAGTTTATTGATTTTATAAAGCAATAGCATGTTCCCGTTTTTCCCTTTCCTTTAGTGGATTGCAGTGAACTTAGCAAGAATAGCTTAATACAGTTAGGTTAAGTACATGTTCTAGGTCTCATTCCCAGTCCCTTGTTCTAGTATAAAATTGCAGTGACTAGTTTTGTTCTAAAAACTTCTACCTTTAGTCTTCCCATATATCCTAATGGTCATATTTTTGATGCAAAGTTACTTATTGGTGTTGATTTTAATGTTTGATATATTATTCTGTATATCGCTTATTATCTTGGCATCTTCTCTTTGAATTCTTATATAAAGTTTTAAACTTCATCAGGTGTCTGTGGTCATTTTACAGAATTGTGGAAAGTATTTTACTGATTATAAGGTGTATTTGATGTTAGGCCTGTCTACTATTTTCCCTAATAGCTCTAGGTCCGTCGAAGAATTGTGCCTGTGGTAAGTCGGGTACATGGTAAGCAGAGGTAAATCCAAACTTGATTACTCTTAGCAGCGTGCAGGAGGAGAAATCCTCACCCAGGTTCACCCAAACAAATTAGTGTGGTTAATAAAAGGTTTTTTCACGCCAAGGGCCCAGTGCGTGTAAAAGAATTGGTAACTCGGGTGACCTGGGGGAAACTGCGCGCTCTAGCAGTAATGTTAGTACCCAGATACTGTAAAATTGAGTTAATAAAAGGGACGTCTGCGCCAGGGGGTCTGTAAATCAGAAGGCCGGTTGCGCAGAACTGTGGGTTGGCTTTGATGGAAAAGCGAGCGCTTTCGCTGCCCTTGATGTCAACTTTAATTAATTGGCAGTCAAGATGAGATTTAATTACGAGCGCTAACCCGCCCCCTCTCGTGCTCCTGTTCACAGTGTGTATGGTATATCCCGTAGGAGTAGCTAGGTTGCAGACCGAGTCCATATCGTCAAGGAGCCACGTCTCGGTCATGAACAGGGCATCAAGAGAGTAATCTTTTAGGAGGTCATGGATTTCTAAGTGATGTTTCTGCAGAGATCTAACATTTAGGTGACCTAGCCTGAGAGCCTGGGCCTGGGGCGGTTTGGGTTTAGTTTTGGTAGAGGAGCAGAGTTGGGAGGGGTGTAGTAGGGGATGTAAAATATGGGCAGGGTTGAGCCTTGCACAAGAACAGGTGAGGTGCTGAAGACCCAGCAACTCTGCTTTAGAGTAGCACATCTTACCGCCTTAGTTACAGGTATTACGTACAGTATGCCTGGCGCCTGGCGCTGCCTTAGCGCAGACGGGCTGGACTCTGGCGTGACTCCGGCGAGCATCCGGCGCGTCCACAAACGCGTCCGCTACGCGGAGAGGCCCTTCCCTTTTTAAAGAAGGCTAGAGCGCGTCACGGCGCACCCCGACCCAATATGGCCGCTGTCCTACCCTCGCCTCCCCGGGACCAACTCTCAGCGTCAACACTCAGCTGAGAGTGGCCCAGGCGGCAAAGGGAGGTGAGGAGACAATTCCCAAGTAGAGCGCTTATTAAAATCAAGCGACAAGTTTTTAACACACTAACTTTTAAAACGAACATAAAATGCTTTTCAATCAAGCGTAGCACTGCTGGCAGTCAAGAGAGGAAAAGAGCGTGAGAACCTCCGGCATTCCGCCTCAGAGGGTGAAAATACAGATCTGCGCACAGGAAATGAGCCCTTTTAAAGAAGGCTAGAGCGCGTCACGGCGCACCCCGACCCAATATGGCCGCTGTCCTACCCTCGCCTCCCCGGGACCAACTCTCAGCGTCAACACTCAGCTGAGAGTGGCCCAGGCGGCAAAGGGAGGTGAGGAGACAATTCCCAAGTAAAGCGCTTATTAAAATCAAGCGACAAGTTTTTAACACACTAACTTTAAAACGAACATAAAATGCTTTTCAATCAAGCGTAGCACTGCTGGCAGTCAAGAGAGGAAAAGAGCGTGAGAACCTCCGGCTTTCCGCCTCAGAGGGTGAAAATATGGAGTACTGAAGTGAGGCTCCACTAATGTAGGGCTCAGCTTCCTCCAATTATCTTCCACCATGTGTGGCTTTCTTTCATTGACTGAGTTGCACTGTGCTCTCGGGGTCAACCTCTGGCTACCTAAAGCTGGAGGCTGGGTCCCTTTAGTTGGCTTACTGGAGGGACAGGTCAGGTTTGGGGCCTTGGGGTCCCAGGTTTGGCTATGCCCAACCGTGTCCATTTGGGGGAGGTCCCTGACTAGTGGTAAGGGGGATCCCTCACGAATTTTTAAAGTTTTCACCTTGCTAGGGCTGCTAGCTTTGGTGCCCCTATTCTGCTGTTGACAGGGGCTCACTGACTTCCTTGACCTCTGTAGCCCTGGGCTGACTGAGGCTGGGTAGAGAGGGGCAGGTTACCTGCTCCAGACTGGGTCCCACCTGGGAAGGGTCCACTGACATCAGGGGCTCTGTCAGGCTAGGCCTAACCACCTCTGGGGCAGTTCCTTCATCAGGGGTAAGATCAGTTCCCTGAGGAGCCTGATCCTTTCCTAAAGTCTGGTGGGAGGGAGATTTCTCTTCCTCCTCAATGCTCTCTGTTTGTGTGGAGTGATCCATAGTTTCAGGCTTCACAACACATGAATCAGTTTGAGTTTGGGCTGTGGCCATCACAGCCCCACCAACCTTTTCAGGAAGGGACTCAGTTTGGGTATGGGCTGGTACCATCACAGCCCTGCTAATCTGTCTAGGAAGGGAGTTACCTAAAGATGGGGCTGAGACTTGCACAGCCCTACCAACCTTTTCAGGAAGGACATCTTGGATTGGGGCTGTAGTCATCACAGCCCCACTAACCTTTCCATGGAGATGTACTATTCTAGATTGGGGTTCTTGTTCAACCTCAGCCCAGGCTGAGATTTCCAAATCATTCCCAAGTAGCCAATCTACAGGCAAGTTTGTTGGCACTGCCACTCTCTTTGGGCCAGTGACACCTCCCCAGCTGAGATTTACCACTGCCATGGGATGATTTGTCTTAACTCCATCAATGTTTGTCACCTGGTATGTGGCACCAGGTAAAAGTTGCCTTGAGGGGACTAGGCTCTCGGTCACCATAGTGATGCTAGCCCCTGTATCTCTGTAGGCCTCAAATTTCAAACCATTGATGAGGGGCTCCTGTCTATACTTGCTCAAATTGTTTGGGCAATCAGTGAAGTTGGCAAACCCCATGCCATTATAACAGACAAGAGTAGCTAAGTTAGGGGACCTGGTTAGGCCAGAGTCCACCTGTGTTCCAAAAGTAAACCCAGCCAAAATCTTGGGGATGCTCCCACTACCTGGGGGATTACTGCTAACAGTAGCAGGTGGTGTGGGAGCTTTACTTTGAGGTATATTTTCTTTATTGCCATTCTTTGGACAACAGCTGTCTGATTTCCAGTGGCCAGTCTGTTTACAGGCATGGCAGTATGGCTTTTTCTGTGTAGAGGAAGTGTCTTGGGACCCACCCCCATCCTTGGAGGTTTGGGGCCCTGGGGAAGTCTTCTCTTTAGATCTATCCCCACCCTTTTCTTGATGTTTGGTAGACTCCTTCTTCTGGTCATTACACTGATTTTTAGGCCTAATCCTGGTTCTGACCCATTTGTCTGCCCTCTTACCCAATTCTTGTGGAGAGGTCAGATCTGAGTCCACCAGGTGCTGTTGTAAAAGCTGGTTCTGACAATTACTTAGGATCTGCTCCCTCATAATCAAATTTTACAATCCTGTATAGTCATGTACTTTGATGCGATGTAGCCAACCTTCCAGAGCCTTAGTAGCACAATCTACAAAATCAGTCCAGTCCAGTCCTGTGTCTGTGTCTTCTGGGTGTCTCTGAACATTAACCTGTACTGTTCAGTGGTTAAGCCAAACCCATCTATTAGAGCACTCTTCAGGACAGTGTAGTTTTTAGCATCCTGCTGTCTGACAGTGAGGAGCTTATCTCTCCCTTTCTCAGAAAAGGAGAGCCATAAAATTGCAGCCCACTGGTCTTGAGGAACCTGCTGTTCCATGCAGGCTCTCTCAAGAGCAGTTATCCACTTGTGGATGTCATCCCCATCTCTGTAGGGGGTCACAATTTTGCTCAGGTTTCTATGTTCATAGGTCCTGTCTTTATCTCTAGGGATAATATTGCTGCCACCAGTGGAATCTAATCCACACAATTTTTGTTCCCTTGCTAAAGCAAGTTTAGCTTGGGCCAAGGCTACCTCTTCCCTCTCTATCTGGAGTTGGACGGCCCTCATTCTGGTCCTATGCTCTTTTCTCTTGGGGGAAGTCATTCCCCTCTGAGATTCCCTTGAGGCACTAGAAAGGTGAGAGTACCTGGAAGGAGATCTATCCCTTCTAATGCCTGGAAAAGTTCTGCTATGTACTCTGGGGAGGTGCTGGACCTCTCCATTTCCATGTAGGTCCAAGTTGACTTGGCTAAGCCTCCCAACTGGTACCTGGTTGTTCCCTTGATCCTGATATGACTCAATATAGTTCTGATTCTGGGTCCATCTCATCTTCTGGGGTGCTGTTCTCAGTATCTGGGGGGTTCACTCCATCTCCTGACCCTAAGGGAGCTACTCTAGCTTTCTCAAGATCATCCTTCTCCAGGATGGCTATCAGGATGGGAATGGTAGGGTTGTGACCCTTTTCAGCCCTCTTGCTGTGCACAGGGCACTCAAGTCCTTATGGCTCAATTTGTCATAGCTGGAAGGTGCCTTGGTAAGGTCAACCAACACAGGCAGAGAGCTGGAAGCTTCACCTGTGCCAGACGTGACTGCTAGTGAGGTGTAAGTGGTGCACTTACCTACACTAAGTGTTTTGCTACTGTACCTTGCTAGTGAGTTGTAGGCAGGGTGTGCTAAGCCCTTTAATCTACAACTACTATGTTCAGTAGAACTTAAATATGCTAAGCTTTGTTTATATGTACCTAAGGTACTTGATGTGATCTTTCAATTTGATAAAAAGATTGCAACGGTAAAACAACAGCAAGCTCAAATCTGCACCGCTGCGCACCAATGTGAGAAGTTGGCCTGATATATGATGTCTCCAATTCTGGGGGCACCTTGTATCAGTCCAAACAATCCCTTATGGTGGTGGTTGTAAAGTCAACCTTATAGACAAGCTATCCTAAGGGTAGCATGGACTAAGCAGCCTTAAAGGCTTAACTCAAGAGGGCATGTGAAGCCAGCTGTTTTACCAATCACAATCCTGTAATATCAAATAAAAGGACACCACACAAATTATATATTATAAAAATATATGTATTTATTCCCAGAATAATCCTCTAAACTCTTTAGCAGTATAGAAGCACAAGCGTTTAAACAAAAGCACAGTAAAACATACGAAAGTTGCACAATTTGGATGAGGCCCAGGGGCCACTCAAACCATATACTTAATAAGTGGTATAAGAATCCCTAATTGAACAGGGGCCAGGCCTAGGGCCTGGGGAATCGCTGGGACTAATCGGGACTAGCAATGCTGAAGTCGGGAAAAGCCCGCGGGAATCGGTTGCAGCGCTGAAAGCACACACATGCACCAATGCAAAGTCAATGGTGCGTAAAAGTTATGGAGTTACAGTTTTATGAGTCTTCCCACTGGACTAGAAATACCAAACTTTAGACTTATACACTAGAGGTGTATACCACTACAGGAGCACCAGCGTTCAAGAGTTACCTCACCCACAGGAAGCGGGTGCACATGTGCAAAGTCGTGTCAGCTTTCGTCGAGTAGATCTATGGAGCCTGGAGATGAAGATGCTGCAGGCGGCCAGAAGAGAAGTGTCCGGTGCGATCCAAGGGAGGATCAAAGATGTAGAGAACCTGAAAGCAGAGGGGACAGAGTCTAGGTGACTCAGCAGTGACCAGGGTGGAACCAGGCAATGTCTAGCGCAATCAGGTGGATGTCATGAAGATTGTCTCTGCTGCCCCTTGGACTCTGGGGCACCGAGGATGTCCAAGAGTGGATCACAAGCTGTCCCACAAAGGTTCTCGCTGTCGGCGGTGTCGGCTTCCAGATTGGAGCAAACAAACCTTGGCAAGCACAACCCACACAGGATTCGAAGATCGCTTCTTACTCGGACCAGGAAGGTCAGAGCGGGTGCTCCTTTTCAGGGGAGTGAGGGCCAGTCCAGAGCAACTGGACTGGCAGAGCAAATTCAAAGGTTTGTCGATACTGGGGCCACTAGCCAACGGGCAAGCAACCGGACCAATGCGTCAAGCAGAAAGATGCAGAAGGGCCCCACGCAGCACTCGGAAAGTGTGGAGTGGTGAGCTTTGGTGCAAAAAATGCTCGGGGCTGGGGCTTCTCAAACCCCAATGCACAGCATCGAGGAAGCATCGGAAGCTGCACGGTCAGCACTTAGTAGTTTTTCCAAGATGGCCGGCCCCACGCTTCAGATCGCCTCCATGGGTCTCAGACTTGCTGGGACTGTCGATCGGGCTGTTGGAAGGCAGGAACGCTGGGTCTTGTTGAACTCTGTTGCTCGATTTCTGGTGGGAACTGCAACAAAGCAAATGGTGAGGCGCTGGATGGTGCCTGTTTGTACAGGGTGGTCACTCTTTGACCACAAGGGAGATTCTTCAGTCTTCCACATCGAGTGGGATGTCGAAGGGTCCAGAGTTTCATTTCATAAGTTTCAATCAGGATCACCTGCGTGCACTAGCACTGCTCCCACCTTTATTTCAAATCTGTGGGCTGGATCACCTGCTAGGTCCCTCCTAAGAGTGGGACCCAGGAAGGGGATGGTTACACCCCTTTCCCTTTGTCCAGCTTCGTGCCAGAGCTGAGACTGCAGGGTCCCAACACCGGTTTGAACTGGACTATGCATGAGACACCTTGTGTGCCCCAGGCAGTGTCTAGTTTCATTCAGCCCACCCTGCCCCAATCCACTATCTCCTGTCTGGGGAGGTGTAGCACCTCCCTGCGACAGGAAACCTATTGTCCAGGCCTCCCCTGCCAAGTTTCGGTCAGCAGTAGGAGGTCAGACTTGTGTCTGTGGCAGCACCATCCATTTTGTGATGCTACGGCTCTGGCTAGGATTAACCGTGTTTTAGCAAAGTAACATGTCTTTCTCCCTCTAGAAGGGTGGAATGCTACCCCTGTCGCCAGGACTGGCAAGGGGGTAGTATTTCAAAGTGTATGACACCTTACACGACATGTTTTGATAAAGCCAAACCAAAGTTAGCAAGTAACCGTGAGGATTATAATGCACTTAAGAGTATATGGTATGGCAATATCCCGGAACAGCTAAGGGAGTTGGTCCCGACAGCTGCAGACAGGCTCAGCTCATGCTAGAGCACCATCTCACATAAAACCAAGCACTCTGCCTCCAGGCTTGTTAAGGCCTGCCGTAGGAGTGGCTTATAGGTATATATGTGTCCAGATATAGGTTTAGATATAGGTATACTATATCTAAGCAAGGGGTGATTACACCACCTTGCCCCAGCTGAGTGATCAGCCAGTTGTGTCAATTTGGATAGCCAGCCAGGGGTGGCAAAAGATATGCTGCAGCCCCTGGTAGGCCTTGGATGCACCTATGCCCTGGCCACCTATAGTGCACTGTACAGGGGCTGATAATGTGACCCAAGCCAATTAAGTTATGCGCCTAGTGTACATGGAATCCATTTTAAAGAGAGAGCAGATAGCCTGGGGCCCTGATTAGCAGGGAACCAGGCCAACTAAGTCGAAAACCAGCTAAACACAAGGCAAAAAAATCTGGGGTAACTATAGTCAGGTAGCCACCTTCCTACAGCCTCAGTGTAAAATAGTCTAGGTTAGAGGTCGGAAGCAACAGAAAGGGATGTGAGCACTATGAAGAAGTTCATTTAAGGGGCGAGTAAGCATGAATATAGTGAGAAACCACCTGAGCTGTGTATAAACATAGTATACATAAGGATATATAGAGAGGAGGATGGATTATCTTCTGGTACAAGAAGGTGGTGGTGTTAGTGTGTAGAGACTGGGGAGGAAGACATCACAGTGTTGACTATGAGCACAGGAAAAGGTAGATGAAAGTGAGCAGACTTAGGGAGAATTAGAAGAAAAGCAATTGAGCTGGCATGGGAACAGTAAAGACAAGCTGGAGAGTACAAATGTTTTTTCAGAAAGCATGTCAAAAAGAATCAGGGCAAAGCATCCTTCTTTAGTGGACATGTGGTAGTGTGGGAGCCAGTCCAATGAAAAACTTGAGGCTGGAAGGAGGGTGGAGCATCATGCAAAGTCACCCTAAGTGCAAACTAAGGCAGAACCACACCATGGTGAGTGGGAATGGGGAAAGTCCACTGTAGGGTGAAGGTTTGACCTTGAACTGGCAAGAGGAGAATAAGGAAAGCAACAACACAACAGGCCAGAGACACTAGTTCAACCCATTGATACTATCTGCTCAGACAGTCGAACAACCATGAGAAGTTGCTGGCACAAGTAGGTTATCACTGAAGCTTTTTTAAATGCATGCCTCCATCATAAGGCACACATATATAAAGGATTGTTACTGTGTCACTATATAAGGAAATGGCTTGTCCAAAAGTTCATACCAGCATATTTTTCTGATGAAACATGACCATCTATGAACCTGACAGAGTCAATTTGACGTAACACTGACTTGTGAGGTCTAGCAGATACGCTATTGCACAACCTCCAATCAAGGAGTGTGAACAAGTCAATTTACACCAAGATACACACATAAGATGCCATACCTAAAAAATATTTACTAAATATTTAAAGAAATAAAAGTTGTGCTGTATCCCCCACATTTGTTCGCTCTAGGATTCTGGTATATTTTCCTCTTGTGTGGTTGAAACCTGCTGAATAAAATCAGCTCTTTCTAAAGGACAGCCATTTTATTTCCAAATTGACATAACTGTATGCTGGTAAGCCAGCTGTTTATGTGCAGGTCTGCTTGACTACACAGAGTACAGATATGGGAAGGAGGATTAAAGGATTTATATGTGCTCCTGCATTTACAACATAAAAAGTCATAGTAGGGTGTATGTTTTCCTGGGAGTAGTTCCTGCATGATATATATGACATGCATCAAAAGTGATTGATATTTCCTTTTGTAATATGTCATCTGGGAACTTTTTTAATTCAAATGTTCAGAACATGTGTGATCTGGATTAAAAATATCATTATAGGAGATAGATTCCTTTAAAGCAGTTATGAGTAATGAAATATATTTTGACAAGAGATCAGCTTAGGCGCATTCCAATACCATACACACTTACTTTTAAAACTGGTATAAACTGGTCAATTGGTTGTGGAGAGTGGAAGCTCTACTTAACCAACAACTTAATCCTTGTCAGGGTGAACCACAATAGTCACTAACGTAACCTGTGCTTAGCCCTCTGGTAGCTTGGCACAAAGCAGTCAGGCTTAACTTAGGCAAAATGTAGAGTATTTATGAAGCACACATACCATAATAACGTGATAATACAACACAATTAAAATCCCAAACCAAACAGAGGACATTTAAAAAACGAAAATGAGAGCAGAACAAAAGACATTCACTCATTTGATTCAGAGAGATTACATTTTAAAGTTTTAAGTAGATACAGCTCCTAAAAGAACAAAGTGCCACTCGCGGACCTCTGGTCGTTCTAGTCTGGGGGGAAGTCACAAATTCAGGCCATCCATAATAGAGTGCAGGCTGGATACAGGGACCAGGTTAGTCTAGCTAAAAAGTTACTTTCTCAAAGTCAAGTGTGATGCATGCGTTGTGTATTAGCCGGGACAATTTTAACATCTGTCATTCCAGTGCTACAAAAATCTGCATATGCACACCTCAAATAGCAGATGTATTGGCTATGTTAGTGCTTGCTTTCCTTTTATGCAGACAGAGGCCT
This sequence comes from Lissotriton vulgaris, assembly GCF_964263255.1. NCBI lineage: Eukaryota > Metazoa > Chordata > Amphibia > Caudata > Salamandridae > Lissotriton > Lissotriton vulgaris. The sequence goes on from NC_141698.1 coordinate 245,548,347, forward strand.
GTGGAATAGGCCTTTGACTAATGTGCTTTCATGACGTGGTGTGCTTTTCTGTTCCCACAGCAAGACTGATTCAATAGACCTGATTTGGCCGCATGTGAAGACACAGCTGACACCGAGACGTTCATAAATATTCATGAGTCAGTTTATTAAAGTAATAATTCTGAGCTCTTGTCCCTAAATTGGGGCAATGGGAGATTTTCACCATATAACAAACAAAAAGATAGGTGGAGGGTCCAAGGGAAGGTTTAACGACCTCAGCACAGTTATGATCTCCCTGAAAAGCTATAGAAAACACAAAGAATAACTGTGGGTCTAAGACGGAGGGAAAACTATGTGTGTGTAAAATTGACTGTGTGTATGCTTACAAATTAAAGCAGACGACTGGACATTTACCCTTAGTGAAAAGATGTCCATCAGTTACTCTTCCTGTACCGCCCAATTCATCATTTGGTCTACTTCACAGTAGGTAGTCCGTATTTACCATCTCCAAAGACGTTACTAGGAGATGGCTGGTATTGATAGTGTTACTCTACAGGATGATTGGTGGATGTTGTTTGTTTGTAACTGAAAGCAGTGCATATGTGATTTGGGAATAGTGATAAAGAAATGTGCTTGTAGTAAAATTGGATAGTGTACGCAATATAACTTTATTCTGGAGTCGTGCACTTCCAACAATAAAAACAAGAGTGCAAAAAAGTCAGATGGTTCAAACAAATAACTTCTGACTGGGTTATCTGGTCGACATGTTTCTGCGGACATTTAAAGGTCCAAATTGGTACCTGCCGCTTCTTCAGGACCCATAAATTTGATTCCTTCTGCTTTTACGTGATAAACTAAAAAAACAATAGTGAACAACAATGGTAAGTGTCACCTGTTCACTTCTGGCATTCCTCCTTAGATTCAAGGGGAACGTGTTTCTCCTCACCTGGCAAGCAGCTCAGGACAATGGAGCACCGCTCTGTCCGTCGGTACTCCTGGCAGCCTTCTGGGCTGTTTGGGGAGGTGACCTGTTTTTATTGTTGGAAGTGCACGACTCCAGAATAAAGTGCGTACACTATCCAATTTTACTACAAGCACATTTCTTTATCACTATTCACAAATCACATATGCACTGCTTTCAGTTACGAACAAACAACATCCACCAATCATCCTGTAGAGTAACACTATCAATACCAGCCATCTCCTAGTAACATCTTTGGAGATGGTAAATACGGACTACCTACTGTGAAGTACACCAAATGATGAATTGGGCGGTACAGGAAGAGTAACTGATGGACATCTTTTCACTAAGGGTAAATGTCCAGTAGTCTGCCTTAATTTGTAAGCATACACACAGTCAATTTTACACACACATAGTTTTCCCTCCGTCTTAGACCCACAGTTATTCTTTGTGTTTTCTATAGATTTTCACCATAATCCATGGGAGTTTTTAACCATTATAAAAAATATATGTCATGCTATACAATGCAGCACTCACAGCCAGTTTGAAGGCTGTTTGAAATAACCTTTTAGCAACTTATACATAAAGCCAAAATCAAACCCTTGGCTTGGATGGCAATATATTGAACCAAACGTGGATCTTGTGGGCAAATTGGTTTGAAAAGGTCCGGTTTGTAATTATGAAATATTTTGTGTCTGACTGCATGCAATGGTGGTAGTTTCCACCTTTACTCGGTAGAGCAGAGTAACCACCGATGAAACATTCAGCTTTTTTCACCTGGGCCTCGGAGAAGCAGTTCACCTTGTTAAGTTGCTTCCTTGGTCCAAAATTTGGAAGAGTCTACACAAATGTAGGAGAGTAGGGTCTGCTTTCCTATGGTCACCCCAGATTTTTGCTTTTGCTTCACTGGTTTTCGACATAATGTGGCTGTGGGCCTGCTAATCAGACCCACAGCCTGCTGTTCTCTCTCTAAATTCACATCCATGTACTTTAGGTACATACCCAATTGGACAGTGGGTCACCTTATCAGCCCCTGTACAGTGTACTATAGGTACCCAGGGCTTAGGTGTATCCAAAGCCTACCAGGGGCTGCAGCATATCTTTTGCCCCCCCCCCCCCCCCCCCTGGCTGGCTATCCAAACTGACACAACTGGCTGATCACTCAGCTGGGGCAAGGTGGTGTAATCACCCCTTGCTTAGATATAGTATACCTATATCTAAACCTATATCTGGACATATATATACCTATAAGTTACTCCTATGGCAGGCCTTAACAATCCTGGAGGCAGAGTGCTTGGTTTTATGTGAGATGGTGCTCTAGCATGAGCTGAGCCTGTCTGCAGCTGTTGGGACCAACTCCCTTAGCTGTTCCAGGATATTGCCATACCATATACTCTTAAGTGCATTATATTCCTCGTGGTTAATTGCTAACTTTGGTTTGGCTTTATCAAAACATGTCGTGCACGGTATCATACGCTTTGGAATACTACCCCCTCGCCAGTGCTGGCGACGGGGGTAGCATTCCACCCTTCTAGAGGGAGAAGACATGTTACTTTGCTTAAACGCGGTTAAATCTAACCAAAGCCCCAGGATCACAAAATGGATGCTGCTGCCACAGACACGAGCCTGGCCTCCTGCTGCTGACCGAAACTCCGGCAGGGGAGGCCTGGACAATAGATATCCTGTCACAGGGAGGTGTTACACCACCCCAGACAGGAGATAGTGGATTGTAGCAGGGAGGGTTGAATGAAACTAGACACTGCCTGGGGAGCACAAGGCTTCCCATGCATAGTCCAGTTCAAACCGGTGCTGGGACACTCCAGTCCCAACTCTGGCATGAAACTGGACAAAGGGAAAGGGGTGTATCCACCCCCTTCCTGGGTTCCACCCATAGGAGGGACCTAGTAGGTAATCCAGCCCCTTGATTTGGAATAAAGGTAGGACCTGTGCCCAGGAGCATGAGATTATCCTGAACGAAACTTTGATACAGAACTCTGGACCCTTCGACATCCCACTCGACGTGGAAGACTGAAGAATCTCCCTTGTGGTCAAGGAGTGACCACCCTGGGCAAACAGGTACCATCCAGCGCCCAACGGTTTGCTTTGTTGCAGTTCACGCCGAAACTCGAGCAACAGAGATCAACAAGACCCCGCTTTCCTGACTTCTAACAGCCCAATCCACAGTCCCAGCGAATCTGAGACCCGTGAAGGCGACGTGAAGTGTGGAGCCGGCCATCTTGGAAAGACGGCAAAGTGCTGACCGTGCAGCTTCTGAGGCATCCTCGAAGCTGTGCATCGAGTATGAGAAGCCCCAGCCCCGAGCAGCCTGTGCGCTGAAGATCTCCCCTCCACACTCATCGAGTGCTGCGTGGGGCCCTGTTGCATTTTCCTGCTCGATGCATTGGTCCGGTCGCTTGCCCATCGGCTAGTGGCCCCAGACCGACGAACCTTGAAATTTACACTGCTAGTCTGGTGGCTCCCGACTGGCCCTCGCTCCCCTGAAAAGGAGCCACCGCTCTGACCTTGCTGGTCCGAGTAAGAAGTGATCTTCGAGTCCTGCATGGGTTGCATTTGCCAAGGCCTGTTAACTCCGATCCGGAAGCCTACACCGCCGACAGCGAGAGACTTTATGAGACAGCTCGTGCTCCACTCCTGGTCATCGTCAATGCCCCAGAGTTCACGTGGCAGCGGAGACAAGCTTCACAACAACCACCTGATTGCGCCCGACATCGCCTGGTTCCTTCCTGGTTCCATCCTGGTCACTGGCTAGTGACCCAGACTCTGTCCCCTCTGCTTTCAGGTACTCTAAATCTTCGATCCACCCTTGGATCCAACCGGACTCTTCTCTCCTGGCTGCCTGCAGCATCTTCATCTCCAGGCTCCATAGATCTCCCGACGAAACCCGACACACTTTGGCACCTATGCACCCGCTTCCTGTGGGTGAGGTAACAAACTAACACCGGTGCTCCTGTAGTGGTTTACACCTCTAGTGTCCTAGTTTAAAGTGGGGTAATTCTATTCCAGTCGGAAGACTTCCAAAACAGTAACTCTTTAACTTTTACGCGCCATTGGCTTTGCATTGGTACATGCGTGTGCTTTAGGGACTGCACCCGTGTCCCGCGGGCCTCTCCCGACTTCTTCACTATTAGTCCCGAGTAGTCCCAGCAATTCACAACGCCCTAGGCCTTACCATTGTTCGAGAGGTGGTACTTATACCACTATTTTAGTATATGGTTTGAGTGACCACCGGGCCTATCCAAAATTGTGCAACTTTTGAATCTTTAACTGTGCTTTTGTTTAAACGCTTGTGTCTCTGTACTCATAAAGAGTACAGAGGATTATTCTAGTAATAAATACATATATTTTTATTATATATAACTTGTGTGGTGTCCTTTCATTTGGTATTTCAGGATTGCATATGGTAAAACAGCTGGCTTCACATGCCCTCTTGAGTTTAGCCTAAGACTGCTTAGTCCATGCTACCCCTAGGATAACCTGTCTATAAGGTTGACTTTACAACCACCATCATAAGGGATTGTTTGGACTGATACATGGTGCCCACAGAACTGTGGATATCATACATCAGGCCAACTTCTCACATTGGTGTGCAGCGGTTGGGATTTGAGCTTGTTGTTGTTCTACCATTGCAATCTTTATATCATTTGAAAGATCACATTAAGTACTATAGGTACATATAAAACAAAAGCTTAGCATACTTAAGTTCTACTGAACTTAGTAGTTGTAGACTACAGGGAGTAGCACACCCTGACTACAACTCACTAGCAAAGGTTCCAGTAGGAAAACACTTAGCGTAGGTAAGTGCACCACTTACACCTCACTAGTCATGCCTGGCACAGGTGAAGCATCAAGCTCTCTACCTGTGGGTGACCAGCCAAAGTCACCATCCAGTTATGAAAAACTCAGCCACAAGGACTTGAGTGCCCTATACACTTCAAGGGGGCTGAAAAGGGGTCACAACCCCACCATCCCTATCCTTATAGCAATCCTAGAGAAAGCTGATCTTGAGAAGGAACCTGCTTCAGGTCCTTCAAGTAAGGTAGGAGAGGAAAACCCCCCTGATAACATTGATGTACCAGAAGTTGAACCTGCAGAGGTAGACAAGGATGAGGATGGAGATGAGTCAGATGACCAAGGGGGGATGACCAGGTTCAAGTTAAAATGTTGAACCAGGCCAACTTAAGGCTACATGGGAATGGAGAAGGTGTCCACCTTTCCAAGCCCAATAATAGACTTAACCATGGCAATAGAAGGATTAGATCTCCCTCCAGGGACTCTAATCATTCTAATGCCTCAAGGGGATCTCAAAGGGGAATGACTTCCCCCCAGAGAAGAGAACATGAGGCTAGGATGAGAGCTGTCCAACTCCAGATAGAGAAGGAAGAGGTAGCCCTGGCCCAAGCTAAACTTGCTTTAGCAAGGGAGCAAAAATTAAGTGGATTAGATTCCACTGGTGGCAGCAACATTATCCCTAGAGATAAAGACAGGTCCTATGATCATAGAAACCTGAGCAAGATTGTGCCCCCCTACAGAGATGGGGATGACATCCACAAATGGATGACTACTCTGGAGAGAGCCTGCATGGTACAGCAGGTTCCTCAAGATTAGTGGGCAGCAATCTTATGGTACTCCTTTTCTGAGAAAGGGAGAGATAAGCTCCTCACTGTTAGACCTGAGGATGCTAAAAACTACACTGTCCTGAAGAGTGCTCTTGTTGATGGGTTTGGCTTAACCGCTGAGCAATACAGGATGTTGTTCAGAGATACCCAAAAAGCTCAGACTCAGGACTGGACTGACTTTGTTGATTGTGCCACTTAGGCTTTGGAAGGTTGGTTGCCGGGAAGTAAAGTTTCAGACTACACAGGATTGTACAATCTAATAATGAGAGAACAGATCCTTAATAATTGCCAGAAACAGTTGTTGCATCAACACCTGATTGACTCAGATCTGACCTCTCCCCAAGAATTGGGAAAGAAGGCAGGCAAATGGGTCAGAACCAGGGTTAAGCAGAAAAAACAGAACCAAGGTGGTGATCAGAAAAAGGCAGACCAGAAGGGTGGAGATAAGAAAGAAAAAGACCAGAAGTCTTCTTCAGGCCCCCAAAATAATTCTAATGAGGAGGGTTGTTCCGAGAATGGAAACAAGAGGAAGAAGAATGATGGCCCAAAGAAACCTTGGTGCAATACCTGTAAATCAGTTTCACACCGGGGTAGTGAATGCACCAAGAAAAATCCAGTCCCCACCACTGCAGCTCCTAAAGCACTTGCACCCCCTAGTACAGTCAGCAGTGGTGGTACACAACCAAAGGGTATAGTAGGGTTAGCCCTGGGTACTGAGATGGAGTCTGGCCTAGTCAGAATCCCTACTCAGGCAGTTCTGCTCTCTGATGTGGACAATTCCATGCCCACTACTGTGAGTCCCAGTAATCTGGGCAAGTATAGACAGACGCCTTTAATTAATGAGAAACTGGCTCAGGCCTACAGGGACACATGTGCCAGTGTCACTATGGTGACACCTAACTTTGTGGACCCTGGACAAATTGTACGAGGTGAGAATTACCTAGTGACCCACGCTAGCAATACCACTACTACACATAGTGTGGCTGTTGTTAACTTCTCCTGGGGAGGGGTAAATGCCCTTAAGAAAGTTGTTGTGAGTGCAGACCTCCCAGTTGACTGTCTTTTGGGCAATGATCTAGAGAATTCTTTATGGTCAGAAGTGGAGTACAGGACTCATGCAGAGATGCTAGGTATTTCAGCACATGTCCTTGCTGTAACCAGGTCCCAGGCCAAGAAGTGCCTACCTGAACCTGTGGTGGATCTTGAAACTATTGACCAACCACAACCCAAGAGGAAGAGCAAGATGGTTAAGGCAGTGCCTTCCCACTTGCCCCAGGTTGAGGATCAGACCTCACAGGAGGCAGATTCTGTGATCCAAGAGGAGACTGTTTCAAAAGAGCTTGAACCTGATCAGGTTGAGTTTCTGGGGGCATGGGGACCCTTTATGGCAGATCTGGGGCAGGCTCAGTTAACTTGCCCTTCTCTTGAACCCCTCAGACAGCAGGCTGCTGCTGAGGCTTCTGGGAATGCTCAAGGTACCCATAGAGTGTACTGGGATGATTGCCTCCTTTATTCAGAGGCTAGAGCCCCGAAGCCTGGTGCTATCAGGAGGTTGGTTATACCTCTGCAATTTAGGGGCTTCCTTCTTACCTTGGCCCATGAAATTCCCCTAGCAGGACACTTAGGCCAGAACATGACTTGGGAAAGGCTTGCCCCTCACTTTCACTGGCCTCACACGTCAGAGAACACCAAGGAGTTTTGTCGCTCCTGTGACACCTGCCAAGCCAGTGGCAAATTAGGTGGCACCACAAAGGCCCCCCTGATACCACTACCTGTGGTGGGGGTTCCCTTTGAGAGAGTTGAGATAGACATTGTTGGACCAATGGATCCCCAAACAGCATCTGGGCACAGGTTTATTCTGGTGGTAGTGGATCATGCCACCAGGTACCCAGAGGCAATTCCCCCGAGGACCACAACAGCACCTGTTGTGGCAAGGGCCCTACTTGGAGTATTCTCCAGAGTGAGCTTTCCAAAGGAGGTACTTTCAGACAGAGGTACCAACTTCATGTCTGGATATTTGAAAGCATTGTGGAAAGAGTGTGGAGTCAACTATAAGTTTACCACACCCTACCATCCACAGTGCAATGGGCTTGTTGAAAGGTTCAACAAGACCCTAAAGGGAATGATAAAAAGGTTACCTAAAAAGCTCAGGCGAAGATGGAACATCCTTTTACCCTGCCTACTCTTTGCTTACAGAGAGGTCCCACAGAAGGGGGCTGGCTACAGACCTTTTGAACATTTGTTTGGCCATCCTGTAAGGGGTCCATTGTGTCTTGTGAAGGAAGGATGGGAGATGCCTCTCAAAAAGCCTAAACTTGATGTTGTGGACTATGTACTTGGTCTCCGCTCCAGGATGGCTGAATATATGGAGAAGGCAACCAAAAACCTGGAGGCCAGCCAAGAATTACAGAAAGCTTGGCATGACCAAAATGCTGTTCCAGCCAGGGCAGAAGGTGTCGGTGTTGGAGCCAGTGGCCCCAGCATCTCTCCAGGACAAATGGTCTGGACCCCACACTATACTGGAGAAAAAGGGAGAGGTCATTTACTTGGTGGACCATGACACCCCTAGGAGCCCCCACAGGGTGCTCCATCTGAACAGATTGAAACCATATGTGGACAGGGCAGACATGGGTTTACTCATGGCTACAGATGGGGACCAGGAGGAAAAAAGTGACCCTCTCCCAGACCTATTATCCCTAAACCCTGATGATGGTTCAGTGGATGGAGTAGCCTTGGCAGGCAGCCTCACTGACCAACAGCAATGGGACTGCAGACAGGTGTTGCAGGCTCATAGACATATGTTTTCTCTCACACCCAGTCAAACTAACTGGTGCACCCATGAGGTGGACACTGGTGACAGTCTGCCTGTGAAGAATAACATCTACAGGCAACCTGACCATGTCAGGGATTGTATAAAGGCTGAGGTGCAGAAAATGCTTGAACTTGGAGCGATTGAGCCATCAGAGAGCCCCTGGGCCAGCCCAGTAGTCCTTGTGCCAAAACCCTCATACCAAAGATGGGAAGAGAGAAATTAGATTTTGTGTGGACTATAGAGGTCTTAATGCTGTCACTAGGACAGATGCTCATCCTATTCCAAGGGCAGATGAGCTCATAGATAAGTTGGTTTCTGCCAAATTTCTGAGCACATTCGACTTGACAGCTGGCTATTGGCAAATCAGGTTAGCTGAGGAGCCTAAAGCCAAAACAGCATTCTCAACCCCCAGTGGACATTATCAATTTGCGGTAATGCCCTTTGGTTTGAAGAATGCACCTGCCACTTTCCAAAGGTTGGTGAATCAAGTCCTTGCTGGGTTGGATGACTTTTGTGCAGCATATCTAGATGATATTGCTGTCTTGAGCTCCACCTGGGAGGATCACCTGATCCACCTGAAGAAAGTTCTGGAGGCCCTGCAAAAGGCAGGCCTGACTATCAAGGCTACCAAGTGCCAGATAGGGAAGAGCAAGGTTGTGTGCAAGGTTGTGTACCTGGGCCACCTAGTACCTTGAGTGACACCTTGATCTTCAGTGCAGCATAGTCAATTTGGCACCCTTGTGGGTCAGTACTAAGGTAGTCAATAAGTTGGGAATAACATGTGCAGGCACCACAGGTTTACAGTCTGCACTTTCAGGGTCACCAGAGGAATAGCATAATTTTGGCTTCATCCATTAACGTTTTGCTAGATCACACATATATATATATATATATTCACAATCGGCTTTATATATTCGTTTGATGCAATAATCCTAATGAGATATGGTGCACCGGAGGTATAGAAAGTGCATGTATTGTGTGTTTTTGATATATATGAGTTAGTGCATATTAATGTTTCTTACTTTTCGGCAACATCTGGATTGCTGATGTTACTCTGTAGATTTAGATTGTTAGGTGGTGCGCTAAAATGCATTTACTGCAGTGCACTTGCTAAGAATTAGTGAGAATTAATCATATGTGTGCTCAATGCTTTCTTTATAAATTTTGACTTGCTGTTGTTTTGTGTTAATAATACATGGATTAGTTTATTGTGCCACACATAAGGGTACAGTATAATTTAGATTGATTTCTTCATTAAAGATTCAGTTTATTGAATTATATGTAGGTTGTAAAATTATTATGCATTAAAAGAAAACTGTTTTTCAGTCACTTCCCCCTTACACCACCGCTCAGCAAAATGAGTGCTCTACAAAAGGAGATCAAGCACTTTATATGGGGAGAAAGAATCCCAGGCTGCAGAGCCAGCTCCAGCGGCACCCAAAACAAAATAGGGGTCTTGCGGTGCCCAACTTGCTACTCTATTACCAAGCAGCACAGCTGCGATACCTGGTGGAGTGGAAACGCCCGCTGACTGAGAACCACTGGGTCTTTATGGATCAAACAGTTGCAGGCTCTCACATATGGTGGGCAGTGTGGCTGCCTCAGCCCCACAGGGCTTGAGGTCTTTACTCCTCTCCCGTAACTAGCAGATGCTTAAAGTCTGGGACAAAGTGGCGATTGCAGCGGGACTCACCACATTTCCCTCGCCCATGACACCTTTGTTCACAAATCTAGACTTCCCGCCGAGCTTGAGTCCAAGCATTGCCAAGTGCTGGATTGCAGGCAGATATAAATGCATTAGATGCCTCTTTGACCAACAAGGCCTCATCCCATCTGATCAACTTGAAATGGACTACTTCCTGTTGGAGTCCGACCAGTTCACCCGCACACAGTTGAAACATTGGATGCTTAGACCCGACGTACGTCCTAAGGGGGGTTGGACGATAACCCCATTCAACAAATGTCTGTTCCTCAAGGCAGATGACATGAAGCCTATCTCAGAGATATATCTCCAACTGATGAAGGCAGCACAGAGCCCCAGGACCCCAGGGCAGATTCACTGGGAAACAGAGTTAGGTTGACCCTTTTCAGATAATGAGTGGGAAGGCATCTTTTTCAAAGCACAATATACAACACACACACAGCACAGCACACAGAAACAGCCTACAAAGCCATTTCCTACTGAACTGGTATTACATCCCCTCTCACATGCATAAATGGAATGCACAGTGCAGCGGCCAATGCTGGTGAGGTTATGGTAGCCTGGGACTTTGCTCCAGCTCCTCTGGCATTACCTGGAACTGACTAGATACTGGGAACAAATCCTGAATGACATTGACTCTGCTTTTAATACCACAATCACCCGATTCCCTACATACATAATACTAGGGCTCCCTAATGCACTCACATTTCCACTTCTTTCCACCAGGGGGAAGCAGATAGCTCTCGTTTTGAATGCCACACTCCGGGTACCACTGGCTAACTAGGGTAAAGACAAATTCCCGGATAATAGGCAATAGTAACGCCAACTATGGTTACTGTTGAGTATAGAGTGACTGTTGATGGCGAAAAATACAGATACCACAGCATATACTGAAATATGGGCCTAGTTATCACCATCCTTTCCACGGAATTCAGGGAACTGACTTGCCCAACTTACCTGTGTATCCTAAGATTACTACCAGACATCCAAATGTGATGATAGGGCTACATGAAAGTTGCCGGCCTGACCGAAAATCTTAGAGGACAGTATTTCTTGAGCACACACTTTCCAATAACAGGCTTGCGCACGTAAGGGTTTGGGGTGGGGGTCGGTGTTAGGGGGGGTTTCTCACGCACTATGTTTATTCCCTATGTTTCTCTTGTTGTTAATATTTTAAATTGGCTTGCGTAGCAGCTTGCTGTGGCCAACAGCAATGCATCAAGTAGGAAGGCGTGACAGAAACCAGCCTATGGAATTCAATGGGACTGTATCTTTACATTCGCCCTGTTAAAGAACAACTTTTCTTGATACGCGGTCAGCCCGGTATGGGTTGTAGGCTACATGCTGTTTAAACATAATCCCCTTGTACTTGGCATCTGGTTGCAGTCGGTTCCCCGTGCTTGTCCTTATGGAGAATAGCATATATGACCCTGACCAGCTAGGGTGGTATGTGATGATCAATATGGCTTTAATCGTTTATGACACACCCCGACAAACCACCCGTCTGGCCCGGTTTGGGTTGTAGGTGACATGCTGTGTAATTGTTATCTTGATATGATTTGATTCTAAATATTCTCAACAAATTTATTGTTGAGATTCATTTATTTAAATCTTGACAAGAATTATCAAAGCCAAAAAAAAACAAAATTGATATTTTAGCGTGACGGTGGGTCGTAAGCTTACAGTCAAGACATTTAATACCAATGTGAAAGTTGTTTTTCTGCATGTTTTCTCCTCTGCAGGTGCAGACCAAAGACATTCATTTGTTAGTAAAATTACTATTCCCACTTCAGTGAGTGCAAAAGTAGGCAAAATGTTGGATATCGGAGGGATAACATTTGCTATTCCCACTCCAGTGAGTGCAACAGTAGGAACAATGTTGGATAGATGAAGGGTGTAGTCCTGCACTCTTCATGAGCGGGACTTCTAAGATGGCGCCCGCGACTAGACCGCCGAAACAGGAGGTAGGCGTCTAGTCTTTCCGGAAGCGGTGATGTCGTCCTCGTAAGCCCGTAAAGAAAGGGAGGACACGGAACACAGGGAGCAGTCGGAGGTGAACCCAGAGGACCACGGACCTGACGCTGTAAGCAGGATTCCGGACCAGCGAGAGGACACCGAGACGACTGAGAGCCCCAGCCAAGAACCGCCTAGTGGCAACGCCCGCGACCCAGGCCGACCCGAGGAAGAGGGCGGCAAGGCTCCAACAGCCAGGGCCCAGGAGGGTCGTGGCCTTAGGGAAGTACAGTTTTTGGGTTTTTTCAGTGGTTGGTGGAGGTCAGGAGTGTGAGCACACCCCGACTAAATTCCCTTCCTTCCTTTTTATTAAATTTTACTCACACCCCTACCCGAGCACTGGTCTACCTTCCCCGGTGTTACACACTGATGTTTGGGGTGTTGGTGACAATACACTGTTTTCGGTATGTACCCCAGTTACTGATTTTTGGTATCGCTTGTCCTTATTTGGGGGGCCCAGCCTGAGACAGACCTCTGCAGCCCATACTCCCTGAGGAATAGGAAAAGAAGACGAAAAGAACACCTCGTCATTCCCGAAGCTCCTATCAGACAAAATTCTTCGCTGTAGGAATGGACAGCCAGCCAGGACATTTTTCTTCCCATCTCTGACCCTGTTGTTAATCCCCTTTTTGCTTCTTCCTTTTCAGAACCTCACCAGCCATGCACTACCTTAAAAATCACTCTGAATAAAATATTAAACACTATTCCCAGCCTTGTCATAATATTCTGTACACCTGGGGATTACAAAGGGTAAAAGTTATTATTCCCCCTCCAATGACTGCAACAGTAGGGAAAGTGTTGGATAGAGGAGGGGTAACAAATAATTACTATTCCCACTCCAGTGAGCGCAACAGTAGGGAAAGTGTTGGATAGCAGGGGGATAAAATGTACTATTCCCACTCTAGTCAGTGCAACAGTAGGGAAAGTGTTGGATAGTGAAGGGGGAAAATTACTATTTCCACTCCAAAGAGTGCAACAGTAGGGAAAGTGTTGGATTATGGAGGGCTTACAATTACTATTCCCACTCTAGTGAGTGCAACAGTAGGTAAAGTGTTGGATAGTGGAGAGGTAAAAATTACTATTCCCACTCCAGTGAGTGCAACAGTAGGGAAAGTGTTGGATAGCGGAGGGGTAAAAACTACTTTTCCCTCTCCAATGAGTGCAACAGTAGGGAAAGTGTTGGATAGCGAAGGGGGAAAATTACTATTTCCACTCCAAAGAGTGCAACAGTAGGGAAAGTGTTGGATTATGGAGGGCTTACAATTACTATTCCCACTCTAGTGAGTGTTGGATAGTGAAGGGATAAAAAGTATAGCGGAGGGATAACAGGTGCTACTCCTACTCAAATCAGTGCATCAATAAGGAAAGTTTTGGATAGCGGAGGGACAACATTTACTATTTCCACTTCAGTCTGTCTATCAATACAGAAAGTGTTGGATTGCAAAAGGGTCAAATTACTATTCTCACTCCAGTTAGTTCAAAATTAAAAACAAATAAAATATCATCAACAAAAATAAAAATATTTTTTTAAATGTAAATAAAAATATATATATATTTAAAAATATATTTAAAATCAAAAAACGTATTATAATGTTAAATACATATCACCAATATTGTATTAAATAACATTTAAAAAAAATCTAACGAATAAATATTTTTATTTAGAAACGCTTTAACAAAACATTACTTATTACATAAATTTAGTCTATTTACTTCCTACCCTATAACAACACACAACTCACGTTGAAAGAAAATGCATTTGCATAAATAGCATAATTAATTATAAATTAAAGAAATATTATTGGAGGCGCTAGGGGGCGCACAGCGGAATGGCTGTGTGATATCGCAGCTCCGCCGGAGGTCCAACATCCTGCAGTAAAACACACACCTAAACTGACCGGACTCGTCCCAAAATTGCAGTAATGTGGCTCGGAACATACGGAGCAGCAGATGTGGGCTTCTGCGCTTGATCATCTGGACAGCAGCGGGTGATTTTTGCAAAATGCACCCGCGAGCGAGAGCAACGGTCAGGATGGCGGCCACCCGATGTACCGACAGTCTGCCTCCGGGACCCTCGTCGAGGTCACAGCTGTCTGGCAGTGCGGCGCAATGGTGAAATCGGACGCGTGAGGTGAAGTGAGGTCTCACGTCTGTGCGAAACTTGGAGGCTGGGATTGAGACTCGAGCGTCAGCGGAGCCCCCCGAGACCTGGAGGCGACAAGATGGCAGCGCCCAGGCTGCAGAGGCTCAAGTGACCCCGCCGGACAACGAGGGATCTGGTGAGTGGCGGTGGTGTCCGCGAGGCGGTGGATAGGGGCATCGCCCCCACGCGCCCTATCACTCGTGAGTCCTTCATGACTGAGGGCTCTGCTACTAACGTGCCCCGTGCTCGCCACCTGTGTGAATGCGCCCGATTACTAAGCGCGGGGGAGCGCGAAATGAACTCCGGTCACGGCAAGCCCGCCTCGTGGTGACTGCGCTATACTGAGACACCCTGCGGAGGCAACTGCTCCCTGCGAGATGGTGAGATAGCGCACTATTGCACACTCTGGGCGCTGTGAGATAGACCTCGCCCCATGGGGGGCGCTTTGATGGCGATGCGTGTGGAGTAAACAACCTGGGGAGATCCAGCTAGGAAAGCTCGCAATTATACTGTATCTGCTTGTCGCCATTGCCCTGCCTGGCGGGCTCGGGTCCCCAATTCGCCACTTGAGGACTACCATTGCTAGGGCTTGGTCTATTATCGCTAGCTGGTATCCCCGTGGCACCTTCCTTTCGCCATCTCGAGGCTGCGTGTGTGTGGTTCGCAAGCCATAGTATTCAGCAGGGTAGTGGGGGTGTTGGAGAGGCCACCACATCACCGCAAGGCCGAGTTCGCACCCCTCAGTTCCGCCTGGCAGGAACATTCCTAGCCACAACGGGGTCGGTCACTGCATCGACGAGATCCACACGACAGACCGCTAAGACCCAGATCGCGCCGAGAGGTAGGATGGTGAGGCCGGAGAAGCAGCAACCGAAATTGAGCTTTGAATCAAAGAAGCCCACTAAGGGTGCAGAGGCAATGGCGGAGAGTGGGGGTCCGCCTGACGTGTCCGCCAGCAACAACATGGAGAAGATTCTCCTTGCCATTCAATCTAACTTGCAGGATATCAATGGCAAGCTCGATCATCTGACTTGCAGAATGGATGGCATGGCGGACAAACTCGAGAAACATGGGGAACGGCTCGATGCGGCCGAGGTGCGGATCTCGGAGGTCGAGGACGAATCTAGAGCCACCACGACAAAATGTAATGGGATGGACAGAGTACTCGAAGTGATACGTGCAAAGGAGGAAGAGTTGGAAGCGCGCTCCAGACGCAATAATGTGCGCATCACGGGGGTTCCGGAGACAACCAACACTGGGCGCATGGAACTCTATGTTGAACAACTATGCAAGGATTTATTCGGCACGGAGGCTCTGTCTTCAGTCTTCATTGTTGAAAGAGCTCACAAGTCTCTCGCACCGCGGCCTCCTCCGGGCGCGACTCCCAGGCCCATAGTCGCGCGCATTTTGAACTACCGCGACAGAGACACCATCCTTCGCCTTGCACGTGAGAAGGGCCAAATAACGCACCAGGGGAACAAGCTGGAATTTTACCCGGATCACACAGTTGCGGTTCAGCAAGCGCGGAAAGAATTTGCTTCGGCGAAGGCAAAATTGCGTGAGTTGAACATCGTCTACGCCATGTTGTACCCAGCCAGACTCAGGGTTACGTGGGAAGGAAAACCTATCATTTTGCCGAAGCCTAAGGCAGCAATGGAATTTGTAAAAAACGCAAATGGAAAGGGGCGACCATTCGGTCCCCCCGAACGTATGGCGGAGTACCACGATCCCCCCGGGAAGCCATCTTGGGCGGGAGGCGAGTCTCGGCTGGTATGCCCGAAGCGGCGTAGCCGGGGCGCGCTCTTTTCCCGCCCTGGAGTGGGCTGGCCTAGACACTGACGCGGCCGGCCACGCCCTTTGGGGCAGGTAGGGGCGGGTTTACGCCCGCCCTGAAGACGGATAAAAGGAGCAACAAGCCAAGAAAGCATCCTCTTGTTCCTGTGCTCTAAAGCTGCACCTCCTCGCTGCACGTGAGCTCGAGACGGAACGAAGAGCCAATTTTGCACGATGCAAATGGATTCTGAGATTGCTCAAAGAAATTGTGTTATTGTGTATGCAGTTGAACGTACTATTCAAAGCAAGACATGTGCCAGGGGTAATGAATAAAGCGGCTGATGCGCTTTCTCGTTTTCGTATGCAGGCCTTCTGGGGTTTTCTGCCCACAGCGGACCCGGTGGCGGCACCCTTCCCCGAAGCTCTCTGGTCTCTCGGTGCCCCGAATTACAGAACCTCGTGGGAGAGAGTTTAGCACCCAGGACGAGGAAGGCATACCAAGGGGCGTTCCGATCCTACTGGGCCTTTGTGGGGGATGCTAGGAGGGAGCTTTGGGGCCAGGAAGAACTAGTAGTGGATTTTCTGCTGTTCTTACATCAGGCAGGCAAATCAGTGGCTACGGCCCAGAGGCATCGGGCCGCCATTTCCTTTATGGCAAGGGCTCATGGGATCCAGGACCCGACTGCGTCTTTCGTTGTGCAAAAAGCGCTACGTGGGTGGCAACGCCTTGAGGGTCGCAGAGTAGATGAAAGGCGCCCGATAGGTCTGGATAGGTTGGCTTTGTTGTTATCTGTACTTCCTGCAACGTGTTCATCCCAGTATGAAGCAGTGTTATTCCGAGCCGCTTTTGTGCTAGCATTCCATGGGGCTATGCGGGTAAGCGAACTAGTGGCAAGGAACAAGCAGGATACTATGGGGGGGACTGTGCCGAGAGCACGTTCAGGTCAGGGGGGAGACAATGACTGTCTCATTTGTCAAGTCCAAGACCGATCAGGGTTCGATGGGGGACTGCATAATGATACAAAGGATTCCCGGGTCGTCCATGTGCCCGGTGGGTTGCGTTGAGGAATATTTAGCGCAAAGGGTGGCATCATGGGGGGGGACCTTGTTGAGACACGCTGACGCCACCCCACTGACGAGGTTTCAGTTTCAGCGGGTGCTTGCGATGTCGATTTCTGCCGCGGGCATGAACCCCGGCGAGTTTGGGACCCATTCCTTTCGGATAGGGGCTGCTACCGAGGCTACAGCCAGGGGTCTGAATGTCGATCAAGTAAAACGTGTGGGGCGTTGGTCCTCGAATTGTTATAAAAGGTATGTGCGGTTGCACATGTTGTGAAGCTGTAATCATGTACTCACGCTTCTTGTTTTTGTTTGGTTTCAGTTGCGCAAGCCTACGAGGCGGGGCGGACTGTGCAGTCGACCCAACACCGGGCCAGCGGTCAGACATCACCGGCTGCGAAAAAGGAGGTGTGGGTCGTGGGCCACTCATACGTGAGGCGTGCCGCGGACGTATTCAAAGCAGGTGACATGATTCACGTGGCTGGGGAATACGGGTACAGTGTGTCCTTCTACGGAAAGGGCGGGCTCTGTATTGACCAGTTTCGATCATTTTTCGAGGGTTTGTTAGGGCGGACAAGGTCACCGCCGTCTGTAGTCATAGTACATCTTGGGGCAATGATTTGGTGACCACTGGTAGACGACTTCTTCTTGAGGCGATGCTTTCCACGGTAAGTTGGTTAGCGAGAAGAGTTCCAGGGTGCACAATTGCATGGTCCCATATGATCCCACGGAAAGTGTGGCGGGGGGCTCTTTCGGTCTCTGCTCTGAATCATTCAGTAAGGAAAATTAATAATAAAGTGAGTAGACTGTTCCGTTCAAGTACACTGCATTCTATTTCGCATGGTTGTATTAAAGGGGACAGTATGTATTTGGGGGATGGTGTTCATTTGTCTCGGATGGGGAACGAGTTACTCATAGGAGACCTGATAGCTTGGTTAAAAACTTTATTACATGACCTTTAGGCAGGAGTGTTGTGGGGGGTCCGGATAGCCGGTTAACTATCCGGCCTGTGGCGGTAAGGTCATGATCGGTGAGCAGTAATTGGAAGATCTCTATGGGTGGGCGTCACCCATTACGGATGGGAGCGCTCAAGGGAGGTGGCCATTGGCCCCTCAACGGGGAGGCGGTCCCTTCTAAGGATGGGCCGCCGAAAGAAAAGGAAAGGCGGTCAAGGCCCCTTCCTGGGTAGGAGGGGCTACAGCCCCCTCCTGGGGAATTTCCCGGGGCCAGGACATCTGCGACGGCAGATGTGGTAAGTTGTGTGGGGTTTGGGAGGGGGTCTACGCTACCTTCTAGATACCTCACACGAGTCCTCGGACGACCTTTAAATGGCGTCGAGTTTATTGGGGCCCCCGTCAAGTCAAGGGAAATTGGTAAATGCACTTGAGGTACACCTCTGTGCGGTCGCCCCTCACAAGTGAGGGGGATATGTCTGGTTTAGGGATCTTGACACCGGTTACGACCTTGCCGTTGGCCCTTAAACGTTAGGATGTACAATTTCAAGTAAATGTTTTGTAGGATGTTAGTTCGGCTAGGAGAACCTTTGTATTAGAGAATATGTTAAGGTTAGCCAAACATCGCAATGTGGAAATGAAATTGTACATTAATATGAAACTGTTATTTTAATGTTTTAATTTTGTTTCATATTTTAATAAATACGGCCGGGAGGGTCACTCCCTCCCGTCTTCCAAAAGTTCAGAACCGTTTCCGGTGTCCCATCCTTGGGGATTGTGTTGAGAGGGGGTGGCGGGTATCTCAGCCATATGGAAAGGGGCGACCATTCGGTCCCCCCGAACGTATGGCGGAGTACCACGATCCCCCCGGGAAGCCATCTTGGGCGGGAGGCGAGTCTCGGCTGGTATGCCCGAAGCGGCGTAGCCGGGGCGCGCTCTTTTCCCGCCCTGGAGTGGGCTGGCCTAGACACTGACGCGGCCGGCCACGCCCTTTGGGGCAGGCAGGGGCGGGTTTACGCCCGCCCTGAAGACGGATAAAAGGAGCAACAAGCCAAGAAAGCATCCTCTTGTTCCTGTGCTCTAAAGCTGCACCTCCTCGCTGCACGTGAGCTCGAGACGGAACGAAGAGCCAATTTTGACCCACCCACCAGCCCCTGAGGACAGCAAGTGGTTTTGAATAAAGTTTGATGTGGTAACGCTAATTTTTTGCAGGTTGTGATGATTGTCGTGATAACTTTGAATATGCAATAAAGAATGGTCAAATTGTAGTATGTTTTGCAAATAAAGTAATGATGCACTAGTGTTGATCAGTAATCATGCCTTTTAATAAGTTGTAATTGTTACTGTCTTTTAGTAATTTAGTCATTTAGTAATTTAGTTAGAATTGTCGTATTTATTTTGGTCGGGCGGTAAGGTCATGATCGGTGAGCAGTAATTGGAAGATCCCTATGGGTGGGCGTCACCCATTACGGATGGGAGCGCTCAAGGGAGGTGGCCATTGGCCCCTCAACGGGGAGGCGGTCCCTTCTAAGGATGGGCCGCCGAAAGAAAAGGAAAGGCGGTCAAGGCCCCTTCCTGGGTAGGAGGGGCTACAGCCCCCTCCTGGGGAATTTCCCGGGGCCAGGACATCTGCGACGGCAGATGTGGTAAGTTGTGTGGGGTTTGGGAGGGGGTCTACGCTACCTTCTAGATACCTCACACGAGTCCTCGGACGACCTTTAAATGGCGTCGAGTTTATTGGGGCCCCCGTCAAGTCAAGGGAAATTGGTAAATGCACTTGAGGTACACCTCTGTGCGGTCGGCCCTCACAAGTGAGGGGGATATGTCTGGTTTAGGGATCTTGACACCGGTTACGACCTTGCCGTTGGCCCTTAAACGTTAGGATGTACAATTTCAAGTAAATGTTTTGTAGGATGTTAGTTCGGCTAGGAGAACCTTTGTATTAGAGAATATGTTAAGGTTAGCCAAACATCGCAATGTGGAAATGAAATTGTACATTAATATGAAACTGTTATTTTAATGTTTTAATTTTGTTTCATATTTTAATAAATACGGCCGGGAGGGTCACTCCCTCCCGTCTTCCAAAAGTTCAGAACCGTTTCCGGTGTCCCATCCTTGGGGATTGTGTTGAGAGGGGGTGGCGGGTATCTCAGCCATAGAAGCAGGCGAAAAAGACAGCCCGAGATGAACAAAATGCGGAATCTGACTGAGATGGTAATCTATCGCACCTATTAACCACTGCTAGTCACTGCCGGCCTAACACTGATTATACCTGCTCAATTGTAGGTAACACAAGCGTACAGAAATGACTGTGAACAACTGCCTGAGTTTGTCGAGAGGTGAACCCGGAACGAGATGGTAATGTACCCCACTGTTTGAGCCTGTTACGCTCACTCAGTCTTATTGTACCTATATTGACCCTGTAATGGATATGTGCTCATCTTCACCATTGTTTGACCGTTGACTTTTGCTACATTGACTCACCATTGCACATAAGTGCGATAGACATTGCCACAGAGCTGGCCATTGACAGCAACTCTATTCCGAGCTCTGCATATTCTGTTGTACTATTTTTCATGGTCTTGTGGACGGTTTGCCAGGGGTCCCGCCTGCTCCTCCTTGTGCCTTGCAATATGCTGCCAGGTATTCTACTAATGCACAATTTCATGAGTAAGCGTGATAGCCATCAGGCCCTTCACACGCTTGCTATGTTATTTTTCCTCTGGCCAAATTGGTGGCGGCTAGATACTTGCATATGGTTTATTTGTTGATCAGGCGGTCTCCCCACCATCCTTTCATTGACGAGCTGCGATGCATGGGCCCAGGGATGAGGTTGATGTTCTGCTGACCACTGCATTTGTTTGAAAGCCAAGTCGCTTACTAACTCAGCGAGGTCACTGGGGGGGGGGGGGTTCTGGGGAGGCTGTGCTTGTTTAACTGTGTTGAACGTTCCTGTGGACAATATACCTAGGGTCCCTTCTGTTCCTCATTGTGCCTTGTACTATGCCATCAGGTATTCTGATTCCACAAAGTTTCAAATGTACATATAGTGGCCATCTGGCCCATCTCGCTCTTATTGTATTGCTTTTTCTCCGGCCAATTAGATGGCGGCTAGGTAATTGCCTATGTTTTGTTTCCTGGTCATGCCATCTCCCGGCCACTCCTTCACCGATGGAATGCGTAGAATGGGCCCAGACATGTTTTTGTTCCTTTGCTAGCTGCCTCATTTGACTGTGGCCCAAGTCGCCTTCTGACTCTGCCCTGATAGAAATTGATAACGAAGCCACTGGGGGGGGGGGGGGAGATGGAGGGTATATGTTTGATTGCCGCCCGATGGGGCAGGAGGTTGGGCCACATGTGAATTGCTACATACAGTGTTATTTGCACAAGTCTAGATGCATTAGAGACGTCCACGCCCGTACATTTGGGTGTTGAGTTGTGCCCCCTGCGGTTCTCCAAAAGGGTGTTCCCCGCAAAGTTACTTGGGATGGGGAACTCCTTATGTCCTCGTTGTTTTTGAGGTAATTGTTCCTGGGGTCAATGGCTTCGGCAGGATTGGGGTGCTGGAGTGGGTGGGGGTGGGTGGAAGGGGTGTTTTGTTACTGTTTTGAGACCGATTGCTTTACAACACAACTATGTTATTACTTTGTCACCTAAGTGCTACTGGTACATGCACCGGCGCGTCCATGGTCTCCTGCGCTACATACCGTTATGCTGTACCATCATGGCAATGTCTGCTATACTGTTACTGACTTATGACTACTGTGAATACTAATAGATACGGAACACGACTGCGCCTTCTCACTTGGAATGTCAGGGGGTTCACACAACCTAAAAAGATAAGGCAGGTATTCTCTTACTTGACAAGGTGGGAGGTCGATATCGCTTTCCTGCAGGAAACCCACATCGCTCCCAACTCTAAACTTACCATAGGCGCTCGCTGGGCCGAATCCTCCTACGCTTCACACTACTCATCCTACTCTAGAGGGGTAATTACACTGATAAGGAAAGGTACGAATTTCGAACATTTGGGAATGACTGCTGATCCCGAGGGTAGATTCATCATTGTCAAAGGCGTACTGCGCTGCCACAAAGTTGTGCTACTGAATGTATATGGGCCTAATGTAGACGCACCCGAATTTATTCGAGACCTGTGGGGTAAACTACAGGAATATCGGGGTGCGCATGTCATCTGTGGGGGGGACTGGAATATAGCTTTGAATGACGAGCTGGATAGGTCACCAAACTCACACGAACCACACAAACACGCTAGACTACAACTACATCACTTAATGCACGATCTCACTCTTACGGATGTCTGGAGGCATAAGTTCCCGGTCACCGCTGGTGCTACACACATATCGGCGGTACGCAGCAGTTGGTCACGCCTGGATTACTGGCTCGCTTCGACAGACGTTGCACTCTGGGCCACAGAAGTACGTGTCCTACCCAGAACACTTTCCGATCACAACCCTGTCCTGCTCTCAATAACTATCCCGAACTACTGTCCGCCTCCCTTCCAATGGAGATTAAACTCTAGAGCTTTGACTGACACCAATTATGATCACACTATACACACGGCCATCGTGGAATACTTCCAGCTGAATGAGCCATCGTCAGACTACCCTTGCCTGCTCTGGGAGGCTTTTAAAGCCACGATTCGTGGGGTCTGTATCAGCACCACGGTAGGCACACTACGAGATATACGACACCAGATAAATAGTCGTGAAAAGCGAATGAGGGAGCTTGAAAAGGCTTTCGAAGCCTCGCAGGACATCTCCTTATTGGGCGAATTGCGTCAGTTGCACTCAGAACATAGCACTTACGTTGAGGATGAGATCAAATACTTAGACAAGCGTACCTCAGCCAGAGCATTTGGAGAGGGCGGGAGACCAGGGGGGGTACTGGCGGCTAAAATTTGCGAGGGCAGAAAGCGAAACACCGTCCTGCGCGTACGGTCCACTGAGGGGGACTATAAGACGCAAGCCACTGACATACTGTCCTGTTTCGTTGACGCATATAGCGCACTTTACGCTTCCCGTTCTATAGCGTCCCCCGTTGAAATCTTCAGCTACCTGGAGGACGTGGCCATCGCCTGGCTATCTGACTCTCAGAGGGAGGATCTGGCCGGCCCATCACAGTCGAGGAGGTCACGGAAATAATTAAATCTCTGCCAAACAATAAATCACCTGGGCCAGATGGCTACACAAATGAGTTTTATAAACATTATGTGGACATTCTAGCCCCGCATCTGGTGGCAATGTTCGGTGCAGCGTTTGATCAGGGAGTACTTCCACCCACACTTAGGGAAGCGGTGATCATCACGTTGTTAAAACCCCACAAAGATCCCGAACTATGTGATTCCTACAGGCCCCTATCGCTTATTAACGCCGACTCTAAAATACTAGCCAAAATCCTAGCTGTCAGACTCACTCCCCTAATGACTAATTTAGTGCTCCCTGACCAGTCAGGATTTATCCCCACTCGCTCCACAGCGCACAATACCAGGACACTATTCGCATTATCCCACTATCTACAGCCTTCCACGAGGGCGGTAGCTATAATGTTGGACGCTGCAAAGGCGTTCGATTCAGTGGAGTGGAGCTACCTGATCACTATACTTAACAGAATGGGCTTTCCTAAAAGATTCATGCAATGGGTGAGACTACTCTACACCGACCCGTGCGCTAGGGTGCGAGTGAATGGCTACGTATCCAACGATTTCCCTATAGGACATGGTACGAGACAGGGTTGTCCCCTGTCCCCCCTACTATTTGCCCTTGCCCTCGAGCCCCTTGCGTGCAGGATCAGGCAAAAATACAATTCCTCGGCCCTGCGTTTCACGGACAGACCCTTTCATATATCATTATACGCCGATGATATGCTCTTGTATGTGCGCGATCTGGCCACTCACTTAAACCCGCTTCTACGGGAATACGTGAAGTTCGAGGGTCACTCCGGACTTGCCATCAACTGGACCAAATCCTACATTATCCCCTTGACTGATATGGCTGACCCCATACACACGGACTATCCATTGGTCTGGCAAACGGACCCAATTCGCTATTTAGGGGTCATGTTCCATAGAGACCCGGAGGTGGTGATTAGGGCGAACTATGGCACTGTCATTTCCACGTTGGAAGATGAAATCCGGCATTGGATTCAGCTCCCTCTGTCCTTGGCGGATCGCATAGCGATTGTCAAAATGAATGTCTTGCCCAAGTTCCTTTACCTGTTTAATAACATTCCGATCACCTCCCCTGGCGAGGTATTCCGTCGCATAAAAACACTTACGTTACAGCTCATTTGGGCGGGTAAACAGGCGCGTATCGATTTGCAGACATTGACGCTCCCATATATCAAGGGGGGCTTTGGTGTCCCGGATTTTTTACTATATTACCTTTGCGCGCAAGCTCAATTTGCTGCATACTGGTTTCATGAGGTCCCCTACCTCACGCACACAGCTATTGAAAAAGATGATGTGGCGCCAGTGCCCCTCACTTCCATGCTCACGCATAAGCGCCCTCCCCTTCACTCCCAGGACATCAATCCGGTGGATACCACTGTTAAAGCATGGAACAAATTGAGTCAATTAACACATAAATCACCATTGTTTGCCCCTTCCCTGCCGTTGGCACATCACCAGGCTTTATCGGTCACTGGGGAATCGGTGGGCATGTCCTTACTGCAACAACTGGGCATATCCACGCTCGGCGATTTATTCTGTGAGGGGGAATTTATAGAACTAGACGACATGACGTTTGTACAGAATAAGTCCCCGTTGTTTATATTCACACACTACAGGCTGAAAAGGGCGCTACGGGAACACTACCCCACTTTCCCACAGGAACCAGATTCCCTGTCTCCCCTACAGCTGATGATTGCATCCCCAAACATCTCCCATATGGTGTCACGGCTGTACTCCTCAGCTCAGGCGGACTTACCCCACTCCACGGCCAGGGCCAAGGGGCGCTGGGACACGGTACTTGACGATCCGCTCACTGAACAGGAATGGCAGCAGGCATGCGCGCTAACTCAGATCCTTACTCCCAATGGGAATCTCCGTATCATCCATTTCAAGTTTTTACACCAAGCCTACTATACCCCGGCTCGCATGCACAAATATGGTTTGTTAGATGTTGACCAGTGTAAACGATGCGGGAGGGAGGGGGCTGACTTCCTACACCTAGCCTGGTCATGCGCAGCGATCCAGAACTACTGGAGCGAGGTTTTCATTGCTTTGTCTGCCATGCTGAGCTCCGACATACTATGTTCTATAAGAATGGGTCTTCTGGGAATAACGGCCCAATTTAAGGCTGTTAAACGTAAATTCTGTGTTATCGGGCTGCTGCTGGCCAAGAGACAAGTAGCTCAATGCTGGAATAGCTCCAAGAAACCAACTGTGGCCAGATGGCTGGGGGACATGGCCAGCTGCAGAGATAGGCTCAGAACCTACGAGGAGGACCTGCCGGCAAAGTCCAGACCTAAGGACTTTTGGTGTTATCTCACAGATTTTCTAGTTGCAAGACAGGCTGCAGAGGAGGAGCAAGGGCTCCCTGAGCTATCGCCTGGGTGATATGTCTTTAACGATTGCCATTATTCACGTGAGCGCTGGTGCCTGCGCGTGCCGTTGTTTCTTGCATTGCACTAATCATTTCCTTTTTTTCTTCAGGGGTAATGGTCTCCAGTTAAATGTTGTACCCAGGTCTGCTGGTTGCGACCTCTGGTTCCTAAAAAAAACACAAATACCGTTACAAGACCCAACTGTATGTTTTACACTGCTGTCCCGACTGCTTGTATCTATGTACAATGCGCGTTTATTGTGGATTCCACCTTCGCAGCCGGCCCCAGGGTTGTAGGCTACCAGCTGTGTAATGTTATGACTTTGCTACAATGAAGGTCTTGGAAAAAAAAAAAATAATAATAATATTATTATTAAAAAACAAATTAAAACACATAAAAATGTAATTAACATTCCACCCTTTACACTTATAATCCCCAAACCCACACGTAAAATTACACAATTAAAAAACGTTTTAAATTAAATAACTAATAGTATTTCACAACTAAATATAAAGTAAGTAAAATTAATTTACTCCCGACCCTTCAAACCCAAAACCCACACAGAAAAGAATAATGAAACAATTACACTAATTATCAACTTATTAATTAATATTAATGATCAACTAATCATTAATTTATTAAAAATAAATTACTTCCCACCCTTACCCCTACAAACCCCACAACCCCCACATACAATATTTGCACAATTACCATAATTAAATGTCAATGAAGTGAATAATATTAATTTTCAACTAAATGATTAATAAATAAGAATACATTACTTCTCACCCTTTACCCCAAGGAACCCAACAACCCGCACTTAAAATTAATTACACACTTGCCATAATTAATTGTCAATTAATTATTTAATATTAACTAATTAACAACTAATGATTACTTGACTTCATTTATTCTTTATTTTGGTTCGAAATAAAACCATAAAAGATACAACATACACATACAATTGTAAAATACATGTGGCAGTTCCGAATATAAATAGCAGCGCATCAGCATGGTAGGGGCTGAAAATCTGAAGCAGTGATGCATTTTCCGTACAAAAAAATAGGATTAAAATAATTAAATACATTAAAACCTATACATAAATGTTTTCTAAGAGTTAATACATTATGTACATAAGTCATTGTTTGTTAGCCTAGTTTTAATGCGTGCATGGTTATATCAAATTTCAATGTTATTTCCACACGGGCATACCAACTCGAATATTTTTCTATGCAAAAGTAATTTCATAGTTTCATTTTTAGCGTTTAGGCCATAAAGTGCATGCGCATAATTACAGTCTTAATCCAACTTTAGCTCTTATAAGACTCACGTTGAATAAAAACCTACTGACACTAAAAACTATTTTTTGGGATGTGTCTGTTTTCAGTATTCTTCCTGCCTCTATACAAACTCTAGTGTTCAGAGTACGGCAAATGGGTTTAATCTATTTATTCCTTGGTTTGCCCTATGCTGGGCAGAAGAATAATATATGGAGATCCTTCTCATTTGGTGCGCTTTGACATAGTTCGCAAGATTCATTACTATTTCTATCACAGTTTGCTGCCCAATTTGATCTGTTCACATTAATGTATAACAAACCATACCTGAACTTCATATACAAGGCTTTAGATAGTCATCCAAAAAAGGTTCAAATCTAGCTCTTGAAGAGAAGAAACTCGGTTGTTAATGTACCATTGCCTGTACAATGTAACACATTATTTTGAATTTGGGTCCAAAAAGGAATTTTATCAATTTTTTACTAGACATAGTCAACTGCATTGGAGCCTCCCAAAAATGCTTCAAGCCCAATTTCTCGAACTTCAAGCTCAATTTCTCGAACCAAAATTAAACATGTTTGATCCACAGAGTACCCCTGCTCTTGTCAATTTCTAAAATCTTCTGTAAACCCTCCTTGTAACTGGTCAATTCAGGAGTTGACCAAAGGCGTACCCAGAATAATAGAGGTCTTAATATTGCATGGTGATCCATACGTTTTACGTTTAAATCCATAAAGATGGGAATTAGGGGTGTTCTCACTGGCAAACCCAATACCCTTCTAATAAATGTATTTTCTCCCAGTTCAAAACTCCTTTTGCAGTGGGTCCCCCAGATTTCAGCATCATACAGAGAAGCTGATTGTACTTTATATTTGAAAACCTCCAGAGCAGGAGTCAACGCCGTCGATATACTACTCCCATGCATCTTTATTATTGGCAACGAGTTTTGGAGTTGGATGATCTTATTTTTTTCTAGCTGTTACTTCTAGGACAACTTTGTATCCAAAGTTATACCTAAATAATTAAAATAATGTACATACTCTAATTTTTGGCCACTAACTGCTAGATTCCTTTTAAAAGTCTTGTGTGAATTTATTGCCAAGTACTTTGTTTTGGCGGAATTTATTTCGAGGCCCTTATTTTGCAGTGAATGTTAAAAGAATCCAATAAGGATTGTAGACCTTTGGGGGTTTGCGATATCAGTATGGCGTAGTAAACAAATAACTGAGCTGGCATCAAATCCCCACCCAGCTTGGTTGAGTCATGTGTACACCCCAATAAATAACTCGGGATATCATTAACAAAGATTGAGAATAGGGTGGGTGCCAGTTAACACCCCTGGTGTACACCCCTTCTTACCGTAATTGCCTCAGTTATTTCACCCCTCTGGCCCCATCTTACTTTTGCAAAATTGTCTTCGTGCAATCTTAATATTGCGTGAGTAATTCAACAGGGACGCCTTGTTGTTTCAATGATTCCCAAAGTAAGTTCCGGGATACAAGGTCAAAAGCGGCCTTTAGGTCTACAAAAGCAATATATAAATGGTCCTTTTTTATATTTATATATTTCCAGCATAAACATAAAATTCTAAAAACCTGATCGATTGTGCTGGTTTTATTCTAAACCCCGCCTGGAATTTTGAGATCACATTGTTCTCATCTAGGAAATCGTTCAATCTCATTAAAATATGTCTAGAATACATTTTTCGTAAAATATCAATTAAATTAATTGGTCGGTAGTTTGCAGGATCACTACGATTACCTTTTTTTAAAATTGAAAAAATTTCCGCCCCTTTCCATGTTTCAGGTAGTGGTGAGCCTGCAGCAATTGCATTACATAAATGGTTAATATATGGGCCCCAAACACTGCTGTCATGCTTTAATAAATCTCCTGGTATTTTATCGGGGCCTGGGGCTTTCCCTGGTTTCACTGCATTTATTGCCAGTTCCTCCAGGCTAAAATAAAGATTATTAACGCCTTAACCGCAGCGTTTTTTCTGCCGAGGTGCGGGCGTTCTATTAGGTGGATGGGGCTCCGTCGGCCATTTGCCGACGGGCAGCACTAGCGGCTGACAAGAGCACGCAAGAGGTTAATAGTAGGGTTGGGCATTACTCGTGCAGTACAAGATGTCTCTACCCCTTCGACATCTGCATAAAGTCTAGAAAAGTGGTCCTCCCAAGTTTTTGCATCAAGGAAAAGGTCCTTATCATCCCCACCTGTCTTTCTGCCTTTTGCTATTAAGCGCCAAAAGCCTGCTTGATCTTTGAGTTTGGCCTCTTCAATTAGATCTGTCCAAGTATTATGATCCCACAATGTTTTTGCATGGGCAAGGGTTTTCTTATATTTAGTTCCTTTCTCCCTTATAACTGTTACATTATTCTCTTTTATTGACAGTATAGGGTCAGCCTTTGCCTCACGACATTCCCTATTATACCATGGGTTAATCCCTATTTATACACTTGTTGCGCTGTGTTTCCCTGGAAATCTACTCAATAATGGTGCCAGTGCATCCTGCAAAGCTTGATGTGTGTCCATTATTGAGAATTCCACTCCTGGTGAATCTAGGTGTAGTTGAACAGCATCGGCAAAGATGTTATAAATCTGTGTCATGGATTCAGCCTTTCCTAATATGTACGGCGGTTGTTACTAACTATGGGGCACATTATGATGGCGGACGGACCTGAGTCCGTCCGCCACCATAGAGTAGGAGGGAACTTCCGCATGGGCTGCGGAGTTCCCTCCTGTGCAATTAGGATGTGACCGCCACCCTGGCGGTCCCATCCTCTATTTTTAACATTGCGGCGGGTGCGGCTTCAAGCTGCACCCGCAGCAATGTTAAAAATGCACGCATTGCATTTGTATGTAGAAAGTGGCAGGCACCACGCGGTGCCTGCCGCTTTCTGCTTACAAATGCAGGGGTGTACCATAGGTACCCCCCATGTGCACCCCTCCACCCCCCTTCACCTAGGGGGCCCGCAACAGGCCCCCGCAGTGAAGTTACACATGCTTTACCACGGCGGAAAAGCTGCAGCGGAAAAGCATGTTTCAGAGCCCATCCTAATCTGGCTGACGGTGTCTGAGAGACACCGTCACCATATTAGTGCTTTCCGCCGCAGTTGTAAGCCAACCGCGGCGGAAAAGCTGTGGACGGAAACCAGGACCCACCAGCCATCCTAATGTGGCGGTAGGTCTTTGGTGGGTCCGCAGAGGAGTTGTATTTCACTGACTGTGGAAGTTGGTTATCAGTCCACACTATCCAAAGCAGATATTGCCTGGAACCTATTCGGGAATAATATTGGAGCATAATCACCAACTGATGGCCCGGGATGTGGTTTATAAAATACCCGAATGAGAGAGCACTAATGCAAGTGTTTTAGGTGAAGGCGTCTTCTCTGATATTTAATAGTGATCGAACCAATTGCGGGTGACGAAAGTTAACTATACATTCGGCTTCTAGGTTCTTAGAGGACTCCCCAACCCACACTACTCTACGGACCATCAAATGTTCGTTGGTATATCGTGGTTTAAAGTTTTTATGTTTCGTCAGCCAATCGACTGTCTTATTTCGCAGATTCATCCAGGATTCACTCTGTCCATTTTTTAGTGCTGGGACCCCTGCTAAAATAATACATAAGGACATGAGGCAATTGGTAAACCTAAAATATCGGAACTTGGATTCAAAATTGTATCTTGCGAGCTTTTTGATATATCAGGGCCTAATCTTTTTTCTGGTAATTTTGGGGTTTCACGTTTATCATCCAAAGCATGTATTCCCCTCATTATATCATCCCTATTCTGTGCTTTTTCCTGTATGCCTTTTTCTCTGCTGTCTCTTCGGATCATTGAGTTAGCCACAGAAGTATCCTTTGTCCTACAACTCATTCCAACAAAGTTCGGGCGGAGATACCTCTAAATGCTTTGAATCACCCCCCCCCCCCTTTCTGTAGTACCAAGATTAGTTCTATATATTTTATCTCTCAAATTACCTACAGTAGTGTTCAACTGTTCAATCTTTTGGTCCAATGACTCAATTTTTTTTATCTATTAGACCGTTTATCTGTGTTAACATAGATCTAAAAGCTGTTTCCAGTATCACACTAATTACACCCTCAATAGCCTCAGCGCTTTTTTTTGCTATCTCAGCGGTAGGAGCTACATCTGCTTCGGTCTGTGTTTTAGAAGTTTTTGTCATTACTACAGTTTGTTTCTCTACTCAATGGTTTGTCTGAGCATTGGACCATTGGACCCCTTTTTTCCTTAGATGCTAAACCCCCCATAGCCTGCCTCTGCCTTATTCTATTTGTTGTAGTGCTCTGGACCTAGTTCCTATACTTGGGCTGTTGTCATCATCTAGTGCTAAATTTGGGAAAGTAAGAGTCCAATTTGGCAGGGCAGTGTTTCAGGTCCACTTTGGACTATTATTCTAGGTGTTAATGACATATTTGCATCTTTATACATCGGAAATTGTGTTGGATCAAGTGACAATCACCTTTCTGCCATTTCGATACCATGTGCCAGCAGAGATTCTGCTCTGGTTAAAAAGGCATCTAAGGTGCCTGCTGCACCTTTATGTTTGTTCATACTCATTATCTATATAAACATCTATGTCAACAATACATAAGAAATAATCGTGGGAAGCTAAGCAGCACAATAAGAATATAGCTTCGGGGAGACTGCTGTTACAATCTGTCCAAACAGTTAAATCACAGCCCCAGATATACTTGTTTTATCCCCTATGGACTATTGCCTACAACATAGGGAGTCAAGTAACACAGAACTAAGACGTGTTACTAGCCGCCCTGAATCACCCCCACCTTAATGTGACCCTCCCAATATCTATTTAATGTAAGTAACAGTACAATCCACAGTTCCTTAGGACTCCACAGTTCTTAGTTCATAGTACAGGCGTTTACAAATGCCAATGCAGTCTCAGAGGGGATCAGTGAATGCTGTGGCGATGGAACTGGGCAGAGTAAAATTGGCGTAAATCTTACCCACCGGTACTTCGACATTATGATACAGCAGCCAGGGGGGAGGACCCTGCACTGCCTCTTCTGGCCCCTGACAGGCGCAGACGGGCCCGGGCACGGCCCGGGCATGTACCTCGCTGCGGGAGCCCTTGCAGTGCTTTAAGGGCCTCCTGGCGCGTCAATGGCCGTCACGTAGTGCGAGCAGCTATGGCCGGCAGTAGATGTGGTCTGCCCCGTTCACCGCTTAGCAGTATGCGCTTTGAGAGCTTGCGAAAAACACAGCA
Organism: Lissotriton vulgaris; assembly: GCF_964263255.1. NCBI lineage: Eukaryota > Metazoa > Chordata > Amphibia > Caudata > Salamandridae > Lissotriton > Lissotriton vulgaris. The sequence continues at coordinate 245,580,473 of NC_141698.1, forward strand.
GTCCCAGTGTGGCAGGCAGGAAAGCACCTCCTCCGCCCAACGTGGCGTGGTGTGGCAGAAACAGGAACACTGCAAGTTTTTTCCAGATGATTAGAGCTCCCGCGCTGCGGGAGCCCTTGCGGTGCTTTAAGCGCAAGTGTTTTCCAGATGATTATTAATTGATAAAAAATGAATTACTTCCCATCCTTTACCCCTATAAACCCCACAACCTGCACCTAAAATTCATTACAAAATTACCATCATTCATTTACAATTAGTTAATATCAGTTAACAACTAATTAATTAATTATAAATAAATTACTTCCCACCCTTTACCCCTACATTCCCCACAACCCGCACCTAAAATTAATTACACAATTGCCATATTTAATTGTCAATTAATTAATTTATATTAACAACTATTAATTCATTAATGAAAAATGAGTTACTTCCCACCCTTTATCCCTATAAACCCCACAACCCGCACCTAAAATTTTCAAAAAATGATTAAAAACACAATGAACATAAAAAAATCTTAATTAAAAAAAATATTATTAAATAAATACATTCATTTATTATCATAATATTACTTCCCACCCTATTCCTCTATAAACCCACAACCCGCTATGGAACTAAAAAACACAAAATTAAATTAAAATAAATAACTATTAAAAATGTAACACATATATTAAAAAACATAAACAATACTTATACGCAAAATACATCACATACATTAAAGAGATATACTAAAATACATAACACTATTTAAAAATCAATATTTTAAATAACTATGGGGCAGATGTATCAAGATTCCGATTTGCAAATTGGAAATAGCGATTTTTTGCGAATCGCTAGTTAGAGTTCGCAAAATGGAATGTATGTACAAAATTGCTATTTATTAGCGATTCCTTAATATTATTTATTTGTGAATTTGCATTTTGCGAATTCGCAAATAAGGAATAATTTCCAATGCATTCCTATGGGCCAGGAGGCCCATAGGAATGATAGTGCAATAATTCTCAAATTGCGAATTCGCAATTTGCTAATCGCAATTTGAGAATTATTTCAAAGGTGCAGGGGTGTCTCAAAGACACCCTGCTGCACCCCTGAAATGTACATGTGTGTGCATGTGGCGCACATACATGTCCTATGGGCATGTATGTGTGTCACATGCCACCCTCACAAATGCCAAATAGGGCATTTTTAAAAGAAATCGCAAATTACCACCAACTACAAGTTGGTGGTAATTTGCGATTTCTTAACACAAATTCGCTATTTCTAAAAGTTACATACATCTCATTTAAGGAATCACAAAATTTGCGATTCCTTAAATGCTTAAGCAAAATAAGGAATCGCAAATTATGGAGATTCCTTATTTTGCGATTTTTTGATGCATATGAAAAAATGCTAAAATGCCTTTTGCGAGTCGCAAAGGCCGAAATTCTGCGAATTTTGGCCTTTGCGAGTCGCAAAAGGCTTGATACATCTGCCCCTTTATTTTTGCAAATGATATTAATGACTTCTACATTTTTAAAATAGATATTTCTTACTTTAAAGCAGATATTCTTGACCACGATATTCTTCCTGTCAATATTTCTGTGTCGCAAGATTTAAAGCTCAATATTAGTGTTAGTCTACATTTGAAACACAATATTTTGACTAAATACTGATTGCTTCTTGCAATTACCATCCGTAATGCCAGTAACTAGAAGGGCGCAGCCCCTCCGCCCAGCACCAGAAACCGCTACTGCCTTCCACCCATCAATCAGTTCTATGTTAAATCTGATTGGTCTGCTTTCCAGCTTATACAGTCTAATTTGTTTGGTAATCACATAAAATCATAATTGTACTAGGATGTGTATCACCTAAACCATTTTCCAAAGTTGAGTCTTTACATACCTCACACTCCTATTACTAAACCATGACCTATCTTGCATGTGCACTCAAGGTCTATCCTGCTCCAATTACCTTACCTTTCACACTCATTTTCATCCTGTCATCATTCTGTCCTGCTGTTGCCATAATAATAATATTAATAAAGTCATTTATAAAGCACCTGGCTACACCCACGGGTGTGTCCCCACGCTATACAAGCAGTTACATGCGAGAGTCAAACAGGGAGACAAGGCTTACAACTGAAAACACCAGGTTTTTAGGCATCTATTAAAGCTGTCCTCAGATTTTTCTGCACGCAGCAAAGTGGCATAGTGTTCCAATTTTTGGCTGCCAGATAGCCTAATGAGCGTTGACCCATCCTCGCCCTTTTGACTTTCGGTATTTTAGCAGTTGAGCTCCTGTCAATCTCAACTGCCGAGTGGGGTTGTAGGGGGTCAGGAGATCATTTCCCCTGTACACTCCGGTGACAGAAACATAAAGCTTTAAAGAGAATTCCTTTACTAACTGGCAGCCAGTGAAGGGAGTCAAGGTCTTTCGTCGCTGAAGCCCGCCTGAATGCATTGCAGCCATTGCAGGCTTCCCTTTGATGCTCCCAAATAGAGGACATTCCCATAGTCCAGCTGCGAGATCACTAGATTGTGGACTAGAGTTTATCTTGCAGAGGCGGGAAGGATATCCAAGGTTTTCCTCAGCATTTTGGGGGTGCCACAGCATCTCCATTAACCCTTCCTAGTGTAAGACTCGAAGGATAGTTTTGGATCAAGCAACACTCCAAGATTTTTCACTTCTGTTTTGACGTGGGGACGGGCCCACGTCTTACTACCATTCAGCTTTTGGCAGTATTTCGACATCAATGAAGCTAGATCATTAAGACAGGAGGAGAACTGCATAGCTGACTCATTGGAGTCTTGTGCTAGGGTCACCACAAGTTGGGTGTCATCCGCATATGACACCACAGTGATCTTGTGTTTATCCACAATATCTGCCAAAGGGCCGATATAAAGATTAAAAAGATTGGAGCTCAGAATAGAGCCCTGTGAAACCCCTTGTAGGAGTAGCACAATTTTTGATCGATGTGGGTGCTGTGCAACCTGGAAACTACAGTCCTGTAAAAAGGACTGCATCCACTTAAGTGCTTCTCCATCCAACCCACACACCCGGAGACGTTTTAGGAGAAGTTTGTGGGATACCGTGTCGAAGGTCAGACGTCTTACAGGCATCCACGCGTCTCCGTAGAGACTCTGTAGCAAAAAGAAGTGCTGACTCAGATGAATATGAGGCTCTAAAGCCTGATTGTGTTGGGTGGAGAAGATTGTGTTGATTGATATGGGCCACTAATTGTTTGTTTACCACCTTCTCTGTAGTTTTAGAGATGTAAGGAAGCAGTGGGATGGGGCCAAAGATTTTCCAACAATTTGACATCAGCCAAGGGCCCTTTCTTCAAAGGAAGAACAAATGTGTGCTTCCATGGCCTAGGGACCTCCCCACATTTAAAAGATAGGTCCATTAGTTGCTGCACATAGAGTAATATCAGATCTATGCCCTCCTTTATTCTGCTCGGTGCAGCTGGGTCAGTAGGCAAGCCAGATTTAATACTTAGGGATACCCCCAGAGATCTATTACTGGGGGATAGGAATTCCCGAAGAGGATTGAACCCCAGCTCAATAGATCTTTCAGGCTATGAGGTAGGGCCATTGCGGGCTTCCTCAGGGATTGTATTGTATATATTAAATATGTTCAGTAGGAAGAAATCGGCAATCTGATTACACCGCTCCACACAGCTAATAGGTGTGATCAGTGTCCCCTCTAGGGAGGAAATCTCTTTAAGAGTAGCAAATAGTTCCACATAGGAATTTTCAGCTGTTTCTATTTTATCCTTATAGTACACAGTGCACCTCTTTTCCATCAAGGAGAGGTACTTTTTTTGTGCTGTCTTATAAGCCTCCTTGGTTTCTTTAGAGAAATCTGTCCTTCATTTAAGCTCAAGGCATTTACAGCCTTGTTTAGCAATTCTCAGCTCTTCATTATACCAAGGAGCTGGTGTAGGCCATCTGTGCGGAATCTTTGTGGTCCATGGTGCCACCACATCAAGTGCTTCGAGATCCACTTTTCCACCGATGAATTAACCAGTTAATCTCATTACTCGGTAGAGGTGGATTTTTCTGTATTGCATAGCAAACTCTCATGATTAAACCTGGCCCATTTCCTATGTGGAAAAGCAAAGCTTTATTTTAGCATGGACCGGGGTTTAATTAGAGGAATATGGAAGACTATGAGATGGTGGTTGGACCATGGAATGGGGATCGGGGGTACTACCACCAGCCTAGGGTGATTCGAGAAGATGGAGTCAATCAATCAATCAATCATAGACATTTATAGAGCGCTCTACTTACCCGGAGGGTCTCAAGGCGTTAGGGGGGGGGGGGGGGGGGTGCTGCTACTGCCCGAACAGCCAGGTCTTGAGCTTCTTCCTGAAGGCGAGGTGGTTTTGGGTCAGGCGCAGGTCGGGAGGGAGGGAGTTCCAGGTCTTGGCGGCCAGGTAGGAGAAGGACCTTCCTCCTGTTGTCGTTCTTCGGATGCGGGGGACGGCGGCGAGGGCGTGACTGGCTGATCGGGGGTGTCGTTTGGGAGCGTAGAAGTTGATGCGGTTGTTGAGGTAGCTCGGGCCTTGATCATGTAGGGCTTTGTGTGCGTGGGTGAGGAGACGGAAGGTGATTCTCTTGTTGACCGGGAGCCAGTGCAGGTCTCTTAGGTGTCCGGAGATGTGGCTGTGTCGTGGGATGTTGAGGATGAGTCTGGCTGAGGCGTTCTGGATCCGTTGGAGTCTCTTCTGGAACTTGGGGGTGGTTCCGGCGTAGAGGGCGTTGCCGTAGTCCAGTCGGCTGGTGACGAGGGCCTGGGTGACAGTCTTCCTGGTCTCGGTGGGGATCCACCGGAAGATTTTCCGTAGCATGCGCAGGATGTTGAAGCACGACGAGGAGACTGCGTTGACTTGCTTGGCCATGGAGAGGGAGGAGTCCAGGATGAAGCCCAGGTTGCGTGCGTGGTCTGTCGGTGTGGGTGCAGTTCCCAGGGCGGGGGGCCAACAGGAGTCGTCCCAGGCGGAGGGCGAGGATCCCAGGATGAGGACTTCCGTCTTGTCCGAGTTCAGCTTCAGGCGGCTGGTCGACATCCACTCAGCTACTTCTTTCATTCCTTCGTGAAGGTTGGCTCTGGCGGCGGCGGGGTCGTTGGTAAGGGAGAGGATCAGCTGGGTATCGTCGGCGTAGGAGATGATGTTCAGGTTGTGTTGGCGTGCGATGGCCGCGAGGGGGCTCATGTAGACGTTGAAGAGGGTTGGGCTCAGCGAGGATCCTTGGGGTACGCCGCAGATAACTTCGGTGGCCTTTGATTTGTACAGTGGTAGGCGGACTCTCTGGGTTCTTCCGTCGAGGAAGGAGATGATCCATTCCAGTGCCTTCTCCTGGATTCCGATGTTGTAGAGGCGCTGCACTAGGGTGCGGTGGCAGACGGTGTCGAAGGCCGCGGAGAGGTCTAGGAGGATGAGGGCCGCTGTTTCTCCGTTGTCCATCAGGGTTCGGATGTCATCGGTGGCAGCGATGAGGGCGGTCTCGGTGCTGTGGTTGGCTCGGAAGCCAGACTGTGAGGGGTCGAGGGATCCGTGCGTCTCGAGGAAGGCGGCCAGTTGCTTGTTGACGGTCTTCTCGATGACTTTGGCTGGAAACGGGAGGAGCGAGATGGGGCGGTAATTCTTGAGTTTGGTGGGGTCCGCTGTTGGTTTCTTGAGTAGAGCGCTGAGTTCGGCGTGCTTCCAGCTCTCAGGGAAGGTGGCGGTGTCGAATGAGGTGTTGATGATGTCCCGCAGGTGGGGTGCGATGACAGCGTCGGCCTTGTTGAAGACGTGGTGAGGGCAGGGGTCGGTCGGAGATCCGGAGTGGATGGAGTTCATAATGTGGACGGTGTCTTCGGTGCTGATAGGAGTCCAGGCGCGGAGGGTGGTGGTGGGGGGCGGTGGTTCGGTTGAGTCGGACGTGGCGTTCGTCGGTTGGGTGTTGAAGCTGTTGTGTATGTCCGCGATCTTGTTGTGGAAGTAGGAGGCGAGGGAGTTGCAGAGTTCTTGCGATGGGGTGATGTCGTTGTTTCCGGCGTTGGGGTTGGAGAGCTCTTTCACGATGTTGAAGAGTTCCTTGCAGTTGTGTGCGTTGTTGTCCAGTCGGTCCTTGAATGCAGTTTTCTTGGTGTCGCGGATCAGCTGGTGGTGCTACCGGGTGGCAAGCTTGAGGGTGGTCATGTTGTCCGATGTTGGCTCCCTTCTCCAGGCTTTCTCGAGGGCTCGGCAGTTCTTCTTGGAGCTCTTGAGTTCGTCGGTGAACCATGGGGCCTTCTTGCTGCCGGGTCTGCTGGGCGGGGTCTTCAGTGGGGCGAGTTCGTCCGCGCAGTTGCTGATCCACTTCGTGAGGTTGTCGGCGGCCTGGCTGGGGTTCGCTGAGCTGGCGGGAGGGTGCTGGCTCAGGGAAGCGGCGAGCTGGTCGACTGTGATCTTGCTCCAGTTTCTGCGGGCGACCTGTTGCTGGTGGTGGTGGACCGTCGTTCTTCTGAAGGTGAAGTGGACGCAGCTGTGGTCCGTCCAGTGGAGTCCTGTGGCGTGGCTGAAGGCGATGTCTTTGCTGGATGAGAAGACGGCGTCGAGTGTGTGTCCGGCGAGGTGGGTGGGGGTGGTCACCAGCTGCTTGAGTCCGAGGTTGGCGAGGTTGTCGAGCAGGGTGGTGGTGTTGCGGTCGTTGTTGTTCTCCAGGTGGAAGTTGAGGTCCCCCAGGAGGATGTAGTCAGCGGAGGGGAGGGCATGCGGGCTGACGAAGTCGGCGATGTCCTCGCTGAATTGTGTGCGTGGTCCCGGGGGTCAGTAGATCAGGGTGCCTCTGAGGGTGGTCTTCGAGTCGGTGTGGATCTGGAAGCGTAGGTGTTCCGCGGTAGTCAGGATGTCGTCGGTGTAGGTCGTGATGTGGATGTGTCCCTGTGGATGATGGCGATGCCTCCTCCCATCTGGTTGGCGGTGCGGTCCCTCCGGGTGATCTTGTAGCCCTCATGGCGATGGCGATGGCGATGTCGGGCGCTGAAGAGGCGTTCATCCAGGTCTCCGTGAGGAAGGCAACGTCAGGAGCTGTGGTGTCGATGAGGTTCCAGAGTTCGATGGCGTGTCTGTGGACTGAGCGGGTGTTGAGCAGGATGCACTTGAGGTGGTTGCTGCTGGTGTTTGTCTTGGCGGGTGCTGGTGCGAGGCAGGTCCGGATGCAGGTGAACTTGCAGGCGGTGCAGCAGAAGGGTCCGTGGGAGCGCCTCGGGGTGGCATGGTAGCATCCCGGGACTCGTCCGTCGTTGAGTGCGATGAGGGTGGCGGCGTCATACGTCCGGCGGGTGGGCTGGGATCTGCGGGGGCCAGGGGTCCTGGCACGGACGGGCGCAGACGGGCTTACCTTTGGCGCACCTTGGGTGCTCAGTCGGCGCTCCCGCTGCGCGGTCGCTGAGGGGGCGTCATAAGAAGGGATCCGGGAGGGCGGGTCAGGCGGGAGGCGGGGGGAGCGTGGGCCTTTCGGCAGGCGGGGGGGTGGGGTCGAGTCAAAAACCGGCGCGAAAATCCAGGCGGCCGGCCCTGCGGCGGCTGGGGCGCCGGGCTGGATCGGCGATCGAGGCGGGCGGCCCTGCGGCGGCTGGGGCGCCGGGTTGGATCGGCAGCAGGCAGGCAGGCAGCAGGTAAGAGGCAGGCAGCAGGCGGGGAGCGAGGGGGCAACCAGGCCGAGGGCACAGTGGTCGCTATGATTGATTTGTTGAAGGGGTGGGTTTTCTGGAATTTGTGACAACCATCTGCCCAAAATGGAAGGTTTCCAGCTGCTACTATTTTGCCAGAGTTGCTGTTCCAGCACTACATCACGACGTACTGGAATTGCTTGAAAAAGCCTTACATCAGAGTGCTGTTCATAGTATCCACCTGACAGCAGACATGTGGACCAGTTGCCAAGCCACTGATTACATGTGCATCACTGCACACTGGATCTCTTTTTCAGGTGTTAGAGAAAAGCTATCTGCAGGCATTGACACTGTTGAGATTTTTAATGAGACTAGCAGACATGCAACTGTAGCCATGTTTGCTATGGAGAAATCTCATACTGCTGCAAACATTTTGGCTGAGTTTAACAGCAAGGTCTTTGAAAGGCTGCGACCAAGAGGGCTTAACATTGGTTTTGTTGCCAAAGACAATGGCAGTAATGTAGTTAAGGCCATGAAAGATGGTGGTTATTTCAGGGTCCCGTGTTTGGCACACTGCATTAACATTGTTGCTCTAGACTTTGTGAAAAATTAAAGCAAAGTCAGCAACTTACTGACCACCTGCAGAACAATATGCACACATTTCGACCATTCTTTTAAAGCCCAGAAGCAGCTAAGGGTCATTCAACGTGAGCATAAAATGCAAGTCAAAGCACTCATCCAGGAGGTGCCAACACATTGGAACTCAACTTATTACATGCTTGATCGTCTGTTTGAGCAGTACATACCACTTAATGCTTACGTCATGACAAGAAGATTAGGGGATCCTACTGTGAAAGCCATGACCATTGAGATGTGGCAATGGGACATCATTAAATGCCTGACAGAGATGCTACTTCCTTTTGAGGTCTTCACACGTGCAGTCAGCAGGGAGGACTGTACTATGGGCCAAGCTATCCCATTGTTGTACATGCTAGAGCAACAACTGAAGGAGGTGTCTGAAACATACAAAGGTGTGGAAGACAAAGTAGACGCATATTATTTGGCAAACGCCTTAGCTGTCCGCTTATCTGATGATACAAGGATTGAAAATAAGATTGTGTCACATCGACATTACATTACTGCCACAATTTTGGATCCACAGTACAAAATATTTCTGAACAGTAATGCAGTAATTCCTTTTTCAGAAGGGGATGTTGCCAAGTACAAAACTTTAATATCTGAGGAAGCTACTGATTTAGAAAACAAACGGCTCTCAAATAGTGACCTGCCCGTGCCAGCCCAGGACAGTGCAAGTACTACAGGGCATCCAGAGTCAAGTTCTTCTTCAGAGCATGAGAGCAGTGCGTTTGCTTCCCAGCAGTCATCAACACTACCAATAACATCAACAACTGCACCAACAGGATCTGATTCATCAGACACAGCAAAAAAAATAGCTGCTTGGTTTCTACAGAAAGGGATGGGTAAGTCCCTTGCTGGTGCAAAGTCAAAAGAGGCCAAGCAAATCGGAGTACCCCAAACATTGAGCGGATGGTCCAGGCCTATCTGGATGATACAACAGAGGTCTTCATGGAGCAAAGCCCATTGGCGTATTGGTTTGGAAAAATAAGCCAATGGCCAGTGCTCAGCAGGTTGGCGATAATGTATCTGGCTTGCCCTGTCGCCAGTGTCTCTTCTGAGCGTGTTTTCAGTGCTGCTGGTGCCGTTGTAACTGTGAAAAGGACCAGTCTCTCGCCCAAAAGCGTGGAGAGGTTAACCAGGATCAAAATGAATCAGCACTTCATACCACCGGACTACAAAATACGTGAATCACAGCAGGAAGAAGAGAGCGACGCCGAAGACATAAGTAGTGGGTTACATGACCTACTTCTGTCCGAGCCACCAGAGTTTGAGGAAGAGCTCCTCTTCATTGACAACTTGTTACTTTCTCCCTCCTTTTATTTGTGTGTATATCTGTCTTTCTGGTGCAAATCAAACCACAACAAATCCATCACCACAGTCTCTTATTGTTATTTACCTATTGGAGTTGCACCTCTATGCATTTAAATGTCCACTCCACTCCTCAGAGTCCTGCTCCATCTTCCTGACTCGCCCTAAATACATTTCCATCTTGCCAGAAATTGGATGGAGATGGAGAATAGTACAATAATGTAGCCTCTAACAGTCCCTCCATAACAAGTTAAACGTACGTGACTATAGCCATCTTCTGTTTTGTTTTCAATCTGAAACTCATCACTGTCTTAAGGCTACCACCTCTGTCTGCAGGCATACACAACTCTTTAATGTCAGAACTTGAGCAGGCATCCAAAACTAAAGTAAACTCGTCATCACTTTCAGAAGGCTCAGCATCTCTGATCTGACAGCCAAAGAGAAGAGCAAGACAGGTATATGATTAATGAATGATGCCACGCATTGCATTGGATGCTTGCTGACTCTAAACAAATGTGCAAGAAGTCGAACTATACTAGTAGTTAAAATAATAACAAAGTAAAAGTGACTCAAGTGATAGTCAATGTTTCCATGTTGTTTAATAATAACCAATTGTACTCCTACTACTGCAGGTGCAGTCTGGACTTACTTAATCGGAATCACTCACTAGAGACTGAGTTGGTGTTGGTCTGTTGGACAACACGTACACGTACCACACCATGATGATGATGATGACCATACTATCTTTGCACGCAGTCAGTCAGTTGGATCTGAGATGATTGATGGAATAACAGCGTTTCAGGAAGTGTCATAAAAGGTAAACACAACCAATCAACAAGAACCACAGCAGACCTAGGCTACATGTCTGTGCAGTGGTGGAGTCAAAAAGTGGTATGATGACTGACAGTGGCGCATTGATTTAGTCATTTGATTTGGAAAATGTTAGGTTGCTGTATATGCCTTTTGTCTGGCTCTGTCAAAAATTAAGGTAAATGGAGTTTGGGTCACGGCCCGGTGCTGTGGGCCTGTTCTGTGCCGGCTCCTGTCCTGTTATTCTTGTAGATTAGTGCTGCTGTGTAAATAGTAGAGTAGACACAATGTATCCAAGCCGCCTCAGTCTGAAAATCTTCTCGCTCAAGAGTCTTGTCTTTTTGAACTACACCGTAATTGATGCTTTTTTTTAATTAATTTATTTTTCAATACCCCTTTTGTTTTTCCATCAACACTTACAGGCCAGCCTTTTACCCAGTGCTATTGTACTTGGAGAAACAACTCACACTTACCTTACCAATCCTCATCAGCCAGCCAGTGGCACCCAAGAATGTTGTGCAGAGTGTCCATGGAAGGGTGGACCAAGATGAATGACGAGATACATTCGGACCTGGATAATACAGTAACTTTAGTATCATATTTGTCTTTTTAATAATTTGATTCCTTTTTCTCTTCATTCATTTTAGGACTGTGTGACTTTGTTTGCTAATTTCTCCCTACAACTATTTTTTAATTTTCTTTGCAAGCTTTCAGCCCGGTACAGCAGGTAATTAGGGTTTCTCTGAGGGCATACAGACAAGGCAAATATTATATAATACTACTTCCCTGTACTGTCTGATTGTGTAGTAGTAGTTAAGTACTACTCATTAACCATCAAGTTATCTTCATCATGCATGCATTTTCTCCCTTTATGGATTTATTGGATAATGGATCATCATCATCTTCAAATATTGTTTTGCTTTTGTAGTCTCCATGCGTACTGTTTTTCTTCGTCAAACCTTTCCCCAAACCCCCTTCCCATCCATTAATCAATCCCTCTTTCCCCGGGCTGTGTGATTTTATATTGAGATGTGATGTGACTACATTAAATCTACACCAACAATTGATCACACGCTTGCTGAGGCAGATGTGGTGAAAGCAACACAAATTAAATGTCAACGAGGCAGGGCGATGATCTTCTTCTGCTTGCCCACCCATGCTCAGTGTATGTACAAGAAAGTTAATTTTCCAAAGGAACCCACCGAATACATCATAATTAATTGCTGGCATTGATTGGATTTACTGCATTAAAGTTTGCGAATTAGGATTGTGTTAAGTCACTCCTTCGACACAACTACAGTTTAACTTCTTAGCTTCTTGTACTAGGCTGTCCCCGCCACCATTGTTTTCTTTAGTTTAGCAGTTGCACTATTGTTTGTTTGGCAGTCTTCTTATGTACTGTACTTTTCTACTACTCCCACAGTCTCTCTCAGGCAAGTGACTGTCTCTTTTTTTTGTTTGCAAATGCTAGTGCCAGTGTCTACTACTACCAACACAATCATGCAGCCATTGCTGTGCCGAACTTAAACCTCATCAATCACAGGTAGGATAAGTTTGCTGGGAGGTATCGTGGACTAGGAGGAGCGACTGGTAGTACTAGTAGGACAAATATGACTCAGTGAGGGGTACTGCATCTATCTGTTTGCATGTTACAAAGTTAGCAGATTATTTAAATCAAACAATGGTTGCTGCCCTGCATCTGCAAGTAAACCTTGTGAAGTACATAAATTCGTGAAACAGTAACGGAGAGAGCATAGTACGGAGTCGGCCCTTACCACTGTGCTTGATAACATCCGCACTAGAGTGGATAAGGGCCAGACTACTCTCCTCATCCTGCTAGATCTTACGGCTGCGTTTGATACCCTGTCTCCCTCAGTGTTAACATCTCGTCTGAGGGAGATAGGGGTTGAGGGGTCTGCACTTAGTTTGCTGACCTCGTTCCTCGGCCAGAGGGAACAGAGAGTTAAGCTGCGGGAGTTCCTATCTCCATCCCTTCCTGTGCAGTATGGGGTCCCTCAGGGGTCGGCATTAAGTCCGACCCTTTTTAACATTTATGTGACCCCACTTGCCAGGCTCATTAGATCTTACGGGATGGAGGTAGTCTCCTACGCCGACGACACGCAGATATTGATGTCTCTTGCCCAACCTGCCATCTCGGCTGCCGCCAATTTTAGACACTGCATGGAGGCAGTGGCACAATGGATGATTTGCAATTCATTGAAGCTCAATGGCGAGAAGACAGAGATTCTGGTGTTCGGAGGTAAGGAGGACATCTGGTCGGCGGAATGGTGGCCTTCATCTTTGGGCGTGTGCCCAACACCCACCGCCCTGGCCAGGAACCTAGGAGTCATGATTGACCCTCTTTTGGGGTTGGGTCAGCAAGTAAGTAGGACCATCTCCACCTGTTGGGGCATAATAAACATCCTGAGGAAGATAAAACATTATCTGTCCCCTCAAGCCAGAAAGCAAAAGCAAATTGTATTAATAGGCTCAAGACTCGATTATTGTAATGCCTTATATCTTGGCATTAACAAGAGTCTGATAATGCGACTTCAAATGGTGCAGAATGCCGCCACGAAGTTTGTGCTAGATCTCCCTAGGCGGGCCTCTGCCACGGCTGCCAGGAAAGCATTGCATTGGCTTCCAATCGAGGCCAGGATTTCTTTTAACTCCCTTTGTTGGATCTATGGGGCCCTGGCCACTAACAAATCTGGAGGCCTGAGGGATCTGTTAACTCTATATACCCCTTCCAGATCCTTGCGCTCCGCTAACAAACTCTTGCTATCAATCCCCCGTGTCCGTAGAGCGAGGTGGGGTGGCAGAGCCTTTTCAACTTTGGCTCCAAGGCTGTGGAACTCTCTGCCGTCTGAGATCAAAACCCTTCCCTCAAAGCAAGCCTTTAGAAAGGCTCTTAAGACGTGGCTATTTGCCAAAGCCTACCCTTAGCTCTGGTTTTGCCTTTTTGATTTTATTTGGTTAGGCGCCTTGATGCCTACGGGCTAACATTAACATCGTATGTATAAGTATAAATAAATAACATTTATTTTCATAACAAAATAGACTATCCCACACCTCACCCACCCCTCTACCTAACCCCAACCAATGTCCAAGTCCAACCAATGTCCCTAAAATAAGAAACCCCAACACCCAATTCCCACCCACCAACAAAAGTACTAAAAAAGAGGCAAATTAACAGGGTCCATCTAAAATCGGCAGGCTTTCAGGTGTTTGTCCACGAGGATTTTTACGCACTCCTCTAATTGGTCCTCCAGCTGTGCCATCCGGAGGAGAAGTTGCTGGCGAAATGCACGGCACTTACATTTTCATCCATGTGGGGGGGGGCAGCCGATGCTGAAAAATGGCGGCGGTGGGCGGCTTCCTGACCGTGGCACCGTACTCCTGCAGGCGGGCCTGGCTGGTGCCCGGGGCATTGGTAGAAGCAGCAGCTGTTGCCGCCGCCTCCTCCTCCTCCTCCTCCTCCTCCTCCTCTGTCTGAGCCACCAGCCAGCGTAATTCCTTACAGATGGCCTGCAGTTTCCGTTGCCGGGCCCTGACTGCCAACTCCTTCCCTGTTGGTTTTTGGGAATGAGGATCTATAAAGAAAGAAACAGAATTGTAACCAAAACTCTTGGCAAAACCATAACACAAAATTAATTCAACACATAGTGGCACAGTAGCACTAGTGAGCGCAGTACATAACATTTGTGGTAAGTATCTAGCCTCCTACTTCTCCAGCCTCTAACATTTGTTGGAGTTTTTTCCGGCATTATACTTGCCCTAGTACTATGGATGGACTCCAGAACACAGAAGAACACCAGTCTTTTTCTTATCTCTAGTTTAGATAAATTACATAAACCTTGTTGTAGGCTGTAACCGGCAAGCCAGCTCAGTCAGCTAAGCTTGCATCGAAGACCAACGTACAAGTCAATACGCAGACGCCTGTTACTTTTATTTACTAAGCTGCAGGTGGGGAAGCTTGTATATTTTTCGATTACGGGTGGCACTAGCCATACTCTCTCTGTTACATGAAGGGCAATTGCTCAATTTTACTTTCACTGTGCCCTGGCTACTACAAAAAGGCAGATTAATAATAATATAATATATTTCTGATCCAATGATCAATACTTATATGGAATGAGCTATCAGTCCAGTAGCGGTCAGAGGTGTGAGTGCTGGTGGGTGGTGACGTGGGGAGGGGCAGGGTGGAGCAAACTATGGATTGCGGACAATTACTGGTAAGTAAACCTATAAATAAATAAAACTAATTTTGTTGTGTGCACTTCATTCCGAATCCATAGTTCACTACCCCCCCACCCTGCCCCTCCCTCTCCCCACATCACCACCCGCCAGCACTCTCACCGCCGACCGGCAAATGCTTAAGGTACTTTGTTCATTGATTGTGTAACCAACAGATAGGCCACCCTCTGCAGGCTGGCTGAGCTGACACAATCGAGAAAAAAAATGAACATAGATAGAAAGTGGTCCTTGGAGTCAGAGGAAGGCGCTTGATAATATAAATAATAAATGATGTGCTTGCAAACTACTGAGTCATCAACAGTATTCTGAAATGAAATCCTACTTTTATATAATATATGATGACCCTCTGCTTTGCTATTCTGGCACAGTTTCATTTACATTCTCTTCAAAGTAAGACTCGTCTGCATCCAGTGACAGTCTCCACCTATGATGAATACATCCAGGGGGCATCCTTCAATCCATTAAATGTAAATGTCTATCATTTTTTTGTTCTATCTATCGCTTAACAAACCTTAGCTGATTTCACTTTCACCAACAACCACCCATGCGTCCACTCCTTCCTTCCTTGCCTTCGCTTTGGGTTTGACACAAACACCGCTGATGATTCTTTCTATCCACTATCCACCCATATTGTGTTGCCCACCCAGGCCGGCATCTTCTTTCACCTTCCACCCATCTTTCAACAACCCATACATCTGATTCCTATCAGCCACCTGCATGCTGCTTCCAAAGTATCCTTCTCTGCTAGTCGTTTTACATCTCTTTCATCCTTCCTCCTTCCACCCTAGTTCTTTCCCTTTTTGTTCAACACATCCATCAAGGTAATCTGATCTGACTTTTAGTCTTCTTCATAACTTTCACAGCTGAGTTGTAGTCTTATAGAAGAGGCCTTTGTTTACTCAACTCACGCTGGTAATGCTATTGCTAATGCATTGGTAATGCTACGTAAAGGGTGTCTTCTTCAATCGTTGTATATTGTTCTGTGCAACTTCAAGTTCATACTTACTTAATAAGTCTCACAGTATACTGAGTGAAGTGTTCCCCTTCCAGCTAGTAATGCCAATAAGTAATGATTATAACTTACCACCCCCCACCGCTGCTGTTTCCTACCCCACTGGTGCTCCTGCAGGTGCCGCATCTCCTGCCCCCTCCTGAATGGCAAAAAACAGCAATTGATGGACGGAATGTTGCACAACGGCAAAACATTCACCCCCAGTCACAGATCTGGGTTTAATCCATCGTTATTTTGATCACCACACCACCCCAGTTCAGACATGGCCATGTGGAGTGCAAAAAACGATGGATTTAGGCCCAGATCTCTGTACTGGGGTGAATGTATGACATTGTTCTGCATTCTGTCCATCAACTGTTGTTTTTGCATTTGTCACCCCGAGTGGGACGGACATGCTCAGATGTGAGTCCTGTGCTCTCCACGCCACTGGAGTCAAGCTATCCTGGCTGAAGACAGCTGATAACCAGAAACCGGTCCTGGGATTCTTGATTCCAGACCAGGGAAGACATGGCTTGGCAGTTTGTGCTGGACTGTTCCCATGAGCGGTACAAAAGGGGGTGGTGATGGACGGAGCATCTGAATCAATCAAACACTCACACCCAGTCAAAAGGTATGGGTTTAATCCATCACCGTTCTTTAGCCCACTCTGCCACCCCAGTTCAGACATGGCTATATGCAAATCAGTCTGACCCTGTGCCTCATGGGAACAGTCCAGCCCGAACTGCCAAGCCATGTCTTCCCTGGACCGGAAACAAGCTTCAGAGGACCGTTTCTGGCATTCCAGCTGTCTTTAGCCCGGCTTGCTTGAATCCAGTGGCAAAGTGAGCAAGGGACTCAAGTCTGAGCATACCCTGCCACACTTATGGTGGCCAAAAGCGGTACAAAAGGGGGTGTGATGGACGGAGCATCTGAATCAATCAAACACTCACACCCAGTCAAAAGATCTGGGTTTAATCCATGACCGTTCTTTAGCCCACTCTGCCACCCCAGTTCAGACATGGCTATATGCAAATCAGTCTGACCCTGTGCTTCATGGGAACAGTCCAGCCCGAACTGCCAAGCCATGTCTTCCCTGGACCGGAAACAAGCTTCCGAGGACCGGTTCCTGGCATTCCAGCTGTCTTCAGGCCGGCTTGCTTGAATCCAGTGGCAAAGTGAGCAAGGAACTCACGTCTGAGCATACCCTGCCACACTTATGGTGGCCAAAAGCGGTACAAAAGGGGGTGGTGATGGACGGAGCATCTGAATCAATCAAACACTCACACCCAGTCAAAAGATCTGGGTTTAATCCATCACCGTTCTTTAGCCCACTCTGCCACCCCAGTTCAGATATGGCTATATGCAAATCAGTCTGACCCTGTGCCTCATGGGAACAGTCCAGCCCGAACTGCCAAGCCATGTCTTGCCTGGACCGGAAACTAGCTTCCGAGGACCGGTTTCTGGCATTCCAGCCGTCTTCAGCCCGGCATGCTTGAATCCAGTGGCAAAGTGAGCAAGGGACTCACGTCTGAGCATACCCTGCCACACTTATGGTGGCCAAAAGCGGTACAAAAGGGGGTGGTGATGGACGGAGCATCTGAATCAATCAAACACTCACACCCAGTCAAAAGATATGGGTTTAATCCATCACCGTTCTTTAGCCCACTCTGCTACCCCAGTTCAGACATGGCTATATGCAAATCAGTCTGACCCTGTGCCTCATGGGAGCAGTCCAGCCCGAACTGCCAAGCCATGCCTTCCCTGGACCGGAAACAAGCTTCCGAGGACCGGTTTCTGGCATTCCAGCCGTCTTCAGCCCGGCTTGCTTGAATCCAGTGGCAAAGTGAGCAAGGGACTCACGTCTGAGCATACCCTGCCACACTTATGGTGGCCAAAAGCGGTACAAAAGGGGGTGGTGAGGGATGGAGCATCTGAATCAATCAAACACTCACACCCAGTCAAAAGATCTGGGTTTAATCCATCACCGTTCTTTAGCCCACTCTGCCACCCTAGTTCAGACATGGCTATATGCAAATCAGTCTGACCCTGTGCCTCATGGGAGCAGTCCAGCCTGAACTGCCAAGCCATGTCTTCCCTGGACCGGAAACAAGCTTCCGAGGACCGGTTCCTGGCATTCCAGCCGTCTTCAGCCCGGCTTGCTTGAATCCAGTGGCAAAGTGAGCAAGGGACTCACGTCTGAGCATACCCTGCCACACTTATGGTGGCCAAAAGCGGTACAAAAGGGGGTGGTGAGGGATGGAGCATCTGAATCAATCAAACACTCACACCCAGTCAAAAGATCTGGGTTTAATACATCACCGTTCTTTAGCCCACTCTGTCAGGGCCCGCTCCGCAGGATACGATTGATGAACAAAGGGGTCCACCTCCCGATGTTACCAACACCCTGAACGTAAAACACAGGGGGTTCGAACCATCAGGCGAGGGATAAATAATGAAAAGAGACCGGGGAAGGGTAGGGGTCTGCAGGGATAAGGGATCTGAAATGACAAAACATAGGAATTATAACACCAATCTATGTATATTTCTACTCTCAATAATTCCCGCTAGAAACTATAATACCTTATGAGGCTGTACACATTCCTCCAACCACAATAAGACAGATTCAGTCCCGCTTCCTGAAATGAAACACATTTGTTATCATACTAGTCGCTATTCATTACACCCCGAAACCAACTCAGTAATACCAATATCAGTACACACCATATTATGAGGAATAGTACTTTTCTATATGACCCCATAAAACGATGTATCTCTACACAATCCAATAGCGGAGTTCACTTCCCCAGTAGTTCAGATGCCATAAAAGAGTTGAAGAGAGAAAGCTCTATAAGCACTCGAATATGTTACTGTCTTTTTACTGTATGGGCAAAGAAATAATAATGTACCACAGAATGGAGAACAACAGGTTAATGTTCACCCTTTCTCATGTGTCCATAAATAGGTAACGGTAACCTGTGGTTGCGACCACCACTACGTTCCGCTACAAACAATATTACACCAAGTATTTCTTGGCACCGGCGGTAGGTAGTTGAGACCACCACTCTACCCCAGCAATAACGTGAATCCAGAAAAAACACACCTGGTGACAGACACGAAAGCCAGCAATCAAATCCGTTATGATCCAAAGCATAGGATAATTGCCAAAAATCCAAGAAAACAAACTTCACGGCAACTGGCAGCGTTCGCCGCACAGTTCCGCGGAGCAGAGTCTAAAACTACAGTTCCCCCCTCCGAACCCGCACGCATCAGCCGACGCGTCTCCTCAGGTTCAAAAGCGGGGAAAAACAAACAGGGTCGGCCACCAGGAGTCGTCCCAGGCCGAAGGCTTGGATCCGAGGATGAGGACCTCCATCTTGTCCGAGTTCAGCTTCAGTCCGCTGTACTTCATCCATTCAGCAACGGCCTTCATTCCTTTGTGAAGGTTTGTTTTGGCGGTGTGGGGGTCCTTAATAAGGGAGAGTATCAGCTGGGTGTCATCGGCGTAGGAGAGGATGTTGAGGTTGTGCCAGTGGGCGACGTGGGCGAGCGGTGCCATGTAGATGTTAGGCAGAGTTGGGCTGATGGATGAGCCCTGGGGTACGCCGCAGATGATCTTGGTGGCTTCGGAGCGGAAGGGGGGAAGGCGGACGCTCTGTGTTCTGCAGGAGAGGAAGGAGGTGGTCCAGTTCAGGGCCTTCTCTTGGATCCCAGCGTTGTGGAGGCGTGTTCGTAGTGTGTGGTGACAGACCGTGTCGAAGGCGGCTGACAGGTCCAGGAGGATGAGGGTCACCGTTTCTCCGTTGTCCAGCAGGGACTTGATGTCATCGGTGGCAGCGAGGAGGGCAGTCTCGGTGCTGTGGTTGCTGCGGAACCCGGACTGGGAAGGGTCCAGGATGTTGTTCTCCTCAAGGTAGCGCGTTAGTTGTTCGTTGATGGTCTTATCGGTGACCTTTGCCGGTAACGAGAGCTGGGAGATGGGCCAGTAGTTCTTGAGATCCTTGGGGTCCAACTTGGGTTTCTTGAGTAAGGCGTTGATCTCGGCGTGCTTCCAGCTCTCTGGGAAGGTTGCTGTCTCGAAGGAGGTGTTGATGACTTTCCGGAGATGAGGTGCGATGGATGTGCTGGCTTTGTTGAAGATGTGGTGTGGGCATGGATCTGACGGAGATCCGGAGTGGATGGTGTTCATGATTTTGATGGTGTCATCGTCGTTGATGTTGGTCCAGTAGAGCAGGTGGTTGGTGCGGATGGTGGTCATGGGGGCGGAGGACTCAGTGGTTGTCGGGGTGGTCGTGGCGTTGAAACTGTTGTGGATGTCTGTGATCTTTCGGTGGAAGAAGGTGGCCAGTGAGTCGCACAGGTCTTACGAGGGTGGGATGTCGTTGGAGCTGGGGTTGGAGACTTCCTTCACGATGTTGAAGAGCTCTGTGCTGTTGTGCGCATTGTTGTGGTGGTTAGCTGGTCTTCGGTAACTTTGCTCTAGCAGTGATGAGGCATCTGATGGGTGCGGTGGTGTGTGGTGGGTTTCTTGAAGGTGAAGTGGATGCAGCGGTGGTCGGTACAGTGGAGTTCGGTGGTATGGTTCAAGGAGACGTGGGGGCTTGCGGAGAAGATGGGGTCAAGCGTGTGACCGGCAGAGTGGGTGGGTGTTGTGACGAGTTGTCTGAGTCCGAGGTTGGCTAGGTTGTCGATCAGGGTGGTGGAGTTGGTGTTGTCATTGTTCTCGAGGTGGAAGTTCAGGTCCCCGAGGAGGATGTAGCCCATGGAGGCGAGGGCGTGTGTGCTGATGGAGTCGGCGATGGAGTCGGCGATGGAGTTGCTGAACTGTGGTCGGGGTCCGGGCGGTCTGTAGATGAGGGTTCCTCTGAGGGTGGTGTTGGAGTCGGTGTGGATCTGGAAGTGCAGGTGTTCGGCGGTGCTGAGGGTGTCGTCGGTGTTGGTCAAGACTCTGAGAGTGTTCCTGTGGATGATGGCGATTCCTCTTCCCGCTCTGTTGGTGCGGTCCTTGTGGGTGATCTTGTAGCCTTCCGGGATGGCTATGGCTATGTCGGGTGCCGAGGCGGGGTTCAGCCAGGTCTCCATCAGGAAGGCGAAGTCTGGGGAGGTTGAGTCGAGTAGGTCCCAGAGTTCAACAGCATGTTTTCGGGTGGAGCAGGTGTTGAGAAGGATGCATCTGAGGTGGTTGGGTTCTTTCCTGGTCGGCAGCATGGTGGGGTGGATGCTTGTGAAGCTGCAGTTCCGGCAGGTGAAAGCTCCGTGGGTGCGCTTCGGGGCGGCCAGGAAGCAGGTGTGTGATCGTCCGGTGTTGATTGCGTGGAGGGTTCTGGCATCGTAGCAGTGTCGGGTGTCGTGGCGTTTGTGGTGTCCAGGGGTCCTGGCGCTTGGCGCAGTCCAGGCACGGACGGGCACAGACGGGCTTGCCTTAGGCGCGCCAGCGGTGCGCCAGTGGCGCGCCCGCTGAGCGTGGCTGCTTCGCGGCCGCATAGCAGCTTCCATATGAGGGGTTGTGGGAGGGAGGAGCAACTGGGAGGCGGGAGCGGGCGGCGAATGGGATTGCAGGTGGGCGGGGCCGCAGGGATGCAGCGGCGGGAAAAATGGGCAGGGGCCGCGGGAGAACTGGGCACATGAAGGAAAAACAAGTTTAGGCAAGAAAACAAGTACAGGCACAGAGGAATAAAAACAAGTCTGGGCAAGAAGGCAAGTTAGGCACAGGGAAATAAAAACAAGTCTGGGCAAGAAATCAAGTACAGGCACAGGGGAATATAA
This sequence comes from Lissotriton vulgaris, assembly GCF_964263255.1. Classification (NCBI taxonomy): domain Eukaryota; kingdom Metazoa; phylum Chordata; class Amphibia; order Caudata; family Salamandridae; genus Lissotriton; species Lissotriton vulgaris. Next base: position 245,601,861 of record NC_141698.1, read on the forward strand.
ACAAGTGTGGGCAAGAAAGCAAGTTAGGCACAGGGGAAAAATACAAGATTAGGCAAAAACAATGAAGGCAGAGCCGTGCAGCAGCATGGGGAGCGACCTGCCTGCTAGCAGGGTTATAGGTCGCTCCTTTCACCGCTGCGTGGCTTCCATATGAGGGGATGCGGGAGGGAGGAGCAGCTGGGAGGCGGCAGCGGGGTGGCGAATGGGATTGCAGGTGGGCAGGGCCGCAGGGACGCAGAGACTGGAAAAATGGGCAGGGGCCGCGGGAGAACTGGGCACAGGAAGGAAAAACAAGTTTAGGCAAGAAAACAAGTACAGGCACAGAGGAATAAAAACAAGTCTGGGCAAGAAGGCAAGTTAGGCACAGGGGAATAAAAACAAGTCTAAGTAAGAAAGAAAGTACAGGCACAGGGGAATAAAAACAAGTCTGGGAAAGAAAGCAAGTACAGGGACAGGGGAATAAAAACAAGTCTAGGCAAGAAAGCAAGTACAGGCACAGGGGAATAAAAACAAGTCTGGGCAAGAAAGCAAGTTAGGCACAGGGGAAAAATACAAGATTAGGCAAAAACAATGCAGGCAGAGCCGTACAGTAGCGTGGGGAGGGATGTATGACGTTACAACGCATGCTTTTACAACGCATGCCTTTACAATGCGGTTTTTACAACGCATGCCTTTACAACACAGAGTGCTTTGGGGCGCTGGATAGTGAATAGTTTAATTTACTATTCCAACTCCAGTCCCCGTGGATAGTAGGGAAGGTGTTGGATAGTACATTAAACCTATTCCCTATCCTAGAGCGCCCCCCAGCGCAACGTGTTGTAATGCATTGCATTGTAAAAGTTGCCTCGTAATGGTAGTGCTTTGTAAAAGTTTCGTTGTAAAGGTTGTTTACTGTGGGGAGCGACCTGCCTGCGAGCAGGGTCATTGGTCGCTCCTTTCACCGCTGCACGGCTTCCATATGAGGGGATGTGGGAGGGAGGAGCAGCTGGGAGGCGGGAGCGGGGCGGCAAATGGGATTGCAGGTGGGCCAGGCCGCAGGGACGCAGCGGTGGGAAAAATGGGCGGGCCGCGGGAGAACTGGGCACAGGAAGGAAAAACTAGTTTAGGCAAGAAAACAAGTACAGACACAGAGGAATAAAAACAAGTCTGGCAAGAAAGCAAGTTAGGCACAGGGGAATAAAAACAAGTCTGGGCAAGAAAGCAAGTACAGGCACAGGGGAATAAACACAAGTCTGGGCAAGAAAGCAAGTACAGGCACAGGGGAATAAAAGCAAGTGTGGGCAAGAAAGCAAGTACAGGCACATGGGAATAAAAACAAGTCTGGGCAAGAAAGCAGTTAGGTTATCATGTTTGACAGTATAGAATGCTGACGAAAGGCCTAGAAGGATCCATTGGCACGACTCATTGTGATCCAACATTCTAAGCGCATCAACCACAATGTGCGTTAGCGTCGACTCTGTACTACGACCCGGGCAGAAAATAGATTGCCATTGGTCTATGAGTTTTCTAATGGTCGATGTGATGACAAATTTGGGAGAGCACACATTTCTCCAGGAGTTTTGCCAAGGTGGGGATGTTAGTGATTGGGCGAAAGTTAAGAATGTCCTCTGTGGTATCAGCATGTGGTTTCTTTAGGATCGGGGTAACTTGACCTGATTTAAGGCAATCCAGAATAGCACCTTGTCACATATTTGGATAAGGTTAAGGTGAAGTAGGAAGGATTTAAGGCTATTGACCACCATATCGTTTACATCATTCCAGTGGATGTTGAAATCTCCCAGGAAGATTTGAGTGCCCTGGAAATCAGCATTGGCCGCAATAATGTCCATGATCTGTTCTGTGAAGGGAAGGTTGTCACGAGGGAGGTGGCAGAACGTGTGCAGTTTGCATGAATTATTGTTGCCCCAAGTCACTTCAATGCATAGGTATTTACAAGACGGCAGGGGGTCGGCATGAATGACTTTCACTGTTAGATTACTATGATGTAAGCATGCGATGCCTCCCCCTTTACCACTAGTTCTATCCAACCTAATGATATCAAAGTTGGGAGGCATTAAAAAGTCCAGTATGGGAGCAGCTGAGTCATTTAACCAGGTTTCTGTCAACATTACAAGGTCAAGATCCTGGACAAGGATGAGGTTGGCAATGTCCCCAGCGTGTTTAACAGCCGATCTGCAGTTTAGGAGCACACATTTGAGTCTAACGATGGAGTCCGTTGGTCGAGGTAGAATGGTGGTGACTTTCGTGAGGTTCTTCTCATGTAAAGTTCTGATGTTTTGCCTAGGTTCCCTGAAGGGATCAGTGGGGATTGATTCAATTAGATGCAAGTTTGATTGGGTGGAGGGAAGTGCCCGATCGTATGAAAGTGGGAGAGAATGAATATCACTATCCGACAGGGAGGCTCTACATTTGGAGGGGCGAGAAGGGTTATTAGGGTGCAGCACGGAGGCCCAACTATGGGGTGTGTAGGTGCTGTGGGATGGTGTTCGCCTAGGATAAGGGGGATGGGTGCCAGGTACAACACAGTCTGGGCACGAACGTAGATGGTGATGCATCATAATGGAGTGTTTAGTTTAGTTTTAGCTGGCAGATCCTCAGTGATGTGTAATAGACTACAAACCTCTGCCTTAAGTTGTTGTAGGCGGAGTGCAATCTCGTCAAGTCTCCAAATGAAAATGATACCCTACTTGTGCAGATGGGCTGAGTATCTATAATTTGGAAGTTCCAAAAACTTGTAGAGATTGAGGGGGGCCCAAAGCTGGTCCAAAAGGGCAGTTTTGTGTATACTTTTCTGGATGAGGCTACTTTGGGCACCCACACAAGTGAGGTATCATTTTTCTCGGGAGACCGATGGGAATGCTGGGTAGTAGGGAATTTGTGCCTGTGCAGTGATCCTACAGCTTTCTCACACAGATATGTGAGGAAAATGTGACTTTAAAAGTAAATTTAAGGTTTGTAGGGATTCTGGCTAAGAAAACGCTAGGAGATTCATGCAAGCCACACCGCCAGACAAGAGTCAGTACATGCACACCACCATCCATGCACACCAACAGCCAAGCGCCATCCATGCACACTGCTAGCCAAGCGCCATCCAAGTACACCGCCAGCCAAGCACCATCCAAGTACACCGCCAGTCAAATACTATCAATGCACAGTCAGCCAAGCAATTTCCACGCACACCGCCAGCCAAGCACCACCCACGCACGCTGCCATCCAAGCACTATTCCGGCACATGACCAGCCATGCTGGGCCGGACTGGGAACAGCAACGAGCCATGGCAGATTGCTGCTCCACCAGCCCTGGGGTGCGGGGGCTAGTGGGGTGGCTAGTAAAAAGCACTGCTCCCGCTTTTGTTACTGGGGCCTAATATTGCAGACCTGCTGCAAAACTGTCTCCCAGTGACAAAAGTGCCCCCATGGCCAGAAAACCGACCCACCAAGGAAATGTCCAGAGCCCGCTATGGCCAGTCCGGACCTGCAGCCAAGCACCATCCATGTACACAGCCAGCCTAGTACCAGTCTACCTACACTGTCAGCCAAGTGCCACTCCACACACACCACTAGGCAAGCGCCAATCCACACACACCGTCATCAAGCACGAGTCCACCCACACCATTAGCCACACACACTGCCAGCAAAATATCACTGAAATAGCCAAAATGTGTGCCTAAAAAACAGAGAGTGAACAATGCCTATGAGGCTTCACACTGGCATGCCCATAAACATATCCCTGGTGCCTAGTGGACTTTCTGCCCCTTGCAGGGGGCAGATCAGGGGCTATTGCTCCAATCTGCCTTCCGTGGGTGTGGGGGGGGGGGGGGGGGGGGCAGAAAGCCTTTTTTGGTCATGGTGCATTAGCATGCCCATTCTCGTCTGCCCCCACTCCTATGTATAACACACATCTGTGGTGCCTAATGGGGTTTCTGCCCTCCTGGGGGAAAAAAGCCTGGGGCTATTTTTATTTGTCGGGTGGATGCAATTGGTATGCCCATTATGGGTCGGTCTCATATCTACATATAACAAAAAAATCCCTGGTGGCTAGTGGGCATTCTGCCCTCCCCCGTGGGGAAGATCAGGGGCTATTGCCCCCATCTGCCTCGGGGACAGAAAGACTGCAGAATTCTTTTTCGGGGTAGGGGCATTGGCATGCCCATTTTTAAAACAATAAAAAAGTAATCCCTGGCATCTAGTGGGGTTTCTGCTCTCCCGGGAGGGGGCAGATTGAGGGCTACTGTCTGGGGACAGAAAGACTGTAATTTTGTTGAGGGCATTGGCATGCCCATCTTGGGCAGCCCCCACTCTTAAATTTCATGAAATAAAATCCCTGATATCTAGTGGGCTTTCAGCCCCTGGAGGGCAGATTGGGGTCTACTGCCTCCATCTGCCCCCAAAGGGGGTAGAAAGACTGAATTTCCCCAAAGAATTTTGAGGGAAGCAAAGGCACTTGCCAAAGGGGCTGCTTCCACCTCCTGGTGGCTAGTGGATGGATTCCTGCTTGGGGAGCACCCTCCTGGGGCGATCCCCAAGCAGAGATCCACTAGGTAGGGGTACCATTGTAAAAGGGCGATCTTCCACCTCCAATGATACCTCCCCTGACTTTCTACGTGCTCAGGGGGCTGAGATAGTCCCTGAGCATGTAGAAAGTGAAACTGAAATGAGCCTGTTGGTTCATTTCAATTTTGGTTTCTGTGCAATGACGTCAGCGCAACGTGCGAGCTGATCGTCATTGCACAGAAACCAAACACACAGCCTCAGGAGCTGGGAAAGCACTTTCCAAGCTCCTGAGACTGTTGGAAAGAAAGTTGAATCCCTCTGGTGCTCACACCAGAGGGATTCCATGTGCTGTATTATTGGACAGCCGGGGCAGTCTGACGCACATGAGCACTGGTGGATCGGACGGCTCCCAGCCACCCAACGCACTGAAAGGGTTCAAATCTGCAGATAATGCATCATATGTTGGATTGTGTGGCAAACATGACAAATTTATAATCATTCAAAAAACGCCACAACAGCACACTGACTTAATTCCATTGGCCCTGCTTATTGCACATATTTATATCTAATTGTATATAGAGGTCCCACAAAGAGGTTGTACCTTACTTTCAGAGAGGAGCAAAATTGCATAATCCTTCTTTTTTTAATTACAGATAAAGCTCTAGCAAGGCAGACTGTGTTTTTGTACCTGCATTCAACACTCACTTAACACAGTGGTCAATAGCCTCTTATCTTATCTCCTGGCTGAGGAAACTGTCAGGAGTGACTGTCACTGTGTTTGCACTGCAGACTCATTGGACGCGTTCACCAAATTGTCACGCACTTTTGTGTACATGTCAGGACAGAAGGTTCTGAGGGTAAAGCTTGCTTATGCGTTGTTTAAACATGACACCTGCACAAACATTTAGGGCGAGAAAGGTGATGACCAATAGCTCAAAATGTACTAGATTTCTTTGCTTTGTCCTTCCTGCACCCAGTAATTGGCTGATGGCATGGGAACACCCATGTAACGCCCCCTTGGCGTTAAGTACAGCAAAGCAGTGCTTCCCCCTGCTTTGCACTACTTTTATGATTATTTCCAGCAAAAAACTAGTTTTGCTGGAAAGTAAATTCCCCAAAAATTATTTTGTGCTTGTGACGCTAACCCAGAGCAAAATGTTTCAAAATCTACCCAAGAGACTGACACACACAGCCATTTCACAGAGGCTCATTTGCACTCCAAAACAACACTGATATGGTCCATCAACAAACAAACACACTTAGTATGTTACTTTAGCTAATGAAATCAGATTTGAGTTAGAGAAAGAAAGGTGTCAATGCCTAATGCATCCTTGGCCTCTTCTTTAAGAAATCTTTTCTAATTGGTGATGGAATACATCCGTCTTCATGCACAATCTATCTCTGCCATCTCTGACTAATCACCTGTCGGTAACAATGCAGTACTGACTGACTGTCTACATTTCTAAAACACACATCACCTAAATGATGTCTCCATGTGAATCTTAGTTGACAGCTGCTACCATTTGTAGTACATGAGTTGTCAAGACTTTTCTAAAGGACAGCATAGATTATATTTCCCTTAGCTGCAGAGAGACAGGATTCCAGAATGTGGGTGCCTGGTAAGAAAATGCTCTACCCTCTTTGGAAAGTAATGTGAACTGTGACTTCTGTACTAGGTGGATACGTGAAGTCGCTACAAGGAAAATGGGTTTACATTCTGCTAGTGAGATATTATGGGGCTAAGTCAAGCAAACATTTAAAAACTAAAATGCGTACACTGAACACATTATTTTCTTTTACATAGTGCTCTCCTTCATGGCTGATACCACTCATCATATACCCCTACTGAAATTAGAGTCACAGACAAATTGAGTTGGAGTAGGACATAGCAATGTTTACTTCATAGGAACATATGCTAATCAGGATAACACAAGAACACATGACATTGACCTATGCACATCATGACCATCTGGAAACAGATATCAGCATTGGAAAGTTGTACACATGGAGCCAATAAACTTCAAGCTGACAAACCAAGCTCTGGTCCTGTGGGATCTCTAGCCCCAAAGGCAGCCCCAGAACATGCACCTCAAAAACGGTGTGCACATCACACAGCCTGCAGCAAATGTGGGGAACAAGATCAGCCATGGAGGAAATGTGATCTTTATAGAATTCGAAGAACTCGATACTGAGCAGACACGATTACCAATCCACCCTCAAGATACCCATCTAGGGTTGTTTCAAACACATCTCTGTTCTATGGCATTCACCAGAGATGGCATAACCCTGCCTGCTTGCTTGCTCAGCACTCACTGGTGACCACACCAGTGCTTTCTAATGCTGGCCATTCAGAAGACCCTAATCGGTAAGAGCATACACCACCCCAACATTGATTGATATTTGGATTTCAAGCACACTTAGCTTGTGATTAAAAGGAGGATGTAAAATATATTGGTAGGTTGACTGGGCTGTTCAAACACCATGCCTAGTGTCCATTGCCCTCCCGTCAGGGGCCTACCATACCCCTGCTCTGCTCCCATGCCATATCTCCAGAGTAGGTCTTCCTTCCTGCATCTATTTTTCACCCTGAAATTGTACTTTATAGCCTGCACTGCTTGCAGACAAGATTAGATTTCTACTGCTCAGTCAGTGATCATAGGCCGAGTCTCACATTTGCATTAAATTAAATAGCAGAACCACTGAATGAGATTACGAACAAGGAACTTTGATTACTTTTTCATGGCGAACATGCAGCACACCTTGCCGTTCGTCAAAGGATGGGGCACATAGTTGAACTGAGTTTGAGCGGAACGATTGCCAATCATCTCCCCCACACCCCTTCACCAAACATGCTGGACCTCTGCTTCCATGTTATGGCTGCACTGCTAACAATTAGGTATTGTGTAACCATGACATAACCATGAAAACACCTTATTTGATGATGACAGCCCAACTCAGTCAGGCACTTATATTGAGCAAGATTATTTCTTTACCATTGAGATTCCTAATGTTAGAGTGCATGGTAATTGCACATGTCCAATGAAAATGCAGTGTAATCATTACTCAACTGTGCCTCTGGTTTGCCAGACAGCTAACTGCACAGTGGGAGGAGTGTATCCAGCAGGACCTGGTTCTCCTCCTCAGTGAAAGCTGGAGCCCAGGGCACTGTAGGAGCCATTGTAGCTCCCGGAGGATGTGGTAACAGTGATGCAGCAAGGATTCAAGAAAACGAAACTTGCTCGGAGCAATCCTTCATTTACTTTTACTAACTTCTAAAACCGTAGATAAGACTAATACGCACCAGACATCGACACATGGGAGAAAACCTTTACGCATGCTGAATTATTGTGGAATATAATGCAACGCAACTAAAACCCGCTTAAAAACGGAACAACGCTATGCGCATGTGCAAACCGGAATGATGTAGAGTTAACGTGATTAATCCGCTTTGAGAGGGGAAAACACTCACGCATGCACAAGAAGGACTAACATGTGGTCGTGAGGAGCCACATGCTCAGCATATGCTTGCTTGAAACTTAAACAAAGCTGCTATTGCTAATGCTTTTGCTCGAGATAGAGGGTAGGGTAGGGTAATTCCCAAACCTCTAAAAAACTTCCAGGTGGTGTAAGTCTGTGCCCTGAAGAAAGTCCAGCACCCTTTATGGGGCATTTATGGACTGAAACATGTTGGCAGTAGGTTCTTAGGACCATAATATCCCATAAGACCCTATTCCATAACCCTTTTTAATATCTCTGTCAGATACAAGAATAAAGGGAAACTGGGATCTGACAGAGGAGTTTTATTCTTTATCCCCCTCTGGCCCAAAAATATTCTAAGCGCTCCCTGAAATACGGTTGAGCCCACCCTGACTTCTAGGCGTCAGGGTGTCCCGATGATGAAGCATAACACCACTAGGGGTTGTGACGGAATATAAAGCAAAAGGAGTTGCCTCCTTCCTCACCCTTAGGTGAAGTACTATCTCAGCTTCATATAGGAACATTCCACCTCCAGCATCTCAGATTTAGTGATTGCAGACAACCAGGCACCCGGATACACAATCAGGGGAATTCTTTGTGTGTAATAGTACCCCCTTGCAAAACCAGGTTGTTTTGTCATAGGTAATTTTGATCACCTCAATAAGTTTTGGGCCCCTTTCTGTCACGGGTACTTGACCCACCCACACAAGTAAGGTGGCATTTTTCTCAGATGACTTGGGGGAATGCGTAGTGGGTGAAATTTTGTAGATCCACACAGATCCCAAGACTTTGCGTCACAGAAATGTGAAGCAAATGTGTTTTTTTAAACTAAGTTTGAGGTTTGCAAGGGATTCTGGGTAACAGAACCTAGTGAGAGGCACACAAACCACCCCATCCTAGATTCCCCTTGGTGTCTAGTTTTAAAAAATGTACAGGTTTGCTAGGTTGCCCTATGTGCTGGCTGCGCTAGGGCCTAAAATCCACAGGTATGCACATTGCTCAAAACATTTCTGTGCAAAGGGGGCTTTCTGCCTCGCTGGGGGTGAATTGGGGGAAGGAGGTTGCCCCGATATGCCCCCATGGGGGGCAGAAGACTGTGACTATTTATTTGGGGGAGCATTGGTATGCCCGGTGTGGGTAGCCCCCACCCACCGCATAATAAAAGCCAGCGTAATCGCTGATACCTAGTCGTCTTTCTGCCTCCCCCAGGGCAGATCAGGGGTCATTGTCCCATCCGCCCCCAGGGGACAGAAAGACTGTGGCATTTTTTGAAGAGGTGTGGTTATTAGCATGCCTGTTATTGGCAGATTGGGGGCTACTGTTGTGCCCAAAAACATATGAGGGAGCAAAGGCCCTTGCCCAAGGGGTCGCTCTCCCTTCTCTGTTTCAAGTGTGTGGATCCCTGCTTGTGGATCGCCCTTCTTGGGTGATCCCAAAGCAGGAGTCCACCAGCGAAGGGCACCATTGGAAAGGAGAGATTCTCCCCTTTCCAACGATACCTTTCCCAATTGCTTTGGTGCTCGGGGGCTGAGATAGCCCCACGAGCACTGAAACACTAAAACTGAAACTAAGTTTCAGTTTTGTTTTCAATCTAATGATGACAGCGCGCTACGCGCGCGATCGTCATTGGATTGAAAACCAGGGAAGGGCCTCAGGAGGTTGGGGAAGCTCCCCAGGCCCATAAAACAATATGGAAACCCCTCTGCTGTTTTCAGCAGAGGGATTTCGTGCCCCTGTCCTCAAGACGGAATGGTTCTGTCATTAGCACAGGAGCACTGGTGCTCATGACGGAACCATTCCGTCATGAGCACCGAATGCGTTAATAGTGTGCATTTGGGTCTCCATAGCACATAATGGAAAAGGGAAATGGCGACGGAAAACCAGAAGTTGTGCCTGCTCTGTGAATTCATACTGTGACCCGATGACCGAAAGAGCTGAATGACTGCCAAAGAGCAAGGACAGAAGACCTGGGAAAAAAAGACATGTATCGCTCATCTATGTACCCTGTATTGAATGAATTATTACAATGGCAACAATATATGCATGGGAAGAGGACAACATGAATGAGCTAAAGGGGAAGGGCTAGAAAACAATAAGTAACTTAATAAAAATTAATATGTCAGCATAGTGTGACGAAAAGTCCCCCGGCCCCGTCCAATCATATTGTATATTTAATCAATATTTGCATCTTTTGAGGGTGGGACATGTAGAAATAAAGACTATAAATAGAATGGCTTAAGTTAATAGTCCAGTCCAGTAGAGAGTACAGTCCACATCGATGCTGAGAGACAAAGTGAGGAGAGAGCTTTTAGAAGAAAAGAAGAGAGAGCAGACTGGGAAGATTCAGATCCAAATGACAGCCTGATTAGATTAGAAGATTCCAGAAGAACATCGAGGAGTAAAAGAGTGTAAGAGAGAGATGCGTTCTGGTACGTCAGGTTGTTATAGAGAAGACTAGTAAGTATCTGCCCTATCCTAATGCTGTCCTATAGTTCTTTGTCTCCTGATCCTAATTTCAGATGACCCCCACCAGTCCTTTGGCCAGAGGGTTGGTTTTCAGCACTTAATTAGGTAAATGTCATTCTATCTTAAATGTGCATATATCTTTGTAAATGTATCTTATTATGGGCCTTTTGTCTCTTCATCTATCCACTCTTTGCATTTTGATTGTTAAATGAAGTCTGTGTAAACAAATGTTTTACTAAATGAGATATTCTCTCCCATGTTAAGAATAATGGATTTTGCACTGTGAATCTGTATTAATGAGCATTCAATTTATAACTAAATCTTAGATAAAACTTATGAATCTTACACAGAGTCTATGTTATTTCACTGAGATCTGTGGACTAGTTAGATAGCTGTTAAATATCACCAACAACTATCTCAACTAATGGTCCATCGACCATAGAACAGAGTGTTGATTCTTGAAGATTAGTTAGGCATTGAATTTATTTCCAAACTATTTGTGTTCACAGGAAACTAACTAATCGGTACTTAGGTGAATTATAAAACTTGACTCCCCTGCGGATTGCCCAGGGTTTGTATGAACTTTTGAGTAAATGTGTATGGGCCCTATTGAGATATTTGAGTTGTGAACTGTTCATCCCTGGAGTTTTTCTGCTGGATCAATTTTCTGGTAGCAGAGTTATGGTTATTATTTATTAGTTTAGTGATTATTGATTATTAAGTATATGTATAACACTAAGAGTTAGTGGTGTGTTCTATGTTGTCTGGAACTAGAGGTACAGAGATATCTGGGAATCCCAGGAATGGAATTTATGAAAGTGTGGTAAGGAAATCACACTGCGGAAGGTTACTCGTCTGTTGTCATAATACCTGAAAGCAACGAAGGGCTATAAGTGTTATATTAGGGACTATATCGCATAAGAGTAGAGTGTGTGTGATTGAGAAGGGTCTACCTGTGCGACTTTGGCCTCAACCAAAGGAGTAGTATCACTGGATGAGTAATAGGTTCTCCCCGAGCTTGAGTGAAGAGTAAACAGTGTTTTCTACTTGTAGTGTAAGGAAGTACTTTCTCTTTGAAGCAAGTGAAGAAAACTATCTTTGGTTTAGTGGAGCAGACAGAGTAGCGCTGTTTTGACGTTGTTACTAACAGAATGTTTTTATAACGAAAAGTTAGAACATACATTATTGTATTACCTTGTGAAGGGAGAGTCAGTGGCCGGAGTCATACTGATGTCACAGAGAGCAGCACTGGTCTTGGTTGAGACAGCGGGCATGTAACAAGTGCATATTGTAAAGGGAAGGTCAGTAGTAGGAGTAATACTGACCTCACAAAGAGCTGAGCTGGCATTGGTCAGACAAGTGAGTGTGCTATAAGCTCAAATTGGCCAGTAGAAAAGAGCTGCGCTGGTAATGGTTGCGGAAGGGATTACGTGGTGAGTCCTGATTGGATTGTCAGTGCGAGTTGTGCTGGTATAGGACAAGTGTCAGCAAAATAGGATACATGAGAATACGAAAGAATTTCCTGGATTTTACTTATTAAATTTGTTAGTTACAGGAGAAGGAAAAATGAAGTTGATTAATATAATCAAACATTTCTTTAAGAAGGAGAAGCGTGTAGTAAGTAGGGAGGAAATTCTTGTGCCACCTCCTAATACACCTGCTTACTTTATGATGATGGAACGTGAATATCGTGTGTATGGTTGGAAAATCGGGTGAAATATACGAAAGGTGAGAGTGTTCTAGCTTTCCCAGAACATGGTACATTTAATGTAAGGATTTTGCAAAACTTGAGAAATCGAATGAATAAATTAGAACCAAAGCCTAGGTTAACACAGTATGAAGCTTTAAAGGAATGAGAATTTGAGGCATTTGAGCAAGAAAAATACAGAGGAGGTAGGAGAATTAATAAAGGATTCTTATCTAGATACTCATTTGACACTCGAGGGAATCAGATGAAAAGATGGGGGAGGGGGGTAGTAACAGAGGGTCTGTAACCAGTAATAATAGCTGAGGATCAAGTAAGGAATAAGTATAAAGAAAAAATGAAACACATAGATATGACAGGAACAGGATGTGATGAATCTGGTGATGAGTTATTAGAAGACATTTTCGTTAAAAGAACTCCACCTTATCAGGAAAATGCTAGATATACCACTCCAAGTGCGCCAATGTGGGAACCCCATTAGTTCCACAGGTTCTATATGATCCAACAGTCACCCGAGTGTTACAGGAGAAAGAAATGGATGTATTGAATAAGACGAAAGAAGAAATAATTCAGAACATAAATCAGTTAGGTTTGAATGCTGGAGCATTGACAATACCAGTAACAATTGGTCCTGTTGTTCCACTGTATGGTAATAAGCGAGATGCCTTGAAAGTCCAAACAGTGACAGTCCCACAGAATGGTGCTAAAAAGGAGGTAGTGATGTTAGAAGATCAAACTAGTGAGAGTGACTCAAACATCTCGTTGCTAGGTCTCCCTAAACTTGAGACAGTGATTGAAACCCTGAAGAGAATTTCACCAGTGAATACAAGAAGAGAAGGACCGATTGCCACTCCAGTAGCAGGGAATTCTAAAGGTTTTTCACCAGAAGACCTAGAGGAATGGGCAAAAGGATTCAAAAAGAAAAACCCCCCAAAAACAAACTATAGATTTAAGCAAGTTAAGAGTGGATTGGAAGAAATGATTATTAGTACCATAAATTCAGATAGATTAAGTTTGTATGGAGAGGAGGAATTTTTGTTTTTGTGTAAAAGCATAACTTGGAGAGCATAGAATCTCCATTAAAAGATAAAACAAGTGGCTTCAGAATTTGGACTAGATGTAGAAAAGTCAAAAATATTACAAAAACCATGTAGGTCAGAATGTACTGAAAAGGATTTGGAGAGTTTGAAAGCTCGGGAAGGAGATTACAGATAAAAGAATTGATGTATACTATGAAGAAATTGGGAGATACAGACAAATTGAAAGTTAGAAAGACAAGAAAAAGGGATGAAGCCGCTACGAAGGAAACATTTGCATGTCCATTAAAAGAAACGGATCAGGCAGAAATAATGTGTCCAATGAGAGAAGTCCCTGGTGGTGGATATATTAATTTTCCTTGGTCTAGACAGGATATTTTGTATTTTTCAAATGATTTTCCCACACTAAGAGAAAAACTGGTTGAATGGTAAAAGCAGGTAGAAAGGTTTGTGAAAGTTTCAAAGGTATTGTTAATAAATTTGGATGGATTGTTTGGCATAGAGGTGCCAACCGATTTGTGGACAGAATGTAAGATTACTGTTGATTAGCTAGCTGAAGAGTATCCTAGGGATGAAATGAGAGGTGCACCTTCAGCGGAAGTGATGTAAAAATATCACCAGGTGATTACTTTCTGGAAAGGTAAAATTCCTCCAAAGGAAACAGATTGGGTGAAGATAGACAAAACAACTCAAGAGCCAAAAGAGTCAGTGCATGGGTATTACAAAAGGCTATTGCAGGTGTTCAAGCAGTATATTGAATTTGAAAATGTTGTTGATAAGGATATGGGACATTTTGTGTATAGGGTTGTGTATGGATTAAGATCTGAAATTAGTCAGATGATTCAACAACATATGCTCTCCTGGCAGAGCAAACCCATCGACGATATCTTAAAGTATGCAAAGTATTGTAGTGATAATATTGATGCAAAGCACAAAAAGCTAAAAGAGAAGATGATGTGGGCTCAAGTGAAGTTGGCAGAACACCAAGAGACAAATTCTGGTTCTCAAAATGATAACCAGACGAATGATCAGAATCAGAATAGTCAAGTAATGAACGGCAATAAAGGAAAAGGACGAATGAGTAGAGAGGAAGCGAGAAAGAAATACCCTTGTCACGCATGCGAAAATCATGGACATTGGAAGAATGAGTACAGAGATGTTCAACAGAGTAATGGGTAAATCAAATTTTAAATCCGCAGATGCAGAATGAGATGGTTGTGAACCAGCAGCAACAGCAATAGGCAGTTACTCCTCAATTCGAGGTGCCACAAGCTTCTATGCCAAATTATACGAACGCTCAGGTGCAGAGATACAGTGTGAACACTGGATTTCGTGGCGAGAGTGGTAAGAATACCGAACGGTTCAACAATATTGGATGCAAAGTAATGAGAGTGATTCTGACAAGTCTCAATGGCGGTACTTGAGAGGGGAGCAAGAATGCGGGCTTTGTGCATCCTTAGCGGTAGATCAGTCAGGTCCATTTGTTGACGGAAAAGTGGAACGTAATGACATCACCTTCCTAGTGGATACTGGTGTTACCCGTTCTACTGTAGGAAGAGCAGACATTTCTAACCTACCTCTCTCGGGAGAACCTATCCAAGTTGTAGGAGTCTCGAATAAACAGATAAAGACCCCAGTCACTAACTCAATAGAATTCAATATTGGAAATTTCAGAGACATGCATCGATTTGTGGTATGTGATTCAAGTCCAGTAAATCTGTTAGGGAGAGATTTGTTGTGCAAGATGAACTGCACTATCTATTGTATGCCTGATTATTGCTTTCAAAACACCTGATGAAGATGTTGTTTTTAAAATGATGCTAGCAAAACAAGGGACAGAAGTGGATGAGATGTTTTCCCTTCTTACTGAAAGCAGTTTGCCTGAGGAGCTGAGAAACACAGTGAGATCAGATGTGTGGAATTTTTCTGGAAAAGAAATTGGTCTGATGGCAAATGTAGATCCAATTAAAATAATGGTTAAGGAAGGTGCAGTCTATCCGAACACACCCCAATACAGATTGAGTACTGAAGTCAAAGCAGGAGTTGATTCAGTAATCGAGCAAATTATTGAGGAAAGTATTTTGAAAGAGATAATGGGCAGTCCTTGTAACTTGCCAATCATGGGGCTTAAAAAGCCTAGTGGCAAGTATAGGATGGTACAAGATTTAAGGAAAATCAATAAGATAGTTGTACCCTGTTGTCCAGTAGTACCAAATCCAGCAGTGATTCCTTATCAGATACCATGGAATGCACATTGGTATATGGTGACTAATTTGTGCCAAGCATTATTTTTGATTCCTTTGCATCCGTATAACCAATATCTTTTTGCATTCATGTTCGGAGACCGTGTTTTGGCATGGTGCCGAGTTCCTCAAGGGTACACAGAGAGTCCCTCAATTTTCAATCAGATCCTGAAAAAGTGTTTGGAAATTCTGGTTCTTCCAGGAAATTCAGTTTTGGTTCAGTATATTGATGAGCTACTGGTGGCATCAAAGACACGAGAGGCTTGTGTCACTGACATAATTGCTTTACTGAACCATTTAGTAGATGATGGACACAAGGTATCACCAGAAAAATTTCAGTTCTGTCAACAAGAAGTGCAATATTTGGGACACAAGATAGAAAGGGGAGTGAGAAAAATGACACCAGAGCGAATAAAAGTGATTCCACAAATGAATTTGCCTGAAACTAAGAAAGAAGTACAAATATTTTTGGGAGTGATTGGATATGTCATCACTGGATCAGTGGATTCTCCCTGCTCACAAAGCCTTTACTAAGGTTCACACGAAAAGACTTGACAGATCTGATTGAATGGGATGATGAAAGTAAAGAACCATTCATAAAACTGAGAAATTGCTTGTGTGAAGCACCAATATTGGGAATGCCAGACTACTCAAAATAATTTGCATTGTTCTGTTATGAAAGAGAAGGTTGTGCACTTTCAGTGTTAACTCAGAGACATGGATTGTCACGACGTCCAGTGGCATACTTTTCAGCCACTCTGGATTCAGTGGCTGCAGAATTGCCAGGCTGCCTGAAAGCAGTAGCTGCTACTTGTGTAAGTCTGGAACAGAGTGAATCAATTGCAAAGGGACATCCCATAAAGGTATATGTGCCACACTCAGTTGAGATCCTTTTACCAAAGACTCGTACTCAACATTTGACCCCTAAACGCCTGACTAAGTATGAAAGAGTGATTCTGGGTGCTGAAAATGTAAGTGTGATAAGATACACCACAGTAAATCCAGCAACCTTGTTGCTGGATCCATATTGTGAAGAAATAAAAGAGGAGGTTGATCTTGATTGTTTGGATGTAACAGAAATGTGTACGAAAGCCAGACCAGACATCCATGATGTCCCACTGGAAGAATCAGACTATGTATTGTTTATTGATGCATCATGTTTACGGAAGCAAGATGGAGAATTGAGTTCTGCCTATGCTGTATGTAATGTATCTGCTATTCTGGAACCATCCTGTTTAAGAGGAGTCAAGTCTGCACAAATAGCCAAATTGATAGCTTTAAAAAAGGCGTGCAAAGTTGGGGAAAAATTGAGAGTAACCATATTTATGGATTTTCAATCTGGTTTTGGAGTTGTGCATGACTTTGGCCAATTATGGATGCAAAGGAGATTTCTGACTTCATCAGGTTCTACTATCAAAAATGGTAAAAATGTCAAAACCCTACTTGAAGGCCTACAATTACCAAAGGAAATTGCAGTGGTCAAATGTGCCACACATAAGTTTGGAAACGATTATGTGACACAAGGCAACAGATATGCTGACCAAGTTACCAAATTTTGTGCTTGAAATACAATGTCTGTGAACAGAGGGCTAATAAATAAGTTACCAATTGCCAACTAATTTTTTTCTCTACTTTTGAAACATGGGATCAAGTCAGGCTGTTGCAAGATGAGGCAGATAACAAGGAAAAGGAACCCTGGATTAAATCAGGATGTGCAAAAAGAATGAATGATGAAGTACGGATATGGGCATATGGTACAGCAGTAATGTCATATAGCTTGTTATCACAAATGGCAAGAGTATATCATGGAGCTACACACATTGGGAGAGATGCCATGATTAGGCATTTCAGACAGACATGGTACAATCCCAAGTTTAGGAAAGTTGCAGAGAGTGTCTGCCAGTGATGTTTGACATGTCAACAGCTAAACCCAGGTAGGAAAACAGTTGTCAGCTGGGGAAAGATTGGAAAGACAGAAGTACCATTTACAAGACTGCAACTTGACTTTATAGAGTTGCCACCAAGCAAATGGCATGAAGTACGCCCTTGTCATTGTATGCCTGATTTCTCGATGGGTGGAAGCATATCCCACAGGAAGGAATGACAGTTTCACAGTTTATGTTTATGATTGGGGAATTAGTTAAGTGCATGTAAACCGAAAGGTCTCTTGGCACTGAGAGGGGAGGGAGAAACTTCCTGAAGACTGCTAGCAGTAAGCCAGAGTGAACAAACAAACATATTATCAACAACTAGCAATATTTACCGATAAATAGGCTTAGCGACTGTGAGAAGTTGGCCTGATATATGATGTTTCAAATTCTGGAACCACCTTGTATCAGTCCAAACAATCCCGGTAGGATTTCAATTCTGCACCACCTTCTATCAGTCCAAACTTCTCACAGCGACATTTTTTTTTTTTATCGCCGAGCATCGCCGGATTTTATCGCAGAGATAACGTGCTATTAGCAACGTTTATCTCTGACGCGATAAAATTTCCGGTGATAGCGGCGAAATGCCTGAATATCGCTGTAAATCCAGCGATATTCATGCATTATCGCTAACATGGACTTAGTCTTAATATCCACCTCCCATTGGATATACAGGCTAAGAACTGGTCTGAGCAGACGTTAGGTTTTAGAGATATTCGCGCTTATAATAGGCAATAGCAATGTTAGCGACTACTTTCAGTCGCTAACAGGTTGGGTACGCCCACTTTGCATGTCATTAGCGATAAATATCGCTGACATGCAAAGCGGGTCTCAAACCGCTCGCTATCGTCTACAAGCTGTTGCTAACTCCTGTTAGCGACAGCTTGCTAATAGGGCTAAAGCGGCGATAATCTCTTATCGTCCTCCTTGATAATATGCCCCCAAGTTTTCAGTTTTTTTCTGAAATTGGTGTACTCAGGAGTAAGTCTAACGTCTATTGGCAGGGAATTCCAATGAGTGAGGACAGAGAATCGTCATAATAAATATTGTGGCCGATCTGAGATTCCCTTTATGTATCTACTTTGAGATCTTAGCAGAGATGCATTAAAGACCATACAATCTGTCTTAAACATAGACCACCGAGTCACTGGAAGCCAATGTAATTGCTTCAGAAGGGGTTTAATGTGACAGTGTCTTGGTTTCTGCAGGACCAGGCTGGCAGCTTTATTTTGTATTAGCTGCAACCAATGGGTCTGATTTGCAGGGGGCCCTAAGTAGATGGCGTTATCGTAATCCAGCCGCCTGGACATAATCAAGGCTAGCATGTCCGCCGTGCTTGCTTCCCTGGTAAAGAATTTCCTAATTTTCTTAAAAGACCTCAAATAGTACATGCAAGAGAAGTTGTCCAGGTTGATCTGTTCATGCATGGATAGCTTGGCATAGATTTTTATCCCTAAACTTTTGACCAATTTTTTAGGGGTAGGTGGGGAGCCCAATGCAACTTGCCATTGTGTTGGCATCCACTGATCGAGACTATTATTATAAATAACTGTCTCAGTTTTATCCGAGTTTAACTTGAGATCATTTTGACTCATCCAGTATTTATTGAAGAGCATAGTACATTGGAAGAATTCCTTAGATTCCTTTGTCTCGTCGATAAGGAAGATCAGCTGCATGTCGTCAGCGTAATTGTATACCTTCACTCCCCTGAATTGCAGAGCATGAGTCAGGGGGCTAATATAAATGTTAAACAGGTGTGGGGAAAGAGATGAGCCTTGTGGGACACTGCATGTGATGTTGACCCAAGCCGAGGCGAAAGGAGCCAGCCTAACAGATTGGGTACGTTCCCTTAGAAATGAGAACATCCATTCCAGTGCCTTATCCCTCAAGCCTGCTGCTTCCATTCTATCCGCTAATATGGTGTGATCCACGATATCGAATGCAGCTGATAGGTCTAATAAGACCAGAGCTTGTGTGCACCCCCTATCTGCACCCTCTTTCAGATCATCCACTACATTTACACGGACTGCTGCGGTGGATTGTGATAGTCTGAATCCTGCCTAATGGGGTCCAGGAAATTAGAGCCTTCAATGAAGGCACAAAGAAGTTTTGCAACATGTGCCTCCAGTATTTTTGTCGGATAAGGAAGGAGCGATATTAGTCTGTAAATGCTCATTACACTGGGATCTACTCCTGCTTGCTTTTGCAGTGGGACAAGTACTGCCTCTTTGAAGGCACGTGGGACTACCCCTTGCTCTAGGGAGGTGTTGAGACGAGTAAGATAGGTATCCAGAAATTTAGTGAGGAGGTCTTTTTGTATCCTGGCGGGGCAAGGTCATAAGGGGAACCAGATGTTATCTTGTTTCTCAGCTCTAGCAGCCAATCCCGGGAGACATCTTGGCTTGGCCACAGTGGGAATGATGTTTTGAGGAGGTACAATTGCATTCTTTACATATTCAATGCATTTGGTAACTGTGTGACCCACCCAGTGTGCAATCTGTGTGATTTCAGACTGTAGATGTTTGGTGTGTAAGTAATGGATATAGCTTTTACCTTTGGAGAAGTAGACAGTGACATTATTCAGCCTCATCAGCTTGTTTTTGTAATGTGAATTACTAGTCTATCTGTGTGTCCCAGACTTCATGGATGGTGTCGTTACATATGTTTGCAACTTCAACATTGTACATAGTTTGTGTATATGTTGTATGTGTAATGTAGACATGACAACATGACAGTGTCCGCCCGTGACAGTGGTGGGCATGATTAACTTTGTGAGACGCTGTGTGTATCAGGTGTCACAC
This sequence comes from Lissotriton vulgaris, assembly GCF_964263255.1. Taxonomy (NCBI): domain Eukaryota; kingdom Metazoa; phylum Chordata; class Amphibia; order Caudata; family Salamandridae; genus Lissotriton; species Lissotriton vulgaris. Next base: position 245,622,011 of record NC_141698.1, read on the forward strand.
ATCTCTCACATTACATTATCTGATTCTGTGTACCTTTTAATCATGTAATTGTTCACAAAAACCTAAATGTTGATACATTTTGTGTGGTATTGTAGAGTATGTGATGCTTGATCACATTAATGATGACAGACAATAGTGATTTTTACACTAAAACACTTAAATTGCTGTGTTACCAAACCTTGGTAACGTGGCTGGGGAGGGTTCTGATGCTGAGATATGTATCTAAAGTCATTCTTTTTAATTAAAATCTGTATTTCAACTGTTCTGTAGCTTCAGTTGTTTTCACATTTCATGTTGTGTTTGTCTCAATGCATGTTGCTTTGTACATTGTGACCTGACACCATCTGTGTTTACTCTTCACATAGGTATCGCAGATGACCTCCAGTCTACAGGTCCTTTCCAGACCTACCAACCATGAAAGAACGTGATATGATTTGGAAGTACCAACTCACCAGACCAATAATTGAACAGTTGTCTGAGCAGTTGCAGGCTGGTCTCATGTATTTAACTGCACTGACACTCAAAGAGAAGGTTTACCTGCATTACATTGTTTTGCAAATGGCTCTTTCCAATACACAGTGGCAACAACTGGCGGAATGTCCCAAACCATGTTCAGCCATTTCCTTTGTGATGTTTTGGAGGCATTGCTCCATTACCTGGACCAGTACATAAAGTTCCCAACACCTGGAGAGTTGTCAGGCGTCAAGGGGGAATTCTATGACATGGGACGGATGCCCCAGGTCATTGGCTCAATGGATGGCACCCACATTGCAATGGTCCCACCACAGGCAAATGAGGTAAGGTAGGGTGAGGTAAATTTTATTATGCATGATTAATAAAAACCTTTACAAAAATTAAACAATTCTAAAATTCATATTATTAATTGTTACTCGTCTACAAGTCCTACAAGTCCTGAAATACCTGTGTGTCGACATCAAGAAACTTGTTGTAATTGTTCTCGATCAAGTAGGTTCTTAAAGTGCTTTTCTTTCAGGAACAGATCAACTGTATGTAGTTAGAATGTGTGACGTTACAACGCGATCAGTTACATTGTGGTAAGTTACATCGCAGGTATTACAACACAAGTCATTACAATGACTTGAGCTAGGGGCGCTGGACTCAGGAATAGTATGATTTACTATTCCAACTCCAGCCTACGTAACAGTAGGGAAGGTGTTGGAACAGTAAATCATACTATTCCTTAGTGTATAGCGCCATCCAGCTGAAGTCATTGTAACAACTTGCGTTGTAATGAACGCAATGTAAATGTATTGGGTTGTAATGACCGCGTTGTAAAAGTTTTTCGCCGTATCAAAGTGCTTATGCTTTTGGATGAACTAAGCTGATTGTAATAGTCTTGGATTAGGCATTAGTTTCCAGAAGCAAGGCATTATTAAAGTCACTCTTGGCATTATTTGAGATTGCACAGTTCAGTATAATAATACTCGTCTGCAGATCTTAAAATGCTGGTGCTTCATGATTGGGTAAACAGTACATGATGTCTTAGGTTGATCAGATCTCAAGGTACTTATGCTCGAAGATCAAGTACACTGATCATATTTATCCTGTGCTCCAGTCTTCAGCTTTGTAAAAAGTTACACAGGACAATATAGTGCTCTTCAGTTGATTTGAAAGTGCTTGTGCTTCAGGATCAGTAGGCTGGTCATTGTTGCCATGGAGTGAAGAGATCTTAAGATGCTAATACTTCAGGATCCTGTGAACTGGTCCTGGCTTGGGTTGATCTTAAGGTACTGGTGTTTTAGAACCAGCTGATCCAGCTGATCTAGATAGGTTATCCTAAGTTAGAGAGGATGCTGGTTCTTGGGCTAATATTCTTGTTTCAAGCTGTTCCTTTGCACATCTTACTGGAAAATGAGGTGGTGTATCACAACTACAAACCTTACCACTCCATCAATATCCAGGTGGTGTTTGGCTGACATGTTCATTTCCCACGTATGTGCATGTTTCCCAGGATCGGCACATGATGCATATATAATGATTAACAGCATCATCCCCCATTTGATGTCATAGCTGCAACAGGACCATGCCTTGCTTGTTGGTAAGTGATGTGGAATGTGTATGTTGTGGTATGTGTTGATTGTATGCTAGATAGTGCTCTGTTATCAGACAACTGAATCTATATTCTGTGTTCAATGTAGGAGACTCTGGGTACCCCAACAAGCCTTGGTTACTGATACCACTCGATAACCTAATCACCCTTGCCAAAGTGCGGTTTAATGAAGCCCAGGCTAGGACACGGCGAGTTGTTGAGCAGACTTTTGGCCTCCTGAAGAGAAGATTTCGCTGTCGGGATGGAAAGGGAGGAGCCCTCCAATATGCCCCATTTAAGGTGTGCAAGATCATCACAGCTTGCTGCATCCTCCACAACCTGCCTGTACGGAAGGAAATACCACTCATACAGGATGACAGAGACCAGCAGCAACCAGCGAGGGAGGATCCAGCACTGGGACATGATGACAGTGGTGATGATGATGATATGGATCTGAGACAACAGCTTATCACCAACTTTTTCACATAAAGGTAAGTATGCAATGAAAGGAGACTACCCCCAATTGTTTGTTGTTGTGTTGCTGGTGGACAATGTGTATGCATGCTTGTGAGTGTCTGAAAATTGTCCAGAGCTTTTTATTTGATAAGTTTTTGACATGGACAAGTTAACATATACAGTGTTACCAAGATTACTAACCAGTGTCCACAATCTAAATCGTGTGCTTCAGATGACATTTGCAAAATTGAACTGGCTTAGTCGTGGGTTCCTGACTCTGTTTTGTCTCTCCTTACCAGGGTACTTTTTTTCCAAATTTTATTTGTCAAGTTGCACATATATTGCAGGGCTCTGCACCCCAGAGACAAATGCTCAATTTAACCATACAGTGATAATGATTTAGGACTTTTGCATTTAATATCCAAACACATATTAACAACTCCTCCCACCTCCCTCACCCCCCTGACCGTGCCATTTCCACCACTTAGAAACACAAAAGGAAAAGCCAGACCCTCCGAGCCTTCCCGCAACCTGCCCCCATGATCTAAAAGTCAGCTTATATATTATCCCGACAAGTGGACCTCTTCCACCGGTGGCAGGTCAAACATCAGACCCTGATAATCTGCCCATCGTTTCCAAATCTTGTAGTGTTTGTGCAGGCACCCCCTAGCAACGAAAATGGGTTGTTTTAGCCCCATACATAAGTCCAGCCCATTCTTCCATGCGGCCACCGATGGGGCCCTAGGCGCCATCCATGCCCTGGCAATATCCCTTTTCACCAGTGTGAAGCCCAACTGCATGAGGTGTCGCTTATAGATATGACCTCCTACCTCCTCAATGACATGCAGTAGGGCCAGCTGCGGCGTGCGGGGGAGCTCCCATCCCAGAACCTCCAAGAGACAGGAATATACCCCACTACAAAAGCGACCCAGAGACAGACAGCTCCAAACCGTGTGAATAAATGTGCGGTAAAGAACATTCATGAAGAGATTGTTGTCACTTTCTTCTTTGTGATTTTCTGTGTCATTTCAATTTGCACATTTGGGATTCAAAGTCACAACATGAGATAGTATTTTGTGCAAAGTGATTTATTTTCATGCATGACGTGATGAATCATTCCACACAATGGTGGAGATCTCAGCAAAAAACTACAAAGCAAAGTGCAAATAGGATTTGGTAGTTTTTGTATAGTGTTTGTAGATGAGGTATTCCTAAGTAGATCCACAGTTATTTGAGTCCATAGTCCGACTTAGACCCTCCAGCCAATGTGGGACAGTTCAATGACAGTCAACAAAGTGAACGCTTGGCACACAAAGGAGGAGATCAGGAGCAGATTGTCACTTCCTGGGGGTGATGCATAGCCATCTGTCTCTCAAGGATTCTTCTTTGGATGACCCTTCCCAAATTTTACGGGGGACCATCAGGTGCAGGCAGCTGCAGTGCAGAGGGCTCTTAGCCAGTGTCCACATCCCTCACTGTGGCTGGTGCAGATGGTGATGCACCAGATGTGTGGGCAGACAGGGAGTTGTGGACATGTTGATGACAATCTGGTGGCGGCAGGTGACAATGTTTATGTGCATTGTAGTCATGTCATCAATTTGGCTCATGTACATGTCCATTTTTTCAGAGTGGGCTACCTGCTGCTATTGACTGGTCCTGAGGATCCCATTGACCTGGCCAAAATCTCCTTGTGAATCTTCATATACATTGAGGAGCCTGGTGAGGTTTGGGTTCTCCTCAGCAGCACCAGCTGCATTATGGCGCAGATCCCACGGCCCCTCCCACCAAACCTACCGACCCGAGCAGGACCAGTTGGTGCTGGCACAGTCAACACTGAGCCTCCTTCATTGTTGACACAGGTGTTGTTGTACGGCAACTCCAGAGTGCCCCGTGTTGCTGTTCTGTCAGTAGTCTACTGGGCTGGTGTGTCCATGAGAGTAAAGGTCAGCAGGTTGTTGTCAGCTGAGGCAGGAGTGGTAGCAGAGGATCCTGATGTTGCAGCTGCTGGAGCTGGGGGGTGACCCAAACCTAATGGGCCAGGTCGGTCCTCATCGCCCGAATATGAATGAGAGACACTAAAGGCAGAGACCTCATGGTCGTCCAGAATCTGGGACTGGCTGTCCTGTATTGTTCCAGTAGTGTTCCCAGCTCGCCCTGTGTGTACAGAAAGAATACGACATGTGAATGTCCACTGGTCATTAAATCATGCACATTACAGAGGCTACCGAACATAATGATGAGTTAATGCAGATAGATTGGCCTCCTTCACCCATGATGCTGGCCTATTTATTTGGAGAACAATGTACTTCGGGCAAGATGGGAATTGATGGACGTGTCCCTCTGTGTGCAAAAATGGGCATGTGGGGTTCATTTCACATTAAATGTCCAAAGACATTGACTGATTAGTGACACCCTGTGAATGACACAGGTGGTTTGGTTTTGTCCACATATTTACTTTCACGGTGAGATACATACTCTTTATCTCCATATGCATGCATTTTTTGGACCTGCTTACTGGGCTTAGAACATGTCTTTAGCAGTCACATTGGTGTGGATGCCTACACACTACAGTCTGTTAATTTTCACAGACATTTATAGGAATTGAGTGAGTGTTGTGCTTCTTGTTCTCATCTCATTATACACATGTGTATGGCTGTGAGGCGCAAAATGGGTGACTGCTTAGATTTGTGCCTACACAGATCATGTATTTTGTACATTGACTCCATGGTCAGATGCAATCACAAAGTCTGCTTTATGCCATTTTGTGGCAAAGAACTCTGAAAAACTGAGGTTTGATTGCATGTGGTCCAATTGTGAAACTTACACCCCTCCTCATACCCAGCCAAGCTAAATCCTCTGAGACTATGGCTTATTGTCAGTGAGGAGAAATGTACTAGCAAGGAGGCTGACACTGCTGCATGATGTTAAAATTGAAACCAACTCCCAACAAAGCCTTGTGCACCAAACACCATGCAACAGTGTCAGTGCAACATGACAACCCTGGTCCCTCAGGATCCTAGAAACAACGTACTACTTTTCGCTCAGTCACTCATGCTTACTTAGTTTCTCTCAGGGATACACAGAATAAACAGTCTGGGCATTTCAATAAGGATTTATTGAACAGTTGGCATTCTCAAGTAAAATATATGAGCTGCAACAACTATTAAACAGTAGCAGATATAAATTATTAGCAGTACAGTGAATATAAAAGGATAGTACAGCTCTACCATCTTGCAATAAGCATGAATAAATACATGAATATAAAATGCATGATAAAAGTGTGCGTACTCCTACGATGTCTATCTAGATTTACCTAAGTGTACCGAGCAAGTGAGTAGGTGTGAAGCCAAGAATCTAGGATTATTCAATCCCTATTACCTTAAGTATGAGAATGTAGGAGCCCTTCTTGGTCTTGAGTTGGACACCCCGCGAGGGATGTTCAGACCACTGTCAGCTGGAGCGTCTTTATGCAGCATCCTCAGCGTCTCCAGTCAGTGTGTCGGTCTGGAAGTCTTGATTCCCTCTAACTAACACTAGCAAGGAGTGCTATATTTATACAGAAAGTATCTAGGGCTCCTTTTTCCCTTGTTGCTTGTGCCCACTCCTCTTCCGAACAGTCACCAATGATGAAAATGCTAGTGAAATATTCTCTTTACTAGATAGTAGTGCATAAAACATTTATCAATGAGCTTTGTAAAAGCCTTGTTTTAAAATCTTTTTAAAAACAGTCTAAAAGAGATGAGGAAAAGCACTTATTTACTATGAAAATCAGTTGTTTGGAATTGTCATTTAAGCTACAGTTCTAATTGAGGTTGTTTATATAAGTTGAATTTCTGCAAGCATCTAATGGCCATGCTTTTAAGCGAGAAAGTGTTAAGTCTAGGAAATGTTCCAAATTTAGTTACGTTTAGAAGAAAGGAAAATCCAAATACTTTCCCAGCACATGAGCCAATTATAGATTACATTTCCTGGCTGGGAGACCCAACATCATTGTTGCTTGCTGCTGCAGGGGACTGTCCTTGTAACACCTCGCAGGGTACGTCAATGGAGCACAGATATTCAGTACTGCCAATAGCTGGTGTAGAGGCACCTGGTGCTGTAGTCGATACCTGGGTGTTCGTGGTGCTGGTGTTAGAGCTGATGCTCAACCCGGTTGTAAAAGGCACCTGCAGGTTCTCGAGGAATGCAGTCATCAGTATAGGAATACGCTCTGGAAATAGGCGAGCATGAGACCTCAAGGGTTCCAGCCTGGTATTCAAACCCACAGGCGTGTCCGTTGCAAGTGTCAGACAGAGGTCCAACATGCATTCATCACAGCAAAACAGGCATCGAGGAACAGGTAAGATACAATCCATTCAGGCTGGTCTAACTGATAGGAACCAAGAGGCGCTCAGTTACCATGGGCGAGCTGTGCCCAGATGCTGTACCATGCGTTCATGGTATTTCCGCTCCAGGAGCGCTTTTGCCATCTCGTTGTTGATTGGGCCGTCCATTGCGTAGTAGATAAATGACAATCAGGATTCCCGCTATTGACAGCATGATCAGAGGTAGACCTCCATAAATGCTTCCAAATACGAAGTGTATAAAGTTTGGAATAACTCTGAGTATTGTCCGAAAGGTGCTAAGAAATCCTGACTCTATGGTCCTAAATAGGTGTACAATACCACTCGTATCCGACATACTGAAGATACGATCCACCATTTCTGTGAAATAAATTGGGCAGTTTGTACGTATAAGTGCCTGTATCTCAGTTGAGGTCCTTGCGATTTGAAGATCATAGGTCTATCAAGTGGAGGTTAAGGGTACTGTTTGCTGTAAAAGCATGGCTTTTAGTCTGCTCAAAGAATCAAATTGTATAAAGGAAACATTCAACAATGGCCATAACAATGCCTCCCTGACTGTACTTGTTAGGGGAAACAATACTTGCATACAGCAAGTAACCCCGGAGTTCAGTGATCAGATAGGCAATGCTCGGAAGCATCCCACAGCAACCTTGATCATTCAGCATCAAGTAACTCCCGTTTGAGAGCAGCTTGAATACCGGTTTAATCACGGCAGTGTATTCCTTTTCATGTGGCAGGACGAGTTTGCTACTGACCCATTGCAAGCTCCATGCAACAAAATGTCCTGGCACATGAGAGAACCGCTTAAAGCGTTCTTGCTGTTTGTACCACTGAGAAACACTTCTCGATCCCCACTCCGGCATCGAAATTTATATGGTAAATCCCTGGATTCCTTAATGTATTTCTTACCCATATTTTCATATTTGCCTGCCTCTGTTCAAGGCAATATTGAAACTGAAAAGTACTGACCGGCGACTGCAGACCCCTCTCCAGCGCCTTGAAACCCTTACGGGTGAGTAGCGCGCTTACAATTCCCTGATCGATTGGTTTATTAACCGGTAGAGATATGCACCCATGGATAAGCCACTCTGTAGACAGAGCTTCCGCTACTGTAATTGGTAGTCTGTCCAGTTTGTCAATATGCAGGTTTGTATATTTAGCTCCCCTTTGTGCCATTTCAACTTGTTTATCTGTTAGATTACATTCAGAACACAGAGACGTACTGTTTATAAAATGCCAAGGCACATAGCCTGCATGCAAAGTTTGCAGCGTCCAGCTCAATAACATGATAGAATGTAATTGAGATTGCCCATGTTGAAATATGGCCAAATCTTGTTCTAGGATGTCTATGGCATAAGACAAAATCTTGTCTAAAGAATATATCCTGGAGGACAACGTTGTTAACCCTTTGTCTACCACAGCTAACCATTTTTTTTCAGTTAATACGGTCTATTTCCCGTATTGTCTCTGTGGCCTCTTGTTAAGATATTTTCCAGATTTCATTATAGGCAGCATAAATGCCAGCATATATGAAACGTTTCTGACAGTGTTTCTCTCGAGCCTAGTAAAAAATCCCTAAGATCCATGTCTTGTGAGAGTCAGGCTAAGTGTTGTTTCTCTTCTGTGAGTGATGAGGTTTCTAACCAATCGAGGCACAACTTCCCAACACTGTAGGATGTCACTACTCCTAGGTGGTCCCTTTGTACATAATGTGGGTCTGGCCTATGTATATTGAACCCTTCGGTGATACCCATAAATCTTTTATGACATATGTTTGTGTCTACGGGTCAAACCACCCATTCTTTACAATTAGGGTCTGATCTATTGTCCTGTAAAACTACATCTATTGTTGCCCCTTCTTCTGAAGTAGAATTTTGCCACCCTCCCATCTAGGATGATGTTGGATATCAAGGTGTATTCATGGCCTTGTCTTTTCTAATCCAAGACATGAAGTTTTATGCACAGATTTGTTTAGAAATATCATCTGCTGTGGAATGAGACAAGCTCTAAATAACGATTCTGTTCCCTGGACTTGCCAGTCCCTAGAACCCCAGACTGATTTTAAGTCTATTGTGTCCTTTCATGGGTAAAAACCCTGTTCAGACAGTTGGGCAATAAAGGAAGCAGAGTAAATCTGTTTGGTGTTTGTCAACATAATTTTTAGTGCTGATGTCGGTGTAACCTTATAATAATAAAAGGTTGGGTCTGTGGTGTTAAACCCTGAAAAATATGGAAATTTCTGTGCAAATGTTTGCAAACTACTTTTTGGTGGTGTAGAGCAATGTTTCCACTGATGGTATTCAAGAATATTTCTAGGTGAAATAGATTTGGGCAGAAAATGATGACCATGATGTTGGTAACAGTACAAAGTGTCATAGTCTGAATTACCTTCTAATATTTCAATATTCAGAAATGTAGCAGTTTTTTCTAAACCAGACGTGTTATTAACAGTTTCAGAGTCCCTATCATCTAAAAATGTACTGGAGGTAATGATATCACTTAATGACATTTTGAATACATGAGAAATTTTTAAAAGTTCAGTATCCATCCTGTATAAGTACCGCTATGATGTTTACTGATGACAAGTCTCTTTGTTCACGATGAGACGATTGATGAAGTTTTAAAATCAAATTAACTTTCTGGGCTGTAGAGCTTTGTTGAAGGTATTGTCTATTATTAAGCATGCTAAAAGATATATAACTAAACCTAGCCAGAAAAAAATATAGTATCCCAGTAATTACCCATAGTACTAACCAAGGAGAAACCAGGTAAGTCTTTTTGAGAAAGTTCAGAAAGTCTTTCACTTGCTGCTTGAGTGATTTTTGAGCTGGCTTTTCCAGTTCACTTGGAGCCCAAGAAAATTTATCAAAGTTCATGAGGTAGCCAGAAGCAGTTCGATCAACTGTTGGAATTGCATCGAGATTTGTTGAAATCGTATTTTGCTCTTGTCAAGGCATGTTGATGTAGACGTCTGTATTAGGTCTAATTGCAATCTGGTTATTATTTTGAGTTTGATTTTGAAGATGAACATTGGGTTTAAGTGGAAAGTGTTCCATAGCATTGTTGCATAGTCCTACATTGCGCACAGAAGGCTCTTCGAACATGATGAGTCTTTCTGTTTGAACTTCTTGGATTGTAGCTAGAGGAGAGCGTCTGCTACTTTGGAGTCCACAAGGCCTACAGTTCAGTATTGGCCACATAGTGTGGTTTGATTAGGTCAATTGAGACAAATATTTTCTCCTGTTCTCCAGCAAGAAGTGGCAAAAGCATCATTCTTGATCCTTGTACTCCTGGGACTGGCACAGGCTTTCTGTAAGATGGCCCGAATTATTTTTTGTCTGCTATTTTCTCTCTGACCAGATCCCCTACTTTTGGGATCCAGTCGGCCTTGCAATAACTACCTTGACTTCCTCAGTGGCGGTCTGTTTTGTGTGGACGTTACTTTGTCTTGTCCTGGATTCATTTAGATCCTGTCAAACAGCCAAACAATCATGGATATCAAAGGTTTCCCATCTGCCACTGTGCCTTCACAATCAAGATCAGGTAAAAAAAAATGTAAATTGATACTTGTATAGCGCACTACTCACCCGCAAGGGTCTCAAGGCGCTTGTACGAATACCGCTTTGGAACCCATCCTGGTTTTCCCTGTGAGCACCCCCAAGGTGGAGGCCAGGCATCCTTAGCATTGTGGGGGCCGTTGTGGAGATTAAGCAAGCTATTGCCCAGAGTTGCAGAGTGGGACTCCATGATTGGAATAGGCACCGAGGCGAGAATTATCAGGTCCGTGGAATTTTGAGCCCAAGACCCGCTGAGGCAGGGAATTGAACCCTGGTCCCGGGCTAGACCTCTGCCTCAGGGTCTGCCGCTCTAATCATTGAGCCACACTTCCACCCACATTCTCATCCCAAATAGGACCTCAAATGGAGTGACACCCCCTAGAAAATGTCTTGCTAGTTTTTGAGGGCTCATTGTACCTAATATAAGTGATTGACCCAATTCCAGCCCTTGCTTAATAACATAGCTGATAAAGATTGCTTTAAGTCCCAGTGTTTCCTCTCCACAATCAAATTTGCCTCAGGATGGTATGGAGAGGAGTACCACAATGCTACACCCATACTTTCCATGGCCTCTTTGTAAGCCCCAGAGCTAAACGCCGGGCCACGGTCAGAATGTATCATGCCAACTGCATATGTCCCTATAAAGACTCACAAATCTTTGATAACAGTTCAAGCGTCAGCTGAGCGCTTTGGCCAAACCCATAGAAATCCTGAGCATGAGTCCACTGCTACCAAGATATACTTGTAAGCACCATCAGAGTAAGGGGCCAAATATACACAGGCGAGTGGTTTGTCTGATTTTAACAATGGTGTCTGTGCCAGGCGTGTAATGGAGGACCCCTTCATCTGCTGGCAGATGTCACATTGCAAGACATAGTTTGTTTTGTTAGTCCTGGCCACCAATAGCCTGTTTCAATATAGAAATAGTCACTGTAATGCCTGTGTGCGCAGAGCAAAAACCCTTGTATCCTGCTATTATAAAACCTTGCTTACGATCCATATTTGATATAACTATAACCCCCACTCCAGGAATCTGAGAACATTGAATGTTGTTTGCATCTAACTTGTAGGAGTACTTGTGTTGAAATTTTGTAGGTACTGCTGAGCTACCCTTGTGTGAAGCTTTGACAGCCACCATTATCTCACTGTCTATTCTCGTTTTAGAGTGAGTGATTGCAGCTACGAAAGCCCTGCATACAGCCCCCTTTGTGGCTTCATCAGCCAATGAATTCCCTTCAACGTGAATGCTATCACGCTGATGACTTAGTGTATATATCACGTGAGCCTTTGTTTGTTTGTTTTTCAATGCAACTACCTGTTCCCATAGCATTCTATGCTTAATTGTGCCACCTTTTGCATCTTTGAACCTTATTTTTCCCAATGGTATAAGTATTACTTATCCTACTGCACACAGTAAAAAGAATCACACACAATAGTGTGGGGGATTTGTGATCCGTATTTATAAGTGCCAGTATCAGTGCTTTTAGTTTTGCCAACTGAGTAGTGCAGTCTCCTAAAGATTGCGTTTTAGTGCAACTTGGATGGAACTTTCCATCCTGCATGTGACCTTTAAAGATAGCACATACCGCACTTTATTGTTGCTTACTCGCTATGGCTGGTAGAGCAGATCCGTCAATGTAAATAATATATTCATACTGATCTAGAGGCAATAGTTCATTTGGAAGTGGATATTCTTGTTCGTAGTGCAGAAATGCTTGTGTTTTTAGACTTGGATCAAATCTGTATTCAACATCCGTTACAGTAAGAGAATTAGCCCATTGTATCCATCTCGGATATGTAAGGCTTTGTCATTTGGAATGCTAGCCTTTGTAACAGCCTCTAAGGATGGTACTGGGATGATGACGATTATGCGCTTTCCCAGAGCCAGTGCTCTTTCTCTTGATACACCGGTCTGAACAGCTGTCAGTATTTTTTCTGTTGAAGTGAAACGCATTTCTGTGTTTGTGTATAGTTGTGATTTGTATGTGACTGGTACTGTTTCACCTTCATTGAAGGTTAAATAAGTGTACCCGCATTGACCTGCTATGACACGGATAACCAAGTTGCGTACATTTACACGTGTCTGTAAGTGTTTGGAAGCAATCATGTTTTCTTGAAGTGAACGTAGGATGTTTGAATGTTCCTGTGTCCAATGTCCAACCGAAAAGTCAGGTTTTATTAAGTCGTTAAAAGGTTTTACTCTTTCTGCATAATACAAAATGTATGTTCTGCCTAAATTTAGGAATCCCAGTATTGATTGTAGATTTTTTAATGAGCTTGGAGCAGCGCATACTTTTCTAAAAAGTTAGCTGCCAGGCTTTTTCCCTCACTTGAAAGCTCATATCCTAAAACAGGACATTGTGGTGGGCTATTTCTGATTTCTTAAAATTAAATTTGTAGCCCTTAGAGGCGAATCCCATAATAATGGTGCTCACCCTGGTCAAATGCCTCTTTAAATCATCGTCTATTAGATAAATATCCTCCACATAGGACAATGCTTCCTCATAAAAAGTTTGGAGTAACTCAGTTATCCTTGCTGAAAATATCCCGGGGCTGTTCTTATACTCCATGGGGGAGATGACCAAATTGTCGCTGGGACCCTAATGCTGAGAATGGGGTCAAATACCTGCTTTCAAGTGCTATATTTTTGCAGAAAATCCATTTCAGATATCTAGTGTTGTCTTGTATTTTTTCCACACAATGTTATTCATCAATGCGGCACTGTGTACATTTTGGACAGCGAATGTCTTTGTGCATGTGTTTAAATGTCTGTAATCTAAAACTAGACGATATGAGTTGTCCGGTTTCGATACAGGAAACAAAGGATTGTTCATTGGTGAGGTGCATGATTCAATGACCCCTTGATATTCAAGTTGATCTAAGATCTCCCTGACCTGTTTTTTTAGCTTCTTGCTTTATTGGAGATTGCCTTTAAGCATTTGGTGAAACTTTTAACAGGATCACGTGGTGGGTTGAATCCTCATCCCATCCTGCATGATTTTTATATAAGGCCGGAGCTAGGGCTACTGCCCACTCCCGTGCATATGTATGTTTAAGGTGTAGGGGAATGAGGTTGGAGAATGCTAGAAAAATTATATCTTCCCCCAGGGCACTCTTTAACGAATGCTGGTAGCCAATCTTGTTCTGCTGATAGGATGTCATAACCAGATGACAGATTTTCCCAAAAGTGACCTTTAACTTTCCTGTGCTTGTCCCCCTCAATTTGGAGTGTTATTTCGTGTAACTTATGTGGGACGCTCATCCATGTGTCTGGTGTTTCCACTGTGATGTAATCACTCAAGTCCGCTGTCAACAGAAATTCCATCAGGTTCTGGCGAGCTATTGTTACTTCTGCCTCACTGTCTAGCATCGTCAGAGCCCATTAACCGTTCAGAAGCTGCATCCTCCGAATTCTTAAATTGAGGTTTTGACTTTGGCTTGTCTTCTTTTTTGGAAGTATAGTCTTGAGCGTGCTGCTTGTTTCTGGTCTTTTTACGCTCTTCTTTGTGTTCTGACCGTCCTTCTCTCTCAGAGGTTTTTGTCGACCCCTGAAAGGAACGAGAGGAAAGTGTATCAGTATCCTGATACCTGTCAGGTTTCCTAATATTATCCCTATTCCTGAGATCATACCTCTTTTCAGAGGGCTCCTGTTGAGGAGATCTACGTCGGGATTGAGATCTTTTTTCTGTAAAGTTTTGTTGTTTTTTATTATCCCACTTCTTGTAAGAAGAAGAAGCTGGTGTCCACTTAGAAGTGTCCTTTTCAGGACTGCCCATCAGCTGTGGTTTTAAAGCTTTCCCATCCAAACTCTCTCTGCCTAATTCTGAATATGCAGTTTCAATTATTTTGGGCAGTTTGTTTTGTTGATCCAACGGACCGAACTTCCTTAGGCATTGGCGGATTGACATTGAAGCTGCTTCTCCTTTAATATTAGCTAGTATTATGACTGATACCTGGTCGTAGTTATTTAATAACTTAATCCCTAGATTCAGAGCAGGCTCTGCTCTGTGCTCATTTTGTATTTGTCTTAATATAACAGGTATTACCGCTAATGAAGGAATACCATGTGTTCTAGTATATATGGCAGCAAAGACTGTACCCCAAATGGTACAATCCTCTAACTGTGGTGTTATCCCCATGGGCAAGCAGATTGTTAGCATTCTGTGTTTTTCAAATGTGGTAGTATTTGGGAACACTGCCTCAAGCTGAGTTATTTTCGGAGCTACCCAGAATGGTATTTGTTCATGTTTTTTGGGCATTTGCCCATTACCGCTTGTAATGTTTCTGGAGTTATTTTAGTTGCTGTACCCTGTGATTGAGTTCCATTTGTTGAAACTGTTGTTGGTTGGACTGTGAAAGTCTGCATGACGAATTGCATCAGGTTTCTGTAGATTCTAATTTAATCTTTGTTTTGTATGAGTAAGTCTGGTTGTGGCATTGTATCAATGTCAGGATGTGGTGTGTAGGCCGCTAATATTGGCCACGTTGCCCCGTCTCTACCAAGCGGACCTAATCTTACTATGTGTCTTATGTGGGATAGGGCACCTTTAAACTAGTAAAAATGTTCCTGGCAAGTGAGCGGAACTTCCATATCCTCACAGGAACCATATTCTGCTGGTGCATCTCCCTCTGTGTAAAAGTGAAATGTGTGTATTCTAGCATCTGCTTCTGGGAATGTAACCTACAAATAGAGTACCTGTGTTTTGTTTAATTTGCGTGCCCAAATCATATAAGCTACTAAGCCACCTCTGGCTGATAAATCATATCCTAGTAGTTTCAGGGTGATAGTACGTCTGAATTTAGGTGCAATGAGAATTCCAGCCACTTCTTCATTGTCTACTGAGAGGTGTCGCTCCACTACGGGGTTATTTTCGCCCTTCAAGTTTAATTAACCAGCAGCTGATAAATAGGATATTTTGCCTACTCAGCTGTGGCTGGCAGAGTTTGTGCCCACCCACTCCAGACATCTCTGGTGTTTTGTGAGTAGGGGTCTCTGAGAAATAGCATGACTGAACTACTCAGATTCCGCTGTTAAATAAGTACCTAACCAACGTTGGTGGCACCATGTCTTGTAGTTCCTATATATTCCTATACATAATCTGCACGTTCGGATAATATGAATTGTGGGTTTGGTGGTAGACTGACTCTGAGCAACCCCACTGGAAATGTTAGCCTATTTGCATTAGCTAGCTCACAGTGCCACTAGTGTCTCCTCTTATGGGAGAGAGAATAGTTTCTGGCAACCTTAGAACATGACAACCTTGATCCCTCAGGATTGTGGAAACAATGTACTACTTTTCGCTCAGTCATTTGTGCTTACTTAGTTTGTCTCAGACATACACAGAATAAACAGTCTGGTCGTTTCAATATGGATTTATTGAACAGTTGTTATTCTCGTATAAAATATATGAGCTGTAACAACCATTTGATATATATTATTAGCAGTACAGTGAATATAAAAGGATAGTACAGTTCTACCATCTTGCAATAAGCATGAATAAATACATGAATATAAAATGCATGATAAAAGTGTGCCTACTTCTATGATGCCTATCTAGATGTACCTAAGTGTACCGAGCATGTGAGTAGGTGTGAAGCCAAAAGTCCCTCTAGGATTTAGGCAAGCCCCATAACCTGAAGTATGAGAATGTAGGAGCCCTTCTTGGTCTCGAGTTGGACACCCAGCAAGGGATGCCAGACCACTGTCAGCTGGAGCATCTGCATGCAGGAGCTTCAGCGTCTCTGGTCAGTGTGTCGGTCTGCAAGTCTTGGTTCCCTCTAAATAACACTAGCAAGAGGTGCATTATTTATACAGGAAGTCTCTAGGGCTACTTTGTCCCTTGTTGCTTGAATTAGCCATTGTTGGATTTGAGGATGAGGTATGGGATGAATCGTGTATGTAGATTTGGGGAAGACGATGGTGTAGCCCCAGCCTGGTTTCTAAGTACCCTTATGAATATTCATTCATACTGTGTGAGTCTATCGATGGAGGTACAAGACTCTATTGTTTAGGAGAAACCCTCCTTCTGCACCCAGGACTAGAACTAGGTAAAGGTTCAATCCTAAAAGGCTTGTTACAGTGTAGTATAGGGGAGTTAATGTAAGTGAAGGGATATGATATCACCCAGGGCCTATATAAGGGTACCTATATGAAACATAACAGTGTCAGACATCTTGATAGTACACTACCCCTCATTGCCTGATCACCACTCTATCGGGTGTGCTGTTTCAGCTGTTTGGGAAGGTGTGTGTGGGCCCAGGCCTGGTGTGATTTTTGGTGACAGCAAACACCCCTCCACTCACCCATCCCAAATGGCTCATCTGGGACTATGGGTATCCCCAAGTCTGTGGAAGTGTACTTACAAAATGGCAGACAAAGCTACATGGTGTTGAACTTGGAGCCAATTCCCATCAAGTCCCTGTGCACCAAACATCATGCAATTGTGTCAGCCATCTTGTTGGTACACTTCCATTTACTGTCAGATAGCCATTGTCCCAAATGAGCTGTTTGTCATGGTTGAGAGGAGGAGTGTTTGATGTCACTACATCTCCCATCAGGCTCTGTACTACACACACCTACCCACCCAGCCCCACCAGGCTACCAGGAAGAGTGGTATGCTGACATTGAGGGGAATTATACTAGCAAGATGTGTGCCACTTGTGCTTGTTGTCAGAGTTGACCTCTAGTCCCATCATGGCCTTGTCAAAGCAGGAGGTGATTCAGTAATCGAGCAAATTATTGAGGAAAGTATTTTGAAAGAGATAATGGGCAGTCCTTGTAACTTGCCAATCATGGGGCTTAAAAAGCCTAGTGGCAAGTATAGGATGGTACAAGATTTAAGGAAAATCAATAAGATAGTTGTACCCTGTTGTCCAGTAGTACCAAATCCAGCAGTGATTCTTTATCAGATACCATGGAATGCACATTGGTATATGGTGACTAATTTGTGCCAAGCATTATTTTTGATTCCTTTGCATCCGTATAACCAATATCTTTTTGCATTCATGTTCGGAGACCGTGTTTTGGCATGGTGCCGAGTTCCTCAAGGGTACACAGAGAGTCCCTCAATTTTCAATCAGATCCTGAAAAAGTGTTTGGAAATTCTGGTTCTTCCAGGAAATTCAGTTTTGGTTCAGTATATTGATGAGCTACTGGTGGCATCAAAGACACGAGAGGCTTGTGTCACTGACATAATTGCTTTACTGAACCATTTAGTAGATGGTGGACACAAGGTATCACCAGAAAACTTTCAGTTCTGTCAACAAGAAGTGCAATATTTGGGACACAAGATAGAAAGGGGAGTGAGAAAAATGACACCAGAGCGAATAAAAGTGATTCCACAAATGAATTTGCCTGAAACTAAGAAAGAAGTTCAAATATTTTTGGGAGTGATTGGATATGTCATCACTGGATCAGTGGATTCTCCCTGCTCACAAAGCCTTTACTAAGGTTCACACGAAAAGACTTGACAGATCTGATTGAATGGGATGATGAAAGTAAAGAACCATTCATAAAACTGAGAAATTGCTTGTGTGAAGCACCAATATTGGGAATGCCAGACTACTCAAAATAATTTGCATTGTTCTGTTATGAAAGAGAAGGATGTGCACTTTCAGTGTTAACTCAGAGACATGGATTGTCACGACGTCCAGTGGCATACTTTTCAGCCACTCTGGATTCAGTGGCTGCAGAATTGCCTGGCTCCCTGAAAGCAGTAGCTGCTACTTGTGTAAGTCTGGAACAGAGTGAATCAATTGCAAAGGGACATCCCTTAAAGGTATATGTGCCACACTCAGTTGAGATCCTTTTACCAAAGACTCGTACTCAACATTTGACCCCTAAACGCCTGACTAAGTATGAAAGAGTGATTCTGGGTGCTGAAAATGTAAGTGTGATAAGATACACCACAGTAAATCCAGCAACCTTGTTGCTGGATCCATATTGTGAAGAAATAAAAGAGGAGGTTGATCTTGATTGTTTGGATGTAACAGAAATGTGTACGAAAGCCAGACCAGACATCCATGATGTCCCACTGGAAGAATCAGACTATGTATTGTTTATTGATGCATCATGTTTACGGAAGCAAGATGGAGAATTGAGTTCTGCCTATGCTGTATGTAATGTATCTGCTATTCTGGAACCATCCTGTTTAAGAGGAGTCAAGTCTGCACAAATAGCCTAATTGATAGCTTTAAAAAAGGCGTGCAAAGTTGGGGAAAAATTGAGAGTAACCATATTTATGGATTTTCAATCTGGTTTTGGGGTTGTGCATGACTTTGACCAATTATGGATGCAAATGAGATTTCTGACTTCATCAGGTTCTACTATCAAAAATGGTAAAAATGTCAAAACCCTACTTGAAGGCCTACAATTACCAAAGGAAATTGCAGTGGTCAAATGTGCCACAGATAAGTTTGGAAACGATTATGTGACACAAGGCAACAGATATGCTGACCAAGTTACCAAATTTTGTGCTTGAAATACAATGTCTGTGAACAGAGGGCTAATAAATAAGTTACCAATTGCCAACTAATTTTTTTCTCTACTTTTGAAACATGGGATCAAGTCTGGCTGTTGCAAGATGAGGCAGATAACAAGGAAAAGGAACCCTGGATTAAATCAGGATGTACAAAAAGAATAAATGATGAAGTACGGATATGGGCATATGGTACAGCAGTAATGTCATATAGCTTGTTATCACAAATGGCAAGAGTATATCATGGAGCTACACACATTGGGAGAGATGCCATGATTAGGCATTTCAGACAGACATGGTACAATCCCAAGTTTAGGAAAGTTGCAGAGAGTGTCTGCCAGTGATGTTTGACATGTCAACAGCTAAACCCAGGTAGGAAAACAGTTGTCAGCTGGGGAAAGATTGGAAAGACAAAAGTACCATTTACAAGACTGCAACTTGACTTTATAGAGTTGCCACCAAGCAAATGGCATGAAGTACGCCCTTGTCATTGTATGCCTGATTTCTCGATGGGTGGAAGCATATCCCACAGGAAGGAATGACAGTTTCACAGTTTATGTTTATGATTGGGGAATTAGTTAAGTGCATGTAAACCGAAAGGTCTCTTGGCACTGAGAGGGGAGGGAGAAACTTCCTGAAGACTGCTAGCAGTAAGCCAGAGTGAACAAACAAACATATTATCAACAACTAGCAATATTTACCGATAAATAGGCTTAGCGACTGTGAGAAGTTGGCCTGATATATGATGTTTCAAATTCTGGAACCACCTTGTATCAGTCCAAACAATCCCGGTAGGATTTCAATTCTGGAACCACCTTCTATCAGTCCAAACTTCTCACAGCGACATTTTTTTTTTTATCGCCGAGCATCGCCGGATTTTATCGCAGAGATAACGTGCTATTAGCAACGTTTATCTCTGACGCGATAAAATTTCCGGTGATAGCGGCGAAATGCCTGAATATCGCTGTAAATCCAGCGATATTCATGCATTATCGCTAACATGGACTTAGTCTTAATATCCACCTCCCATTGGATATACAGGCTAAGAACTGGTCTGAGGAGACGTTAGGTTTTAGAGATATTCGCGCTTATAATAGGCAATAGCAATGTTAGCGACTACTTTCAGTCGCTAACAGGTTGGGTACGCCCACTTTGCATGTCATTAGCGATAAATATCGCTGACATGCAAAGCGGGCCTCAAACCGCTCGCTATCGTCTACAAGCTGTTGCTAACTCCTGTTAGCGACAGCTTGCTAATAGGGCTAAAGCGGCGATAATCTCTTATCGTCCTCCTTGATAATATGCCCCCAAGTTTTCAGTTTTTTTCTGAAATTGGTGTACTCAGGAGTAAGTCTAACGTCTATTGGCAGGGAATTCCAATGAGTGAGGACAGAGAATCGTCATAATAAATATTGTGGCCGATCTGAGATTCCCTTTATGTATCTACTTTGAGATCTTAGCAGAGATGCATTAAAGACCATACAATCTGTCTTAAACATAGACCACTGAGTCACTGGAAGCCAATGTAATTGCTTCAGAAGGGGTTTAATGTGACAGTGTCTTGGTTTCTGCAGGACCAGGCTGGCAGCTTTATTTTGTATTAGCTGCAACCTATGGGTCTGATTTGCAGGGGGCCCTAAGTAGATGGCGTTATCGTAATCCAGCCACCTGGACATAATCAAGGCTAGCATGTCCGCCGTGCTTGCTTCCCTGGTAAAGAATTTCCTAATTTTCTTAAAAGACCTCAAATAG
The DNA here is from genome assembly GCF_964263255.1 of Lissotriton vulgaris. NCBI lineage: Eukaryota > Metazoa > Chordata > Amphibia > Caudata > Salamandridae > Lissotriton > Lissotriton vulgaris. The sequence continues at coordinate 245,642,646 of NC_141698.1, forward strand.
TACATGCAAGAGAAGTTGTCCAGGTTGATCTGTTCATGCATGGATAGCTTGGCATAGATTTTTATCCCTAAACTTTTGACCAATTTTTTAGGGGTAGGTGGGGAGCCCAATGCAACTTGCCATTGTGTTGGCATCCACTGATCGAGACTATTATTATAAATAACTGTCTCAGTTTTATCCGAGTTTAACTTGAGATCATTTTGACTCATCCAGTATTTATTGAAGAGCATAGTACATTGGAAGAATTCCTTAGATTCCTTTGTCTCGTCGATAAGGAAGATCAGCTGCATGTCGTCAGCGTAATTGTATACCTTCACTCCCCTGAATTGCAGAGCATGAGTCAGGGGGCTAATATAAATGTTAAACAGGTGTGGGGAAAGAGATGAGCCTTGTGGGACACTGCATGTGATGTTGACCCAAGCCGAGGCAAAAGGAGCCAGCCTAACAGATTGGGTACGATCCCTTAGAAATGAGAACATCCATTCCAGTGCCTTATCCCTCAAGCCTGCTGCTTCCATTCTATCCGCTAATATGGTGTGATCCACGATATCGAATGCAGCTGATAGGTCTAATAAGACCAGAGTTTGTGTGCACCCCCTATCTGCACCCTCTTTCAGATCATCCACTACATTTACACGGACTGCTGCGGTGGATTGTGATAGTCTGAATCCTGCCTAATGGGGTCCAGGAAATTAGAGCCTTCAATGAAGGCACAAAGAAGTTTTGCAACATGTGCCTCCAGTATTTTTGTCGGATAAGGAAGGAGCGATATTAGTCTGTAAATGCTCATTACACTGGGATCTACTCCTGCTTGCTTTTGCAGTGGGACAAGTACTGCCTCTTTGAAGGCACGTGGGACTACCCCTTGCTCTAGGGAGGTGTTGAGAAGAGTAAGATAGGTATCCAGAAATTTAGTGAGGAGGTCTTTTTGTATCCTGGCGGGGCAAGGTCATAAGGGGAACCAGATGTTATCTTGTTTCTCAGCTCTAGCAGCCAATCCCGGGTGACATCTTGGCTTGGCCACAGTGGGAATGATGTTTTGAGGAGGTACAATTGCATTCTTTACATATTCAATGCATTTGGTAACTGTGTGACCCACCCAGTGTGCAATCTGTGTGATTTCAGACTGTAGATGTTTGGTGTGTAAGTAATGGATATAGCTTTTACCTTTGGAGAAGTAGACAGTGACATTATTCAGCCTCATCAGCTTGTTTTTGTAATGTGAATTACTAGTCTATCTGTGTGTCCCAGACTTCATGGATGGTGTCGTTACATATGTTTGCAACTTCAACATTGTACATAGTTTGTGTATATGTTGTATGTGTAATGTAGACATGACAACATGACAGTGTCCGCCCCGTGACAGTGGTGGGCATGATTAACTTTGTGAGACGCTGTGTGTATCAGGTGTCACACATCTCTCACATTACATTATCTGATTCTGTGTACCTTTTAATCATGTAATTGTTCACAAAAACCTAAATGTTGATACATTTTGTGTGGTATTGTAGAGTATGTGATGCTTGATCACATTAATGATGACAGACAATAGTGATTTTTACACTAAAACACTTAAATTGCTGTGTTACCAAACCTTGGTAACGTGGCTGGGGAGGGTTCTGATGCTGAGATATGTATCTAAAGTCATTCTTTTTAATTAAAATCTGTATTTCAACTGTTCTGTAGCTTCAGTTGTATTCACATTTCATGTTGTGTTTGTCTCAATGCATGTTGCTTTGTACATTGTGACCTGACACCAACTGTGTTTACTCTTCACATAGGTATCGCAGATGACCTCCAGTCTATAGGTCCTTTCCAGACCTACCAACCATGAAAGAACGTGATATGATTTGGAAGTACCAACTCACCAGACCAATAATTGAACAGTTGTCTGAGCAGTTGCAGCCTGGTCTCATGTATTTAACTGCACTGACACTCAAAGAGAAGGTTTACCTGCATTACATTTTTTTGCCAATGGCTCTTTCCAATACACAGTGGCAACAACTGGCGGAATGTCCCAAACCATGTTCAGCCATTTCCTTTGTGATGTTTTGGAGGCATTGCTCCATTACCTGGACCAGTACATAAAGTTCCCAACACCTGGAGAGTTGTCAGGCGTCAAGGGGGAATTCTATGACATGGGACGGATGCCCCAGGTCATTGGCTCAATGGATGGCACCCACATTGCAATGGTCCCACCACAGACAAATGAGGTAAGGTAGGGTAAGGTAAATTTTATTATGCATGATTAATAAAAACCTTTACAAAAATTAAACAATTCTAAAATTCATATTATTAATTGTTACTCGTCTACAAGTCCTACAAGTCCTGAAATACCTGTGTGTCGACATCAAGAAACTTGTTGTAATTGTTCTCGATCAAGTAGGTTCTTAAAGTGCTTTTCTTTCAGGAACAGATCAACTGTATGTAGTTAGAATGTGTGACGTTACAACGCGATCAGTTACATTGTGGTAAGTTACATCGCAGGTATTACAACACAAGTCATTACAATGACTTGAGCTAGGGGCGCTGGACTCAGGAATAGTATGATTTACTATTCCAACTCCAGCCTACGTAACAGTAGGGAAGGTGTTGGAACAGTAAATCATACTATTCCTTAGTGTATAGCGCCATCCAGCTCAAGTCATTGTAACGACTTGCGTTGTAATGAACGCAATGTAAATGTATTGGGTTGTAATGACCGCGTTGTAAAGGTTTTTCGCCGTATCAAAGTGCTTATGCTTTTGGATGAACTAAGCTGATTGTAATAGTCTTGGATTAGGCATTAGTTTCCAGAAGCAAGGCATTATTAAAGTCACTCTTGGCATTATTTGAGATTGCACAGTTCAGTATAATAATACTCGTCTGCAGATCTTAAAATGCTGGTGCTTCATGATTGGGTAAACAGTACATGATGTCTTAGGTTGATCAGATCTCAAGGTACTTATGCTCGAAGATCAAGTACACTGATCATATTTATCCTGTGCTCCAGTCTTCAGCTTTGTAAAAAGTTACACAGGACAATATAGTGCTCTTCAGTTGATTTGAAAGTGCTTGTGCTTCAGGATCAGTAGGCTGGTCATTGTTGCCATGGAGTGAAGAGATCTTAAGATGCTAATACTTCAGGATCCTGTGAACTGGTCCTGGCTTGGGTTGATCTTAAGGTACTGGTGTTTTAGAACCAGCTGATCCAGCTGATCTAGATTGGTTATCCTAAGTTAGAGAGGATGCTGGTTCTTGGGCTAATATTCTTGTTTCAAGCTGTTCCTTTGCACATCTTACCGGAAAATGAGGTGGTGTATCACAACTACAAACCTTACCACTCCATCAATATCCAGGTGGTGTTTGGCTGACATGTTCATTTCCCACGTATGTGCATGTTTCCCAGGATCGGCACATGATGCATATATAATGATTAACAGCATCATCCCCCATTTGATGTCATAGCTGCAACAGGACCATGCCTTGCTTGTTGGTAAGTGATGTGGAATGTGTATGTTGTGGTATGTGTTGATTGTATGTTAGATAGTGCTCTGTTATCAGACAACTGAATCTTTTTTCTGTGTTCAATGTAGGAGACTCTGGGTACCCCAACAAGCCTTGGTTACTGATACCACTCGATAACCTAATCACCCTTGCCAAAGTGCGGTTTAATGAAGCCCAGGCTAGGACACGGCGAGTTGTTGAGCAGACTTTTGGCCTCCTGAAGAGAAGATTTCGCTGTCGGGATGGAAAGGGAGGAGCCCTCCAATATGCCCCATTTAAGGTGTGCAAGATCATCACAGCTTGCTGCATCCTCCACAACCTGCCTGTACGGAAGGAAATACCACTCATACAGGATGACAGAGACCAGCAGCAACCAGCGAGGGAGGATCCAGCACTGGGACATGATGACAGTGGTGATGATGATGATATGGATCTGAGACAACAGCTTATCACCAACTTTTTCACATAAAGGTAAGTATGCAATGAAAGGAGACTACCCCCAATTGTTTGTTGTTGTGTTGCTGGTGGACAATGTGTATGCATGCTTGTGAGTGTCTGAAAATTGTCCAGAGCTTTTTTGTTTGATAAGTTTTTGACATGGACAAGTTAACATATACAGTGTTACCGAGATTACTAACCAGTGTCCACAATGTAAATCGTGTGCTTCAGATGACATTTGCAAAATTGAACTGGATTAGTCGTGGGTTCCTGACTCTGTTTTGTCTCTCCTTACCAGGGTACTTTTTTTCCAAATTTTATTTGTCAAGTTGCACATATATTGCAGGGCTCTGCACCCCAGAGACAAATGCTCAATTTAACCATACAGTGATAATGATTTAGGACTTTTGCATTTAATATCCAAACACATATTAACAACTCCTCCCACCTCCCTCACCCCCCTGACCGTGCCATTTCCACCACTTAGAAACACAAAAGGAAAAGCCAGACCCTCCGAGCCTTCCCGCAACCTGCCCCCATGATCTAAAAGTCAGCTTATATATTATCCCGACAAGTGGACCTCTTCCACCGGTGGCAGGTCAAACATCAGACCCTGATAATCTGCCCATCGTTTCCAAATCTTGTAGTGTTTGTGCAGGCACCCCCTAGCAACGAAAATGGGTTGTTTTAGCCCCATACATAAGTCCAGCCCATTCTTCCATGCGGCCACCGATGGGGCCCTAGGCGCCATCCATGCCCTGGCAATATCCCTTTTCACCAGTGTGAAGCCCAACTGCATGAGGTGTCGCTTATAGATATGACCTCCTACCTCCTCAATGACATGCAGTAGGGCCAGCTGCGGCGTGCGGGGGAGCTCCCATCCCAGAACCTCCAAGAGACAGGAATATACCCCACTACAAAAGCGACCCAGAGACAGACAGCTCCAAACCGTGTGAATAAATGTGCGGTAAAGAACATTCATGAAGAGATTGTTGTCACTTTCTTCTTTGTGATTTTCTGTGTCATTTCAATTTGCACATTTGGGATTCAAAGTCACAACATGAGATAGTATTTTGTGCAAAGTGATTTATTTTCATGCATGACGTGATGAATCATTCCACACAATGGTGGAGATCTCAGCAAAAAACTACAAAGCAAAGTGCAAATAGGATTTGGTAGTTTTTGTATAGTGTTTGTAGATGAGGTATTCCTAAGTAGATCCACAGTTATTTGAGTCCATAGTCCGACTTAGACCCTCCAGCCAATGTGGGACAGTTCAATGACAGTCAACAAAGTGAACGCTTGGCACACAAAGGAGGAGATCAGGAGCAGATTGTCACTTCCTGGGGGTGATGCATAGCCATCTGTCTCTCAAGGATTCTTCTTTGGATGACCCTTCCCAAATTTTACGGGGGACCATCAGGTGCAGGCAGCTGCAGTGCAGAGGGCTCTTAGCCAGTGTCCACATCCCTCACTGTGGCTGGTGCAGATGGTGATGCACCAGATGTGTGGGCAGACAGGGAGTTGTGGACATGTTGATGACAATCTGGTGGCGGCAGGTGACAATGTTTATGTGCATTGTAGTCATGTCATCAATTTGGCTCATGTACATGTCCATTTTTTCAGAGTGGGCTACCTGCTGCTATTGACTGGTCCTGAGGATCCCATTGACCTGGCCAAAATCTCCTTGTGAATCCTCATATACATTGAGGAGCCTGGTGAGGTTTGGGTTCTCCTCAGCAGCACCAGCTGCATTATGGCGCAGATCCCACGGCCCCTCCCACCAAACCTACCCACCCGAGCAGGACCAGTTGGTGCTGGCACAGTCAACACTGAGCCTCCTTCATTGTTGACACAGGTGTTGTTGTACGGCAACTCCAGAGTGCCCCGTGTTGCTGTTCTGTCAGTAGTCTACTGGGCTGGTGTGTCCATGAGAGTAAAGGTCAGCAGGTTGTTGTCAGCTGAGGCAGGAGTGGTAGCAGAGGATCCTGATGTTGCAGCTGCTGGAGCTGGGGGGTGACCCAAACCTAATGGGCCAGGTCGGTCCTCATCGCCCGAATATGAATGAGAGACACTAAAGGCAGAGACCTCATGGTCGTCCAGAATCTGGGACTGGCTGTCCTGTATTGTTCCAGTAGTGTTCCCAGCTCGCCCTGTGTGTACAGAAAGAATACGACATGTGAATGTCCACTGGTCATTAAATCATGCACATTACAGAGGCTACCGAACATAATGTTGAGTTAATGCAGATAGATTGGCCTCCTTCACCCATGATGCTGGCCTATTTATTTGGAGAACAATGTACTTCGGGCAAGATGGGAATTGATGGACGTGTCCCTCTGTGTGCCAAAATGGGCATGTGGGGTTCATTTCACATTAAATGTCCAAAGACATTGACTGATTAGTGACACCCTGTGAATGACACAGGTGGTTTGGTTTTGTCCACATATTTACTTTCACGGTGAGATACATACTCTTTATCTCCATATGCATGCATTTTTTGGACCTGCTTACTGGGCTTAGAACATGTCTTTAGCAGTCACATTGGTGTGGATGCCTACTCACTACAGTCTGTTAATTTTCACAGACATTTATAGGAATTGAGTGAGTGTTGTGCTTCTTGTTCTCATCTCATTATACACATGTGTATGGCTGTGAGGCGCAAAATGGGTGACTGCTTAGATTTGTGCCTACACAGATCATGTATTTTGTACATTGACTCCATGGTCAGATGCAATCACAAAGTCTGCTTTATGCCATTTTGTGGCAAAGAACTCTGAAAAACTGAGGTTTGATTGCATGTGGTCCAATTGTGAAACTTACACCCCTCCTCATACCCAGCCAAGCTAAATCCTCTGAGACTATGGCTTATTGTCAGTGAGGAGAAATGTACTAGCAAGGAGGCTGACACTGCTGCATGATGTTAAAATTGAAACCAACTCCCAACAAAGCCTTGTGCACCAAACACCATGCAACAGTGTCAGTGCAACATGACAACCCTGATCCCTCAGGATCCTAGAAACAACGTACTACTTTTCGCTCAGTCACTCATGCTTACTTAGTTTCTCTCAGGGATACACAGAATAAACAGTCTGGGCATTTCAATAAGGATTTATTGAACAGTTGGCATTCTCAAGTAAAATATATGAGCTGCAACAACTATTAAACAGTAGCAGATATAAATTATTAGCAGTACAGTGAATATAAAAGGATAGTACAGCTCTACCATCTTGCAATAAGCATGAATAAATACATGAATATAAAATGCATGATAAAAGTGTGCGTACTCCTACGATGTCTATCTAGATTTACCTAAGTGTACCGAGCAAGTGAGTAGGTGTGAAGCCAAGAATCTAGGATTATTCAATCCCTATTACCTTAAGTATGAGAATGTAGGAGCCCTTCTTGGTCTTGAGTTGGACACCCCGCGAGGGATGTTCAGACCACTGTCAGCTGGAGCGTCTTTATGCAGCATCCTCAGCGTCTCCAGTCAGTGTGTCGGTCTGGAAGTCTTGATTCCCTCTAACTAACACTAGCAAGGAGTGCTATATTTATACAGAAAGTATCTAGGGCTCCTTTTTCCCTTGTTGCTTGTGCCCACTCCTCTTCCGAACAGTCACCAATTATGAAAATGCTAGTGAAATATTCTCTTTACTAGATAGTAGTGCATAAAACATTTATCAATGAGCTTTGTAAAAGCCTTGTTTTAAAATCTTTTTAAAAACAGTCTAAAAGAGATGAGGAAAAGCACTTATTTACTATGAAAATCAGTTGTTTGGAATTGTCATTTAAGCTACAGTTCTAATTGAGGTTGTTTATATAAGTTGAATTTCTGCAAGCATCTAATGGCCATGCTTTTAAGCAAGAAAGTGTTAAGTCTAGGAAATGTTCCAAATTTAGTTACGTTTAGAAGAAAGGAAAATCCAAATACTTTCCCAGCACATGAGCCAATTATAGATTACATTTCCTGGCTGGGAGACCCAACATCATTGTTGCTTGCTGCTGCAGGGGACTGTCCTTGTAACACCTCGCAGGGTACGTCAATGGAGCACAGATATTCAGTACTGCCAATAGCTGGTGTAGAGGCACCTGGTGCTGTAGTCGATACCTGGGTGTTCGTGGTGCTGGTGTTAGAGCTGATGCTCAACCCGGTTGTAAAAGGCACCTGCAGGTTCTCGAGGAATGCAGTCATCAGTATAGGAATACGCTCGGGAAATAGGCGAGCATGAGACCTCAAGGGTTCCAGCCTGGTATTCAAACCCACAGGCGTGTCCGTTGCAAGTGTCAGACAGAGGTCCAACACGCATTCATCACAGCAAAACAGGCATCGAGGAACAGGTAAGATACAATCCATTCAGGCTGGACTAACTGATAGGAACCAAGAGGCGCTCAGTTACCATGGGCGAGCTGTGCCCAGATGCTGTACCATGCGTTCATGGTATTTCCGCTCCAGGAGCGCTTTTGCCATCTCGTTGTTGATTGGGCCGTCCATTGCGTAGTAGATAAATGACAATCAGGATTCCCGCTATTGACAGCATGATCAGAGGTAGACCTCCAAAAATGCTTCCAAATACGAAGTGTATAAAGTTTGGAATAACTCTGAGTATTGTCCGAAAGGTGCTAAGAAATCCTGACTCTATGGTCCTAAATAGGTGTACAATACCACTCGTATCCGACATACTGAAGATACGATCCACCATTTCTGTGAAATGAATTGGGCAGTTTGTACGTATAAGTGCCTGTATCTCAGTTGAGGTCCTTGCGATTTGAAGATCATAGGTCTATCAAGTGGAGGTTAAGGGTACTGTTTGCTGTAAAAGCATGGCTTTCAGTCTGCTCAAAGTATCAAATTGTATAAAGGAAACATTCAACAATGGCCATAACAATGCCTCCCTGACTGTACTTGTTAGGGGAAACAATACTTGCATACAGCAAGTAACCCCGGAGTTCAGTGATCAGATAGGCAATGCTCGGAAGCATCCCACAGCAACCTTGATCATTCAGCATCAAGTAACTCCCGTTTGAGAGCAGCTTGAATACCGGTTTAATCACGGCAGTGTATTCCTTTTCATGTGGCAGGACGAGTTTGCTACTGACCCATTGCAAGCTCCATGCAACAAAATGTCCTGGCACATGAGAGAACCGCTTAAAGCGTTCTTGCTGTTTGTACCACTGAGAAACACTTCTCGATCCCCACTCCGGCATCGAAATTTATATGGTAAATCCCTGGATTCCTTAATGTATTTCTTACCCATATTTTCATATTTGCCTGCCTCTGTTCAAGGCAATATTGAAACTGAAAAGTACTGACCGGCGACTGCAGACCCCTCTCCAGCGCCTTGAAACCCTTACGGGTGAGTAGCGCGCTTACAATTCCCTGATCGATTGGTTTATTAACCGGTAGAGTTATGCACCCATGGATAAGCCACTCTGTAGACAGAGCTTCCGCTACTGTAATTGGTAGTCTGTCCAGTTTGTCAATATGCAGGTTTGTATATTTAGCTCCCCTTTGTGCCATTTCAACTTGTTTATCTGTTAGATTACATTCAGAACACAGAGACGTACTGTTTATAAAATGCCAAGGCACATAGCCTGCATGCAAAGTTTGCAGCGTCCAGCTCAATAACATGATAGAATGTAATTGAGATTGCCCATGTTGAAATATGACCAAATCTTGTTCTAGGATGTCTATGGCATAAGACAAAATCTTGTCTAAAGAATATATCCTGGAGGACAATGTTGTTAACCCTTTGTCTACCACAGCTAACCATTTTTTTTCAGTTAATACGGTCTATTTCCCGTATTCTCTCTGTGGCCTCTTGTTAAGATATTTTCCAGATTTCATTATATGCAGCATAAATGCCAGCATATATGAAACGTTTCTGACAGTGTTTCTCTCGAGCCTAGTAAAAAATCCCTAAGATCCATGTCTTGTGAGAGTCAGGCTAAGTGTTGTTTCTCTTCTGTGAGTGATGAGGTTTCTAACCAATCGAGGCACAACTTCCCAACACTGTAGGATGTCACTACTCCTGGGTGGTCCCTTTGTACATAATGTGGGTCTGGCCTATGTATATTGAACCCTTCGGTGATACCCATAAATCTTTTATGACATATGTTTGTGTCTACGGGTCAAACCACCCATTCTTTACAATTAGGGTCTGATCTATTGTCCTGTAAAACTACATCTATTGTTGCCCCTTCTTCTGAAGTAGAATTTTGCCACCCTCCCATCTAGGATGATGTTGGATATCAAGGTGTATTCATGGCCTTGTCTTTTCTAATCCAAGACATGAAGTTTTATGCACAGATTTGTTTAGAAATATCATCTGCTGTGGAATGAGACAAGCTCTAAATAACGATTCTGTTCCCTGGACTTGCCAGTCCCTAGAACCCCAGACTGATTTTAAGTCTATTGTGTCCTTTCATGGGTAAAAACCCTGTTCAGACAGTTGGGCAATAAAGGAAGCAGAGTAAATCTGTTTGGTGTTTGTCAACATAATTTTTAGTGCTGATGTCGGTGTAACCTTATAATAATAAAAGGTTGGGTCTGTGGTGTTAAACCCTGAAAAATATGGAAATTTCTGTGCAAATGTTTGCAAACTACTTTTTGGTGGTGTAGAGCAATGTTTCCACTGATGGTATTCAAGAATATTTCTAGGTGAAATAGATTTGGGCAGAAAATGATGACCATAATGTTGGTAACAGTACAAAGTGTCATAGTCTGAATTACCTTCTAATATTTCAATATTCAGAAATGTAGCAGTTTTTTCTAAACCAGACATGTTATTAACAGTTTCAGAGTCCCTATCATCTAAAAATGTACTGGAGGTAATGATATCACTTAATGACATTTTGAATACATGAGAAATTTTTAAAAGTTCAGTATCCATCCTGTATAAGTACCGCTATGATGTTTACTGATGACAAGTCTCTTTGTTCACGATGAGACGATTGATGAAGTTTTAAAATCAAATTAACTTTCTGGGCTGTAGAGCTTTGTTGAAGGTATTGTCTATTATTAAGCATGCTAAAAGATATATAACTAAACCTAGCCAGAAAAAAATATAGTATCCCAGTAATTACCCATAGTACTAACCAAGGAGATACCAGGTAAGTCTTTTTGAGAAAGTTCAGAAAGTCTTTCACTTGCTGCTTGAGTGATTTTTGGGCTGGCGTTTCCAGTTCACTTGGAGCCCAAGAAAATTTATCAAAGTTCATGAGGTAGCCAGAAGCAGTTCGATCAACTGTTGGAATTGCATCGAGATTTGTTGAAATTGTATTTTGCTCTTGTCAAGGCATGTTGATGTAGACATCTGTATTAGGTCTAATTGCAATCTGGTTATTATTTTGAGTTTGATTTTGAAGATGAACATTGGGTTTAAGTGGAAAGTGTTCCATAGCATTGTTGCATAGTCCTACATTGCGCACAGAATGCTCTTCGAACATGATGAGTCTTTCTGTTTGAACTTCTTGGATTGTAGCTAGAGGAGAGCGTCTGCTACTTTGGAGTCCACAAGGCCTACAGTTCAGTATTGGCCACATAGTGTGGTTTGATTAGGTCAATTGAGACAAATATTTTCTCCTGTTCTCCAGCAAGAAGTGGCAAAAGCATCATTCTTGATCCTTGTACTCCTAGGACTGGCACAGGCTTTCTGTAAGATGGCCCGAATTATTTTTTGTCTGCTATTTTCTCTCTGACCAGATCCCCTACTTTTGGGATCCAGTCGGCCTTGCAATAACTACCTTGACTTCCTCAGTGGCGGTCTGTTTTGTGTGGACGTTAATTTGTCTTGTCCTGGATTCATTTAGATCCTGTCAAACAGCCAAACAATCATGGATATCAAAGGTTTCCCATCTGCCACTGTGCCTTCACAATCAAGATCAGGTAAAAAAAAATGTAAATTGATACTTGTATAGCGCACTACTCACCCGCAAGGGTCTCAAGGCGCTTGTACGAATACCGCTTTGGAACCCATCCTGGTTTTCCCTGTGAGCACCCCCAAGGTGGAGGCCAGGCATCCTTAGCATTGTGGGGGCCGTTGTGGAGATTAAGCAAGCTATTGCCCAGAGTTGCAGAGTGGGACTCCATGATTGGAATAGGCACCGAGGCGAGAATTATCAGGTCCGTGGAATTTTGAGCCCAAGACCCGCTGAGGCAGGGAATTGAACCCTGGTCCCGGGCTAGACCTCTGCCTCAGGGTCTGCCGCTCTAATCATTGAGCCACACTTCCACCCACATTCTCATCCCAAATAGGACCTCAAATGGAGTGACACTCCCTAGAAAATGTCTTGCTGGTTTTTGAGGGCTCATTGTACCTAATATAAGTGATTGACCCAATTCCAGCCCTTGCTTAATAACATAGCTGATAAAGATTGCTTTAAGTCCCAGTGTTTCCTCTCCACAATCAAATTTGCCTCAGGATGGTATGGAGAGGAGTACCACAATGCTACACCCATACTTTCCATGGCCTCTTTGTAAGCCCCAGAGCTAAACGCCGGGCCACGGTCAGAATGTATCATGCCAACTGCGTATGTCCCTATAAAGACTCACAAATCTTTGATAACAGTTCAAGCGTCAGCTGAGCGCTTTGGCCAAACCCATAAAAATCCTGAGCATGAGTCCACTGCTACCAAGATATACTTGTAAGCACCATCAGAGTAAGGGGCCAAATATACACAGGCGAGTGGTTTGTCTGATTTTAACAATGGTGTCTGTGCCAGGCGTGTAATGGAGGACCCCTTCATCTGCTGGCAGATGTCACATTGCAAGACATAGTTTGTTTTGTTAGTCCTGGCCACCAATAGCCTGTTTCAATATAGAAATAGTCACTGTAATGCCTGTGTGCGCAGAGCAAAAACCCTTGTATCCTGCTATTATAAAACCTTGCTTACGATCCATATTTGATATAACTATAACCCCCACTCCAGGAATCTGAGAACATTGAATGTTGTTTGCATCTAACTTGTAGGAGTACTTGTGTTGAAATTTTGTAGGTACTGCTGAGCTACCCTTGTGTGAAGCTTTGACAGCCACCATTATCTCACTGTCTATTCTCGTTTTAGAGTGAGTGATTGCAGCTACGAAAGCCGTGCATACAGCCCCCTTTGTGGCTTCATCAGCCAATGAATTCCCTTCAACGTGAATGCTATCACGCTGATGACTTAGTGTATATATCACGTGAGCCTTTGTTTGTTTGTTTTTCAATGCAACTACCTGTTCCCATAGCATTCTATGCTTAATTGTGCCACCTTTTGCATCTTTGAACCTTATTTTTCCCAATGGTATAAGTATTCCTTATCCTACTGCACACAGTAAAAAGAATCACACACAATAGTGTGGGGGATTTGTGATCCGTATTTATAAGTGCCAGTATCAGTGCTTTTAGTTCTGCCAACTGAGTAGTGCAGTCTCCTAAAGATTGCGTTTTAGTGCAACTTGGATGGAACTTTCCATCCTGCATGTGACCTTTAAAGATAGCACATACCGCACTGTATTGTTGCTTACTCGCTATGGCTGGTAGAGCAGATCCGTCAATGTAAATAATATATTCATACTGATCTAGAGGCAATAGTTCATTTGGAAGTGGATATTCTTGTTCGTAGTGCAGAAATGCTTGTGTTTTTAGACTTGGATCAAATCTGTATTCAACATCCGTTACAGTAAGAGAATTAGCCCATTGTATCCATCTCGGATATGTATGGCTTTGTCATTTGGAATGCTAGCCTTTGTAACAGCCTCTAAGGATGGTACTGGGATGATGACGATTATGCGCTTTCCCAGAGCCAGTGCTCTTTCTCCTGATACACCGGTCTGAACAGCTGTCAGTATTTTTTCTGTTGAAGTGAAACGCATTTCTGTGTTTGTGTATAGTTGTGATTTGTATGTGACTGGTACTGTTTCACCTTCATTGAAGGTTAAATAAGTGTACCCGCATTGACCTGCTATGACACGGATAACCAAGTTGCGTACATTTACACGTGTCTGTAAGTGTTTGGAAGCAATCATGTTTTCTTGAAGTGAACGTAAGATGTTTGAATGTTCCTGTGTCCAATGTCTAACCGAAAAGTCAGGTTTTATTAAGTCGTTAAAAGGTTTTACTCTTTCTGCATAATACAAAATGTATGTTCTGCCTAAATTTAGGAATCCCAGTATTGATTGTAGATTTTTTAATGAGCTTGGAGCAGCGCATACTTTTCTAAAAAGTTAGCTGCCAGGCTTTTTCCTTCACTTGAAAGCTCATATCCTAAAACAGGACATTGTGGTGGGCTATTTCTGATTTCTTAAAATTAAATTTGTAGCCCTTAGAGGCGAATCCCATAATAATGGTGCTCACCCTGGTCAAATGCCTCTTTAAATCATCGTCTATTAGATAAATATCCTCCACATAGGACAATGCTTCCTCATAAAAAGTTTGGAGTAACTCAGTTATCCTTGCTGAAAATATCCCGGGGCTGTTCTTATACTCCATGGGGGAGATTACCAAATTGTCGCTGGGACCCTAATGCTGAGAATGGGGTCAAATACCTGCTTTCAAGTGCTATATTTTTGCAGAAAATCCATTTCAGATATCTAGTGTTGTCTTGTATTTTTTCCGCACAATGTTATTCATCAATGCGGCACTGTGTACATTTTGGACAGCGAATGTCTTTGTGCATGTGTTTAAATGTCTGTAATCTAAAACTAGACGATATGAGTTGTCCGGTTTCGATACAGGAAACAAAGGATTGTTCATTGGTGAGGTGCATGATTCAATGACCCCTGGATATTCAAGTTGATCTAAGATCTCCCTGACCTGTTTTTTTAGCTTCTTGCTTTATTGGAGATTGCCTTTAAGCATTTGGTGAAACTTTTAACAGGATCACGTGGTGGGTTGAATCCTCATCCCACCCTGCATGATTTTTATATAAGGCCGGAGCTAGGGCTACTGCCCACTCCCGTGCATATGTATGTTTAAGGTGTAGGGGAATGAGGTTGGAGAATGCTAGAAAAATTATATCTTCCCCCAGGGCACTCTTTAACGAATGCTGGTAGCCAATCTTGTTCTGCTGATAGGATGTCATAACCAGATGACAGATTTTCCCAAAAGTGACCTTTAACTTTCCTGTGCTTGTCCCCCTCAATTTGGAGTGTTATTTCGTGTAACTTATGTGGGACGCTCATCCATGTGTCTGGTGTTTCCACCGTGATGTAATCACTCAAGTCCGCTGTCAACAGAAATTCCATCAGGTTCTGGCGAGCTATTGTTACTTCTGCCTCACTGTCTAGCATCGTCAGAGCCCATTAACCGTTCAGAAGCTGCATCCTCCGAATTCTTAAATTGAGGTTTTGACTTTGGCTTGTCTTCTTTTTTGGAAGTATAGTCTTGAGCGTGCTGCTTGTTTCTGGACTTTTTACGCTCTTCTTTGTGTTCTGACCGTCCTTCTCTCTCAGAGGTTTTTGTCGAGCCCTGAAAGGAACGAGAGGAAA
The DNA here is from genome assembly GCF_964263255.1 of Lissotriton vulgaris. Classification (NCBI taxonomy): domain Eukaryota; kingdom Metazoa; phylum Chordata; class Amphibia; order Caudata; family Salamandridae; genus Lissotriton; species Lissotriton vulgaris. The sequence continues at coordinate 245,658,037 of NC_141698.1, forward strand.
GTGTATCAGTATCCTGATACCTGTCAGGTTTCCTAATATTATCCCTATTCCTGAGATCATACCTCTTTTCAGAGGGCTCCTGTTGAGGAGATCTACGTCGGGATTGAGATCTTTTTTCTGTAAAGTTTTGTTGTTTTTTATTATCCCACTTCTTGTAAGAAGAAGAAGCTGGTGTCCACTTAGAAGTGTCCTTTTCAGGACTGCCCATCAGCTGTGGTTTTAAAGCTTTCCCATCCAAACTCTCTCTGCCTAATTCTGAATATGCAGTTTCAATTATTTTGGGCAGTTTGTTTTGTTGATCCAACGGACCGAACTTCCTTAGGCATTGGCGGATTGACATTGAAGCTGCTTCTCCTTTAATATTAGCTAGTATTATGACTGATACCTGGTCGTAGTTATTTAATAACTTAATCCCTAGGTTCAGAGCAGGCTCTGCTCTGTGCTCATTTTGTATTTGTCTTAATATAACGGGTATTACCGCTAATGAAGGAATACCATGTGTTCTAGTATATATGGCAGCAAAGACTGTACCCCAAATGGTACAATCCTCTAACTGTGGTGTTATCCCCATGGGCAAGCAGATTGTTAGCATTCTGTGTTTTTCAAATGTGGTAGTATTTGGGAACACTGCCTCAAGCTGAGTTATTTTCGGAGCTACCCAGAATGGTATTTGTTCATGTTTTTTGGGCATTTGCCCATTACCGCTTGTAATGTTTCTGGAGTTATTTTAGTTGCTGTACCCTGTGATTGAGTTCCATTTGTTGAAACTGTTGTTGGTTGGACTGTGAAAGTCTGGATGACGAATTGCATCAGGTTTCTGTAGATTCTAATTTAATCTTTGTTTTGTATGAGTAAGTCTGGTTGTGGCATTGTATCAATGTCAGGATGTGGTGTGTAGGCCGCTAATATTGGCCACGTTGCCCCGTCTCTACCAAGCGGACCTAATCTTACTATGTGTCTTATGTGGGATAGGGCACCTTTAAACTAGTAAAAATGTTCCTGGCAAGTGAGCGGAACTTCCATATCCTCACAGGAACCATATTCTGCTGGTGCATCTCCCTCTGTGTAAAAGTGAAATGTGTGTATTCTAGCATCTGCTTCTGGGAATGTAACCTACAAATAGAGTACCTGTGTTTTGTTTAATTTGCGTGCCCAAATCATAAAAGCTACTAAGCCACCTCTGGCTGATAAATCATATCCTAGTAGTTTCAGGGTGATAGTACGTCTGAATTTAGGTGCAATGAGAATTCCAGCCACTTCTTCATCGTCTACTGAGAGGTGTCGCTCCACTACGGGGTTATTTTCGCCCTTCAAGTTTAATTAACCAGCAGCTGATAAATAGGATATTTTGCCTACTCAGCTGTGGCTGGCAGAGTTTGTGTCCACCCACTCCAGACATCTCTGGTGTTTTGTGAGTAGGGGTCTCTGAGAAATAGCATGACTGAACTACTCAGATTCCGCTGTTAAATGAGTACCTAACCAACGTTGGTGGCACCATGTCTTGTAGTTCCTATATATTCCTATACATAATCTGCACGTTCGGATAATATGAATTGTGGGTTTGGTGGTAGACTGACTCTGAGCAACCCCACTGGAAATGTTAGCCTATTTGCATTAGCTAGCTCACAGTGCCACTAGTGTCTCCTCTTATGGGAGAGAGAATAGTTTCTGGCAACCTTAGAACATGACAACCTTGATCCCTCAGGATTGTGGAAACAATGTACTACTTTTCGCTCAGTCATTTGTGCTTACTTAGTTTGTCTCAGACATACACAGAATAAACAGTCTGGTCGTTTCAATAAGGATTTATTGAACAGTTGTTATTCTCGTATAAAATATATGAGCTGTAACAACCATTTGATATATATTATTAGCAGTACAGTGAATATAAAAGGATAGTACAGTTCTACCATCTTGCAATAAGCATGAATAAATACATGAATATAAAATGCATGATAAAAGTGTGCCTACTTCTATGATGCCTATCTAGATGTACCTAAGTGTACCGAGCATGTGAGTAGGTGTAAAGCCAAAAGTCCCTCTAGGATTTAGGCAAGCCCCATAACCTGAAGTATGAGAATGTAGGAGCCCTTCTTGGTCTCGAGTTGGACACCCAGCAAGGGATGCCAGACCACTGTCAGCTGGAGCATCTGCATGCAGGAGCTTCAGCGTCTCTGGTCAGTGTGTCGGTCTGCAAGTCTTGGTTCCCTCTAAATAACACTAGCAAGAGGTGCATTATTTATACAGGAAGTCTCTAGGGCTACTTTGTCCCTTGTTGCTTGAATTAGCCATTGTTGGATTTGAGGATGAGGTATGGGATGAATCGTGTATGTAGATTTGGTGAAGACGATGGTGTAGCCCCAGCCTGGTTTCTAAGTACCCTTATGAATATTCATTCATACTGTGTGAGTCTATTGATGGAGGTACAAGACTCTATTGTTTAGGAGAAACCCTCCTTCTGCACCCAGGACTAGAACTAGGTAAAGGTTCAATCCTAAAAGGCTTGTTACAGTGTAGTATAGGGGAGTTAATGTAAGTGAAGGGATATGATATTACCCAGGGCCTATATAAGGGTACCTATATGAAACATAACAGTGTCAGACATCTTGATAGTACACTACCCCTCATTGCCTGATCACCACTCTATCGGGTGTGCTGTTTCAGCTGTTTGGGAAGGTGTGTATGGGCCCAGGCCTGGTGTGATTTTTGGTGACAGCAAACACCCCTCCACTCACCCATCCCAAATGGCTCATCTGGGACTATGGGTATCCCCAAGTCTGTGGAAGTGTACTTACAAAATGGCAGACAAAGCTACATGGTGTTGAACTTGGAGCCAATTCCCATCAAGTCCCTGTGCACCAAACATCATGCAATTGTGTCAGCCATCTTGTTGGTACACTTCCATTTACTGTCAGGTAGCCATTGTCCCAAATGAGCTGTTTGTCATGGTTGAGAGGAGGAGTGTTTGATGTCACTACATCTCCCATCAGGCTCTGTACTACACACACCTACCCACCCAGCCCCACCAGGCTACCAGGAAGAGTGGTATGCTGACATTGAGGGGAATTATACTAGCAAGATGTGTGCCACTTGTGCTTGTTGTCAGAGTTGACCTCTAGTCCCATCATGGCCTTGTGCTCCTCACACCAGTCCCCAGTGTCAGCAATCTTGCCAGTACATGCCCATTGTCTGTCAAGGAAACACAGTTGTGTATGGGTTTTTAGGGCTGTGTGGGAGGAGGAGTGTTTGCACTGATTACAACTCCCATCAGGCCCTGTCCTACACACACCTTTCCAGGCAGCCCAAAAAGCACACCTGGAACTATGCTGTCCCTGATGGTGAGTGGAAATGTACTGGCAAGAGAGCTGACACTGGGGCCTGGTGTGAGGAGAAAAAGGCCATTGCCCCTCATTGTCAGGACACCACTCTTCCTGGTGGCCTGGTAGGGCTGGGTGGGAAGGTGTGTGTAGGACAGAGCCTGATAGGAAATATTGTTAGTGCATACACTCCTCCTCCTACCCAGCCCAACCAGGCCAACAGGGTGAGTGGTGCTCAGACAATGAGGGAAAATCTACAATCAAGATGTCTGACACTATTGCATGTTGTTTGACTTGACTGTAACTCCCATCAAGGCATTGTACTCCAGACACCAGGCAGGCTTGTGAGCCATCTTGCTTTTACATTTAAACTCACTGTGTGGGAAGCATAGTTCCAGGTTTGCTTGTTTGGCTGTGTGTGAGGAGGAGTGTTTGCTGTAACTACAACTCCCATCAGGCCTGTCCCTACACCCACCTTCTCAGACATACCAAACAACCTACATGCAACTCAGCTTTCCTGTGAGTGAGTGGAAATGTGCTGACAAGATGGCTGACACTGTTAACTGGTGTTTGGAGCACAAAGCCTTGCTGTGAGTTTGTGAGACGTATGTACATGGTAATAGTTTGGTGCATTTTCATTTTCATTGCAGTTATATTTGTTATCAATATGACGTACACATCACATACTCATTGACTCTAGTATTTTGTATATGCTAAAACAGTCATTTGTTTTACTGTATCCTTTACAGTGATGTCTCTAGGGTTGTAATTGGTAGCTTTATTGAAATGGATTAGGTGCTTACAAGATTCTGGTGCTTCTGGACCCTCCTTCACACATCATAGTAACTGTTCCTGATGTTATTCATTGTGTGCAAGCAAGGTGCTTGAGCACTCACCATGTTGAATATATTGTCCTACAACCTATTTCTCTGGGACGGGGGGGGGTCTGTTGGACTTGGTTCCCAAATAACTGTGGCTCTACTCTGCCATTTTCATCTACAAGCACTTCCAACTCCTTCTCTATAAAACATGTCTGCTTCCTTAGGGCCATGGTGAGGGTGAATGTAAAGGTGAGAGTGAGGGTGAGTGTGAAGGTGAGGGTAAACGTGGATAAGTAAAAGAGTGTGTGTTTGAGAGAATTGTTTTAACAGAAATCAGTGCAAGTTGTGTGGTGGGTGAAGTGTGAGTATATGAGGTAGAGAGCAGGGAATGTGTGGCAAATCCAGTGAGCTAGCAGCAGTTGTGTTGTAGCAAAGGATTAGGTCATGTTTCTGGCCCTTTATATAGGTGGACTGGTAGGTGTGTTCAAGCTTTTGATTTTTTTAATTTTATTTTGGCTTTACCAATGCTTGTTTTGACTATTTTGGACATTATCCACTTGCCATTTGTTACATGAACTGACACGGTTCCTAAAATGTGTTGGATGCATCGTCATCTGGTCGTGGGTTAAACCGAGTCTGATTTGCGACGAGAATGCTATTCTTCAGCTTTTCCGTACGAATCGGTTGCATCAGGCCTGTTTATGGACAGTCCGGTCTGTCGGATTGTGTTCCGTACGACTCGGTTGGAGTATAACATTCAGTGCATCAGAATTCATCAGTCAGTGAGCTTGCCGTGGAGCCGGTTGGAAAGCATTCCGGAACCGATTCGGCGGGAATGCTTTCTGAACGAGATCTTAATCAACGCCTTAATAGTACCTAACTACCTTCCCCCTACTCCTAATTACCTAAAAAGTAATTAAAGTAAACATACCTTAACTGATGTGACGAAGATTCCAACTGCAAGCTTCTCCCTTCTAAAACAACCCAAAAACCCTGATAGACTAAAAAATATAAGTTACTGAAAGAAAAAGAATGGCCCCAAATTGAACTAAAAAAAGGGCTATTCCCCATTAAACTCAATGTAAAATGAAAATCTTGAAGAAAGAAATGTATAAAAAAAACTTGTCAATGTTACAATATGTACAAATGTTTTATGTTAAAAATTTTACAATGTATGGTAACAAATATTACAGCACACATAAGATTTTTTGCTAAACATTAAAAAAATCTCATAACTTTTTGTTAAGAAAAGCTTATTATTTACTGTTAAATATGGAAACATTGTAAAATGTTTAAAAAACTATGGGCTTCATTAGGATGACGGGCGGTGGCACCACCGAGGTGGTGGCGGGGCGGAAAAACAGCATTTACCGCCCGCGAGCAGCGGAATTCACGTCCGCAACATTAGGATAGGTAAACACAGGTAATTTCCCGTCGGCCGCCGAGCGCCACGCACCGCCATCAAAGTGCGCCCGCCACAGCGGTGGAGGGAGCCAATCGAGACCCTCCGCCACGCCGGATGACGTCCACCCCGCCCGACAAATCAGGGTGGCGCAAACAAGCAGAAGCACCTCAGTGGACACACCGTACAGCTGAAGCAGGCGGAAAGTCGACAGCGGAGCACGAATGCCGAGACCCGACATGAACCCCATGGACCCAGCCCTCCATATGCATCCGGTAATGTACCTGCTGCAACACTATCGCCAGATGGGCCGCGGCGGACGACGCCGCAGGTATGCCACTACACATATGTACCACACAACACACATGCCAACACAGGGCCCAATCACCACACAGGCAATCTGCTGGGGGCACAACACATCCGCATGGGCACCCACACATCACCCACCTCACAAAAAGGCACCCCACAGCATCCGGAACACACAACGTCCACAAACCAGCAGCGACGTCATGGTCACGGTCACGTCACCGCCGCGGTCAACACATGCGCACCATGCAGAAGGCAGGCCCACACCAAGGCATGGGCAGGGCACAAACATCGCAGGGACAGACCACCCACAACCACACTGCACCCCACCCGAGCTACTCACAGGCCAGGTGCTCATCCCGTGCATCCCCATGCACACTAACAAGCACTGTACCAACAAGCACAATACACACACACAGCAACACACAACACACAGCCAGGAACACACAATCCGACAGACCGGACTGTCCATAAACAGGCCTGATGTAACCGACTCATACGGAAACGCTGAAGAATAGCATTCTGGTCGCAAATCAGACTCGGTTTAACCCACGACCAGATGACGATGCATCCAACACATTTTAGGAACCGTGTCAGTTCATGTAACAAATGGCAAGTTGATAATGTCTAAAACAGTCAAAACAAGCATTGGTAAAGCAAAAATAAAATTAAAAAAATCAAAAGCTTGAACACACCTACCAGTCCACCTATATAAAGGGCCAGAAACATGACCATAATCCTTTGCTGCAACGCAACTGCTGCTAGCTCACTGGATTTGCCACACATTCCCTGCTCTCTACCTCATATACTCACACTTCACCCACCACACAACTTGCACTGATTTCTGTTAAAACAATTCTCTCAAACACACACTCTTTTACTTATCCACGTTTACCCTCACCTTCACACTCACCCTCACTCTCACCTTTAGATCCACCCTCACCATGGCCCTAAGGAAGCAGACATGTTTTACAGAGAAGGAGTTGGAAGTGCCTGTAGATGAAAATGGCAGAGTAGAGCCACAGTTATTTGGGAACCAAGTCCAACAGACCCCCCGTCCCAGAGAAATAGGTTGTAGGACAATATATTCAACAAGGTGAGTGCTCAAGCACCTTGCTTGCACACAATGAATAACATCAGGAACAGTCGGTGCCAGGGAGAACACCGAAAGACCTCAAGTCCTTCCTGTTTCAGACTACAGAAACACAGAGTCTTCTAGGTGAAGTCAAAGATCGTATTTATTGGCTGCAACCAGTAACAGGTATCCTAAAAGTACAACAGCATGTATGTTCTCAGGAGACTGCTCGAATTTACAAAGCCAGTCTTCTCTTTTTATACAAAATAATAAGCTTCAGGCAAACATTCCTTATTTTACAGCTGACCATACACATATTTTACTACAAAGAAAAAGCAGAGTCATGATGACAAGCCCACATTTCAGTTTGTCCAGTGCATGATAGATTACCCGGCAAGGCCCAGAACTTTCATCAGATATCGGCGGACCCCTAATAAAAACGGGCACCTCCTCCTTGTAAAACAGATCATAAAGAAGAAACAGGGACAGGTGTGTGTGAGATTAGGCATAGCTTGTGTGCGATGAACGGTTTATGACATGTTGTACCTTGATACTAATCTTGTTCGGCCACTGGGAAAGGAACTGCCTGAACAGGTTTGGCTTGAGGCAGTGGAGTCAGCTCGCCCAGGTCACAGAGGAGTCAGCAAAGGTGTATGTGTCCTTCAGATCAAATTCGGCCTTAGTTATTTGGCTATGTGAGGGCAATCACAAAATGGCTGCCGCTCACAAAATGGAACCCGAGAGTTCAAGACGAAAACTTCGATTTCAGGGTGATTTCGTCACTCAAACATGACGAAAATGCTTAGGTATAGTATTTAAGTCATTACCGGTATGCTAGTACCAAAATCGTCATGATACAATGATATTTATGACACGAGTGCAGAGCTTCGGTGCCACAGAATAGCAGAGTCCAGAATTTTCAGTACCACAGTGTTTGAGAGAATTGTTTTAACAGAAATCCGTGCAAGTTGTGTGGTGGGTGAAGTGTGAGTATATGAGGTAGAGAGCAGGGAATGTGTGGCAAATCCAGTGAGCTAGCAGCAGTTGTGTTGTAGCAAAGGATTATGGTCATGTTTCTGGCCCTTTATATAGGTGGACTGGTAGGTGTGTTCAAGCTTTTGATTTTTTTAATTTTATTTTGGCTTTACCAATGCTTGTTTTGACTGTTTTTGACATTATCAACTTGCCATTTGTTACATGAACTGACACGGTTCCTAAAATGTGTTGGATGCATCGTCATCTGGTCGTGGGTTAAACCGAGTCTGATTTGCGACCAGAATGCTATTCTTCAGTGTTTCCGTACGAGTCGGTTGCATCAGGCCTGTTTATGGACAGTCCGGTCTGTCAGATTGTGTTCCAAACGACTCGGTCGGAGTATAACATTCAGTGCATCAGAATTCATCAGTCAGTGAGCTTGCCGTGGAATCGGTTGGAAAGCATTCCGGATCCGATTCGGCGGGAATGCTTTCTGAACGAGATCTTAATCAACGCATTAATAGTACCTAACTACCTTCCCCCTACTCCTAATTACCTAAAAAGTAATTAAAGTAAACTTACCTTAACTGATGTGACGAAGATTCCAACTGCAAGCTTCTCCCTTCTAAAACAACCCAAAAACCCTGATAGACTAAAAAATATAAGTTACTGAAAGAAAAAGAATGGCCCCAAATCGAACTAAAAAAAGGGCTATTTCCCATTAAACTCAATGTAAAATGAAAATCTTGAAGAAAGAAATGTATAAAAAATACTTGTCAATGTTACAATATTTACAAATGTTTTATGTTAAAAATTGTACAATGTATGGTAACAAATATTACAGCACACATACATTTTTTTGCTAAACATTAAAAAAATCTCATAACTTTTTGTTAAGAAAAGCTTATTATTTACTGTTAAATATGGAAACATTGTAAAATGTTTAAAAAACTATGGCCTTCATTAGGATGACGGGCGGTGGCACCACCGAGGTGGTGGCGGGGCGGAAAAACAGCATTTACCGCCCGCGAGCAGCGGAACTCCCGTCCGCAACATTAGGATAGGTAAACACAGGCACCGCCATCAAAGTGCGCCCGCCACAGCGGCGGAGAGAGCCAATCGAGACCCTCCGCCGCACCGGATGACGTCCGCCCCGCCCGACAAATCAGGATGGCGCAAACAAGCAGACGCACCTCAGCGGACACACGGCACAGCTGAAGCAGGCGGAAAGTCGACAGCGGAGCACGAACGCCGAGACCCGACATGAACCCCATGGACCCAGCCCTCCATATGCATCCGGTAATGTACCTGCTGCAACACTATCGCCAGATGGGCCGCCGTGGACGCCGCCGCAGGTATGCCACTACACATATGTACCACACAACACACATGCCAACACAGGGCCCAAACACCACACAGGCAATCTGCTGGGGGGCACAACACATCCGCATGGGCACCCACACATCACCCACCTCACAACAAGGCACCCCACAGCATCCGGAACACACAACGTCCACAAACCAGCAGCGACGTCATGGTCACGGTCACGTCACCGCCGCGGTCAACACATGCGCACCATGCAGAAGGCAAGCCCACACCAAGGCATGGACAGGGTTCCCAGTTACTGTGTGGAGAGAGGCACATCACGTATCGGTTATTCTATACTTTGAGGCAACGAATCACGGATGTAATTACTCCAGATGTTCCCTGAGGAAGGGCTAGTCATCTGCCCGAAATGCATTGGGAGGATTAATAACTGGATGACTTTTTATGTTGGATGATATATATACGTTTCTTCAAGCATTGATGAACTGTTCAGTTGATATGAATTAAACAACTAAGGAACCTCTCTGAGTTTTGGATTTAACTTTTGGATCTAACCTGATGAACTATGCATAAGACATTTTTGTCTCTTTTTGCGCTGTGCACCAGGGTGCCTTCTTCCAATTGGGGGGAGCTTTGTATTAGCTTTACTGTACCACGCTGTTAGGAACAGACAGCGTTCATCCCTGGCAGCACGCCACAGACTATTACAGTGATTTAATTTTGGTCTTACTCAGCTGTGCAAGTCCGTTCTCTACTTTCTTCAGGGCACAAACATCACAGGGACAGACCACCCACAACCACACTGCACCCCACCTGAGCTACTCACAGGCCAGGTGCTCATCCCCTGAAACCCCATGCACACTAACAAGGACTGTAACAACAAGCACAATACACACACACAGCAACACACAACACACAGCCAGGAACACAGGCACTGCAGGATTGGCTGACAAGGAAGACACAACACCAGTGCCCTCCCACAGCCCACACAATTGCATACAACCATCCGCACAGGGCAAGACAAAACAAACAACAGGCATACAACTCCTGGCTGACACATGTGTGTCTCACACTATACAGGGGCACACATGTATACACTACAAACTTGTACCCTTCACACTGCACACCTCTGCTACACCCAACACCACAAATGACATGTAAGCCATGCCACCAGGGTTAATGTCCAACAGAAGATGACTATACACATACACGCCTGGGCATACAGAAAGGAAAACACACACATACCTCATGACATCACAGCCAGCAACAAACCCACTGAACCGCAGCCCACCCTGTGCTGCCAGAGTCCCCCAACATGACATGTGAACAGTGTATGCAACATTAGCAAATCACCAACAAGAGAACTGCAGTCCTGTAAAATAGCCATCACAGAGTACAACATCAGTAGTGCCAGAATGGACAGAAGACCCTGTCACCCCTGTTTACAAATCAGATGGCTACAAAGAGCCTTGCAATGTTTAAATGATAAATAGAGCATGGTACACAGTCAAGCTAATGCAAACAAGAAAATGACTTTAATCAGCAAGGAGACTGATAAAACACACACCAGAAGTAACTGTATTTATTCACAAATTGCACATATGTAGCAATACTATATTAGTAGACAACAGCAAGCCACAAAATCATGTACAAATGGCAGAGACTATGCATAAGTGAAACACAAACAAGAAGGCCAGTGTCCATGGCAGGGGAGACAGCAAGTACATGAGAGGCTGCACAGGGGAGACTCCAGCACATCGGAGCAACAGGCCCAGAGTCCATGGCAGGGGAGAGTACAGCACATCAGAGCAACAGGCTCAGAGTCCATGGCAGGGGAGAGTACAGCACATCAGAGCAACAGGCCCAGAGTCCATGGCAGGGGAGACAGCAAGTACATGAGAGGCTGCACAGGGGAGAGTCCAGCACATCAGAGCAACAGGCGCAGAGTCCATGGCAGGGGAGAGTACAGCACATCAGAGCAACTGGCTCAGAGTCCATGGGGTGGAGAGTACAGCACATCAGAGCAACAGGCTCTGAGTCCATGGCAGGGGAGAGTACAGCACGTCAGAGCAACAGGCTCAGAGTCCATGGCAGGGGAGAGTACAGCACAGCAGAGCAACAGGCCCAGAGTCCATGGCAGGGGAGACATCAAGTACATGAGAGGCTGCACAGGGGAGAGTCCAGCATATCAGAGCAACAGGCCCAGAGTCCACGGCAAGGGAGAGTACAGCACATCAGAGCAACAGGCCCAGAGTCCATGGCAGGGGAGACAGCAAGTACATGAGAGGCTGCACAGGGGAGAGTCCAGCCATCAGAGCAACAGGCCCAGAGTCCATGGTAGGGGAGAGTACAGCACATCAGAGCAACAGGCCCAGAGTCCATGGCAGGGGATAATACAGCACATCAGAGCAGCAGGCTCAGAGTCCATGGCAGGGGAGACAGCAAGTACATGAGAGGCTGCACAGGGGAGAGTCCAGCACATTAGAGCAACAGGCCCAGAGTCCATGGCAGGGGAGAGTACAGCACATCAGAGCAACAGGCTCAGAGTCCATGGCAGGGGAGAGTACAGCACATCAGAGCAACAGGCTCAGAGTCCATGGCAGGGGAGAGTACAGCACATCAGAGCAACAGGGTCAGAGTCCATGGCAGGGGAGAGTACAGCACATCAGAGCAACAGGCCCAGAGTCCATGGCAGGGGAGAGTACAGCACATCAGAGCAACAGGCCCAGAGTTCATGGCAGGGGAGAGTACAGCACATCAGAGCAACAGGCTCAGAGTCCATGACAGGGGACAGTACAGCACATCAGAGCAACAGGGCCAGCAACACACACAGGTCGCAAACAATGGTCTTCACTAGCACACTTGTGTGGGGCACAGGCGCATGAGTGTGTTGACAACTCTCTCCTGGCTGTCATGCGGACTGGGACCTGGCTGTGTTTTGTGGACAGCAGGCCCACTTGACTGGGCTGAAAGAGGCCCATGTGATGTGGTAATAACAAAGGGCCTGCAAGGTGGAGGGTTGTGTGGACCAGGTGGCACAGTGGCAATGTGGAGGTGGAGTCATGCACACCCCTGACACAGTGTGGGTGGGGTAGGTTGGAGGGGTGCCCTTCCACTTTTTTGGTACATGAAATGGCTTCCCTGTCTTGGGGTTAATGGTAAGTGGTGATGGCACAATAGGCACACACACCAAGTGTCCCACATCAGGGGCAGACACTGGCACTTCCTCTGGTGATGTGCTTGATCCTGTAGAATGCTTTGGCTGGCTACGCCTCCGGACCACCTTACCCTCTCCGGAAGGTGTACCCCCTACAGTGCCCACCTTCGCACTTCCCCCAGGGGTGGTGTCTACCGTGCCCTCCTGTCCCTTCTTGCCAGGGCTGGTCACAACACTGCCCTTCTTTCCCTTGATCACTGGCCTGGACCCAACACTGGCCTCCTTTCCCTTGATCACTGGCCTGGACCCAACACTGCCCTCCTTTCCCTTGATCACTGGCCTGGACCCAACACTGCCCTCCTTTCCCTTGATCACTGGCCTGGACCCAACACTGTCCCCCTTTCCCTTGATCACTGGCCTGGACCCATCACTGGCCTCCTTTCCCTTGATCACAGGCCTGGACCCAACACTGGCCTCCTTTCCCTTAATCACTGGGCTGGTCACAACAGGGCTCCCCTCTGCCTCAATGACTGGGCTGGTCACAACAGGGCTCTGCTCTGCCTCAATGACTGGGCTGGTCACAACAGGGCTCTCCTCTGCCTCAATGACTGGGCTGGTCACAACAGGGCTGTCCTCCACCTTCCTCGATGTACTGTGTTTTGGGGTTGATGTGGCGGGTGGTTGTGTCCCTCTGCTCCCCCCAGGTGTACTCATAACATGCCACACATCCTCTGTGGGCATAGGAGAGTCAATTACTGGAGATGCCTCTGCATCAAATGAGCCTGATGTCTGCCACAATGATCTTCTGGCATTGCTCTTCTGTGACTTTTCCTTGTCTTTGCATATTGGGGGCGCCCTGCTCTTCTTCGGGGATGGAGTCTGTGGACGTGATTGTTTTGTTTGGGACTGACGTGTGCTCCTAGTGTTGTATCTTGTAGGTGATGTAGGTGCCAAGTGGTGACTGTGATCTGATGTGGCCACTGAATGGCTGGTCGTCACAGGCACATGAGCCACAATGGGAGCTTGTGCCTGTTGGAGGGCTGACATGACTGTGGCTGACAATGCCTGGACTGTACGGTGTAGCTCACCCACGTCAGAGTGTATGCCCTCCATGAATGAAGAACTTAACAAGTCCCAATGTTTAACTCTGAAAAACCCTCTTGTATATTGCCCTCATAACTCAAAGTGCTGACTGCGTAGAAAGGTATACAATATTAAACATATAGTGAAAACAAGAGGTTACAAACATTAAAAAAACATTGTTTGTTGTTTAAAAATTGTACAATTTATTACAAATCAATAAAATAGATGTTGGGTAACATCAGTACAGTGCCATACATTAAAATGTAAATGTTGTTTTAAAAAAAAAAGTGCCGATACACATATATAACTGTAAAAAATCACAAAATTCTGAGTTGTCAAAGTTGTCGATGCTAGATAATCTTCTTAAAGCTACCAAATAGTGACTTCACGTCACATAGTTAGGAACCCAAATGTATAGCCCACTGTAACTCAAATGCCATATTACCGACTAATAGGAATGTATATTTGTGTAGAAAATAAAGTATAATAATTTGTGAAAACACAACTGTGCCTTGGAAAATGTAAAAGAAATGTGTTTTTTAACAAGATCTATGAATGTATCTAATTGTACGCTTTCTCTGTATAGAATTGTTTGTCCTGATGAAGGGGATATCGCAATACACCGAAACGCTGCGTCGACAACTTTGACAACTTATTACAAATCAATAAAGAGGAATACCTATAGAACGTATGTTTTTTAAGGACAAGCATGTTGTATACTGCAAGCAGCAATGCTGGAAGTGGCGCTTATCTAGTGAGGAAACCCTATTAAGGCTATTAGTAGGTGCTTTGAATCATCATAAAAACTATGGCTACCCAGCATTGGTGCTTGCAGTATACAACATGCATGTCCTAAAAAAAAATTCGTTCTATAGGTATTCCTCTGTACATGCAGTCTTGGCTAGTATGGAGTGACACAGAAATGCTACACAATTATATTCTTGTTTGGTTCCAACTATATGAGCATGTCTTTCTGACAAGTATGTAGCTTCTTTGACCGTACAGTATTGTGGTTGCAGATAACTACACTATGACCAGTCCAAGATGGCTGCCTTTTCCAGCATTGCATTCTGAATATGTGTTTCTTGTGCGTACAAATTTCTAGGAGTCTCCCCTTAATCTATTGATTACCCCAAACTCTAGGTGATCATGATGCCAGTACATTTTAAGCACCACGAGCATTGGCTTTGTCTTCTACCGGCATCAGTCTCATAATATTCCATACCTTTCCAAGATGGCCGCTATTGTCGCGACCGCGTCATGTGACCGCTTCCTGGGGGCGTAGGCTGCAGCAGGCAGTTATCACAGTGCGCCCGGGACACACACACTGTGAAGGAGACGCAGCGCTCAAGCAGGGACTTCACGGTGACAAGTATCGTAGTAGAAACCGAGGGATGTGTGTTCGTGTTTCTAGCGGAACAGACACGTAGAAGGCATGGAGAGTGTTTGTCCCAGAATGTAGGCTAGCGCATTATGGTGTGTGAAGGTTAACTACCTGATACGCGAGGTTTTTACATCAGCGTCCCGCATTTGAGCATAAATACGCTACGATCAGTGGCCAATGTGTGAGCATTGCTGTGTGAGCCGAACGCTTAGTATGGATGCGTGCTATTGTTTGACACCATGAATTTACAGTTGCAGGAATTTATAGTTGCACACATTTTTAACAGTGAGCCACAAGTTTTATGGGTGTCCCCGTGTAACGGCTCAAAAAAGTGATCTTTCAGCCTCCTAACAATGAGATGGGCTTAAAATGTTTCTGACAGTTGGAAAATGTTGTTTGTTTGCTTATACCGATAGAATGCTAAAGGCTACCTGAAGGTGAGAACTCACGTTTGGAGTACTCCTGAATCCCTTTCAACCCCTGGGCGGCCGGTATGAACAATCAGGCTAGCTCTGGGTAAAAAAACGTTTACATATGACACCATATATACAGCTTCCGTAGATGGGTTTACATGCTTTTAATTGTTGTTATGTGCCTGTTTCCTTGGCAGTTAACACAGAACAAGTGTCCAGGGGTGGAGTGGCAGCCCATAGGGCAGCCCTGATGAAACTGCCTAAATTGATGTGGCAGTGAAACATGCCGGCATTGGCAATAGGTAATGGTATGCATGTAGCTACCAGCCTTTTTATATGTAAAGCATACATTCATTTCCCCATGAATAAAGTTGGTTAAGGGAATTGGATGCTGTGTTTTACGCACTTTTTATGTTGTGTGTTTGTCACTAGCAGATGTTTTCTGCTTTCCACTGTTTGTTACATGTTTTTGGTTGTTTGTTTTTGAAACTTTCCTTCTTCTTTCTTTGAGAAGCAAGTGACTACCGATGATGAGACAGGGGCTTGTCTGGAAATTACATACCAGTTACCCTGTTGGTGGAGTTTCCGTGAGGTGTCACTTGTTTTTCGCACATTTTTTCTAAGTAGAAGACTGGTCCAACACTGAAGGTGTGGATCCTTGTTATTGACCTAGATGGGTCAGACAACTTGTACTTGTTGTTCTATGTAGCTGTCTAGGAAGATGGGCCTTTTTTAACGTGAATTTGGACGCAGTGCAGTGAAGTGTCCCCTCATAATTGTAGGGTACAAGAATAGGTATCAGTACATATAGACTGTGCTATTCTTTTAGTAACTGACACAAGTTGTCGTCCGGTGGACAGGGTATTTTGTTGATTGGTCTAAGTTTGAGTGGAGGGCGACCCTGTCCCATTTTCCCTCTGTGCTCCCATTGAGGTTTTGACTGGATTGGTCACTGCCAGTATGCGTCCCACCTGCTAAGTCATGGTTCGACGTGCCAAACGCCCTGTGTGTGGTAGCTCCCCAAGGTAATCTCTGCCACTTGCTTAGCCCACCTCTTGTGACAGTGTGTGTGTCGTCTGTTTGATACCCCCAGGGCTCGCACCTTTGCTGCTATGGCCCTCCACAGGGCCTTACGTTGGTGTGCCTTGAGCTGCAGGTATGAGAGTTAAGAAGGGCAAAAGAACATTTATGAAATGTGAAAAGTCAGCATCTATCAGTACAGCAGCCAGGCACTGACTCAGGACTCACAGTAACCTCCCTCCCTCCATAACTGTGGGTACCCTCACGAGGGCACTCAGCTTGACATGAACATTAGTGAATGCATGCACACATTGTGGTTCCTAGTCTCAAAGACATTCACACAAATGCATGATGCCTCAACACAAATGCATCGGCAGCAGTGTGTAAATCAGTAATTGTAGAGGGCACTGATGGGGCATATCTAATATTCAGTGTGCAGCTACGGTAGCAGGTGAGTCTGTTGATGTACATAGTTTGGCAGTGCTGCCACTGAACCTACTCTGTGGGTCACACTGACTCTGACTACAGGGGCACCCACAAATGTCCTCACAAGCATTCACTGTCCTGCCATCTAAAAGGACAACAACCGTTGGTTCTGTATGGGCGACAAAGTAACACACCCCACTCACACATACGAGTACAGGGCTAGGAAAGAGTTACATAGCAACACACACACTCCCTCGAGGTGGATACAGCTTGTCTGTCAGTGTCTGTCATCACCCCACATCCCCAATCATATAATGCAGCATCACCACTACACGTCTCACACCACCCTGCCCTACAGCTCCCTTCATGTTGACTTACCACAACATTGGGCCCACCGAACAGCCGTGGGTACTGTGCCAGCACCTCGTCCACAAGGACATCAAGCTCCTCACTCGTGAATGGACTGGCACGGATCTTATCTGTTCTTGACATACCTGTGGATATGGCAGACCTGTGGTGGAAGTGAGTTGTGAGGGCTCCGAGGCAGCAGGCTCTTGGGGCAGCAGCAGGACAGGGTCCCAGGCAGCAGGCTCTTGGGGCAGCAGCAGGACAGGGTCCCAGGCAGCAGGCTCTGTGAGCAGTGGAAATGTGAGGCTCACACACACAGATTTATAGCCCCCTGGGGTCGTTTGGAAGGTCAAAAGCTGCTACAATTGGATGTCCGGGTCTGCATTGTTCAAAAGCATCCAATGACCGCCTCCGCGGTAGCGGAGCACACCTTCCGCGATTTTCAAATATGCATCATGCCACAGCCATCATCGCTGCCATTGGCCGCATACAATGCTCCAAGGCTGTGACGCACCGCGGGTGCCCGGGAAGCGCTACCGCGATGGTGCATCATTCAAAATCATCCAATGACCGCCTCAGCGGTAGCGGAGCACCCCTTCCGCGATTTTCAAATATGCATCATGCCACAGCCATCATCGCTGCCATTGGCTGCATGCAATGCCCCATGGCGGTGATGCACTGCCGGGGCCTGGCAGTAGGTACCGCGACTCATGCGGCGGAGCCATATACACATGTCCTCATGCCAATTGCTACCTTGTCTGGGGAGATGGTGGTGCTGGGGTCACACCGCCGGGCACGGCGGTAGGTACTCCCATTTTCGTACCCATTGGTGTGATTGTCAATCAAGGACACTGTATCAGCACCCTGCAGCAACATGGAGAAGGGGACATCATTGTACACACGATGCCACACAGCCATGTCATCCACAGGTGGACGCACGTTCAGTGTGAGTCACTTCGGCCTGTGGTTCAGATATTTTAGTTACACATTTGATGGCTGATGATGAGTGACAGACTTCAGCTGTTGTAAATCATGTCATTATGTAGAATGAGTTGATGGTCAATGCAGACCTTGACCTGGCTGGTGGCACCGCATTGTATGGGACCAGACTTCTGATATCACAACTGCTCATGCACACAACTGGAAGTGTTCCTGCTACTGTGATCATTGTTTTGATGAATGTGTACTGACTTTACATGATGCCTTGAGGTGTGGCAGGTACAGCAGATGTGTATGATAGACATTGTAACTCACAATACCTTGGCGGGTCTTGCTGCACCTTGTCTGCACATGTGAATTGTTCATCCATTATATCTGGATTGACAGTCCCAGATGTGTGTGTGGCACTTGTGTATTGTCGCTGGAGAGGTGTGCCGTCTGTGTCTAGCTATTGGCCAGCCATGTAACCTGAAGTGCGATGCATCTCTCTGGCACTCGTGGTTTTCCCATGACATCATTGGTGTTTTGTGCTGTGCCCATCTCATGATGCTTGTCACTGACATTTTCATTTCACTCCTCAACTAGGAGGAGGCCGGATCTCCTACGTCAACTAACAGTGCTGGAAGACATGGAGAATGAGGCAATCATCAGGAAATTCAGGCTGGACAGACCAACATTGAAGATCTTGTGTTATCTATTGGAGCCCCACTTGCTGCCTCGCCGTCACTATCCTACAGCATTCACACCCACCTACAAAGTGAGGGCAGCACTCCACTTTTTTGCAACTGGTTCCTTCCAGGAGACCGTGGCTAATGCTGTGGGGATGTCGCAGCCCATGTTCAGCATGGTGCTGCGGAGGAGGAGGGGGATTTTGCCCTCTCGCCAATCCACCTTGGCCCTTTACTTGGTGTGGGCACTATCTTCACCCCAAAAGAAGTTGAGAATGTAGTGAATAATCTTGTGCCACGAAAAGCTGCTGGGCCTGACGGCTTGCCGGGGGACCTGCTCCGCATGAATCCCAAGGAGTGGGGAACTATAATTGCCTCCCTGCTCAATGCATCCGCTGAGGGCGCCGCCCTACCGGATTCCTGGATGGGCGCCGAGGTTGTTCCGATCTATAAAAAAGGTAGCCGGGATGACCCAGCCAACTACCGGCCTATTAGTCTAATTGACTCTTCCCAAAAAGTGGCTGGTAAGGTTGTACTGGGTCGGGACTTAGACTGGGTTGAAGATAACAATATTTTATCTGACTTTCAAGCCGGGTTTAGGGCAGGAACTGGAACAATCGAGCAGTCATTTCGACTACTCATGATATACTGGAAAGTTGTACTGTTGGGGAAAGGCAGCTTGTATCTAGCATTCATTGATCTCCGAACTGCTTTTGATCTTGTGCCCGGAATCAATTGTGGAGGGTTTTATTAGAATTGGGAATGCCCGAATATCTGTTGTCCCTGATTATGAGGCTCCACGAATCCAACTATGCGCAAGTGCGCTGGGGGACTCAGGGGCAAAAGACAGGTCGCATCGAGGTTAACAGAGGAGTCCGCCAGGGGTGTGTACTAGCCCCCACCCTTTTCTCACTCTATGTAAACGGGGTAGTCGATCACCTTTTGTCATCTCCGGCTGACGCTCCAGGTTTGGCAGGGCGGCTAGTGCCCACACTCTTATTTGCGGACGACACCCTGTTACTCTCGAAATCTCCTGTGGGTCTCCAGCGCCTGTTAACTAGCTTTGAGCAATTCTGTGCATCCAGGGGTCTCAAGATCAACACAGATAAAACTAAATACCTCATCTTGAACCCCCCAAAAAAACTTGGTCCACCTCCCTTGCTGGGCACTGTCCCCTTAGAGAGAACGAGGGAGTTTGACTACTTGGGTATTCGACTTGTGGACACAATGAGCTGTGACAGTCATCTGAATAAAATGCTCCTGAGCCACAAAAGGGTAATGGGGGCTTTGTTGAAGGAGCAGAGAGCCTCGTCAATGAAGCCAATAGCGACGGTGCTTGAGATCTACAATGCCAGAGGCGTCAGCGCTGCGCTTTATGGTGCGGAGCTCTGGGGTGCATTGAATATGAGTCAGCTGACCATCTCTGAAAACACTTTTCTCAGAAACCTCATGTGTCTCCAAGCTTCCATTCCTATCATTCCCCTCCAATTGGACATGGGTTGTCATTCTATAGAAGATCACGGGAGGCTCCGCACCCTCCTCCTATGGGCTCGCATTTGGAGGGTGAAGGAACTTAGTAGCTATGCGGAGGGCTTGCGAGAAATCCGGGATTCCTAAAGTTGGGCGAAAGTGAAATGGCTTAGAGACATTAAAGCTCTATTGTTGAACTTAGGGCTGGGAGAGGCTTGGCACCAGCGAACTGCCCCTCCCAAGATAGCACTCAAAAAACTTTATTGGTCCTGGATTACGGCCAAAAGGAACACTAACACCAATTTGTGTAGATCATCCAGGTCTTTTTTGTTGATTAAAGACGTCCCACTGCGCGAGATCTACTTGGACATTATCACAACCCCTTGGGACAGAGCCCTCTTTTTTAAATTTAGAACTGGCATGCTCCCGGTAAGGGAGTTCACTTCCCAGTGGAAACCACCACACCAAACTGTTTCCTCTTGTCCCTTTTGCCCCACCAAGCCTGAATCCATTCCTCATCTGCTCTTCGAATGCCCTGCCTACAAGACACCTCGTGGACGCTGGATCAAACCTGTGTGCCTGGTTTTGGGCACTAGGCAGTGTTGTGTTGCCCTAAGAATTCTACAGACGGACACACGTTCGATATATGTATGTGCCATAGCAAAGTTTTTAGGCTGGGCTTGGAGCATAAGGTCAAACTGGCTTTGCCAAATTGTTTAATTAAGGTCTGTATATACAGACCGTCTTAGTTAATTTATTACCCCACCGTACTGCAGTTAGGATTGTGCTATTTATGCATACTGTGGGTTTCTTAACTCTTTATATGTGCGGGATGGTTCTTTTTTTAACAATGTTTTTTAACAATGTTTTTACGCTGTATGCTTTTTAAGATATTTTGTATATCGAAATAAAGCCTCTTTGACTGACTGACTGGCTGCGGGATGTTCTTGCGGCCATGATGCTATATCGCAATCGCTACATACATTTCCCCAGGGGACGTGAATTGGCTGCCGTGAAGGGTGACTTCAATCCCCTAGGGCGCATCCCACATGTAGTTGGTGCAATCGATTGCACCCATGTGGGTCTGTTGCCACCGCTGGCGAATGAGCACATTTATCGGAACCGCAAACACTACCACTCCATGAATATGCAGGTGGTGTGCCTTGCGGACAAGACCATATCACATGTATGTGCAAAGTATCCAGGTTAGGCACATGATTCATACATCATGAGGAACAGCATGGTGCCACGGATGATGGAGAATCTGCATCCCGAACGTGCCTGGATTGTGGGTGAGTATCACTACTGCTATGGCATGCTGTGTGTCACTTGCTGCACTCTGGCTGTACAACATTGCAATGTGTGATTGTCATTCACAGGTGACTCGGCATATCCCAGTCGCCCATGGCTGTTGAGCCCACTCCGGAATCCCCAGACAACAGCAGACATCCGCTACAATGAGGACCATGGCAGGACACGAAGGGTGGACTTTCAGCCTGCTGAAGTCAAGGTTCAGGTGCCTTGACAGGACCGAAGGCACACTGGCATACTCGCCTGGGAAGGTGTGCAAGATCTTTGTGGCATGCTGTATGCTGCACAACGTGGCCATCCACAGGGGTGTCCCCCTGCTCCTGGACGATGGTGATGAACCAGGCCCACCACCTGCTCAGGGACCTCAAACCAGTGATGAGGACAGTGGAGAGGAGGAAGGAGTTGACCTGCACCAACAGCTCATTGAACGCTACTTCACTTGAAGGTAGCTGACGAGGTACAACGTGTACATTGTCTGGTGTTGTTGCTCTTGTTATGAATGGCTATGCGTGGATGTAACCGATAGGCACATGTTCTGTCACCCATGTGTGTTATTTGTGAAATTGACGTTCAGTGCTGAGATGTATATTGGACTGTATTTGTGCACGTCTGCTAGACATTGTGTAATATGCCTGTGATGTCTTGGATATTTTTAGTGCTGTGATGTGTGTTGCCACAATGAGACCAGTGACTGTTGTTCTGTTTTGTCTCCCTAGGTGCTACAGAGGGTTCCTGCCCTGCATACTGTACATCATTTGAACACATCATGGACATTATCAACAATGTAAATACTGGACTAGATAAATCACTACACAAAATCTAGTGCTTCAGGTATTTTATTTTGGGAGTGGACATGTGATTGGTGCGGTAATATTTACATGAAGGTGTGGAATGAGCAGTGAGTTGACAGTCCTGTTCAATGAGATGCTAGAGTAGACACCACATGGATGTGGTGACCGAGTCCAACAGAGAGGTGCCATTGCCAGGGCAATGTGGGGAAAGAAAGTCCAAACAGTGAATGCAGTTGGGAAGAGGGTTGTCTTCACGGCTGGCTGCGTGACTGGCGTGTGGTAAGTGCTTTGCCTCAAGTGACTCCCAGGCTTTTCTTCGGACGCCCCCTAGATCTTTTGGGCGGTGGGGGGCATGCTGAATGGCCAGCGGCGTCAGGGGACTCGTCCCTCTCTGTTGGCGCAGGGGAGGATGGTGCTCTGTCATCCTGCAGTGCAACAGAAGGGAACGGAGGTGGTGTTTGGGACACAGGCCTTTCCCTCTGCAACGCCACTTGCTGGCCAATGTGGTCCACCATCTGTCCCAGGCGGTTATCGATGGACCTCATCAGCAGGATGAGCTCCCTCAAAAGTTCATCAGACCGGCCACTTTGTCCCTGGACCTCTTGGTAGGCCTCCACAACTCTGGTGAAGTGGTGTCCACTCCTCCCGAGGTCTGGTGGTGACCCTGGCCCTCCCATGTGCTCTGCTGCCACGGACCTCTTCCCTCGCCACTGGGGGGCCATGCACTCTATCCCTGCCCTCCACAGTTGTTGGTGTGGGATGGTCATCCCTAGGGACAGGGAGGGTGCTGCTGGTGGTCCTGGTGGTGTTGGTGGCAGTGGCGGTGGTGGCTGTGGTGGTTGCGGTGGTAGAGGCCGTGCCTGCAGTGGCAGCAGAGGTGGTGGTGTTGAGGATGGGGGCCTGGGACCTCTGGGTCTGTGGCACACCAGATGTGCCGGGCTGGAGCTCATCATCCAAACTGTCCTGGGAGTCCACATCTGAGAGTCCATGTGCCGGGGGTGGAGACTGGCTCTGCTGGTCGTTGGTGTTGTCCTCAGCAGTGAGTTCTTCGTCACGGGTGGAGTAGATGGGGAGTGGTCAGTGTTTGTGTCATCTGCGTATCATCATCTGTCTGTACACTACTTACATATGCATTCATCAGTAGTACTAATTATGGCAACACCGTGTAACATTTCATAGTGCTGAGGGACATCATGGAGTCATACATGTTAATTGTCAATGCTTTGGGTTCTAGTCTTGTAGGTTTTCTGGATGCAGGTCACACACACACACTTCATGCGGATTTACTGTAGATACATGCCTGTTAGGTGACTTTCCAGGGTGCAATGGCTGAGAAATGCTCCTAGGTGGGGGAGGCTTGCATGCTGATGGGGTGTGGGACAGGGGGAATGGTGGGAGTTATAGTGCAGGCCTCCCTCCCTCCCTCCCACACCCCCTCAGTGAAGATGGCTACCAACCTGTAAGTCTGTTTGTTAAACTGTGCAATGGCTGACACATGCTCCTGGGTGGGGGAGGCCTCCATGCTGCTGGGGTGTGGGACAGGGGGAATGGTGGGAGTTGTAGTGCAGGCCTCCCTCCCTCCCACACCCTCTCAGTGAAGATGGCTACCAACCTGTAAGTCTGTTTGTTAAACTGTGCAATGGCTGAGACATGCTCCTGGGTGGGGGAGGCCTCCATGCTGCTGGGGTGTTGGACAGGGGGGAATGGTGGGAGTTGTAGTGCAGGCCTCCCTCTCTCTTTCCTCCCACACCCTCTCAGTGAAGATGGCTACCAACCTGTAAGTCTGTTTGTTAAACTGTGCAATGGCTGAGACATGCTCCTGGGTGGGGGAGGCCTCCATGCTGCTGGGGTGTGGGACAAGGGGAATGGTGGGAGTTGTAGTGCATGCCTCTCTCCCTCCATCCCTCCCACACCCTCTCAGTGAAGATGGCTACCAACCTGTAAGTCTGTTTGTTAAACTGTGCAATGGCTGACACATGCTCCTGGGTGGGGTAGGCCTCCATGCTGCTGGGGTGTGGGACAGGGAGAATGGTGGGATTAGTGATACAGGCCTCCCACCCCACAAAAAAGCTCCAATACAAGATGGCTATCAACCTGTAAGTCTGTTTGTTAAACTGTGCAATGGCTGAGACATGCTCCTGGGTGGGGGAGGCCTCCATGCTGCTGGGGTGTGGGACAGGGGGAATGGTGGGAGTTGTAGTGCAGGCCTCCCTCCCTCCCTCACCCTCTCAGTGAAGATGGCTCCCAACCTGTAAGTCGGTTTGTTAAACTGTGCAATGGCTGACACATGCTCCTGGGTGGGGGAGGCCTCCTTGCTGCTGGGGCGTGGGACAGGGGAAATGGTGGGAGTAGTGATACAGGCCTCCCACCCCACAAAAAATCTCCAATACAAGATGGCTACCAACTTGTAAGTCTGTTTGTTAAACTGTGCAATGGCTGAGACATGCTCCTGGGTGGGGGAGGCCTCCATGCTGCTGGAGTGTGGGACAGGGGGAATGGTGGGAGTTGTGGTGCAGGCCTCCTTCCCTCCCTTCCTCCCACACACACCCTCTCAGTGAAGATGGCTACCAACCTGTAAGTCTGTTTGTTAAACTGTGCAATGGATGACACATGCTCCTGGGTGGGGGAGGCCTCCATGCTGCTGGGGTGTGGGACAGGGGGAATGGTGGGAGTAGTGATACAGGACTCCCACCCCACCAAAAAGCTCCAATACAAGATGGCTACCAACCTGTAAGCCTGTTTGTTAAACTGTGCAATGGCTGAGACATGCTCCTGGGTGGGGGAGTCCTCCATGCTGCTGGGGTGTGGGACATGGGGAATGGTGGGAGTTGTAGTGCAGGCCTCCCTCCCTCCCTCCCTCCCGCACCCTCTCAGTGAAGATGGCTACCAACCTGTAAGTCTGTTTGTTAAACTGTGCAATGGCTGAGACATGCTCCTGGGTGGGGGAGGCCTCCATGCTGCTGGGGTGTGGGACAGGGGGAATGGTGGGAGTAGTGATACAGGCATCCCACCCCACAAAAAAGCCCCAATACAAGATGGCTACCAACTTGTAAGTCTGTTTGTTAAACTGTGCAATGGCTGACACATGCTCCTGGGTGGGGGAGGCCTCCATGCTGCTGGGGTGTTGGACAGGGGGGAATGGTGTGAGTTGTTGTACAGACCTCTCTCCCCCATACAGGCCTCCTCAGCAGGATGGCTGGCTACATGTTGGGTGGGGATGGACAGTGTGCTGGTGTTTGTGTATTGCAAGGTAGTAATTGGCATTGTGGTGGTTGTCATTTGTCTGTACTTACCAGCCTCCGCTCCCCCCGGCTACTCCTGTGAGACTCTCACGTGGCAACATGGAAAGCACCTTCTCCTCCCATGGTGTGAAGGTCTTCGGTGTGATGTGAGGGCCACTGCCAGTCTGGTTAGCCAGTGTCCAGTTCTTGCTCCTCCTCTCCTTGACAACCCTCTTCAGGTCATGCCACCGCTTCTGGATCTCCTTCTTGGATCTTGGAGTGGCCCCTACTGCATCCACCCTTTGGACTATCCTTTCCCACATTTGTGTCCTGGTGGCTAATGGTGTCTGTTGGACCAGGCTACCAAATAGTTGTGGCTCTACTCTCACAATCTCGTTGACTATGACTGTCAACTCACTCTCTGTTAATTTTGGCATTTTTGGTGCTGTCATAGTGTGTGGGGTTGAGGTGTTTGTGGGTGCAGGGGTGTGTGGGTGCAGTGGTGTGGTGGAGATGTGTGAGGTGGGTTGTGTGATGGGGGTTTGTTTGTGATGGTAGTGTTGATGGTGGTGGTGGGTGAGTGGGTGTGTGTGCTTTGCTCTATAGTCTCTCCTGTCAGGTGTGGTGTATGGCCTTCTCTTCTGGAGTGATGCAAAGGATTGTGGTCAGTGAAGGGGATGGCTTTGTACTCAGCTGTGTGGGTGTGTCCAATTGGATTTAGGTTGTCAGGTGTGTTGTGGGAGTGGTTCTGTGGTTTTATCTTTAATTTTACTACTTTATATTTATGTGTATGCGTTTTGTATATTTTGAGGGCAGTGCTACTTTGTTCATGGGATTTTGGTATCACTGAGGTGTTTTCACATCGACCGCCATATTTTTGCCATTTCTCCCATTCACTCCTGGGTGCGGCCGGTCGGTGTCGGTGTTTCCGACCGCGACACCCTTGGGGATATCATAATTTACCGTGCGGTGTGTCCGCTTTCCATGCGGTGGGATGTGCCTTTTCCGCTGCTTATGCTGTCTCCGCCTGTGTCGGGCGGATTTGCTTAACCCGCTACCGCCGCGGTCGGTCTTTTGTGGCGGTTGATCCTAAAATCCTAAACAAAAATGCAATACAAAAATATTTAGAAAATATATATTGAATAATAATATAGGCTGTATGTAATTATTTACTTTCTTTTTAAAAATAAGGAGAATTGGTTAAATGTTACAAAATAAATATTACGTGAATATATGTATGCAAAACACCAAATTAATTATTTTTACATTTAGATTTTTTTTTACATGTTTACCAACTTTTGAATGATATAAAATAAAAAATGTTGAATAATTACTTAGTTTAAAAATAGCATTATCTATGTTTACATATTTACAAGACATTAACTCAGGGAAGGTGCTGGACATTAAACATATATCCTTTACTATTCCCACTTCAAACTACATTAATTCAGGGAAGGTGCTGGACACTAACTATATATAACTTACTGTTCCCACTCCAAATTGTATTATCTCAGAGAAGGTGCTGGACACTAAACATATATATTTTACCATTCCAACTCCAAACTATATTAACTCAGGAAAGGTGCAGGACACTAAGGGGCCCATTAGGATGTCGGGTGGATTGCCCCCGCCAGGCTGGCGGTAGCCACCGCTGGCTTGGCGGGGGCAATCCACCCGATATCCTCTCCAGAATTCACCCCCGCCATATTAGAATGGCGAGGGGACTGCGGCGGATGGAAAGACCATCCGCCGTTTTTCCGCCCCGGTCGCCTTGTGGCCGGGGCGGAAAAGGATTAATATGGTGGCGTTTTCTGAAGCCGCTTTGTTTATGCAAATGCATTAATGCATTTTGTAGCATTGTGGTGGGCGGTGCAGAGAGCACCGCCCGTCACAATGCTATAAATGCAGGATGTGCCCGTCACTGTGGCGGGCACATCCTAATACCCCACACGGGACCCCCGCTCTAATTGGGGGCAGTCCAGAATTCTGACAGGATGTCCTAATGAGCCTCTAAATATACATAATTTACTATATCCACTCCAAGCTACATTAACTCAGGAAAGGTTCTGGACACTAAACATATATAATTTACTATTCCCACTCCAAGCTACATTAGAAAATATTTTTTTTTTAAATCAACAATATTTCCAAATTTTATTTAAAAAAAGATATAATTCAAATATAGTACTTTTTTCTAAAATTTACATTTTTAAAATTCAATCATAAATAACAAACATCCCACCATGATTAAAATAAAATTCACAAACATTAAACCCTATAAAGCCAACATCCCATCTCATAAAAAGATTTCCCTAACATTTAGTTTTTTTATGAACTTTTTAACATTTCAAAGGTATTTGATTTTTTTTAAACTCCCCACCCCTATCCCCTATAAACCAAACACCCCATTCCCAAAAATGATTTAAAAAGTTTTATTTAGGAGGGGAATTTTTAATTATCTTTAAAATAATTTAAAACACTACCCCCTCATCCCCTATAAACCCAAGATCCCCCTTCCCAAAAATGATTTTTTTAAACATTTTTTATTTTTTCAAATTTGTAACATTTAAAAAAAGAGAATTGAACACACTTCATACCCTTATCTCCTATAAACCCATCATCTCACACCCAAAAATAATTTCAATTTTTTGAAAAATTATGTTAATTTAAAGAAAAATTGTTTAAAACCCTCCCGGCCATTATCCCCCTTCTAAATGTTTTATTTTATAATTTTACATTTTTTATAATTTTTTTAACACATTTTAGAACATTCCCCACATCATCTATTAACCTAACATCCGCGTCTACAAAAGTTCAAAAACAATTTTTAAAAAAAATATTTAGATATTCTCAATTTTTTTGAATATTTTAAAAGATGCCCCACCCTTATCCCCTATGAACCCAACATCCCATCCTGAAAAAAGTTATAAAAAAAATACTAATTATATAAAATTACTATACAAAGAAATAAAGGAATTAAACAATATTACAATTTAAAAATGATATTTTTAACCAGATTTTCAACATCGGTATTTTTGACATCAATATTTAATACAACACCTAAATTCGATATTGTTGACCTGAATATTATAAACCACAATATTTTTAAATGACAACATTAAAAACACAATATTTATATACCACAATATTTTGAAACTCGAAATTCTGTCTAAATAACATCCGCCACCACATGTTGTTGATCTTTGGAGTGGACAGGTCTGTCCACCAGTATAAACATCCCGCTTCTAAATGTTTTATTTTATAATTTTACATTTTTTATATTTTTTTAACATATTTGAGAACACTCCCCACATCATCTATAAACCTAACATCCGCTTCTACAAAAATTCAAAAACAACTTTTTAAAAAAACATTTAAATATTCTCAATTATTTTGCATATTTTAAAAGACTCCCCACCCTTATCCCCTATGTACCCAACATCCCATCCTGATAAAATTAATAAATAAAATAAATTAATATATATATATATATATATATATATATATATATATATATATATATATATATATATATATATATATATATATATATATATATATATATATATATATATATATATATATATATATATATATATATATATATATATATATATATATATATATTACCTACTGGCGGTCGCCAGTAGGTATATATAGTTAGGATTTTTTCTCTATGGGATTTTTGAAAATTCTATGTCTAATAACTTTGGCGTTTGTGGACGGAATTGGC
Organism: Lissotriton vulgaris; assembly: GCF_964263255.1. Taxonomy (NCBI): domain Eukaryota; kingdom Metazoa; phylum Chordata; class Amphibia; order Caudata; family Salamandridae; genus Lissotriton; species Lissotriton vulgaris. Next base: position 245,687,223 of record NC_141698.1, read on the forward strand.
TGAAATTTTCAGGAAAATGGAACATTTTGTTTCTGAGCAGCCCCTGACAATTTGGGGGGGTTTCATCAAGGGGGGGCCGAGAAAAAAGGGGGTCCCAAAACACGTTTTTCCCATGTTAATTTCCATAGGGCGGTTGGCCTCACTTTTAGCTCGAATGGCTGAATGGATTTGCACGAAACTTGGCAAAATTGTAGGGACTGTTAGCCCGATGTGCCTTTGCTAGGTATCAATATATGTGCTCCAGTGGATTTTGAGTAATTTAGGTTCGAAAAAAGATATATATCTGGGCGGAGCCTAACCACACATCTGATCTGATTGGCTGTCAGCACTTCATCCAAGAAGTGTTGGCAGCCATCTTGGGACCAATATACATGATAGCACCTCATTAAAAAGCATTGTAGTTAATAGAGGGTTTTAGGACTTTAGTTACATTATAAATCATTTGTTGATGGTACCATACTCGTTTTAGGAATTGTGGTGGGTTCTAAGGTGATTTTACCATGTGAAAAAACCTTCTGCTGTGATATCATGAATATTGTTTGAAAGAAAACTAATATCTCATGATTTTCCCACAGTTGTTTGGAAGGGGATCTATAAGCTAAACTGAAAGCATATTTTCTGTAAATTCACATTATCTTTCTCAGTCATGTGAAAATGAAGTCTGACATTCTCAGTAAAACATGTACATCCAACAAGGACAGAGACTGTCAGTTGATTCCTTTGTGTTCTACTGCAGCCTCCTAGAGTGTTCTAAAGAACAACTAGAGCGCTAACAGTCCTAATTATTACAAAGGTATGGCACACCTGAAGCCATCTTGATTGGAATAAAGTGGTAACTCTTAAAACATTTAATTTAAAAAGAAACAACATGAGGGGGTATATTTTGCCATAGAAAGTATGATTAGTGCTGCAGAATGAAAAATTAGGGCACATTTTGAGTGACTTCTCAAATCCTTTTCTATTTCATTAAAACATTCTGACATGCAGTCTCCCAAAATGGCCACCAGAGACAAAAGAGCCCAAATGTAGCCCAAATATCACCCAGATGTAGCCCAAGTATAGCCCAATGACAGCATGTCCCAGAGTGTTCTAAAGAACAACTAGAGCGCTAACAGTCCTACTTATTACAAAGGTATAGCACACCTGGAGCCATCGTGATGGGAATAAAGTGGTAACTCTTAAAACATTTAATTTAAAAAGGAACAAAATGAGGGGGTATATTATGCAACAGAAGGTATTATTATTGCTGCAGAAAGAAACATTAGGGCACATTTTGAGTGACTTTTCAAATCCTCTTCTATTTCATTAAAAATTCTGACATGCAGTCTCCCAAAATGGCCACCAGAGACAAAAGAGCCCAAATGTAGCCCAAATATCACCCAGATGTAGCCCAAGTATAGCCCAATGACAGAATGTCCCAGAGTGTTCTAAAGAACAACTAGAGCGCTAACAGTCCTACTTATTACAAAGGTATGGCACACCTGAATCCATCTTGATTGGAATAAAGTGGTAACTCTTAAAACATTTAATTTAAAAAGGAACAAAATGAAGGGGTATATTTTGCCATATGAATTATGATTAGTGCTGCAGAAAGAAAAATTAGGGCACATTTTGAGTGACTTCTCAAACCCTCTTCAATTTCATTAAAAAAATTCTGACATATAGTCTCCCAAGATGGACACCAGAGACAAAAGAGCCTAAATGTAGCCCAAATATCCCCCAGATGTACCCCAAGTATAGCCCAATGACAGAATGTCCCAGAGTGTTCTAAAGAACAACTAGAGCGCTAACAGTCTTACTTATGACAAAAGTATGGCACACCAGAAGCCATCTTGATTGGAATGAAGTGGTAAGTCTGAAAACACTCAATTTAAAAAGGAACAACATGAGGGGGTTAATTTTGCCATAGAAAGTATGATTAGTGCTTCAGAAAGAAAAATTAGGGATCATTTTGCGTGACTTCTCAAATCCTCTTCTATTTCATTAAAACAATTCTGACATGCAGACTGAAACATGCACTTTGAATACCAGCAGCAGACGTCCCTGGTGAGCAGTAGCTTTACTACAGTGGTCTAATGTGCAACTAGAGTGCTAACATTCAGAATTTATGGCAAATGTGTGACACATCTGAATGCCTTCTTGATGGAACCAAAGTAAACAAGCATTGAAAATGCAATAGATCTCGCCCTCGTTTAAGTTAAAGCCATTCTGTTTGTAATGAGGTGGCTTTTTAGCTTTGCTTTTATTAGTGTTTTTTCAACTTTCATGTAAATAACATGCATCTGTATGCATATAAGTATATGTATGCATGCATTTATGTTTGTATTTATATAGATATACAGATGATATATGTTTATATATGTATGTATATATATATATTCACTGAAAAAACCATAGGTTATAGACCATATATAGTTAGGAATTAGCATTTACAAAACCTTGAAAATTCACTGAAAAAACCATAGGTTATAGACCATATATAGTTAGGAATTAGCATTTACAAAACCTTGAAAATTCACTGAAAAAACCATAGTTTATAGACCATATATAGTTAGGAATTCGCATTTACAAAACCTTATTTTACTCACACAAAACCATTGAAATTCCATATATAGTTAGTTGCACTAACTATATATCGCGCACCCGCAATCCACTGCTGATGATGTCACATATTACATCATTCATGACATGGTCAGTGACATCACTGATGACATCACTGATGACATCTCAAATGACATCACTGATGACAACATCCAGTGACTGTATGTTTCTGTAAAGGTAAAATATGTCTTACATATTGAAGAATGAGTGGATGTATAAGTGTCTGGATGAAGGATTTAGTAAGTGCATGACTGACTGTATGAGTGAGTGATTAAATGTGTCTCACTGACTGCATGGGTTAGTGACTAAACTGTCTTAATTTGTGCATCATTATGTCTGTAGTTCTGTAAACTGTTGCATGTGTTGATAAGTAGCTATATGAGTAACTATATGGGTTATTGATTGGTTGCCCAAGTATTTGTATGGGAGACTGAGTGTGTGTGTGGGTGGCTGGGAGGTGTATGACTCTGTGCATAGATGTGTGAGCAGTTGATTCACTAGATGTATGGTTTCAAAAGTGCATGTGGAAACAGCTGTATGGGCGGTTGACTGTGTGCATGAGTGTATTGGTGAGTGAATGGATATCTCAGTGCTACATGTCAAAGTAAGTACATATGTAAAACACAGTGCATGTGAGAGTTGACATATATAAATAACTGTGCATAAGAGCCAGTGAATGTGTGAGTGGCTGTATGGATCATTGTGAACTTGTATCAGGGATTGTATAAGAGAGTAAATATGTGTTAGTATATGTTTGAATAAGTAAAGTTTGTATAACTGTATAGTTGAGGAAATGGAGGTGTGATTGATTCTTTGCATGACTGACTAGGTGTGTGAGTAACTCCATGGATGAGTGACAGTCTGTGAGTGTCTGTTTACACTGATTGTATCTAAGGTTATATTAGAGTCTGAAGAGGTTCATCGTATTATCACATGAATGATATCATCAGTGATGTGATCAGTAATGTCAAATGAGATGTCATCAGTGATGTCATCAGTGATGACATTTGAGATGTCATCGGTGATGTCATTTGAGATGTCATCAGTGATGTCATCAGTGATGTCACTGACCATGTCATGAATGATATAATATGTGACATCATCAGCAGTGGATTGCGGGTGTGCGATATATAGTTAGTGCAACTAACTATATATGGAATTTCAATGGTTTTGTGTGAGTAAAATAAGGTTTTGTAAATGCGAATTCCTAACTATATATGGTCTATAACCTATGGTTTTTTCAGTGAATATATATATATATATATATTCACTGAAAAAACCATAGGTTATAGACCATATATAGTTAGGGATTAGCATTTACAAAACCTTAATTTACTCGCACAAAACCATTGAAATTCGCATATATAGTTAGTTGCACTAACTATATATCGCGCACCCGCAATCCACTGCTGATGATGTCACATATTACATGATTCATGACATGGTCAGTGACATCACTGATGACATCACTGATGACATCTCAAATGACATCACTGATGACATCACTGATGACATCTCATTTGACATTACTGATCACATCACTGATGATATCATTTATGTGATAATACAATGAACATCTTCAGACTCTAATATAACCTTAGATACAATCAGTGTAAACAGACACTCACAGACTGTCCCTTATCCATGGAGTTACTCACACACCTAGTCAGTCATGCAAAGAATCAATCACACCTCCATTTTCTCAACTATACAGTTATACACACCTTACTTATTCAAACATATACTAACACATATTTACTCTCTTATACAATCCCTGATACATGTTCACAATGATCCATACAGCCACTCACACAGTCACTGGCTCTTATGCACAGTTATTTATATATGTCAACTCTTACATGTACTGTGTTTTACATATGTACTTACTTTGACATGTAGCACTGAGAAATCCATTCACTCACCAATACACTCATGCAGACAGTCAACCGCCCATACAGCGGTTTCCACATGCACTTTTGAACCCATACATATAGTGAATCAACTACTCACACATCTATGCACAGAGTCACACACCTCCCAGCCACCCACACACACACTCAGTCTCCCATACAAATACTTGGGCAACCAATCAATAACCCATATAGTTACTCATATAGCTACTGATCAACACATGCAGCAGTTTACAGAACAACAGACATAATGATGCACAAATTAAGACAGTTTAGTCACTAACCCATGCACTCAGTGAGACACATTAAATCACTCACTCATACAGTCAGTCATGCACCTACTAAATCCTTCATCCAGACACTTATACATCCACTCATTCTTCAATATGTAAGACATATTTTAACTTTACAGAAACATACAGTCACTGGGTGTTGTCATCAGTGATGTCATCAGTGATGTCATTTGAGATGTCATCAGTGATGTCATCAGTGATGTCACTGACCATGTCATGAATGATGTAATATGTGACATCATCAGCAGTGGATTGCGGGTGCGCGATATATAGTTAGTGCAACTAACTATATATGCGAATTTCAATGGTTTTGTGCGAGTAAATTAAGGTTTTGTAAATGCTAATCCCTAACTATATATGGTCTATAACTTATGGTTTTTTCAGTGAATTTTCAAGGTTTTGTAAATGCTAATTCCTAACTATATATGGTCTATAACCAATGGTTTTTTCAGTGAATTTCAATGTTTTTTTAATAGCAAATATCAAAAGCTGTAAAATGTCAAGTACGTGGTAGGTAAAAACATTTTCATATTTATGCACGCTGATGTGCTTTGAACGCTGCCCCCCCCCTTCCTCTTTTCTTTTAGGAGTATTCTCTCTTTGCAGATAGTGAAGGGTAGGTAACACAGGCCTTTGCCCCCGTTGTAATCCGTCGTGCCTGCTTCCCTCTCCATTTGATTGATTGTTATCCTAGCATTTATTGTTTTGGAATTGGTTCTCTTTGGTTCATTCTCTATTTACAAACAAGCACAGAGTCGCAATACTCTGTTTAGTCTTTGCAGATAGTGAAAAATCGTTAAAAAAACAAAAGGAATCAAGCAAAATCAGTAGGCCACTAATGGGATCTCTTTTTGACTTCGCTAAAATAGAAACATTACGAACAACTCCTCATGACAAATACGAAACTAGTGAGAGGAACTGAGCTCGACACCATGATGGCTGCAAGACAGCTCGGCTCCGCCGCCCACCCCACCCAAAATAACGACAAAAACTATGCAAATATTATAAATATATACAACACACCAGCAAAGTAACAGGGTAAAACGTTTTATTAAATAACTATTTACATGGCAGCCTGCTGCAACATCGATCCAAACAAGCCTTTGTATTTTGGGCTCAAAATAAACCATCAATAGTAAGATTTTCATAGGTGAGTGTAGGTTCATGGTTTTCCATCCACAGACTAAAAGCCTGGAGTGGGAGTGAAAGAACAATAACTAGGTAAGAAGGAAGGCAGAGGTTGTGGGAAGGACTCTGGATATGGTATGTTACTTGGTCCCTGAGATGCTTCGATGTCACTGCCTTGCACAAATGGCATAAGTCCTGGATGTTGGGTGCCATAGTTAAGGGTTCCGAGCAGCGCTTGTAACACTGTCTGAAGCTTATTTGCACCTGCTGCAGCTTCACTATTCTCAAAGTAAATGGGGGCTGTTTGTGGACCTGACTGCATTGGAAAACAATGTGATGCGGTGCCTCCCTGAACCACTTGATGGAGGCCCCCGAGATAATTGCGCCTGCTCCACACCTTGTCCCACAATCCGTTTGACCTGAAGACACGTCCTGCGGTGCCCTGGTCCGACCATCACATATACCTGCGCCAGGAGACGGCGTGGGGTGCAGTAGAAGGGAGAGGCAGCGCGAACGAGCCTCCTCCACCTCCCCAGGTGGAGGTTTCTCAGCTACACCCCAGCGCTATACTCGACCAGCTGACTTGCGCCCGCTCTTGCGACACAGTGCCTCGCTCGGCCAGCTGAATTGCGCCTGCTCTTGCTATTACAACGTCTCACCCGCCATCCAACGGAATTGCACCCAATCTTGCGGTACAGTGACAGGCGGCTGCTACAGAGCTCACGAAATGGCGGTCGGCTCCACAGACTTGGGCCTGGCCTGCAAAGATGGCTCTGGGCAACCGTGGAACTCGGATGCTTGACTGCTAGGGCATGGGCCCCATTCCCAAAAGAGTCCCCTCAGCCTTGAAGATTCTACAACAGTCACCGGGACCCCTGACTCCCGTAGACTTCCGGTGGGGAGCGACTGCCATAATTGCTCTCGGAATGGCCACGACGTAGCCACGAGATGGTGGTGCTCTCATGCTGACGCCAGCTTCAGTCGTAGACTACCAATTCGATCAGTTCCGGTGGAGCCCCAACGTGACCCAGTAGAGAAGAACTTGCCCTCCCAACTTTGACTGATGGTTCTTGTTGCCTGTCCCTTCTCTTGTCATTTAACAGAACTTTTTGGACTGCTGAAAGGGGTTGTGTTCCGACCGCTGGTTGGAGGAGACATTTTGACTATATTCTGGACCTGCGTTGTCGCGTAATGCGTCATATGACGCGCCGCGTTAGCGCACCCGGAAGTGCTCCGGTGCACGAGGCACAGCTTCCCGGAAACGATCCAGAGCGCGGCGCGCAGCCGTAACGTAAGCATAACAGGTCATGTGACTTGTTAATAAAACTTTTCTTTGGTTCATTTTACTTTTGTTATTCTAATGATGAAAGGCTTGGTCATATGACCTAAAAATAACACTTTTCATTGCTTTCGAAAAAATTTTTTTCCCAAATGATGAAAGCCCCACCTTTTTTTTTCTCACTCTGACTTGTAAAGCAAAGGACCCAGATGCATTTACAGTTTATCACTAACAATGTTCCAGGCTAATGTATTTTCCCGGAAAATTTACAACTGTCCTGCAAGTAAAATATTCCTATTTCGAGAAAAAGGGCGTTTCTTCGTCCCATGAGGGAGCCGTTGAACAAAAGAGGCTCGGCCTTCTGTCTTAGTCGCTGATAGGCATGAATATCGGATTCTTATCGATCACTTATGTTGCAGGAGTGGAAAACACAACAGCCCTTGACCATTTATCTTTACTGCGTTCCTGCTTATTATACCTTTTAACCGTCATGTAATCGGGCTGCTTTATTTCACTTGCCTTTTACTGATTCAAAAACAGTGGCTATTATTCAAAACTTTACCAATCTAGGTACTACTACCATGTTTTGTTTTAAAAACCTTTATTGTGAAAATGTCAGTATACAAATACGGGCCTATAACCACGTGGGCCGGCCATGGAGCAAACTGGAATCGTATATGATGAGGGGACATTTTCACTGTAGAAGAACGTAACAGTTGCGGAATCGGTGGACGTACATTTTATAATTAAAGTACGACAGGGCCAGTTACAATAAAATTATCTAGATATACATTTGCGGGCAAGTACCATGGGTGACGTTTATTCGAACTTTCAATAGTACAGTAATCAATAACACATCAGAACTTAATATCAATAGGGATGTCCAAATGTTCAATCAGTACTCGTCCCCGCCCGCCATGTGCTTCAAAACTGCATACGTATCTCGTGATATCAAGGTTGGGCAACCAGTACACAACAAGGAGTTACGAGTCCCATTTATACTGGCACCATTTTGGGCAAGGCCAGGCAGGTCCAGGATATAGTCAAAATGTCTCCACCAACCAGCGGTCGGACCAGAACCCCTTTTGGCAGTCCAAAAAGGTTCCGTTAAATGACAACAGAAGAGATAGGCAACAAGAACAATCAGTCAAAAGAGGGGACGCTTTCGTAAATGGGGCCCATGCCCTAGCAGGCAAGCGTCTGAGTTCCAAGGTGTCCCAGGGCCATTTTAGTGGACCAGGCCCAAATCCAAAGAGCCGGCCGCCATTTTGAGAGTCTTGTTGCAGCCGCCTTTCGCTGCACCGAGAGTAAGCGCAATTCAGCTGGATGGTGGGCGAGACGCTGTAGACGCAAGAGCGGGCGCAACTCAGCTGGATGGCAGGTGAGGCACTGTACCGCAAGAGCGGGAGAAACTCAGCTGGATGGAGGGTGAGGCACTGTGCCGCAAGAGCGGGCGGAACTCAGCTGGAAGGCGAGTAAAACGCTAAGAGGCGCCCCACTGCAGATGAGGTGCCTCCACCTGGGGAGGCGGAAGAGGCCCGTTTGCGCCGCCTCCCCCCCCCCCCGGCACCCCATGCCGTCTTTCGGCGCAGCATTGTAGGATGGTCACACCAGTGAAACTTGCTGGACACCACCTCGGTGCCATCCGGATCTCGGCGCGTTGTGCTGCCTTCGGCGTATTCGCACATCGGTCCGCTACTGACGCCGCCTCACAGGCCAACGGATTTTGTAGGCTTTTTATAGCCCAAAGCCGCATAACAGGTCATGTGACTTGTTTATAAAACTTTTCATTGGTTCATTTTACTTTTGGTTTCCTAATGATGAAATGCTTGATTATATGACCTAAAAATAACACTTTTCATTGTATTGAAACATTTTTTTTTCCCAAACGATGAAAGCCCCACCTTTTTTTTTCTCACTCGGCAATCCAAAAAGGTTCCGTTAGATGACAACAGAGGGGACAGGCAACAAGAACCATCAGTCAAAAGAGGGGAGGGAAAGTTCTTCCCTACAGGGTCACGTTGGGGCTCCACCGGAAGTCATCGAATTGATAGTCTACAGTGTTTCTGGATGTTTCAGACTGAAGCTGGTGTCAGCATGAGAGCACCACCATCTCGTAGCTCTGTCGTGGCCATTCCGCAAGCAATCATGGCAGCCGCTCCCCACCGGAAGCCTGCGGAAGTCGGGGGCCCCGATGAATTTTGTAGAATCCTCAAGGCTGAGGGGACGCTTTCGAGAATGGGGCCCAAGCCCAAGCAGGCAAATGTCCGAGTTCAAATGTGTCCCAGGGCCATTTTAGTGGACCAGGCCCAAATCCGAAGAGCCGGCCGCCATTTTAAGAGTCCTGTGGCAGCCGCCTATCGCTGCACCGCAAGAGTGGGCGCAATTCAACTGGATGGTGGGCGAGACGCTGTAGCCGCAAGAGCGGGCGCAACTCAACTGGATGGTGGACGAGACGCTGTAGCCGCAAGAGCGGGCGGTAAACAGCTGAATGGCGGATGAGGCACAGTGCAGCAAAAGCGGGTGGAAAACTGATGAATGGCAACTGAAACGGTAAAGGGGCGCCCCACTGCAGCAGACGAGCCTCCACCTGGGGAGGCCCGTTCACGCCGCCGGGGCACCCCACGCTGTTTTTCGGCACAGCATTGTAGGATGCCAAGACCAGTGCGGCAAGTCAAGGACATCACCTGGGTCCCGTCCAGATCTCAGCACGTTGTGCTGCCTTCGGACTATTCGCACAACAGACCGCTACTGACGCCACCTCACAGCAGCCCATTGTTGCTTTGTTTAAAAAAAATGTTTGTAACGTGTTTACTTTTTTGGTGCGTTGTATATATTTGTAAGTTATTAAAGTGTTATAATCCTACTACTTTGTTGGAGTGCTATATATTTTTAATGTGACACATAATTGTGAAGACTTTGATGTACAAAAAGGCATCCCTGGAATCTTCCGCTTCAGGCTCGGTCCCACACACCCTCACAGTGAGAATCCCCTCCCCAATCACAACACAGGATCGTTATCAGATAGTAGGAACGCGTGTGGTGTGACGGATCTCATGGGGTGGGGGCCTTGATCTACTGTAACTCCTTTGAAGAGGGGTGATTCTTTACAGTTGGGGCCATAAACTACATCCGCAGGGCTAGGTGATAGCCTGGGACCGGCCTGGTCAATCAGACACAGAGGAAGAGGAGTGTCAAAGAGTGCGGTAGTGAATAGGGTGAAAGGTAGGTGTCGGGCGGGCACAGGGTGTGATTCTCAGGTAGGAGCAGCGCAGATGCGGGGAGGTTTATGGCCCATGCATAAGAGAGAGAGCGAGGGTGACCAGTGCGTGGGGGAGATGCTTGCGAGGGTGGGGAGCTTTGCTGAGGATCGGCGGCGTGCAGAGAGTGGGTCTGGTCAAGGCATCTAAAATGGCTGCCGTGCACAACAAAAGTGTGGCATTGGAAAAAAAGCAAGATGGCGCAGACAATGTTTATCAATACGGATTAATTTATAACAATTATTTTTAACAATATATTTACTCGCAGTGTCAAAATGGCGGTCAACACTTCCTGATTTCCTTCGAATCGAACGTTAACAGACGTCACGCAGCAAAAAAAAACAAAAACGCTCACGCGCAGCCGCTGGAATACAAGTATCAACATATATGAGCATCCTCAGCCACCCTCAGAAAACATAGGGGGTCAGGATACGTCTCCTGTACCCCCTTATACCCATTTCTCACATTGTTTTTCCTCCATCTTGTAATTTAATTAAAACGAAACACAAAATGGCAAATTCCCGTTTCGCGTCCCGGTTCGCTACCCGGTTCGCGAACCGGAAAGCGCTTCTACCGCAAAAAATCAATTTTTTTTTATTTGCCCCACGGGACCCTTTAGTAACCCCAACATCATTCCTAGGGGTCAAGAGGGGTCTACCTTGACCCCTTTCATTAAATTCCCCCTTCGTCCTCTTGTCTCTCGATCCTACCGAGAGACAAGATGGCGGCCATTCCGGACTGTTTAGAACGTTGACAGACACCGGAAAGCCAATCAGCTTCGCTTCGCAAAGTTCCGTTACGCGAAAAGTTCGCGAACCGGACCGCTACCCGGGACGCTGTCACAGATATATCTGTTTTTTAAAACGTTAATTTCTCAAAATCCACTGGAGCACATATATTGAAACCTAGCAAAGGCACATCAGGCTAACAGTCCCTACAATTTTGCCAAGTTTCGTGCAAATCCTTTCAGCCGTTCGAGTTAAAAGTGAGGCCAAACGCCCTATGGAAAAATGAATGGGAAAAACGCGTTTTGGGACCCCCCTTTTTTCTCGGCCCCCCCTTGACGAAACCCCCCCAAATTTTCAGGGACTGCTCAGAAACAAAATGTGCCATTTTCCTGACAATTTCAGCCGATTCCGTCCACAAACACCAAAGTTATTAGACATAGAATTTTCAAAAGTGCCATAGAGAAAAAATCCTAACTATATATACCTACTGGCGACCGCTAGTAGGTAATATATATATATATATATATATATATATATATATATATATATATATATATTACCTACTGGCGGTCGCCAGTAGGTAGTTATAGTTAGGACCTAGTTTCCATAGGAAATCCTCAACATTCTATTTGGATTAACTTTGGCCCTGGTGGATGAATCTTTGCGAATTTCTCAAAGAAGATGGCTCGGTCCGCTGCGCTCCTTCCCTGAAAGTTTGGGGGGGATTCGTCAAGTGGGGGCTGAGATAAAAGGGGGGTCCCAAAACGTGTTTTCTCCATGTTATTTTCCATAGGACGTTTAGACACGGCTCAACTCGAACGGGTGAATGGATTTATAAGAAATTTGGCAAAACGGTAGAGTCCGGCTTGCAGATTATGCTTCTTTTGGAATGGTGTAAATCCGTTCAGTAGTTGCTGAGAAAATTAAAGTTGAAGTCAATTATATATCTATACGCGCGCACGGGTGCGCGCACTCAAGCGGCTGCGCGCGAGCGGCTGCGCGTGAGCGGAATTTTTTTTTTTGCTGTGTGACGTCTGTTAACGTTCGATTCAAAGGAAATCAGGAAGTGTTGACCGCCATTTTGTCAGTGCGAGTGAATATATTGTTCATTTCAAAGCGTTGGAACATGGAAAGGGGAGAAGGTAGAGATTGTCTTGCCGCATAGGTTTTCTCAGTGTGTGCAGTAAGGCCCTTAAACGCGAAAATATATATATATATTTTTTTTTAAAGTTGCGGGGTGCGCGCACCGGGTCGCGCACAACTATTTACAACAGTGTGAAAATGGAGATACATCAGAAGTTTGAGTGCTTAGATATAAGGTGGCTCTGAAAAGAGCCCTTGTGTTAATTGAGTTTTTTCTGCATTTATAAGTAAGTACTGATGCAGAGTCTCATGTTACAGAGCAAGATTCTGTTTCCCTCATCCGTGAAATGAACACCATCTCTCCTATAGATGCCTTGCATGTGGTAACGCAAGTTGTTGTGGTAAATAGAACCCATGCTTTAATCTCTTAGGAAAGCAGAAACAGATTTATTTACATGTTTCCTTGCTTTCTCAATTTGTGCACAATGTTGATTGGACCAATTCCATTTCTGTCTTTGGCATATATTGGAATATACCAAGGCAGTTCGAGGAAAAAGTGTCATCAATTGTCGAAAGGTGTCTTTTAGAAGCATTTCCAGACCTACCCCAGTCAATGTGCCTAGATCGTTCCCACCACAGTGCACAATTATAAGGTCTGGTTCTGGGAGATGCATAAAAGTTTTCACCAATGGTATCAATTGGTGACATCTCAATCCTCTTTGGCCAATCCACGTTATCTGCACATTTGGTAAATCAAGGTTGGAAATTTGTCTGTTTGCTACATATTTTCCACTCCAGTGAATATAACTGTGTCCTAAAAGCCAAACCTTCATTTTCAAGGCAGATGCACTCATGCTCCGATGGGTTCTGGAAATGGAATGGTAGTTAGAAGCTGAAAGTCAGGATAAAAAAATGGATGAGGCTTGGTGTGGTTGAAAAAAAAAATGATTGGTTGATTGTAATACCTCAAGATTGAAGACTACGTTGCATGCTAATGTTTATGTAAAACGAAAAGTACTATTGGTTGTGAAAAAAATGACATGTAACAGAGCTGTGGATAGGCAGGTGTTTCTGGAGGTCTTCTTAGTTTGCTGTAGAACGTTGAGATATGAACTTTTGACCTGTGCCTTCAGCCCGGTGCAGAATGAGGTGTTACCATGGAAACAGCCAGAGATGGCAGTGGGTGATGGGTGACTTTTATGTGACATTAAAAATATTGTGAGGGACAACCAACTGAAATGTAAATTTGATTTCAAAATTTTGCGGGAAGAAATATGATTGGCTGAAGAGACATATATGAGTCTGTATTGACAGGATATCTGTGCCATTGAATTTTGGTTGCAATGATAGAAGCATTATTGAGAGTTCCGTCAAACGAATATCTGTTTTGTGACTGTCACTGTTCTACATCGTACAAAGCATTGGTAAAGGTAAGTCTGTAACTGTTTGTTTTGTCATGTACCGTAAAATGTGGTTTAGTCACAAACATTGATTGATTTTCCTCACTGTCTTAAAGTAAACTCATTTTTGGCTGTCATAATGTCTTGTATTTTTAAAACTATTTTTGCGTTTCGTTTCATCACTCTTTATCGACATTATTTGCTTAAAAATTATTAGTTTTACATTTTGGATAATACATTTCAATAAGCTAAATGGTGTTCAGTCATGTTCTTATGTAATCTTTTACTGTTAGTTTTTTAAAATTACTGTGAGTCAGACGAAACTGGAACGAAATTTTTTTGGGGGGCAAATTAAAAAAATTTTGATAGGCGAACTTGAAGGTTTAATTAGTTGGCAGAGTAAAGGTGCAGGGGATTTTAGGAGGGGTAAAATAACTGCAAGGCCTACTTAACATTCAAATGGATGTTTATAGAGATGTGAAACGTTGAGGTGCGTCGGTGTGTGTACTTACAATATATATGTTACCTTGGGCTGGTACACCAGACGGGAGGGGCGTGTGGGCCTGAAGTCCTGTGAATTTAATGGGGGTTGCGCGCCTTTTCTTCACATTCTTTCAAGTGTAAATTATAGTTTTGTATATAATTTTGGTGAACAGTAAAATATGGAGTATAAAATATATTTAATATAGAGAGTAATTATTTGTGTGATTTTGAAGCGTTTGCATATAATGAGAGAAGTTGTTTTTGAAGTGAAAAAATGGCATTAGCAGAGAGACAGATAATGCAGATAGAGAGAGAAATGGTAAATTACATGTGATACCATTGTCAAAAAGTACTAATGGTTAATGAATTCCTAAACTTTCTGTCAGACGGCAAAATTACAGTGTGGTTTGTGGCCGTGGCCTGCACTGGTAGGGGTGGGGTGAGAGGGGGAGGGGGAGGGGGCCAAAGTGGTAATGATTAAGGTATTCATAAACTTTCTGTCAGACGACAAAATTACAGTGCGGGTTGTGGCCGTGGCTTGTATTGGTGGGGGTAGGGTTAGAGGGGCAGGTGGTCGAGTAAAATAAAATGAAAAGTTGGTACATTACATGTGATACCGTCTTGAAAAAGTGGTAATGCTTAATGAATTCCTAAAGTTTCTGTCAGACGACAAAATTACAGTGTGGTTTGTTGTCTTTGCCTGCACTGGTGGGGGTGGGGTGAGAGGGGAGGTGGTCGAGTAAAATAAAATGAAAAGTTGTGATCATGAGGTTGTACACAGGTTCGTGTAGTAGAAATGTGAAATCGTCAACAAAAAGTGGAAATAATTAAGGTATTCATAAACTTTCTGTCAGACGGCAAAATTACACTGTGGTTTGTGGCTGCAGCCTGCACTGGTGGGGGTGGGGTGAGAGGGGAGGTGGTCGAGTAAAATAAAATGAAAAGTTGTGATCATGAGGTTGTACACAGGTTCGTGTAGTAGAAATGTGAAATCGTCAACAAAAAGTGGAAATGATTAAGGTATTCATAAACTTTCTGTCAGATGACAAAATTACACTGTGGTTTGTGGCTGCGGCCTGCACTGGTGGGGGTGGGGTGAGAGGGAGAGGTGGTCGAGTAAAATAAAATGAAAAGTTCTGGGCATGAGGTTGTATACAGGTTTGTGCAGTACATGTCTTCATACATTGAAGTAGCAAACCGAGTATAAAAATATCTCTCTCACTCCTGCCGTTTGACTGCATCGTAATCTCCCTTCTGCTTTCCGTCTCCGTTGCTCTGTGTTATCTTACTGTGTGTGTGTCTGTCTGTGTCTGCCTTCAGTCTGGGGTGAGGAAGTTTGCTGTGGAGGCACACACAGATAGTCCCATCAAAGTAGTTGGAACGTTTTGAAAAAAATATTTATATAATTGAGATGCTTTTTTGAAGCGCTAGTGAATGTCTACTTTCACAATTACCGCTCGGTTGCTTCCATAGAGCAGAGGGTATGTCGTATTTCACTACTTAGTGCCTCTGCATCTGCACTCTGTTCTCTGGTGGAGGCGGAGAAGTGTTTGTTATTGTGGAGATGAAAGCGTGATAAGTAGTGAAATACGACATAGCGTCTGATCTGTAGAAGCGTGGGAGCAGTGATTAACTCTGAGTCAAGCGGAACTGCGGCGGTGCTTGGTAACAGTAATAAATAATTTTTTTACAGAGGTACAACTGTTTGCATGGTGCGCGACCCACTAAGAAAGGGTTGACGGGCTGTCATAGGCCCGCGGGTTCTAGTATGAGTAAGTCAGGTCGACAAAAGAAAACATGAAGTTAGTACAGCTGAGGTTACGTGGAACACATGAATATTCTTTTAGTATACAATTATTTCAGTTGAGATTATGGATTAAAAGAGAGAACGTGTATATTTGAAATGTTTATTCAGAAATGCACTATTTTCAAGGCAAGTCTCTTATCTAATACGAGTACAGACATTGCAAGAAACAAAGTAATCGGTATAGTCACTAGTACATAGAATACAAACGGTATAGTTGATGTAAAATGAATATGGTTTAGCAAAATTAATTGTACACTGTTATGAGGAAGTACATTATATTTTATTAAATGTAAGAAGGTCTCTGGCCTTTCAGTTTAGGAACGATACATGAAAATGCTAGTCGTTAGACATCATCTCATTAACAACCGGCTCTCTGTATGCGAAGCACTATCAAGTTTGTGTTATGCTATTGTGTAAGGAAAAAAAAAGGCGCAAAAAGGGACAAGTTGGCTGGAGGTGTATGTATGTAATCTGTTGGAACGTTCGCAAATCAGTGTTGAGAAGAACTACTGTATTGAAATATCTTTTGAAGGTTTCAGTATTGCATTTGAAATACAGCACGAAAAGCAATGGAAATATTAGTGAAAGAACATATTTTTGTCTTATGCATTAAAAATATTTTAGTTCATGGAAAACTAAAGGAGCAGAGGTGTGTGAGGCGGAAATAAGCAGTTCAAAGGAGAAATGGTGTTTACAGTTATAAATAAGTCATGCTATCTTTACACATTAATCAGGGCACATGTAGCATATATTAGCCAGTTTTGCTCCGAGTACGTTTGAAATAACATAAGATAAGATATGCAACAGAATTGTTGAGATTAGAGTTTAATAAAAACTTAAGTTCGAAATCGAGTAGCTGAGGAAAAAAAATGTAGTCCATATAAAACACAAAAATCTGACCAGCAGGAAATTATAATGTCCACTGTTAGTAAAGCCAATAGGTCTGTTGATGTAAAAAAAATCCAAGAAAACGTGAAAAAGATAGGAAGGCAAAACGAAATGTGGACATCAATGGCTTGAATAAGAGTCATCCTACAATTGTGTAGGCGAAGTAGGCAGCAACTGCTTCTAAAAGGAAGTCACTGTTATGATCCAAAAACATGTCAGCCATCCAATTGAAAAGAGCAAAACAGCATTCATGGTCTTCTATTACCGGAGCCTCTAGTACCATCAGAGGACAACTCGGTGGGTTTTCAATGTAGCTGTGTGCCAGGAAATCTTGCGCCGCTGCGAATATATTCCAATGACCCAGAACTCCTTGTATCGCTGCAAAGGCCATAATCCCTCCGTTGCAACAAACCTGTTCATGATCAGTTAACGGATTCATGAGATGATTGTAATTCACTTCAGGAGGTACCAAGTTGCAGAGACATAAGTCCAGGGCCCACATGAAATCACAGCTCAGGCAATGAAATACAGGCTGCACACAGGTGAAATAGGAATATCGAAATGATAATCGATATGATGCATTCAAAGTCGAGAGTGATAAGATGCCGTAGTAGTCAAGCATCCTCTGGCGAAGTAGTTCTAAGTGTTCCGGCTCGTTTGCGAAGACAGGAGGGACATCCATTTTGAAATAAGCAAGATAGGAACACAAAGGTCGCAGCACTGGCAGTTCAACAGGAAGTCCAGAAAAATAGGTCGCCGACTATGGAGTGAAGAGTAGCAGAATGACTTGATATCATTTCTGGCAGAGCAGTCACTAAACCATTGCTTAGTAGTTATAAAAAAAATAGCCTGTCCTGAAGTGGAGGATGCGTTAAAAATTAAGGGAGTCACCCCAGCAAATTGTAAAGGAAGGTCACTATTTTATAAGGAATGCTCTTCTCTGTGAATATTAGCTAAGTGAAAGATATGTGTGCGAACAGATGGTAGGTAACTTGTTTTTGTGACAATAAGACTTTTGTTCATGTCTTGTGATTCAAGGCCGGAATTCGCGGCCAGATGGAAACATCAAGGTTCACATGCGGGGGTAGATAAACTAAATTCTTAAAGGGAAGCATATGCAGAGTGATTATTACCGCGTAAGCTTTGCCGTTTAAAAAGTCATAGTAATTTTCATTAGATGTAAAAAAAATTACCGCTGATGAAGAATGAAGAAAAAGTTGGCATAATAGCATGCACTGGTGTATCTTTGAAAAGACATGCAACATTACAGGGCGTTCTAGTTAAATAAGTTATGTGATTGAAAGTGCCTGCATGTGGACGATTAATTACATGTTTGAGTACAGTCATTTCTATAAAGATTTAGGGGCAGATTAACATGCTCCGTGCGGCATTTTTCCTTCACTTGTCACATGTTAAAAGTGATGCTAAAGTGGCATAAGGGGATTGTAAATCTGCCCGACATTTTTCTCCCGTCTCAAAGGCATTTGTAAGTGAAAGGGAGCGACTTAGTTTTATGACTGTAGGAGGTACTGAGCCGGTGGTATCTATTTATGTGAAGAAATTTATAGAATTTAAAGAGTGAAAAAACGGGAAAGGTACACTAATTAATTTGTGCATTAGCCATGTTGCAGTTGTGGCTTCGGATTCTAAAAAGGGAAAAGTGTTTAGGCGTTCAATGTGGAGCCTTGAAAAAAAACGTGTGTATGGTTTGGAAATGAAATGTAAAGGTTTAAAGCAGGGGTTTCGAAAACGGTCCTGGAGGGCCAGATGCATGGCAGATTAAAAAAATTACTACATGTTTTTCAATAGGGTTATCCCAAAAATATGTTTTTTTGTCTACTGTGCAGTTTTTCTGCATGTTGCCTATTCTTTGATTTTTACAGTTGCTGTGTCTTATACATTTTCTCTCTATGCACTTGTTCTCTCTCACATGGGCCTTTAATTATGAAGGCCTTGTGCCGCTGGTGCATCATTTTTAACATGGGAAAAAGTGACGTATCTGTGGCACAAGACTTTCAAAAATAAGACATTTTGTATCTTATTCTATTTGTTTCTCTTGGTATGTTTGTGTTGGTTGTGGTTTTCACTATATTTATTCATTTCTGAGATTGTTTTATTTTTGGCCCGAAAGCACTCTTAAGTTTACTGTCCCTTCTGATATCTCTGTTCTTCTCGTGCTCTTTTTGTATGCTACTCTGTCTCCTGTTCTCAGTCTTCCTCCTAGATTGTCTGTATGGTGGTGTATATCTCTTTTCCTCTTATTCACTCTTCTTCTGTCCATCTTTCTCTCTCTTCTGCTTTGTTTGTTCATCTCTGTGTTCCTTGTGCTCTCTATCATCCTATTGTAGTGTTTGCTTGCTGTCCTCTCTGTGTCTGTACCTCCTCTTTTTTGTCTTCTTTGTTCTTTGTCTGTTATTTCTACTTTGTGACTCTGTCTCTATGGTTATCTTTTTCTTTATTATACCTTCCATTTGTTTCTTGAGTTTTTAGTGGTGGTGTTATTTTTCTGCCTATCTGTTTGTGCTTTGAATGCTAGTTTGTCTCTTTATGTTCCATGTCTGTATCTGCTTATACTAGATATGTATTTTGAGATATTTCTCCACTGACAGTTGAAATTATCTTTTAATGGGCCTGGTGCATGTGTTCTTTTTGATAGAGTTCAGATTTACGGATCATTTGAGTATAATTCTTTCCGGTTTCCATTAAATAATTCTTGCAAAGTGTTCATTATTTTTGAAATCATGTTGTATTATGTTTGGCAGTCTTTCTTCTTCATTTACAGAGGGGTATTATGATATGGTTCTTGGTGTGATGGGCATCTTTCCTGCGTATCTGTGATTGTACTATCTATAGGCAGTGTTTTACATATATTTGCAGAGCTTTATTATGATGTGGTTCTTCATGGTTAGCATGACATTTTGTATATGCTATGACATTCACATGCTGAGTATGCTGTTCAAACATAAAAGCAACTGTCTCTGTGGGAAGTAGTAATCTGTTAAGTGAATGTTATGGTTTGTATAATGTGAGCCTTCTCTTTAGAGTGTATATAGTTTGCATAGCAGTCTGTAGTGGTGAACTCAGAAAATGGATCTCTAAAAATGTATTCTAAAGTTTAACAATATTTCTGATATCTAGAAAATCTAAAAACAAATTTTATAGTAAAATGTCTTTTTACAACAGTAATTATTTAATGCAAAAAAAAGGATCAGTAATAATGTTTAGGGTTATACTGTCAATTTCTTTTCAAAACAAGAGGAAGGTGCTATCTTAATATATGTAGTTAATAAGTTAGAAATTATACAAATATATGTAGTTTAAAAATTAGTAAAGGTACTTTTAAGTTATATATTTATGAAAAAAGATATAATTTAGTCTCTATATTTTTTTAAAAGGATACAGAAGATCAAACTGAATATAGACATGGAGAATTGTTTGCAAGAGAAACAAATTCATTTCGAAATTATAAATGAAGTGATGGATGAAATATTAGAAGCTGTCTTTCAGGAGGAAATAGAAAATCAGAATTATGATTTCATGGACATTTCCCTGGACTCTGCCTATTTAGAGATGGTGGAAGGGGATGAGGACTATGGATTAGAAGAAGTCCCTGATGATGTAATGCTGGAAGTTCTACTAAATTATGAACTTTTAAATGAATAAAATTATTTTTACTACTAAAGCATTCTTGAAGACAGTTTTCTTGTCCTATTCGTCGTTCATCTGCTTTATGAGAGTGATAAGACATGTTCTCATGAAGTGTAAAAGAGATTGTAGTAAAAAAGATTAAAGCATTAGGATGACCGATAGTCCTTGAAAAAAGTGTACTGTTTGTATGCTTTAAAAAATTAGAATTAAAAAATACGTCTATAATGTTAAAACAGCTATGGACTGTGATAAATTTAGAACCAACATTCACTACAAGATTTCCTACTCTGTTCAGAGACTTTTTCTTTGTCTTTATTCTACTTAGAAAATGAATCTGTGGTTTTAATTTGTGCGTTATATGCTAGTAGCCAACTATAATATTTGTTATGTTTGTGTTTTACAGATTGACATTTTCATCAAAATCTTAAATTAATATGCCGACCAGAAGTGAAAAAAGAAAGCTCTATAAACGGACTTACAATTTGAAGAAGAAAGAAATTCAAGAATTATCAAAAGAACAAAGGACGGATAAAAAGAAGAGTGCTCCTGGTAAGAAAACCAAAAGTTTTTTGAAAAGATTATTTCAAAGGAAAAGTGTTAACATTAACGTTCAAAAGGAAAAAGACTTACCAGTATCGAGAAGGAGACATGGAACCCAAGATAAAAATGTTCCTGGAATCAGCAGAGAGGAAAATCTTTACAGTAAAACGCGGACGAATCAGTTTACCCAAATCAGGAAGCGTATGTTTTATAACAGTGTAGTTTCGAATTTATTAAAAAAGGACAAAGTTTGTAAAAGAAGATCTGCTTTTTTTAAGAAGAAACAACATATAGAGGGTATTGTTCAGCGCGCGTTTGAGACAAAAGGAAAATTATTCATTTTAGTACTTAATAGAATAAATACACTAAATAAGGCAATCCGAGTTTTAAAAGCTAAAAGTAAATGGAAGAGACACATAAATAGGAGTAATTTTTGTAAAGTGTTTTCTGGGAAGTGGATCCATACTTCAACTTCTGAACCATTTTTTAATGAAGAGAGTTACTTTCAAAGTAACGATTTGTTGCATGCAGTTGACACCAGTGGTCGAGCATATGAGGTGAAGGATGGTTGTGTAATTGAGAAACAGAAAATTGTGGTTAGAAATGCAGAAGAGGTGATGGCTGGAGAAGCTTTAGAGGGACGTCCTAATGTTCCTGTTTACAGTTGGAATTGTAGTAGCATTTGTAGTGTACGACAGGATTCAATTGATTTCTTTCGCAATTTCTTACGTAAGTACACTAAAGAAAGTCTTAAAAAAAAATTTGTAATGTTGCAAGAATTAGATCATTGCAGAGTGCGAGAAAAAATAGGTCTGCAAGGTCATTCTCTGGCTTGTCTTTCTAAAAAAATATGCCAGTGTGTTCATCACTTCAGGATGTTAGCAGTGCATCATACCAAAATGAGAAAATTAGTGAGAAAGTTGTATTATGCGAAAAGTTCAGCACTTAAACTTAAACAGTTAAATAGTGCTCTTTTGCATGGATGTGAATTAGATGTTAAGAAGATTTGTGCAGAAATTGAGGTAAGTTATTTTGGTCCAGAGGAAGATAATGCAGAAACTGATATAATTATAGAAGGAAATGTGTTAGAAAATGTTGGAAATGTTAATATTGAAAATTTTGAACAGGAAATAACAAAGTTTAAGGTTATTGCAGGTGAGAAACCACATTTTTCTTGTGTGTGTTGTCGATGCATTCATTACAAAAGTCAAATTAGGTTAGTTGATTTATATTTGAAAAGTGAAGATGAAAGTAATAGTCAATGGAAAGATTTTGCAACTTATTTGTTGGTGGAAAACTATTTTGATTTGGGTTTTGAGCAACGTATTTGTAAATATTGTTATAATAAATTAAATGAAAATAAAATGCCTGCTAGAGGTGTCCATAATAATCTAGAGTTGATAAATATTCCATCAGAACTGATGGATTTAAATACTTATGAGACTATTCTGATTCAATGTGTACATCCTTTTCAGGCTATTGTTCGTATGGAGCCTAAGACTGGCAAATTAAATCCTTCAGATTTACAAAGAGGATTAAAGGGTAGAGTTGTATATTTGCCACTTGATTTAAAAAAAATATGGAAACAATTGGTGTTGAAAATGTAGAAGAGGAACCTCTAGTTATTCTAGTTAATGGTGTACCTACAAAGAGTAAGAAAATCTGGCAAGATTTAGTGGATGTTAGAAAAGTCAAAAAGGCAACGTTGTATTTAGTCCAAAACAATAAGTACTATAAAGATGTATACGTAGAAGAAGAAGAAGTAAGTGAAGAAGAGGACAATGATTTGTCTATTGGACAAATTAAAAAAGTTGACTTATCCAGAAGTGAAGAAATTTATGAGCATTACAGTGTTCATCCACTGCATTCCAAAGAAGCAATAGGGAATGCTATTGAATTATTTCAGATGAAAAAAGCAAAAGGAAATCCTATTAGTGTGTGGGAAGAAAGTTTGGAAGGTCATTGTTTTCCACAGTTATTCCCTACAGGTGAAGGTATACAATATGATGATCGACCTATGCAGATTCCTGCATCTGAGTACCGGACAACAAGATTATATGCAGAAGATCCGAGGTTTCGCCAATGCATTCCATATTTGATTCATCTTCTGTTTGAGAGTGGCTTATCTGGTCTTTCTTATGCAGTAAACCATATCTTAAAAAGTGGAGTGCATCTGCAAAATATTTCAGCAAAGGAATTTATGGATAAAGTGCAACAGAAAGATAGTGTTTTGGATTCACACCTAATTAATTTAATGGCTTGTCAGCGTGGTACTAATGAGTATTGGTACCGTCGTCATGGAGATTTGAAGTGCATGCTTAGAAACTTAGGAGCACCTCATGGTTTTTAACTCTAAGCTGTGCAGAGTATGCTTGGGAAGATTTACTTGAATTTCTTCGGGAGGCGAATGCAAACATAGAAAACATAAACTACAAGACACCTGGAGAACTGTGTTCGTTAGATCCAGTTAATGTTTGCAGATATTTTAATCATAGATTTGAAGCTATGATGTCTTTTATTACAAACAAGAAAAATCCGCCTCTTGGTGAAGTACTGGATTTCTTTTGGAGAAAAGAATATCAAGCAAGAGGTGATCCTCATATTCATATGCTGTTATGGATCAAGGATGCTCCTAAATTTGGAACAGACTCGGATGAGACTGTACTGTCTTTTATTGAAGAGTATGCCACTTGTGACATACCTAATAGTACAACTGATAAGGACTTAAGAGGAAAAGTGTTACGTTTTCAAAGTCATCGTTGTCGGCGAAAATTCAAATCAAAGAGTAAATTCTACACCAAATGTCGTTTTGGATTTGCACGACCGGTACTTTCAAAAGGAAGAGTCAACAATTTGATGTCATGTTTGCAACATAATATCAGAAGAAGGACACCTAAAAATACGTACAATTTAAGAAGAGGTGAAGAATCCAAATATATAAATGACTATAACCCAGTCATTTTGTCCATGTGGAATGCTAACATGGACATACAATATGTTGCAGACAACTCTATTGCTGTGGCTCGATATGTAACGTCTTACATCACGAAATCTGAAAGACGGAACTGAAGGAGATGTGGGAAGACATTTCTCATGAAAAGAGCCTAAGCAAGAAATTGTATACGTACAGTTTGAAGATGTCTCATCGAGCAATTGGAGCATATGAATGTTGTGATCGGTTATCATCAGCAAGTCTTTATGCAAAATCAAGGACTATTCTCTGGGTGAGTTTGGGTCTTGCAGAAACACAAAACCGTGTTCTGAAACCTGTGCAAGAAATTGAATATTTAGCCCAGAAAGAACCAAACAGTACAGACATTCTGAAAACAAATATGTTGGATACATACTATCCAAATAGAAGTACTCTGCTTGAAAACATTTGTCTGTATGAAATACTTCAAAACTACACTTTTAAAAGGAATATTACAGAGAATATTGATAAAGGTGTGCACGCTGTAATTGGACATGAAGGATATCTGGTGAAACAAAGAAAAGGACACTTGATTAATCATCGAAAACTGAGTTGCGATACACCTGACAAAAGAGAATTTTACTATTTTGCTCTTTTGCAACTCTTTAAACCATGGCGTACAGAAGAGGAACTACTTGGTGACTTTGATAGTTATGAAGATTCATTCAACGCATCTAAAAGTAGTATTGAATGTCCTGTTTTTAGTAATTATCTCCAAATGTTGAATGATGAAATAGAGCAAGAAGCAACAATTGCAGCGGAGATTGCTAGAGATAGTTCACAAGGTAGTCAAAGTTCGGCTTCATTAAGTCAAGATCCACTGGGACAACCAATTATCCAAAATGAAGCAGCCACCGCCATGGATGAGGTGGAAAGAGCAATGCAGCAAGGTCAAGAGGAAGTAATAAACTTAGAAGAATTAAAGAAGCAATTTAATCTTGAGCAAAGACAGATATATGATGAAGTGACAGAGCACATTGAGCATGGATTTCGTCATGAGAAAAAAGATTGCTCATGTATGTCATTTGAACCTTTTCGACTATATGTAAGTGGAGAAGCTGGAACTGGTAAAAGTTTCCTAATTAAAGGAATTACTACATATCTACAGCAAAGAACTCAGTCAACACTGTTGTGTGTTGTTACTGCTCCAACTGGATTGGCAGCACATAATATTAAAGGTATTACTTTACATCATTTACTGATGCTGCCAGTTGAACATGAAAATAAATTACAATATCACAAGCTATCTGGACAAGCTTGTTTTGAAGTTTCTAGAGTCCTTAAAAAAATGAAACTTCTTATTATTGATGAGGTAAGCATGGTATCCAATGTAATGCTTGCTTTTGTGCATTTACGAATGCAACAGATACTTAAGACAGAGTATGATGTGTTATTTGGAGGTAAACATGTCATAGTTTTTGGAGATCTATTGCAGCTAACTCCTGTGAAAGGACAACCTGTATTTGAAACTGTTACGCATGAGGAGACCAGAAAGTGCCTGGGCAGTATTGGAAATGTTAATATATAGTCACATTTCAAATATACTGAACTGATTCAAAATATGCGACAGGCAAAGGATACTAAATATGGAAATATTCTTCAAGATATAAGGATTGGAAAACTAACTGAAGATGCGAAAGACACTCTACGAACACGATTACTTTCCAAGCTGTTTCCTAATGAAGATAATGTACCTGAGAAAATATATAGTAAAGAGGTAGCAGATAAGTCAGTGATATGCTTGATGCCAACTCTCAAAGAATGTTCAGTTTTTAATGAGAAAATGTTGAATTTAGAAAATCAAGAAATTAAGAAACTGGAAGCTAAAGATAGAATAGAGCATGAAGGTAGTACTATTGTTTTGTCTGAAAAGTTGAAGTTAAAATATGATTCTCTTCAAAAAACTATATCTAAAACTGATGGTTTAGAGAAAAATCTGTATGTATGTTTAAATTGTCGGATAATTCTAAGGAGAAATTTACATGTAGAAAGAGGATTGGTAAATGGAGCAATGGGTAATGTTGTTGGTTTTGTCAATTACACAAATAGAGATGAGATTGAATTTTTAAGAATAAAATTTGATGGAATTGAGGAAGTTCAACAAATTAGTCGTTGTTCAACTCATTTTTTGCTTGTGAAAGACTTATATGTCCGTCGGAAGCAATTTCCAATTTGTTTGGCATATGCAGTAACTATTCACAAATCTCAAGGTTTAAGTGTAGATTGTGCTTTGGTAAATATTGGAAACACTGTATTCAAAGAGGGTATGGCGTATTTTGCTTTATCGCGAGTTAGAACTTTTGTGTGAAGGAGTATAATAGGTTAAGAAGAGAATATGCTCCAAGTTTACCTCAATATCCTTTAATTGAAAGGCGTATGGTTGGTCAGAAAAGGAGAAATGAGGAAAAATGTGCTGAAGTAGTCGAGAAACGAAGAAAAAAGATGTAGCTGTTGTTGGTAGGCGTCAGAAAAAGCTTAGTATTGAAGAGATTGTTGGATTTAAGTTTGAAAACAGGTCTGGTGTCAACTGATATGCAAATGTAGTAGTTAATGTTGTTTTTTTCTAAAAAATGTTAAGCAACAGATTGTACAAAATCAGGAGCAAACATTTTGCTATTCATTAAATTCTGTATTTGAAAAATGCAGTAGTGGTGATAGTGAAGTAGCAAGTGTTTCAGAACTAAGGAATGTTTTAGACATATGTGCAGGACTAAATCCATTTTCTCAGAATATTCAGCAAGATTGTCAGGAATTTATTATGTATATGTTTACAGTTTTGGAAGATGAAGGTGTAGATATTGATAGTCTTTTTGGCCTTTCTTATAAATGGGAACATAAGTGTGATAATTGCTCATTTTCAAGTATTACTGATATACACAGTGAAAGGTTTATATATTTAACATTACCAGACTGTAAAGAAGTGTGATTTAATAAACTAGATAAAGATGCGCATCAGAACATGGTCTGTTCTCAATGTAAGTCTGAAATGTTATCAACTTTATTTATCCACAGATATGGACAATATGTAGTTTTAATGTTTCAACGATGCAGAGCTGATGGGAGTAAATTGTCAACTTTAATTAAAAATGTTGTGGCTTCTCAAGTATTTATTTCTAGAAGAACATTTGTAACTGTAGCCATTATTTTTCATGAAGGGCCTTCAGCATCATCAGGACATTACACAGATTATTTGAAGTGTGCAAGAGGCTGGACGCTTTGCAATGATAGTCAATTGACTTTTAAGAAACGTTTGCCTTTTGCCTTAACTAACTCCTATCTGCTATTTTTGCAACCCGAATTTCACTAAAATGACTTGGTGTAGGAAGATTAATACTGTAAAGATATGAAACTCTGTTGTTTACAAATATCATGTGACTGAGGGTGTGCAAATCTAGAAATAAAATTTGTATTTGGTATAGTGATAGCATCAGGTACAAGTTTACTTAATGTTTGATGGTATAGAACACGTTACAAATTTTAACTGGAAAGATTCAGAAAAGAATAGATAAGACTAAGATTAAGAAATTTCAGAAAAAAACTACTTAACTCATAGTATTTGGCCATGCAGAAAAATATGAGACAACAAAATGAGTACTTCAGATAATTATTTTAGAACATATATGGACGCAAGATTTTGGAGAGGTATTTAAAAGATAACGAGTTAACTTATACAATTTGGCCACGCGGAAAGGTATGAGAGAAGAAAATGTGTACTTAAGATAGATTTTTATAGAAGATACTTGCACGGGGCTTTGTTGAGATATATTTAAAAATAGGTCGTATAGTTTAATTAGTTTGTAACTGTGGAAGATGTAGTGTGCTTACTCAAGAAATTGCGAATTTGAGAAAAACATTTAAGACATGTTTCTTTCAGGTATTTATATTATGTATGGAGATTTTGTATGGGTTTTTTAAACACAATCATTTTGATTGTGTTTTTTTTCCCCGCTGTTATATGATGATTATTATTGAAATCACTGTTTATAGTGAAAATCAATGTATTCTGAGGACAGCAAAAATAAACCATGTAATATGTTGTTTAAGTTATTTTGTTACATTGAAGTTAGAAATATGTATTATAACAGATTTTTTTACTGTCTTCCACAGATATTACATTTATAAGGTAAGTACAACTAATAACATCCAAGAGTTTTCTCTGCCTCTCTCTTATTCTTATTGTTTTGATCTCCTTCCTTTCTCAGTAATGTTTAGTCACACTTATTCCGTTTAACTCATTCATATTTTGTGTTGTTTAATTTTTTCCCTATTTCTGTAACATCTTTTCTGTCACTATCTTATTCAATCTGTCTATCTCTTCAGTTTTTTTCTACTGTTGTCTCATGGTGACTCACCTTTATTGACCTTGCATCACCTTTGTTTCTAGAATCTTACTTTGTTTCTCTTACTCTATCTAATATTTGTTTCCTTACTTTGCTTTCATTAATTATGCTCAATTCTTACTCTTAAATGTAAAGGGCCTCACTTATGAAAGCCTTGCGCCACCGATGCACCAATTTTTGCCATGGTAAAAGTGACGCATGGGTGGCGCAAGGCCTTCATAAATAAGGCCCATACATTACTTCTCTTACCCTACTTTATTTCTATTTATATGTCTCTTGCAGTGCTTGTCTAGTTGTACTCCGTTTACTTTCTGTTACTTACCCTTTTTCACTCTGTTTCTCTTACTGTTTTTCCTTTATTTTATTTATCTCCTTAAGATATTCCTGTACTCTTACTGTGTTTCTGTAAGAGACTGTTTAGTTTGTGTACTATCACTGAGTGTACTTTTATTTTCTCTCTTACTTTACTTTTGTTTAGACACTCATTCTTTCAGTGCTATTATGTCTTTCAAATAATTAAGTTATTTATTGATTTATATAGTAGACATTCTGTCTCTGTCTCTTTCTCTCTCCCTTGGTCTTTTTTTCTTTTACTTTCTGTTTCATTGACTCCTACTTTTTTTTCTTTTATGAAATGTACATTATAATCTTATTTTTACTTTTCTTCCACAGATACTACGTTTTTAAAAGAAATTTACTTTTACTTTTTTACTATTTCTTAGGTAAGTATAAAAAATAAAGAAACTTTTACATCACTGTGTCATTTCTTTGTCTATCCTGGTTATAAGAATGTCATGTTTAATATAAGCACTTCCACATAGGATTGGGTGCATTGTTATAAGGCATGCTTTAAAAGTGATATAATGAAATGAGCGACATTTCACTGAATGAGTTCAGCAACACTGATATATGAAAACATTGGTGGTAAATGATATTAAATGTTACATGGTGTTCTTTCCAGGACTTTAAGTCCTTTGCTGCAGTGGTAATTCTGCCTCAGCGTTAGGGGGGCGGGGGGCTGAGTGGTGCTTGCATGCTCATGATGGAGCCACTCCTTCGAGAAGCCCTGGTTGAGGTGTGTTCATGACAGAGCGGTTCCATCATGGCTCCGCTCAGTCAATAGAACGCGCCATGGAGGCGCAATGTCAGTGCTGCGCAAGCACAGCGGCAAGGCCATGATAAAACCGGTCCGTCATGAGGTCAGCTCAGGCGATGCTCGTGACGGAGCGGCTCTGTCATGAGCATGGAAGGAGTTAACAAGTGTTAAAAAAAACTGGGGGATTTCTTCAAAGAGAATGTTGGTTGTAATTTAGAGGGCACTTTAAAACAAATAGGGGCAGATTTATGATGACCTTGCGTGTCTTTGCGCCACAATTTTGTCACTTTATTTATTACAATGACGGTGCAAATAATGCACCATATTTACAACGTTATGGATCTAGGAGATATGTCACATTCTAAAGCCCTGCACCATAAGGAAGTGTTCCTCTGAAGGGGGGACGTTCCTGTGCAGGAACGCGTCGTGAAAGTGGCTGAGTGAAATCCATGAGATTTCACTCAGTCACTTTCAGGCCCATGCTGTTTCAAAACTCTGCATGTGTTCGAAGCAGGCGTAGGTATTGACGCAGCATTGTGAATATAGTGCACTGGTGAGCCTTGCTGGAGCTGCATCACACTTGCGACGCAACCCTAGCAATGTATTACCTTTCCGGCACAGATGCGTTACGCATCTGTGCTGTTTTTGCACCATGGTGCGCCACATTATAAATGTGGCGCACCATGGGTGACGGGGCAGTGGCATACTGTGGTGCACATTAACTGGTGCATCTCTGGGGATGAACCAGTTAGCATAAATCTGCCCCATACGTTAAAAATCTGCGTTTAGTAGAGTGTTGGGCCTTTGTAGTGTTATGTTGTTTTGTGGCCTTTGTAGTGTTTTGTTATTCTATGTAGATATGTAATATTGCAAGTTTTTTGTCACGAAAAAGAAGCCATGACTATTGGCTTTGCGAATGATTGCAAGATTCTTAAAATTAAAAAGCAGCAACCATGGTATTGTTTAATATAGTATTGTAAATACTTTTTTTTAAGAATGATGAGAGAGTAAAAAAAGGTTAACCTGATCTTTTAAACTTATTCACAGGCTTCTTTAAAGGAAGTGTTCTATATGATTGTAGTGTGGGTGTTTCACTTTTTTATACCTAACACAATGCATTCTGTATGCTGTAGCAGGAGGAGTACTACATACTTGAATATCCTTCAGTGCTTATTTTCATTTACTAAGTGGTAATCAGACCGACACAGAACTCCAATGGGTGGGAGGGGCTGTTCCTGTGCATTGCGGGCGCGCGAGTTATAGTTAGCTGAAGTAACTATAAGGGGGAAATTTCATTGGTTTTATATGAGTGAAATGTCCAGCTAACTATAACATGTGTCAAACCTATGGTTTTTTCAGTGAATTTTATAGGTTTTGTAAATGCTACTTCCTAACTATAACGTGTGTAAAACCTATGGTTTTTTCAGTGAATTTCATAGGTTTTGTAAATGCTACTTCCTAACTATAACGTGTGTAAAACCTATGGTTTTTTCAGTGAATATATATATATATATATATATATATATATATAT
This sequence comes from Lissotriton vulgaris, assembly GCF_964263255.1. Taxonomy (NCBI): domain Eukaryota; kingdom Metazoa; phylum Chordata; class Amphibia; order Caudata; family Salamandridae; genus Lissotriton; species Lissotriton vulgaris. The sequence continues at coordinate 245,718,210 of NC_141698.1, forward strand.
ATATATATATATATATATATATATATATATATATATATATATATATATATATATATATATATATTACCTACTGGCAGTCGCCAGTAGGTATATATAGTTAGGATTTTTTTGAATAGGGATTTCTGAAAATTCTATGTTGAATAACTTTGGCGTTGATGGGCGGAATTGGCTGAAATTTTCAGGAAAATGACACATTTTGGTTCTGAGCGTCCCCTGAAAGTTTGGGGGGGGTCGTCAAGCGGGGGCCGAGAAAAAATGGGGGTCCCAAAACGTGTTTTTAACATTGAGTTTTCCATAGGGCGGTTGGATTCACTTTTAGCTCGAACGGCTGAATGGATTTCCACAAAACTTGGCAAAATTGTAGGGACTGGTAGCCCGATGTGCCTTTGCTATGTCTCAAGATATATGCTCCAGTGGTTTTTACAAAAATTAACTTTGAAAAATATATATTGGGCTACATTGGGCTATATATATGTTAGAGCCCGAATGTAGCCCAATGTAGCCCAATGTAGCCCAAAGATGGCCACCAGAGACAAAAAAACAAATGTAGCCCAAATATCAGCCAGATGTAGCCCAACTATAGCCCAGTGACAGAATGTCCCAGAGTGTTCTAAAGAACAACTAGAGCGCTAACAGTCTTACTTATGACAAAAGTATGGCACACCTGAAGTCATCTTGATTGGAATAAAGTGTTCACACTTAAAACATTTAATTTGCAAAGGAACAAAATGAGGCGGTTCGTTTTGCCATAGAAATTATGATTAGTGCTGAAGAAAGAAAAATTAGGGCTCATTTTGAGTGACTTCTCAAATCCTCTTATATTTCATTAAAAAAATTCTGATATGCAGTCTCCCAAGATGGCCACCAGAGACAAAAGAGCCCAAATGTAGCCCAAATATCAGCCAGATGTAGCCCAACTATAGCCCAATGACAGAATGTCCCAGAGTGTTCTAAAGAACAACTAGAACGCTAACAGTCTTACTTATGACAAAAGTATGGCACACCTGAAGTCATCTTGATTGGAATAAAGTGGTAACACTTAATACATTTAATTTGAAAAGGAACAAAATGAGGGGTTTCATTTTGCCATAGAAATGTTATATATATATATATATATATATATATATATATATATATATATATATATATATATATTACCTACTGGCTATCGCCAGTAGGTATATATAGTTAGAATTTTTTCCCTATGGGACTTTTGAAAATTCTATGTCTAATAACTTTGGCGTTTGTGGACGGAATCGGCTGAAATTTTCAGGAAAATGGCACATTTTGTTTCTGAGCAGCCCCTGAAAATTTGGTGGGGTTTCGTCAAGGGGGGGCTGAGAAAAAAGGGGGGTCCCAAAACGCGTTTTTTGCATTGAGTTTTCCATAGGGCGGTTGGACTCACTTTTAGCTCGAACGGCTGAATGGATTTGCACGAAACTTGGCAAAATTGTAGGGACTGTTAGCCCGATGTGCCTTTGCTAGGTCTCAATATATGTGCTCCAGTAGTTTTTGAGAAATTAACGTTCAAACCAAGATATATATCTGTAACAGCGCTCTGGGCAGCGATCCGGTCCGCTTACTTTTCGCTTATCGGAACTTTGCGCGCAGAAAGCTGATTGGCTCTCCGGTGTCTGTCAACATTCTAAACAGTCCGGAGCGGACGCCATCTTGTCTCTCGGTAGGATCGAGAGAGAAGAAGAGGTGGAAAACGAAGGGGGAATTTAATGAAAGGGGGCAAGGTATCCCCCTCTTGACCCCCTAGGAATGTTGTTGGGGTTATTAAAGGGTCCCGTGGGGAAAATAAAAAAAAAATGATTTTTCACGGTAGAAGCGCGGCCGCGAACTGGTAGCGAAACGGGAATTCGCCATTTTGTGCTTCGTAAATTAAATTACTAGTTATAAGTGGGTGCGGGAGACGTATCCTAATCCCCTATGTTTCCTGAGGGTGGGTGAGGAGGCTGATATATGTTGATACATCTCTTCCAGCGGCTGTGCGTGAGCTTTTTTTTTTTTTTTGCTGCGTGACAGTCCGGAGCGGCCGCCATCTTGTCTCTCGGTAGGATCGAGAGAGAAGAAAAGGTGAAAAACTAAGGGGGAATTTAATGAAAGGGGGCAAGGTATCCCCCTCTTGACCCCCTAGGAATGTTGTTGGGGTTATTAAAGGGTCCCGTGGGGAAAAAAAAAAAAAAATGATTTTTCACGGTAGAAGCGCTTCACGGGCCGCGAACTGGGCCGCAAACTGGTAGCGAAACGGGAATTCGCCATTTTGTGCTTCGTTAATTAAAGTACTAGGTATAAGGGGGTGCGGGAGACATATCCTAATCCCCTATGTTTCCTGAGGGTGGCTGAGGAGGCTGATATATGTTGATACATCTCTTCCAGCGGCTGCGCCATCTTGCCTTTTTTCGAATGCCACAATTTTGTCGTGCACGGCAGCCATTTTAGATGCCAGGCTGGTTCCAGGCTATCACCTAACCCTGCGGATGTAGTTTATGGCCCCAGCTGTAGAGAATTCAGACATGCCAATCCTCCTGATTCAGGCGTGTGAGTACTGATTTCAGTGCTAGTCTCCCGCCTCCCGATTTCTGCAAGCAAAAACCCGGGGGCATATTACGAACAACTAGCGATAATTTTTGTCTCTAACTTGTTTAGAGACAAAATATTCGCGCTTAGCGCGAATATCTCCAAAAGTTGGTAATAGAAGGTAGCGATGTTAGGGACTGTTTCCAGTCGCTTACATCTTGGCACGCCACTTTGCATGTCATTAGTGATAAGTATCACTGACATGCAAAGCGGGGCCCAAGATGGTCGCTATCTCCTTTTAGCTGTCACTAACTGGTGTTAGCGACAGCTTGATAATAGGGAAATAATTTTATCTCCGCTTTCATGGTTTTTAAAGCCAAAAAAGCGGAGATAAACCCCCTTGATAATATGCCCCACGATTCCTTGGGGGTTTCAGCTGACAGGGCTTGGTATTGTGTTACATGGTAATTTTTCCAGGAAACGTCAGAGGGTCGATGCAGGGGTTCTAGAAGAGGTGATAAACCATTTAAGCCTCATGAACAAGCGCATGGTCTTTTAAAGATTTGTGAAGTACTCGGGGCGGCGGTGTGTGTGTGCCCTCTTTCAGGAGCGGGCGGGGGGGCACTGCCAGCAACTTGCCAGGTCAGGTAGTGTTCAACACGTGCATCACCCTTTCTCTGCCTGCTATTGCGCTCCATGCTTCGGAAAGGTAAGAAAAAGAACGTGCATTTGAGTTTGAAATGTCCGATCCTGCAGCAGCACACTTCCAAAGCCCACACATGACAATAACCCGATTCAAGGCCCCATTCACCCGTTTTAAAAAAAATAGATAACACTCCAACAAAGTAAGGTTATAAAACTTTATTAACTACTAACTTTAACAAACGGAACAAAAACTAAAAACATTTAAACATTTCTCAACACAAAAAGCAACAATGGTTAGAAGCTGTCTTTTGTGCGAATAGTCCCAAGGCAGCACAACGTGCAGAGTTCTGGACGGCACCCAGGTGATGTCGCCTGGGTGCCGCACTGGTTTAGGGATCCTACAATGCTGCTCCGAAAATTGGCGTGGGGCGTCCCGGGTGGGGCGGGGGGAGGCCTCGTCAGTAGCGGTCTGTTGTGCGAATAGTCCCAAGGCAGCACAACGTGCAGAGTTCTGGACGGCACCCAGGTGATGTCGCCTGGGTGCCGCACTGGTTTAGGGATCCTACAATGCAGCACAGAAAAACAGCGTGGGGCGTTCCGGGTGGTGCGGGGGGAGGCCTCGTCAGTAGCGGTCTGTGTCCAGTGTCACATGGCTGACACAACATGTACGACAGGCACCCAGGTGATGTCCAGTAAACTGCCGCACTGGTTTTGGTATCCTACAATGCTGCTCCGAAAATTGGCGTGCGGCGGCCCGGGGGGGGGGCGTGGGGGAGCCGGTGTGAACGGGCCTCCCCAGGTGGCGGCCATCTAGCTGAGTTGCGCTCGCTCTTGCGGCCACAGCGTCTCGCTCACCATGTTGTTGAGTTGCTCCCACTCTTGCAGTGCAGCGATAGGCGGCTGCCACATGGCTCTTAAAATGGCGGACAGCTCCTCGGTTTTAGGCCTGGTCCACTGAAATGGTCCTGGGACACTTTGGAACTCGGACGCTTGCCTGCTAGGGCTTGGGTTCCATTCTCGAAAAGCGTCCCCTCAGCCGTGAAGATTGTATAAAAGTCTTGGGGGCCCCCGACTCCCGCAGGCTTCCGGTGGGGAGCGGCTGCCATGATTGCTCGCGGAATGACCACGACGGAGCCACGAGATGGTGGTGCTCTCATGCTGACGCCAGCTTCAGTCTGAATGATCCAGAAACAAGGTGGGGCTTTCATCGTTTGGGAAAAAAAAATGTTCTAAACCAATGAAAAGTGTTATTTTTAGGTCATATGACCAAGCCTTCCATCTTTAGGAAACCAAAAGTAAAATGAACCAATGAAAAGTTTTAAAAACAAGTCACATGACCTGTTATGCGACATAGGGCTACAAAAAGCGTAGAAAATCCGTTGGCACGTGAGGCGGCGTCAGTAGCGGACCGATGTGCGAATAGGCCGAAGGCAGCACAACGCGCCGAGATCTGGATGGCACCGAGGTGGTGTCCAGCAAATTGCCGCACTGGTGTGGCCATCCTACAATGCTGCGCCGAAAGACGGCGTGTCCAGCTGAGTTGCGGTCACTGTTGCGGTACAGTGACTCGAACGCGCCGAGATCCGGATGGCACCGAGGTGGTGTCCAGCAAATTGCCGCACTGGTGTGGCCATCCTACAATGCTGCGCCGAAAGACGGCGTGTCCAGCTGAGTTGCGGTCACTCTTGCGGTACAGTGACTCGAACGCGCCGAGATCCGGATGGCGCCGAGGTGGTGTCCAGCAAATTGCCGTACTGGTGTGGCCATCCTACAATGCTGCGCCGAAAGACGGCGTGTTCAGCTGAGTTCCGGTCACTCTTCCGGCACAGTGACTCGAACGCGCTGAGATCCGGATGGCACCGAGGTGGTGTCCAGCAAGTGGCTGCACTGGTGTGGCCATCCTACAATGCTGCGCCGAAAGTCGGCGTGGGGTGCCCCGTTGGCTTATGAGGTGATGTCAGTAGTGGACTGATGTGTGAATAGGTCGGAACCAGCACAAGGCGCCAAGATCCGAATGGCAAGTCCTGGATGTTGAGTGCCTCAGTTGAGATTTCTGAGCAGTGCTTGTAGGACTGTCTGAAGCTTATTTGCACCTGTTGCAGCTTCACTAGGTCCGGCGAAACTTTTTGCCTTTTCCTTTCTGCTTCTTTTCCTACAATGCGTTTCATCTGAAGACACGACCAGGTCCCTGAATGTGTGCAGGGGGACGCTATTGATTGAATGAACGCGCCGAGATCTGGATGGCACCGAGGTGGTGTCCAGCAAATTGCCGCACTGGTGTGGCCATCCTACAATGTTGCGCCGAAAGTCGGCGTGGGGTGCCCCGTTGGTTTATGAGGTGATGTCAGTAGTGGACCGATGTGTGAATAGGTCGGAACCAGCACAAGGCGCCCTGCACTGTTGAGCCTTTTTCAATGTCTGTTTTTTGTTGTTTCCCCTCCATCAAAAACAAAACAAAAATACAAGGCGCCAAGATCCGAATGGCAAGTCCTGGATGTTGAGTGCCTCAGTTGAGAGTTCTGAGCAGTGCTTGTAAGACTGTCTGAAGCTTATTTGCACCTGCTGCAGCTTCACTAGGTCCGGCGGAACTTTTTTCCTTTTCCTTTCTGCTTCTTTTCCTACAATGCGTTTCATCTGAAGACACGACCAGGTCCCTGAATGTGTGCAGGGGGACGCTATTGATTGAATGAAAATGGCGGCTTGACACAAAGCTGACTCAAGCGTTACTGTTGGTGCTATACAGACAAAAATTGGTTTTCAGTTTGTACATTCTTCAGGTTTTTTTTTTCCATCCAAGTCTGATTGAGAGTTTGTAGAAAAATGGCTTCAGATTTTCCACATACTACTCTTCAACATTCTTCCTAAATGTAACAATGTGAAACTCACTAGGAGAACGGCTGTTTCTGTTTCCTTTCAAAATGCTGCCACCAATATTTTCTGAATGGAAGACACCATCTTTTAGCATAAAGGGCCGAAAGGGGTTCTGGTCTGGCCGATGGTTGGTGGAGACATTTTGACTATATCTTGGACCTGCCCGGCCTCGCCCAAAATGGCGCCGGTATAAATGGGACTCGTAACTCTTTGCCCGCAAATGTATATCTAGAAAATGTTATTGTAAGTGGCCCTGTCGTATTTTAATTACAAAATGTACGTCCACCGATTCCGCAACTGTTAGACACCTTTGTTCTTGTCACCTAATGGCCCGCTCGTTACGTTCTTCTACAGTGTAAATGTCTCCTCATCATATACGATTTCAGTTTGCTCCGTGGCCGGCCCACGTGGTTATAGGCCCGTATTTGTATACTGACATTTTCACAATAAAGGTTTTTAAAACAAAACACGGTAGTAGTATTTTCATTTGTAAAGTTTTTACTTTTAGTGACTGTTTTCGAATCAGTAAAAGGCAAGTGAAATAAAGCAGTCCAATTACATGACGGATAAAAGGTATAATATGTAGGAACGCAGTAAAGATAAATGGTGAAGGGCAGTTGTGTTTTTCATGTCTGCAACATAAAGTGATCGATAAGAATCTGATAATAAGGCGTATCGGCGACTAAGACAGCAGGCCGAATCTCTTTTACTCAACGGCTCCGCCATGGAAGGAAGAAACGCCCTCTTTCTCGAAAAAGGAATATATTTTACTTGCAAGACAGTTGTAAATTTTCCGGGAAAGTACATTAGCCTGGAATATTATAACATATGTTTGAAAAAAAAATATTGTTCGAAAATAATAAAAAGCGTAATTTTTAGGTCATATGACCAAGCTTTTCATCATTAAATTAACAAAAGTAAAATGAACCAATGAAAAGTTTTATTAACAAGTCACATGACCTGTTATGCTTACGTTACGCGCTGCGCGCCGCGCCTCGGATCACTTCCGGGTGCGCTAACGCGGCGTGTCATAAAACGCATTACGCGACAACGTAGGTCAAGAATATAGTCTAAATGTCTCCACCAACCAGCGTTCAGAACACAACCCCTTTCAGCAGTCCAAAAAGTTCTGTTAAATGACAACAGAGGGGACAGGCAACAAGAACCATCAGTCAAAGAGGGGAGGGCAAGTTCTTCTCTTCCGGGTCATGTTGGGGCGCTACCGGAACTGATCGAATTGGTAGTCTACAGTGTTTCTGGATGTTTCAGACTAAAGCTGGCGTCAGCATGAGACCACTACCATCTCGTAGCTCCGTCGTGGCCATTCCACGAGCAATCATGGCAGCCGCTCCCCACCAGAAGCCTGCGGGAGTCGGAGGCCCCCAAGACTTTTGTAGAATCTTCACGGCTGAGGGGACGCTTTTCGAGAATGGGACCCAAGCCCTAGCAGACAAGCGTCCGAGTTCCAAGGTGTCCCAGGGCCATTTTAGTGGACCAGGCCCAAAACCGAAGAGCCGGCCGCCATTTTGAGAGTCCTGTGGCAGCCGCCTATCGCTGCACCGCAAGAGCGGGCGCATCTCAACTACATGGTGAGCGAGACGCTGTCGTCGCAAGAGCGGGCGGAAAACAGCTGAATGGCGGAAGAGGCACAGTGTAGCAAAAGCGGGCGGAATGGCAACTAAAACGATAAAGGGGCGCCCCACTACAGCTTGTCTTCAGGTCAAACGGATTGTGGGACAAGGTCCAGAATTGAAGAGTCATCAAAAGGCAAAAAGTTCCGCCGGACCCCGGGAGCCGGCCGCCTATGTCGGGGGCGATCTCAGGCTACACCAGTGCTATAAGACTTGGGGAGGGTGTCGGAGCCAAGCGTCTTCTCCGAGTCCATGGCCATCACACCGCCCCTCAGGGGCCTCCGTCAAGCTGTTTAGGAAGGTAACATATCACATTGTTTTCTAATGCAGTCAGGTCCACAAACGACACTCACTTACTTTGAGAATAGTGAAGCTGCAGTAGGTGGAAATAAGCTTCAGACAGTGTTACAAGCACTGCTCAGAACTCTTAACTATGGCACCCAACATCCAGAACTTATGCTATTTGAGAATGGTAGTGACATCGAAGCATCTCAGGGACCAAAACCATTAACGTACTTTCACGTATGAAAATCTTACTTGGGGAGGGGGCAGGAGCGAAGCGCCCCCTCCCAGTCAGCGCCACCACACCGTATGTTGAAAATCTGAAGCCATCGTTCTACAAAGTCAACCAAACTTGGATTGAAAAATCTAGAAAAATGTACAAACTGAAAACCAGTTTTGGTCTGCATAGCATCAGTAACAACGTTTGAGTCAGCTTTGTGTCAAGCCGCCATTTTGATTCAACAAAGCACAGGCATTGAAAAAGGCTGAAATTCAGAACTCTAAACTATGGCACCCAACATCCAGGAGCTTGCTATCCGGATCTTGGAGCCTTGTGCTGTTTTCGATCTATTCACACATCGGTCCACTACTGACATCATCTTATAGACCAACGTTATGTAAATAGTTTTTTAATAAAATGTTTTACCCTGTTTCTTTGCTGGTGTGTTGTCTATATTTTTAATATTTGCATAGGGTTTGTCGTTATTTTGTGCGGGATGGGTGATGGAGCCGAGCTGTCTTGCAGCCCTCATGGTGTGGAGCTCAGTTCATCTCACTATTTTCGTATTTCTCAAGAAGGGTTGTTCCTAATATTTCTATTTTAGCGAGGTCAAAAAGAGATCCAATTAGTGGCCTACTGATTTTGTTCGATTACTTTTATTTTTTTACACGATTTTTCTCTATCTGCAAAGACTAAACAGAGTATTGCGACTTTGTGCTTGTTTGTAAATAGAGAATGATCCAAAGAGAACCAATTCTAAAACAGTAAATGCTTGGACAACAATCAATCAAATGGAGAGACAAGGAGGCACGACGGATTACAACGGGGGTAAAGGCCTGCGTTAACTACCCTTCAGTATCTGCAAAGAGAGAGTACTACTAAGGCAAAAGAGGGGAGGGGGGGGGCAGCGTTCAAAGCACATCAGCGTGCATAAATACGAAAATGTTTTTATCTATCACGTACTTGACATTTTAAAGCTTTTCATATTTGCTATTAAAAAACCAATGAAATTCACAGAAAAAACCATAGGTTATAGTGGATATATAGTTAGGAATTTGCATTTACAAAACCTTGAAAATTCAATGAAAAAACCATAGGTTATAGGCCATATATAGTTAGGAATTAGCATTTACAAAACCTTATTTTACTCGCATAAAACCATTGAAATTCCATATATAGTTAGCTAACTATAAGCGCTAACTATATATCGCGCACCCGCAATCCACTGCTGATGATCTCACATATTACATCATTCATGACATGGTCAGTGACATCACTGATGACATCACTGATGACATCTCAAATGACAACTCAAATGATATCAATGATGACATCTCAAATGACATCACTGATGACATCACTGATGACAACTCAAATGACATCACTGATGACATCTCATTTGTCATCACTGATCACATCACTCATGTGATAATACAATGAACCTCTTCAGACTCTAATATAACCTTACATACACTCAGTATAAACAGACACTCACAGACTGTCACTCATCCATGGAGTTACTCACACACCTAGTCAGTCATGCAAAGAATCAATCACACCTCCATTTCCTCAACTATACAGTTATACACATCTTACTTATTCAAACATATAATAACACATATTTACTCTCTTATATAATCCCTGATACAAGCTCACAGTGATCGATACAGCCACTCACACATTCACTGGCTCTTATGTTCAGTTATTTATATATCTCAACTCTCACATGTATTGTGTTTTACATACGTACTTACTTGCACATGTAGCAATGAGAAATCCATTCACTCACCAACACACCCATGCACAGTCAACCGCCCATATAGCTGTTTCCACATGCACTCTTGAACTCATACTCCTAGTGAATCAACTGCTTACACATCTATGCACAGAGTCACGCACCTCCCAGCCACCCACACACACACTCAGCCTCCCATTCAAATACTTGGGCAACCAATCAATAACCCATATGGCCACTCTTATAGCTACTGATCAACACATGCAGCAGCTTACACAACAACAAACATACTGATGCACGAATTAAGACAGTTTAGTCACTAACCCATGTACTCAGTGAGACACATTTAATCACTCACTCATACAGTCAGTCATGCACCTACTAAATTCTTCATCCAGACACTTATACATCCACTCATTCTTCAATATGTGAAACATATTTAAACTTTACAGACACATACAATCACTGGATGTTGTGATCAGTGATGTCATCAGTGATGTCATTTGAGATGTCATCAGTGATGTCATCAGTGATGTCACTGACCATGTCATGAATGATGTAATATGTGACATCATCAGCAGTGGATTGCGGGTGCGCGATATATAGTTAGCGCTTATAGTTAGCTAACTATATATGGAATTTCAATGGTTTTATGCGAGTAAAATAAGGTTTTGTAAATGCTAATTCCTAACTATATATGGCCTATAACCTATGGTTTTTTCATTGAATATATATATATATATATATATTACCTACTGGCGGTCGCCAGTAGGTATATATAGTTAGGATTTTTTCCCTATGGGATTTTTGAAAATTCTATGTCTAATAACTTTGGCGTTTGTGGACGGAATTGGCTGAAATTTTCAGGAAAATGGCACATTTTGTTTCTGAGCAGCCCCTGAAAATGTGGGGGGTGTTTGGCAAGGGGGGGCTGAGATAAAAGGGGGGTCCCAAAACGCGTTTTTCTCATGTTAATTTCCATAGGGCGGTTGGACTCACTTTTAGCTCGAACGGCTGAATGGATTTCCACGAAACTTGGCAAAATTGTAGGGACTGTTAGCCCGATGTGCCTTTGCTAGGTCTCAATATATGTGCTTCAGTGGATTTTGAGAAATTAACGTTTAAATCAAGATATATATCTGTAACAGCGGTCCGGGCAGCGATCCGGTTCGCGTACTTTTTGCGTAACGGAACTTTGCGCACGGAAAGCTGATTGGCTCTTTGGTGTCTGTCAACATTCTAAACAGTCCGGTGCAGCCGCCATCTTGTCTCTCGGTAGGATCGAGAGACAAGAGGAGGCCAAAACAAAGGGGGAAATTTCCATAAGGGGGCATAGTAGATCCTCCCTGACCCCCTAGGTTTTATGTGGAGGTTTTAAAAGGGCCCAGCAGGGTCAAAAAAAAAAAATCTTTTTTTTTTTTTTCGCGATGAGCGCCTAGTACGCGAACCGGAAAGCGTTCTAGGCAGCGCACTATAAGGATAATAGAATGATACACTTTTCAAAGACTGTATGTTAATTGTTTGTTGTTTTTGTTGTTTTTTTTTTGTTTTCTTTATTTTTAAAGTTTTTTTTTATTTTGATTGTTTTTCATAATTTATTAAACTTTCTAACATTTCAGTGTCTGAAATGTCATTATTTTCTTGAAATATTGTTTGCAATCTGTGAGGTTGTAAAATGTCCTCATTTGCAAGGAGGGCATCTACTGCTTGGACACATTGCAGCAGTTCATTATCCAAGCTTTCATCCATAAATTCCATGTCAATTTGTTCAATCAATTCCTGGCTGCTCTCTTGCAGGTCCATTTCAAAAGAAACTTGGTTTTCGCCTTCCATTTTGCCTGAAATTTGGATTAAAAAAATATATATTAGTAGAGATAGGGCACTGTTGGGATTAATTTTAGATAGGCAGTTTTTATCAGTGAATTTATCTTTTGGCAGTGTATAGTATCAGAGTGGAAATAGGACTATAAAAAAGTGTATGTGATTTAACCAAGACAAGCCTAACTCCATTCATAACTATAACAGAGAAGTCTATCTAAATACATTACTAGTACAGAGGGATAGTGTATATGTAGCAGAAAAATTCTATTATATTAAGTTATAGTGCACAATATATTTCGTTTTTAAAAATTATAACTTACCTTCACAAAGAAGTTGAAGTTTTTGGAAGCTATTGAAATGTGATGTACAACAAGAAGTAGTAGTCAAAATGGCTGTGTTTTCTTCTCTTCCTTTATATATATTCAAGTATATAACCAATCAAATGTCAGGTAATAAAAGTAGAAAATGAAAGTAACATTTTCATTGGTTGTCAATTCCAACACTTCAGATGTGTTTTGTGAAGTAATTTTCCTCACGGTACTTGGAGAGGTCTACAGGCTAAATGGCTAAATGAAATTTCAATCAAATTTGTGAGAATGAAAGGGATTGTTATGTAGTATGAGCTAATTTATATTTGGTGAGAGTGTCTCTAGTCGTTTTTCTGTAAATTACTTTCCCACCTTTTTTTTGGACCGCTTCCCGGAAAGCGGTCCGGTCCGCGAACTAGGAGCGTAACGGGAGTCCACCATTTTGTGTTTCGGTCGAATCAAGGTATAAAATGGAGGGTAAATAATGTTCTGAATGGGTAGAAGGGGGCATGGTACAAGTAGTTTGCCCCCCTACGTTTTCTGAGGGTGGCTGAGGAGGACTATATGTGCGAAGAAAAAACTTTTTTTTTGAAATTTTGCGCGGTTAGCTTCCAGTTCGCGTACCGGATAGCGCTCTTTGAGCGTAGTTTGTTGAAAATTACAGAAAAAAGTTAGAAAAAAACAATAATTGTGAGTGATCAGATGAAGGGTAGCTCTGAGAAGAGCTTTTGGTTTTATGGTACATTTAGGTACTTATAAGTAGGTACCAATGCACAGTCTTAAATTCAGAATGAAAATTCTGTTGCCCTCATCTGAGAAGTGAACTCCATCTCCTCTGTAGATATCTTGCATGTAGTAACGCAAGTTATTGTTGTACAGAGAGCCCATTCCATGGTCTCTCATGAAAGCTGAAACAGATTTGTTTACATGCTTCCTCGCTTTCTCAATTTGTGGAGAAAATTGGTTGGACCACCTCCATTTCTGTCTTTGGCATATATTGGAATATACCAAAGCAGTTTGAGGAAAAAGTGCCATTAATTGCTCAAAGGTGTCCTTTAAAAGCATTTCCAGACCTACCCCTGTCAAAGTGCCCAAATCATTACCTCCACAGTGCACTATTAACAGGTCAGGTTTTGGCAAATGCATAAAGGTTTTCACCAATGGTATCAATTGGTGACATTTTAATCCTCTTTGGCCCAACCACTTAATTTCCACATCCTGTAAATTGAGGTTGTGCAAATTTCTGTTCTCAGCATACCTTTGAGCCCAGTGGATGTAACTATGTCCAACAATCCAGACCTTAAACATGGTGGGAGAAGGTTGTTCTGCAGTCAGATGAAGTGTGGTAATGAAAGGGCAGTTGAAACAGTAGGAGTTTGTAAAGAAAAAAAAACTGTGGATTTCCAATGCTAATGAATCATTAGCAGTGATTGGTGCATTTCCATTTCTGAAAACAGAAAGTTAGGGTGCATGGATGTGTTCTTTGAAAGATGTAATTTGAATGGTCAAGGAAGAAACATTTAATGAAAGATTGCACTGGATACGCAGGTGCACTGAGAGTTCAGAGTTCAATTGAAACATTGTTGTGTGAATTTGCAAACATGAGAGGTCTTCCAGGAGGTGGTTACTATGGAAAAAAGGCAGAGAGGGCAGAGGGGGGAAGGGTTTTGATTTGAAAAAAGTGAGGGAAGAGTTATGATTGGCTAATATGAGAGATATGTGAAATGAATATCTGTATTTCTGTGCTTTCAATAGCTGCAGCCTCTGGAGTGCATCGTTTTTCTTCTGCTGAAGACAATTTGGTGTATTTCTGAGACTGTTTTCAAAACTCAAAAAGTATTTGCTAAGGTGAGAAAAGATTTATTTATTTTAGATAGAGAATAGTATGAATTAAGGAGAAAATGATGAAGAAAGCTGTGTTTTTAAACTGTGGCTTTGTCTGTAGTGATATAGAAATAGATTTTGTTACTTTGAGAAATTGTAATTGCATATTCGGTGTAGCATTCTGGCATGCAGTAACACAAGTTATTGTGGTACATGGAGTCCATTCCATGGTCTGTTATGTAAGCTGAAACAGATATGTTGTTTTTAAAAACGAATTTTGAAATCAATTACCTTTCTGGATATGTACTGCTAGAGCTTCATAGGTTGTTTTGGGCCATATTTATAAGGCATTTGAGTGCCTATTATGCTATTTTACGTTCTTCATGGTGCAAATTTCTTGTAAATACGCTCCCACTTGTGCTTTGCAAATTTAGATTTTGATTATGGGAGTTACATAGCCATGTTAATAATGTCCAAACAATGGTGGTAGGGCATTCAAGAAAACGCTTTCCTGTGTCTCTAGGACATTTTCAGTCCTTTCCTCTTGAAAACAGGTATACAATTGATTTATATGCTGTGTTTAAAAACGAATTTTGAAATCAATTACATTTCTGGATATGTACTGTTAGAGCTTCATAGGTTGTTTGGGGTCATATTTAGAATGCATTTTAGTGTCTTTGATGTTATGTTTACCTTTTTAAATGGAAAGCGTTCTTCATGGGGCAAGTGTCTTGTAAATACGCTTCCACTTGCGCTTGGCAAATTTAGATTTTGATTATGGGAGTTACCTAGCCATGTTAATAGTGTCCCAAAAATGGTGCTAGGGCATTACAGAAAACACTTTCATGTGTCTCAAGGACATTTTCAGTCATTTCCTCATGAATGCAGGTATACAATTGATTTATATGCTGTGTTTAAAAACGAATTTTGAAATCAATTACATTTCTGGATATGTACTGTTAGAGCTTCATAGGTTGTTTTGGGCCATATTTATAAGGCATTTGAGTGTCTTTGATGTTATGTTTTCCTTTTAAAATGGATAGTGTTCCTCATGGGGCCCTGAGCAGTTCTTAGCCATGTTATTTAATGGGAAGTGGATAACATGGCTAAGAGCATTTGCTGGAAAATGCATGAATATCGCTGACTGTTCAGCGATATTCATGCATTGCGGCCGTTTTTTTTTGCATTTGCGAGCAGTTCTTAGCCATGTTATCCAATGGAAGGTGGATAACATGGCTAAGAGCATTTGCTGGAAAATGCATGAATATCGCTGACTTTTTAGCGATATTCATGCATTGCGGGCGTTTTTTTTTGCATTTGCGAGCAGTTCTTAGCCATGTTATCCAATGGAAGGTGGATAACATGGCTAAGAGCATTTGCTGGATAATGCATGAATATCGCTGACTTTTCAGCGATATTCATGCATTGCAGCTGTTTTTTATCGCATTTGGGATAAATCTTGCTAAGGAGAAAATGATGAAGAAAGCTGTGTTTTTAAACTGTGGCTTTGTCTGTAGTGATATAGAAATAGATTTTGTTTCTTTGAGAAATTGTAATTGCATATTCGGTGCACCATTCTGGCATGCAGTAACACAAGTTATTGTTGTATATGAAGTCCATTCCATGGTCTCTTATGTAAGCTGAAACAGATATGTTGTTTTTAAAAACCATTTTTGAAATCAATTAAATTTCTGAATATGTCCTGCTAGAGCTTCATAGGTTGTTTGGGGTCATACACCTTTTTTGGGAAATTATTAACATGCCTATGTAACTCCCATAATCAAAATCTAAATTTGCCAACCGCAGGTGGGAGCGTATTTACAAGAAATTTGCACCATGAAGAACGTAAAATAGCATAATAGACACTCAAATGCCTTATAAATATGACCCAAAACAACTTATGAAGCACTAGCAGTGCATATTTCCAGAAATGTAATGGTTTTCAAATAATGACTTATTTCATTGGTAGGCCTTCACATGTATTTTCTCCATGGTTTTTTTCAGTGAAAATCTTATCTGCAACCATGTGTTGGCCTCACCTCAAATAAACAAAACAGGTGATGGACCGAATGTGGATCAATGACACACATTCACCCCAGTCCAAAGATCTGGGCCTATACAAACCTTTAGATAGGCTACATCTTATCGTCATCCTGAATTAATCATTTAAAATATTAGGGAGAGATTTATGATTGTTCTATGCCTGTTTTGTACCATTGAGTGTCATTTTTGTGATGCAGTGCTGGTGCAAAAGATTTGCTATGTTAAATAATTAGTAGGGCATTAAGTTTTAGATGACTGTTATTCATTTACTGTTTGGTAATAGTGGTTAATAACATTTTTTATTATATTTTTCCACAGATTCAACTGCAGATTCTTTCATAGTTTGGAAAATGCCTACAAAAAATAGAATTAGAAAGGCGAGAAAACGTCAAAGACAGCAGGATGATGTTTTATTGCAGCAGTCCTCTTCCCCAAATACTTGTCAAAACACCAAGAAAGGTCCGGGTAAGAGCACGAAATCATTCTTAAGAAATATTTGTAGTAAAAAAAGTATTTCTCCAAAAAATGTTTCAGTCCACAAAAAGAAAAGCAATTTAAATGGAAAGGAGAGACCCATCAAAAATGTTACTGGTAGAGGAAGAGATAACTCTGTGCATGATAGTAGAAGGAAAGAACAGTTTAGGGACATTCGACATCGAATGTTCCGTAACAGGATAATAGTTAATTTATTGAAAAATATTAAGAAAAAAGGCCAACAGAAAGCGGCATTTTATAAGAAGAAGAAAAATGTAGAGAAAATTATTGATCATGCTTTTGAAATTAAGCGAAAGTTGTTTATTTTGGTAATCAATAGAATTAGGAAACTAAGCAAGGTAATTTCTGATTTCAAAACAAAAAGTAGATGGAAGAGAGTAGTAAATCGTACTAACTTTTGTGAAGTTTTTTCCGGAGAATGGATGCATAGTTCAAGTTGTGAGGCATTTTTTAATGAGGAGAGTTATTTTCAAGATAATGATTTGGTGTTTGCAGTTGACACCAGTGGTCGAGCTTATGAAGTGAAGGATGGTTGTCCAGTTGAAAAAGAACAACTTGTGACAACAGAGACAGAAGAGGCGCTAAGTGATGAGGTTTTAGGAAGACGTCCTAAGGGTCCTGTGTACATTTGGAAGTGTAGTTCTATTTGCAGTGTGCGACAGGTTTCCATCAATTTGCTTTGTGATTTTATACGGACATTTATTAAGAAAAGTTTGAAGCAGAAAATGAAGTTGTTGCAAGATTTAGATCCTTGCAGAGTGAGACAAATGACAGGTTTGCGTGGTCATTCACTGGCTTGTCTTTCCAGGGGAGTATGCCAGAGTGTTTTTCATCATTTCAGGATGCTAGCAGTGCATCATAATAAAGTGAGAAAATTAGTGAGAATGTTGTATTATGCTAAGAGTCCAGCAATTATGCTTAAACAATTATGTGCTGCTCTTTTGCATGGTTCTGAAATAGATGTGAAGAATATTTGTGAAGAAATTGAGTTTTGTTACTTTGGTAGTAGAGATGAGAATGTTCAAATTGACCCAGAAGTAGAGGGTTATGTTGAAGATAATATACAGGTTTCTAGTTCAGATAATTTTCAGAAGGAAATTGCCACGTTTCAGATGAAATCAAGTGAGAGGCCTAATTTCACTTGTGTATGTTGTCGACGCACTTATTATAAGAATCAGACTAAGTTAGTGGATTTATATGCAAAAACTGAAAGGGAAAATAATAGTGAATGGAAGGATTTTGCCACATACTTGATGGTAGAAAATTGTTTTGATTTGGGAGTGGATCAACGTGTGTGTACTTATTGTTGTAATAAATTAAATCAAAACCAGATGCCTGCTAGGGCAGTTCATAATAATCTGGAATTGGTTGAGATACCTTCAGAATTGAAGGATTTAAATACTTATGAATCTATTTTGATTCAAAGTATCCATCCCTTTCAGGCTATTGTAAGAATGGAGCCAAAGACAGGGAAGTTGCCTCCAGCAGATTTACAGAGAGGATTAAAGGGAAGAGTTGTTTATTTGCCTCTAGATTTGAACAAAAACATTAACACAATTGGAGTTGAGAAAGTGGAAGAGGAACCTTTGGTTATCTTGGTTAATGGGGTTCCGACAAAGAATAAGAAAATATGGCAAGATTTAGTGGATGTTAGGAAAGTGAAAAATGCAACTTTGTATTTGAAGAAAAATAATAAGTACTATAAGAATGTATATGTTGCAGAAGAGGAAGTAAGTGATGAAGAGGATAGCGTTTTGTGTGCTGGCCAAATTGAGAAAGTAGAGGTGTCTAATAGTGAAGAAATATATGAACATTATAGTGTTCATCCTTTGCATTCCAAGGAAGTCATGGGGAATGCTATTGAGTTGTTTCAAATGAAACAAGCCAAAGGGAGTCCCATTAGTGTTTGGGAGGAAAGTTTGGAAGCTCGGTGTTTCCCACAGCTATTTCCCACAGGTCAAGGAGGAAGATATGATGAGCGACCTCATCAAATTCCTGCGTCTGAATACCGGACTTTACGATTGTATGCAGAAGATCCTAGGTTTCGTCAATGCATTCCCTATTTGTTTCATCTCCTGTTTGAAAGCGATCTGTCAGGACTGTCATATGCAGTGAACCACATTTTAAAAAGTGGTATACAGATGCGAAACATCTCGGCAAGTGACTTTATGCATAAAGTCAATGTCCAAGACAGTATTTTGGATTCTCACTTAATTAATCTCATGGCGTGTCAGCGTGGTACTAATGAGTACTGGTACCGTCGTCATGGTGATTTAAAATGTATGCTGAGGAACTTAGGAACTCCAACATGGTTCCTCACTCTGAGCTGTGCCGAGTATGGCTGGGAAGACTTACTTGAATTTCTACGAGAGGCAAATGGAAATATTGAAAACATTGAATTCAAGACACCTGGAGAACTGTGTTCTTTGGATCCTGTGAATGTATGCAGGTACTTCAATCATAGATTTGAAGCTATGATGTCTTTCATCACAAATAAAATAATCCACCTCTTGGAGAGGTGTTGGATTTCTTCTGGAGAAAGGAGTACCAAGCAAGAGGTGCCCCTCATATACATATGTTATTGTGGATCAAGGATGCACCTAAATTTGGAACAGATCCGGATGACTTAGTGATGAATTTCATAGAACAGTATTCTACGTGTGCTGTTTCAAACGCAACGGAGAAGAAAAGCCTAAGAGAACAAGTTCTACGTTTCCAAAGCCATCGTTGTGGAAAGTACTGTCGTCGTAAATTCAGAAACAAGGACAAGTTCTACACCAAATGTCGTTTCAACTTTCCACGACCGGTGATTTCTAAAGGAAGAGTGAACAGTTTGATGTCTTCGCTGCGACATAATGTGACGAGGAAATCACCCAAGAATACATACAATTTGAAAAGGAACAAAGAGTCCAAGTACATCAATGACTACAACCCAGTGATTTTGTCCATGTGGAATGCTAACATGGATATACAGTTTGTGGCTGACAACTGTATGGCTGTGGCTCAGTATGTCACATCTTACATCACCAAAAAAGAAAAGACAGAACTGAAGGATATGTGGGAGGACATTTCCCATGAAAAGAGCCTCAGCAAGAAGAAGTACAGTTTCAGTCTGAAGATGTTGTCGCATCGAGAAATCGGAGCTTACGAATGTTCTGATCGATTGTCTTCAGCAAGTCTCTATGCCAAATCCAGGAGTCTCGTTTGGGCGAGTCTTGGTCTTGCTGCAACGCGAAATCGAGTTCTGAAACCTGTCCGGGAAATTGAGTATTTGGCAGAAAAGGAACCAAACAGTACCGACATTTTGAAGACCAACATGTTGGATACATATTATCCAAATCGAAGCAGTCACCTTGAGAATGTTTGTCTATATGAGGTTCTCCAAAATTATATATTCAAGAGGAACATCAAAGAAGATATTGAGAAAGGAGTGTATGCTGTAATTGGAAGTGGGGGATGCCTGGTCAAGCAAAGAAAATGCCAATTAGTAAACCATCGAAAATTGAGTGGTGAATCTCCAGAAAAAAAGGAGTTTTTCTATTTAGCACTTTTGCAACTTTTCAAGCCTTGGCGTGCAGAAGAGGAACTGCTTGGAGATTTCCTCTGTTACGAAGACTCTTTCAATGCAGCCAAGGAGTCCATAGAATGTCCTGCTTTTCCTAAATATCAAGAAATGCTAACTTTGGAAATTGAGCAGGAAGCAACGATTGCAGCTGAGATTGCCAGAGACAGTTCTCAGGACAGTCAGAGTTCTGTTTCATTGAGTCAAGATCCACTTGGAGGACCTATTATCGAAAATGAAGCTGCCACTGCTATGAATGAAGTAGAAAGAGCCATGGCACATGCTCAGGAGGATTCAGTTAACTTAGAAGACTTGGAAAAACAACTCAACGTTGAGCAGAGGAAAATATATGATGAAGTTACCAAGGAAATTGAGCACGGATTAAGTCATGAGAAGAACGAGTGCTCATGTACATCGTTGAAGCCTGTCCGACTGTACGTGAGTGGAGAAGCGGGAACTGGAAAAAGTTTCCTCATTAAAGCAATTTCTTGTTATTTGCAGGAAAGGACTGAGTCATCGCTGTCTTGTGTTGTCACCGCTCCTACTGGACTGGCAGCACATAACATTAAAGGTATTACTTTGCATCGTCTACTGATGCTGCCGGTGGAGCATGACAACAAATTACAATACAACAAGTTATCTGGGGATGCTTGCTGTGAAGTTTCAAGAGTCTTGAGGAAAATGAAACTACTTATCATTGACGAAGTAAGCATGGTTTCCAATGTCATGCTTGCCTTTGTGCATTTGAGAATGCAAGAAGTACTTAAAACTGAATATGATGTGTTATTTGGTGGCAAACACATCATTGTTTTCGGAGATCTTCTGCAGCTGACACCAGTAAAAGGTCAACCTGTGTTCAAAATACTCACGCATGAAGATACCAGGAAGTGCCTAGGGAGCATTGGCAACGTCAATATATGGTTAAACTTCAATTATGCTGAACTGCATGAAAATATGCGTCAGGCAAAGGATGAAGATTACAAGAATATTCTACAAGATATTAGAATTGGAAAAGTGACCGAGCATGGGAAAGAAGCTTTAAATGCACGATTACTGTCAAATTTATATCCCAAACAAGAGATTGTGCCTGAGAATATTTTTCAGAAAATTACTGAGAAGAAATCCGGGATATGTTTGATGCCAACTCTTGCAGAATGTGCCATCTTCAACAACAAAATGTTGAATTTAGAAAAGCAAGAGATTGTGAAACTTGAAGCTATCGACAAATTAGAGCATATGGGATCAACAATTATTTTGTCAGACAATTTGAAATCAAAATTGGATTCATTAGAGAAGACTATATCTAAAACAGCGGGTTTTGAAAAGACTTTGAATGTGTGTTTAAATTGCCGAATCATTTTGAGAAGGAATTTACATGTAGAAAGAGGTCTGGTAAATGGATCAATGGGTAATGTTGTTGATTTTGAGAAATACAGAAATAGAGATGGAATAGAATTTTTAAGAATTAAATTTGATGGCATTGAGGAAGTACAGCTAATTGGTCGTTGTTCTGCTAGGTTTTTGCTTGTTAAAGACTTATATGTTCGCCGTAAACAGTTTCCTGTTTGCTTGGCATATGCGGTGACAATCCATAAATCGCAAGGTTTAAGTGTAGACAGTGCATTGGTGAATATTGGCAGTTCTGTGTTCAAGGAGGGTATGGCATATGTGGCATTGTCACAAGTTAGAACTTTATCGGGATTATACTTGATTGACTGTGATGTCACAAACATTTGTGCGGATCTAGATTGTGTTAATATGGCTGAGATACCCGCCACCCCCTCTCAACACAATCCCCAAGGATGGGAAACCGGAAACAGTTCTGAAGTCTTTGGAAGACGGGAGGGAGTAACCCTCCCGGCCGTATTTATTAAAATATGAAACAAAATTAAAACATTAAATAAACAGTTTCATATTATGTACAATTTCATTACCACATTCCGATGTTTGGCTAACCTTAACAGATTCTCTAATACAAAGGTTCTCCTAGCCGAACTAACATCCTACAAAACATTTATTTGAAATTTTGAAATTGTACATCCTAACGTTTAAGGGCCAACGGCAAGGTCGTAACCGGTGTCAAGATCCCTAACCCAGAAATATCGCCCTCACTTGTGAGGAGCGGCCCAGAGGCGTACCTCAAGTGCAATTACCAATTTCCCTTGACTTGACGGGGGCCCCAATAAAACTCGACGCCACTTAGAGGTCGTACGAGGACTTGTGTGAGGTATCTAGAAGGTAGCGTAGACCCCCCCCCAAACCCCACACAACTTACCACATCTGCCGTCGCAGACGTCCTGGCCCCGGGAAATTCCCCAGGAGGGGGCTGTAACCCCTCCTACCCAGGAAGGGGCCTTGACCGCCTTTCCTTTTCTTTCGGCGACCCATCCTTAGAAGGGACCGCCTCCCCGTTGAGGGGCCAATGGCCACCTCCCCCGAGCGCTCCCATCCGTGCTGGGTGACGCCCACTCATAGGGATCTTCCAATTAGTGCTCACCGATCACGACCTTACCGCCCGACCAAAATAAATACGACAATGCTAACTAATGACTAAACTAAAAGACAGTAGCAACTACACTTTTATTAAAAGCATGCTTACCAATGAACACTCAAGCAGAATTTCTTTATTTGCGAAACGTAACACAAATCGACCATTCTTTATTACATACTCAAAATCATCACGATAATACCACAACCTGTAAACGAAAATCAGAGTTATCCATCAACTTTATTCAAAAACTACTTGCTGTCCTCAGGGGCTGGTGGGTGGGTCAAAATTGGCTCTTCGTTCCGTCTCGGGCTCACGTGCAGCGAGGAGGTGCAGCTTCAGAGCACAGGAACAAGAGGATGCTTTCGGATCTTGCTTCTCCTTTTATCCGTCTTCAGGGCGGGCGTAAACCCGCCCCTGCCTGCCCCTAGGGCGTGGCCAGCCGCGTCAGTGTCTAGGCCAACCCACTCTAGGGCGGGAAAAGGCGCGCCCCGGCTATGCCGCTTCGGGCATACCAGCCGAGACTCGCCTCCCGCCCAAGATGGCTTCCCGGGGGGATCGTGGTAATCTGCCATACGTTCGGGGGGACCGAGTGGTCGCCCCTTTCCATATGGCTGAGATACCCGCCACCCCCTCTCAACACAATCCCCAAGGATGGGAAACCGGAAACAGTTCTGAAGTCTTTGGAAGACGGGAGGGAGTAACCCTCCCGGCCGTATTTATTAAAATATGAAACAAAATTAAAACATTAAATAAACAGTTTCATATTATGTACAATTTCATTACCACATTCCGATGTTTGGCTAACCTTAACAGATTCTCTAATACAAAGGTTCTCCTAGCCGAACTAACATCCTACAAAACATTTATTTGAAATTTTGAAATTGTACATCCTAACGTTTAAGGGCCAACGGCAAGGTCGTAACCGGTGTCAAGATCCCTAACCCAGAAATATCGCCCTCACTTGTGAGGAGCGGCCCAGAGGCGTACCTCAAGTGCAATTACCAATTTCCCTTGACTTGACGGGGGCCCCAATAAAACTCGACGCCACTTAGAGGTCGTACGAGGACTCGTGTGAGGTATCTAGAAGGTAGCGTAGACCCCCACACAACTTACCACATCTGCCGTCGCAGACGTCCTGGCCCCGGGAAATTCCCCAGGAGGGGGCTGTAACCCCTCCTACCCAGGAAGGGGCCTTGACCGCCTTTCCTTTTCTTTCGGCGACCCATCCTTAGAAGGGACCGCCTCCCCGTTGAGGGGCCAATGGCCACCTCCCCCGAGCGCTCCCATCCGTGCTGGGTGACGCCCACTCATAGGGATCTTCCAATTAGTGCTCACCGATCATGACCTTACCGCCACAGGCCGGATAGTTGACCGGCTATCCGGACCCCCCACAACACTCCTACCTAAAGGTCATGGTGTAACGTTTTTAGCCATGCTAAGAAGTCTCCTATGAGTAACTCATTCCCCACCCGAGACAAATGCACTCCATCCCCCAAATACATACCATCATCATTAATACACCCGTGTGGAATAGAATGCAGTGTCTTGGAACGGAACAACCTACTCACTTTGTTATTAAGCTTCCTCACAGAATGATTTAAAGCAGGAACCGAAATAGCCCCCCGCCACACTTTTCGTGGGATCATATGGGACCATGCAATTGTGCACCCTGGAACTCTCCTCGCTAACCAACTTACAGTGGAAAGCATTGCCTCAAGAAGAAGTCGTCTACCAGTGGTGACCAAATCATTACCCCCAAGATGTACTATGACTACAGACGGCGGTGACCTCGTCCGCCCTAGCAAACCCTCAAAAAATGATTGGAACTGGTCAATACAGAGACCGCCTCTTCCGTAGAAGGACACACTGTACCCGTATTCCCCAGCTACGTGAATCATATCACCTGCCTTGAATACGTCCGCGGCACGTCTCACGTATGAGTGGCCCACGACCCACACCTCCTTATTCACAGCCGGTGATGTCTGACCGCTGGCCCGGTGTTGGGTCGACTGCAAAGTCCGCCCCGCCTCGTAGGCTTGCGCAACTGAAAACCAAACAAAAACAAGAAGCGTGAGTACATTGCTACAGCTTCACAACATGTGCAACCGCACATACCTTTTATAACAATTGGAGGACCAACGCCCCACCCGTTTGACTTGTTCAACATCCAGACCCCTGGCTGTAGCTTCTGTAGCAGCCCCTATCCGAAAGGAATGGGTCCCAAACTCGCCCGGGTTCAAGCCCGCAGCGGCAATCGACATCGCAAGCACCCGCTGAAACTGAAAATTTGTCAGTGGGGTGGCGTCAGCGTGTCTCAACAAGGTCCCCCCCCATGATGCCACCCTTCGTGCTAAATAATCTTCTAGACAACTTACCGGGCACATGGAGGACCCGGGAATCCTGCGTATGATTACGCAGTCACCCATCCCACTTTGATCGGTCTTGGACCTGACAAATGAGACCGTCATCGTCTCCCCTCTGATCTGGACGTGCTCCTGGCACAATCCTCCTGTCACATCCTGCTTGTTCCTCGCCACTAGTTCGCTTACCCGCATAGCCCCATGGAATGCCAGCGT
Source organism: Lissotriton vulgaris (assembly GCF_964263255.1). Taxonomy (NCBI): domain Eukaryota; kingdom Metazoa; phylum Chordata; class Amphibia; order Caudata; family Salamandridae; genus Lissotriton; species Lissotriton vulgaris. The sequence continues at coordinate 245,743,240 of NC_141698.1, forward strand.
AAAAGCGGCTCGGAATAACACTGTCTCAAACTGAGATGAACACGTAGCAGGGAGTCTGGATAGCAACTGGGCCAGCCTATCTAAACCTATCGGGCGCCTTTCATCTACTCTGCGACCCTCAAGGCGTTGCCACCCCCGTAGCGCTTTCTGTACAACGAAAGACGCTGCCGGGTCAAGGATCCCGTGGGCCCTAGCAACAAAGGAAATGGCAGCCCGATGCCTCTGAGCCGTGGCCACCGATTTCCCGACCCGATGTAAGGACATCAGAAAATTCACCACCCACTCTTCCTGGCCCCAAAGCTCCTCTCTATCAGTCCCCAAAAAGGCCAAATAGGACCGGAACGCCCCTTCATATGCCTTCCTCGTCCTGGGTGCTAAACTCTCTCCCACGAGGTTACGAAGTTCGGGGCACCGAGAGACCAGAGAGCTTCGGGAAAGGGTGCCGGCTCCGGGTCCGCTGTGGGAAGAAAACCCCAGAAAGCCTGCATACGAAAACGAGACAGTGCATCAGCTGCCTGGTTCATTACCCCTGGGACATGTCTTGCTTTGAATAACACATTCAATTGCATACACAGTAAAACAATTTCCTTGAGTAGTCTCAAAATCCATTTGCATCGTGCTGCCTGGCTATTGATACACTCGACCACGGTCATATTGTCAGACCAGAATACCACAGAGTGATCCATGAACCCTTCGGGCCAAGTTCTCAGGGCCACTAAAATGGGGAAAAGTTCCAGGAAAGCAATGTTACTTGTCAGCCCACTGTCATGCCACCATGTCGGCCACTTTTGTGCAGACCATCTTGTGCCGAAGATGGCACCAAAACCTATACTCCCTGTCGAATCCGTCCACAGCCCCAGCTCATCAGAGGACACGGCTGGTTTGTTCCAGACGACTCGACCATTGAAATCCGCCAGGAATGCCAACCAAATGCGCATGTCCTGGCGGACCTCAGCCGAGAGCCTCGTGCGATGATGGCCCTCCTTCAGGCCGACCATGGCTTGAGCAATCGAACGAGAAAAGGGGCGGGCCATTGGTATAACCCTCAGGGCAAAATTCAACTGGCCAACTAGCTGCTGTAACTGATGCAGCTTAACCTTGGATCCATTTATACATATTTGCAGGGATGTCCTGAACTTTGACACTTTTTCGGCAGGTAAACGAAAACAACCTTCATCGGAGTCCAACTCGATCCCCAGAAACTCGAGGCAAGTGGAAGGCCCCACAGTCTTACCTGGTGCCAATGGCACGCCAAACTGATTCATTAAAACACAAAATTGAGCCAAAGCCTGCCCACATTCCGGATCCCCAGCTGGCCCCAGGAACAAAAAATCATCAAGGTAATGCATCACATGTTGGAAACCCGTCTTCTTTGTGAAGACCCATTGTAGAAAACTACTGAATTTTTCGAAATAGGCACAGGATATAGAGCACCCCATCGGCATACACCTATCCATGTAATAATGACCCTGAAACATGAAACCTAGGAGGCGCTGGTCGGCTGGATGTACCGGGAGCAACCGGAACGCTGACTCGATATCAGACTTTGCCATCAGCGCCCCGGGCCCCAGGCGATTCAAAATGGCTACGGCCTCATCGAAGGATGCGTACCGCACCGAACACACTTCCGGGTCTATCGCTTCGTTCACGGAAAGACCACGTGGGGCTGATAAATTATGTATCAGCCGAAACTCACCCGGGTCCTTCTTCGGGACCACACCTAAAGGGGAACAAACAAAGTTAGGAACCGGGGGTACAGTAAACGGGCCGGCGACTCGACCTCGAGTCACCTCCTTCCGGATTTTATCCTGTACCACGGTCGTATGCTGCAAGACCGATAGCTGATTTTTACATTTCTCCACACCTTGAAAGTCCCCCACTGGGATGCGGAAACCATAAGAAAACCCGTTCCGCAACACCCCAGCAGAAGTACGATCCGGGTATTCACTGAGCCAGGGGATCATCGCCAGAGTATCAATCGGGGAAGGTAAAGGCGCCCCTCGGACTATGTTAGACCCGTTTGGCGCCTCCCCTCCCCCCATTATCACCCGTTTTGGCTCTGCACGTGGACTCAGGATGGGATGATTGCCCACACCCACTACATTCGTGTCTAAATTTGCACGATCCCTGGGGCCTGGTACATTTACCCCTGTTGAAGTTCCAACAAACCCCCCTTTTTCCTGTATTTCCGGCAGGCCTCGAGTGATTGTCGATACCCGCACCTGATCGAAAGGGCGTCCCCGCATACTGGCGGGAGGATTCGCCAACGTTACTCCCCACCAATGGCACTGTCAACATACCAGTCTCCTTCATTTTATCCCAAGACACAGAATCATAACAATCCCAAGTTAAGTTTTTATCATGTTCTTTAGCCTTTCTAAACAGATTATCATAGCAGAACCAATGATTACCCTCATGTGATACCGAGTACCCCATGATTCGTGACTGATAAATCGGCAATTCGTGTAGCAGATCGGGCCTTCGTTCCCCCAAGATCGATGTAAAGACCCCCCACGCTTTGCCCCAATTGCCAATGTTTTCGTTTACCTTAAAGGCGGCCATTTTTGCGCGCCAAACACTCGGATGCATGAGATCCTTCTGGCCCTTAACATGCTCCATCTCATAGTGATCAGTAAGTAACAAGAAAATGTTTACATATTCCCCCGCCCATATCTTCTCCTTAATAGCCAAGGGAACATGCTGACCCACCCTTTCCCTACGAGAAGGTGCAGACTCATCCCTTGCAATCGGCAATGGCCGCTTACCTGAACCGGATGGTGTCTCCGCGACCGAACCTGTCCCCTGTGGCTTCTCTACTGCCGCAGCCGGCGTGGATACCTTTGCTGCTTCCCGTGACTCACGCAGTTGCTTCATCAGCACCTGCGCGTCGACAGCCGTGGCGCCCTCACTATCTTTACCCAACCACGCTGCTAATTGTGCTGCCAGCTCGGGCGGCATATCGTCCCCGGACACGGAGGTGACCACCACGGGAATCGGATTCCCTCCCTCCGGCACGGGGGTGGGTGCCTCTAGCGGGGTACTGGGGCCCGGGATGTCTTCCACAGCTCTCCCTCTCCTGGGCCTCTTGTTTTTCCCTCCCGGGGCTGCTCCCGCCAAAGGACGTTTCGGTCCCCCTTCCTCGTTTTCATCCATTCGCCTCTTTAACTCGGTCATCTCTTTCATAAGAACGCGCAGCATCTGGTCAGTAGTCATGCGCTTTCCCGCCTTCTTCGGCATTCTCCAACAGAGTATCTGGAAAATAAACAAGAAAGATTACAACGCTCAAAATTGGCTCTTCGTTCCGTCTCGGGCTCACGTGCAGCGAGGAGGTGCAGCTTCAGAGCACAGGAACAAGAGGATGCTTTCGGATCTTGCTTCTCCTTTTATCCGTCTTCAGGGCGGGCGTAAACCCGCCCCTGCCTGCCCCTAGGGCGTGGCCAGCCGCGTCAGTGTCTAGGCCAACCCACTCTAGGGCGGGAAAAGGCGCGCCCCGGCTACGCCGCTTCGGGCATACCAGCCGAGACTCGCCTCCCGCCCAAGATGGCTTCCCGGGGGGATCGTGGTACTCTGCCATACGTTCGGGGGGACCGAGTGGTCGCCCCTTTCCAGGAATACAATAGGTTAAGAAGAGAGTATGCGCCACATTTGCCTCAATATCCTTTGTTTGAGAAACGTGTGGTAGGCCGGAAACGTAGAAATATCAGTAATAGTAGGGAGGTTGTTGCAAAAAGACTAAAAGTCAATGAACCGAAAATTGTTAGCAGAAAGAAAGTGGATTCTGTTGAAGATGTTGTCGGTTTTCAATTTGAAAACAGTTCTGGTGTCAACTGCTATGCAAATGTAGTGGTTAATGTTCTCTTTTCACTAGAGAGTTTAAGAGAACAGATTCTGTTGAATTCAGAACAAATTTTATGCTGTTTGTTGAATTCTGTTTTCGAGAAATGTAGCACTGATCGAACAAAAGTAGAAAGTGTGTCTGAAGTTCGTTATCTGTTAGATGAATGTTCAGGTCAAACAGACTTCTCTGAAAATAATCAGCAAGATTGTCAGGAGTTTTTAATGTATATGCTTGATGTTTTGCAAGATGAGGGTGTAGATGTAGATCACCTGTTTGGGCTTTCTTATCAATGGCAGCATGACTGCGAGAACTGTATGGTATCAAGTACTACTAGTGTAGACTCAGAAAGATTTTTATATTTAACTTTGCCAGACAGTAAATCAGTGTCCTTTAATAAGCTAGTAAATGCAGCGGATCACAACATGGAGTGTAGCCAATGTAAATGTGATATGATGTCAACATTATTTATACGTAGATATGGCCAGTATGTCATTTTAATGATCCAACGATGTAGGCCTGATGGATCAAAATTGTCAACTTTAATAAAAAAAATTGTGGCTTCTCAGCTGTCAATATCAGGGAGGACTTTTGTAACTGTAGCAATTATCTATCACGATGGTCCATCAACAACATCAGGACATTATACAGCTTACTTAAAGTCTCGAAACGGCTGGTCATTCTGCAATGATTCCGTTGTAACTTTCAAAAAAAATTGCCGTTTGACCTTAAAAATTCTTATCTGGTGTTTTTAAAACCAAAATTTTAAGTAGAGGGAATGTAAGTCTGCAATGCTGTCTAGATTAAAAATCCAACTATATAAACCTGATGCAAGTAAGTCTGCTTCATAGTAAGCAGTATCAGTGTCATAGGAAAAGGAGAACATGAGTGACAAAGAAGAGTAAGATATTAGTAGTCCAGGATTGTGAAAATAATCTCAAATGTTTTCTTTTTGAAAGTTGCGAAAATAGAAAATGTCGGGATTTGATTGGAAGAATTACAAGACTTGCGAATCGCGGCAACATGATTTGGCCTAGTGGAAACATGTGATAGAATGAGAGAAGTCTTTTTTTCTATGTAACATATTTTTCGTATCGATGGAGGTTTTCTTTCAGAAAGTGGCGGGCTGAAAATATTTATAGCACAACAGAGTGGATGCTGTTCATAGGAGATCCTTCGACGTCATTGAAAGTAAGTTAATTTTAAGGAGTTTTGAAATCAGTTTTCTTAGCTTGTATGGGTTTTTTAAACACAGTCATTTTGATTGTGTTTTTTTTTCCCCGCTGTTACATGATGAATACCTTCAAGTCACTGATTTAAGTGAAATTTGATACATTCTGAGAACAGCAAAAATAAACCATTTAACATGTATAATTAATGTTATGCTTTTTGTACTTATGATATACATTTAGAAATGTGAGGTAGATATGGAGAAGCTGAGTCTTCTGTAAGTGTCAATTTTAATGCTTACAGTGCTGTACTTCTGGATACTGTTTTTTTTAAAAAAAAGAAATAGGCCTCACCTCAAAGAAAGCTCTTGAAAGCACACATCTTATTTGCATCCTGAAACAATCATTTAAAATGTTAGACACAATTTTATGATGGCTTTACATCTCTTTTGCGCTGCTATTGCATCACTATTGTGAGACATAAGCAATGCAAAAGAAGCATTATGTTTCAAAATAGGCCTCATTTCATCAGCATGAAGATACTGTTTGTTTAAAATAAATATCTTTAGGATTGTGTACGGGTCGTAGAGAAGTAGAGGTTTCTGTAAGTGTCAAAGTTGTTTAAAAACTGTTTCTTCTTGAACCTTTTCCCTTCTTTTTTCTAATTTTTAAATACATGTTTTAATATTTTTGGAAATGTTTGTTCTCTCTTTTACAGATTGAATGTATGAAAAATTTGCTTGAAAAGTTAACATGAATTATAAGGTAAATGTTTTCTACTTTTTTAACCTGCATTCCACTGCTGATGATGTCACTGACTATGTTATGAATGATGTAATAAGTGGGCATGTTTTACTGCAATGGTAGGTCTTCACATCTTTTATCTCGTCTGTATTCTTCAACAAGCATAAATTTGATATGCAACCCAGAGTACGGTTCACCTTAAACAAACTTTTAGAGAGGACACACCTTATCGTCACCCTCAATCAATCATTTAATCTATCACATTTAACATCTATTAGTTCTACTGCTTCATTTCTTTAATCTTTACTTTCCTGTGTTTGCTACTTCTCTCATTCCTTTCTCTATTACTTAATATTTCTACTCCTTCCAGTATTTTTCTCACTCCCTCTCTTCTCATACTTCTTCATTATTATTCACTAATTCTGTCTCTATTAATGTTACTGTTTCTGAATGATCTCCAAAAAATTTTAAAACAAGAACAGTAAGTATAAGGATAGGAAAAGACATTTATGTTACAAGAAAGACAGCTATAGGAAGTAAACAAAAAAAACTGTTACTCGCAATCCACTGCTGATGATGTCACTGACCATGTTAAAAATTATGTAATATATGACATGATCAGAAGTGAATTGCGGGTAACAGTATCTTTTCTTTACTCCCTATAGCTGTCTTTTTTGTAACATAACTGTCTGTTTCCTTTCCTTATACTTACTGTTCCTTTTTTTAAAAAAAAATTTTTTGGTTCGCTCAAAGTTCGCGTACCGGAGTGCGAACTGGGAGCGAACTAATAGAAATAGAGCTTGGCAGAGTTCAAAGAATTCTACCAATTTTTTTTAATAATGGGGAGGTAGTTCTGAAAAGAACTTTTTTTTTGTTTTTGTTGTTTTAAATTTTTTTTATTAGTTTTCTGAACATTTTTTATATTTTTTTGTTTTTTTCTGAACATTTTGTATTTTTTTTTATTTTTTGGGGGGAGGGGGGAAACAAAAATGATTCATCGAAGAGGGCTCAACAGGAGCAACAAAAAAAAGAAGAATTTACTTTTTGGGGCGTTTTGGGCACACATGATTGTTGATGGCTCTCATTATAAGGGTAATGCTACTTTCGCGGTAGCAAAGTGTCTGGTTGCACCACACACAGACTTGCTTCACTTCCCCCATGTTGATTTGGATGTTCGGGATCACCTCCCTCGCCTCCGGTCCCGATACCTCCTGAACAACAGATCTTCTTGCCATTTCTGGGGGATTTTGTTGTTGGTCGCGAAGCTGGGCATTACTGTAATTGTTAGGGTGCCACCGACTCATGTGCCTGTGCATTGTATAATTCCCATAGCTGTACTTTTTGTCAGTGCCCCTTGAAAGACGATCGCCGCAAATGCGACAAAAGACGTATCTGGCATTGACTTTTTTGTGGTCAGGTGGAAATTTAAAAAATTGCCAGATGTAATTTTCTTTCCTGTTATATCTCCTGGGCTCCTCTGGCAAAAACTCTGGATGTTCTTCCTCTTCCTCCTCTTCTTGATTTTCCTCCTCTTCTATAATTAGTGAAGCAGGTGGTCCTTTCTTCCCATGAGGAGGTGGAGGAGGTGGTGGGGGCACACTGGCTGAAGCAACCATTGAAGCCATTGCTGATGAATCAAAAAGGGTCTTTCTCTCACCAAGATGAAAGTCAGAGTGAGGAAAGAAGGAGGGGTTTTCATCATTTGGGAGAAGGAAAAATTCTAAACCAATGAAAAGTGTTAATTTTATATCACATGACCAAGTATTACATCATTAGGAAACCAAAAGTGAAATGAACCAATGAAAAGTGTAATTATCGAGTCACATGACCTGCTGTGTTTACGTTTCGCGCTTTGCTCCGCTTTCCGGGTTACTTCCGGGTCCGCTAACTTGGCGCGTCCAATGACGTATTACGCGATAACGCAAAACGTCATGCGAACGTAACAGTTACGCTAAAGGAACGTTTACTGGTTCGCGTACTAAGCAGCGGCTTTAAATTGAGCAAACGGGAAGCTGACCGGTTCGCGGACTGGGAGCGAAACAAAAAAAAATGTTTTAAAAAAATTGTCTAAAGAACATGAAAAATATATTTCAAGATTTAAAGAAGAATATATTTTACAGCTACAGATATTAGCTTTTAAAAAACCATTGAAATTCAATGAAAAAACCATAGGTTATAGTCCATATATAGTTAGGAATTTGCATTTACAAAACCTTGAAAATTCAATGAAAAAACCATTAGTTTTAGGCCATATATAGTTAGGGATTTGCATTTACAAAACCTTATTTTACTCGCATAAAACCATTGAAATTCCATATATAGTTAGATGCGCTAACTATATATCGCGCACCCGCAATCCACTGCTGATGATGTCACATATTACATCATTCATGACATGGTCAGTGACATCACTGATGACATCACTGATGACATCTCAAATGACATCACTGATGACATCACTGATGACATCTAAAATGACATCACTGATGACATCACTGATGACATCTCATTTGACATTACTGATCACATCACTGATGATATCATTCATGTGATAATACGATGAACCTCTTCAGACTCTAATATAACCTTAGATACAATCAGTGTAAACAGACACTCACAGACTGTCACTCATCCATGGAGTTACTCACACACCTAGTCAGTCATGCAAAGAATCAATCACACCACCATTTCCTCAACTATACAGTTATACAAACTTTACTTATTCAAACATATACTAACACATATTTACTCTCTTATACAATCCCTAATACAAGTTCACAATGATCCATACAGCCACTCACACATTCACTGGCTCGTATGCACAGTTATTTATATATGTCAACTCTCACATGTACTGTGTTTTACATATGTACTTACTTTGACATGTAGCACTGCGATATCCATTCACTCACCAATACACTCATGCACACAGTCAACCGCCCATACAGCTGTTTCCACATGCACTTTTGAAACCATACATCTAGTGAATCAACTGCTCACACATCTATGCACAGAGTCATACACCTCCCAGCCACCCACACACACACTCACTCTCCCATACAAATACTTGGGCAACCAATCAATAACCCATATAGTTACTCATATAGCTACTTATCAACACATGCAACAGTTTACAGAACAACAGACATAATGATGCACAAATTAAGACAGTTTAGTCACTAACCCATGCACTCAGTGAGACACATTTAATCACTCACTCATACAGTCAGTCATGCACCTACTAAATCCTTCATCCAGACACTTATACATCCACTCATTCTTCAATATGTAAGACATATTTTAACTTTACAGAAACATACAGTCACTAGATGTTGTCATCAGTGATGTCATTTGAGATGTCATCAGTGATGTCATCAGTGATGTCATTTGAGATGTCATCAGTGATGTCATCAGTGATGTCACTGACCATGTCATGAATGATGTAATATGTGACATCATCAGCAGTGGATTGCGGGTGCGCAATATATAGTTAGCGCATCTAACTATATATGGAATTTCAATGGTTTTATGCGAGTAAAATAAGGTTTTGTAAATGCAAATCCCTAACTATATATGGCCTAAAACTAATGGTTTTTTCATTGAATTTTCAAGGTTTTGTAAATGCAAATTCCTAACTATATATGGACTATAACCTATGGTTTTTTCATTGAATATATATATATATATATATATATGTATTCACTGAAAAAACCATAGGTTATAGACCATATATAGTTAGGGATTAGCATTTACAAAACCTTATTTTACTCACACAAAACCATTGAAATTCCCATATATAGTTAGTTGCACTAACTATATATCGCGCACCCGCAATCCAATGCTGATGATGTCACATATTACATCATTCATGACATGGTCAGTGACATCACTGATGACATCACTGATCACATCTCAAATGACATCACTGATGACATCACTGATGACATCTCAAATGACATCACTGATGACATCTCATTTGACATTACTCATCACATCACTGATGATATCATTCATGTGATATTACGATGAACCTCTTCAGATTCTAATATAACCTTAGATACAGTCAGTGTAAACAGACACTCACAGACTGTCACTCATCCATGGAGTTACTCACACACCTAGTCACTCGTGCAGAAAATCAATCACACCTCCATTTCCTCAACTATACAGTTATACACACCTTACTTATTCAAACATATACTAACACATATTTACTCTCTTATACAATCCCTGATACAAGTTTACAATGATCCATACAGCCACTCACACATTCACTGGCTCTTATGCACAGTAATTTATATATGACAACTCTCACATGTACTGTGTTTTACATATGTACTTACTTTGACATGTAGCACTGAGATATACATTCACTCACCAATACACCCATGCACACAGTCAACAACCCATACAGTTGTTTCCACATGCAGTTTTGAATCCATACATCTAGTGAATCAACTGTTGACACATCTATGCACAGAGTCACACACCTCCCAGCCACCCACACACACACACTCACTCTCCCATACAAATACTTGGGCAACCCATCAATAACCCATATAGTTACTCATATAGCTACTGATCAACACATGCAGCAGTTTACAGAACAACAGATATAATGATGCACAAATTAAGACAGTTTAGTCACTAACCCATGCACTCAGTGAGACTCATTTAATCACTCTCTCATACAGTCAGTCATGCACCTACTAAATGCTTCATCCAGACACTTATACATCCACTTATTCTTTAATATGTAAGACATATTTTAACTTTACAGAAGCATACAGTCACTGGATAATGTCATCAGTGATGTCATCAGTGATGTCACTGACCATGTCATGAATGATGTAATATGTGACATCATCAGCAGTGGATTGCGGGTGCGCGATATATAGTTAGTGCAGCTAACTATATATGGGAATTTCAATGGTTTTGTGTGAGTAAAATAAGGTTTTGTAAATGCTAATCCCTAACTATATATGGTCTATAACCTATGTTTTTTTCAGTGAATTTTCAAGGTTTTGTAAATGCTAATTCCTAACTATATATGGTCTATAATCTATGGTTTTTTCAGTGAATATATATATATATATATATATATATATATATATATATATATATATATATATATATATATATATATAACAAATTAATATACAAAGAAATAAACAATATATATATATATATACATATATATATAAAACAAATTAATATACAAAGAAATAAACAAATTAAACAATATTACAATTTAAAAATGATATTTTAGAAAAAATTAAACATTGATATTTTTAACATCGATATCAAATACAACACCTACATTTGAAAACGTTTATTATATAAAAATATATTTTCAATTTTTTTGTGCATATTTTTAAAGACTTCCCACCCGTATCCCTGATGAATCCAATATCCCACTCCTAAAATATTTAATGAAAAAATATATACAAATTATGAAAAAATAAAAATAAAGAAACTACTATACAAAAAAAGTAAACAAATTAAACTATATTACAATTATGATATATAAGATAGATATTTAATACACCTAAATTTGTTATTGTTGACCTCGATATTATAAACCAAAATATTTTTAAATGACAACATTTAAAACACAATATTTATATACCACAATATTTTGAAACTCAATATTCTGTCTAAATTCCATCCACCAGTTTGGCAGGACAGTTGTTGTTGCCTCTGCGTCATGACACCAGCGATGTCCACCAGGGGCTGCGGGAGGCCATGGAGCAGACTGTAGGTGCCTCTGATGGCAGCTGAGTGGTCCCTATTTGGACTGAGGCACCCACAGATCCCCTCGAGTTTGGTTGCCATTGTCTCCAAAGCCACCCGCACTTCATCTTCCATTGCACTCTGGACTCCTTCCGCACAACACTAAAATTTTATCTGTGGGTCTTCAGAGTCCATGTTTGTGGCTGTGATGGTAAGTGGTGCCTGCTGGATGTTTAGCGGGGAATGTGGAGACACCACGACTCTGCTGGATCTCCTTGGGTCCAGAGATGGGCTGTCTATGGAGTCAAGCAGCTCTTGGAAGGTGTCATGGTCGATGGCTGTGAGTTCATCATCCATATCGTCATCATTGTTGAAGAGTGGGGCAGGCTGCTGAGCCGCAGTTGGGGTTTCACATTCTGCAATGTAAAGAGTAGATACTATTGTATGTGTCTGTTACATCTTAACATGGATATTTGCATTTGACAATCAGAGTGCATAGCACATTCCATTCTAATATAGTATACTTATGTAGCACAGCTTTGTGTATTAATAAACAACGTCTATGAATGCTACATTTAGGTTGTTGATTGATTTGGACTGTGCCCTGTATGCCAATAGCGAGGGTCATATTTATAAGCCCCTACTGTCACTGTTACGTCATCTATTCAGACCTTCCTGTGGTGCTGGTTGCGGTATGCAGACAAAATATCGATATTTAAATATCGATATACAATAATATCGGAATTTAAATATCGAAGGGACATAATATAGAAGGTAAGTAATATCGATAGGTTTAATATCGATATTAGTAATATCGAAGTGTTAAATATCGATGTTTGTAATATCGATGTTAATAATTTCAATATTACTAATATCGATTTTTATATTATTTTTGTGTATAATATTATGTATTTATAATGTTTTTAATTTATTTTTATGTAATTTTGTATTTTAGTACTGTAGCGGGTTGTGGGTTTATAGGGGAATAGGGTGGGAAGTAATTTAATTATGTTAAATTAATTATTAATTAGTAGGAATTATAAATTTATTTTAATTAATTGGTAATTATTTTTAATTAATTGGTAATTTATTTTAATTAATTGATTAATTTATAATTATGTTCTGTAGCGGGTTGTGGGTTTATAGGGGAATAGGGTGGGAAGTAATTTAAATGTAATTAAGGAAAAAACATTTTTAATTAATTGTTTTGTTAATTATGTAATTGTTAATTATTTATTAATGGCTAATTAAATATTATTAAATGGTATTTTTTTTTTTAATTGAAATATATTTTGCTAATCATGTTTTTAATAATTATGTATCGGTATTTGTAAATGGTTTATATTTTTTTAATAGTTACGTTTTTTATTATTTAACAAAATGCATTTATTTATGAGTATGTTATTTTTACCCCTACACTATCCAACACTTTCCCTACTGTTGTACTCTCTGGAGTGGGAATAGTAATTGTTACCCTACGCTATCCAACACTTCCCCTACTGTTGCACTCTCTGGAATTGGAATAGTAATTGTTTCCCCTACGCTATCCAACACTTTCCCTACTGTTGCACTCTCTGGAGTTGGAATAGTAATTTTTACTCCTACGCTATCCAACACTTTCCCTACTGTTGCACTCTCTGGAGTGGGAATAATAATTCTTACCCCTACGCTATCCAACACTTTCCCTACTGTTGCACCCTCTGGAGTGGGAATAGTAATTGTTACCCTTACGCTATCCAACACTTTCCCTACTGTTGCACTCTCTGGAGTTGGAATAATAATTGTTACCCCTATGCTATCCAACACTTTCCCTACTGTTGCACTCTCTGGAGTTGGAATAGTTATTTTTACCCCTACGCTATCCAACACTTTCCCTACTGTTGCACCCTCTGGAGTTGGAATAGTAATTTTTACCCTTACGCTATCCAACACTTACCCTACTGTTGCACTCTCTGGGGTGGGAATAGTAATTGTTACCCCTACGCTATCCAACACTTTCCCTATTGTTGCACTCTCTGGAGTTGGAATAGTAATTTTTACCCCTATGCTATCCAACACTTTCCCTACTGTTGCACTCTCTGGAGTGGGAATAGTAATTGTTACCCCTACGCTATCCAATACTTTCCCTACTGTTGCACTCTCTGGAGTGGGAATAGTTATTGTTACCCCTACGCTATCCAACAATTTCCCTACTGTTGCACTCTCTGGAGTTGGAATAGTAATTGTTACCCCTACGCTATCCAACACTTTCCCTACTGTTGCACTCTCAGGAGTGGGATTAGTAATGTGTACCCGTACGCTATCCAAAATGTATTTAATTTTTTTTATTTGATTTACATTTCTATTAATTGTTATTTATAATATTATTTGATGTATATAAATTTATTTGTAATTTATTATATTTTCATTTATTTATAAGTTATTAAAATAATTTATTAGAGGTATTATTAATGAAGTATATACTATGTATTATATCTTTATTAGTATTCGTTTTTATTACATTATTTATCAATTTTAAATATTATAATATATATTTAACTATGTTTATTAAATGTATAAGTATTATTTTGTTAATATTCCATGTTTTTTAATTAAAAAAAACGATATTTAAAAAAAACCGATATTTTTGACATCTCTAATATTTTTTCGATATTTTTGTACTTACCTTGTTAGAGATAGGAACTCGATATTAATGGCATCAATATTTTTGTTGCGATATTTTGGTAGGTAGATATTTTTGTAGTCGATATTTTGTCATAGATTCGCTGGTTGCTTCACCCTATTTACTATGCAGCTTCGATCTACTTCATGTGGGTTAATACCGCATTGGGGATAAGGAACCCTTACATACTCCAGGTTGTGTATAAGTATTTGTTACTGATTTTTGAGACAGACATTCCACTGCACCCCCATTGATTCTGCCACTGCCACCTATTTGCAAGTGTGGCCGAAGGAGGAGGTCACTCATGCACTTGAGCCCAGGGACACAGTGATTTCCACTTGGAAAAGACAAGGAGATTTTTTCAGATTCTCCTGAACTTAGATGTATTTGTGTATTTTAATGTGTGCAGCGTGCATTTAAACAGGTCAATCCCATGAAAGGATGTTTGTGTGCAGCAAGGCACACTTTTTGTTCATTAATAATCATTCCCTCAACCCAGATACCCTTGCATTTTGGTGCAAGGGTGCCTTTGTTGATGCAAAGTAGGTCCGATACCCACAGGTACAATTGCACATGTAGGAGTGCAGCTTAATTCTGAAAATCCACACAACCCAGATTTTTCATTATGGCGAAGTATGATGTTAGTAATTTGAACTTAAACACACACTTTTCCTTTCTGTGGTTAAGCTACTACAAAGTGACTATATCCTAAGCTGTGTTTCAAATGATAATCACAGACATCCTTTGTATTGCATTGTTTTTAGTGTAGGTGTTCAGCAAGAAGTGAATCACCATAGGTATGTCTTCTAAACACGTGTATGTTTCGATTGATCCCACTGTGTGTTTAAGACTGAGGTCAGTACAAACAACTGACTGTCACACAGTTATGTGACTATGTTGACAAGTGTTTTATATTTCGGCTACTTCTCTTGTGTATTTGTAATACTGTTAGAAGGTGACATCCTGTAGTATACCAGGAGATGCCTTTTTTGGTTTGATGGTGTGATTTCACCCCATATACTCCTTAGAACAGATATTGAATAGACATGGTGGGGCAACGTAAAAGTGTTCATGCCAGCATGTGTCTACAGACACATGACGGTCAGAGTAAAGATGTGCATGCCCACCCCTTGTGTTTTCCACAACAGTGACAATGATGAATTAATGCAAGCAGGACGACATAAGACTATGCGGCAGGCTTCAAGGATTGGTGCATTGTTGCACAGCAGACCTTTTTGAACAGCACAGGGGTGAGCACATTGATGATACATAACATAGTGTACATTGTCCATTGATGCATTTGTTACTGGAAAAAAGGTTTACAGACATCAGTAGCTATGCATTTTATCAGAGCCAAGTTGAAATTTACCTAAGATCCATGTTCCGGGTATGTCTATATGTGTCATTGACCACCAAACCCTGGACCATGAATACAATGACATACTGCCAACGGAACGTCACATTAAGCAACTTTCTTATGGATAAATGCATTTTAAGGAATAACAGTAAGACAGCGTGTAGCCAAATAACGTACATTTTTGTAACATTCTGAATAAGGCCCATTCTCACCCTTCACTTGCCATCATAGGAACGGGGAATGTGTGGTCTAATGAGCATTGCATACACAACAGGCATGTTGATATTTAAATGACCCATTCCTACGATGGAGGGACAGCAAAAAAAACTTAAAAATGAGGTACACGTACAAACATTTAATGCACCTAGCACCGCCAGAATGTAATTTATAATAATTATGGAATGTGCCCATTAGCAACCCAAGGTGCTTGCAAGAGATGTGCGGCTTTTCATGTAAACAACAAGGGTGAGTCAACTTCAAAAAGTTCTATCTGACATTTTTTGATGTGGTTATGTGTGCCGCATTCATCTGCACACATCAAACCAGCAGGTGAGCAATTACTGTTGTCTGTGGCGTATTTCAAAGAAACTATCGCCTCAGGACCATCATTCGTTTGAACTTTAATGTGGAAAATCATGCTTTACAATATTTACTAGGCAGTGTTGGCCCACTTGATGTGGCTTGTAAACACCTTATAAATGAGGCACACTTTCACACTGCACTCGGGGGCATGTGTACACGGCTGTGTCAGAGAGTGGCGTTAGCCTTCTTGACTTAACACGGCACTCAAGAACTTCTGAGATGCAGGTCCGAACTGTATTTACAACAATACAGTGCAGCACGTCATTTCACGCTGCGCTGTTGCAAAATGTACCTGTCTATCACGAATGCAGACACTTTTGCACCATTGTGCAAGAGTGCCTGGTTGGCGTTAGGCAGCTACATTTATCACCAGTGTAGGGTGAAACACATGACTGAGCCGTATTGTTGTACAAACAGCATTGTCTTAAGGACATTAGGTTCAAATTAACTCAACCTTGTATATGTCCGTCTTTCCACATTTGTTTGTAATAGAGTTAGAACTACCCTTATATTAAATAATTTTTTCTGGGGAGTAGTCCATACTCTTTTTATCTGAGCACTGTATTTTCTGACTACGTAGTATTTTACGTTTTCACAAAGAAGGACCCAATGAAGACAACTGGCAACCAACATATCTAGTTGGTGCCTGAGGGTTTTTCTTTTCACTAAGTTATGCTTTTCCTCCCACTTTGTTCTTTCATTTAGTATTTCTGTATATGGTACTCTTCTGTTGTTTAGATACGTAAACTATATTACTCACACACCCCCACGTCACTGGTTGTCACTTACCCTGTTGCTGATATAGTTGGTCAAAGCCAGCACTATCCTGTCCCTCTACTCCAACCATCAACTCCTCACAGATAACTGCAGGTACCTGTTCCTTCAAGGCATCAAGCTCCTCCTGTGGCATTGGGCTCGCAACTTCAGTCAGCAGTGCTGCCTGTTGATTCCTGGCCAGTTTTTGCTTAGTCTTGCGCTTGGCATCATGGCAGCGCTTTTCAAAGTCAGTCACTGTCCTCTTGACTTTGGTTACGGAGTTCACCTTGCTGACAATGGACTGTCAATTAGCATTTTTGGTCCCCAATGACACCATGGAGATGACAAAAAGCTGTTGTTAATTCTCTGTCACCTCCACAATCAGAATCTCATTTTCTTCCTCACTGAATCTGGTTTTTCTTTTCCTCTTCCCCTGGGAATCTGGCTGGTCATCCTGGCTGTTTGGTGTGGGAGGGGGCAGGGGGTGAGGGGGCTTGTTGTCTGGTGCTGAACTGGGACAAGGCTGCTCCATTTGGCATTTAATTTTTTTAAGTGTTTGAGGCGTTTTTGTGTATTATTTTCCTGATGTAAAAAAAATGACTTCTAGCTTACCAACGAAAAAATTTTCCTGCTAATTTGCCGGCCATTACTTTTTTCATGCTAGCATCAAGATTTTTTATCGCTGTGACACTCGGGTTAGCATCAACTATTCCCGCTGCTGGTGTTTCTAACGCCATGTAACAACGTAACTACATCACAAATATCTCAATGGATTTTGGCAATAGACAGTGGTAAGAAATTTCTGCTAAGCAACGCCAAAACTGCTTAGCGGCAATTCTTGTAAATATACCCCTTTGTTTGATAAACAAGCTAGTGAGTGTCCCTGAAAATGTGTATGCTTTCTAGTCTTGCAAGGATCCAATCCTTGTAAAGTACTTATTTTGTGTTTTAAACTTCGCCTTGGAAAGATATGTAGAAATGTCCTTAATATATCAATGGATTACTGTTGAATCCTACAAACGTTTATACATTTCCATTTCTATACAATCGCCTGACTCCGCCTTCCTTGTACATGCTCTCCATTAACTTTTTCATCGTTTGTAGATCACATCACCTCTTTCGCTATGGGAGTGCCATTATTTATTTCATAGGTACAAAAGGGGGTGGTGATGGACGGAGCATCTGAATCAATCAAACACTCACACCCAGTCAAAATATCTGGGTTTACTCCATCACCGTTCTTTAGCCCACTCTGCCACCCCAGTTCAGACACGGCTATATGCAAATCAGTCTGACCCTGTGCCTCATGGGAACAGTACAGCCCGAACTGCCAAGCCATGTCGTCCCTGGACCGGAAACAAGCTTCCGAGGACCGGTTTCTGGCATTCCAGCCGTCTTCAGCCCGGCTTGCTTGAATCCAGTGGCAAAGTGAGCAAGGGACTCACGTCTGAGCATACCCTGCCACATTTAGGGCGGCCAAAAGCGGTACAAAAGGGGGTGGTGATGGACGGAGCATCAGAATCAATCAAACACTCACACCCAGTCAAAAGATCTGGGTTTAATCCATCACCGTTCTTTAGCCCACTCTGCCACCCCAGTTCAGACATGGCTATATGCAAATCAGTCTGACCCTATGCCTCATGGGAACAGTCCAGCCCGAACTGCCAAGCCATATCTTCCCTGGACCGGAAACAAACTTCCAAGGACCGGTTTCTGGCATTCCAGCCGTCTTCAGCCCGGCTTGCTTGAATCCAGTGGCAAAGTGAGCAAGGGACTCACGTCTGAGCATACCCTGCCACACTTATGGCGGCCAAAAGCGGTACAAAAGGGGGTGGTGATGGACAGAGCATCTGATTCAATCAAACACTCACACCCAGTCAAAAGATCTGGGTTTAATCCATCATCGTTCTTTAGCCCACTCTGCAATCCCATTTTGCGATTTCTTAAATTGCGAAAATTACAAAAATTTTAATGCATCCCAAAAATGAGAATTGCATTCGCAAACGGCCGAATTCACCATTTGCGAATGCAATTTCCTTTGATGCATGTGCCCCTATGTACTTTTACAGTTTGGTATAAGTTTATTTTAAAATTTACTACAAAAGGGATAAAGTAGTCTTTTGCAATGTGTAAGGGAGAACTGAGATATAGTGCAGCTGTGTTGTAGGAGAGGGTGCTATAATACTAAAAGGTAACTAATTAATTACGTTTTGTGATGGATTAAACCCAGATCTTTTGACTGGGTGTGAGTGTTTGATTGATTCAGATGCTCCGTCCATCACCACCCCCTTTTGTACCGCTTTTGGCCGCCATAAGTGTGGCAGAGTATGCTCAGACGTGAGTCCCTTGCTCACTTTGCCACTGGATTCAAGCAAGCCGGGCTGAAGACGGCTGAAATGCCAGAAACCGGTCCTCGGAAGCTTGTTTCCGGTCCAGGGAAGGCATGGCTTGGCAGTTCGGGCTGGGCTGTTCCCATGAAGCACAGGGTCAGACTGATTTGCATATAGTCATGTCTGAACTGGGGTGGTGTGGAGTGCAAAAAAACGATGGATTTAGGCCCAGATCTCTGTACTGGGGTGAATGTATGACATTGTTCTGCATTCTATCCATCAACTGTGGTTTTTGCATTTGTCACCCCGAGTGGGATGGGTATGCTCAGACGTGAGTCCCATGCTCTCCACACCACTGGATTCAAGCAAGCCGGGCTGAAGACGGCTGGAATGCCTGAAACCGGTCCTCGGAAGCTTGTTTCCGGTCCAGCGAAGGCATGGCTTGGCAGTTCGGGCTGGACTGTTCCCATGAGGCACAGGGTCAGACTGATTTGCATATAGCCATGTCTGAACTGGGGTGGTGTGGAGTGCAAAAAAACTGTGGATTTAGGCCCAGATCTCTGTACTGGGGTGAATGTATGACAATTAAGAACGTCTAGTGAATTCTGTTAGTCAAAATGTTTACCATAGGCTTAGATGGTTATTAAGAGTTTGACAAATATGTGATGAACAAATGGTGGATTTCCTATTGCTCAACTAAACAAATGGTTCCCAAATCATTTTTAGAGTTGGGTGAACACAGGTTTTCAATATTAGAGCGTAGCTTGGATCTGTCATTGTAAACCCTTTACCTTATTGCCTGTCTAGCAGTGGGCCATCAGTTCATAGTGGCAGCAGACCTTCCTTATTTAGACGCAGGTGGACCTCTACCTTTTCCTCCAAAGTGTGCAACTCATGATTCTAATATTTTTCTAGACGACAATGAAAGGCTACAGGGAGACGAGATTAAAAATAGAAGCAGGAAACAAGCCAATTACTCACTCCAGCAAGGGATACAATAATCTTTAGAACTGTCCACCTGCAAAGGGTCAGATGGTTCTTCAACAGAGAGCACTTCTTTGTTCTTTATGTCCCTCGTCCATGTGTTTTAATTGAACTAAACCCCTTTAGCTATTTGATAAAATGTTACAATCACTAAACGAGTTTAGGAAAACGTCAGGAATTGCTAATTTGAAAGGGAAAAGTTATATGGCATCCCTTTCAAAAAGCGATTACTTATGGTATGTATTAATGTTTTGAAACTGACACAAGGGCATACAATATTCATATTTTAATTACCACTTAAAGGTAGTGGTAGCCCATTCGCAAACAGGAAGGGGTCCCCAAAGGACATCATACTCTTTGGCAAAGGACAACAATCATTTTGGAGTATTTTGTGGTCCAGGGGATCACTGCCTATTCTTAAAAATAGGTTTAAAATGCTTTCCGTTTTCCTTTAAATAAATAGGGATACATTTACAAACAAGTATTGGCAAAGCTGATAGGTCTGGCATTGGCTGCCAATCTTTTGGTAATTCTTATTTTGTGATGGTTTTTAAAATAACTTTATTGTTTGAAAAGCTTCCAGGCCCCCATTAATCTGCAAAAATAAAAGGCTATAAGCATAAATGTTGTTCACGTCTCAAAATACACATCTTGTCATGGTACTCCATGGCACTGAAGGGACTACTTTGTATGTGGATGTACTCCTTGTGAGAGGACAGCAGGCCGTAACTCTAAGTGAAGTCAGCCAGTGGCAGAAGTGAGCTCATATATTGCCCCTTGATGCTTGCTAGAGTGGGTGGAAGGAAAATGTGACTGACACAACTGCAACTAATGGTTGAAGTCTGATTGAAAACCCCAATCAGTAACTATGTTATGCGCGTAATTTATTAAAATCAAAAGGCCTTGGTTAACACAGTCAACAAAAAAGCCAATCGGTCTGGCACTACCTGCCAGCCTCTTGCCTTTGAGAACAAGAGAATGAAAGAATGAGAGAAAGAAAGGAAAAGAGAAGAGAAAAAGAATAAGAAAGAAAGAAAGATTTTCTTTTGCTGCTGATAAGGTTTCAAAAACCATCAGTCAGATAAAGGCCCTTCAAAAGGAATTTACAACAGCATTCGCAGAAGACAGGAACTGATAAAGCTGGAATGTGCCTTGGGTCGCAACTGGGAGAAAGCATCCTGCTATCACCTAAGGCTCTACAAATAAAGGCACCACTAAAGTAATGGTAAAGTAAAAACAGAAACCTGGAACTGAAAGGAACTATCTTGTGTGTGGATGTGCTCATTGTGAGTGAGCAAAAAGTCACCATTGCGAGAGAGCAAAATGTAGTCACTCAAATTGAAGGTATCCAGTTACTGAAATAGGATGACTCAATTCAATTTGACTTCAGTTAAAAAGGTAGTAACCATTCAAGTACATAAAAACAATTCATAATACTACATCATCATTATTATTAAAAGAAACAATTAAAACCACAAGGTTATTGGCAATGCAGATATGGGTACAACTTCCCCAAGCTGGATCAGGTGGAAGTAAAATGTGAATGACACAGCAACAGACCAATAGATGAAGGGAGATGGCTGGCAGTTACTTTAAGTAAGTTTATTATTTATACATATCATTTTGGTAAAATGAAAAGGTTGTGGATAACACCAGACCTAAAAAGGCAAATGCTTTATTTAAATGCAATCACAGTTATGGTGATCAGTGGAACTCAGCAGGCGGAGATCCCCGTGATAGCATAGAATCTCAGTGGATCTCAGGAAGCAAACCTACCACATTAATATTCATGAAGTAGATTGAATTGAGACTCACTCGCATTCAGCATTTTATAAACCGAACTAATAGTATTGAAGTCAGTTTGAAAAAGGCCTTAGGATTCATAGAAAGTCAGTGTGCAAATTACAGCCACTTATTGCTAATCCTATCTTAGTACTTCTGGCCCCTAAACATATAAAACAGAGCCCACTCAAGAGCACCATCTTACTTTTGGGTGAGGTTTCGAAGCAATGGCTGGCAGAGTGAAGGATGCAAAAAGACATAAAGGGGTTGAAGATCTTGGCGAAAACAGATTTCCATCACCCTTAAAAGACTCAAGGGACAATGCAAAATACCTTCTAGTGCAGTATCTCTTTAACCAGAAACCAATAAATTGATTTTTAACTTTAGGAACATGATCACATTTTCTGAGTCACCTGATGGCCATGCCTGTGGCTTCCTGGATCCCATGTAATTTTGCCAACAAAATGGCATATAGGCCTAAATCTTAAATACAGACTGTTACAGTAATTAGTCTTAAACAGCTATATGTTACAGCCACCAGTTTATATTACTACTTTGGGGGAGAAAACAGTAGAGGTTTACTCAGAATTAACAAAGGCCCTGATTATGGGTGCAGGTGCAATTTAGCACACCTGATAAATAACGGTACCTTGGGGTATGTTATTTTTCTGGTTCAATAAATAGCACCTATTACGACTTTATGGATAATAAATTTAGGTTTTGGTGTTCAACGCCCCAAAATCTACATGGTAAGGTAAATAACAAAGATGTTCCTCTGTTCAAGCATCGACACCTCACCTGCATATGTACAACAATCGTAATAACTCAGACACTTGGAGAAAACCCAGAACAGATGGGCATTTCAATGACAAATGGAACTCTCACAGTCATCTGTTTGGTGCTCTGAAGGATACAAGTCTTCAGAGTGAGTTCTGCTAGAATTACCTGTCCCATTATCTCCTAATACCCAATGATATTGCACAAGTTGCAAACATTCTACATAAAACATAAGGGCTCGATTCCGATCCGGTAAAAAAAATCCCCCGTACGATTCGTATTCGTAGCCGAATCCGTACAACTCGTAAACACACCGTACGACCCGGCGAGTACGATCCGGACCGGGTGATCAGGACGCTATTCGTACGGTCCGCGTCAGGTAAGGGCGATTCGTACGGAAAAGCGCTCCATCACATACACACCGTATGCCGCGTACCCCCCATGATCGCCGGGGTACGCGCCGTACCCCTGCGATCATGTGGGGTACGTGTCGTACACCCAGCATACATGGGGTGCGCACCGTACACCCACCGTACATGGGGTACGGTGCGTACCCCATGTACGCTGGGTGTACGGCACGTACCCCACATGATCGCAGGGGTACGGCGCGTACCCCGGCGATCATAGGGGGTACGCGGCGTCCCCAGGGGGGGGCGTTCTGTACTTGTTTCGGTGCGAACTATGCGATTACGGCTGTTTCCAGCTCCTGTAAAAAAAAGGCTCGTACGTGGCGTACCCGACACGAATCGTACCTGTTGGGTCGTAAAAACCAGCCGCGAACCGTAGCGATTTCACGTACAGCGGGTTCCGAGTGAGACTCGTACGGAAATTTTAGTCGTACGGAGTCCTGTACGACTCGTACGGTCTTTGGCTCCTGGTACGGATCGTACTTCGTCGTACGTACGGGGACGTTTACGGGTACGATTCGTATGGGGAAAATTGCTCCGTACGACGATTCGGAGCGCATTTTACCGGATCGGAATTGAGCCCAATTGTCTCCTTCCTTCAAATACATTCAAGTTACCTTCAGCTAAAGAGAAAGTATAACATAAACATTCAGGAAGGTGCTATTATCACCTCAATTGATTAACTTCTTGTAACCATAGAGATCGGAATAGTTATGTGGACAACCAAAATGCCCACAATGGAATTCCCTCTTTATCTCGTGCAAGCAGTACCGTTGTAGGCACTTAGAAGAGTCAGTCTTCAAACTACCTTAATTTTGTTCTACAATTTTACTGTCATCAGCATTACATACATTTCCATCAATTGCTCAGTTATCAGGTATAAACAACTTATTTTTCACACATGCTACTGCTGCATCAGATTTTGTCCATCATCTGATTTAACCAAAACACTTATGGTCAGTCTGACATTGAAATATTTACAATCTTCTTTAAGAAAACACTGACAGGAGTTACCTGTGGGTCACTTTGTTTAAAACTGACAGACCTACAGAAGAATAAACATCCTACCAGTGTGTAATGAAGGCAGTTACAGCTGTTTGGGAGTTGAGATTTTAACTCTATACAATTTCTAAGTGGACAAGTGTTCCTCTCCTGCTCAATGTTGAGTATCATAAGAGCAAAGAGACAAAGCAATTTGACAGAGGTAGGAACAGGGGATCTGAAAGACCAATACAAGATGCAGTCATCTTACTCTACACAACAAATTACAAGAACAAAATTGCAGGGTAAGAATCAACCAGGTAAATGAAACAATCCCAGTGGTAAGATATATACTACAGCTCAGCAGTCTTTACCTACTAGGATGAGATTGGTAAGATACGCACATAACCCAAACATTGTGTGGTAAGCAGCAAGGGCTTTGCCCCAAACGTTCCTGAAATTATCCCAAACCCAGACTTTGAGTTGTCTCTAAAATTAAATTTAAGGTTTTGGGGCCTATTGGTGTGCTTGATGTTGGTGTAAAGTTGCTTTGAACACAACCATTCTTCAAGACAGGGTGTGCAGAAGGTACTGACACATAGCAATAAGACTTGGGGATGCAATTTTCTGAACCACACTGGACAATACTGTGAAACAGGTTTGTTACAGCATGAAATAACTAGACCAGTCAACTGTGGACAAGAGAGAGTGGAGAATCTGCCCAAAACCTGCGCCTTTCCCTGATTCCCAAAAACTTTGTGGGCAAAGCAAAGACCTTACTCCTTGAAGGGTCATACTATGCTTTTCGGTATTGACACTGAGCTACTTTGAAAAATCTGGAAATTAATACATATTCGACTATAAAATGTCTTCATGGAGAGCACAAGTTATTTTGGTTCTTCAAAAGACTGTGGGCCCAATTCCGATCTCGTTTGGAAAGCAAACAGAACGACTCTTGTCCGGAATGCTTTCCATACGTCTTGTGTCAGGGGAGTCCAATCAAGCAAGTACGATGCATTGGAATGCATCCGGATACGATTTGGTTAAACTCCCATTGACTTTAATGGGAGCCTGTGTACCAAGCGCGTCACAGGCTCCCATTGATTAAAGGGGGTTGGTTGGGGATCATCGTGCACCCTATGGCGGGCACCCCTTGGTGCCTGCCACACTGTGCATGGTCTGAATGGGAGGACCCATGGGTACCCAACGGGCAGGAGTCAGAGAGCCCTTGGTGAATGGGGGCCTACTATAGGACCCCAAGGCCGATTCTGGCAGCCTTTTTGATCCGGGAAAAAGGAATCATACTTGCTTGCTTGAAAAACTCACTCCAAGGAGCTGTATGTTTCAGTTCCTGAGGGCTCTATCTCTCTGTATGCCTTCTGGAAAAGATTTGGAAAGCGCTAAGGGTATCCAGGCATCGTACTTGGTCCCTCGGAATTGGGAACGAGTCGGTCGGAAACAAGGGCTCCGGACCTGTTTAGGTGAAACCAAATCCGAATCGGAGCCCTTCTGTTCGAGATCGGAATCGGGCCCTCATAGTTTTGGTATAGCTGAATTTCTTTCTACTGATTCCTGGTAATTGAGAGGCTTCTTCCATTGTGGGCTGTGGATCAACCAGGGTTGAACACTTAAGGTAAGGGCTGTCCTTTCATTCTTTACAATGCTCTGCTTGAAGGTTACTACGAGCTCCATGAGCTGGCAGACTGAGGATAGGAGGCAGCATACATTAATGCATTAAGAATGTCTATTGATCCAAGACTTTTACTGACAATTGTAAACAGGCGTGCGCGGATTACTCCTTACCCAGAGAAGATTTCTGACCAACAGAACTCCTCACTGGGTTACTTTCACCTAAATTAGTCAAGATTGAACCATTTAGATACCATCTTCATAATATTCAGATTATTTATTTGCACTTCTTTGTCGAGGCATCTTGGTTTACTGTTGTCAGCAATGTACCTGAATTAGCATCACAGATAGTTGATCTGAGAAAGAAATACTCCAATACTAAAAACTGCATATATTAACTATGCATGGAAGCAGCAAAAATGCTGAGTCGATAATGAAATTACAGTGCTGGTCATAAAAATGGAGTGAGGAAGAAGCAGAGGTTCATTCAGCTGCCAAGAGGTACGGGTTATCTATCAGAAACTGAGGGAATGAACCACATAATTCTTAGTTTCAGAGTCACAGAACTTTTTGTCTTTGAGACCCTTAACCACACATTTACAGACTGCGGTGTATGTAATCAATGCTTAGTTTGGTTTGGTGGATAGAGTCATCATCGGGTCATTTCACTTGAGTGTCCCTTTCTACAAGTGAAATCAGAACTTCCACCAGGAGGGAGACTGTCTGGATGTTGACAGTGATGAGTGGATTAAAATGATCTCCTATCCTGTAGGTGAATCTTTATTGGGGGAAAAGAGTAGGATAGGGATAAGTCTAAAAAGAAAGAGGTGTTTAGTGGATGTTATGTTATGTTAAAGGTTTTATAAAGCGCTCAAATCACCCTGGAGCATCACGGCGCTAACGAGGCAGAATACTACTGAGGGTGAAAAAAAAGATAGTCACAGAAAAAGTTACTAGAACAAAAAAGCTTTTAGCTGCTTCCTAAAGACATTGTAGCTTGTGGTTTTGCGTAAAGCATGAGGGAGCTAATTCTGGTACCCTGGAGCTAGGAATGAGAAGGCTGTACCTCCTGTACGGACAAGCCTGATGCGGGGAATCTGTAAAACATCTTGAGTGCTAGATCTAAGATTCCTACAAAGAGCATGTAGCTTTTTCCGCAAATACAGGGGGCCTCTTTCATTCAGTGCATTGTATGATAGGCAACAAATCCTAAAAAAGATCTTTTCTTTACTGACAGCCAGCGCAGTTCCCTCAACAGAGGGAATGAATATGAGCCTGCAGGTTGATTTAAAATCATTCTGGCTGCTGTATTTTGCATACTTGAAGTTTGGCCAGTAATGCCTCTCCTACTTCCTCAAGCAGGGCATTCTGTAGTCCAGGCGGCTAATTACCATGGCCTGTACTAATGTTCTACGATGAAGGATGGGAATGTAAGGCAAACTTTTTCTCAAAAGTCGAAGGCCAAAGTAGCACATGGTCTTTCATACTCAGAACCCGGTCCAGTTTTAGTCCCAGATTTTTTACTGTCAGTTTAGGAGAGGGGGCGAGGCCCAATTGAGCCGGCCACCAGTCATCTGACCAGACATCCATGGCTTTCCCCATAAGCATCACTTCTGTTTTTTCTGGATTCAACTGGAGACAATTAGCAGTCATCCAGTTGGAGATGGCCAAGATACCAGTGGCAAAACGAGCTTTGTCAAGTGCTGGGTTTGGAGTAATGGTACATATAAGCTGCGTATCATCAGCTTATGAGATGATCTCAAAACCCAACCACTCGACAATCTTTGCCAATGGTGCCAGGTATAAATTAAATAGAGTTGGACTCAGACAAGAGCCCTGAGGGACGCCCTTATCCAGATGTCTTTTTTCCGAGGTATACGGTCCCATCATCACAGTTTGGGTTCTCTGAGACAAGGAGTGGTTACGCCACTTAAGTGCAGCCCCCTTGATCTCTGAGGCTGTAAATCTCTCCGCCAGCCTAGCATGCGAGATGGTATCAAAAGCTGCGGAGAGATCTAGGAGTATCAGGATTGCTGAGCCCCCCACATCTATTGTCAGTCTGAGAGAATCGGTCACAGCCAGGATTGCAGTCTCTGTACTAAAGCTTGGCCGGAACCCTGACTGTGATGGGTCCAAAAGATGGTTGTCTTCCAGATAGGTACTTAATTGTCGATTGATAATACCTTCCAATATTTTACTCAGCAGTGGCAGCAGGGAGATCGGTCAGTAATTACCAAGAGTGCGAGGGTCCGCCATTGGTTTTTTCAAGATTGGACGCACAAAAGCCTCCTTCCAAGTCGCAGGAATAGAACTCATCTAGATTGAGAGATTAAAGATATCTCTTATAACAGGGGCAAAACAAGTTGTTAGTAATGCCATTACTTTAGGCAGACAGAGATCTGAAGGTGACCCTGCTTTGGCCGTCGCTAGACCCTTTGTAACCTCTTCTGTTGTTGTCATTGCAAAGCTGGTAAGAGTGCCAGCTACACTCTCATTTTGCTTCTCCGAAAACCGAGAGAAGAAGCGTGATATGGGACTGATGGAGAAAAGTTTTCATAAATTGCAGAAATTTTATTGTGAAAGTAAGATGCTAGGGAGTTACATAATTCTTGTGATTCAACCGGCTCCTGACTACACACTTTAGGGGAGACAAAGTCTCGCACTATACCAAACAAAGTTTTTGAAGAGTTTCTGGCATTTTCAATATGAGTAATAATAAAATGACGCCTGTCCCCTTTCAAGTTGAGATGGTATTGTGCTAACGCCTGTCTGTAAAGTAGTTTATTATCATCAGTCTTACTGGTGCGCCACATTCTTTCCAGGTGCCTGCAACTAGCTTTTTTCCATTTTTAGTTCCAAAGTGTACCAAGGCGTGGACGCTCGTCTTTGGATGGAGCTCGGTGTCTTTGTTGGAATAATCACATGCAAGGCTGTTTCCAGAGAAGTATTAAATGCTTCGAGCTTTGCAGATCCATCCCCAATGTTGGTAGCCAGACCTGGAGAGAAAACCTCATTAAACCTCTCCGGGGAGAGCTTACACCAGTTCCTACTATATTTGAAGGTCTGGCTAGTGGGGCGGTTAAAAATCTTCTGGACTGGTTGCTGCATATTAATTGAGATCAAAAAATGATTCGTCCAGGCAAGAGCGTCAGGAGGGTCGCATCTTAGTTGGTCTATGTTGGTAAAGACCAGATCTAATTGATGACCTGCTCTGTATGTAGCACCCTCTACCCTTTGGGTGAGTCTCACCAGTTCCAGGGAAGAAAAGAGTTTATTTACCTCAGGTCTGTTAAATTTTCCCCATGGAAATTAAAGTCTCCAAGCAAGAGAAACTTATTTGCTGCAAGAACATGCAGGGCGAGATGTTCCATCAGAAGATCTGTAAATCTGGCTTTGGGACCCGGAGGCCGGTAGATTAAGGTGCCGTACCAACAATCGGATGCCGACAATGTAACCGTAAAGATTCCAAGTTCCATACAGTCATTACAGATCGTCAGGACCCAATTCACGACCTAGTGGCTTTTGAAGGCTATGGCTCTGCCTCCCCCCGTTTTTGCTTCTCTATCCAGATGAATAAATGTATAATTCTCGGGATAGCCAATGTAATCAAGGGCTGATTTGCAAGTCCCAGGGATGTTTCTGTACAGAAACAAATGTCGGGGTCGTGAGAGGCCAGCATATCCCATATTTCATATGGATGTCTAGCAAGGGATCTAACATTGCACATAATGTGTTTCTGCCTCTTACCATCTGGCTCTGGTCTTATCCCTCGAGATTGTGGAACCCCTGCATCAGTGACCGTTTGAAATTGGCATAAGCTACAGCTTGCTGGCCCTTCTAGGCCATATGCGAGCTTCTGAGCACAATTCATGATCAAAACATTGTTATCATGTGCCAACCTTTTTGAATCACTTAATCTCAATCAGCAAGCTGCGAAGACGTCAGCTACATGCTTCGCGATTTTAAAGTGGTTGAAAAAAATCTGTTGGATGCTGCCCAAAAATACCCAAAAAACAGTCATCAATGCTCTAATAACTTCCAGGCTTGACTATGCCAACGTGCTATACTTGGGGGCCAATAAGGCCACAACCCGACGACTACAGACAGTGCAAAATGCCGCCGCAAGATTACTGTGGAAAATTCCCATTTCCACACCTACCACCAAGTACATCCGCGAATTGCACTGGCTGAAAATCGAGAACCGGGTGAAATTCAAATCTTTATGCATTATGCACAGGATCTCAACCAACAATGCACCCAAGTACCTACAAAATCTAATACATCCCTACCGCCCATCCCGAACCCTTCGTTCAGCCACAGCCAACCACTTTGTGATTCCTAAAATCAGGCTGGCGAGAATGGGCGGCAAATCTTTTTCATATCTCGGACCTTCACTTTGGAACAAACTTCCGTTGACACTTAGGCAGGAAACCAACCATATGAAATTCAGGAAGGCCTTAAAAACTTGGCTGTTTAACATCTAGAACCTGAACCAATCAAAGCACTGGATCATCAGCGCCGGGAAACCCTTTGTTGGGTAGCTGTAGCGCTATACAAATGAAATAAATAAAATAAATAAATAAATAAAATCTCCATCAGAGATTCTGCTGAATAACATATACGATCTAGATGACCGATGTCTACTTCAAAAAGAGCAGCATCCCTGGCCTCTAGGCTCGTTTGGGCGTGGACAGGCGCAGATGGGCTTGCCTTTGGCGCGCCGTCGGCGCACCCAGGTTTACAACTTCTTAATATGGTAATCTAGGATCAGACACTAGAGGGCTGAGCGCGCTGTCCCCTCAAGATGGCTGCCCGCTCCCGCATGAGCGTGCAGGTAAGGGTAGAGGAAAGTGGATGAGTCACTGTCCCACGACACCTAGTTATCTGGTCGGCATGTTTCAGCCTGAAACAGCCACTATGGGTTTATGGCCTTCGCCAGGTCCAAAGAAATATATATGGAGGCCTTATACTTCAAGGCGTCTTGTATTTTGTATTAATAGTGAGTGAAAGCACTCACCTGTCTTCATCAGAGAGCAAACTTTGCTCCAGACTCAGTCTGGTTATAGGTTTTGTCTTAAGGCCTACAATTTAAGTATGCATTTAATTTGCATCATGCTGAGGAGAACTGTAGGACAAGGGTTAAGCTTGGCTTTAAACAATCCTGTGCAGTGCTTGTGGATGCATCTTTCCAACACTATCTGGGAAGCCATGAAGTATAAGGCCGAAATATATATTTCTTTGGTCCTTTGAATGTAAACAGATTGATTTTAGAGAATGGAGTAGGAAAATTAGTAGTGCAAAAGCAAATAGGTTCAGCAAAAACAGCAAGTAGGAATGATTTTCTCTGAACCTTCTAATACATCACAAGTGAGTTGTGTTGCGCATTAGATTTGCAACCACCCATGGCTAGGCAGATATTTAAAGGTGGAGTTTGCACAGAATCACTTTATAAGAAAGGTATTTTGTGTTTCAAATGCACAGTATTTAAACCTATAAGGAAGCTCGTAGAAGAAGGTAAAAAGCAGATGTGCAAACATGAAGATTACAAAAAGCTCGAACATTTAACTTCGACACAGTGGGTGTGGCTTGAAAAGCTCCAATTGGGCCACTTCATAAAAGAAAAAAGAATGGCATTTTAAGACGTTTGTTATGAGTTAGTACAATAATATCATAATTAGTGGGGAAACATTCCCAAAAAAAGGAAAACATTCAGGCATTTGCAGAGGGCAAATATGTTATTGTGATTTTTTTTTAAAACAACAACCCTGAGATCATTTTATCTTTACTATTGGAAGTTTTTTTTTAACAACAATCCATGTTATTGTGTTCCATTTCACAAAACGTACATAGTACAGATGAATAGTCCTGTGTAATAATCTATCAGATATGATAGTGTGTATCCTTCGCCATACCTGTGTACTCAGGACATATCATGAAATGTACATTATAACAAATACAACAATATAAAACCAAAGGGGGTGTGGCTTGGATGCCGAGGGGATAGGCAGCGTGAGCCCGGAGCTGCAGGCCCGATCCCCGCTTTTATCCTGTTTAAAAGCACGAAATCCGCTGTGCGCAGGTTTATCCAGGCATTTAAAGGCATTGGAACAGCGGCGGACCCCCAGGCACGGGGTTTAAGGCGTCTCCAGGAGCCTATCAGCCCGGCAAGAGAACAAAGAGACACCGAGCGCGCTGATTCAAAATGGCGGTCGGAACTCGGAGCCGGCGAAGATAAAGACCGAGGGAGCGCGGCGCTCCCCCAGCGACGACAAGAGGGAGAAGCGGTGCCGCTCGGATTTGCCTGGGCCCCTCCCCCCCCATGGGGGTGAACAGTAGAGCAACACAATCCTGCGGCTGGGGCGAACTAGGTCACTAACGGACGGCGACTACACAGAACAAGATGGCGGCCGTCCCTAGACTCGGCAGCCGAGAGCGGCCCTGTGAGTAACGGCGGAGCGAGGAGGCGATAGCCGAGCTGAGTGGCGGGAGGGCCGGTGACGGGCTTTGCTGCGAGACAAGCGGCGAGCTGAGAGTCCAGGGGATGAATCCTTTAGTGGACGGTAACCAGCGCTCGACAAGCCTGACGGGGGTAACGTGTGGTGGAGGACAGCGGGAGATGGCCATCTGATTGGGAGCCCCGATTGGCACGCCGCGGAGACCGGTGCGAGGGCCTGGGGCTGTGCTGAGCTTACTTGCGTCTTTGGTGGCTCTGAGTCCGCGGGTGCTGGCTCGGCGAACTGAAGGGAGAGTCCCACAAGGGAGACTGGACTCCGATAGTTGTGGGGCTTGGCTGCCAATGGAGCTGACTGCATCGAAGCGGCCTGGAGGGTCATAAGGGGACAAGCGGTTCTCAGAGGGTGCAGACCCTGAACAGAACTGGGACGGGAGCCGAGGAGCCCTGGGATGACCCTGGAATAGCGCCGAGAATTCCCGAAACTTGCTGCTAGTTGGGATTGGGCTGCGACTGTGCTGGAGACCCCAGGAAATAGCGGCACACCGAGAAATGAGTCAGAGCACGAACTCGAGCGCTGTGACTGCCTGTAGCGAGGGTGAGGAGTGAGCAGAGTAACGAACGGTCCCCTTAACCCTGAAAGAGCGGCCACCAGAAAGGAACTCTGGAGAATTGACTGACACACCGGGGCTGGCCGGATCCGGGAGGGAACGGCACTGCGGTTCGGATGTGTGACTGACCCATTAAAACGGGAAGCCTTGCAAGCGCAGCGCTTAAACACTGGTGGGAAATCGGCGCTACCTGACGCTAACTGATACCAATGATCCGCTGCCTGAGGAGTATCAGGGGAAACCGGAGGCCTGGTACTCATCACTCACTGCGCCTGAGGAGCGGACCCGCTGAACCCCAATAACTGGGAGTGAGTGGAGAAGAAGCTTTCCCCTCCCCCCCCCCACCCTGGGTGGCGGGGCAGGAGCTGGCGGCTAATACGCAGATCAAGCCCAAGGGGAAAGTGGAAGAGGCTGTGAGCTCTAGGGCAACAGATGGCACAACACAAGGCCCTGCGGATCTACAGCAGCTACAGTCCTGTATCCTGGAAGCCATCAAGGCCACAAAGGAGGCGTTGCAGCAAGATATAGCCCAGGTTGCGACGGGACTGGGGCTTCTGCGAGTTGATCATGATAAACTAAAGGACAGAGTTAAAAGCACGGAAGACACCCTGCAGGAGATATTGCCTGAGCACAAAACAATGGAAGGACGACTGTCGGATGCGCTAGATCACATACAAGTACTGGAGAGGAGAGCAGAAGATGCGGAAAACCGTGGCAGGCGCAACAACGTGCGCTTAGTGGGCCTTCCGGAAAAAAAGGAAGGTGATGACATGGTAGGGTACCTAGAGCACTGGTTGAAAACGGAAGTAGCGCCGGAAGGTCTCTCGCCTTTCTTTACGTTGGAGCGGGCTCATCGGGTCCCAGCTCGGCCCCCTAGACCGTCCAGTGGTAATAAAACTGTTACATTACAAAGACCGAGATTGGTTGCTGCAGAGGGCCAGGGACATGGGCCCTTTCCAAGTGGACAACACTAATGTAACGCTTTTCCCTGACTACACGTTTGAGACCCAGAAACTGCGCGCCTCCTTCCTGTCACTTAAGCGGGAACTACGAGCGGAAGGCATAACATACTCGCTCCTTTTCCCGGCCAAACTCAGAGTAGTTGTGGATGATAAGACGCTCTTCTTCCCTACATCGGCGGATGCCTGGGCATGGTGGGACACTTATAAGGCTGGTACGGATGGCGCGAAATACAGAGCCAAAGAGGAGCGGAATCGGCAACCAACCCGGAAATCGAAGAGGCTCCGGAAGCACCAGCAAAGATCTAGAAAGCCAACGGAGTCACAAACGGAAGGCGAGAGGAGGGCAGCATTACAAGCAGTGATTGATTTGTCGGGGACTGTGAGGACTCGATCATGCGGGAGCTCAGACTTGGAGGGCCATGTTACTGGCTCGGAAACTGACCTGTCGGAACTAAATGGTGCCAAGGGCCCGGTGGTGACACCGCAGACGTCGGGAGGACTAATTGACGCTTGATAACGGAGATGATTCATCCTGGCTTCGGATGAGGCCTGGGGGGACTGGAGCCAACCGATGGTGAAGTACACAACAAAGTAGGATGGATGTTCGAGAGTGTTTGTGGGGGATTGTGGGGTGGGGGTTGGGACTGTGGTGACCACCTTCGGAGCCGAGCTACGCCTTTCAGGCCCCTAAGGCCACCGTTTTGCAGACTACGGAATAGTTGGGTAGTTGGGGGGGTTCAATAGCCCTCACTAGGTTTGGATGGGAGCTGCTTTCGCGAAGCTGGGTCCTGTTCTGGGGGGGAGGATGCCAAGAGTAGTTGGTGGGGCTCGAGGTGGGATGGTTGGGGATGGGGGGATTGCTGTGTTGGGGCTGGGGAGGGAGAGTTCAACCCTGTGCGCCTGGATGCGGACTACTGCTAGATTTCATCGGACATCATGGGACTATGGCTAGTACTGGAACTGTGAAATGTGTAACCTGGAACGTGAGGGGACTGCATACGATGGCAAGGAGGCATAAGGTACACGCTTATTTGGTTCGGAGAGGGGTTCAGATTGCGCCCTTGCAGGAAACGCATTTGACGAAGCAGGAGGGCATTGCGCTGCAAAGACGATGGAGGGGGCAACTGTTCAATACCGCATACTCTGCATTCGCAAGGGGCGCGCTAATTTGGATACGAGCGGGGACCCCTTTCCAGGTGATCAGGCACACAATAGACCCAGAGGGCAGGTTTGTGGCAGTTGAAGGGAAGCTAAAGGGCAAGGACATAGTGCTATGTAGTGTGTACGCACCCAATACTGATCAATCGTCTTTCTTCACGAAACTTTCTGGAGCACTAGCAAGGTTCTTAGCGGGCCCCATTGTTATGGGAGGGGATTTTAATTCAGTAACAGATACTGTATTGGACAGGTCCCATCCGTCTCTGGGAACGTCCCCAGTGCACCGTCTGGCGAAGCGTAGATTTGAATGGCAAGAGAGTTGGGAGTTGCAGGACGCCTGGCGGGTGCAACACCCAACAGCAAGGGATTACTCATACTATTCGAGCCTGCATGACCTTCATGTCCGCCTTGATACCTTCCTATGCTCCCCACAGGTGCTCCCGGCGGTGACACATACAGAATACTTAACCCGTACGTTATCTGATCATAATCCTCTGCTGCTTACGCTGAATTGGATAACTGAGACCTTGCGTGTCCCATTGTGGCAACTGAGGTCGGACACACTAGATGACTTATTGTTCCGAGAAGCGTTGGGGGATAGGATCACACATTAATTTTACTTTGGAGAAAACAATGGCACCGCGACATCTAGAGCGATGGAATGGAACGCCTTTAAGATTGTTGTCTGGGGCCACTGTATTGGGAAATATACCGGAGCGCGCAGGGCCTTGCTAGATGATCTGGATAAGGCAGAGAGCACTTTGCTGAAGGCTGAAATAGCGCGCCCCAATCATCCGGAATTGCAGGAGACGGTATGCACAGCCAAGGAAGCGGTTGCCGTTGAAATGGAGCGGCTCCGCTGCTTTGATTATAGGCCTATATGACAAGAGCACATGCGGAGGGGGTAAGGCGGGGACGATACTCGCCTGGTTGGCTAACCCCACAAGGCGTAGCCACTCCATCTTAGCCATAGAGGGGGAGGATGGCCTTACGCAAGACACCCAAATGGAAAAACTGGAATGCTTCCGCTCGTATTATGAAACGCTCTACAAGAGTGCGCTGGAGGGGCAGGACAGTGAGATCGATGCCTTTCTAGAGAGACTGCAGTTGCCGCAACTAGAACCTGAGCAGGCGGAGGCCCTGGGCAGGAATATAGAACTAGGAGAGATTAAGAGTGCGGTGAAGAATATGGCTCGTAACAAGACCCCGGATCTGGATGGGCTGCCTATAGAATTTTATAGCAAATATATAGAGCAACTAGCTCCGTGGCTCCAGACAGTATACAACGAGGCCAAGTCTCGGGACGACTACCTGAATCCATGTGTGAAGCTTTGATGATACCGTTTCTGAAACAGGGAAGGGAGAGCAGGAACCCAGCATCCTATAGGCCGCTGTCTATGCTGACGACAGACTACAAAATCCTGAGCACCATATTGGCGACCCGGTTATTGCAGCAAATGTCAGAGCTGGTCCACAATGACCAATCCGGATTTATTCCCACTCGAAACACAACTGTCAACATACGCTGCCTGGTACGCCTGCTGGAAGAGCCGATGCCAGACACGCAAACGCCTGAAGTGCTATCAATTGACATTGAGAAAGCATTTGACTGCTTAGAGTGGGAATACCTGTACAGGGTCATGCAAAGCTTTGGCCTCGAAGACGGCTACATACGCTGGACGAACGTGCTACACGCCTCGGCGATGGCGCGAGTCCGGGTGAGCTCCCTTGTGTCGCAACATTACCCGGTGTGCCGCGGCACTAGACAGGGCTCCTCACTTTCCCCCCTGCCATTTGCATTAGCAATAGAACCCTTTGCAGCGGAAGCCAGGAAGGGACATTATTATAAGGGCCTAGTCTATAGGTGAAGTCCACAGATCATTTCGCTGTATGCGGACGACCTCTTGTTATTTCTAGAGAACGCGAGTGAGGCATTGGAGGGGGCAGAGAGACTCCTGGTGCTATGTGGCAGGCTATCCGGTTTAAAAGTTAATTGGTCTAAATCTTGCTTATTTCCGCTACGACAGGGGGAAATGAGACCCGCCACCCGCCCACTGCTTAACTGGGAGCCTAACTGTCTGAAATATCTAGGAGTACACATATATCACAGAGCTGCAGACCTGCTCGAGGGCAATGTAGGCCGCTGTATACGGGCGTTGCGGGGCAGTATGATCTTTTGGGCCACCCTCCCGATTTCTGTGACGGGACGTATATCCCTAGTGAAAATGATAGCCTTGCCACGCCTCCTTTATTACTTTCGTACACTGCCTGTGTGGATACCTAGATCCATCTTTCAGCAATTGAAATCATTACTGATATCTTTCCTCTGGGGTACGGGCAGGCGTAGAATAGCTCTGACCCCGCTACTTCGGCCGAAAGATGAGGGAGGTCTAGCGGTCCCTGATTTCGAGCTCTATTACTTGGCAGCTCAATTGCAGATTTTCACGCAGGAGGAGCCAAGGGTGTGCCGAGGGCCGGAGCTCGAGAGAGAGAGGGGTACCCCGGCTTGTGCTGGCGTTCATCGCCCTGCAGCAAAAGCTGACTATCAGAGATCTATCGCTGGAAGAGCAGACGTTCAGACTCTGCTGGAACCGGGCACAAAGGCGAGCAGGGATACGACACATGTATGCACTTGAAATACTGTTGGGTATGGTGACGGCACTTCTCCATGGCGGTGATTGGTCGCAATTGCAGGGATGGGAGGATGCGGGGCTGCAGATGCTGGGAGACCTATACGAGGATGGGGAGCTAATCCCATACCAGACTCTGCAGGACCGTTTTGACCTTCAGAGGGGGGACTTCCTGATGCATGCGGCTATAATAAGGGCGATGCAGGTACATTGGGTGGAAGGGATCCAAGAGCCCACCACATCCATGGCTTGCCAATACGCCATGATGGCAGCCGGCACGTATAAAGCAGTGACGTGCCTTTACTCAAGGATGCTGCGCGAGACGCTTCAAAACCCCTAACGGCGCTGAAAACTGCATGGGAGCTAGATATACAGGCAGAGATCCCTGACACTACTTGGGCGCAGATAGTGAGGCAGGCGAGGAAGAGCATGAGAAAAGCACGTTTTCAGTTGATACATTTCTACGTCCTACATAGAGCCTACCTTACACCAGGGAAGATTGGGAAGTATTTTGGTGTGGAGAGCGCGGCATGACCTAGATGTAACGCGATAGGAGCGGACCTGGGACATATGCTCTGGGACTGCACACACCTACGGGACTATTGGAGGGAGATTATTGAGACATTAAACAGGGTGACGGACAGGGAGTTACAATTCATTAAGGCTGTGGGTGTGCTGCACTGGTTTCCGCATACGCCCAAGAATAGGATTTCGACTAAATTTGTAGATATGGGTCTGATCTTAGCCAAAAGAGAATTAACAAGATATTGGAAATCGAAGAACTGCACTACTCTCAGATGATGGACTAATGAGATGCTTAAGTGGGCAGCGAGTGAAAGTACACTTAGATACCAGCTAGCTCGCCGCAGATCTGATAACAAAGCAATGGAGGCGGCAATGGAGTGGGAGATGCTAGTGCAGGCTTTGCGAGACAGCTCAGTTGGGGAGGAGGAAGGGCTCCTTTAATCCGGTGATGAGGCCCACCCCCACACACACTGGGATCACACTCTCAATAGTGCATTAGTTACTCCTGACAGTACATATACACGTATCTCAGCGTAGAGCTCAGGCACAGGGGAGGACACTCGTGGGTGGGTGAGAGGGTTGAGGGGAGGGGGGGGGGACCAGGGTGGAGGGAGTTGAGGGACAGTTGGAGGTAGGGGGGAAGGGGCGAATATAAAGTAAACAGCTGAATAAGGAACTCCTGGCAAGTAGAATAACCATGCTCAAGGATTATCAAGAAAGGGGATCCACCGATTGACGTCGCCCGACCTCCGGGTTGTGGGCTTATTGGCTGTGTATGGGAAATTTATATGGTACGAGAGTGTCGTATTAGCGTCAGCGGTACAGGATCAATGTAAAGATATGCTGAGTATTATGTTGTCTGCAATAAAAACTTTTTTTTAAAAAAAAAACCCAATATAAAACCAAACAAAATCCTGCTATCTAAACAACCCCCTCTGTTATCATATTGGGTTTTTTATGTTATCATTATATATGTAATGATGCAAAGAGATTCCTCACAACATTCTTTTTTCAATTTCATGCAAAGATTTACACATGGCA
Source organism: Lissotriton vulgaris (assembly GCF_964263255.1). Lineage (NCBI taxonomy): Eukaryota > Metazoa > Chordata > Amphibia > Caudata > Salamandridae > Lissotriton > Lissotriton vulgaris. The sequence continues at coordinate 245,782,346 of NC_141698.1, forward strand.
GATGTCACTGTTTCCCACTTGTTTTTTTTTCCGTTCACAGCTTTTTTTAAGGATACCCTATGCACAACAGTTTTTTGGGGAGAAACTGCAATTCTAACATTTAGTTTCTAAAAAAAATGCATCTGAACGGTGTTGACAAATATGACTTCAGTACTAATTGCATACATCAAATATCATACTCACAAAATCTTTATTTGGTTGACTAATGCAACCATAAAAGAATACAATCAATAATACAAACGGCAGATAAAATAGTATTATACAAAATGTAGTAAAAAGATCGGATAAGCTTTGAATTAAGTGAAAACCTCCACATACAGTAAATCAGTATTCAATCAAGTCTCGACCTCCTAGACATCCATGCAGCCTGTAAAAAATTGACCACTGCAAATGAAACAGGTACATTTGGAAACATCTACAGATAAACAGGGCAGGTCGCACCTGGGTAAAACTCAGACTTTTTTTTGCAGAGGGACTAAAACTGCTTCCTATGCCAGCTAAAATAGTCCAGAAACATTACAAAATGTAGGTTGTCCTGTAGAGACTGATTGCTGCAGCCGCAGTGCAGGGCAGCCCACATCCTGAATGAACTGAACCAGAGGGCGAGGCCAAGAGATCTGCTCAAGAAACAACCCTTTTACAACCTTTACATCTTGGGATGTCAATGATTGGGGGTTCACAAATATGTCCACTCTTCCTATGGAGGCAAAAGTTGCCTTTATATAGGCTAACCAAGGGATTCTGTGCACAGAATCGAGGGAAAAACAATCTGATAAAATCAGTCTACTAAGCTGTAGAGCCGCCCCAGTCCAGATCTTTATCCAACAAAGTAGAGGATCAAGAGTGACTAAATCAGCTATATGATGGCATCTGAGCTCTAGATGGACTGAAAAAGTTGGGTTGCATTGAGGTACCTTGAGAATTGATTTTCTATTACTTGGATTGTGTCCGTCTTTATGCACCCCCAGATCTCTCTACCATACCGGGGCTTGGGCACACATTTAGTAGGTCTTAAGTAAGATCTGTAGATAGTAGATCTGAAATAAGATCTGAGGCAACCATGAGCCCACCTTGCTTTCAAAACTGGCCACTGACCCTTGGTTTTGGCAACATCAGCATGTTTTCCCTCCAGAAGGGGCTTCCACTTATTCTTGTCATAATAAAGGCCTCCTAAATTGGGGAATGATGAAACTTTACCTGTGCTGTGGTGGCCAACTTTGAAGGACTTAGAACTAGTGGATCGTAGACCTAGTGTCATAAAGGACACCCATTTGTACAGAAGCACCTGCAGCCTCCTGGCCATATGGGCCAGGAGAACTGCATGATATGCATGTAAAAATACCAGCAGTGACCTAGCACATACCCTCGGGTAATCTGCCTCAACTGAGAGAAGGGCTTTCTCAAGCCTGTTAACATAGAGGGTGAACAATAATTCGGCAAGAATGCAGCCTTACCTGACTCCCCTGCTAGTCGGGAAGGACAGGGTAAGAGCAATCCTATTAGAAAAACGTACTGAAGCAGAAGTGTCAGCATGAAGATCAGCTAATAAAGCTACTATGCTCGGATCCACCCCTAACTCAGCTGACAGAGCCCATAATTTCCCACGATTCACCTCGTCGAATAAGAATGTTAAGTCCATGAATGCCAGGTGTAGGGTTTCTGACCAGGCTCCTGTATACTTGCTAATTACTAGGTGAAGACTCAAACACTAGTCAGAGATTGCTCTACCTGTCCTCGATCAGGTAGAGGGGGCAGTAGCACTGGGGGTTGTACTTATCACTCTTTTGACCCGGAGCCTTATTATGGGTGAGTGAGCAAATACTTGTGATTACTTCATCTAGGGTGAAGACCATGGGAGCCCCTGACCCCCTGACCCCAGGTGAAGACTGGATCTCCTCTGGACCCAGTTCCGGCGAAAGTGATGGTTAATCTGGCCCCTGTTTTAATCAACCCTCTCCTCGCTATATGGAACTCTTCTTTGAATCGTGGCCAATTCCCTTCAGTTTGGAAACAAGCCAGGCTGCTTCCTATTTTAAAGAAACCAGATGCAGATCCTTCCCAATTTAGCAATTACCGTCCCATCTCCCTTCTGCCTAAACCTGCCAAAATTCTGGAGAAAGTGGTCCAGAAACAACTGGCCCTTTATCTAGAAACTAACCAGCTGCTGCATGATTCACAGTCCGGTATTAGAACTGGATACAGTACTGAGACTGCTTTGCTAGAGGTATCGGAGACGATTAGGGAATCGGTGGACAGGGGCAAGGAGGCCATGCTGGTCCTCCTGGACCTGTCCGCTGCATTCGATACTGTGTCTCATGATATCCTGGTGACTAGGTTGCAGCAGTTGGGGATTGGAGGCACAGCCCTGGCCTGGATCAAATCATTTCTCTCAGGGAGATCTCAAAGGGTACTTCTCCGTCCTTTTGAGTCAGAAGACAAACCCCTTGTTTGCGGGGTGCCTCAAGGCTCTGCCTTAAGCCCTCTTTTGTTTAACGCGTATGTGGGCCCTCTTGCCAGGGTAGTCGAATCGTGGGGAGTCAGGGTGGTCTCTTATGCTGATGATACCCAGCTCGTTTTTTCTTTTAGAGACCATTCTGACTCGCATTTTTCCAACTTTCGCAACTGCCTTGGCAACATCTGCTCCTGGATGGCTTCCAATCATCTGGCCCTAAATACAGACAAAACCGAGGTGCTTTTCTTTAGTCAGAAACCAGCCCCCCCAGCCAACCTCTGGTGGCCTACTGTGCTGAATCCCCCTCCCAATCCAGTAGAGTCAGCCCGTAATCTCGGCTTCCTCTTCGATAACACCTTGTCCTGCAAAGCCCAGGTTAACAAAGTCACTGCAGCTTGCTTTGGCAAGTTGCGCATGATCAGGAAGATCTTCCCTTACCTTCCCCAGACTTCCCGTAAAACAATTGTCCATGCTCTCATTATGGCACATCTGGACTACGCCAACAGCCTATATGCTGGAGCCCCCCTCTATCTCATTGACCGATTGCAAATCGTTAAAAATACGGCTGCTAGGCTTATTGGAAACATCCCTACCCGCAACTCAGTCAAAGCATATCGGAAAGATTTACACTGGCTCCCTATCGCTCGTAGAGTTCAGTTCAAAATCCTTACCCTTGCCTTTCGAGCCATTCACGGAATTGGCCCATCCTACCTGTGCCAAAGACTCAAACTATCAAAGTTTGAAAGAAACCTAAGGTCCAATAACCTACGTCTACTGGTTGTTCCCAGATTCAAGCTAGCCCGGAGCGGTGGCAGAACGTTCGGTGTGACGGCGGCTAAATTCTGGAATGACCTCCCTTTGGACCTTAGGTTTATCGAGTCTGAGCAGATCTTCAGATGCAGAAACCTGGCTGTTCACCCAACCTTGAGTAGGAGGGCTTCTGCTACACTGGGCTGGATGGTAGGACCCTGGTTGCTCCTCTGGTGATATTCTTGTTCTCTCAGCGCCGGGACACCCCCGACGGGGGTAGCTGCGCGCTTTATAAGCTTCTTAAATAAATGCAGGATATACCCTAACATCTTTCCCAGCCACCTCCCTGAAACTATAAACCCTGGCAAAATGGTCAACCCATTGGAACTCTGATATATGAGTGCATATTGCTGGGCCCATCCCTTCCTAAAAGCAAGGCCTGGAAACAACCTTCCAAAAAAAGATAGCTGTCTCCACTCTTGCTAGCTTGTGTAAAGTCTCCCCAGGATAGTTCCTGCAGGGCATGTTTCTGTTTGCCTATTGCCAGCCGATAGGACAGCCTACCAGCCGCTATAATGCTCCTGTTATGTGGTACCTGCTTCAGGGCTGCCTTCAGCTGCTCAAGACGCCTAGATCATTCTCTGTCAAATCACTTGGGGCCCTGCCTACCCGTACGGATTGTAGATACTGAGAGTAAAGCCAGACCTTTGTCGGCAATACCCTCAAATGCTGTCAGTATTTCCTTACCCGGGGTGTCTACTTCCAAGCCAATAGCAAACTCCTGGGTCAACCCAACACTAAGGACTCTTTAAAGTGCATCTGGTCCAATTGGAACCATGTAGTCGCCTGCCTTGGTTGACAAGAGAAAGCCCCTGGTGATTACCAGCCCATGAATTAGCAGCGATCATAACCCTCTCTAGAACTAAAGGCAGGGGATTATGATCACTTAATGGGCTGTGAATAATAATAAAATAAGAAATATGTTTTTAAAAAGGGGGAGCAGAAACACAAAAAAAATCAATAATCTAAGTACACCTCTTACCATTGAAGTTTTGAACAAGGCAGTGATTAGGCGAGTTGAGCAATTTATCCAGTGGAAACACAAGCTTGTGTGATTCACAAATCACACCAAGCTCCAAGCCAGCTTTAGAGTGATCCAAATAAAGCTCTTTATATAACATACATTTGGATCAGGTAGCATAGGATGCCAAGGGGCTTTCACACAGGTGGGAATCGACAACAAACCTACTCAACTACACAACCACAAAGGTGATGAGTCCTCCACAAACCTTCCCTGTCACTGAAGGCCGCTCAGGTAAAAAGTAGGTTTTGTAGCCCTCTAAAAAAAGGTGTTCTTGGCTTCCCATGTCTCCTAGAGACAAATCATTTGGAATGGTTTAACAAACTTCCCTCATTCAGGGCCAGGACAATTGCCACATAACCTGGTGACTTTCCATGACAAAACACCTAAATTGGAGTCCTCCAGGGGCAACACTCAAGGAGGAACAGGACAGGGATAAAGAGGGGGGATACATTTTTGGCTCCCGGTCAGTTACATTGCTCTAAATAGCCCAAAGGGGCACATTGATTTGAGAGGTTCACAGGTAAAGGCTGCCAGATTGGCAAATTATTCCTTCTTTGTGACCCCTACCTCTACCACCCTTGTGACGAGAAAGGGCAACATACTTTTGCTGGCTTATAGAAGAACCCCAGATAGAGAGCTACTGTGTTGTGTGGTTCAAAAGGCCTGTATTTAGTGGAGGCATCCAAAATATGTGAAACAACCACACAATCCCCCATCCATTCCTTGCTGTCCCTGCCCACTCAGCAGACCCTTCGAGCCATAATAATGGACTTGGAGATTACCCATACCAATATGGATGTGGCTGTGAAACTAATCCGTCAACCTATTTTTTATGTCCAATAAGTAACTAAAGGTTATTATCACATCACATTCCAAAACACCTTTTACGTTTGTGTCATTTCATAATATCTTGATTATGTTTAAGAAAAAGGTTTTTTCCTCCCAATTAGCATAAGCGAAATATCAAATCATTTCCAAATGTCACCTTTATGTGTTACTTTTTTTACAGTTTCAACATATCATTTTTATATTTTTTTTGAAGAAACACACTACCCTTTTCTTCAATACCTCAGCCTGTAATATTATTTCTACAATCCTGATTTTCAGACTCTTCATATAAAACATAATTAAAACGGTTGCAGAATGGTGTTGTTCCTACCTCATGGCTCAGGCCATGTACATATATAGGGGTATTATTTTTTAAGACAAATGGCAGGGCCAAAATTTAGGGATTTTCATTAACGGATAATAATGATAAAGCAACATCTTGGGCGGCAACACTATGGAACTGAGAGTATTGCTCCTTCCCTAGTCTGAATTAACAGAGCTTAAACTGCACGCTGAAAGACGAATGTTACATAATACAGCTGGAAAGGGATGTTTTGGATGTGGTGAACGTAATAGCAAATATGTATGCATAGCAAATATTGCACAGTAGAATTTTTTTTGAAATACAAACATGTTCTCATGATAGCAAAGTACAACAAATGAACCCTTTCGGTGCGCGGACGGCTGGGGGCCGTCTGACGTCACAGTGTGTGTGTGTGTTGGACGGCTCCCGGCCATCCTAGCACCCACCCACGGGGGAAGGGCTGGGGTTCCCCCCGGTGGGCTGCCCTTCAAGCTGCCCCCACTGGAGTAGGCAGGGGAAGCCCTTCCCTTGCCCCCCCCAGCCGCCCCTCCATGTGATCTAATGACGTCCGTGCACGAGGCGCGCTGACATCATTTGAGGAAACCGGACACGCTGGTAGCCATTTGCTTCCAGCGCGTCCTTTAAACATACGGTAAGTTTCTCCTCGGGGAGAGGGGCATTTAAAAAAAAGAGGCATCGGGGGAAAAGCAAGGGTTTTGTTTTCCCCCAATGCTTCTTTTGAACATTCCTGCTGCACGATTGTGCGAGCGTGCAGAAGGAATGCCCACTAGACAGCAGGGAATTTTTTATTTTAAAGGTGATTAACTTTTTGCAGGGAGATTCCCCTTAGGCAAGGTTCGCTCCCCTTTTGGGGGCAATGTTTTTTGGCTGTGTCTGCCCCCCTGAGGGGCAAATCTCACAATTCTTTTTTTAAACTGGCCCACTAGACCTCCAAGGATTTATTTGTGGGGAGTGACCCCTTGGGCAAGGGTTGCTCCCCTTTGGAGGTAATGTTTGTGTTCTGTGTCTGCCCTCAAGTGGGGCACATCTTGCCATTTAACAAAAAGAAATTGGGCCCACTAGACCACCAGGGATTTATTTGTGGGGAGTGGCTCTTTGGGCAAGGGTCACTTACCTTTGGGGCAATGTTTTTGGCTGTGTCTGGCCCCAGGGGGCAAATCTCGCCATTTTCTTTTTTTATTCAGGCCCACTAGACCACCATGAAAGTGTCCCCTTGGGCAAGAGTAGCTCCCCTTTGGGTAGCATTATTTTGCCCATTTTAGATCGGCTGAGTTTATTTTGATGATGGGGAGAGGCCCCTTGGACAAGGGTCCCTTCCCTTTATGGGATGATGATTGTGGCCATTTCTGCTTTCTTTGGGTGGCAGAGCAGCAGTATTTTTTTTAGGTCCATCTGTCCCCAAAAGGGGCAGAAGCCACTAGACACCAGGGTTTTTTTAATTTTGGTGTTGCGGAATGCCCTCTTGGGCAGGGGTTGCTTCGCTTTTACGGGGTTGAATACATCAGCCTTATACTCTTAGGGCCACCTAATCCTTAGCTTGGCTGGTGGATTCCGTGTGGACTGATGCATTATTTGCAAATGTGATTGTAATGTTTTATTTCTCTTTTTTATTTTAGTGCAAAGCTTTTGATTCTTGTTTCTGGTTTTGGAAGTGGTTGTTCTACAGTTTTGCGTAGTTGCATTTATTTGATAAAAAAAATCTTTGTTGTGTTTACTCCAAATGAGATTATTGTCATGCATGAAAGAATTTTTTTGTAAGTAGTGTCATAATGGCAGCATATTTAGTTAGCATTTTGAGCATGAAATTCTTTGTGATGTGTTTTGCATTGTCTTATGTTTCATTTTCTTTTCTGTTTTTCTTTTTTAGTGGGATATTTTTGATCCTTACTGTGTCTGTGCAGAGTAGGCGGTGGTGAGTCTAGCTGCTTCTGGCAAGCATATATGTCTTGTGATAAAGCCACATTTTGTTTATTACTTATTTTGCAAAGTGTTTATTGTTGTTGACTTTTTTGACAAATTACCTTTATTAGTAAGGATTATTGCTAGCTGTAGAATTACTGCTCAGCAGGTGGTTGGTCTGCTTTTTTAATCTTCCTCCAAGCAGGATTATGCGACTGACAGTGCGTCTGTGGGAGAGGAGGAAATGCAAGATTCTGGCAGTGAGTTTTCTGTCCACAAGGATCATCTGATGATGAAGTTACTCTCAGTGCAGATGAAGCTACTGTCAGTGTGGATGAAGTGCCTGTTTTAGAGGAGCACACTGATGTGTCCATAGTGCAGCAAGAGACATTGGGATTGCAGCCTGAGGATGCAAGGCCTCCTACTGGAAGTGCTGGACTCTGGGTTGATCCAAACATGGTGCAGCTGGTGTTGCCTGGCGTTAGTGGTGATGTAGAGTGTAGAGTGGATTGTGATTTTGTTTGCCTATACAGTTTTTTCAGTTGTGTATGGATGATGTATTTTTGGCTGAGATCGTTGAGCAGACTAATTTGTATGCTGAACAGTTTTTAAGGGACAACAGTGCCAGACTTAGGCCCCAATCTAGAGCTACCCGGTGGACCCTCACAAATCTGGATAAGATGAAGAAGTTTTTGGGTTTGACTTCTTTGATGGGCTTGATAAGGAAGCTGTCCCTGGCTTCACTTGGTTGTTAGGTTTGAAAAACCGAATCCTGTAACCCACTCGTTTCATGCTATATTAGGTTAGCAGTGTGTGGCTAAATGTACGCCATTTGTACTCACATTATGCAACCCACTGAGTTATCCCCATAAAGTGAAAAGCTTCAGTTAGCGAGTGTGACTCCATTTTGTATTTCGTAATCTCTATTAGACTGCTTAGGCCTCATTATTCAGTATTGCTTGCCTCAGCAGAACACTGATTTCATTATTATTTCTCTCTAGTTCAAGGCTGCTTCCTGACTCACAAATGAATAGGCTATTCTGCCCTCGCATACCTATCCGAGTGTTTAGTTTCTGCTCCACATTAGGAGACGCTGAGACCCAGCGCTGTAGGCTTGAATCGCAAATAACATGTACCCATCTGGCAGGTGGTAGTTCATCCTACTGTGCATCTTTGTTCATGTTCAGCCCAAGCCGGTAGTTTTCCATCATGGGCGTGATTGCAGGCTTCTCTGGAGGAATGATTAGTCACTGTAGACTGTTAGGGCGTCAGTCCCTCAGCAGACATTTTAGGGTGCAGGTCAGGTTTTTATTCTGGACAATTGCCATGTTGCCTGCAATTATGAGTTTTGATCAGTATTTACTTTTGCTTTGGATCCTGCATTTTGGTGATAATGTTTTGGAGTTGGCACAAGATTACCCTGACTGTGACTGTCTTTTTAGGATTTCGACTGCTCTTGATCACTTTGTAGATCGATTTTCAGAGATCTATACTCCAGGGAAAGAAATCGCTATTGATGAGTCGTTGGTTCTGTTCAAGGGCCGTTTGGTTTTTAGGCAGTACATTCCTAGTAAGTTACTGCTGTTGATTTTGTAGTTATAGTTTTGTATCTAGTTGCAATTGGTTTGTGTTTTCTTTCTTGTTAAAAAATATTTGATGACGGTGTGCATGGACTGGCGCTTGGCTAATGGTGTGCGTTGACTGGCGCTTGGCCGGGCTGGACTGTTCCCATGAGGCACAGGGTCAGACTGATTTGCATATGGCCATGTCTGAACTGGGGTGGCAGAGTGGGCTAAAGAACGGTGATGGATTAAACCCAGATCTGTTGACTGGGTGTGAGTGTTTGATTGGTTCAGCTGCTCCGTCCATCACCACCCCCTTTTGTACCACTTTGTTCGCCATAAGTTGGCAGGGTATGCTCAGACGTGAGTCCCTTGCTCACTTTGCCACTGGATTCAAGCAAGCGTGGCTGAAGACGGCTGTAATGCCATAAGCCGGTCCTAGGAAGCTTGTTTCCGGTCCAGGGAAGGCATGGCTTGGCAGTTCGGGCTGGACTGTTCCCATGAGGCACAGGGTCAGACTGATTTGCATATGGCCATGTCTGAACTGGGGTGGCAGAGTGGGCTAAAGAACGGTGATGGATTTAACCCAGATCTGTTGACTGGGTGTGAGTGTTTGATTTGTTCAGATGCTCCGTCCATCACCACCCTCTTTTGTACCACGGTGTGCGTGGACTGGCACTTGGTTGTTGGTGTGTGTGGGCTGGCGCTTGACTGGCAGTATGCGTGGGCTGGAGGTGTGGGTGGACTGGTGCTTGGCTGGCGGTATGCGTGGGCTGGCTTTTGGCTGGCAATGTGTGTGGGCTGGTGGTGTGCGTGGGCTGGCATTTGGCTGGCAATGTGTGTGGGCTGGTGGTATGCGTTGGCTGGTGCTTGGCTGGAAGTGTGTGCGGGCTGGTGCTTGACTGGCAGTATGCATGGAATGGCGGTGTCGGTGGGCTGGTTCTTGGCTGGCAGTGTGCGTGTGCTGGCATTTAGCTGGCAGTGTGTGAGCAGTGACTTGCTGCTGGTCATTACACACTCTGCTAGTCATACGCCACTGCATTCACTATGTCAACCACCAGCCGGTGTGATTGCTGTGTCAGCCATGTGGGCATATGGAAATGATTGAATGACCCTTGAATGACGCTGTCTGTGGATGTGAATGTTGTTATGTTCTGGACACCCAGCTGGGGGTCTGAATGGTTGTGTGTGTCACATATGAAAGGTGTGAATGGCTTGTAAAGAGGTTAGTGCCTTGCCATGGCTTTACATCTCACAAGCTGTGAGTCATTGGTTCAGGTTGTTAAATATTTTAATATTAACAGTGTTTTTCCTTTTTGTGAAATATCTTGTTAATAGAATTTTAAGCTCTGAACCTTCACTCACCCTTGTGCCAAATCATGTGTGAGTAATTAAGGTATTGTTCATTTTTAAGTAATATTTGCCTTTTCTGTCTCTCTCTGCCAGAGTGTACATTGTCTCCACATTGTCTGTGGATGTGAGTGCTGTAATGTGCTGGGGCCGCAGCTGGTGGTGTGAAAGTGTTTATCAAGTATGAAAGGTGTGTGAAAGACCTGTAAGAGGTTAGTGCCTTGTAGTGGCTTTACAGCTCACGAGCTGTAAGTCATTGGTTCAGGTTCCTAACCTTTTAATTATTAACAGAACATTTCCTTTTTGTGAAATCTCTTGTTAATAAAATCTACATTTTGAACGTTTCACTCACCCTTGTGCCAAATCCAACCAGTATGTGTGTACCTAAGGAACAGATGGATAGGCAGTCATAGTTGTCTCATCTGACTTTCTGTACTAAGGTCTAGTCTGTCTGTAGGAAAAATATACCAACTTTAGATATTCCTGTAAAGCAAAAAAAAAATGGGGAGTGCTGGGTGGTGTGCCTTTCATGGATCCTAACAAGAGTTTTTACTCACAATGCCATGCAAACCTCAAAATGTGACACTGTTGGTGGAATTCTGTGGATCCACGCGGATTCCAGAACTTTCCACCACAGAAATGTGAGGAAAGTGTGTTTTTTTGACAACGTTTGAGGTTTGCAAGGGATTCTGGGTAACAGAACCTAGTGAGAGCCAGACATCTCACCCCATCATGGATTCCCCTTAGTGTCTAGTTTAAAAAAAGTATAGGTTTGATAGGTTTTCCTAGGTGCCGGCAGAGCTAGGGTTCAAAATCTACAGCTAGGCACTTTGCAAAAAAGGGGTCAGTTTTCACTGTTAAAATGTGGCGTGTCCACGTTGCGTTTTGGGCCGTTTTCTGTTGTGGGCACTAGGCATACCCACACAAGTGAGGTACCATTTTCCTCAGAAGTTTTAGGCGAATGCGGGCGGGGTGGAATTTTGTGGATCCACACAGATTCCAGAACATTCTACCACAGAAATGTTAGGAAAATGTGTTTGTTTTTACAAAGTTTGAGGTTTGCAGGGGATTCTGGGTAACTGAACCTGGTGAGAGCCAGAAGTCACCCCATCCTGGATTCCCCTGGGTGTTTAGTTTTAAAAAATGAATATGTTTGCTAGGTTTCCCCAGGTTCCGGCAGAGCTAGTGTTTAAAATCTACAGCTAGGCACTTTGCAAAAATAGGGTCTGTTTTTATTGTGAAAATGTGGTGTGTCCACGTTGCGTTTTGGACCTTTTTCTGTCCGGGCACTAGGCCTGCCCACACATGTGAGGTACAATTTTTCTTGTAAGGCTTTGGAAAATGCGGGGTGGGTGGAATTTTGTGGATCCATCGAGATTCCAGAACTTTCCACTACATAAATGGGAGAAAAATGTGTTTTTTAACAAAGTTTGAGGTTTGCAAGGGATTCTGGGTAACAGAATCTGGTGAGAGCCAGACAAGTCACCCCATCCTGGATTCCCCTGGGTGTCTAGTTTTCCCAAATGTATAGGGTTGCTAGGTTTCCCTAGGTGCCGGCAGAGCTAGGGTTCAAAATCTACAGCTAGGCACTTTGTAAAAAAAGGGTTCATTTTCACTATAAAAAATGAAGTGTGTCCACATTGTGTCGGGAGACTTAGGGTAACACAGAATTGTAGAGGAGTAGTGTGCTGCCACGGCCAGGGCAACTGACTCTGGAATCTAGTGGTTCACGGTTCGATCCCTGGCACCGGTGACATATTAGCCCAGCACCATGTTTCTCTGGGCAACAGCTTGCTTAATCTTCCCGACAGCCCCCAGCGCCTGGAGACCTCTACGGGTGATTGTTCACGGTTTAAAAATGTGGATTATTATTATAGAGCAACTGTTATTACCTATTGACTTTTGATGCATTTCTTCCTTACAAATAAAAGACAATGTGTAAAAAAGAAGTCACTTTGAAAAGCGTCCTATAATTCTCATGCTAGTATAGGTACTCACAATTTCGGAAATGTGCAAATAGCTACTGTTTCTAAACTCTATTGTTTGTTCCAATTTCAGAATTACTTAGGTATCTTTCATTGCAAGGCGCTGCTTAGTTATTGGCTCTGGTATTGTCGGGCTCTTGGTGAACCTACAAGTCCTACATATCCCCACAAACAGAAAGGTACAGCAGATGTAACGGTTTATTGCTTTCCAACATCTGTCCTGATTAGGAGAAGTTACAGGTGAAAACGTTGGCACAAATGGGTGTTTTTTTCAACTTATTTTCAATTTTTCCTATTCTCAACTGTGTGTTTCTATAAAGAAACCTTGAAGAATCTACACAAATGACACCTTGCTGAATTTAAAATGTTATCTACTTTTTTTTAAATGTATCACTTTTCAGGATCCTTTATTGCTTTCATACCCATTTCTACCATTAACTGGAAGAAGATTGAAAGCACAAAAATAAAAACAAAAAATAGCAAAAATAGGCTATGTCCCAGTAAAATGCCAAAACTGTGTAAAAAATGTTGGTTTTCTGACAAACGTCTGTCAGTCCCTGAAAGCTGGGAAAATGGTGATTTCATCTCCATACACCCATTGTTGATACCATTTGCAGGGAAAAAAACAGATGCTTTAATTTGTAGCACTTCTTTCGCATTTCCCCCCCCCAAAAAACAATTAGCTGTATTTTGGCAAATATCTGTGTCCCCTCCAGTGCAATCCGCACACACTGGGTACCTTTAGAATCCCTGTGATGTTGAAAGAAAAGGATGCAAATTTGACGTGGATACCTTATGTGGTCAATAAGTTAGAGGGGCCTCAGCGTGAACTACCTCAAAAAGCCAAAAAAAGGCTTAGAACGGGGGAGACCTTGCAGCGAAGGGGTTAAGGTGCAAGAGTAATTAAGAAATAGCATGATGTTTTTATAACAGAATAAGACATCAAAACAGCAAGCATCTCCTTGACAAAATAGACACAAATCAGCAAGTAAAATTACACTGTGTCAAAGTAAACACAGCGTAGAACACTCATTTGCACTAATTTAACAAAAGGGTGAATTGTGCTCCATCAACAAATTCTACTGGGAGTACAAATGGAGCAGGGAAACCATAAAAACAATGTCAAGGCCTCGACCAATAGTCCCTATATGCAAAAATAAGCCATGAAAACCAATGGCACAGGAGGAAGGACCCAAAGCCCACTTTCTCTTTCTGCACTCCTTAGTCTACGTTTTTGAAGAACTGATGATATGATGTCTTCATGACAACTAAAGCTGTCTGGAAACAGATTTAAATAAAGGGGGAAATGAATGAGATAGCAAACTAAGGGCCAGATGTACCACCCTAAATTGCATGCTTAAACATTTACAATTACTAATTAGCGAGTCACAATTTATTTGCGACTTGCTAATTAGGAATTGCGAGTCGCTATTAGGAAGGGGCGTGCCAAGAGCTTTCCTTACTAATAGCAAGCCTCTACCCTATGTAAGAATGTTTTGCTACCGTAATTGCGGTCGCAAAACCCTCGGAAATTGAGGGTGGTAATGGAGTCACAAATGGGAAGGGGTCCTCAGTGGACCCCTTCCCCTTTGTGATTGGCTCCCAAAATTTTTTTGTAAGGCAGGCAGTGGTCCCAGAAACCACTACCTGCCCGTTAATTCATTTTTAACACTCAACCTCTTTCCATCATGGTATCTATCATAATTCCTGGATATGGTTGATCCCTTGCTGTCGGCTCGATCCTTTCCTGCAAGAGTCTTTTTCCCAAATATTTCTGTTTCAGCTAGGTGAGTCGCTTTGGTGTCTTCCGTATATTTTTCCTTTTATTAAACAACACACACAAATCTTACAGAAGCTATGTTTACCTATACAGGTTGTCCTTAAGTTACCAGTCCTGAGAAAGACTTGCTGTGATGTGTATCCTTTAACACATACACTAGGGTCAAAACGTTGATGACAGTCTTATTGGTCCATGTTCTTGGTGTACCATCCTATAATGAAATTAATGTTGAGATAGAATGTATGTTGAACCTGTAGACATAAGAGGGATGGACATCTCTTTCTTTGTTTCATGTACATTTTTTGTATTGTATTGTGGCCAGCACTTTCTGCACTTTGTGTCACTAGTCAAGTTGTTTAACTGTGTGTGTTTCTGTCAGCCATATATAAAAATAATACATGTATATGATATGGGTATATGATACTGAATATACAATATAATGAAAGGTCACATTGTGTGTTGTCTATTCTTTCACTGATTGTATGAGGAGGTGTTAAACATTGGTGTAATATAGGGCCACACTCCACCTAAATTGTGCGTATTGTTTAAGCAATTTTCCAGACCATACATAGATCTGCATACATTGGTGATGTAGTCTAGACCCCATCCTTTCACACAAAGCAATAGCGACACCCAATTACCACATTGTAGCCTACACCATTATTTACGCAGGTTCGGAGGGACCCAGGTTCTGAGATACATTATTTGTTATGGTATTTAACCATTCAGGCATACCTGCAATGGAGGGATAGTTTCATTTTCTTGAGAATGCAAATTTATAGGCTGAGATTTTGCAATAATCTGCAACCAGGGTTAAAGCATGACGCAGACACTCATTTTCTTTGGACAGAGGAAGAAGCATATGAAAAAACCAATTTATAACCCAAATTCAATACCAGTATAAAGTTTATTAAAGGTTAAATACCAAAGGGTTACTGTTTTGTAAGTACCTCTCGGTAACAAAAATCTGTCTGACAAGACCCTATTAGTAACAGATCAAGCTCTCATATGTTGTCATACACTGGGATTAAGATCAATAAACATCAACAGAAAGACAAATATTAACAGATTCTTCATTAAGAATGGTTAATTCACCATGTTGAAGGCATTGTCCCCATCTGAGAATAATACCTCTTATAACGCACCACTGAGTTTCTTGATATATATAAAGTATGAAAGAACTTGTACATTAGAATATCCATTTCCGCATGTCCACTTGTTTCCTTAATAAGCCCAGTTTGCAAATTATTCATGAATTGGGCCAATATACCTTTAAATATCACAGCGAACATCTGCATTGAGGAGTTCAAATCAGTGTTTGGAAAATAAAATTGTCCTATATTTAGTATGCAGGTCTAATTTCAGGACCAGATATATCCCGCCTAGCTCCAGAGACGGGGGCTTATATTATTCATACACAATGTCAGAACACACCTTAGACAAAACCATGGGCAGCAGAGACCTATTAGTGAAACAGAATCCAAATGAACCAAAATATCTATCTCCAACCAAAGAACGCATTACTGCCAACTTTTAATTCAAGTATTCAATCACTGACTCATTTAAAGACGGTGCGCTTAGTTTACAAAGGGACTATTTATAATAAGTAAAGCAAGATTTCCTTTAGGTAGTTTATTGTAATCCAACCAGCAATCAGTCAAGATACCACACATAGATCAGGTATTACCCTCATCCAACTCACTTGTCCACCATACAGAAGATTGAACCATATGAAACAAAGAATAACAATAAGCGCTAAAATTAAAAAGTTATACATAAATTTATTAATCTTAAAAAAGGTTTTTGTTCTCAGTAAGAAAAACACACAATGTACATTACACCACGTTAGTACTGAAGGAAAATTTGTTTAAAAGTTGTTCTGTAACACACAACAAAAAAGAGAGTAAAGAAAACTTAGACAGATACAATATGTCTTTGAATGTTACACATCCATCGTAGAACAATATCTGGAGCAAGGAAATCAGTATTTTTATGGTTGATACTTTAAACCATGCCTTTGTTGACAAATTGTGTATTGGTATTAAGGCGTTGACGCGTTTCGATGGGTGAAATTATATTTCCATCTTTTTCAAAACAACATTATATACTCTCTGTGTTTGATAAAAAGGTTTGTAGGGTCTCCTTTTTGTCAAAGGGAAAAGGCACCTTCCATATTCTGATTCATCATAGATGCCAAATGACTAGATAAACCTCGCACAATCGATATGCTTATCTCAGCAGTAAAACTTCGGTATGTGCTTAAGGTCTTTGGCAATAGTCCTGGTTAAAATTATAGCAAACCCAGAACACTCAGGTTAAAATTGTTAGTCCCATTACAGAAGAATACCGCAGTGTGATCTCCGCTTAGAGGGAAGCGCTGCTAGTTTGAAGCTAGTTATCACGCTATCTCCCTGCCGGCATCAACCGTCTTCACAAATAAATTGAAAGGTCGTTCTGTTTATTGTCCCTCTAATAATTAGGGTTGAACTTCTATTAATTGCTGAGTGCTCCCGCGTGGGTCATCTCCAGGATAAAATACCAGCATCTTCAGCAGCTAGTGAACCCTCACTATAATACTCGCTTAGAACTCTTGAATGGTCCCACTGATATCAGTCCCATACAATACAGTAGAACTACCAGACATATTCATGAAGTTACTCACTTTAGAAGCCACCTTCTTTGCAATCCTACTTGCCAAACATTTTCCAGCGTTTTCCTCACTAATCCAGAATTCGCCCTTTCTACTGTTCAGCAAAACGTCTCTTATATGTTAACAAGTCTTCATAAAGCATCCTTGATTTTTTTACATGCTGTGGTTTTGGAACTCGGGGAATGTGTGAATAACTTTCCAATCTTACTATTACCACAGCAGACATCATTCGTTCTTCAATTACTTTCTCCTTCACTGAAATAAAAGCTATACTATTGCCTTTCAAATAAGCCTTCAAGGAATCCCGATGAACTGTAGGAGAGTATACCAAATCCGTATTCTAGTCCAAGAAGATCACTAGCTCTTCAATTATCAGGACAGCTGCAGCATTATACTAAAGCAAAGGCATATTTAAATGCCAGCGGCTGTTGGAGTAACCAACAGGTACATACAGGTCAGCATACTTAAAGATGGAAGACTCATCAATTTCACTATTCTAACAATTTCTAAACCCAGTTATTAACAGGTCGCTCAGTATCAATCAATCAATTCCTTTATTCGGTTTTCATATAAAGTCCAAAAACTATAAAAGTACAGTTTTAAAAGCATTGGTTAAAAAAACGTTATTTTCATTCTCCATATACAATAAATAATTTAAAAGATTTCAATTCAGTCAATGAAGTTCATTACAGCAATAATGGTTGCCAAAATCGAGAGAACATGTTCTGAAACAGCTAATACATGGTTAAAACAAGAATAGAGAACATCTTATTCACACACAGAATATACGGCAGCAATCTCTTTTATAGGTTTTTTCTGTGCCTAACACTAAGTTTCAAAAATTGGGCAATGTTTTTCGCAAAGCAATCGCGTCCAGGAATTGCAGAGCGAGGTATGCTGGGCGACATTGTCTCATGCCCCAAATTTTTAGGATAGGTATTATCCATTTTTTCCTCAGTTCTTTATAGAATTTGCAAAACGAAACCACGTGCATTGATTATACCTCGTTACAGGGGCAGGTTGGCAAAGTTGTGGCCCAATCATTCATTTTGGGGAAGGTTACCAAATGATGAAATATATTCAGCCTGAACCGTGTCAGGACAAAGCTATCATATCCACTCAGATTGAACGTTAGATATGGTTGAATTGTTAGGGTAGTTTGCATCATTAGGTTATTTTGTACTGAAAATGTATTTGCCTCAATGGCAAATCTAACCTCCACCAAGTGACTCGTGCACTGTTTTTTAAACATTTACCTGGGGATCTGAGCTATCGATAAAGGATTGTAATAGTAGTTTAACAAGCCCTGATCAGACAAGAAATGTTTCACATACATGAGCCACCCAATCTTGTGTACATTTTGAAGACCAAGACAGTCCTTCAAAACCTGCTGATTAAATAATGTTTTAGGGGATGACCAAGTACGATGCCATAATAAAACGGGTTGAGCTATTACTATATCAGTAATATACGGTATTCCTAATTCTGAGTGGCAGATACATGTCGAGGTACAATTCGGGACTGCCAACAAATACCTTAAAAAGGCATTCTCAACTTTCTTAAGTGCTCAACCCCTCCGTAACCCCAAACTCCAGCCCCGTATATCACTGTACTAATACATTTGACTTGGTATATTTGGAGCATCTCCATCGGTGGCCTCTTACCTAGCCTCTGTGCAACGTTAACCAGTGCTGTGGTAGTCCTCATAAAAAGCAATTTCCTGGCTTTTATTGCTTGTCACCACAAGCCCTTATCGTCAATTAAAATACCTAAATAGAGGTATGTTGTAGTAGACTCCAACTTTATGTTTTCAAATAAAATGTCCTTCTGTTTCTTTCTCCCTATCCCACAGTTCATTGCAAAGTTTGTTTTGATGTTTATTTTTAAATCTGAGTTAGCCATAAATTTATGGTACTTATTAAGGGCATGTTGCAGTCCTATTGATGTTCGAGCCATAATTACGGCATCGTCCGCATAGAGTAGGGCGGGTATTGGATGCTTCTGCAGCAAAGGTAGGTCCTGGCACCCCTCCAACATGGCCTGTTCAAGACCATTTGTATAGAGTGTAAAAAGGAAGGGTGCCAGGACACATTCCTGCCTGATCCCCCTCTCCACTTTGAACATTATCATATGCTCCCCGTCTGTGCCAAACCACACCCTCGCAGTTGCATTCGCATATCATTCTCTTAAAAAATTAACTATGGGGATCTCTACACCCATCGCATCTAAAGTCCTCCATAGTTTAACGTGGCTTACGCAATCGAATGCAGCTGTTAGATCTACATAGGCCATATATAGCTTCCGCCCCCTTTGCGTTCACATACTTTCCCATTAAAAGAGTCAGGTTAATGCCTGCTCCATAGTACCCAATTCTTCCCTTAACCCGAATTGGAGGTAGACAGTACTTTGTTATCGTCTACCCATTGCTGTAAGCGGATAAGGACGATTCGACCTGCCACTTCGTCCAGTGAATCTAACAGTAAAAAAGGGCGGTAGCAGGCTGGATTCTGTCGATCTCCTTTCTTAAATATCGGGACCAGAATTGATTCTGACCATGACTCAATGAGCCCACCTCTACAGGTAGCTTCTAACACTGTGGTCAATACGGGGGTCCATAACTCCATGTTGTACTTAAAAAGATCGACTGGGACCCCGTCTGGGTCTGGAGCCTTTTCCCCTTTACTGGCCTTAAGGGCCAGCTCAACATCTGTTAAGGTTATTTCAAGAGCTATGGGAAAGGTTACCGAATTAGCATTAGGACTGGTTATATCGATACTTTCTATCACATGGTTCTCCTCAATATTAAGATCAAAAATCTGAGAGAAGTGTTCAACCCAGTGTTTTTCCTCTACGGCAATTTCAATTGTCGGCTTATCCCTGACTACTGAAAGAAAAGGGGATTTAACAACCCGCCAGAAGGCAGTGCTGTCCTCATATCTGCAGCTTATATGCAGTTCTACCCAATTTTCTTTTTTTAGTTCGGCTTTTCTTAAGTTCTCGGCCTGATTATATGCTTTTCTAAGCTGTCTGAATTCCTGTCTATCCCTCTCTTTTTTATGTAGGGCACGTTTTAGATCAGCATATGCTTTTGTGCAGTTCTTGTTAAACTATCCTTTACTCTTGCATTTCCATTGTTTTTGTTGGGCTCTCAAAATTTCCTTTATTTCCTTTGTTATTTCCATAAAGCTACTTAGAACCTCATGGTGTGGGGTTAGGGGATTTAGGCACTTCATTATAGAGTTTAGGGAATTGTTAACCTCCACTTTTGTGATCTCCTGTGGGTCAACTTTATCTCATTTGAGAGAGTACCCATTTGTTCTATCGATTATCGATTTTTTTTGCCCATAGCTTCTCTCAAACTTAATTTTATCGGTTTTATGCGGACAAGATATTAAAACACTGATTGGAAAATGATCACTAGTGGCATTATCATGTATGATCAAATTCAGCAGACAGGACGCACACCTGTTTGATATAAAAATAAAATCTATGATAGTACTTGCTCCTCTGCCGTTAAAAGTCTGTGTGAGTGGAATTGGTGGAGAAAGTAGTTCATTCGCAAAACCCCATTCCAAGACGAATAGCAACTCCTTTAGACAGTCACCATATATTGTATGGGGGAAATGAGATAGGTTACTTCTATTCTCATCAATTAAACCACATGTTACATTACTATTTTGTCCACATGGCATTAAATTGAAGTCACCCCCCATATAACAAAAACATTTTGGGTACACTTATTCTGAATTTCCAGCAGGGCATTTCTGATATCTTTTAGAATTATAATCAACTGTTCCTTGTGTATGTTGTTATAAAAATTAACCAGTACATACTTGTCTTGTTTGTTCTTGTTGAGGGTTTTGATTTGAAAATTAGGTTCTGATTTAGTGAAAATTATTTCCTTGATCTCCAACAAATTAGAAAAATAAACTATCAGTCCCCCTTTAGTCCTCCCAAAAATAGAAAGAATAGCTGGCGTAAAATAGGTCTTCTACCCCTCAATATGTGTTTCCGTGATGGCCCATGTCTTTGTAGACAGAGGACATTAAATTTCCCAACAAAATCAATCCATATGTCGTTGGTCATTTTGGATCGTAGGCCAGCTATATTCCAAAATAGGATATTTAAATTAAGTTCATTAGAGGTTCCTGCCCGTTTATTCTCAGATACAGTGGACCTAAGTTGGGGTTCAACATTCCTTGTATTCCTCGGTGTTCCCTGTTCTTTCTCCAGGCTGAAATGTGGTACTAGCCCACAGCTAACTAATTCACTATCTGTATGGGGAATCTGGAGTTCAGGCTGGTAGTTAGTTTCTATATTTATAACTTGTGGACTAGGGTTAAAAATAGTATCTGCACAGTATATTCCTGGGGTGATATGTTCTGCATTGTTCTGGGATAAATAGCATGTGACTGAACCAGTCATCTCTTCCAGACCTGAGAGCGTAGTGAACCGATTAAAAGTCAGGAGGTTATAACAATAACTTTGCATTGCCTCAACTTTTCTAAAATTGTCATCTCTCACAGCCCTTGGGAATGGTGGATAGAAAAATCCCAGCAGTAGTATGTTGATCCCTTCTGTTGATCTAGGATTATTACCTGCCTTCCAGAGGATATTCTCCACCAATAAGGGTGTTTTGAACGTTAAGACTATACAATCCACTGGAAATGTTTTCCCACAATTGCCAACCCACTGGACCCTCCTCGCCATCTTGAACTCGGCGAAGAGTTGTTCGGTGAACCCATTCCTCCTGTATAACTAGTGCAGTGCTTTGTTTCTTAGCATTTCCCAAGTTTCATTTTCAGATAACCCCAATTTTGGCGCATTTGCTAAGATGACTATATACAGCGTTGCCTCTGGTGGTAGGTCTAGGTGTTGATGTCTTTTGGGATTATCGCAGTTACATTTGAAGAGTGATGCCCCCGGTTGTTGCTTCATCTGTTGAATTCGAGTAGAATAATTAAACCTACTTTCTAGGACTTTATCCATATTACAGCCCTTTCTATCCCTTTTCTCTGCACTATTGTCCAGATGATCAGTCGTGTTGTGTTGATGGGAATCTTTTTTAGAGGATTAAATATTTTCTAGGGGATTGCTCATACTGGGGGCTACAACCTCGTTTCCTTGAATGGGGTGAGGATTTACTGTCAGAAAGCCAGGATGCCTGCTTTGAACATTGTTACCACTGTTCTCCTTTCTGGGCTCAGTAGATGTAAGTTTTTCGCTGTTTCCCTTATGGGGATGGTTGGTCAGGTAGGCTTTTATAAAGGATAACCTTTCACCCATTTTATCTAGTGAGATTCGTAGGTAAAGATGTAATCTTTCGACCAAAGCCGTTAAGCTCCTTAGGTCGTTACCATAAGAATAAGTCTTTCTGTGGGCTTCGTCCTTACTCTTCCAGGAGCCTTTTCTTGACCCCGCTCTTTTTTCCCCCCTGCTTACCCTGTTTTGTGACGGTAGAAACTAAAGTCTTTGGTGTTTTTATGTGGGCAACCCCACCTTCAGACTTGACAATCGTTTTATCAGTTGTAGTCGGTTTAAAAAAAAATTTATGTGGGGGTTGTAGGGAGGATGAAAATAACAAAGGGGGAGAGAGAGAGTTGTCGTATGGATTCGTTCTCCCTGGTAGTATATGTATAAACAATAAGAATCCACCTTTCAATGGAAAAGGGTTTCCCTACA
Source organism: Lissotriton vulgaris (assembly GCF_964263255.1). NCBI lineage: Eukaryota > Metazoa > Chordata > Amphibia > Caudata > Salamandridae > Lissotriton > Lissotriton vulgaris. Next base: position 245,804,693 of record NC_141698.1, read on the forward strand.
GTGGTGGGGAGTACCTTGTGTTTGTAAAATACCCCTGACACACCAAAAGGACCCTTGGTGTCATGCTTCATCATTGGGGTCTTCGCACCCCTCTACGGGATGCGGCGTGCTGCTACCTACGACTACGTGGGAGCACTTACTAAGATGGCTATGCGTGGTGCATGTGAGGGTTTTGAAATTACGTGCGTGAGTGGTGAGGTTATAAGTGAGTGATGATTAAAAAGGACCTGGGGGTGTCTGAAATCGTGCCTTTGTAAAAAATAGGAAAAAATTAGACAAGACATACATACATTCAACATAAAACACACACTCTAATTGTTAAATTTGCTGCTCATCTTGTGGCATGTTGCAGACAGAGACAGGCCTTTTTGAAAAAGAACAGCGTTGGGTGTTCCGTCTGGGCACCCACACCTCTGGCCTCAATGATGAGATACCATGGGGCCAACTGAACTGAAAGGCAGTCTTGATAGTAATCTTCATGAGTAGAATGACACCCAGTTGTCTAGAGATCGCAGCCCATACCATGCTCTCAACACCACTGGATTCAAGCAAGCCGGGCTGAAGACGGCTGGAATTCCAGAAACCGGTCCTCAGAAGCTTGTTTCCGGTCCAGGGAAGGCATGTCTTGGCAGTTCCGGCTGGACTGTTCCCATGAGGCACAGGGTCAAGGCTGATTTGCATATGGCCATGTCTGAACTGGGGTGGTGTGGAGTGCAAAAAAACGATGGATTTAGACCCAGATCTCTGTACTGGGTTGAATGTATGACATTGTTCTGCATTCTGTCCATCAACTGCTTTTTTTGGATTTGTCACCCCGAGTGGGATGGGTATGCTCAGACGTGGGTCCCATGCTCTCCACACCACTGGAGTCAAGCTATCCTGGCTGAAGACGGCTAATAGCCAGAAACCGGTCCTAGGATGCTTGATTCCGGTCCAGGAAAGACATGGCTTGGCAGTTTGGGCTGGACTGTTCCCATGAGGCACAGGGTCAAGGCTGATTTGCATATGGCCATGTCTGAACTGGGGTGGTGTGGAGTGCACACGCACACAGCATCTCTGAGACACACTTGAACTTCAGGTGTGCACGGTCACAAGGGCAATCCTTACAAAGGTTTCATGCTGCACAAAGAACACGCACACAGTGTCGCTGAGACTCGCTTGGACTCCAGGTGCCAACGATCACAGGACAATCCTCACGAAGGGCTGGGGCTGCTAAAAGCACACACACACAGCGTCGCTTAGTCTCCAGGTGCCCACGATCACAGGACAATCCTTACGAAGGGCTCAGGCTTTAAAAAGCACACACACACAGTGTCGCTGAGGCTCGCTTGGACTCCAGGTGCCCAGGATCACAGGGCACTTCTTACAAAGGTCTCAGGCTACACAAAGCGCATGCACACAGCGTCCCTGAGACACTTCTGGAAACTTTTGTGTTCCTGAGTTTCCACAACAGGGAGCCAGCTCACCTTGGACCCTTGGGGTTAAGTTACTTTAGGACACAGCACAGAAAAATCCTTTCAAGCAGGGGGACACAGCACACAGAAGAGTCTCTTTAGCCTCTCCTTGGTTAAATCAGCAAACTGTAGGTCAGCCCCAGAACACACAGCAAGGGTCAGTCCTTTTCTTCAGTCTATTTAGCTGGTTCTTCCTTGGCAGAGGTTCCTCTTGACCATGAAGTAGGATCAATCCGTTACAGTCTTGAACAGTACCATTCCATTCCAAAGTCCAGGGGTTTCAGCTCTCATAGTTATACCCCTAAATGTCTTTGAAGTCTTTGTGTTCAGGGGGCACTGACCCTTGTCCAAACCAGTTCTGGGTGTCTCCCTGCCAGACACACCTTCTGCCTTTGATAGTGGTGGTCCAGGTCTTTAATCACTCAGCAGGAGATGGAGCCATTGTTTTATGGCAGCAGCCCATCCCTCTTCACGTCCAGGGCTATTCCTCCCCCCTATACTCCAGATGCAGGACAGCCTGTTGCTGTCTCACCTCCTCCCCTGGGTTAAAACATTCCCCAGATACTATTACACTCAAATCCAGACAGTCAATTCACAACCTGGCTGAGTCACACAGAAATGTTAAAACACAAAAAAAAGCCACTTCTAAAAGTGTGGTTTCTAAACACATAATGCAAAAACCATCTTCACAAAAAGATGTGTGATTATTTTTCACTCATTTATTTGATTTGATTTAGTTCTCTTACGAGAACAACAAATTTATACACGATACAGATTCAATTTTTTGCTAAAAGAGATTATCACATTACTATTATTTTAAAAAAGACTTTAAAAAGTTGTACAGGTTAATACACACAAATTCATTGGGTGGAGCATTGGAGAGGGAAATCAACATCTGGACCAAGTTTATATTACATTTTGTTTTGATCGGGGTAATGTATCTGTTCCTAGCTGCTACCACGATCTCGTTTGGACATACAAACAGAACATGTTCTAGGTCTTGCACCTCACCCTTGCATAAGTCACAGAGATTTGTCTCTCCTTGATTTGATGACCACTTAAAGGTGTATGATTTCAGGGGTAATATTCCTAGCTGTATTTGAAGTATAGCTCGCCTTACTCCATAATTTAGATTAAAAAAGATATATGGTTGCGTTTTTTTTTTAAAGTATTGTGTCCGCTAACTGTTTGTACATTGAAAGCCTGGAGCAGTGTTGAATATCCAATTCCATGCTTAGCCTTGGTGTTAAGTGCTTTAAGCAGAGTTTCAGCTGGGCTGGTGTCCAAGATATTAACATTTCTAGAGAGACTGATGATCATTTAAAAGCATTACTTAAGTTTTTTCCAAATATATACTTTCGATAGTCTTGGTCCAGTGTCTCTATTTTTAAAAGTGCTCTAAGTGTTCCTGGATCTGCGTGAGCCAGATTATATGCCCATCTAAGTATGTTTATGATCCCTCTGGCATAGGAACTAACTAACGATAGTTCTAGCCTGAGAGCTTGAACCGGGACTGCTTGCGGCATCCAGATTAACTTCCGCAGGATTTTCCCTTCTTTGACATCTATTTGAGACCATTCATTTGTTGGGATATGTTCTATTGCAAATGATAAAACTGCAGGAATTTTCGCATTATAAACCTGGAGCAAGGAGGAGAATTGTCTTTGACCAGTGGATGAGTAAAGTCTTTGGAGAGCCCCTGTATGGGCACCTGCTTTATGTCCCATTTTTTGCAAATGAGACTGGTTGCGCAAAGTCTGAGTAAATGTTCTCCCAAGATATATATATATTCTTTTACGATTTCCAATGGATTACCTCCTAGTAACCAGTTATATTTGCAATAAGTCTTCTTTCCTGTAAATGGTAGAATTGTTGTTTTAGTGGTATTTGGGATTAAATAGTTTTCATATGTATATGTGGTGAGTGCCGTGAGGTTTCGTTGGAGACCGGAGGGAGTCAAATCAAAGATTACTACATCATCGGCGTACATCAGGCAGTGAATTTTGGTGGAAGCAATCTTCGGCGGAAAGTTTTTGACCTGATTAAGAGTTTCTGGTAGATCGTCAAATATAAGGAGAATAATAGGGGGGCTAAAAGACACCCCTGTCGCAGGCCGTTTGGAGTTGGAAATGGGGAGGTTAGACCCTTCTCCCTCCCTAATTGAACTTGACACCAAGTCCCAGAGTACAATGATGTTATTAAATGGAGAAGATGATGTGGTATTCCCATTTTCTGTAGTTTGTTCCAAAGTTTGACTCGATCGACCTTGTCGAAGGCAGTGGTAAATCTACAAATACTGAATATACTACCTGCGATTTTTTACCACGTATTTTTCAAGTATGGTTTGAAGTACTGCAATATTGTCTATGACTGAGTGTTTGGGTCTGAATCCTGCTTGGTAGAGTGGAATGGAGCCCATTCTTTTAGATGATCTAAAAGTACGGCAGCAAAAATCTTCCCGGTTGCATCTAGGAGAGCTATTTGTCGGTAATTCCCGGGGAGCAGTCTCGAGCCCTTTTTTATGAATTGGGATTACTATGCTTCCCTTCCAGGACTTTGGGGTTTCCCCTGTACTAAGTATGTGGTTATACATGCATGTTAAAAGATTACTCCACTCTTTTGGGTTGTTCTTTAAGACCATAATCGGGATTTGGTCTGGGCCCATTGCAGCCGAGCTTCTTGCCTTTTTTATGAAATGTTCTACTAAGGAACGTGTTAGTGGCTCAACGTTTATGACTTTATCCTGTCCTATATCGATTTGCATTACTGTGTCGCAGTTGGAGACTTAGTTTACTTTGTATAAATTAGTTATATATGTTTCTCAGTCTGAAGGTTGGACAGGGTTTGATTTTAACATTTTTTTGTTCCTGTTTCTTGTGCTATTGTAGTCCAATAGGTACGTTTGTCTTGTCTTTTTGCTGCTATCTGTAGGTCTATCCATTTCTTATCCTGTAAGATTTGGTTTTCTTTTAATTTTTGTCTTCTGCGAAAGTTTTTTAGTTTATTGATTTCCTGTTTTCTGGTGTCAGAGAAGTACAGGAATTGTGCCCTGATTAATTTGTTTAATTTTGTTGCCTTGTGTTTTTATCATTCTTCGTTTTCCGCTCTTCTGTAGTAGTTGAACTAGATTCTTGGCAACTGCCTCAAAATTTAATATTGGGTTTATGTTGTGATTAATTGAAAGTAAATTTGAGTTCTCAATGGCTTGGGTGATTTTTTCAAATGTTTTAGGGTTCCACGCTAGCTGACCTTGGACTGGATTTATGAACACTGTTTTGTGCAGTTCCATTATATGTACTGAAGTTGTTTGTTTCAGGGTTATACCTGCTGTTAATTGAAGAATAGCGTGGTCACTTCCTTTCTCGAACTTTATATTAAGTTGATGGGCTAGAGCAAAGAGGCCTGGACTGAAGATCATATAGTCAAGGATTGATGCACTGAATCCTCCCCTTCTTGTAATGGAAGCAGGGATATCACCTTCTATGTTGCCATTTAAAAGCACTCCGTTTAGAGTAGCAAGTGATGCTAAAATGATTTTCCCTCTCTTATTTGGTTTACATCCTGAGGGAAATTGAGGAATGGATATTGCCTGGGCCTCATTTTTTCTCGTGAATCCCATGTTTCTAATAAATCATTAGAGATTTGCCTATTTAGGTCTCCTATAAGGAGCATCAGCGGGATATTCTGTTCTTCTACCACCTTTTCGATATCCTCAAAAGTAGCTATCGATAATGCATCCATTTTTGCTCCCGGTGGAATATAGACGTTACAGATAAGCATTTTGGTCGAGCTTCTGGTCTTATCAGTCCCTATTTTGATTTTTAAACATTGAAAATTCTTTGAATGTGTTGGAATAATTTCCTGATCCCAATGATAGTCTTCAGATAGGAGAATAGCAATCCCTCCTTTTGCATGTCCATGGTTAACCGGTTCTGCTGGTATATCATACACAAAGTAGTCGGGGAAATCGAAGTTTGTGGTTGCCCAAGTTTCTTGTAGTGCCACGATCCCTGGACGATCTTGGAAAATTATTGCTAATTTTTCATGAGATTTTCCTGCGATGTTCCAGGAATAGATGGTTAGACCGTGGCTAAAAAGGGCGCTTGATTTCGGGACCGATTTTTGGTTATTTAGTTTTTCTGCGATCCAAGCCCATGAGTTGTCCATTGGGATTATTTGCTGAGATTGGTTATTCTTGACCCAGCTTCGTCTTTGTCCGTTGTTAATTGAAACCGAAATGTCATCTTTGTAGGGATTTAACCAGCTGTTATTTGTTATTACATTGTGAGTTCAGGCATATTAAACCTCCCCTCTCCATCTTAAGCCTATGGGAGATAAACTGGAAACATATTACACAGCCACCCCCATTCTGTCATATGGGCAAGATGGCCTTTGAGCAGTGAAAAAACGAAATGGAGAGTATTTCACTGTTAGGACATGGTACACACTTAAGTACATGTCCTACCATTCACAAATACTGCACCCTGCCAGGAGGGTACCTTGGGACTACCATAGGGGTGTCTGATGTGCGTAAAAAGGGATGGGTAAGGCCTGGTACGTGGGTGTACTTGTCAGGACAACAAGACAGTTTACTAAACTGCGCGCAGGCACTGCAGTGGCAGGCCAGAGTTCTCTCTTTAAGGCTACTTGTGTGGGTGGCACAATTAGTGCTGCCGGCCCACTGGTAGCATTTGCATTACCAGCCCTGGCACCTGCACTTTAATATGGACTTTACTAGTAAGGCAAACATACCAATCATGGGCAACCAATTATAATTACACTTTATATAGGGAGCACTTGCACTTTGACACTGATCAGCAGTGGCAAAGTGCCGAAAGCATCTATGTTGGCAGCACCATGTCAGGAAAATGATCTGGGGGGAAAGAAAAAAGTTTAGGGAACTTTAGCCAAAAAGGGCCAAGTTCAACACAATGCAATTCAGTTATGATGGGTAAATCCCATGGTGTCCTATGTGAGGGCCCCAAGAACCAATCAGAAAACAATTATGACCAGTTCCGGAGCTCCCCCCAACTCCCTTGCTGAAAACTGAAACGACAATCACCCTGTCTACTGGGCACCCCAGGGCAGTAACGTTGTGTGTCCTAGGTGGTACCGCCCCAAGTAGGTCACTAGGCATATGCCAGTGGGCCTTAAATGCCCATCACTGTCACCCCTCGTGTAGGTGTGTTCCCATTCCTTGAGCATCAGAGCTCATCACAAATAGGCAATGGGTCAACGGTTGTTGCTCAGGTTCAGAGTCCGTGATACTCCACAGGCGTCCCATGTGTGCCATTAGTGTCCTGTGGGCCATAAATGACCCTTCTGTGGGCAACATCAATCCTACCATTTCTTGGGCTCTGTGCGAGGGCAGATTGCCCACCTCATCCAGCTGCCATTCAGGCAGTCATTTCACCAGCCACTGCAGCTGAACTGCTAAATAATAATGTTTGAAATTTGGTGTGCCTAGTCCACCCTCTTTCACTGGCAGCTGCAGTCTACAAAGAGCCACCCTTCTCCTGCCCTTATTCCAAATGAGCCCGGCCAGCATGATGCGGAGCTCTGCCAATGTGGCGCAAGGCACGAACATTGAAAAATTATGAGAGAAATACAAGAGTCGGGGGAGGATCACCATTTTGGAACTCGAAATTCACCCTTGGACTGTGAGCTGCAGAGTGCTCCTGAAAGCCATCTGTGGTCGTTGGGAGGAAATGGCCCTAGTCAGGTTCCCCTCTATGAGATTGTTCATGGTGTGGTTAACATGGATTCCCAGATATCGATAGACCCGAGGCTCCCATCTCACTACCTAGTTTCCCACCAAGGCCTCCTGAGAAGGGCAGTCCGTGCACAGAGGGAAAACCCTGGATTTTTCCCAGGTAACTCCCAATCCTGACGCCCACAGAAATCCCGTTGTATCTCTGCAATTTGGGAGTCCCCCTACGGATGTACCAAATATGGAGGAGCACATTGTCAGCATACAGTGACACTATATGGACTCAATCATCCAGCAGAATACCCTGGGCATCGTCCTCCTGGCGGAACTTCTGTACCAGCGGCTCCATTGTCAGGACGAGATGTAACAGGAACAGGTGTCAACCCTAGTGAGTGCCCCTGCTCACCATAAGGGAGGGTGGCACATATTTTCCAATCTTAACTGTGAAGGTCAGCTTGGTGTAGAAAAGACATATGTAACTTTGCAGTCTCCCCTCGACAACCATTATTGACAGAGGGCAAACAGGTAGCCCTTATTAATGGTATTGAATGCCTTCTATAAGTCCAGCACTAAACAGGCTGTGTAGGCCCATCTCCCCAGGGTCGACTCCATCACCCTCTGCAGTCTCCTACTATTGAGTGTTGTGGATCTATCAGGGATAAAAACCATTTTGCTCTTTGTGTACCAGGTGTGATATTTGTCCCACTAGGCAGAGCGCCACTACTTTTCTTAGTATTTTGTAGTCCATCTCCAGCATAGATAGTGGATTTTAGGACGTCAGCTCCAACAGATCGTTGTCGGGTTTTACCAGCGATAGCAACAGGTTCTCACGCATGGAGGGAGGTAACGTCTACTCACTTAGAGACACTTGATAGACCTCCAGAATCTTGGCAGCTAGTAAAGGCTCATAGGCCTTCTACAACTTGGCAGGAAAGCCATCCAAACCCAGAGTTTTTGACGTGGCTGCACCCCTAATCACCCAACCTATCTCCTGCACCACTAGTTGGGCGATCGACCCAACGCTTGTCAGAAGGTCAAGTGCAGGCAGGTCTAGATCGGCTAGTAAATTCATGATTTATTTCCTACGCTCTGTCTGGGGGGGGGTCATATAACTCATGGTAATATGCTTTGAAGGCCTTGTGAAGGGCTTCCTGACTATTGTTCACTTGGTGTTCACCTGATTCAGGTGTTCTCTAACCAAGAGGGTAGGATGAGATAGTGTCGTGCTGTGAAGGAGCCATGTCAGAAGTTCTCCGACTTATTACCCTCCATGCACATCTTAGCCTGATATGTTCTATAGTCAATGCACCATAGTTGTTCAATGAGGTAAGCGTGGTATTTGAAAGTGGCCATCACTGTGGGCAATGCTGTGGAATCTAAACTGGTTGCGGTCTCCCGCAATCCCAGTGCAGCCTCAGTCGGCAGAAAATATCTGTGTAGAGTAGCTCTTGCCCCTATTAATGCTCCTATGCAGGGGCTTCTCAGTACTGCTTTCAAAGTATTTCACTCCACCATCCCAGTGTTGGCTGTGTCCCAATTATCTGTAAAATAGTTGGAGATGAATTCTAATGTTTCTTCACAGAACACATGGTCAGATAGAAATGTAGGTTACAACCTCCAGATAGTGACTGGGGACAGTGGTGTCCTCCACCCAATATGTACTAGCAGGGAGTTATGGTCTGAGAAGGTTTTTCAAAGGTATTCAGCATTTAGCATGTGTGCTTGCACTGTGTGGTGGTAAAAGATGTAATCCGGCCAGCCTGATGTGTAGGTTGTGTACTGTAGAGTAGTAAGAGCTTTCACAGGACCCCGGGCATAATGTCCGCCAGCTGTCCTGTAGCAGCCAATGACTGGCCCATTGTGTGAAGTGGCTGCCACTGTCACCACCGGAGAGGACAGCAGTTGGGGGTGTGACTGATTAAGGAGTTTTTCTTGGACACAGTTAAAATCGTCACCTACCACACTGGAGATGTGGGCCCATCTAGGGAGGGTGAGGAACAGGTGCACCAAAAAGGCTGGCTGGGCTGTATAAGATGCATATACACTACCCAAAAATACAGGCTAACCATAAAGTAGCTCCTCTGCAAAAACTTTCTGCCCCTCAGGGTCTGAATGGGACTGCTGGTCGGACTTACACAAGGGCCCCCCTTGCAAACACTGCATAAATGGTGCTTAAACACTGTTCTCTCCAGAGCTTTTATAACTCGGTCTCCTGTCTCTGAGCCACAGGAGTCTCTTGCAGCAATGCTATTTGTGCCCCACGACACCTAGTGTATTGCTGGACTGCATGCCTCTTCCTTGTCAAGTCCATTCCTCTGACATTTCAGGAGAATATACTACAACTACTCATTTGTGTGCACTATACTGGGAGGTATGTGGGCAGCTCTCCAGGGCAGCATGGTAACACCCATCCCAAAGTCTTTCCTGGGGATGCTATCACCCCTATCAGTGTCCATCTGATCAGTGGATCTGTATTGTCTTACCTAACATCAAAACCCCATCCCAGGGCAGTATCCAATGGGATAACTGTCCAAGCAGTAAATGAATCCCTACTAAGGGGAGCCTCTAAGCTTATCTAGTCTACGACAATGCCAAGGCGTGCAAGCGGGGACGTGCCCTGAAGCACCCTTGTGAGATATCAACACTTGTCTCTTCCTAATGATAAAACACTAGTATGAAACCAAACAATTGACAGCAAACAGCAAGCAATAGTGACCCATAACTACTATGGCATTGTACTGTAGCTATGGTGGGCTGACCAAGTTAGCGCTATCCCACCATGTATGCCTGAAGGGTCAACTACATCAATACCTCTGCCCTGTCTTCCTCCGCCCCTCCCCCAAGTGCATTTTCATATTGAGGAGGGCCAACAGTGCAAAGCGATTGTAATATGGCATCTTTGTCGCTGTAGTTCACCACCCACACCCCTGCACCTAGGTGGGAAGACAACACTGTAGAGAGGGGAGAAACCAGCCACATACAAACCACTGAGGTACCCAGGAGGCAGCATCAGTTGAAGAGCCCATCAACGGCACCCTCCAGGTTCCACAGACCATGAAAATTCAAATGATGTGATCTGCAGTCTGAAGGGTGACTTCCAACAGGGACAATGATGCACTACTGTGATGGGAGGATCCTGAGTCCAGATCTGTTGGGGGATGCTCCCTGGACTGTGAGTTCTGATGTTCCACCAGTAGCTGCAAGGCTGTAGATAGCACCTGGGACTGCTCCTCTCTTGCCTGGGCTGGTGTAGGAGAGGCAGTCGCCTGCAGTGGCCAGTGGTCCCTAGCACACTGATGCCCCCACATTGAATTCTCGGTTTGGGGGCGAATGCTTCAGATGTCTGTATGTTATCAGCCTCTAATCTGCTCTGTTCCGCCCAGTCTCATGCATCAGAGGGTTCGGTGAAGAAGTAACTATTGTTATTTGCTATCACTTTCAGATGGGTAGGGAACAATATCTGAGACTCACCTGTTGGAGCTTGTGTTTCATCCCCAGAAAGGAGGCCCTCTGGCACCGCACAGTCAAGGTGTAGTCTGGGAAAATGTAGATGCATGATGTAGATGCATGCATTGTCATATTGAGGAGGGTAAACAGTGCAAAGCGATTGTAATATGGCATCTTTGTCGCTGTAGTACAGCACCCGCACCACCAATGGGCAAGGTGGGGCCAGAGGCCACCTATCCAGGACACGCTGAGTGCGTTCAAGTAAGAAGTGCAGGGACAGCACCCTGGAGAGACATTCCGCTCAGCCAAGCTTCAAAGAACTGCACTGGGCCTGACCCCTCTGCTCCCTCAGGAAACCCAACGATGCAGAGGTTGTTTTGTCAGGAGCACCCCTCCGAGTTCTCTGCCCTGTGTTTCAATTCTTGCACCTCGGCAGTGACAAATTTAACCTTCACAGTCAGTCCGGATAATTCGGTCCATCATTTTGTAATGGCAGCCTCTATGGCACCGACTCTGCTACCAAGTTTCCGCAGATCTTCACACAGAAGGTTCATCTCTGCTAAAACTGTGTTGACCCTGTTCCCGAGGTCCTCTCTGGTATCAGCTATGGTGTCCAAGATTCGGTCTAATGTTGCGTCCGTGGCATTGGTGCGAGTCTCTTTAGTGTTCATATCCAGGTCTTGGTTGTTCAACGCCTCTGTAGGGAGGCAGCCCGTTGAGCCGGAGTTAGAGCCACCTCTTTTCCCCATGCTAGGAAGAACACAGACAGTTGTGTCCTATCCATCTTACTCACCACTGGCTGCGGGCCTCCATAACAGGATCCTCCAGCTAAGGTACAGCAAAGGTTCTGGTCCGTCAGGCCTCCCAGTGGCTCCAATAAGTGGTGCAAGCTGCGCAAATCCAGGCAATCGAACCTGGGACCCTGGAGGACACACTCACTGGTCAACACTTATCCTGGAGGGCAACGACTTAACAGTTATACTCTGCCGGACCTCCAAAGGTCAGGGGCTGTACACCAGTAGCATCTCCCCGCACGCCAGTTCCCCCTTCCATAGCAAAAACCAGTGGGAATACGCCACAAATTATGCATTCCACCCCCCATGTGTAGCTGGCATGAGCAGTCCTGACGCCTCCTCCAAGGGCGGTCAATAGCATGGGTAGAAGTGTTACAGTCTTCTCTGGACAATGTTGGTTTTCCGGGAGCTCCTGTGCCCCCTGCTTCACTCCATTGCGTAACAGGGCAAGGCCAGCATGTAGCACACCCCACCCCTGTTGACTAAACTGCTTGCACACGTGCATCACACTCAATTCCGGGTGGGGTCGCCTCCAGGAAGCTCTCTGCAGCTCCTCCTCTTAGGTACCAGCTCAGGCAGGCCAACAAGTCAAGCTGGAGGTGTTAGAAATGAGATTTCTGGTTGGCTAAGGCTTGCGCCCAAGCCAGGCAGAAACCACCACTCTAGTCAGGGCAAGAAAGTCACCCAACAAAGATAACCCCTGCTCCCCCTCTTGCTAGTTTGGCATGAGCAGTCAGGCTTATCCCGGAGGCGAGGTGTAAAGCGCTTGCGCGCGCACCCAGCAACAACACACAAAGGAAACTCCACACAAGGTTATATATAAAAATAGCCTTTGTATTATACCAAACACATTAGATAATAAACACACAATTTACACTGTGCCATTGGCACGGGCGGAATATACAGAGGATTATATACACAGGACAGGGCCACCTGGACCACTGTCAGAAATAAGCACTTGGTAGAACTAGCACTTTGATAACGCTTAGCACATATAATAACTGTAACACCAAATAGCAAATGTAGCACACAACCAGTAATCACTGGTAAAAGGTAAGTACACACTACGCAACCCTAACCACCTTAGGCATATATCACGCAGGGAACCATGAACTCACTAGTAGAACCTTTAATAGGAAAAACAACCTCCTAAGCATCAACATACAATTAGGGGTATAGGCATAAAGCATTGCATAAATGCAGAAATCACATTTGCGCAAAAATATCACAGAACTGACCCCAGGCCAACCTGGCCTCTCAGGGGCTTACAGGCCCAATGTCCAGAATGTCTGGGCTGGCTGCGCTGGCAGCCAAAGAGGATTGCGCAAGGGTTCCTGCCTAAATGAAGCAGCTGCCCACTAAGGTCTGGGCAGCTGTAGGAACTGAGCCTGGCACCAGCGTGCCTCCTGGCTCTCTTCTGGGGGCCCTAAATAAACAATTCCCAAAAACACGTGGGAGCCTCGTGGGCGCTATCAACAAAATGCCCCCTTTGAGCCTCGTGGGCTCTGGAACAAATGCTGCCAACTGGGGGGAGCGGCCCGCTGCCAGCCGGGGCCGCTCTACCTCCCGAAATGCCCCCAAGACGTTGGAGCCCGCAGGCTCGAAAAACAAATGTCCCCTTTTAGCTGGGTTTAAAGGGGGAGTGGCCCGCTGCCTTCCGGGGCCGCTCAAGGAATATGCTCGGGTCCGAACGGGGCCTTTAAAGAACAATGGTGCCCTAAAATGAAGTTAGCAGCCGCAGGAGGGGGGCGGGCACCGGCAATGTGCCCCGACGCCCCCTCTGACAGCAATGGCCCCCGGAGCCCTGCTCAACGGGCTCAGAATACAACTGTGCCTCTCTCAGGCACTCTGAACATGCCCGGAGCTTCTCCCCGGCCCATCGACACTCACCAGACGCAGTTGCGGGGAGGCTCTGACATCGCGGCCAGCTTCCCTCTGGCTGCAGCGGTGTTGCGGGGCTCTCCTCATACCACAGGAGCCCCGCCAGCGCCGGCAGCCCTTCTTCTTCCCCGGAGGCACTCCGTGGCCCTTTCACAAGGCGCACCTCTCTCTCAGTGAGCTACAGGAGTGCAGGTGGGTTTCCGTCCGCTTCCTGGTTGTTGCGGCCCCGCCCACATCAAACCACAGGTTGCCTGGCTTCCAGGGTATTTGGACCCACTTCCGGTTCATCGAGGGCAGAGCAGCTGCGAATCGGCCTCAAATGAGGGGTAGGCTCCCTCGAGCGCGATAGCATATACAGCAGCGTGGTAGGCACCCGTTTTAAAGACTATAGAAAGCTATGGGTGTATCAGAGCTGGCACAAGATCAAGTCACAGGGTGGGCACCTGCGCAATAAAACCCCACAATAAGCGGGGTAGGCACCCGCAATGAGGCACTACTGCGGGGGAATCCCCACCAAAGATACCGGCAGCTCCGTGCTGCAGTTGGCAACAAAAAGCGCTTCCCTGGAGGAAAACAAAGCGCTCACCAGGCCCCTGAAGTAAAACGTCCAGGGAAAAGTCCTTTTAGAATGCAGCAAGAAAGGGGGGGCCAAAGGCTGGGCCCAGGGGCCAGCTCACAGGGCCCTCCAGACAGGGAGGCAGTCCTCCTGGCGCCCAGCAGCAGCAGGCCCCCCTCAAGTTAGGGTCAGGATAAGAAGAACATTTTGCATGGGGTCACAGTCCCTATTTATACACATAATTATTTTGTCTAGGCTGCAGGGTTAAGGGAAAACCAGACGCAGCTGGTTTTGGAGCACTCTGTTGTGCTCAGCCCCTCTCCCCATTCACTGCACAGGCTAGGGACATCAGACACACCAAAGGGGATGCATTGTGTAGGGAAAGCCCAGCCCTATTCAGGTCCCAGGTGCACTCCTCCCTGCCATCAATATGCAGATCTCTCCACTCACCACCGGGGCAGACCCATCCTGACTCCTGGAGCCAGGCTCACCAGCCAGCTCCAGCCAATCACAAGCCAGTCACTTCACCTTTATTGCACAGACATGCCAACTTTAGAAGTGGCACTTCCACACTAGACACATTAACGCCACACGCATCATCGCGCAGAATTCATTCTCACGAGTCCGCACATACCAAACTCGAGCCTGCACTGCCCACGCATCAGGAACTACCATGGACACATACATTTCCCATGCTTTCCTATGGGAGGGCAGGCCAACCTCACCACACGCACGCACTTTACACTGGGACACAGTGGTAAAGTGCGCAGAAGCCAAAAATAACTAGCATCAGGTCATAATTAAAAGCAGAAGAGCCAAGTCCAACAGGAGGCATTAGGCCATACCACAGGAGCCTTATTGGCTACTGAATACGTTTAGGGGATGGCACGCTATGTCCTATGTTCTCCAGTTGCCTTCCACCTCAAGTCCAGTGGTAGGAATTCCTAGCCCCTATGTGGGGGATCAGAGGGTCATCTAGCAGGCAGGCGGAGGGCCTTGTTTGGTAGAGCACGGCCACAGGCCCATGAATCACTTGTGCTACCCATGGCAGCCTCCAGAGCATCCCCGCACCTTGGGGGCCCGTGAGGCTGTACCATTGGGAGTTTGCAGGATTCCGACATCAGGATCGCATCATAGAAGGAAGCTCCCTGTCTGTGCCGGAGCCCATGCCCTGGCTGGCGTCCTGAATGTGGTAATGTGGCCTGGCTGCAACGCCTCCCCACTAGGTGGCCTCAAAGCAGGATCTCACCCCTGGGCAGCACCGGCTTTCAAAGGTATCATCAGGGTGAGAGGTTCAGTCACCTCCGAGGCCTGATCAGTGCGCTGATTTCGGGAGGTATAACCCAGCTGCTCGGTCCCTACATCAACAGGCCACACTTAGTTGCGTTTTTCTGTGGAGTCCCATATGGCCGCTACTTGTAGGCTGGGCCTGAAAACCCATTAAAAAAAGCAAGGATAAAATGGCATGTTGAAAGGCCCACAAATTAAATCAGGATTCCATTCATCATCCAAGCTATAAAAAATCCTTCCGGCATTAACTCATCACTCCATCCTTTTAACTAAACTGCCAAGGGCACAAGAGGGTGCACATAAATACAAAAAAGCTATGCCATAAGCAACACAATACGTAAATGTAACCAAAATATTCTGCATCCATATAACCTTAGAGTAAACAAAAACTCCAAACTGGTAATCTAAGGAACTCCACAAAAAGATCTCAAGATCAAGCAAGAAAATATAAATAGGACAATAAAATCTGAATACTACACAGCTCAGTACAGTCACCACGGATTACTCCATAACCATTTGTAAAATCATTCTTAATATAGTTAATGAACAATGGAATTTAGTCTGCATTTGCAACTTTGAATGTTCTAGGTACACAGATAGAATATGTCAGTGTTTTATCTCTCACAAGACACTTGGCTGCATAAAGAGAATCCAAGCCTATGTAAGTAATGAATTGGATTTTCTGACTACTTCCTCAAAGATAACATAATTTCTTCAACGATGAAACATAACCTTTGTCCTTGAAATTTAAAAATATAACAAGATAATGTCTTTGTTTTTCTCCTACTGCTGTAGTAGAGACCAAAGACAGATTGATGAACAGAATCAGACTCCAATATACTATGGCCCAGATTTATCATAGGATTGTGGTACCCTTGCATCATGCAAGGTGATGCATGGGCAACACAATCCTTCAATATCATTTACCACGCCGTGCAGGGCCACCCTGCATGACCCTGTGTGGCTTGGTAAATCTGGAGTAACATAAGGCAGCACAAGTTGCTGCTTTGCTTTACTCTGAGCCAAGAAGGTACTTCATGGGTGGAGCAATGGTGTTTCTACACATCCATCCATGTAATGTGTTGCATTCCCTAATTTACCAAAACTGGTAAACCTAGGAACACATCAAAACTGTACGCTTTCCCATTAGAGGCGCATCTAGGAGAAATATAGAGGCAATGAGGAGAAATATATTTATTTCTCGTCTTGTTTCCTCTTTCTAAGTGTGCTGCATTAGCTCACTTAAAAAGAGGAAAACACCTCTAAGGATTGTTTTGTGCATTAATGTTTCCTTCCTGCTCAAAAACAAACCTGCCTGCAATGCAGAGATCCTTGCATCATGGTGCACGGGTGCCTGTGTTGGCTGCAGTCAGCCACAAGTGTCAGGTGCCAAGAGAGAGTAGACGTGTGCCATAACTTGATAGATATGGCACATTCCTGCCCTCTCTAATTGATGCGGTGTAGAACGTTGATTTGCAGCGTAGTGCTGTGTCAAATTTTGATAAATGTGGACCTATGTGTAGTGAGAATGAGCACACCAGAGAGAAGTTTCTAAAGGATGGCAATAAGTATTGTCCTTTGACATCCCACTGGGGACCAAAAGCTTTCCGCTTAGTCTTCCGCTCATAAAAACCTGCTCAGAAATCTAAGCATTCGCCTGTGAAAGGCTGCCTCAGCTCCACATTAAAAGGATATTTCTCTAAAAAGAGGCTTGGGGAGCTTCAAATTTGACTGTTCCAAGCTGCATCCTTAGTCCTGCTTGAGGCTCAGAGTTAAGAGGCGAGGCTTGTTTATGCAACAATGTTTTTCAAAGATAGGCAAATCAACCCTGCACATTGAAAAACAGGATGCTAGAAGTAATGCTACTAAAGAGATGGGGAAATCTGACCAGTACCTCAGTTTCTAGGCTGCTGTACTCCTGACCTGCACATTATTGGGGTGTACGTTTAAATTGAATGTTCTCCCTTCGTTACTGATCTTTTATTTTTTGCTGCTCTCTCAGATTTGAAGTGACACGAATAGGGTCAAAAACGGTTGGATTTGTTCCATTAGTTCCATGAACTTGACCAGGTGTGTTAAATTTTAGCCTTCCCTCTTATAGTTTGTATGTGCAGTGCTACACAGGTTTCAGGTTCTATATTGTGCTCCGTGTGTGTTTCATTAGATTACATACATCAATTAATATTGTATTCCAATTTATAAATGACATTATTTTATACCAAATTTCTGCCAAATTATTAAACTAAGCTGTTTGAGGGCTGATCCCTGACACACTAAATGTCCTACAGTAAACTACTATTTCTCTCGTCAACTTTGGATTACATTGCATTTGAATTCAATCAGAATATCATTGTGATCCTAATCTATTACTTTTATCCTCATTATAAAATGTAATTCATCTGCCTTGAGCAATTCAACATTTCTCATACATAATATACCTGTGAAAATGCTACATTGTGCATTTTATAGAGATCGCTTTCTTGCGTAGCTGAGAGGCTGAAGTTGATATTTTTTTTTACAATGTATTTCAGTGCACAGTTCCAGATATAAAATATTATCATGCTGACATTATATAACAAATTCTGATTCAATAAATAGGTTTAGTTATCAAAACTATAAATGTAATTTCCCTGTCTGTCACTTTACTTAAAATAGGAAATAAAACATACAATTCTGTTATTTAAACTGTGCATACTTAAGGAATGTCTGATAATTGGGCGTCTCATCTATTTCATCTTTCCACAACCACAAGCCTAGATAGCAACATCCTTCCCAATTATAGTACTGGGTTATTAGAGTTAGTAAATGTGTATTAACATATAATACAAAGGTCTGAAAAATAAGTCTATGTATCAGTAAAAAGGTTCAGTAAATGATCTTGTGCGAAATAATTTAGAGAAACCTGGAGATTGCTCAGAGATTTATGAACCTTTAATAAAAATTATAATGTGTTGGCTATATGTATACTAAATATTTGTTTCTGAATCACACGTCATCACCCAATGTGATTTATTCATTCATCAGACACTACGGTTGTTTACAAATTACTTTCAGCACTCCAATTTCTTTCTTTGCCAGTTTACAAAAACAGTGTTTTTTTTCATTTTATCTCCAAAATTCATGCAAATGTATTCAGTAACTAAGATGAAGAAGATACCTTACTACAACTGTAAAAACAGGTTGTACCTCACAGGCATCCATTGATTTAAGCTCTGTTCTATGACTGCATATTCCCAGCAGGCTTTTAGAAGGAACATGTCACCAGACAACTTCAAAATCACTTTGGCATATGTGACTTGTCCCTTGTTAAACCCTATAAAAACTTGATTTTATCTCTCTCTTAGGGAGAACCATCTCCCTCTGATACTACCCCAATATATTTCTGACAGTGTTTGGAGATGATCAATGAAGAAATGTTGGCTCCATTTGTCCTCTTGTATCTTTTTGGAGTATTCAACATTCAACAATACCCCATGTTGATCCAGAGACTTAAGCAAATATCTAGTATAGGAGAGAGAGCTGTCATCTGATCCTCTCCTTGAATAACCACCTTCATGTTGTTCAGTTGGATACTTTTACTTCTCCACCACATCCATCACTTAATTGTAAGTTGCTGTATTAGATCCTTCTTTTGTCTACCATGTACTCAATATTTACACTGAGCTATTGCTTGACCGTTATCAGACCTAATGTCTCCTCTTTCAATGATATGTCTGCAATTGTTTTAATTAGATGATATACAAATCTAGTATCACAACCTGGACTGTTCTGCTTTGGGAAAGGGAAGCCGGTTACACTAGAGATGGGTTTACTCACAGCCAAATTCAAGATTATTTTCTTCAACACAATTGCGTGGCCAGTTCATTCTCCTCCTGTTTAAGTCTCCTCACCAAACAAAGTGAGCCCGCTTACAAATTCTGGGTCTACTTAGATTACCCCTTTCAAGGAATTAGCAAGTTTAATATGTGGTAAAAATATGTCCTACCTTTCCTGCTAAAAAATATTTATCTTGCCCCTTTGCAGACTAGTCTACCTAATTGTTGTGATTTATTAATGTTGGTACACAGCGGCGACTGTACAGATAGTTATGCAGTGCGTTATCTATATTCTTTATGTTACGTCATTCATTCCATTTTGGAATGCTTGGAATGTATTTAGGTGACATCACCCTGGCGTCCCCGGCATTTTTCCCATATCTTGTTCTTGACACTACCCCTGCCCCAGCCATATCCCCGTGGGCCTTTCTGCCCTAATAAATACTTTAATCCCTTCACTGTAGTCCGTCTCCTCCTTACAACAATGGCGACGAGGATGTAAGCGGAGGAGAGGCTCACGGGCAGCATCAATGTCATCGAAGTGTACCAAGGCTTTGAAATACGAGCAGAAGGTAATTTTAAGAGAACGAGGCAATAATAAACAGTGAAAGGAAGTAAGTGACGTACCGATAAAAAGCTGCCGCTGTGAGACATTGTGTGAAGGCGCACGGCGATATTGACAAGCACGTGAGGCATGACGGGATCTATTTGAGCGCCCTGCTCATCCACAGTCAGCTCATTGGTGCAACGTCACTGACGTACAACGTGCGGCCATTTTGTGGAAGAGAGTCACAGCAAATCTAGTCAGGAACGCGCAAAACACAAGCAAAGGAATAATTAACGTAAAACAAAATAAATAAAACGCGCAGTGCCTCATATGAAGAATATATGCATGATGAACAATATATAAAAGCAAATTAGCGATTTACATGGGAATAATAAACAGTAGAAGCGGAGGAGGAAAATACATGGGAAGTGCATTACTAAAAAGAAAAATAAACAACCTGAACTAAGAAATTCACATAGTAATAGAAGTAAAAGGTTTTATGAATGAAACAATAATTTATGTGACGATAGGAGAATATATGATAATAAAAATAAACAAAGGAGAATAAGCCAAGCAAAGCATCTGTCACTAGAGGAAGTAATAAATAAAGATGGCACAAAGTAATAATATCTGCGTTCCCCCACTCTTCCTGGAAGAACCAGGGAAACCCATAATGAGGTGGAAGAGTTGGTTGAGAGCCTTTGAGAACTATATTTTATCTATAGATGGCAAGGGATACGATGCAGAGAGGAAGAAATCACGTTTGTTTGGATTGTGTGGAAAGCCGGTCAGGAGGTATTCGATAGCCTACCAGAATATGAAAGTCCATCAGGAGTGTTTATACCTCTCAATGAATATCAAGAAGCAATTAAAAGGCTTGAAAAACAGTATGATGAGGAAAGCAATATAATGGTTGGTAGGCATAAATTTGCGCTGAGGAAACAGCAAGAAGGTGAAACAATCGAAGAGTATATAGCATGTTTGAGAGTATTAGCAAAGGATTGTGAGTTCAATGAAATGACTGACATCTATATAAGAGACCAAGTGGTATTTTATTGTTACTCTAAAAAAGTGCAAGAGAGGTTGTTAACATGCAGAAACCCTACACTACAGGATGTAACGGACATAGCTAAAGCCATTGAAAGATCATTAGTTCCAACAAAAGTATTGTCAGGCAGCAGTAGTAATGCTAATGTATTTTATGTACAGGATAAAAGGAAAAGTGACTACAAGAGTTCTGAGAAAAGTTGGGGAGACAAGAAGGTAGGAAATAGAAATTTGAGTTGTTTCAGATGTGGGTCGCAGGAACATCTAGTTCCATTGGTAAAAGATGCGCAAAATGTAAAAGGTTTGGCCACTATACTATGCTATGTAAAACTAAGAGACCAACTGAAAATGTGAAGGTGAATACTGTGGGAGATTTTGATGAAGAAATGTGTGATAAAATTGTACTCTATGTGGAGATGGTGGATGGAAAAATAAAGGGGCCCATTGGTGATGTAAAAATCGGAAATATGGAATTATAGTTCACTGCTGACTCAGGGTCACCTATAACAATTATATCTGACAAGTTATTTGAAGAAAAATGGCAGGATGTAGAGCTACATGACACTGACGTAAACACCAAAGCATTTGGGGAACAGGATATCAAAATGATGGGTTATTTCTGTGACACATTAACGTTCAAAGGGAGAGAAATAAACACAAAAATGTATGTGGCAGTAAAAGGCAGAATCCTAGTGGGATGGAAGGACTTGGCAAAGTTAGGTGTGATCCTTCAACCAGGCGCCAAGGAACTAATCATACTCGGAGAGGATTTCATAAATAACATATCTGTAGAGGAGAATCAGAAAAGTGTAGAAGAAGTAGTTGATAAGTACAAGGATGTCTTTCAGGATGTAATAGGTTGTGTTAAAGGCTTTATACACGAAATCAGATTGAAAGAAGATTCAGAACTTATCAAACACAAAGTGAGAGCAATACCACTGTCAATAAGAAGTGAACTAAAGGAGGTGCTAGCTAAATTATGTCAAGAGGGTGTAATAGAAGAAACTGATGCATCTGAGTGGGTGTCCGCAATAGTGGTCTCGAAGAAAAGGAAAACAGGGGAAATAAGGCTGTGTGTGGATCTCAGATCCTCAAACAAAAACATTTTAGTGAATTGCCACCCACTCCCAATGATTCAGGAAATTCTACAATCAGTAGCAGGATCAAAATACTTCACCCTGATCGACTTAAAAGCTGCATATCCATCAGGTCAAGTTGTCATAAGAATCAAAAAAGCTCACAACATTCATAACGCCATTTGGTGCTTACAGGTATATAAGATTGCCTTTCGGCCTGGCATGTTCCAGAAGTTAATGGACATCCTGTTTGGAGAAATGAAAGGAGTCAAGGCGTTCCAGGATGATATCCTGATACATACTGAAACCGAGCGAGAACACATGTGAGTACTCAGCAAAGTATTAAGCATCCTAAAGAACAAAGGAATGACAGTATCAAAGGAATAATTTAAATTCTTGAAGAGGAAAATAGAATACCTGGGACACGTGCTATCATCCAATGGAATCACTCCTAAAGATGACCTAGTCCAAGCGATCAGAGAGGCACCGGAACTGAAAGATAAAGAGACCCTGAAATCTTTCCTTGGACTCAGTGAGTACTACTCCAAGTTCATTAAGGGATATGCAGATAAGGTGGAACCACTAAGGAAATTATTACGGAAAAATGTGACCTATGTTTGGTCCAGTGAGCAAGAAATGGCATTCAACAAAATAAAAAAAGAGATCGCTGAGGCACCCGCTTTGAAAGCTTACAACCCCATGCTGTAAAACATAATCACAGTAGACGCCAGTGCCAAAGGCATAGGAGCTGTACTTTGCAAGGAAAAGGAGGCCAAGAAAACACAATTGCGTTTATATCAAGGAGACTAAGCGACACAGAGAAACACTACAGCACAATTGAGCGTGAGGCACTTGCATGTGTTTGGGCTGTACACAAACAAAAAACTACCTATGGGGAAAAAGGTTTGATATAGTAACAGACCACAAGCCATTAGTGTATATGATGGACGGAGAAGGACGTGGTAGTGAAAGAGCATGCTCCAGATTGATAAGGCTGTTGTCTAAACTCCAAGAGTACACGTTCAGTGTCAGGCACATCAAAAGAGATCTCAACAGCAGTGCTGACTGTCTATCACTGTATAAGAAGGTGAGCAACCCAATATACCCTTGCGGGCTCGGGCAGAGTTTGTTATGATAGAAAATGGCCAGCAAGGGGTTTTGTTGTTCTGTAATTTTTCAGCACTGTTAGGACTTGTTTGGGAACAATCAAAGTACCTAAACCTGAGATTAATCAGTGGCTGTTCTATTTAATCCAAAAGAAAAAAGTTCCTAAGAAAAGGAACGCAAGATATTACCACACTAACATCATATGTACAATAAATGATTAATAAAACACAAGAAACCAGGATTTTTTGGTTGTCTGAAAATTATTATTTAAGTTCAAGGCAAAAAAATGTATATTTCTGTACAAAAAGGTGAACATTCACATAGGGTAGGGTACATACATAGATATAATATGGATATTCAAGGTATTGGTTGCTTTTCCTTTGACATATCCAAAAATTGAGTCCAGACTGCAGAGTCACAGTAATTAATTGATTTCAACAAAAAATCAGAAGAAAATCAAAAGATGACATGAAACAAAATATGCAGAATTGGACTAGACAAGTCGACGTTTCGGTCTTTTTTGAAGTTTTCTTAAGACCATCATCAGGACAAAATTAGTGGTATATACAATTGATGACCCTTTTTGAAATCAAGAGCACGTCAGTTTGAAGTTCTAGACGGCAACAGCACCTTCAATTGTGGCGTAGAAATCAGGCAAAGAAATAAATCAATTGTGCGTAGGATACACTCGTAATGAATACAGTGATGTAGTCAACAGTTTCTGGCGGTTAATCCAATTTAAGTCGCTTTTCAAATTGCTCGAAAATGTTTGGAGTCTTGGGCCACGGAACGTCAAATGAGTCTGATCAGGGTTCAGGAAACACTGTTGCAAACCCTGATCGGACTCATTTGACGTTCCATGGCCCAAGACTCCAAACATTTTCGAGCGATTTGAAAAGCGACTTAAATTGGATTAACCGCCAGAAACTGTTGACTACATCACTGTATTCATTACGAGTGTATCCTACGCACAATTGATTTATTTCTTTGCCTGATTTCTACGCCACAATTGAAGGTGCTGTTGCCGTCTAGAACTTCAAACTGACGTGCTCTTGATTTCAAAAAGGGTCATCAATTGTATATACCACTAATTTTGTCCTGATGATGGTCTTAAGAAAACTTCAAAAAAGACCGAAACGTCGACTTGTCTAGTCCAATTCTGCATATTTTGTTTCATGTCATCTTTTGATTTTCTTCTGATTTTTAGTTGAAATCAATTAATTACTGTGACTCTGCAGTCTGGACTCAATTTTTGGATATGTCAAAGGAAAAGCAACCAATACCTTGAATATCCATATTATATCTATGTATGTACCCTACCCTATGTGAATGTTCACCTTTTTGTACAGAAATATACATTTTTTTGCCTTGAACTTAAATAATAATTTTCAGACAACCAAAAAATCCTGGTTTCTTGTGTTTTATTAATCATTTATTGTACATATGATGTTAGTGTGGTAACATCTTGTGTTCCTTTTCTTAGGAACTTTTTTCTTTTGGATTAAATAGAATAGCCACTGATTAATCTCAGGTTTAGGTACTTTGATTGTTCCAAAACAAGTCCTAACAGTGCTGAAAAATTACAGAACAACAAAACCCCTTGCTGGCCATTTTCTATCATAACAGACTGTCTATCACGGCTGCCTATGGAAAATCAGGATAATGAATCACTGGATGACGTGGAATGTGTGGTAGCCTGAGTAGATGCTTTGGAAGCTAACAATGGGTCCATAACAGAAACCGAGTGGAAAGAAGGACTGGAAAAGGACAGGACAATAAGTAAAGTAATGAACTACGTGAAGTCAAAGTGACCCCCTATCAGGAATTTGCAGAATAAATTCAAAAGCTATCAACAGATAAGCGAGGAGCTGACAATAGAAAATGGATTTCTAAAGAGATGCGACCAATTCGTTCCACCAGCAATTTTGAGAGAAAAAATAATAAAATTGGCTCACAAAGGACACCCCGGAAGTAGTGCAACAAAAAACATCATCAAAAAACACTACTGGTGGCCGGGAATGCATCATGAGGTGAACAACTACATCAATAGATGTGAGTCATACCTCAAGGCTGACAAACATTTTAAAATATGCAAAGGAGAGTTACAAATAGTGGAAATACCCAGCGGACCATAGCAAAAAGTAGCCGTTGATTTTGCGGGTCCATTTCACGGATTGAACGAAAAATGCAAATATCTCATTGTTCTGACGGACTACTACTCCAAATGGGTGCATTACAAATTCTTGCACTCAATCACAACAGAACAGGTAATTAAGTTCTTCAAGAAAATGTTTGCGATGGAAGGACAACCCAAGATCATTGTCTCTGACAACGGCACACAGCTGGTATCAAAACAAATGACTGAGTTTTTAGAGAGTGCAGGTATCAAGCAAGAAAAGACACCACTATATAGCCCAAAGAATAACGGCCAAGTGGTAAGAACAAAAAAATTAATAAAATAAGGAATCCAACTGGCCATCGCATCGAAGTTGAATGTGAAGGACAGCATCCGGGAAAAGATAAACACTTACAACAGCACACCAAACGAAACAACCAAGTTCACTCCATTTTTCTTAATGAGGGGAAGAGAGAGCAATGATATACTTATGCCTAAATTTAACAACTGGCATAGAAACGAGGAAAGTGCTGAACAAATAAAGGACAGCGAGCTAAAGGTCAGAGAGAGCATTATGCGCAAACAGGAAAAGACCAAAAGATATTCGGACCAAGTCAACAAAGCAAAGGTGAAGGAAATAGAACGCGGAGATTGGGTGATAACGAAGAAGCCATTCATGGTGGTGAAAGGAGAGTCAACCTACAGTAGTCCTGTACAAGATGCTTCCAGAGGAGCAGTATATCTAGAAGGAAAGGGTTGGCAAAGCAAAGACGATGTAGTCAAGCTTAAAAAAGTACAAGAGAAGATCATTATGAAAGGAAGAGAAGTAGAGGAGGATAGTGCCAACAATAGTATTCTGGAATGGGACGATGTATCTGATAGCCATTATTCTAGAGGAGAAGATGAAAGTTGTAACATGTCCAGTGTTGGAGTTATGGTTGAAGGGATCATCCAAGACAGGGATCACCGCGGGACGGAGATGGACAGTGCCCCTGCAACCGATCAAAGACTGAGTGGTAAAAGTACTCAGACCAGAAATGGAAGGCAAATTACAATGCCTAAATGTTATGAGGACTTTGTTCAAGATTGACTGTATATCGGTTAATGTGTGAAGGAGGGAGATGCTGTGATTTATTAATGTTGGTCCACAGCGGCGACCGTACAGATAGTTATGCAGAGCGTTATCTATGTTCTTTATCTTACGTCATTCATTCCATTTTGGAATGCTTGGAATGTATTTAGGTGACGTCACCCTGGTGTCCCCGGCATTTTTCCCATATCTTGCTCTTGACACTACCCCTGCCCCAGCCGTATCCCCGTGGGCCTGTCTGCCCTAATAAATACTTTAATCCCTTCACTGTAGTCTGTCTCCTCCTTACAACACTAATTCTAAACTTTTTTCACAAATTGCTAAAATGCTCTTGAATGTTTAATCATTAGCACACAATGTAAGGGACTGCCTGGTCACTGATCTCCGTAGAGGAGACCGTATACATGCAGCTCAAATAAATCTGTATTACTTACCAATAGCATCACTATTTTTTCCGTGAGCTTTTCCACTATTGCCATTGCTTGACGAGTGTTATATGCAAATCACATCAGTAAACTACTTATACAGTTATACATTATGCATCTAATGGCCTTAAATGTATCTATCAGTGCAGTTACTAAAACCTTTATGTCTCCAAAATATTCTCAAATGTTATTTCATGAACGAGAGTTGAAATCATGTCTTTATGATTGTTTTGTTTTCATTCACATACCTTTAATTACCAATCTCTTTTTTAGTACATCAATGACTGTATTTCACACCCTAAATATAGATGACAGCTTTCTCCTTCTTCCCCCGTATTCAGCATATTCAGGCTTTAAGATTAAGTTAACACATCTTCTTCTCTACTTTATTATGGGTTCCATGTTCTTAAGAGTGAGCTGCAATTGTGCTTGCTTGTGAATGTGAATTATCACCAACAAATACAAACTTTATTCAGAGCAAGTGATACACACATTTGGCATGCCAATTTAGTTAAAACATAGTATTTTGAATACATTTATAATATTTACTCAAAGCTATGACTTTTTCTGGGCAAAATAAAAACTTGACTTAAAAAACACAGGCTTTACTATAACCTTATAGTCCGCCAGAGCGGGTTATACTGGCCATTACATGGCGGTCCAGTGTTAAAGGTCTAAGGTGAAGTTGAGGGCTTTAACAAGTTAGAGGATCATTAATGCCGGGATAGCCCAGCTATAGAGGGCTGCAAGGCTATTTGAACATTCAGCTTCTAGATGGCAGAATGTTCTACCAATAAAACAAAGGCCTCACAGAGCCTGAGTGGATTGAACTCCCTTAAGGCTCCGTAAGGCCTTTGTTCATAGCAACAGCTGTGAAGAACAACATTGGTATATTGGCACTCCGGGCTTCTACTGGCCATTAGAACCTCAGAGCACTCCCTTGTTTTCAGTGGAGCTCCCAACATTCCATTGTTCCATTTATATGAGTTTCCATGTTTAGCTTCCAAGGCCACCTCAATAGTGTAATGGTTGTGACACTGAAGCCCTGGTTTAGCATGTTGGTGCAATAATGCAAGAATGTTAAGAAGGCTGTTCACTAGTGTTGGTCTCAAGCAGTACTGTTTAAAATATACAATGAAGAGCATCCATTCCTATATAAATAATTAACACATTTTTCTGACTACTCCCTTAAAGATAGCAGCTTGTCCTTTGTCCTTGAAACCTAATAATATAACAAAAAAATAGTAGTGGAGACCAAAGACTGATGGACAGAATCAAGCTCCAGAAGACTATGGCCCATATTTATCATAGGATTGTTTTGACGCAAGGTGATGCAAGGGCAGTGCCATCCTTAAGTCAGGTTTACCAAGCCAGTTAAGGCAACCTCGCAAGGCCACCGCCCATCCAAGAGCAAACAAAGCAATTATCTTGGAATGATTTTTCTTAAAGCATGAGAAAAAATATATTAAAGGAGGACTCCTTGTCTGGGCATGCATTCTCATAGGTAGAAATCTTGGAATAGTTTACTAACCCTCAGAACTCTGCACTTGGGAGGGATACATTTGGGGCCAATGGTGGAGCTGAATGTTGATGGTTACTAGGAACAACGCAGAGACTCCCTTTTTAGTTAAAACACCTAACTGGTCACTACTATTAGTTCTGTGTTTCTATACTTTTAGTGCTGTAATAGCAACTTAATCTCATCAGGGCTCAAAAAATAAAAATGATATGGGACCATTGTTAGCACATCGAAGGAGGGGCTACCTTTTGGGTCCATCAGCACATTTCAGGAGAGTGGATATTGGGCAGTAACAGCTCTTCTCTGCAGGACCAGCAGACGCACCATACTAAATTTATTGGAATTGGTGTTATTGGGGACACTCAATTCAGCTCAGGCTCTCATGTGCTGTCTCGTGTATTGTTAGAGAGTTTGTATCATTAGGCTGCGTTTGTACAACATCTGTAATGCAACCGAGAGAAGCCTTGGCACTGGGCAGGACAAATTAACCTGGCAGTGTGCAGAGAGAACATTTTCAAATATTATCATTAAACCTTCCAATGTGGTACCAGAATAGCACTGGCAGAAGGTTCTTATTTTATTTATTTTTTCTCCTCATTAGCCTTATCGCCACCCATTACTATCTGAAAACCGCCCCTGGGCTTTTTATCGCATATGTATGTATGTATGTAGGCATACTTATATAGCGCGACTGTCACCCAAAGGGCATCCTGGCGCTTTGACCACAGAACATTCCTACCGATGTCAATTACACTGCCTTCGGAAAAAGGTAGGTTTTAAGTTCCTTTCTAAAAGACGAGAGATCCTGCTTGCACCTTAGGGCCAGAGGTAGGGAGTTCCAAAGCTTGGCGGCCGTAAAGCTGAAAGAGCGGCCGCCCATCCTCACCCTTTTTATCTTAGGAACAGTCACCAAGAAGGCCGAGGAGGATCTCAAAAGTCTGGCAGCAGAGTACCAGGAAAAAAGACCTTGCAGTACCACTGGACCCAGCCCATGCAAGGCTCTAAAGACCAAGCAAGCTGATTTAAAACAGATCCGTTTTTGCACCGGTAACCAGTGCAGGTCTGATAGGGCGAGAGAGGACGAAGCAGGCCATGGCCGCGAGAGCGCCAGTTTAGCTGCCATGTTCTGTACCCGCTGTAGCTTCATAATTAGAGTACTGGGGGCTCCCAGAAGCAATGCGTTACAGTAGTCTAACCTACTGAGGATGATACTCCGCACTGCTTCCGTCCTCGCTGAATGAGGAAGTAGTGGCAGAATCTTCCGCAACATGCGCAGCAGCAGCATACAGGTCGCCGTGGTTTTGTTAACGAAGGCGTCCAGCTGGAGACTAGGCCCGAGCAGGACACCTAGGTTACGGACTGAGTCTGCCGCTGCGACAGTGCCTAAGGTAGAAGAAGGCCAAAGTCCCTCAGGCAGAGGGCGAGGCGTACGATCTACCGAGCAGTAGAGGACTTCAGTTTTTGCCCCATTGAACTGTAATGAGTTCTGACGCAACCAATCCGCAGCTGCCGACATGCATTGGTGAAAGGATTCCAGGGAGACCGCATCCCTGCCCTCGATGGAAAAAATAAGCTGAGTGTCATCGGCATAATTGATGACAGACATGCCGAATGACTTAATCAGACTTATTAGAGGGCGAAGGTATAAGTTGAAAAGAATCGGGCTAATTGCACAGCCCTGCGGCACTCCCTGTTTTACCTCTCTCACCGCCGAACGAAACGGCGGCATAGCCACAGATTGTCGCCTGTTACAGAGATATGGTGCCAGCCAGCCCAAGGCTAAGCCAGCTACCCCGGTCTCCCGGAGCCTGCTTAATAGAACCGCATGGTCCACCGTGTCGAACCGGCCGACATGTCAAGCAACACCAGAAATGCTGCTCCTCCCATGTCGACACGCGAGCGCAGGTCGTCCAAAACGGCCACCAAGGCAGACTCTGTGCCGTGGGCCGGCCTAAACCCAAATTGGGCCACGTCCAAAAGGTCGTTGGATTCAAGGTAGCTGGACAGGACTCTAGTGACCAATTTCTCTACGATTTTTATTGAGAAAGGCAAGAGTGAAATAGGCCTATAATTGGTCGGACATAAAGGGTCCAAGGTGGCTTTTTTTAGCAGTGGGGTAATTACTGCCAATTTCCAGCTATCCGGGACCGTGGCCATGGTCAATGACTGGCAACAGATGGAATGGAGCGGAGGGAAGAGCTCTGCCTGGAACGCCTTCCAAAACTTGTGTGGTAAGGGGTCTAACGGGGAGCCGGATGACACACCATTCTCCAACAGACAGAAATCTTCCAGGGAGGGAAAAGGAAAGCAGGTCAGCCGAGGCTGTACTGCTTCCTCCATAATCACCTCCCGAGCTACTCCACTGACTAATTCCAAGGAGCACAAATCAGAGTGGCTAGATAGATCAGGGGCCGAAAGTCCCGTCATATGTCAGTAGGAGGAAAGAGGCATACACCGCACTTATTCTTGAGTCAGACTTCCACACTTTGCTTGGACCCCAGAGCCAGATCTGTCTTTCTCAAAAAGTACCGCCACCTCATCCTCTAATCACGTCCTGGATAAAACAAAGAAATAACTACCAGCGAGATAGGCGAAGGCTTAATCATCGGATTTATATTGTTTATATACCTCCTCGTATCCCCAAAAGCCCACTACCTCACCCAAAACGTAAGAGAAAAGGTACCCAAAATCTTCGCTTTTTCTTTGTATAATCTGAAGTATCTAGTTTAGCTGTATATCTCATAGCTTGTATCCAGTCCAGTATTACAGGGGATATCGGTGAAACCCACAGTTTACATAGCTCTCTTCGGGCTAGCAAGATGGCATAAAAAATAAGTTTGGCATTATCATCTATGCCCTTACCTTGTAGGTCATGTCTCCCAGTAATTACTAGTACGGGGCTTACCACGAACTGCAGATTTAGCGCTCGGGCCAAGCAGCTACTCATGTCCAGCCAGAATTGTCTTATGTTTGGGCAGAACACAAACATGTGCCGATCATCTTCGTTGGGGCTCTTACACTTGGGACAGTCCACGACACCGCCAGCTCTAAATTTCGATAGTCTGCTAGGTGACCAATACGCCCTATGGATCGTAAACAAATGGTTTTGTCTTAAGTTTGCAGATTTGACTATTTTATATAACATAGCCATTGTTACTTGCCATTGGTTCTCCGTCGCTATCCTCGGCAAGCATTCACCCCATAGAGCCTCAGGAAGCAGCAAGGGACCGTCATCCATCTCCAATATCAGCCAGTACCTTACAGCCACTTCTTTCTTGAAGGAGCCATCCAAAGAGAGTTTCTCTTCAAAATCATTTTGAACTCCAACTGTACTCTCTGTATTAGTAGCCCAACTCTAAATCTGCAAATATTTGAATTTTGAAAAACTTCGCCCCCTCTCTTGCAGATATTGTCCCCAAGAAATCAATTTACCATCTGGAAATAAATCTTTCCACATCTGAAGACCCGCCCTCCCTAAAGTAAGAGCCAGAGCATCATTCGTCCACAGCGAAGACCCTGGAGCATCCCACAGCGAGGCCATATAACTATAATATGGAATTTTTAATAGCCTCCTAATTTTGAACCAAAGCCCAATCAAATCCCGTAGAACCTTAAGACTGACCTTCTTTAAAAATGTAGGGTCGGCAAACTTGTAAAGAAATCCATATTCATTATAATTACAGCTTCTGAGCATTACACAAAAAAGTTCTCCAATCGTTGTCGAGGTCGGGGTACCTAACAACATCCTACAATTCTTTAACAAAAAGGCCAACGCGTAGATTTGAAAATCCGGGGCAGCCAGACCCCCCTTGCTAGCTTTCCTCCTTAACTTTTTCCAGGAGAGACGAGACCCTTTTGATGCCCATAAAAAAGAACTAATCTCGCTCTGTAATTAAGCCACTCCTTCTTGAATACCAGAGGAATTGTCTCAAACAAAAAAGTCAACTTCGGTAAAATCACCATCTTTATCAAATTAGTGCGGCCATACAAAGTCAATGGAAAATGCATCCAACCTCTAAGGGTGGCTGAGATTTCTCTTCTTATCTTAAAAAAAGTTAACCTTAGTAAGCTTGCGTTATGCGTGATCCTGGTCCATAAATATCTCATTTCCGTTTTACTAACTACCCCTTCAGTATTTAGGTTCCAGCTCATGATCTCCGTCTTATCTTGATTTATCTCATAACCTGAAACGGACTCAAATTCTTTAGTCAGTTCAATCAAGCCCTTCAGTGACTGTTGCAGGTTGGTAGAGTAGATAATATTGTCGTCCGCATATAATCCAATTTTTTTTACCACCCCCCAACCACAAACGGAGGAATCTTATCTGAGCTCCTAATCTTACAGGCTAACTGTTCTATATACAGGTCGAACAGCAAGGGTGACAATGGACACCCTTGCCTTGTCACACGCATTATCTTGACAGGCTAGGTTAATAACCCATTAACCAAAACTCGGGAGGTCGGAAAGTGATAGAGGGATAGAAGAGAATTAGTAAAAATGTTCCCTAACTTAAGATGTTATAACAATGCCTTAAGAAAAACCCAATTTACCTGATCAAATGCCTTGGCGGCGTCAAGGGCAATCACCGCCAAGGGAGTTTTATAGACTGAGGCCATATTTATAGTGCCAATAAGTGAGAACGTTAGCTCTTTCAAAAACCGTCCTTTAATAAAACCTTTTTGATCCTGATGAACCAACTTTGGAATGACCCTACTCAGTCTATCTGCCATAATTTTTTTTAAATATTTATAATCGCAGTTCAAAAGCGATATTGGTCTATATGAGTCCATATATTTAGGTGACTTCCCTGGCTTGGGTATTAAAATAATCGTTGCCTCATTCCATGAACCCGGCAATGCAGCCTCGCCCAAAAATATTTGATTAAACAACTGACACAAGATAGGAGCAATTACATCTATCAAAACTTTATATACTTCCACCAGAAGCCCATCTGGCCCTGGGGCCTTGCCTCATTTTCCCCCTTTAATAACCCTTACCACTTCTCCTTGAGATATTTCATGATTTAGGACCCTCATTAAATCGCTTGAAAGTGGCTCCATATACTGAAACCAGCCACTCAAGTCTGAATGCTTTGGGTAGAGATCTTCCCTATATACTCTCTCAAAATAGTTGTGAAAACCTTCCGCTATTCCCCTACTCTCAGTAATATTAGCACCAGAATCTGTCTCTTTAATTTCCTTAATCTGATTACGGACTTGATCTCTTTTCGCTTTCCACGCTAAAAGTTTACTACGGCCTTCACCATAAGAGAAATGGGCCAACTGACTAACTTCCCATTTTTCCTTAACTCTTTGTGTCAGAACTGCCGTCAATTCTAATTCCAATTCGAACAACTTATTCTTTACCTCTTCATTCGTTATGCTGCACCCCTGCTTTACAATATTAACCTCACACAGAAGGATTTTTTCCTCTAGATCCAAAATCTTACTATGGTACATCCTTCTCTTCTTAGCTCCCAAAGCACCCAGTCTCCCTCTCAGAAAGGCTTTACAGGTATCCCACACAATCTCCACCTTAGCTGTCCCTACATTTGTTTTGAGAAAAACCTGAATTTCCTCAGTAAGATTTGTTAGACTATTATGATCTAAGAGGATTGTTCGATCTAACCTCCAAGCCGAACCCGAACCCTCCATACCCAGTTCCAAAGTCAACAAAATGGCTGAGTGATCCGAGATATGTACCCCAACATGTTCAACCTTAGTAACCCAGTCCTTTAACCTCGAGTCCATCAGAAAATAATCTATCCGGGATCTGTGGTTATATTTTTTATTATAAAATGTATATCCTAGCTGCTGATCTGATTTCAATCTCCAAAAATCGCACAACCCTTGATGCGTCATCAGTGTCTTAATTCTGGCAGACATTTTACTGTTTGCCAAAGCTCTACTCTTTTCCGAGCGATCCAACTTATAATCTAGCACTATATTAAAATCATCTGCCATGAATATTTTCCCTGAAAAATCTAGTAACTCCCCAGCCAATCCATCCAGAGGGTCAACATCATCCTGATTAGGACCATAATAGCCAATAATATCCAACATTTCCCCTGCCACTTTTATTTTCACAATCAGCCATCTACCTCTGTTGTCTGCTGCGTTACCTTCTATTGCAATATTAACCCATGTCTGTTCAAGACTGCGACACCCTTTGTAACTAATGCTTGAGATGTATAAAATGAATGAGCAATCCATCGCTGAGCTGAAAAAACGTCCTTACTTTCCGCAGCAGTCAAATGCGTCTCCTGCAAAATAATATTATGGGTCGAAGAGTCTTCTAAGTACTTCAAGATTATTTGTCTCAGGGATTTTACCCATAATCCATTAACATTACAAGAAAGGAACCTCAGTTCCATAGGTTTAACCCCAATCATACCACCCAGAGCCGACTAACTCCAATAACTTAGTGCCAAGAACGCTTCTGAGGATTTTCTTATTTTTCTCCCCTCCCCCCTACCTTCACCCCCCTCCAACCCCACCCCCAGTCCCTGTACCCCCTCCCCCCAGCTCCCCCTTAACACCCCCCCCTCACTTGGAAAACCCAACCAAAACACCCATGGCCTTGGCCTTTATGGATGTCTTCAGTGGCGGTGCTAATATACTGAAAAGAAAATTTGCTGATAATATGTACATGCCTGGCAGAGATCCGGCTTTAATTCCCATATACTGAACCTCTACATTACAAATTACTCCCTTGATATTGCTCTAAGAAACAATCTACATCCTCAACCGCTCGAAACAAATACATTTTATTTTGCCACATAACTTTTAGAAAGGCCGGGAATTTTAGTTGAACTGTAGCCCCCAGCTCACTGAGAGACTCCATGCGCTTCCCTAACTCCCACTGCCTATTAGCAGTAGCTGGTGACAAATCCGATCTTACCTCAACTGATATAGCATCTACCAAAATACTTTTCTTTTTAAGAGCGGCTGCCAACATTTTTTCTTTCAAATTATATGTCATAAAATTAATCAAAAATGTTCTAGGCTTGGAGCGGTTCGGGTTCAGCCTAAAGGGGACCTGATGAATCCTCTGAATATCACCCATTAACGCTTCTTCCGTTTCTTCCAACTGTAACTCAGATTTAAGGAGTTGTACCGCATACTTTTTAACATCTAATTTTTCCTTTACCTCTGGCAACTTCAAAATCTTCAGGTTATTACGCCTTTGCATATTCTCAAGCCTTTCCACTCTTTCCTCATTATCCCTCTCTTTAAACTTGATAGCCTCAATCTCTTTATGATTATCAAAGACCCTCTCACGCATCACTTTTTCTTCGGCCTCCAACAATTCTGTACGGGAGCTCAATTCATCAAATTTAGCCTCCAGTAAACTACACAAGGCTGAAATACTCTCCTGATTTTTATTAGAGGCCTCAAAGCCCTGATGTATATCCAATCTAAGTTTTTTAGAAGGGCTATAACTGAGAGATCCGAGTTATCCAACTCAGGGTCTACCCTAACGTCTTCTGATAGTTTATGCTCGATTATTACTCGTGATCATCGAAGCTCCTGCATGTTCACCCAAATTGTCAACTACTAAAACTGAAGAGGACGCTGACTGATCTGACTGGACTGGGCCACCTGCATTATCCATTGCTGAATTCTCGTGTAAATCCTGCCCCTCCTCATCCATACCTATAGTAAGAGCCTGAAATCGATTGGGACTTAAATGCATAGACCAGTCCTGCGTGTCCGACCTCCCCAAGGACCCCCCCTATACCTTCCCCACCCTCTAACGAGATGTCTGTGTTCTGACCGGACTGTATGGGGTTTGCTTTTAGTATAAGAATCTTTGAGGCTGGTTTAAAAAAAGAGTTAAGGGACGGGGTGGTATTTAATTTTTGCTGCAAAACCGCCTGTTTTCCTTTCTTATTCCCAGCACCGCCCAGTTTACAATTTTTCTTGGCTGAATTTTTCGTATGAGTGTCGGGCCAAATTCTCGAATTTTTAAGTGGGGCTTTATACTTATGCGGTACCTTATCAATTATCCCCTTCCCCGTATTCTTCAAAGTATATCTGGAAGTCACTGTAGCTACAGCTGAGTTTTCACCTTCCACGTTATTTATTTCACAAACAACTGCGGCGCCTTCTGCCTGTTGTGCAACCTGACTCATGCCGGTAAAGCCTGAAGGTGAGGGCGGCCTTTTCATGGACCCCTTCACTATGCTCAGTACCTCCGCTCCCCTCCCACGCCCCCCGACACCTCGCAAAGCAATCCTGGCAACCGCACGTCAAACTCTCCCGAGCTCGAACGCCGCTCTCCCCCAGCTGCACCACTCCGTTCCTGGATTCAGCTCCGCCTCCGCGTCTCTCTGACCTCGGGAACTCCCTACCTCCTTAGACGCCATACACCGCAGACAGCACGGTCCGTACAAAAAAGACCGCTCACAAGTCCAAGAAAGTCCCGAGACGGTGAGTTATTATCCCGCAAGCTAACTGGCACATCAAAATGCCTCTTCCAATACCTCTTCACCGACCAAATCTCCGCTCAGGCAAAATCACCTCACACCGCCACTGCTCCTGACACCCGCGACCCGCTGCTAGCCGGCCGCCATGTTTTCCCCCTTCCAGGGTTGAGACTCTTGACACCTGACTCTCCGAATGCTCTTAGTGTGAAGGTCGCACTGGCAGAAGGTTGTCATGCAAAACTAAAATGTCCAAAATACAATTTACAAATATATGGCCGCTTGGGAGTTAATAATAGAACATCTACACAATGGGACAATCTTTTGTAAACAAACTTCTTGACATGAAATCTAGGCCAGTCAGAATTTCTGTAGTCAATATTCTAGAATAAAATCAAAAAATGCACATCTTGAAAGGCTAATCTGGATCAGTCTGAAAACGATGCACCTAGATTAGCAAACATGAGTGTTACTGCCCTCATGTTTGCTGATACCTGATTGATCTCCAATACCCTGATGGGACTCAAGAGGTTCCTGGATCAGTTTGATTGTTTCTGCAAGCTGAGCAGATTGGAGATCAATGTGTGTAAATCCAAGCACATGGTCCTGAATCCTGGGTTCTCCACTAAGACACATCTCACTCTAGCAGAGCCCCATTAGAAAATGTGCGTACCTTTGTGTATTTAAGCCTCACTCTCACAAAACATGTGTGGTGGCAAGCTCACATTACACAGCGACCAATAAATACAGAGCAAATAGTGGGAGGTACTTTAAAGATGTTGTGAAGTTCACAGTATAGTCCTATCTTGCCAGTGATTCAAATTTACAACCATAAAACATTGGGGGCAGCTGCCTATGGTGCCAAATTGTGGGGGCATCGGGGTGAGACCTTACTGGAAATGGTGGAAAATGGCTTCCTGAGACAGCTGGTTGGGTTACCTGTAAGCACCATTTTGCTTTCTCTCAGGCTGCACCTTGGGGCAAGGAACATTTTTGACAAATGAGCATTGCTCCCAGTACTTTATTGGAGGAGAATTTGCGCTACTCCAGAGCTATCTGCTTATCAACAGGGGTTAGAGGACATTTTGTACCAAGTAGGCTATAGCAGAATTCCATGACTAAGGCATGTAACTCACAGGCATCTGCCTTGATTGTCTATGGAAAGCCTCCGTCCATCCATTTCCAAATCACTTATTAAAACTGCATACTGGCAACACAGAGATAATCGCATACATAGTCAGTTGAGCCCTGGATCTGTAACAAATGCTTTTCTCACTGTTAAGGACTCCTTTAAGCAGGAGGAATTTCTGGACGAAATAGATCCCCCTCTAGCCAGGTGCCTCTACTTGCAGTTCCAGTATGGAACTTTACCTCTCCAGGCCTTTACTGTCAAGTGGGAGCATACACAGCGGGCCAACAAGCTGCAGTGCTGGCCAGTGGGGAACAAAAGGAAACTATTGAGCACATCATTTTCTTTTGCCCAACCTATGTATCCCAAAGGAGGTGTTGGATATTACTACTTTGTTGGAATTTGGGAGCGAGGGAACACAAGGAAGCACTCAGGATTCTGAGATATGATATATGCAGGTTGTCATTCTTTGCTCTCTCTCGTTTTCTGATGATGTGTGGAGAATAAGGTACAAGCTGAGTGTCTCTTATGTAAACTTGTATAGTGGTGAACAGTAATACGGAAATTGGTACAACCATTGAAGAATAGGATGACTTATTTTATAATAGAGGACCCTGTTTAGAGTTTTTACATTCATTATTTTAACATTTAGCAGGTGATTGGCCTATTACACTGTGCAGAAAATTACTTACGGATAGTTTCAGGATAGCAGGATATGCAATCATGTTAATGATTAATTCCAGCCAAAGAGGTATCGGGTACTCCCCGGCATATTGCATACAACTTTTATGTTGTAGGAGCCTGCCTAATAGCAAAGAGTCATAGGTTGTTTCATTGTCTAGATTATTGCACACAATTTTGCACATTTTATAATGTGCTTCCTAACTGTTTTTAATGTATGTTTTATCTCTTGTGATTTTATGGCTTACAGCTGAAATACAGTTTATAAAATTAAGCACGGGTCATCAGGGAAACAGAAGCACCTGCTTTGCTAAGAATGACCCAATGTGAGAGTTGGAGAGTTATTTGTTGCTGTCTTTGCCTTATGAGTAACAAGGCCTCAAAACAGGTAATTTGAGTGTTGTAATGAGATTTGCAATTAGGGCAGGACTAGGAACAGCAACCAGTCCTGGCAGGTTACTGCTCGACCTGCCCTGGGAGAGGGGGCGGTATGCTAGTAAAAGCACTGCTCCCGCTTTTGTTGCAGGGGGAAAAACCGGGCCCCAGTGACAAAACCGGCCCTGCCATTCCGGCCCACTGGGTAAATGCCCGGAGCCCTCTACAACCAATCAAGCCCTGTTTTCAATACACAGGGGGGCAGATTTACAAGCCCCTTGCCACTTTTGTGTCACTTTTAACATGGGAAAAGTGACGCAAAAGTGACACAAGGGGCTTGTAAATCTGCCCCAATATACTTTAGTACATTACACATTTTTTTTTTATTGCAGTCGCAAATGGGCACTATCTACAGCACATCCTTTGAGGTAACAAAAAATGATCGATCTTTTGGACGTCATAATGGTATACGGAACACTCGCATTCAACATCTCCTTCTAAAGCAGCATAGGGGACAGGCTAACGAGACCAGATCTCTTATCGATCAAAACTAAAGCCAGTAGAAACATTTTGCATGACTTGCTATTGAGTGAGGACCATGAGCACATGTATTACAGGAAGAAATAATTTACAATGAATATGATGTTGTTTTGTGTGCACCAAAGATTCTCCATTCCTGCAAAGGTTCACCGGTTACAACTGCATTAGTTCATCTTGCACATGACCTAATTGAAAGATTGACATCAGACAATGAATATGTTTTTTAAACATATGCTAACATTTTCTGGGGACTAGAGACACTGAAAATGAAACCAAAGAATTCATACACCGGTTTATCTGGTGGAAAGTAAAACAGGATGATTGCCGCGAAAGGTAATTGGGATATTAGAGCACAGAAAAAGAAATCAATACAAGGAAAACAAGAAACAAAATAAAACCAGTGCTTCAAGCTTGATTGATAATCACATTTCAATAATGAACCTATTACACAGGTTTCCTTGTTGGCAGTTTATGGAAGTTTAGTGTTGAATAGCGTGTTTCTCACCCACCTAAACAAACTAAATGGGGTGGTCTATGCGTTGTGAAGCTGACAAGTGCACCAGAAGCCATATGCCCATAATGTTTTCAGTAACAGAATCCATGATTTGTGTTTGGCTCAAATCAAGAAAGGCACAATCGGTAGATCCCTCATGTCCCAAACTTTAATGCTGAACTTGTCGGAGAAAAGGGGAACTGACAGGTGTCTCTCACTCCTTCCTTAGCGAATTATGCTCAAATTATGCTCAGATAGACAAGAGCGTTAGGCGTCAGACAATCCTCCCAGAGAATCTATCTATAGATCGTAAATATGGAGCCGAGCTCCGTACCCCGAAATCATTATGCACATACAATTATTGATATTTTACACTATATAAGTATTTATTATACACTATTAGTGTGCACATCATGTTGATTTGAATCATCTTCCTTAATATAAACAACTCATTAATCATAAACACGAGGGCTGGGTTGGATAAGCCCCATTAATACTTTATCACACACCTTTACCTATTAATGTAAAACATATCTATATGATAATCACCCATGGTTGTATACGGTCTTTATTATTATGCCAAGTCACATTATGTCCCTTATTCCATCAGAACTGCAGGGGGAATTCTATAGGATAGCATCCCTTCCAGCAGCGAGTCTGTCTCGAACGTCATTATTACACCTGTTACCTTATACATATAACTTTATAATGTATGGTGGTCAGCTAATGGTTAGCTCTTGCTTTGCTACAAAATTTGTGAAGTATTCTTGAAAAAAATATATAAGAGGTATAAGGAAACATACTGCTATCGTTTCCTCCTTCCTTCCACATGGAATTCCGCAAGGTCGCCTCTCCCCATAGCTACACTTCAGCTGCCACGTTCATGAACATTGCATGCAGACCAGAATGGACATTTGCCCTCTCTGCCCTGTTAGCATAAAACAAATATAAAGTTTGGAAATTTTAGCAATCAAGCACACTTTCATTGGCTACTCTATTCACACAAGTTTGCCTGCCTCCAGGCCCTGCAGCTCTCTACCAGGGCGGCTCTTCCACAATGACAGAGGAGCGCCACCCCTACTGGCTCAGAGCAATCAGCAGAAAAATACAATTATATTGTATTATTGTTTTATTTTCCAGCTGCTGGTTGAGCCAGTGTGTGTAGTGTGGACGCTGCTGTGGTCACAGTCTGGAGTGGTTGTTGCACTTCTAATTGTACATGTCTGTTTGGCCAGCTATCTTAGGCAGGCCACACAGACACGCACAGTTAGGTTTCTCTAATGCACTGTATTATACAGCCGGGTGGAGAAACGTCACAGACTACCTGTGCCTGAGTGGAGAGTCAAACCAGTCAGCCCAGGACAATCTCGCCGCTGATCTCATAGCATGAGAGCTGTGTCTGGATTGGTTGGGGAGTGTGTCTCAGCCGGGACTGTCGGGAGTTGCAGGAGATTGGAAGAAAACCGAAGCGCAAGGCGGGCTTCAGGATCAGGGAAAACATGTTTATGTTTTTATTTAAATTCACCTTCCCCTCCACCCTGCCGTCACAGCTGCTTCTGCCCTGCACCCCCCCCCCCCCCCGCCCCCCCAAATACATATTGGCAGCAGTTGCGACTGCTCTCTCCACTACTTGCTACTGCTTCAAATGTACGAACAGTGATCATATTAATCATATTAGCATTAAAAAAAGGATTGTTCTGTATATATCACTCAAAATTACAAATAAAAGCTTTGCTACACACATCACACACAGAACGATTCAACTTTCAAACTGAGATCTAACAAGCACGTTGTAATCGAATATTTTCTATCTATTTTTAATTAAAACTTTGCATGTCATAATGCAAATGTTCCAGTGGTGCTTAGTAAGAGTTTGAGAGATGCTGGTGGTGATATTTGGATCGGCAACAGTTTTCACATGTAAAATTGATGCACTATAAAAGATAGGGTACAATCTGCCCAAGCGTGAACCACTCCTGATGCTGTGTCTTGGAAATTCATCCATCCAGGTTCAGCAAGATATCGGATTGTAGTTATTTGGTAAATGTATGCCAGTGGCTTGCCAC
The DNA here is from genome assembly GCF_964263255.1 of Lissotriton vulgaris. Classification (NCBI taxonomy): domain Eukaryota; kingdom Metazoa; phylum Chordata; class Amphibia; order Caudata; family Salamandridae; genus Lissotriton; species Lissotriton vulgaris. The sequence continues at coordinate 245,846,276 of NC_141698.1, forward strand.
TTCTTTCCAGTTGTTCCTGGTACATTGTAATGAAGACTAACCAACATGCCTTTCAAAGAGGTTCTAACCCCATTGTCAGTTCTGCTGTTGTTCACAGTCATGTGGGAAGTAGATGTGTGCATACATTTGCTAAGCCCATACTTACACATTAAAAGTGGAGACTATGGAACATAAACTAAGTGGATTTTTGACCAATGATGGTGGCTTACACTAGCCAAGAAACATCCATTTACATGCCAATTAACAAAGTCCATAATTGCAGTCCATTTTGGAAGGGTCCAAACAACTGGGCAGGCTGAGGAATTCATCTCATACTCTTAAGTATCGAAGACATTCGGCCAAGGCTGTTCTTCTCCATCAAATCCCAAGTTTTGCAGTCCATGCAGAGTGTTCTCATCTTGGGAATTTTGTGACTCCACCATGCTTCTCATCAAGACCCCAGAGGGGCTCAGCACCTCACAACTTCCCTGTGGTCATAAGGAGAGAGGTTAGGGGTAATGTTATATATAAGTTCTATGCAACACAACCTTTCGCTCAAATATGTAGTTTGCATCATTACATAATCAAGTGCAAAATGCTTCTATCTGATGATTTTGGATGATTGTATCTTTTAGAATAATTGGTCTATCTAATGCCGCTCTTCGTCTATGAAATGTGTGAAACATTAGGAACATATCTGTTTTCTAAGGGTGGATTTGCAAGAGCTGCTTAGCCTGAGGAATTGGTATTTTATTTTAGGCCTCTACAATTCTTCCATGTACTTCCTGAGGGAAAGCTCTGTTGCCAGAAGCTTGTGACTGTAAAACCTGTGTAATATGGGGCCTGAACTAGTCAGACAAACGCCGTGAGGGCAACGGCCAGTTCCCGAATTTACCTGCTCTGCACCTTGGGATGCCAGCACTTCTACAGCGCCGTGTGGGCAGCGGCGGCTGTTTCTACCCACGCCAGACCGGGACCGGGCGACACCGGGAAGACCACATATCCCAGCTGCCCCGGCGCTCCACCAGTGACCCGAGCGCTGCTCCCGGAGGCGCTACAAAGCACCGGCTCCACCTCCCGCCCACGCGGGACGCTCACAAGACGTGCCCGGGAGAAGCCCGGGACAAGGGCGGGACAGTCTGTGAAGTCCTGGCAGACTGAGGCAGGGCAGGGCCACCCCCTTAAGAAGTAAGATTTATGAACTTTTAGTATATTTTGTAAATGCAGCTTAGGTTCTGTAGTTAAAACAGGAAGTACATTGATGTTATAAAACCCTGTTCCTGTGTCCTTGCCTACTATTAGTGGTGGTCTGAAAGACATTGATATCAAAGGGGCCAGTAATTAGCTAATATTGATGGCTAAAAGCAAAGTAACCATGGACAATTATCTAGTCAAAATGGTGAGCAAAATTAACAATGACAGAAGGAAGTCACTGGGACGTGATCATTTAACAGAGATAACAACTACTGTATCCGATGCCAGTAGTGGATCGAACCTAGCCCCCCCTTCTACTACTGATGCTACCATCAATGCCCCAACAGTGGAACCCCCGGAGATAACTATGGTAGGCCAGGACACACTAGATGATGACCTGCCTGATGATCTTATGGATGTCTCTATACACTGCTCACCAGCCAAGAGAGCAATAAGGAAATGTAGGAAAACAGCGTCTAAGCGGGGAGGAACTCACCTTGAGAAAAAGCCTGAAACAGTTAAGAGGAGTACTTCCAGCCATAAGGGGACTATGACTACTGACATTGGCATTAACACAAACTCTGATCTCTTGGTCCATATTGCTAAGTTGTTAGACGCCAAACTAGAAGTGATTGTCAAGCCTCTAGTGGTAAAAATTGATGCCCTGACTACTGAAGTATCTAGATTGGGAGAGCTTCTAAATCAGATAACCAATGGCGAGAGCCCGAAACTGAGGGAAAGGAACGTTTTAACAGATAATGTTGTACAGCAGCAATTGGTGGGGGGGGTGGCAAATACGGCTACAGCCAGGGAGATGAGTCAACTGAATGGCCAGTCTATGCAGACCAAAATAACCCCAGCAAGTACAGGGGGGCCTTTGATTCCAGTAAGAAAAATACGACCAACTAATCTCCCACCAGCTTGTGAACCATATGCAGTCGTACTTTCAAATGTCCCACCCTTAGACCCCATAGAGTCCAATTTCCGCCAGGAATCACACGATTCACTTAAACATAAAACTGTTTCCTGGCTGAATAAAAACTGCGGGTTCCCGATACATTACTCTGATCAGATATTGTCAACTAGACGGGTACCCTGGATTGGAAATGCCAGGAAAACTTGCAGAGGTGAATGTATTATTATTAATTTTAGACACCCCAAGCATGTTGCGACTGTGCTTCTTAGAGCGGCATCCCTGAAGCAGGGTGAGAATAGTGTGGGTGTGCACCCCTTGGGATATTTTTATAGCCACTTAGCCAAGGTCCCCCAGTGTAATACTCTATCTAGGCCCCCTAACTCTTACAGGAGTCCAATCTTTGAGATCACAACGCACAATAGATATCAAGCACTGAGTGCGCTGGATCAGAACGATTGACTCATGTCGATTGGTAGCCCTGGATTGGTGCCAACCTTAAGTAGCCAAGTAGGCAAATCAAATATGATAAATCTTGAGTCTGAGCATATACAGACAGTGGCGCCTATACTGAACCACGATGATGGGTCTATATTCGGGTCTACTCTAAAGGCAGTGGAGATGGACAAGATTATTAATTGTGCTGGTGATACAATTGGTATCCTAGAAGAGGCCAGTATATGTCGAATAGACAGTAGTGTGCTTGAGGGACCTATTATAGGAAGCAACTCTCTAGAAGAAATAAGTATCCAAGCTGGCCCTATAGCTGTTAAATCCACACAAGATACATTGCTGGAGGCACCATCACTCAGACCCAAGGATAAACTATCCTTACGATTAATATCATGGAACATAGCAGGGCTAGCCAAGAACCTTCGGGACCTTGTTTGGTGTACCTACATTGAGGATTACGATATCATCCTTCTCCAGGAGACCTGGGGCCCCATTAGGATGACGGGCGGACTTTGTCCGCCCGCCACCCTATCGGTATTCTGGACCCCCCGCCATAAGGGCGGGGGTCCCGTTGGGGGAATTAGGATGTGCCCGCCACAGTGGCGGGCACATCCTTCATTTTTAGCATTGTGGCGGCGGTGCACTCTGCACCGGCCGCCACAATGCTAAAAATGCATTTTTGCATTTGCATATACAAAGCGGCAGGCACCGCGCGGTACCTGCCGCTTTGTATAAGCAAATGAAGGGGGGTACCATAGGTACCCCCTCTGTGCACCCCCACCTCGGCCTTCACCATGGGGGCCCGCAGGGGCCCCAAATAGCAACGACCGCATGCCTTTCCGTGGCGGGATCGCCGCCGTGTAAAGGCACCTATATACACGCATGCTAATATGGCTGGCGGTGTCTGATAGACACCATCACCATATGAACCCTTTCCCGCCCCGGCCGCAAGGCGACCGGGCGGAAAAGTGGCGGGCGGTGTTTGCCTACGCTGCGGTCCCCCCGCCATTGTAATGTGGCGGTGGGAAAAGGGTGGTGGGCGGGCATTTCTGTCAGGCGGATCGCCACCGCCACCATGGCGGTGGCGATCCGCCCGACATCATAATGGAGCCACTGGTGTTTAAAAACTCCCCACAGGCTTGGGTATAAAACTTTCCATTGTGATGCAATTAACTCGACAAGAGGAAGAGCGTCTGGGGGCCTGGTGATCTGGGTTAGAGTCACTTTAGAAATAGAAGTTACTTCATTGAATATCCCTTCCCCTGATTTGTTGGGATTACAGATGGTGACAAGGGGAAATGAAATCATACATTTAATAAATATATACAATAGGCCACACCCAATAAATAAAGAATCTAAGGTAGTAGAACTTTTAGACTCATTTTTAGACACCTTAGGACCGAATGCCCAAGTAGTAGTAGGAGGGGATTATATTTGTAAATATGAACCAGTGTTGGGCCTTGATAACTTACTTGAAGAACAGGACATAGCAAAAGACATTCCAAATTTGGATTCTATTGGGTCAGTTAAATGCACTGTAGCAGCAACTGAAATTTTTCAGTTGACCGTAGGTCACGACTTAAGGGCATGTAACGGCCGCCTGCAGTCGGATAGAGCAGCAGCCCCAACATTCTGTAAAGGCAACTGCAAGTCACATATAGGCTTCATATTTGTCTCTTTGAGCTTATGGTATTTACTCATTGATCTTAAAATAGATGTTAGGACAGAGAGTGATCATTTTCCACTCCAATTATGGCTAAACCCTCAACCTTTTATATCTAAACGAGAAGAGGAGGCTGCACTAAATAGTTCCCTTGGGGAACCCCAGATATCTAACAACAGACGTGCACTGAGATGGCCCTACATCCTGGCCAAAGATGACTCAATGATAAATATTTATAATACTTTTTCTGACACTATCACATCTTGCAAGGAGCCCTTAATGGGCAGCCAGGGTGTTTTAGATTTACATTATAAACTGGTTGATGCTCTAGGCCCCCTTCTGAGTAAAGTTTGTAAAAGGGATAAGACTTCAAACCATTTAGAGTTGGTTAACCCTTGGCACAATAAAGAATGTCATCTAGCAAAGTACCATTTGATCCAGGCTGTTAAAACTAAAAACTCCCATTCTACAAAAGAAAGTAGATATGCATATAATAAAATCTTGACCCAAATGAAAAAAACATGGGATGATGCACTATGGGACGATTTACTAACAGCAGCTAAACTGAGAGATCAAGGTACCTTTTGGAGCTTAATATCAAAAGGTAACAGAAAGGGTAGATCACCCAAGGACTTTTACCTAGATGAAAAAACCTGGTGTGACCATTTCGCTCAACTTTACTCAGAAGATGAAGAGGGGTTGCCCACACAAAATTTAGAGGGCAATTTAGAACTGAGCATAGCGCCATTAAGATTTAGTATAGAGGAGACTATGCAGGCACTACGGGCTATTAAAGCGGGTAAAGCTCCAGGACCGGCTAGGATCCCTGGAGACCTACTAAAACATGATGTGGAAGTATGGGGGCCATACATTAACTTTTTATGTAATTCTATAGTGGCTGGAACACCAATCCCTGACAGTTGGAAAGGGGCAGAAATTGTAACGATTTTAAAAAAAGGAGATCGCTACGATCCGGGCAATTATCGCCCATTCAGTTTAATTGATCTTTTACAGAAGGTTTTTGCCAGACATATTTTAAATAGACTTACAGAATGGATGGATGGGACACGGATATTGTCTAAATATCAAGCAGGGTTCAGATCAAAAACTAGTACGGTGGATCAAGTGTTCAGGTTCACGTGCATCTGCTGGAAGTATATTAATATAAGAAAGGGCAGTTTGTACGTGGCATTTATACACTTGCGGGCCGCCTTCGACCTCGTCCCACGGAATCTTCTGTGGATTACATTAAGAGACTTGGGGGTCCCAGGCGAGCTACTTAATTAACTTATTCGATTACACACAGGGAATTATGCAAAAGTTAGATGGGAAAAGGGAGGTGAACTTTCGAAGCCCATACCTGTGAGCCGTGGTGTGCGCCAAGGCTGTGTGTTGGCGCCCACGCTCTTTTCTTTGTACGTTAATGATATACCTATTTACTTAAGGGATTGCGATCATGACTCCCCGAGGCTAGGAGATGAGGCAATCACGCAATTGCTTTTTGCTGACGATACAATCCTCATCTCACAGACTGCGAAGGGTCTTCAAAATCTGGTGAACTCATTTTACGGTTCCTGTGTAAAGAAGGGGTTGGAAATAAATTCATCTAAAACAAAATACATGTCAATAAATCTGCAAAAGTCCTTCAGGAAGAACTTGGCCTTAAATAATCAAAAATTGGAATATGTGGGGAGTTTCAACTATCTAGGTATTACGTTGGATAGTAACCGTTCATGGAAGGGACATCTGACAAAAAGTAGGCTGGCTTTTAAGCAAAACTCGATGCCCATCCTAAAAGTGCACGGAGCTAGTTATTCTAAAGCCATTACGTCGGCACTGGAAGTATTCAAGGCAAAGGCCCAATCAGCTGCACTTTACGGTGCTGAGGTCTGGGGGCATTGCAGTTAATACAACTTTGAACGGTAAAAAAACACTTTTTGCAGAGGTTACTAAATTTACCAACTAGAACCCACCTAGTTCCAGTATTTTTGGATTTGGATCTTAAGCGGACAGATTACCAAAATGCACTTAGGCCATTGCTGTATTGGGTAAGGTTATGGACAACCCCAGAGTTGTTTAACTATAAAAGTGGACTGATAGAAATTATCCAGATTGATGAGTACAAGAAAATTGCATGGTTAAAACACATTGAACTTTGGTGTACCAGATTAGGGCTGTCCCATTTTTGGGACGAACCCCAGAATATGACATTGGTGTGTAAAAAGGTTCTAAAATCTACTTATTGGTCCTATGTCAAGGATGAGCCATCCCACTGTCCATCTATTGGCACATTGACTCAGAAATTTCTGACTATAAAAGATAACGCTGCATTTGAACCATTTATGGATGAGATAAGACCACCATTAGCAAAAACTTTATATTTGCAATTTAGATATGGGTATTACAGACTAATGCTCATACATGCAGATGGGGAGGTAGAAATGAGGATGGTATCTGTACCCTTTGCTCGTTAAAGACAAAGGAAGATGATGTCCATCTATTGTTTTTTTGTTCGGCTTATAAGTTACCTAGACACAGTTGGATAAGATCCCTCTGTAAAAATATGGGTGTCAGGTCGTATAAAGAGGCAGAGCGTATCATTAAGTCTAATACCTCACAATTGGTGTTTTTTTGCATAAGCAGGTTCTTATTCAATGTGTATCTCACCAAAAAACGACTTGGATACAAATTGTAATACAATATTGGAACCTGTAGTTTCGTTTATATAGCATTAAATAATGCAGAATGCACTGAGTTCACTTTTTGTAAAAATTGCGTGATTTTAAAGATCTTAAACTTTGGTTGTTAGTCTGGCTTTTTAACGAGGAAATAACCTTTTTTACTGTCTTATCTGGATTTTATGTAGTAATATAAATTTACTTGTTACTGATTCAATTGTTACTCCGCCCCATTATATTAATTGTAATGTGTTCATGTGATTAATTGTTGTCAAGGTCATTTTATATATTAGTCGGTAAATGTTTTCCTTGTCTTGTACTTCCTGCTTTTATGGCTATATTAGCCGAAATAAAGTTGAACTGAACTGAACTGATTAAAAACCTTATACTGAACTTTATCTAGTCTGATGGAAAACACTGCTACCTGAAATCTGTGCATGTAGTGAAGGACTGGGTTATTTAAGACCCAGCAGTGCCAGGGGACAACACCTGAAACCTTCGTGGGTAACCTGTTCCGGCGTACAAATGACAGAGACACGGGACACTTCCTTCGGCGTCAAAGATTCGAGGTTTATTTACTGCAGGGAACACAGAAGTCACGTGAAGTACACAGCATGTAAGTTCGCGGGATCTGATTCAATTTGCTACTGTGGATCGCTCCTTTTTATACAGTTTTCTCCCATACGTTAACGTGATACACAAAGGTTTACAACTTGGTTCCCATCATTATCCCCAAGAGGGGTCGCTTTGATGTATTCAAGGTCCGGAACATAAGTACAGAAACATTCGGTGGTTCCCAACTGTAAAAACCCATCTTCCCACCATTAGTACATTCCAACCGGCAGTAAACAGATAGAAGAAGGAACAGAAACAGGTGTAGAGGAAGGCAAAAACAGTGGGGAGATCGAAAAGGGTGTAAAAGGGGTGGTATCGGGAAACACGAGCTGCAAGCATCAAAGGGACGTGCCTAATGAGATGCACGGCTAACACAATAGACCGGCACGGCAAGATGAGCCTCAAGCGGGGCCATCTGCCTTACAGTATCATCCCCCTCATCATAAAGACACTTTCAAAGGAAACGTGTCTTCCGCAAGAGTCTTGGGGATTCCAGGGTCGCGAAGCGGACAGCGTCCGTTCGCTGGCTACTTGAGGGCAAGAGACAAAATGGATGCCGTATCTAAGATGGAACCCGTGGGCACAGATATAGAAACCCACGAAACAGACGAACGGTTTAGGCTAGTACAGCGAAACTGCGTACACCCACTAAACTCGTCATTTGCGGTTCATAGATACCAGACTCGACCATATTCGTGCGAGTCAAAAACACCACTTACGAATGTCACGGAACCTCAGACGCTCCTTTTGCCCTCATGTAGGCAAGCACTAGTAGGAATCATACTCGATATTCATTAGACCATCTAGATGTTGCTGCAACATAGCTCTGTCCATCTGAGCTCCTTTGGTAACAGGTGACTGTCTTATACACATTGTAGCACAGAGGCCACATAAGGCAGGACCACACTGCACACAAAGGCAACACGTGAACAGAAATGCTACAACGACTCCGATGATCATCAGAATCTTCCAACCCCAGGTCGACATTAGGCCCCACAACCACCCTAGTAGCGTCCAATCCCCTACGTCCACGTGTATGGACTCAGAGATCTTATGCAACTTTGAGATGGCTTGATAGACAGTCGGAGCATTATCTGGAATGAAAATACAGCAACTCGAATGGATCACCTTACATACTCCACCTCGATCTGCTAAGACCACGTCTAAAACCATACGGTTTTGTAACGTCATAAGCCTATCCGCCTGAAGTTCTGTGGTGATATTACCAAGGGCACTGGCAGTGATATTAGCTGTCGATTCCACCACTCGAGTCAACTGTCTCAGGTTCCTACTATTGACCATAGGTCCCCAAAACGGAAGGAAACCCTTGAAAAAGTCTCCTGCCTCTTGACCGGCAGTGTCCTCTTCGCTAATCACGCCTCTCACAACTCTAGTCTTGTGATAGTCTGCATCAACAGTGAACGTCGGAGGCAACAGATTTGCGATATAGCATGAGCCCACAAAGTCAGAGGGCAACCATGTATACGCACGATCATGACAGACAAAGTATGTACCCTTGGCAGCCAGAAACACAGGGGAAGAGAGCATCGGTAGGATATAAGTCTCAGAGCAAGCACTCTCTCCGAGATGAGCTCTCGATCTTCGGCCACGACCTAGCAGACAAAAATTACCAATGTGGGGTACGATCCATATCGGAGGCGAACTTCTAAGCTGTATTTCACCCACGAGCGCACTATACTCAGCCTTACTCAGGTCCCTATAGGCTCGCACCTCTTCCTCTGGGATGAGTGACGGCTCATAGATATCCCTATCTAAATCGGCAATCGCTATAGCCAAAGGTTTGTGATACGAACCAAGACCAAAGTGGGAAGAACGTGGCTCTCGATTGGGGTAGGAATCTAGTGCACTTCAAAACATTGTTTGAAATGCTCGAGCTGAACCCTGGGAACTATAAGGAAGGACCAGATATGGAATTCCCTTATCCGTGGTATGTGGCATTAACCCACACACCCAACAATTAGTAGTGTTAACCACTAACTGATGCTGATGAAGGAGCCGAATAAAGGAATTATTTCTGAATTCCGCACGTCTAGCCTGTTCGTGTTGGGGTAAGATATGGAAAGAATGAGGGGACACAGTAGAGGTAGTGTTAGGTTCAGGAGTAGGAGTAGGTATGGCAGAAGGTAGGAAGTACTGCATCATGTAATACACCCCACCCGCCAATAGCGAAGAAACAATTAAAGACAGTAGGACCACCTGAAACATACAACATTTAGTACGAGTGATCTGTTGGAATTTGAATCTTTGCGCCTGAGCTTTTTCCAAGTCCATCAGCTTCGAAAACGCCATCCCCTAAGACCGTCCGCAACGTTTCTTGACGCACTTCGTTCTGTGTAGCAGTAGTCAATCCCCAGGAATTTCCAGGAATCGACGGCCGTTGACCTAGCGTCAACACCTACTAACCAGAAGGAAGTACACGCGCGGCCCTACGGTACACCTGGATGTAAGGTATCTTATTTCACAAATATGTACAAAGTCTCTCAGCTGTGGAGGCAAAAAGGCAGATATGGAAAAAAACTCAATATTTACAAAAATAATCACAATTATACAGGGGTTCAGACTGATCGTGGCAAATGGGATAATGCAGATGTTGGGGGACAAAACGAAAATTTATTAGTCTTTGGTGTTGGATCGCAAAAAGTATCGAGTTTTCCCAGGACGTGTCTGTTCATCAAACAATGGATCCGATGTAGGAACAGAGTTCTGTTGATCAGTCAATTGTTCAGATCTTGAGTTTTGTGATGACAAATGTTCAACAATGTCGTTCTGCTGCACTGAGGATTCTCCAGCAGGTTCAGCGTCGCTAAAAGGTACAAAGGTCTGGAATTTCTCTGTTTCAGATAAAGCAATGCCTTTTCTCACCCACGAGTCCGCCGGTAAAGGTATAGGTACCTTTTTCGTATGGGTGGCGTGCACCCAGTTCTTGCGACCTTCCAAACGGACAGCAGTTCTCGTGGCAAGGAGGACTTGAAAAGGGCCAGTGAAACGGGGCTCAAGATTCTTTTTGCGAGCGAAGTTTCGTGTAACCACCCAGTCTCCCGGTTGGAGCTGGTGGCCTGGACCCTCCGTCTGCGTCGGCAGTGCTTCGTAAACCTATTGGTGAATTAACCTCAGTTTAGCAGTCAGATCATGAAGATAATCAATCAACATTGGATACTCAAGATCTGAAAACTCTCTCGGTCTAGGGACCCCCCAAACATTCGCAGGACGACCGAACACTATTTCGTAGGGACTAAGCCCTACTCGGGAGTGTACCGTCGCCCTTGTTGACAACAGAGCTAGAGGCAAAGCGTCAGGCCACGACAGACCAGTCGTAGCCTAAATCTTCGCTAGTTTGAGTTTAAGGGTGCCATTATACCCTTCAACCAAACCTGCTGACTGGGGATGATTGGCGCTATGGAATTTTTGAGTTATTCCAAGGCCCTTACACACACTCTTCATCACACTCCCCACAAACTCACTTCCGTTATCAGACCATACAATCCGTGGCATTCCATACCGAGGAAAGTATTCCTTCAGCAGGATTTTTGCAGTGGACAAAGCAGTGTTGTCTTTAAGAGGATAGGCTTCGATCCATCGGGAGAATGCGCAAACCACTACTAAAACGTATTTCAGGTTATTGCATCGCTCCATATGGATGAAGTCTAACTGAATCACCTCAAAAGGATATGAAGGGGGAGCAAAATGGCCAGGAGGTGTAGGGGTTCCCTTACCAGGATTGTACATCATACATATCATGCAATTCTTCACCAATCTCTCAGCACACTTCGTAATACCATCATTCTTCCACACAGGGGACAACAACTTACAAATACCTTTCGCGCTAATATGTGCTAACCCATGTGCCATCGTCACAACAGCTAGCACATACGCATCTGGCAACATCCACCTCTTATGTTCCGACAAATCAATCCAACAACCATTCGCATCCAACTTTCCCGTACTTTCTTTCCACTTCGTCTTTTCAGTCTCGGTGGCCTCATTCTGTATCGTTCTCACACTCTCGATGGTATTCTCGCACATGCTAGTCTCTGTAGGCCACCTAACCGAACTCGTCACATACATTCTAGTGCTAAGGTTCCGGGCAGTCTCCTTAGCAGTCTCATCCGCAAACGCATTACCACGACCAACATCATCTGTCACCTTACGATGCGCACTACATTTAACAATCGCCACCTGCTTAGGTAACGTGAGTGCATCCAAAAGATCATTCACAAGTTGTCCATGCTGGATCTTAGTGCCATGCGACGTCATGAAACCTCTCTCTCTCGACAAACGTCGAAAGCTATGAGCGACGCCAAAAGCGTATTGGCTGTCGGTAAACACATTCACCCGCTTCCCTTTCGACAACACACACGCTCTAGTTAAAGCGATCAGCTCCGCAGCTTGGGCAGAGTTCTGATTCAATCTCGCGGCTTCCACAACAGTGTTAAAAGTTACCACAGCATACGCAGTCGTCACATCACCATTCGGCAATTTAAAACATGAACCATCCACATACAAGGTCCCATCGGGATCTTCCAAAGGAGTGTTTTTGAGGTCCACGCGACCTTTTGTTTCCTCCTCAGTCCTTAAGTAACAGTCGTGAGCTGCTACTTCATCTGATTCCATACTAATTGGCAATAGAGTCGCCGGGTTCAGGACATTACAACGTTTTATCTGAATATGACTTGCCAAAAGCGTCAACTCGTACCCAGACAACCTCGCACTCGTCAAGTGCTGAGTTTTCGTACGATTTAAGAGAGTGTCAACTGCATGTGGAACCATCACCGTAAGCATATTATCCATGACCAATCCTGCTGATTGTCGGATGGACACCGCAGCTGCCGCTGTTGCCCTCAGACAACTCGGCAATGCTCTAGCTACCGGGTCCAAGGTCGAGGAAAAATATGCGCATGGACGCTGCTTATCACCAAAAGGTTGCGTCAAAACACTCAACGCACAACCTTCTCTCTCGTGAACGTACAGTGTAAACGGCTTACTGTAGTCAGGGGTACCTAACACAGGAGCCGAACACAACGAATCACGCAGTTCAGAAAAACTTTTCTGACATTCTTCCGTCCATAGTAAAGGAGTTGGAACATCCTTGCACGTAAGAGCCACCAATGGTTTCGCTAACAGTGAAAAATTGGGAATCCATTGCCTGCAATATGACGTGATACCCAAAAAGGCACGCACATCTCTCTGAGTTGTTGGCACAGTCATTCGCGCAATCGTTGCAATTCTCTCTGGGGTCAACCTTCTTCCCTCCTTTGACAATAAGTGACCTAGATAGGTTACTTCTTGACAACAATATTGAAGTTTAGAGGGAGACACCTTGTGATGTAAATCACAGAGATGTTGCAACAACGACACCGTGGCAATCTTGCAAATGTCCTGAGTATCTGCAGCCACCAATAAGTCGTCAACATATTGGATCAAGGCTGCACCAGCCGGCAACACAAAGGCATCCAGGTGGCCCTTCAAGGCTTGACTGTATATCGATGGACTTTCACAGTAGCCCTGAGGAGCACGTTTAAACCGGAAGCTGCGACCCCCAAGAGAGAAACCGAAAAGGTCTCTGCTTTCCTCAGCAATCGGGATGCTGAAGAACGCATTCTTCAGATCGATCACCGAAAACCAAGATGCAGAAGCTGGAATCAGAGTCAGTAGCGCCGTGATGTCAGGCACAACAGGGAACTGAGGAATCACAATTTTATTTACCTCCCGTAAATCGATAACAAACCGATAAACAGGCGGTTTTGATGGATCTGTGCGTTTCAAGATGGGCAATACAGGGCTATTGCACACGTTTCCCCGAGTCTCCTCAATAACATCTTTCTCGATCAAATCATAGATGATCGCTAACAGTGCTCGCTCACCATCAAGGGAGATACGATACTGGGGAATACGTGGCAATCGCACATTAGATTTCAAATGGACAACATAAGGGGAGATATCAAGCAGGCCCACGTCATTGGGACCTGTTGCCCACAAAGATGCAGGAAGAGAACTCAATTCCGGTGGAAGCTTATCGAGAGACATATACATTGGAGAGACAACTCTCTCTCCCAACGTAAGCTTTACTCCCGCAGGAGAACAGTACAAAGTCGCATACAAACGTTTTAGCAAATCCAGGCCCAAAAGATTTTCACCACACCCAGTGGTCAAAATCAACGGAGCTTGTAGCTCACGAGGCCCAATGGTAAGAGACAAAGGGCACGAAACTGGATTGCTAACAGGGGCGCCAGAGAATCCTACGGAAACATTTGTTAAGCCAGAAAAGGTGCGCCAGGGAGTTTCGAATGCATGATGGAACTTTTCGCTGCACCAGTGTCCAACAGAAAAGGCTCAACGATGCCCGAGGTGGCAACTGCGACGTAAGGCCCTCTCTGATCAACCGGAACTGATACTACTCCCTCTCATTGTCTATGGCTGTCCTAGTAATTGCCGTCGTCAGCATCCTGATCGACGTAATAATCATCCACATTGTACTGAGCAGATCGCCCTTGCGACGATCCACGCTGATCAAAACAATTATTGGAGTCGGAAGTGTTCGTGGAACGATCGTTCTGCGCACCGCGACCTCTACCACGTGATGTCTGTTGACAACCACCACGATGCCCTCTAGACGAATTACCACTATTACGCTCATTGAGAACTGGACAATCGAATTTTAAATGACCCTCCTGTCTACAATAGGCCACTGATTGTACCCTAACGATGATCTCTGCAAAGAGGAGTCATTTCGAGATTGCGACCTATTAGATTGCGGCTGCGATCGGTTACGTTGTTGCGAATCATTCTGATTCGAACGCGGAGGATATGCCTGCTGTAACAGCACTTTAGTTTTGAGCTCTTTCGTCTTTTTATCGGCACGATCGTTCTCCTCTTTCTCCCTGTTCTCATAATATTGAGCCGTAGCCAATATTTGAGCAGAAGTAGAAACAGCCCACGCACTTTCAGAATTTCGTAATTTATTGCTTAAATCTGGCAGCAAATTGGAAACAAACTTGTCCACAAACAACCTCTGACCACCTTCGGTACCCATGTCTTGACCACTGTGGTCGATGAAAGCCTCCTCAAATCTCGTAAAGAAATCAGAGACGCTCTCATCCTTCTTCTGTTTGTAAGCAGACAGTTTGGCCCAATTTACCATCATGGCTGGCATAAGAGTTTTCATTAGGGTAATAATTCTCTGAGGCAAAGCCGTAATGAGCTGTTCGGGTTTAGCCCCACCAATTTGTCGTGTATCTGCCGCCGTAAGAGCAGCCCAATCACCACCTAATTTGTTTGCATGATCTTCCTGACGAATCTTAGCCCATACCGGTTGCGGCACAACATTACCGAACAGCATATCGATATCAGCAAGATTCATTATCGTAGCATCTACGAGCTGCGATAATTCCTTATAATACCCTGCAGGATTTTTGCGCGGGTCAGGCAAAGATTGCTTCACCTGCAAAACTTCCGATCGTTTCCATGGGAGGTGTATCCATACTCTCTGGAAATGTGGCAGAATAGCAGGATTAGCAGCAGGATTACCTGGCATCCACACTGGTGGAACTTCGCGCATGGGATACTGACCATGCGCGTCTAGTGTTCCCTCAATGTCTTCTACAAACAATGCTCGAGGTATTATAGAGGGACGGAGAGATAACAATTGCTCAACAGCGCGTCGAACATTAGAATCCACTATCATTCCGCTCGAGAACTGAAGCTGCAAATTAGTCAAAGCGGTCAACACATCGTCAGATGCATCGGCCGATATTTGATCACGTAGAACCTTGCACATTTCTTCGAAAATGTATCTTTGTGTCGGTATATTGAATTGACAGAACGTATCAAGTACCGCACGTGGAGGATTTCTAAGGGGGTGTTTCATCCAACCCATCGCCATATTATACAGCGCAGCACGTTCCCGATTACCGGGAAGCTGACTACGTCTTTGAGGACCGTCCGAACCAGCGGACTCAAGAATAGGTCCAAGAGAATTAAAAAAGTTAGCAGCTACAGAAGGGGTACGACGTCGAGTAGATGGAGAGGTATACGATAGAGTAGTAACAAGAGAGGAATCGGGAACAGAAGAAACAACAGGAGTAAGCAGAACAGGAGCAGCAGCGGGAGCAGGAGTTTGAGGAAGTACAAGCGGAGGAGCAGTAGGAACAGAAGTAGGCAAAGGAATAGGAACAGTCGGAAGAACGGGTACAGGTTGAGGAACAGGTTGAGAAGGAAGTATAGGAGGAAGTACGGGAGGAACCACAGGAGCTGTGGTACCCTGCGCGTACGGAGGTGGTGACTTCATAAGATAGGACATTAAAGGGTCCTCAACTAATTCCTCCTTCTTATCCGACTCCGTTGGTAAAGCGGGATAACATTTATCTATAGTCATACGCTGAAGCCTATCAAAAACTTCCTTTTCCTTTTCCTCCTTATCACGCTGAAACTGCTCTGCTTTCTTTACAATGGTAGCAACACCATCTCTGTGATTACGTTTTGTCTGTCTGATCTCTTTCTGTCTGGCTTCTTTACGCCATAACCGAAAGGCATCAAACATGGCCGGCCTAGATTTCTTTTTAAACTATTTTGCCTCGAGGTTATCTAAAATCGAGGTCTCGAAACTACCATGAGGTGGCCAACTAAGGACACCATCCTTTCTGGTATAGCGAATCCAATATTTATTAAAGGTAATCGGACCTAACCCATGCTTGCTGTACAATTCATAAGTCGGAGATCCAACCGGAGGTATCGGACACGAGTCCTCCAGTCGGGAATCCGCACCACATCTTCTAAAACAACCAAACAAAGTACTACGACCAGGCATCTTGCACACTAGCCGAGTTTCACAAACTTCAAGGGTTACGGGATTTACCAAGTCCCTGCAAAGAACAAATACCCTTGGTTTTTGGCGGCTGCAGACGTCAAATATCACAACAAAGAACCAAGTACTAAGAACCACAAATGCAATGGAACCATGCAACAACTAAGAACCACAACTAAGGACTCTGGGAGCGACCCACAAATACTTAACTCAAAGATCGATGGCGTCACCAGGAAGGCCCGTCAATCGTCTCGCTGTACCAAGGTCTACGCCAGGCGCCAAAACAGGTCTACAGTCAGGGCAGAAGTCCGTCGCAGCCGTCAGGAGGCGGGAATCTTCGCGGGAAAAGTCGTCGGGCCACTTGTTTCGACAACAGGATCGATGAAGCGGGGTGCACCTTCCCTCGGAGATTTCACACGAAGTTCCTCACGATCGTCGGGCTTGGACCGGTACCACTGATGCAGCCCAACGTTGGGCGCCAACTGAAGGACTGGGTTATTTAAGACCCAGCGGTGCCAGGGGACAACACCTGAAACCTTCGTGGGTAACCTGTTCCGGTGTACAAATGACAGAGACACGGGACACTTCCTTCGGCGTCAAAGATTCGAAGTTTATTTACTGCAGGGAACACAGAAGTCACGTGAAGTACACAGCATGTAAGTTCGCGGGATCTGATTCAATTTGCTACTGTGGATCGCTCCTTTTTATACAGTTTTCTCCCATACGTTAACGTGATACACAAAGGTTTACAACTTGGTTCCCATCATTATCCCCAAGAGGGGTCGCTTTGATGTATTCAAGGTCCGGAACATAAGTACAGAAACATTCGGTGGTTCCCAACTGTAAAAACCCATCTTCCCACCATTAGTACATTCCAACCGGCAGTAAACAGATCGAAGAAGGAACAGAAACAGGTGTAGAGGAAGGCAAAAACAGTGGGGAGATCGAAAAGGGTGTAAAAGGGGTGGTATCGGGAAACACTAGCTGCAAGCATCAAAGGGACGTGCCTAATGAGATGCACGGCTAACACAATAGACCGGCACGGCAAGATGAGCCTCAAGCAGGGCCATCTGCCTTACAGTATCATCCCCCTCATCATAAAGACACTTTCAAAGGAAACGTGTCTTCCGCAAGAGTCTTGGGGATCCCAGGGTCGCGAAGCGGACAGCGTCCGTTCGCTGGCTACTTGAGGGCAAGAGACAAAATGGATGCCGTATCTAAGATGGAACCCGTGGGCACAGATATAGAAACCCACGAAACAGACGAACGGTTTAGGCTAGTACAGCGAAACTGCGTACACCCACTAAACTCGTCATTTGCGGTTCATAGATACCAGACTCGACCATATTCGTGCGAGTCAAAAACACCACTTACGAATGTCACGGAACCTCAGTAGGGACTGTATAACTTGCATAGTACATTTACTGTTTGAGACAGTAAGATCTGTGTAATATGTGGCATAGAATGTTGCACTTAGTTATCATATACACCTACCGTGGATCTTATGGGTTTTGTGGATATTCCATCCCATTGGTGAGCTACAATGTCTGTACAACTTTTAAAAGTTCAAAGTCTGCGCAATTATGTTGGTCTTCTGACGGTATAGAGACAAAATATCGAGTTTTAATTATCGACTAGACATAATATTGAGTAAAAAATATAGAATAGACAAAATATTGACTGGACATAATATAGACTACCAAAATATCGACTAGAAAATTTTAATATCGAATAGAATGGACATAATATCGAATCAAAAATACAGAATGGACATAATATCGACTAGACAACAAAAATATCGAATTTAAGGTAAGTTAATATACATTTTAAATTTTTGTGTAATATAATTTTGTAGCGGGTTGTGGGTTTATAGGGGAATAGGGTGGGAAGTAATTTAATTATAATTAATTAAATATGTTAATTTATTTATTGGTATTTATTTAGAATTAATTGTTAATTAATAATTGGCAATTAATTATAATATAATTGGTAATTATTTTAATTGATTAATTGATACATATGTTCATTTTAGTAATTTATTTTCTGTAGCGGGTTGTGGGTTTATAGGGGAATAGGGTGGGAAGTTATTTAATTATAATTAATTAAATATGTTATTTCATTTATTGGTATTTATTTAGAATTAATTGTTAATTAATTATTAATTGGTAATTAATTAAAATATAAATGGTAATTTATTGTAATTGATTAATAGATAAATATGTTAATTGTATTACATTATTTTCTGTAGTGGGTTGTGTGCTTATAGGGGAATAGCTTGGGAAGTAATTTAATTGTAAGTAATTAAATTTTTTAAATATTTTTTTGTGTCTTATTTTTATTTATTTTTATATTGTAAATTAATTTATTGGTATTTTGTAAATAATTAGTATTAGAAGGTAATTTTTATTATTATTTCATTTTTATTTGATATTTTAATTGATTAATTAGTATGTTTTATAAAATTGTAAAATATTTTAATTATTTTGTAATTGGTATTAATATTTATGTTATTTATATTTATATATGAAGTATTTACTTTCCCTACTATTGCACTCACTGAAGTGGGAATAGTAATTTTTACCCCTACGCTATCCAACGCTTTCCCTACTGTTGCACTCACTGGAGTGGGAATAGTAATTTTTACCCCTACGCTATGCAACGCTTTCCCTACTGTTGCACTCTCTGGAGTTGGAGTAGTAAGTTTTACCCCTACGCTTTCCAACGCTTTCCCTACTGTTGCACTCTCTGGAGTAGGAATAGTAATTTTTACCCCTACGCTATCCAACGCTTTCCCTACTGTTGCACTCACTGGAGTGGGCATAGTAATTTTTACCCCTACGCTATCCAACGCTTTCCCTACTGTTGCACTCACTGGAGTGGGAATAGTAATTTTTACCCCTACTCTATCCAACGCTTTCCCTACTGCTGCACTCTCTGGAGTTGGAATAGTAATTTTTACCCTTACGCTATCCAGCGCTTTCCCTACTGTTGCACTCTCTGGAGTAGGAATAGTAATTTTTACCCCTAGGCTTTCCAACGCTTTCCCTACTGTTGCACTCACTGGAGTGGGATTAGTAATTTTTACTCCCACGCTATCCAACGCTTTCCCTACTGTTGCACTCACTGGAGTGAGAATAGTAATTTTTAATTCTACGCTATCCAACGCTTTCCCTACTGATGCACTCCCTGGAGTTGGAATAGTAATTTTCACCCCTACGCTATCCAACGCTTTCCCTACTGTTGCACTCTCTGGAGTTGGAATAGTAATTTTTACCCCTACGCTATCCAACGCTTTCCCTACTGTTGCACTCACTGGAGTGGAAATAGTAATTTTTACCCCTACGCTATCCAACGCTTTCCCTACTGTTGCGCTCTCTGGAGTGGGAATAGTCATTTTTACCCCTACGCTATCCAACGCTTTTCCTACTATTGCACTCTCTGGAGTGTGAATAGTAAATGTAATCCTCTCGCTATCCTACGGAAAAAATATTGTATAAGGTTTGTTAATAATATGTATATGTATATATATATATATATATATATATATATATGTTTTAAAATATTTTTTTATTTTAAAGTAACATTAATTATTTATTTACTTTAAGTTTATTTAAGTATTTTAAGTATGTTTAAATAATTATATTTATTATTATATTACTTTTAAATTACGTTTAAGACATTTAAAAAATGTGATATTTTGACTGTCTATTTTTTTCCTATCGATATTTTGGAGTCGATATTTTTGTACTTACCTGCTTGTAGATAGGAAGTCGATAATCTGGCATTCGATATTTTTACCTCGATATTTTTGTAAGTCGATATTTTGACTGTCGATATTATGTCAGTGATCCCTTCTAACACAACTGCAAGGTTAAACCTACCTCTGGCCAGGAGGTAAAGGAGATATTGAAAAATAATTAATGCATAAAGGGTAGTGTTTGTCGATTGCTGGAAACACTATATGAATTTGTGTTTGGTTGTGAACAAGAAACCTAAGAAATTACTAGAAACTAAAAAAGTTATATCAGCTAAAGCTTTCATATCAGGTAGAGTGGATGTAGCCTTACGGCTAGAGCGGTCAACGTCGAAGTTGGGGAACAGGGTTCCAGTCTCGGCAGCGTCACCCAACGTTCTGTGATTCTGGGCAAATCTCTTAATCTCTCCTTCCGTAACAAACAGGAATGTGTCCTTATGTAACAAAACTGGTGCTATGTAAAGCCCTCTGATACCAGATATCTTCGGGTCTAGTTTGCGCTATATAAAACTCCCCCCCGCCCCCAAAAAAAAGCTAAAATTCTCACCTGGGAGTTTAGTTCCACCGCAACACTCATTCATTTTGACCCTGCCCCCAATGTACAAGGGCAGCGTAAATAGGAGGCAGCGCCACAATTAAGACCAGGTAACTCCAGGTCTTAAGTTGGCAAAACAAGGAGAAATGCATGATTTCTCCTCATTTTTCTTTTCCAGGTATTCTTCCTTGTGCAGCACACAATAAAAAAGCAAATTGCCATGGTTTATTCATGTACAGGAAGGTGTCCCTTCCTGTACGTAAACAATCTTTAACCCCTTCCATGCTCCTGACGAGCTCAGCTCGTCATGCAGTACACTGCTCGTGTGCTCATGACGAGCTGAGCTCGTCATGAACAATGGGATTCAAGGGAGTACAGCATTGAAGGTGTTAAAAAAAAGCCATTGTGTCACTTTCAAGTGTGCTGCATGAAGCAGCACACATGAAAGTGACAGAATGACATTTTAGAATTGTTCATGTGCAGGAAGAGGCACTTTCCTACACATAAACAATCCTCCCCTGCACGCAGACACCCTTGCACTATGGTGCAAGGGGGCCTTCGTTGGTGCTAAGTTGCTAAACTTAAGGCCACCGCCGGGGAAAATACAAGGCGGCACCACATTCTTGTAAATATGGTGCAGCTTTGCGTTTCAGAAGTGGCGGAGAGAGGAGTTAAGCTAGGAAGGCTAACGCCTCTCTCAGTCACTTCATTGTACATATGGCCCATAATTTCTTGAGATAAGTATAACTTTAAGTATAACCATAACTGCTGAATTTCTATGGTTTTGTGTGGGTTGAATTTGAACCTGATTGTAACTGTCCTGTAACCTTTGTTTTTTTCAGTGAATGTGTACTTTTTTTTACATAAAGTAATATATATTAGATCCGCGGGTACCCACTGATCAACGTCCCTCGACATACAAAGCTTTATTTTTTTTAAACTATTGAACAGATTTACACCAAGTTACAAAAAGTACTCTTTCAGGACCAAGAACTAGCTTTCTGCCAAATTTTGTGTTAATCAGTTCAGCTGTTCCGCCAGTAGCTAGGTCTAAAACTTGCAAGATTCCCATTGACATTCCACTGCGATAAAACGTTTTGGGACCCTCCTTTACACCTACCATCACTTGATAAATTACTCCAAAACTTTCCATGCTGAGCTAGGCTAAGTAGGGCAGTTTTTTTTAACATTTTGTGAAGTTTTGTCAAACGGCACCAAAGTTATTGGCAAAACAAAAAACGTTTTGTGTATGGGAAACGTTAGTCCTAAGTATAATCGATATATAGCCACTCGGGTGACATATGTTAAAAATAGTATCACTTATTAGTAGTTCAGAAATAATGGTAATTTAACTTATGCACTAGCTTAGTATGTATGTTCAAGTCTCAGAAACATTTATGAAATACTAACAATCACTGCATGATGTAATCAGTGATGTCATTTGAGATGTCATCAGTGATGTTACTGACCATATCATGAATGATGCAATCTGAGTTCATAAGCAGTGCATTGCAAGGGGTAAGTTATAGTTACCTCAGGTAACTAAAACTGTTGAATGTATATGGTTTTGTACAAATAAAACCTGAACCTAAGTATAACATCCCTGTAAACTTTAGTTTTTTCAGCAAATTTCTAAGGTTTTCTTAATTCTATTTCCAAACTATAATGTTCTGGTAACCTTTGTTTTTTTCAGTGAATTTCTGAGGTTTTTTTCTAACTATAAAGTCCCTGTAATGGTGCAGAGAAAGAATATCGATGCAAAAATATCTACTTGCACAAATGTCAAGGTAAAAATATCGTGGGTCAGAAATATCGACAGACAAAATATCGTGGTCAAGAATATCGATTTTATGTAAGTAATATTGATGTCCAAAAAATCGAAGTGTTTAATATTGTTTGCAAAAATATAGTTGTTATAAATATCGATTTTTTATTAATGTTATGTATTTCAGTATATATTTTATATGTATGTGATGTATTTTTGTGTAAGAATTTTTTGTATTTTTATCATATGTGTTACAATTTTCGTACTTATAAAACAAAATTAATTTGAATTTTGCGTTTTTAGTTCCGCAGCAGGTTGTGGGTTTATATCCAAATAGGGTGGGAAGTAATTTAATTGTACACAATTTATAGAATATTTTTAATTGTTATTGCCCTGGCCAAACTCTGTGGGAGGTAACGCTGCGGGACTGCGAGGACCAGCAGCCCGAGCGCGAGTGAACTGGTGGCAGCCGTGACTCTTCCCGCCCCCTCCTCCCTGCAAAGCCTTAACTTCTTGCGGCCCCCGCTTCGCGGGAGCCGCTCGCAGGAGCATTGTGGAACAGATCCTTGGCTGAGTAAAGACTTGCCTACAAGCTGGGATACTCGGGGATCATTGCCCTGGCCAAACGCTGTGGGAGGTAGCGCTGCTGGACTACAAGGACCAGCAGCCAGAGCGCGAGTGAACTGGTGGCAGCTGTGACTCTTCCTGCCCCCTCCTCCCGGCAAAGCCTTCACTGCTCGCAGCCCCCGCTTCGTGGGAGCCGCTCGCAGGAGCATTGTGGAACAGATCCTTGGCTGAGTGGAGACTTGCCTACAAGCTGGGATACTCGGGGATCATTGCCCTGGCCAAACGCTGTGGGAGGTAGTGCTGCGGGACTGCGAGGACCAGCAGCCCGAGCGCGAGTGAACTGGTGGCAGCTGTGACTCTTCCCGCCCCCTCCTACTTGCAAAGCCTTAGCTTCTCGCGGCCCCCGCTTCGCGGCAGCCGCTCGCAGGAGCATTGTGGAACAGATCCTTGGCTGAGTGGAGACTTGCCTACAAGCTGGGGTACTCAGGGATCATTGCCCTGGCCAAACGCTGTGGGAGGTAGCGCTGCGGGACTGCGAGGATCAGCAGCCCGAGCGTGAGTAAACTGGTGGCAGCTGTGACTCTTCCCGCACACCCCTCCCCCTATATAGTTAAACCCTTGACCGCGTACCGCGAACCACGCGTGGGCGCGTGCCGGGCCAGGCCCAGGCCAACGGAGGGCCTGTTTTAGCCCGTTCTAGACCGGGCGAGACCGGACCGGGCCACCCCCCTTGGATTTTCATCTGCACATCGTGACGTGACCAGGGACTGGTGTAAAACGGATATAAATAATACTATTTTAGGTGTGGAAAATGCCGGGACGGGAGACAGGGAGCAAACGAACGGCATCGGGAGGCTGTGTATCAGGTACACTGGACAATTTTCTAACTAGAGCCAGCTCTCTTTTAACTCATGAAATAACTATTATCGAGCGGCGGCTATCGCAGGAAATTGCTACTGCCAAAAGATCGTCATTAGGACACATAGCGAATGCAAACACCCCAGAGAGGGATTCAGAAGTGTACGCCATTGTACTGATCGAACGTGGTGAAGTTCAATCAAACATGGAGATGCTCGACTCTGGGGGTCGCATCTCCCTATCGAGTGACTCCATTCTTCCACCAATACCAGAGTCTAACCTCTTACCCATTACGATTGATACTTCACTAGCGGATAGTACTGAAAGATCCACCACTCGACAGTTACGGGGGAATCGAGAAGGGCCTGTCCCAAAAAGAAAACGGGGGGCCCAAACCTTATGTGGCAGAAAGTCCAAACATGCTAAACATGCTAGTGCATCAGACTCAAGGGGTCAGGTGATTCCTAAGGAGGTCCCTATAGCTGTTTCTGAATCTGCTCCTTCCCTGGCAACTAGTGTACCTATTCCAGATCTAGAAGAGCCAAGTACTAGTATTGGAGCACCAGTAGGGCATGATCCATTGCTGTTAAATATGGTCAATATCTTAAAGTCCGTGTTAAAACCATTGGAAGCTAGACTTACAAGGATAGAATTGAGGTTGACAAATATTGAAAATGTCATTGCAGGGAAGCCAGATTGTTGGAAAAATAACAAGCATATGCAGAGGGGGGCTAAGCCGGTGACCGATCAGGGGGATGCATCAGTAGCTAACACTTCCATCCCACCTCCTCAGAACCCAATAGTGCATTGCAGCTCCAACCAAAATTGCCCGCCTCACATCCCCGTTAAATATCCAACAATATCCAATAAACCCACTCCTAACACAAAGATAGACGCACAAGAGGGCTGCACTCAAAGCAAGAAACTGGTAATAGATTTACCCCCCGAGGGAAGCCCCCTCGTGGTAGTCCTAACAAGATTCCCCTAGTTAGATGCTACAGGAAAGGAATCATTTCAACCACTCAAAAACAAGTTAGCCGACTGGCTTAATAAAAATAGACCGTTACCAGCTCGAATCTGTAGCGAGATTTTGATGGTTAGAAGAGTTTCCTGGGTGGGCAGCAATGTAAAAAATCTTAGTGGAGATTGTGTGCTTGTGAATTTTAGGGACCCGAGGACCGTTGCCCACATATGTGACTGGCCAAACCGGGATCCTGAGACAACCATCAAGTCCCTTCCATTGGGTTCTTTTATCCACCTGCCCTGCCTTGCTCTAACCTAGGGACAGAGTATGGCTGGGTGAGAGTGGAAGCAGAACAGGGGCACATTCGATAACATCCAACCATCCAGGCAATACTTGAGCAACAACCGGTTCAGTTGCCTGGATACGGTTGATTGACTGCAGCCCAAGAAGGGGGTGGCATGTGGCATTGGGCCAACCTCTGAAGTAAATACCACCCAGGCAAAGACCACAGGGAGTCCCGCAGGTAATCAATAACCCATGATACAGGGCAGTAACCAGGCATCGGATTATAAACCAAGGCCACTAGCCGGTGCATTTCCAGCAAACACCCGCCAGTCTAACGCATTATATGGATCAAAAACCGTACCACCTATCCCAGGTAGTTTGAATGTACACACAGGCTCCAAGCTCCACACAGGAGTAGTGCAACAAAGAATGGCACCCTGTCGATATTGTCCTGGAATCTGGCAGGCTTGCCTAATAAAATGGCGTGCCCGGATTGGGGATCGTTCATTGATAACAGCGATATATCTCTTTTTCAGGAAACTTGGACCAGAGAGGCCCAAACACGCCTAGGCTTTGCTTCTTTCAACATACCGGCGCAATGGGGGGGCAAGGGATGCCCGTCAGGGGGTCTAATCATCTGGGTGGGTACTCACTTGGGCTGTATGGCTAAGCCTATGAATACACGGTCGTAGGATGTGCAATGTGTGATTCTGGAGTGGCCTAATGACTTCAGGTTAGCTCTAGTCAATCTGTACTCCAGACCCGTAAATATAACATCAGAGTCAAGAACTATCGAGGAACTATCTCTATTCCTAGATACCATCCCATCTGCCACCTCGATTGTGGTAGGGGGTGACCTAAATTGTCAGTTCGAACCATTAACTGGCTTAACGGATGGTGTGGAAACCGAAGAGGATAATTATTGGGCAATCCCACCAACTGTGGCTCCCGCCCCCAGGGCATGGTCACCTTCAGCTGTCCAAATTATGGCCTTAACCCTTACTCACTCAATCAGGGCCTGTAATGGCCGTGTGCAAGCAGATATTCCTGCAAAGTGCACATTTAATAAACTCGGCTAGGAGTCGCGGTTAGACTATATATTGGTCGAAACCCACCTATGGCCTAAGGTTGTTGATTTTAAGGTTATCCAAAGATCCGAGAGTGACCATAATGCACTTAGTCTGAAAATGTCTCTTCCCTATATTAATAATGAACCACACATTGGGAATGGAGTCTCTGCCTCAGGGATGACTCTAACCAATAACAGACGAAGAGTTAGGTGGGAAAAACTAGAAGCACGTCCGGAGGATCTGGCCAAGCTATACGATCGGACTGTCCCCGTACTAGAAGAGGTCAGCGTTTTAATTATGCAACCTTACTCCGCTGACCTCTGCAAAAAACTTGGGGCCATGCATGGGGAGCCAACCTGTAGCTTGGCAGAGGTATTGAATCCCCCAGTAAAAAACGGGTGGCCCAAGGGCAATAGTCCCTCCTGGTACAATGCCTCTTGTAGAAAGGCTAAGGCAGAGCTGGTCCTATCCTTGAAAAATAACATCAACAAAACTGAATTCCAAGCCCTGAGATCCAACTATAAGCGATTAATACACTGTGCTAAAGTAGAATGGGATCAGGATAAATGGACAAACTTAACTCTTGCCCTTGAAACTGGAAATCCAAGAAAGGTCTGGGCCATTGTCAATACGAGTTTGGGTGAGATGGCATTGGCAGTAGAAGCTAACATAGCCGCCGAAGTGTGGGAAGATCACTTCCGAGCTCTTTATGCAGCGGATACCGGTGAAATTCCAGATGAGCCAGGGCGGATGCTGCCACACTCTGCTGTACAATCTGAGTGGGAGGATTTCACCAATGGAGAGGTCTGTGCTGCAATTTTGAAACTGGCAGCTGGAAAAGCCCCGGGGTTAGATAAACTCCCGGGGGACCTCTTCAAGCACGAACCTAAGATATGGGCGCCATACCTAATGGTAATCTTTAATGCAGTCCTGAGAGGCATGGCGATACCCTGTACTTGGCTGGGAGCAGAGATTGTCCCTATCTTCAAGAAGGGCTCTACTCTGCTCCCAGCCAACTACAGGCCTATCAGCCTTATCGACGTGCCCCAATTTTTTTTCGCAAGGTTGATTTTAGTTCGCCTTCAGGAATGGATTGATGATTATTCAACCCTGAGTCCCTACCAGGCAGGGTTCAGAAAAAACACTTCAACGCTGGACCAAATTTTTCGCCTTACCATGATACATTGGAAAACCATCTGTATACAGTCTTTGTGGACCTCCGTGCGGCCTTTGATTTGGCCCCACGGGGGAAACTGTGGTCTGTACTCTTGGAGTTGGGCGTTCCACCCCCACTCCTGAACATAATAATGCGGCTCCATGAGGAGAATTTTGCACGGGTCAGGTGTGGAAAGAATGGATCGTTATCATCAAGATTCCCCGTTGACAGAGGGGTAAGACAGGGTTGTGTCCTAGCGCCGACCCTGTTCTGCCTCTTTGTCAATGGGGTAATCGCCCACCTGAACGGGGTTTTGGACAATGACGCACCCAAGCTTGCGGGCAGCAGGGTGCCTGCGATCATGTTGGCAGATGACACCCTGATGCTGTCCAAATCCCCAATGGGGATTCAACATGTGCTAGATGGCTTTGAGGCATTCTGTTTAGAACGGGGCCTAGAGATATATGCCCTCAAGACCAAATACATGATTTTTAACCCCAACTACTTCACGCCCAAATCCTTCCATAGGAATCATCATATTGGAGAGGGTTCTCACCTTTGAATATCTGGGGGTAACTGTAAATGAGTTGATGACCTGGGCTCCCCACCAAATTAAAGCCCAACTTAAACGGGCCCAGTTGGCAGGGGGAATGCTTAAGCTTGCAAATAAATCAACTATTAAACCCATCGGCCCACCCCTGGAGATATACAAAATGCAGGCAAGGGGCGCAGTAGCTTATGGCCGCAGAAAACCAATTCTTGAGACATTTGCTGACTCTGCCCTCCAGTACTCCCCTGCAACCCTTGAGATTGGATTTGGGTATCAGGGCAATAGATGTGGAACTGGGCCTGAAGCCATTAACATTCTGGTGGAGGCTCTGGAGCACACCAGAGCTTCTAAACTACAGGTAGGAACTAGCAGAAATCCTAAGTCTACCCAATGTGGGGAAAATCCCATGGCTAAAGTACATAAAACAAGAATGTGGGAATCTAGGATTACCACTAATGTGGTCTGACCCTGAGTCCGCTTGTAAAACAGTGTCACTGATGTATTTGGCAAATGTATATTATGATAGTAAACTCTCAACTGTCATGCGCATCCCACAAATAGGCACCCTAGCTGAGTCTTTTCTTAAAGTCAAAGACTTTTACTCCTTTGAGTATGATTTAGATGATATTTTCTCTATTTTAACCAGGAAAGTGTACTTACCATGGAGGTATGGCACCCTTTCAATCAGAGCCTTTACTAGCAAGTGGTGCCCGTCCTCCCCAAAAAACTGTCCTGGTTGTATTATTGGTTTTTTTCCCAGTGTACAAAAAGCCAAGAAGGTACTGGCTCACACCTCTCTGCAAAAACTTGGGGCTAAAGCAGTGTATGCAAGCCTATAGGATTTTTAAAACTGATTTAACTATTTCAACTGTATTTGCTGTAGCAAAATATTTGGAAGCAATGTGGCACAAGCGCAGGTTCTTACTGACAACTGATTAAATTTGTATATGTGACACAGCTGATTTTTATGTATGCACAATAATTGTTATATTTACTTGATTTTATATTTTTAATTGTGATTTATTATTGTTGCCAATCTGTCAGCACATAGTAAGAATAACCTATTGCTTCTGTATTTTGTACTTTTTTAACTGTTATGAATATCTTTTATGGCTTTGATTGGCCGAAATAAAGATTCAATGAATGAGTTATTAATATTGTTTTATTTGAATTTTACGTTTTTAGTTCTGTTGCAGGATGTGTATTTATAGGGGAATAGGGTGGGAAGTAATTTAAATACATTAAATGTATTTAATATTTTTCATTTATTATAATTTGTTTAATTGAGATGTTATAGTGTTAAATGTGTAAAGTAATTTTTTACGAATTAATTAATAATTAGTTGTTACTTAATTTTAATTAATTATTTGGCAATTAATTATGGCAATTGTGTAATTAGTTTTAGGTGTGTGTTATGGTGTTTATAGGTGTAAATGGTGGTAAGGGTGGGAAGTAATTTATTTTTAATTGATGAATTAATAGTTAGTTGTTCATTTAAATGAATGAATTAGAAATCAATTATGGTAATTGTGTAAATAATTGTAGGTGTGTGTTGTGGATATTATAGTGTTAAAGCATGTGTATGTAATGGATGTTTAATATTTTTGTGTTAAAATATGTTTTAATTGATTATTAATTATGTTAATTATGGAAATAAGTTTAAATAAAACTTTTGAAGTGTTTTTTGTTGTTGTGGTGTTATAGGGTAGAAAATAAAATAAATCCATTTATGTTTTAAACATTTTTTTGTTTGTATATATTTGCTCCTTTTAAATAATTGTTTATAAATGTATTTATTAATTTATTTTATATATTTGTAGCTTTTTCTTATATGTAATTTACATTATAAGATGTGTTCTTTTTATATGTTTAATATATCGAATCTTATTTTTTTACTATTGTTTATTTATTTGTATTAATTTGTAATTGTTTTCTTCTGTTTAAATGTTATTAGTGATTTGTGTTTCCCTGCTATCCAACACTTTTCCAAATGTTGCACTCACTGGAGTGGGAATAGTAATTTTTACCCCTCCGCTAGCAAGCATTTTCCCTACTGTTGCACTCACTGGAGTGGAAATAGTAATTTTTAACCCTTCTCTATCCAACACTTTCCCTACTGATCCACTCACTGAAGTGGGAATAGTCATTTTTATCCCTCCACTATCCAGCACTTTCCCTACTGTTGCACTCACTGGAGTGGGAATAGTAATTTTTACCCCTCTGCAGTCCAGCACCTTCCCAAAAGGCTACACTCACTGGAGTGAAGTGGGAATACTAATTTGTACCCCTCCACTATCCAACACTTACCCTACTTTTGCATCACTGGAGTGAGTTGGAATAATGAGTTTTACCCCTCCACTATCCAATAATTTCACTTCTGTTGCACTTACTGAGTGGGAATAGTAATTTTTACCCCTCTGCTATCCAGTACTTTCCTTACTGTTGCACTCACTGGAGTGGGAATAGTAATTTTTACCCCTCCGCTATCCAACATTTTCCCTACTGTTGCACTGTAGTTGGAATAGTACATTTTATTCCTCTGCTATCCAACACTTACCCTACTTTTGCATCACTGGAGTGGGAATAATGAGTTTTGACCCTCCGCTATCCAATAATTTTTCTGTTGCGCTCACTGGAGTGTGAATAGTAATTTTTACCCCTCTGCTATCCAGCATTTTCCCTACTGTTGCACTCAATGGAGTGGGAATAGTAATTTTTACCCCTCCGCTATCCAACATTCTCCCTACTGTTGCACTAACTGGAGTTGGAATAGTACATTTTGTTCCTCCCCTATCCAACACTGGAGTGGGAATAATCAGTTTTACAAAACAAAGTGGTATGTAGGGTGACTGACTAATGTGCTCACTTCAGGCAAGAGAAATATATCCACCTTTCGGAAAAAGACCCTCACACATCCAGTCAGCTAGGTGTCTTGCTTCATCATTAGGTCTGCTCCTCATCGGGTCGGCACTGCAATACCCGATCGGCACCCATGATGGGGCCTTTTGGCGGAGATCTTTTTTCCTGGCCATTGGGTGCAGTGCTGTTGTGGGCCCTAGTGAGTGTAGACGTGAGGATTGTGAGGCTTACATAGGAGTTAGAAAGTTCACTCAGAACAATTTTAATGAATGTGTCTAATCTCCTGATTAAAAACAACAATGCTCGCACTCCTGCTCTAAGGTTGCAGGATTGTGCACTTTGAAATCCGGTCAACATGTTTCTTGCCCTAGGTCAAGTAGACAGCAATTCTTCAGGGTCGGTGTATGATCTATCTACGTTTTTTGATGGTGGCCTAAAAAAGTAACAAAAAGTGAACCACCCATACAGCACCCTAAAAAGTGGTACCTGTAGATCTAACACATCACCCAATTAGGGTCAGCAGTGTGTGGCAACGTGTACCGGCAGGTGTAGAAACTGTAAATTGCAGTGTCATGCTGGACTTCATGTCCACAGCGGTCGACCTACCCTCACTCTGCAATCCAACACTTTCCCTATTGTTGCCCTCTTTGGAGTGGGAATAGTAATGGTTTCCCCTTTGCTAGCGAACACTTTCCCTACTGTTGCACTCAGTGGAGTGGGATTAGTAATTTGTATCCCTTCTCTAGCCAATACTTTCCCTACTGTTGCACTCTTTGGAGTGGGAATAGTAATGTTTTCCTCTCCGCTATCCAAAACTTTCCGTACTGTTGCACTCACTGGAGTTGGAACAGTAAATTTTATTATTTTGCCATCCAACATTTTCTCTACTGTTGCATTTATTATATTGCAAAATGTAAGTTTTTTTATAATTGAATGTTTTAATTTATTATAGAATGTTTTTGTATATGTTTTTTCTATTTGAAATATTGATATACATATATATTATTTTTATATAATTTTGAAGTTTAAAAATTAAAAAAAGATAATAGTTAAATATAAGTATATGTATACATTATTATATTTGTGTGTTTATATTTTTTTAATTACGTTTATTTGTTATATTTAGTTAAAGTGTATATTAAATATAATTTATTTTGTTAAAAATAATATTAATATTTAATATATTTAATTTACTCTATATATATTTTTTAATTGATATATTTTACATCTATATTTTTTACTTCAATATTTTCAATTTTGATATTTTTGTTCTTACCTGTTTAAGTATAGGGAATTGATATTTTTGTATTGTATATTTTTTCATCGCTATTTTTGTCATCAATAATTTTAACATTGATAATATGTCAGTGAACCCCCCTATAACCTTTGTATTTTAAGTCAATTTCAAGGTTTCCTAACTATAACCTTTAACCTTTCAGAGTAGGTGTGTGAGTGTCTGAATGGGTCTGTGAATGGGCATGTGAGTTGTGCTATGGTGTTGTGAATGAATATTGGACCCTAATTAGATATTCCCGATTTATACCCTCATGTGGTTATAATAAATCATATCCTTATAAAGGTATAAGAATCATATCCATATTAAGTCATAGCCAATGCAGTCCAACTGCGGTAAGGCTACTCCCATAGAGTCCTAGAAAGTACAACGCGTTCTTAAACAAAGCAAGCCTTCAGCAGCCCGGGAATTCCCCCTGCTTCTGTTTTGATTTGTCCTAGAACTCATGAGAATCCTGAAAGAACTGGCAGTTCTTTGTGACGTCTTAAGTTAAGTTTAAGTTTAAAAATTTGTATAGCACACTACTCACCCAGAGGGTCTCAAGGCGCTTGAGGGAGGGGGTACTTTACTTATCAAATATCCAAGTTTTTAGTTGTTTTCCGAAGGAGAGGTGGTTCTGTGTAAGGCGGAGGTGGGTGGGGAGAGAATTCCAGGTCTTGGCCGCTAAGTAGGAGAAGGATCTTCCCCCCATGGTGGATCTTTGGATGCGTGGAATTGCGGCGAGGTCTTGATTGGACGATCGTAGTTGGCGGGTGGGGGTGTAAAAGGACAGGCGTGTGTTGAGGAATTCGGGTTCTAGGTCGTATAGGGCTTTGTGTGCGTGGGTGAGGAGGCGGAACGTTATTCTCTTGTTGATGGAGAGCCAGTGGAGGTCTTTCAGGTGACCGGAAATGTGAGCTTGGCGGGGGATTCCTCCGATGAGTCTGGCCGAGGCGTTTTGGATGCGCTGGAGTTTTTTCTGTAGTTTGACTGTGGTTCCGGCGTAAAGGGTGTTTCCGTAGTCCAGTCGGCTTATGACCAGTGCATGGGTGACCGTCTTTCTTGTTTCGATGGGGATCCAACAGAAGATTTTTTTGAGCATACGTAGGATGTTGAAGCAAGATGATGAGACGGCGTTGACTTGTCTGGTCATTGAGAGGGAGGAGTCCAGGATGAAGCCCAGGTTACGTGCGTGGTCCGTCGTAATGGGTGCGGTGGCCACCATGAGTTGTCCCAGGCGGAGGGGGATGATCCTAGGATGAGGACTTCCATTTTGTCCGAGTTCAGTTTTAAAAGGCTGTTCTTCATCCATTCGGCTACTTCTTTCATCCCTTCGTGTAGGTTGGTTTTGGCGGTGTTTGGGTCTTTGGTGAGAGAGAGGATCAACTGGGTGTCGTCTGCGTTGGAGATGATGTTGAGGTTGTGTTGGCGTGCGATGGATGCGAGGGGACTCATGTATACGTTGAAGAGGGTGGGCCTCAGTAATGATCCTTGTGGTACGCCGCAGATGACTTCGGTGGCCTCTGATCTAAAAGGAGGGAGGCGGACTCTCTGCGTTCTTCCGGTGAGGAACAAGATGATCCAGTCCAGTGCTTTTCCTTGAATTCCGACGTTGCTGAGGCGTTGTATAAGGGTGCGATGACAGACTGTGTCGAAGGCTGCCGAGAGGTCAAGTAGGATGAGGGCAGCTGTTTCTCCGTTGTCCAGTAGAGTTCGAATGTCGTCAGTTGCTGCGATGAGGGCAGTCTCGGTGCTGTGTTTGGCTCTGAAGCCGGACTGTGAAGGGTCGAGGGCTTTGTTGGATTCGAGGAAGGTGGCGAGCTGATTGTTGACGGCTTTTTCGATGACATTTGCAGGGAATGGGAGGAGCGAAATGGGGCGGTAGTTCTTAAGTTCAGTAGGGTCTGCTGTGGGTTTCTTCAGGAGGGCGCTGAGTTCGGCATGTTTCCAGCTTTCCGGGAAGGTAGCGGAGTTGAGGGAGCAGTTGATGATGTCTCGGAGATGGGGTGTGATAATGGAGTCTGCTTTGTTGAAAATGTGGTGGAGGCAAGGGTCGGTTGGCGATCCTGAGTGGATGGTGTTCATCAGGCGGATGGTGTCTTCAGTGGTGATTGGGTTCCAGGTGCAAAGGTTGTTGGAGGGGGGTTTTAGTTTGGAGGTGGGTGGGGTGGACTGGTCTCCAAAGCTGTTATGTATGTCCGCGATTTTGATGTGGAATAACGAGGCTAGAGAGTCGCAGAGGTCTTGGGAGGGAGTGATGTCGTTGGTGCCGGCGGGTGGTTGGTAAACTCTTTGACGATGTTGAATAGTTCCTTGCTGTTGTGGGCGTTGTTGTTGAGTCAATCCTTGAATGCTGATTTCTTGGTGGATCGGATCAGTTGGTGGTGTTTTCGGGTGGCGTTCTTGAGGGTGGCTAGGTTGTCAGTGGTTGGGTTTTTTCGCCAGGCTTTCTCGAGGGTGCGACAGATCTTCTTGGATTTCTTAAGGTCATCATTGAACCAGGGGGCTTTTTTGCTACCTTGCTTGGTTTGATTGTTTTTCAAGGGTGCTAATTCGTCAGCGCTGTGGGTGATCCATTGTGTGAGGTTAGTGGCTGCTTGGTTTGGGTCCGATGAATTGGCAGGAGGGTTTTGGTGGAGCGATGTGAAGAGCTGGTCGGTGGTGATTTTGTTCCAGTTTCTGCGGGGAATTGGTTGTGGGTGGTTGTAGGTCGTAGTGTTTTTGTAGTTGAAGTGAACGCTGCTGTGGTCCGTCCAAAGGAGAGCTGTGGTGTGATTGAAGGAGATGTGTTTGCTGGAGGCGAAGATTGGGTCGAGCGTGTACCCGGCATAGTGGGTGGGAGTGTCAACAAGTTGTTTGAGTCCGAGATTGGCGAGGTTGTCCAGAAGGGTGGTGGTGTTGCTGTCGTTGTTCTTTTCCAGGTGGAAGTTGAAGTCTCCCAGTAGAATGTAGTCCTCGGAGGGGAGCGCGTGTGGGCTTATGAAGTCAGTGATGTCTTCGCTGAAATGTGTGCAGGGTCCTGGTGGCCTGTAGATGAGGGTGCCTCTGAGTGTGGTCTTGGGGTCGGTGTGGATCTGGAAGTGAAGGTGTTCGGCGGCTGCGAGGTTATCGTCGGAACTGGTCGTGATGCGGATGGTGTTCTTGTGGACGATGGCTATGCCTCCTCCCCCTTTTTGGTTGGTGCAGTCTTTTCGGATGATCTTGTAGCCGTCCGGGATGGCTATGGCGATGTCGGGCGTTGATGAGGCGTTCATCCAGGTTTCTGTAAGAAAGGCGACATCCGGCAATGTGGTGTTGAGTAGGTTCCAAAGTTCAATGGCGTGCCTGTGGACCGAGCGGGTGTTGAGCAGGATGCACTTCAAGTGGTTGTAGTCGTAGCTCTGTTTGCAGTGTGTGGATTTGGTGTGGGTCCTGATGCAGTCGAACTTGCAGGAGTGGCAGGTGAAGGGTCCATGGATGTGTCCTGGGACGGCTTGGTAGCATCTAGGGAGTCGGCCGGGGTTAAGTGCTGAGAATGTTGCGGCGTCGTACGTTATGCGGGTGGAGTGGGTTTTGCGGGGG
Source organism: Lissotriton vulgaris (assembly GCF_964263255.1). Taxonomy (NCBI): domain Eukaryota; kingdom Metazoa; phylum Chordata; class Amphibia; order Caudata; family Salamandridae; genus Lissotriton; species Lissotriton vulgaris. The sequence goes on from NC_141698.1 coordinate 245,881,789, forward strand.
CCAGGGGGTCTGGCGCTGGGCACGGTCCAGGCACGGACGGGCCTAGACGGGCTTACCTTTGGCGCACCTTCGGCGCGCATGGGGCGTGTCCGCTGCGCGTAAGCTGTTCTGACATAAGTGGATAGTGGGGGGGACGGAGCGAGGGAGGGGCAGTTGGGAGGCGGGAGCGGGGTGGAGGGACTTGCTGGGAGGCACAACAACAAGATGGCAGCAAAACAAAAGCGAAACACGACGAGATTAGGGCACAAGATGCAATATCGCTATGATGTGGGTAGAGGCACCGGCACAATCAGGTGCTAATTCAATTAAAAGGCAATGCGACCTTTGCAGTGAAGCGCTACGAGTTAAGACAGGCACAGATCAAAATCCATATACACGCTATGTGGGCTCTGCAAGTATAGCGCTACGCTATAATCAGGCACTGATAAATTACAAGCAATGAGAGCAGAGCACTACGCTATAATCAGCACTAATATGATACAAGCAATGGGGCAGAGCGCTACGCTATAGTCAGGCACTAATAACATACAAGCAATGAGAGCAGAGCGCTACGCTATTATCAGGCACTAATGAGATACAAGCAATGGGGGCAGAGCGCTACGCTATAGTCAGGCACTAATACCATACAAGCAATGGGAGGAGAGCGTTACGATACCAGGTGACCAGGGAGACCAGGGAGCGTGGGGGAGCGATCGCCTCAGCACGAGTCAGGAAGCTGGAGGCTACGGGTCCAACCTTTTCTTTCAGTGGAAGGGAGGGGCAGCTGGAGGCAGAAGCGGGGTGGAGGGACGGGCTGGGAGGCACAACAACAAGATGGCAGCAAAACAAAAGCGTAACACAACGAGATTGGGGCACAAGATGCAATATCGCTATGATGTGGGTAGAGGCACCGGGACAATCAGGTGCTAATTCAATTAAAAGGCAATTTATTTATTTATTTTGAAAGTTTTATATAGCGCGAACATGATCTTTGCAGATATCAGAGCGCTTTACAAATACACGAGGTAGGAAACAAGAAAGATGGGAGAGATTAACAGACTTTTGAGCATAGAATACTTGTAGGTAAAAAATGAAAGGCACAGTAGGGTGGGTACATTGGGTAGCATATTAATTGACTAGGACCAATGATACAAATCTACAATCGAACAAACAATAGTGCAGTTAGGTGTATATCTTCAAGATCAAGAGTAAAAGTTCAGGTGAATTTAGTCATGAGGATAGCTTTTACTTCTTTTTTAAAGAATGCAGAGGAGGAGATAAGTCTGGTTTCGGGAGGGAGTGAGTTCCAGATCCTGGGTGCCATTCCTGAGAAAGAGCGTTTATATGTTTTTCCTTCCCGAATCTACAAGGTTTCAGGAGAAGATTCTTTGTGCTTCTAGTGGTTCTTGAGCCACCAGATATTGTCAGTTTCTGAGTGAGGTAGCCGGGTGAGTTGTGATGTACAGTTCTGTGCGTCATGCAGGCAATTTTCAGATGTATTCTGGCTTCAAAAGGCAGCCAGTTCAGGGATTTTAAGTCAGGGGAAATATGCAAGTGTTTTTTTTGATCCAGTGATGAGTCTTGCTGCAGCGTTCAAAGAGGCTCTCATGGGTGCAGTTGTAGAAAGAGGGAGTCCGCAAAGGGCGACGCTACCGTAGTCTAAGCAAGGAATTACTAGGGTTTGTACAGCAGTTTGGAAGTCTTTGGCTGGGAGGAAGGGTTTAAGTTTCCTCAGGGTATTAATTTGGAAATTAGCTCCCTTAGTTGCTTTGCTGATATGCTGCTGCATGTTGAGATTGGTGTCCAGTGTAATGCCTAAGGATTTCGCGGAGTCCACGATGGTAGGTTGGACATTGAGCGCAGATAGGTGTTTAAGCCAGGTTTGGGCGGTGGAGATTTTCGCGGGAGGTGAGATCAGGAGGAACTCAGTTTTCAGAGCATTGAGTTTGAGGTGATTATCGGCAAGCCATGATTGGGTGTTTCTGAGCGTTGAGTTAAGAAGTTTGATGTCTTTGGGGGGTTGTAATTTGAGATAAAGTTGGGTGTCGTCGGCGTACATGTGAAAGTGCACATTAGATGCTTGTAACAAGGTGGTGAGAGGTTCCATGACCAGATTGAACAATGTAGGGGATAAAGAAGATCCTTGTGGGACGCCTAAAGTTACAGGCACTGGTGAGGACATCAAGTTGTTGCTCTTGAATGAGTCCTGTTATGTAGAAAGGAAGTGAACCATTTGAGAACAGTCCCAGATAGGCCCATTCTGGTGTTTAACAGTTCAAGTAAGTTCTCGTGTTTGACAGTGTCAAATGCTGAGGAGAGATCAAGAATGATGAGAAGGCAGGTATCGTTTTGATCTAGGATTTGGAGTGCGTCATCAATTATGTGTGTCATAGCAGTTTCAGTACTGTGCCCTGCTCGGAAACCTGATTGATGAGGGTTGAGGAGGTCAAACTGATCAATGTGATTTGTTAATTGGAGTTGTACGCATTTTTCCAAAAGTTTTGAAAGTGTGGGAATATTGGTAATAGGACGGTAGTTGTTTAGGTCAGTAGGGCCCGCTGTTGGTTTCTTGAGTATAGGAGTAACTTGTCCAATTTTGAGTGAATCGGGGGTGAGACCTTGTTGAAGTGAACTGTTAATAATTTTGGTCCAGAGTGGTAGGAGTAGTGGGATGAAGTATTTTACAGCGTTCGCAGGAAGAGGGTCTGTGAGATGATTAGAGGGTTTCAATGTGCTGAGCAGTTTTAGAATTGTTTCTTCTGAGTAGGTTTCAAAGGATGACCAAGCAGCATTGTTTTTCGGTTCATTGGGTGTTATGTTGCGGGGGCAATGCGACCTTTGCAGTAAAGCGCTACGAGTCAAGACAGGCACAGATCAAAATCCATATACACGCTATGTGGGCTCTGCAAGTATAGCGCTACGCTATAATCAGGCACTGATAAATTACAAGCAATGAGAGCGGAGCGCTACTCTATAATCTGCACTAATATGATACAAGCAATGGGGGCAGAGCGCTCCGCTATAGTCAGGCACTAATAACATACAAGCAATGGGAGCAGAGCTCTACGCTATTATCAGGCACTAATGAGATACAAGCAATGGGGGCAGAGCGCTACGCTATAGTCAGGCACTAATACCATACAAGAAATGGGAGCAGAGCGTTACGATACCAGGTGACCAGGGAGACCAGGGAGCGTGGGGGAGCGATCGCCTCAGCACGAGTCAGTCCAACCTTACGTCAAACTCGGCACCTGCCAGGTATAAATATACCAGCATCTGCCTTAAGCAACACACAGTGGCTTGGAGCAGATCGGCTATCTACTTGCCCGACGCCCTGCTGATGCGAGTGCCGAAGGAAGCCGACCCTCCCTGCTGACGCGCTGAGAAAGACGCTGTCTTTCCTCCTGCCGAGAAAATCCAGTTCCAGTGTTTTCCAGTCACCCTTGCGGGTTACTGGGAGATCGAGTCCTGAGAGAGAGATACAAGACCTCCTTCATTCTATACCCAAGGTACGGAGCTGATTAGACCCATAGAGAATTCTTGATTCAGATTCTTGGCAAAAAAACGTAACTCATCTACTCCTTCCCACGTACTAGGCTTAGGTTAGGTACAACGGGGTAGGCGTATCTTAAAAACACCGGTTGAGTACGCTTAGTCATTATTTTATCATTGTATGTATTTTATCCATTTTAAGTATCTTATGGCTTAGAAACCATATAAATTCTTTAACAGTATTATTTCATAATACTCCTTTTGCTGTACGCACTTTACTTTATGACAAGTATTGCAATTGTGGCAATTCATTTCTCTTGCATGAGAAAGAAGACTGCTCAATAAATAACCCTTTTATTGAAAACGCCTGTCTCTCTATTTCTCTGCATTTCTGGTGAAACGAATCATGCACGATTGACTGAGTAAAATAGCTATCTATTGTTTCTGCGACTCTAGAGATATATTCCTTATTGCAGGGGGAACAAAGTTGTCATGTGATATGGTTGTCAGAAGCTAATCCCTTCTTGTCTAGTCAGGAAAGCTAAACTCCTTCTTGTTTATGCGAGAAAGTTTCTAGTGACCTCTGAGCTAGCTGGCACACACAATTAAGTCTTACATATTCAATAGAGACCTAGTCGACCTCAGTCCTACGTCTAAGCTATCGTTTATGTTATTCCAATGCGCAGAGCCTATTGGGAATATAGGAACTACACTACATGGCGCCCAACGTTTGGTAAGGCGATAATTTAACACTAGATACTAGAGTAACTCAGTCGTGTTTTTCACACAGACCCCTTTTCCCGTAAAAACTCCAGTAGACGTCTGGAGTGGGTAAAAGACTAATATCCACCAAAACTTAGTAGGAAGAGATGCCTATGTATTCGTTTTTGGTTTAATCAACGTTGAAGGATACGGTGTTATAAAATATTGTGCACTTAATCTTTGTTTCCTTGAAACTTGATCTGCAAATTTTCTGTCAGCAAAATGACAGAGAGTGACGATGAAAGGGATAGAGCTAGACTAGCAGCTCAACTTTTGAAAGAAGACACAAGTCTCCAACAGGATCAACCGGATGCAATACTCATCCCGGTAAATGTAAGGAAAACCTTAACTATAAAACTTATAGAAAACAGAGTATCATCAAGAGGTGGTACAGTCATATTTGTTGTCGAGGCACATGAATATCGGCAGACAGAGGTATTCTATTCATGGATAAATTTTCCAGCAGCAAATGCTGTAACACACGAGTTCCACTACTACAAAGTAGGGGAACCTCCAGCGGAATACACTCCTTTCGAGGAAATTGAAATTCCAATACCTTACCAAGAGCATGAGCTCTGGTTCAATGGTGCCCTAAAACATCAAAATCACATTACCAGGCTCGGTCCACTAGGTAGACCAGGAGCCACATGGCCGGTTCTAGCCAGCTATACACCACATCCTGACATTGAGGAAATGTCAGACAGAGAACTTTTAGTTCAACTAAAACAATTAATTAAAATGCATATAGGCAACTAGTTCAATTGACAATTGATGGTACAACCTACCGCCAAAAACTAAAAAAAACAGATATAGCAGACCAACCTTTTGAACTTGCCAGAATAGTTGAAAAATGGGTGGGAAACCACTAAAACCACAACTAACTAAACATCCTGAAAAGACTTTCATTTAAATAATCTCAATTCTTAAAAGAAGAAGTGAGAGGGTAATAAGCAAACAACTCCCAGAGAAAAACATTTTCAGACCAGAGGAAGGTCTCCCAAACGAAGAGATAGATCTCTAGAAGGGGGGGAAAGTCTCCACAACGGGAGCCCTCTGAAAAAAGATATAACCTTAGAAATAGCGAAAATTTGAGAAAACCTGACAGATATCAAGATATTGATACACGTCCCTCTCGATCTTTTCAGACTTCCTCACAGAAATCAGAAAGAAGAGGACGGTCAGAACATAAAGAAGAGCCCGTCAAGTCCAAAGACAAAGAATCTGCTCATCAAAGTAAAAGATTACAATTTCCCAAAAAGAAGGTAGCCAGTATTAAAATAAAACATGCCGAGCATCCTGAGGACACAACTCAAGAACGGAGAGTGGGCCCAAGCAATGCTAGACAGCGCAGCAGAAGTGACAATAGCTCGCAAGATCCTGATGAATCTTCTGGAGACAGTGGACACAAATTAATACATTCAAGTGGAAACTGCAGTCACCAGAGTTAGCGTGCCCATAAACTATATGAAATAACATTACGTATAGAGGGGGACAAAACTAGTAAAATAAAAGGTCTCTTCTTGGAGAACCTATCTAAAGGCTATGATATCCTTCTAGCAAAGAAAGACTGGCCACCAGAGTTTGTTAGGGAGTGCCCACATGGCGAAGAAATGATTATGCCTGCCTTCTCAAATCACATTCCAATACATAAAAAATACACATATGCAAGAAAATGGGCAGTGGCCCAAGCTCCTGCGTGATATAAAAATCATGTAGGATGGGATGAGGATTCTCCTCACCATAAAATCCAGTTAAAAAATCAACCAACCGCACAAAGACAGTATCCTGTTAAGCAAGAAGCTAAAAAACAAGTCAGGGAGATCTTAGATCAACTTGAGTACCAGGGGGTGATTGAAACATGCACCTCACAAATGAACAATCCTTTGTTTCCTGTCTCCAAGCCAGACGATTCATATCGTCCAGTTTTGGACTACAGACACCTAAACTCTTGTTGTAAAACATTTGCAGTACAAAACTCACACAGTGCAGGACTAATGAATAATATTGTGCGCAAAACATATAAAACAACATTAGATATTTCAAATGTTTTTTTCTGTCAAAACATTGCACCAGAAAGCAGGTATTTGACCACTTTCTCCAGCAAGGGGGCCCAAAAGCAATTTTGTCGTCTCCCACAAGGATTCAAGAACAGCCCAGGATTATTGTCAGCTAGGGTAACAGAGTTACTACAAATATAGGATGATGAGGCATTATCCTATGTCGATGACATCTATCTTACAAACAATGACCTGGAGACACACTTGAAAAGAGTAAACACCATCATACTTGGGTTTGCATCTGAAGGGTACAAATTTAACTTTAAAAAATCACGAATTGCCCACCAGACAGTCCTATGTTTAGGATATGAATTATCATGTGAAGGCAAAAGCCTAGCAGACAACTTCTTAGAGAAGTGTACAGTACTCCAAGCTCCAAAAACGCTGAAAAACTTACAATCAATTCTAGGTTTCCTGAACTTCAGAAGAACTTACATTCTAAATTATGCAGAGAGGGTTAAACCACTCTACGAATTATTAAAACCTGATTTCAAACCAGCTAATTGGACTCAGAAACACACAGAAATTTTAAGATCATTACAAACAGACATGTTAACTAAAACAAAACTGCAAACACGCGCAAACGAACGCAACCTTGTAATCCGAGTCGTCCCAGGAAGATGCGGATACATACCTGACCTCCAATGAGGGAGAAACAGTACCAATAGCTTACAAATCACACTTGTACACACAAGCTGAAATGAAATTCAGTTCTACTGAAAAAATTCTAACTTCATTACAAACTGCTGTAGCAAAAGAAAGAGCCCTCGCACAAGGTAAACGTATAATAATTGTTACACCTGTAAATGCTTTAGAAGCAGTAACAAGAGCAAGCATTCCAAATGCTAAAGCATTACATCTGAGATGGATACAATGGGTTAATTCTCTTGCTGCACCAGACGTAGTATACAAATTTGATCCTAACCTAAAAACGCAAGAATTTCGACAATACGAATACGAATGTCCTCTGCCGACTGAGATTCTGCCTATGGAACATTACGGCTGTTTAATATATACAGACGGTTCAGCACAGCCCACAGTTGGGGGTAAACAAGCATATAGTGCTGCATGCGCGATTGTTAAAGGTCGATGGCACGAAGGAAAATTTAGACCATTGGTCACTAAAACTCAATCACTCGGAGATTGTACAGCTCAGCGAGCTGAACTACAGGCTTTTAAAATGGCACTTGAAAATACCTATCGCGAATTCCCCACACTTATAGTGTGCGATTCATATTATTGCGTCCAGTCCTACAATGATTACTTTCAGAACTGGGTTCAAAATGATTTCAAAGATGCAAAAGGTGGCACAATCAAACATAAAATGCTTTGGGAACAAATAGTTCTTTTGCAGAAAGAACTACAAAAGACTCACGTGATACATACACTGAGTCATCAACGTGATGGCGTTCACGTTGCAGGGAATTCATTGGCTGATGAAGCCGCGAAGGTAGCTGTGCAAACGGCTTCCGTAGCTGCAATCACCTGGTCAAAAACAGACAGCGAAATAATGCTAGCTGTCAGTGCTTCAGTAAAAGACAGTGGTAAGACACTCCCGAAAGGCTTTCCAGTAAAGTACTCATGCAAAACTGATGCAAACAATGTTCCTTTTGCTGTAATCCCTGGAGTGGGGGATAGGGCAATTCCAAACATGAAACACAGGTTAGGACTAATCTTAGCGGCACACGAAGGGCTCGCCTCTGCACATGCAGGTGTTTCCGCCACAGTATCATTATTAAAAATAGAGATACTGGTGGCCACGCATGGGATAACAGACTAGAAACTATGTTTTAGAATGTGAAATATGCCAAAAAATGAAGGTATCAACAGTGAAACGACCTGCGCAGACGCCCCTTCTAATCTCAGACAAACCATTAGCATGTGTTTACCTGGACCACTGTGGTCCCTTACAAAGGGATGGAAACTATAAATATATCATGGTCGCAGTGGATTCCTGCACGAGACTTATTTGGATGTGGCCCCAGCACTCGGCTGCCGCCAGAACTGTTATAAAAGATTTGCGAGTCTTTATCGGCACATACGCAACTGGCATACTACATTCTGATCAGGGTCCTGCGTTTTGCTCTCGAGCTTACAAAGAGGCCATGACCAGCATGGGCATTGCATTGCGGTACTCTAGTCCATTCCATCCTGAGGGAAATGCGGTAGTGGAGAGAAAAAACCGGGACATAATAAGTGTCCAACGTAGTCTTAACAATCTGCCAAGAAATTCTCTGGGTGGAATCACTCCGTATGAACTTTTGTTTGGTACAAGAATGATAATCAAAGATCTCGATTGTCAGACTTCAGTGGTAGAACAAAAAGCTTTTGATATCAAAGATCGTTTGGCTGTTTTACAGGACTTGAATGAAAAAAGAAGAAGTCTAAGTAACACAAAACTAAAGCCAACGGCCACTGAAGAGAAACCACCTGTTCCAGCAAGACCTGTCTGGATTCCTAAGATTGGGGATCTGGTCAGAGAAAACATTGCGGTGAAGAAGGAATTTGGGCCTTCTTACAGAAAAGCAGTACCTGTCTTAGCTATCAGCGGAACAAGATCAGTAGTACTACCGCCCCTTGTTGGTAAAAAGGAGAACCGAGTTGTATCAATCGACCTGGTAAAACCACAACCATGCGGCCAATAATAAGTAGTAGGCCCAGTAGACTCACAAGAAGTAGCAGAAGACCAAACGTTGCTACCATCCAAGAGGTTCAAACTGAGAGACTATTCACATTTGATAAACCTGCAGTGAATAAAAAAGGACTATGCAACAAAGCCATGGAACTTGTGCCTCTTGAAACCCAAATTGCAACATGCCAGCTAAATTTACAGAACATGATTATTTACAGGGTTCATCGAATTATGAAGAAATGTATTGCTTCAATCATTTTGGGCATCATTATTTGCATAAATCTGCTAATCCTAGAAATGTGTTCAGTTATAATCAATGGGAACATTGTCCAACTCCGCCAAAAGGTAGTTCGAAAACATTTTATGAAAAATTCCCATACTTCTCAGGGTTTAATGTCACTAATCCAGAAACGTTTTATTTTAAAATTATGAATAAGACAGGAATGAAAAACATGTTGACAAATACTAAACTGATTTATTCTGAAAAGTTTTATGAAAACATTTCTACATTTGGTTTTGAATTTTGGAAAAACAACATTGAGACAAAAACTGTCTGGGGTACAAAAGAATGGCAGGTGCAAGGTTTAGAATCATTATTCAGAGCCTGCATGATCCCAGAACAAATAATGTTCCTGAATGACACCATTCAACAAAAAACTGTCTTGGTCTAGCCAAGATAAAAGATTTAAACAACCCGTCTATACCAAAACCTATGCCTGATAGAAACAACACTACAGATGAGGGGTTAGACGTGTCCCATATTTTAAAACAAAACAGAACAAATCCTAATTGGAAAAAATGGTTGATCTGGCCCACAGATACTAATAACTGTCAAGATAGATTCCTGAACAAAATACAGGGGTTCAAACAGAATAGGCCAGACCCAAGATATTCCCCGAGACAACATCCAGGGAAAATTACAACCTATAGTGTAGGAAAACTATGCCTCGAATGGCTACAGAAATCCACACTTCCTGAAATTAAGCAACACTTGACTTTACTTAAAGAAGGTGCTGACTTGCGAGATTTCTTACTGGGACCTCGCAAACAGCGTCAAAAACTTTTCATATACTCTGGTATATACGCAGCTTACAATGAAGCTTGGAAAACAACACAAATTAAAACTGCAGAAAAAATACGAGAAATTGTTCATATTAATTTGGAAAAATCACTTTCTGTAGTGGACAATGGGTTAACGACTCTATCCGCCAGAATTTATTCACTGGACAGCATTGTATCTTCTGCTATTGATATAATAGAACAGGATATGCTAATGTTACAACATGGCCAGTCCCAATTACGTTCTATTGTACAGTTAGGCTGGACGTTACAAAATTTGCGTTCAGGCAACGTACCATGGCGTCTAATCAACACAACGTCATTATTTTCTATCCATAACCTTAATGACAGACAAATCTCTTTGGCAAAGAGGGGGGCAGACTATACTGTGCTGAGCTTTGAAAAACTAGAAAAATTACCATTGACAATGTCAGAACGACCGGTCATTGAATGGATAATACATGGCACCATTACAATCCCGATAACAACGTTTCAATTTCAATACTGCCAAAAGTAAATACCAGCAGGCCTGTATGAAAGGTTGGGTAAAGGATACATCAAGTCAACCTGGAATTTACCTTATACACATAGATGTTGGAGCGGGGGCAAGAAAGAGGTATTTCTTAGAGGTAACAACTGTAAAAAGTCACTAAGTGGTACACTTCTGTGTCAAGGAATTAACTTGCATGAAGCCTGCAAAGGTTCATCAAATAACCTTTCATGTCACCTGCACGGCACCCCTACTACACAGATAGAGCCTTTTTTCAGACAGCTTTCCAACAGCAGCTATGTTATAATAAGTGACCACAGCTGTTGTGGCATTGTGCCAGGAAAAGCCTATCTCGTGAGCGTTACTTCCATGGTCACTTGTTGTATGCAAGTATTGTATCCAACCAGCAAACCAGACATGAAGGCGGCAATATGGCCTTCTTTGAATATTAACTGTGCCTTTAACCTCGTCTAGAGAAACGTATGATCTGCAAGTTGCAAGGACAGCAGCAGAGATACATGCATTATCATCAACAAATTGCCCCGTACATTTTGTAGAAATGTTAAGTCAAATCTTAAACATCTCTGATACCAGCGGCATCGCACATGTATTTAAGACAATTTTTTCGGGACTGCTAGCACCCTTCGAAGCAGTTCTTGGCATCTTCCCAAATTTTGTGCATTCTGTGTTCAACTCATCTTGGGACTCATAGCAGGAATCTTATTTTTGTTCCTTCTGCTCCGATATGGCAAGTCAAGTCACAGACAAAACTCAGCTACAATGGAAGACACGATCCTAGCAGTACAATACCGAGAGCGGATCACTAAAGTCCTCGGCTTGGCTCCGCTAAGAGATCTGAATACTACCTGGTTTCTTTCATTCAGACCAATCTGGCAAGATTGCATCTTACCTGTTCTACGATGCTTGCTTTGCGGAGAATAATGCGTGTTAGACGTCTGTCTCACACTTCCATCAGCAGTACCTATGGATGTCGATACTTTGCTTGGTTCAGTAACGGCTCATGCAACGTGTTGTCCCCTGCGGCTACCCATTCTGATGACGGCATTCGTTGAGACCTTACCATTACGATTAGGTGGCGGCGAGGTACGAGATGAAAGCGGCACACAGGTACAACCTTCCGTGACCATTGCTGATCTAAACACCGATGATGGCAATGCATCGCACATATGCACTATTTCGACTTTTTCGGATTTGGCCCAACTTTCACCTACTGTTGTAGACACATTTTTTGCCGACCTATCTGAGGTAATGTTCTCTCCTAACAACGGGGATAATATTTTAAATAGCGAGCACACAGCGTTCCCTGAACTTTGAATTTGGCCTTCAGTTTTGATAAACAGAAAAACATTGGGACTACTTTTCTTCCTGAAAGCGAAATTCTTTTTCCCCAGTTCCCAAAATATTTACCTTTTTTTTGGCACATAATACTCTGCTTAAAGCAGAACTATTCTTAGAGAACAAGATTTCTATTCTTAAAATACCTAGAGACAATATTCTGCCTTAATCTCTAGCACAAGTACAGTCTTGTATAAATATGTGATGAAATTGTCTCGACCTTCTCTTCTGTATTAAGAGCCATTTCATAAATGTAATATTCGTGATTTATTCAGTCAACATTCTAAATATACACTATATGCATTATCTGAAAGATGCCACTGCCTGAAAACGTACAGTATTATACTCATTTTTCGTGTATACACCATTTCAAATTCAAACTATGTATTTTGGGGTGGGCTGATAAACATATGCAACGTTATATGTTTAGTATTGCTTAGTATTTAGTAATGATGGACATTATACGTGGAGTGGGTGTTGTGAATGTATCTAGGACCCTAATTAGATATTCCTGATTTATGCCCTTGTGTGGTTATAATAAATCTTATCCTTATAAAGGCATAAGAATCATATCCATATTAAGTCATAGCCAATGTAGTCCAAATACAGCAAGGCTATTCCCATAGAGTCCTAGAAAGTACAACGCGTTCTTAAACAAACCAAGCCTTCAGCAGCCTGGGAATTCCCCCTCCTTCTGTTTTGATTTGTTCTAGAACTCCTGAGAGTCCTGAAAGAACTGCCAGTTCTTAGTCATGTCTTATGTCCAACCTTACGTCAAACTCAGCACCTTCCAGGTATAAATATACCAGCATCTGCCTTAAGCAACACCCGGTGGTTTGGAGCAGATCAGCTATCTACTTGCCCGACGCCCTGCTGATGCAAGTGCTGAAGAAAGCCGACCCTCCCTGCTGACGCACTGAGAAAGACGCTGTCTTTCCTCCTGCCGAGAAAATCCGGCTCCAGTGTTTTCCAGTCACCCTCGCGGGTTACTGGTAGATCGAGTCCTGAGAGAGAGATACAAGACCTCCTTCATTCTATACCTAAGGTACAGAGCTGATTAGACCCATAGAGAATTCTTGATTCAGATTCATGGCAAAAAACTGTAACTCATCTACTTCTTCCCACGTACTAGGCTTAGGTTAGGTACACCGGGGTAGGCGTATCTTAGAAACACCAGTTGAGTACGTTTAGTCATTATTTTATCATTGTATGTATTTTATCCATTTTAAGTATCTTATGGTTTAGAATCCATATAAATGATTCTACAGTATTATTTCATAATACTCCTTTTACTGTACGCACTTTACTTTATGACAAGTATTGCAATTGTGGCAATTCATTTCTCTTGCATGAGAAAGAAGACTGCTCAATAAATAACCCTTTTATTGAAAACGCCTGCTCTCTATTTCTCTGCATTTCTGGTGAAACGAAGCATGCACGATTGACTGAGTAAAATAGCTATCTATTGTTTCCGTGACCCTAGAGATATATTCCTTATTGCAGGGGGAACAAAGTTGTCATGTGATATGGTTGTCAGAAGCTAATCCCTTCTTGTCTATTCAGGAAAGCTAAACACCTTCTTGTTTATTCGAGAACGTTTCTAGTGACCTCTGAGCTAGCTGGCACACACAATTAAGTCTAACATATTCAATAGAGACCTAGTCGACCTCAGTCCTACGTCTAAGCTATCGTTTATGTTATTCCAATGCGCAAAGCCTATTGGGAATATAGGAACTACACTACAATGGGTCTGTGAGTGGGTGTGTGAATGTCTGTGTGGGTCTGTGAGTGGATGCATGAGTATCTGGCTGGATCTGTGACTGAGTGTGTGAGTGTTTGAATGGGTCGATTGAGTGTGTGTTTGAATGTCTAAGTGTGTCTGTGGATGGGTGCGTTGGTGTCTGAGTCGGTCTGTGAGTGGGTGCATCAGTGTTTGAGTAGGTCTGTGAGTATGCCCATGAGTGTCTGAGTGGATCTGTGAGTGGTTGTGTGAGTGTCCGAGTAGGTCTGTGAGTGGGTGTATTAGTGTTTTAGTTGGTCTGTGAGTGGGTGTGTGTGTCTCAAAGTGGGTCTATTAGTGGGTGCATTAGTGTCTGAGCGCATCTGTGGGGGGTGCATCATTGTCTGAGTTGGCATTTGAGTGGGTGCATCACTGTCTGAGTGTGTCTGTCAGTGGGTAAATGAATGTCTGAGTGGGTCTGTCAGTGGGTATACAAGTGTCTGAGTGGGTTTGTGAGTGGGCGTGTGAGTCTCTGGGTAGATATGTGAGTGGATACATAAGTGTCTGAGTGTATGTATAGGTGTCTGAGTAGTCTTTGTGTGGGTGCATGAGTATATGAGTGGGTCTGTGAGTGGGTGGGTCACTGTCTGAGCGTGCCTCTCAGTGGGTGAATGAATGTCTGAGTGGGTTTGTCAGTGGGTGCACAAGTGTATGAGTGGGTTTGTGAGTGGGTGCATGAGTCTCTGAGTGGGTGCATGAGTGTCTTTGTAGATCTGAGTGGATGGGTAAGTGTCTGAGTGAGTCTGTGAGTAGGTGTGTGAATCTCTGAATGGGTCTGTGAGTAGGTGTGTGAATGTCTGAGTGAGCTCTGTTTTGCTCTTTTCTTCTCTGTTTCGTCTTTCCTTCTCATTTTTCAGGCTTCTGTTTTGTCTTTTCGGCTAATTTTTCTGCTGTCTGTTTTGCCCTTTTCTGCAGGGGTTTTCCTTTTTGCTCATTTTTCTGTCCTCTATTTTGCCTTTTTCTGTTCATATTTCTGCCCTCTGTTTTCCCTTTCCTTCTTCATTTTCTGCACTCTATTTTGTCTCTTCGGCTAGTTTTCCTGCTGTCAAAAGGGGGCTGAGAAAAAAGGTGACAAGGATAACAAGTTTTTGCCCTGCACCTGGGAGTATGATGTGGGATGTGGCAGAGCGGCGCAGGAGCGCCATAAATCCAGCAGAGGTGTCCCGCAGTGAACTCGGCACAGGCAGAGACTCGGCCAAGACTGTCTAGTCTTAGCCCGTCATAGCCTGGAAGAGGCTGGGCTGGGTCATCCCTCTTTTTCTTGGAGCGTGGACTGTGGAGCTTTTTGAAGACGGTGAGTGGGTTTCCATGAGGAATCTTTTGTTGACTGTAGACCCTGTATGTCCCATGCTCTGGTGGGATTATATGCTCCAGGGCTTCCTGCTACACAGCTGTTACTAAGAACGGGGGGTAAATTGTCACATTTGCGGGAGCACTTATAGCATTGGCTCGTCCCCGCAGCAGGATTTTGGCTAAGATTCGTTTTGTTTGCACACGCTATTGGTTGGTTGGCCATTAGGGTCTGGCTCAGGATCCTGCACAGTTCTCATAAATGCGCCAAATCGAGGCCTGAAGCTAGTCACTAGGTCAACAGTGAGTATTCTTTTTGTATGGCGAGATATCTTGGCTTTTAGTTTTTGTGCTAGCCGAGTGGATCATCACTCCCTTTTCCTTTGTAACCTTGGGCCGTCAGATTTATTGACTCAAGACATTGTCTGATATAGCGATATGGGAAAAAATAAGGCACAGTCTGTGACCCCCTTGGTGCAGCCACTCCTCACCATTGGTACATTCTTGGAAAAGGCTGTGGGAGTTATTAACAAGGAGATAGCCCTGGTTGACAAGCGGCTCTCTGTTGAAACAGGAAGATCGGGCCGGGTTTCTCATCGACTCCACCTTTGGTTTTCAAGGCCCCTTAGCCAATCCCATCTGTCTCACAATCAAAGCCTGACCCAGTCAAATCATCTCCTCCTGAGCCTGCAGTCGCTAGGCTAGTGCCCCCCCCCCCTCTTCAGTGTACACCAATTGTTGACGTGTGAAGTCTCCCAGCTCCAAAACGGCAGACGAAGGCCAGGAGGGCAAACAAACCTTCTGCGGTTACACAACATGACTAGGCAAGTGATGTATCAGGGCCTAACACGGAGGAACTGTTGAACCAGCTGGCCCCAGCGCTACACAACATTAAGGCGACCTTCATTGACCTTATATCACCAATCCTGACTAGACTGGATACGTTGGAGTCTACATCTAGGGACTTGGCATGCAGTTTGGAAATTGTTTTAACTTCTTTGACTAAACCTCCATCTGACAATTTGTTAGTGTCTGCTCCATGACTGGACCCTATATTTCCTGGTAACTCCCGGAGTAGTGATGGTACCCAACATGCTAATGCACCCAAGGGAGTGTCGGCTCAGTATGCTACTCATGGACCCAGTATCTGGAGCTTAGAGGGAGGTGGGGTGCCTTTTGTCATGTGCATTATTCAGCCCCCAAGTAGGGTAGATGCCCCCTCCATGGGGTGCAATCTTCCAAGGCTTTGCAGCCTTCAGTGATTGACCTCTCCCAGTTTGTGCTCCTTATACTGTGGTTCTGTCGGGGGTTCCAGTCTTGGCTGCCCGCATGGAGGAATCCACCCCCAACTGATCAATAAAGCCTTGCATTGGCTAGGGCAGCACTCTGAGCTTTTGGTCAGGGATTATCATGACATTTTGATGGCGTGGAGGGTGGCCTGATAGGCTCATCAAGGAAATGGTTTAATGGAGATTGTATCATCTCAACACGATATCCAGAGTTAATACGAAAAATCCTCTTTGGGCCATCCAAATCATTCCCCTCAGGATGCTGGGATTTTTTTCAGACCCTCACTGAGTAATCAGGGTGAGTAATCCCATAGGGATTGTGAGCTCTCTGAAGGGGATATGAGGAGGCGGTTGCAACTCAGAAATTAGTATGCTCCCTTAGAGGGACTAAACGAGCAGGATTGGCTCCGTGATTCTGAAACATTACATATATAGCTGTCCCTCAATTAGACCCTTTGTGTGAGGGACCAGAGGAAGGTAGGGTTTCACCCGCTTTAAGACCAAATGGGATTCTACAAGATCCTCCCCTGAGGTATATCCTAAAGTCATCCCTGATTCTCAGGTAAGGCCTTATATGCCCACTCCCACTCAGGAGGTATTAATCACAATCCCGGAAGAGAATTCAATCTCATCTCCTGGAATATGGCTGGATTTTCTGCCAAGTTTTCTGATGATAGATGGCTATAATACATTAAACCATACGAAATGATAAGCCTAAAGGAAACCTGGGAGACAAAGAACAACTTATTTCAGGCCGTGTGTAAGACCGTTTTATGCCCAGCACAAGACTACTTACAACAAGGGGTGGTGAGGGACAGAGTCTCTGAATTAAACAGAATACTCTCACCCAGTCAAGAGATCAGGGCTAGATCCAACACCGTTTTTTAGCTCACTGCACCATCCCAGTTTCAGAACCTGGCTGTATGCAAATTAGTCTGTTCCTGTCCCAGTGCATGATGGGAACAGGGCAAACCAAACTACAAAAGCCAATTCTTACACTGGGAAGGAAACAAGCTACCGGGGACCGGTTTCTGGCATTTCAGCCGTCTTCGGCCCGGCTTGCTTGAATCCTGATGGTGCAATGAGCAAGGGACTCACATCTGAGTATACCCTTCCACGCTTAGGGTGGACAAAAATAATTACAACAAGGGGTGGTGAGGGACAGAGTCTCTGAATTAAACAGAATACTCTCACCCAGTCAAGAGATCAGGGCTAGATCCAACACCGTTTTTTAGCTCACTGCACCATCCCAGTTTCAGAACCTGGCTGTATGCAAATTAGTCTGTTCCTGTCCCAGTGCATGATGGGAACAGGGCAAACCAAACTACAAAAGCCAATTCTTACACTGGGAAGGAAACAAGCTACCGGGGACCGGTTTCTGGCATTTCAGCCATCTTCGGCCCGGCTTGCTTGAATCCTGATGGTGCAATGAGCAAGGGACTCACATCTGAGTATACCCTTCCACGCTTAGGGTGGACAAAAATATTTACAACAAGGGGTGGTGAGGGACAGAGTCTCTGAATTAAACAGAATACTCTCACCCAGTCAAGATATCAGGGCTAGATCCAACACCGTTTTTAGCTCACTGCACCATCCCAGTTTCAGAACCTGGCTGTATGCAAATTAGTCTGTTCCTGTCCCAGTGCATGATGGGAACAGGGCAAACCAAACTACAAAAGCCAATTCTTACACTGGGAAGGAAACAAGCTACCGGGGACCGGTTTCTGGCATTTCAGCCGTCTTCGGCCCGGCTTGCTTGAATTCTGATGGTGCAATGAGCAAGGGACTCACATCTGAGTATACCCTTCCACGCTTAGGGTGGACAAAAATATTTACAACAAGGGGTGGTGAGGGACAGAGTCTCTGAATTAAACAGAATACTCTCACCCAGTCAAGAGATCAGGGCTAGATCCAACACCGTTTTTTAGCTCACTGCACCATCCCAGTTTCAGAACCTGGCTGTATGCAAATTAGTCTGTTCCTGTCCCAGTGCATGATGGGAACAGGGCAAACCAAACTACAAAAGCCAATTCTTACACTGGGAAGGAAACAAGCTACCGGGGACCGGTTTCTGGCATTTCAGCCGTCTTCGGCCCGGCTTGCTTGAATCCTGATGGTGCAATGAGCAAGGGACTCACATCTGAGTACACCCTTCCACGCTTAGGGTGGACAAAAATATTTACAACAAGGGGTGGTGAGGGACAGAGTCTCTGAATTAAACAGAATACTCTCACCCAGTCAAGAGATCAGGGCTAGATCCAACACCGTTTTTTAGCTCACTGCACCATCCCAGTTTCAGAACCTGGCTGTATGCAAATTAGTCTGTTCCTGTACCAGTGCATGATGGGAACAGGGCAAACCAAACTACAAAAGCCAATTCTTACACTGGGAAGGAAACAAGCTACCGGGGACCGGTTTCTGGCATTTCAGCCGTCTTCGGCCCGGCTTGCTTGAATCCTGATGGTGCAATGAGCAAGGGACTCACATCTGAGTATACCCTTCCACGCTTAGGGTGGACAAAAATATTTACAACAAGGGGTGGTGAGGGACAGAGTCTCTGAATTAAACAGAATACTCTCACCCAGTCAAGAGATCAGGGCTAGATCCAACACCGTTTTTTAGCTCACTGCACCATCCCAGTTTCAGAACCTGGCTGTATGCAAATTAGTCTGTTCCTGTCCCAGTGCATGATGGGAACAGGGCAAACCAAACTACAAAAGCCAATTCTTACACTGGGAAGGAAACAAGCTACCGGGGACCGGTTTCTGGCATTTCAGCCGTCTTCGGCCCGGCTTGCTTGAATCCTGATGGTGCAATGAGCAAGGGACTCACATCTGAGTATACCCTTCCACGCTTAGGGTGGACAAAAATATTTACAACAAGGGGTGGTGAGGGACAGAGTCTCTGAATTAAACAGAATACTCTCACCCAGTCAAGAGATCAGGGCTAGATCCAACACCGTTTTTTAGCTCACTGCACCATCCCAGTTTCAGAACCTGGCTGTATGCAAATTAGTCTGTTCCTGTCCCAGTGCATGATGGGAACAGGGCAAACCAAACTACAAAAGCCAATTCTTACACTGGGAAGGAAACAAGCTACCGGGGACCGGTTTCTGGCATTTCAGCCGTCTTCGGCCCGGCTTGCTTGAATCCTGATGGTGCAATGAGCAAGGGACTCACATCTGAGTATACCCTTCCACGCTTAGGGTGGACAAAAATATTTACAACAAGGGGTGGTGAGGGACAGAGTCTCTGAATTAAACAGAATACTCTCACCCAGTCAAGAGATCAGGGCTAGATCCAACACCGTTTTTTAGCTCACTGCACCATCCCAGTTTCAGAACCTGGCTGTATGCAAATTAGTCTGTTCCTGTCCCAGTGCATGATGGGAACAGGGCAAACCAAACTACAAAAGCCAATTCTTACACTGGGAAGGAAACAAGCTACCGGGGACCGGTTTCTGGCATTTCAGCCGTCTTCGGCCCGGCTTGCTTGAATCCTGATGGTGCAATGAGCAAGGGACTCACATCTGAGTATACCCTTCCACGCTTAGGGTGGACAAAAATATTTACAACAAGGGGTGGTGAGGGACAGAGTCTCTGAATTAAACAGAATACTCTCACCCAGTCAAGAGATCAGGGCTAGATCCAACACCGTTTTTTAGCTCACTGCACCATCCCAGTTTCAGAACCTGGCTGTATGCAAATTAGTCTGTTCCTGTCCCAGTGCATGATGGGAACAGGGCAAACCAAACTACAAAAGCCAATTCTTACACTGGGAAGGAAACAAGCTACCGGGGACCGGTTTCTGGCATTTCAGTCGTCTTCGGCCCGGCTTGCTTGAATCCTGATGGTTCAATGAGCAAGGGACAACATGGGCATAGCTAGCAGGTCCCTTATCATATTTGTGAAATTTGAGTTATCAAAGGAGCTGCAGACCTTATAGTGGGATTCCAAGGTGTTTCAGGGCTTAAAATGGTGTGTGGGTAGAGAGCCTTCACTCAGCATAATCAACTTCTATAACCTGAAGAAGGGTAAGGGATGGCTCTCCAATTTTAACGCCCTAAACTCTGCCCTAGACTCCCTAAAGGGGGATGGTTTTGGGCACATGAATATTATTTTAGTGGGAGAATTGAACTGTCATTTGTGTTTTCCTTTTGCAAACAACCCTGTAATTGAACAACCCTGCCGGTTGTCTGAGGACTTTTACATGGAGCACACTGTGGAAGCAGACGAGTTAAACAATCTCTCATAATCTTGTACAAACCTTAGACTACTGGCACACTGGGCTTATTTCACATCTGCCCGCCCTATAAAGGTATGGGCTCTGCTACTATTAGAGATTTTATTTTTGTTTCTGGCTCTTTGGATGTGGGCTCAGGCTATTTTACCATAGAACATTATCCATTTAGCTACCATAACCCCCTGACACTCATATTGAGGGGGATGGATATCTATACTAGGAGTCCTCGCAAACCACCGCCTCCTCTACTTCCGATAGATCAGTGTAGGCACCTACGCTAGTTATGCATAGATCCCAAGCCCTGTAATCATAGCCTTTTCGCTTCTTGTCAGCTTGAGCTAGGTCTTTGTCTGTACCCATAGTCCTCGAGTGAGGACATATTGAGTTAATGTACCTCCATCGTCCAGGTAGTATCTGGTCTTTTAACTACACAGACAGTGAAGGGTGCCCACTCTCCCAAGTGTTCACAAGCATTGAGGAGGCTATAGGTAGCCTTGACTTG
Organism: Lissotriton vulgaris; assembly: GCF_964263255.1. Classification (NCBI taxonomy): domain Eukaryota; kingdom Metazoa; phylum Chordata; class Amphibia; order Caudata; family Salamandridae; genus Lissotriton; species Lissotriton vulgaris. Next base: position 245,902,718 of record NC_141698.1, read on the forward strand.
AGTATACAACAAGGGGTAGATTCTATTTTAGGGATTCAGAGACTGGAATCTTATACTAATACATTAATAGACACAGAGTACCTCTGAATACCATAGATCACACTATTCTTATTTTGCCTCTAACAGTCCTTTTTATTGACTTTGGGCTACAAATTATTTATGTTTTTTACTTCACAACCTTTTTTTTGTTTGGCGTTATTTACACCACGGATATTTCTTTCTTTTCAATGCATGAAAACAATTATATACAAATACACCTATATATACAACATATACATTATTACATTAGAACACACACCACAGATGATTAAACTCTCAAGGGCATTATTGTTGCACAGTATTTAACAAGACTCACAAAACATTTACAGTTCATTACCTGTTTTTTGATACAAATATAGTTTGCTTTTTTAGTCCTACATTTCTTAATAACCTTTCCTGGGATCTAAAGCTGCCTTTAGTCCTCAGGATATCTTAATTTCTAGGTCCTGTATAGGGTTGGAGATCTAGTTCTACAAGATGTTATGGGGGAACATGAAGGTTTCCACACGGCTACCCCAATGGGGTCAGTATTTCCTTCTTTTAGCTTGCTCCAAGCCTCTATTTGTTCACTGCCGACGCGTTTCGACCTTACATATGTGGGACCCGACACTTCATATTTAAAAAAAAAAGATCTTCTTCAGGGCCGTACTTTTTGATAGGATGTCTTATATACGTATCAGGAACTGACGCTGCAGGGCAGCTATTCCACTGTTTAATAATCAAATTCCTCGGTTTCTATGTTTTCCTTCTTTCTGTAGGTCACATGCCTACTACAATCGTCAAGGAGAAGGCAGTGGAGAAACGTTTTCATTCCTTGGCTCAAGCTTCTTTACCAGTTTTCGCTACCTTTGTTATTCTTTTTGCTTTCTCCATTAAGCACCGCGTTTGTCTCCTGTTTGTCCTCGTACTCGGCGTTCTTTCGATCCTACACGGGAAGCAGAAATGACTGAAGCTGCCTTCTCCTTGACGATTGTAGTAGGCCTGGGACAGGCCCTTTTATCTAGATTTTCTTATTGGGCCACGGATAACCAGATATCATCAGATGTCCAATTTGGCTTCTGTGAAGGCATGTCAATTGCAGACCAATGCCCCCATCAGTATCTTCTGATAGCCAATTACACACTGATTCAACCGGGTGTATTATACCTAATCTTCATGGACCTTACGTCTGCAGTTGATTGGGTTAATCGGACTAAGCTGTGGGAAATGTTAATTTCTTTGGGAGTGGACCCTTATATTGTTCATTTGCTCACATCACTCCATACCCAAACAACTGTAGGAGAGTAGGGGCTGCTTCCTATGGTTACCCCCACTTCTTGCTGTGAATCACAGGTTTTTCGACTTTAGTATGGCTGTGGTCCTGCTAATCAGGCCCACAGCCTAGCTGTTCTCTCTCTAAATTGATACCATGTACTTTAGGTACATACCAGATTGGTTACTGGGTCACCCTTTTGAGCCCCTGTATAGTGTACCCTAGGTACACAGGGCATAGGTGCACCCTAGGCCTACCAGGGGCTGCAGCATGTATTGTGCCACCCCTGGTTAGCCTTCCAAACTGACACCAAAGGTCTGTTCACACAGCCTGGGTAAGGTGGTGTAATCACCCCTTACTTAGATATAGTATATCTGTATCTACTTTATATATAGACACATAGTAACCTACAAGTCACTCCTATGGCAGGCTTTGATAATCCTTGAGGCAGAGTGCCTGGTTTTTCATGTGAGCGGGTGCCCTAGCATGAGCTGAGACCCTCTGCAACTTTCGGAACCATCACCTTATAGCTGTTCTATGATACAGCCATACCATATACTCTTAAGTGCATTATAATCCTTGCGGTTATTGCTAACTTTGGTTTGGCTTTATCAAAACATGTTGTGTAAGATGTCAAACACAGGTAGCACTCCACCCTTCTAGAGGGAGAAGACATGTAGTTACTGTTAAACCTGGTTAAAGTTAAACAGAGCCCCAGCATCACAAAATGGATGGAGCTGCCACAGACACGAGTCTGCCCTCCTGCTGCTGGACGAAACTCCGGTAGTGGAGGCATGGACAATAGGTTTCCTGTCCAAGGAGGTGCTGGCACCTCCCCAGACAGGCTTTAGTGTATTGGGCAGGGAGGGTTGCATTCAGTGAATGCTTTTCAGACACTGCCTGGGGCACACAAGGTGCTGCATGCATTTCCCAGTTCACACCGGTTGCTGGGGCACTCAGCCCCAGCTCTGGCGTGAAACTGGACAAAGGGGAAAGGGGGTAACCACCCCCTCCCTAGGTCCACCCATAGGAGGGGCCTTAGAGTTAAGCCAACCCCTAAACTTACTACAAGTATAGAACCCCAGTCCCTAGGACTTTAGATTACCCTTGACGAAACTCTGCAACATATATCTTGGACCTTCGACATTCCATATCGACTGGAAGACGGGAGAAATCTCCTGTGTGGTCAATGCGTGACCACTCTGTTCAAACAGGCACCAACTGCATCTTTGCCAGTCTGTATTTTTGAGGCTCCCTCCGGATCCCGAAGAATCTGCGACAGAGGACACAGACTTTCAGACATCTCTGACTTTGACCTGCGCTCCCAGCACAGCTGAGACCTGTAGCGGACACGAGAGACGAGGGACCAGAACTCCTGGACATCCTGCATTTTTCAACCTGCACCTACTTCCCAAGGTATCGGGAAGTTGTGCATTGAGGTGCTTGAAGCCCCAGCCTGAGCACCTTTTGCACTGAAGCTCAGAGGCCCACACTCCACGAGTGTCCCGTGGGACCGCTTTGTGCTTTTCAGCTCGACGCGTCTTAGCAGGTCCTAGTCCATTGGCTAGTGAGCCCTCCAAAAAAACAATCCTTGATTTACTTTGTTTTCCTGGTTGGTCTACGCTTGCTCCAACATCTCCCCAGAAGAGAAGTTCCTCAGACCTTGTTGGTCTGCACCGAAGCCAATATTGACATCTTGCGTGGATTGCATTTGCCAAGGCTTGTTGGGTCTAATCCGGATACCGAACCCGCAGTAAATTAGATCCTTTATGGGACAGCTTGAATCCAGCTCCTGGTTGTCGACGACGCCTCCTGGTCCTCGTGGTTGAAGAGACAAGCTTCACCTTTTCACCTGAAATCACCCGACATCTGGTGGCATCTTCCTATCGCCATCCTGGTCACTGGCTAGTGGCCCATACTCTGTCTCCTCTTCTTTCAGGTTCTTCACCTCTCCGATCCACCCTTGGATCCACCCGGACACTTTTCCTCTGGACGCCTGCAGCACTTCTTTGCAGCTCTCCATAGGAATTGACGACAAAACCCGATACCAAAAGGCACCTATGCACCCAGCTTCCCTGGGTGAGATAACACGAGTACTCCAGTGCTCCTGTGGGTCTTGACTCTCAAAGTGTCCTAGTCTAAAAGGGTTCCATCGTAGTTCATCTAGAATTACCCTTAAACTGTAACTTTGTAACTTGTTCGTTCTTCATAGAAGGTCAATTGTAACCCGCAGCTGTGTTTAGACACTGCATGCGTCTCCCGTGGGCCTCCTACATCCTAACCTTTGGTGGTTCTTGGCAGACCCAGAGATTCCACAGGCCCTAGGCCTGCTTCCCTATTCCTCACGTGGTTCTTATACCACTATTTTAGTATACGGTTTGTGAGGCCCCTGGGGCATAACGTATACTGTGCAGTTCCTTGTATTGTACTTTTACCTCTGACCTCATAAAGAGTGCAGAGAGGTTGTGTTTAGAATAAATACATATATATTTGATATATACCTTGTGTGGTGTGCTTTCATTTGGTGCTCAAGAGATTATAAATGGTAAAACAACTTGCTTAACTCGTCTCCAAATCTTAACCTGAAGGCTGCTCTCCACATCTACCACTAGGATAGCTTTCTATAAGGTTGAATTTATAACCTAACATCAATAAGGGTCGTTTGGACGGGTTCAAGGTGCCCACTAGAATAGTGGACATCATATACCAAACCTACTTCTCACAACAACAGCGACAGTGAAATACACACAGGAGGTTACACTCACAAACCATTTTATTTATAGGAGGAGGGTGCGCCAAGGCTGTATTTTAACTGCATTTTTGTTCTTGGTTAATGTTAATGGTCTTGAGGCGGCGTTATTGTCACTCCAGTCGGATTTCCCCTAGAGTTGGGAGGAGATCCTTGCCAGTTTTAGTCTATGACGATGACGCAATGTTAATGGCCCACACGGCCCGAGCCTGCAGATTTTAATAGATGTTTTAGTTTCTTTCATGGACAGGCTGGACCTGTCTGTTCATTTTACTAAGTTGTATGCATTACTTGCAGCTCATCGGGGGTCTCATGTGAACAGTTCTAAAGCTGCCTCTCACTAAGATCCCGGTCTTTCCACACCTAGGAGTGTTATTTGATGACTGATTAAAGTGGAGAGTCCTCCTAGATAGGAAGCTTAGCAAGCTGAACAAATCTGTAGGGTCTATTACCAGCTTGGCTAGCAGACTGGGTTCATGGGCACCAGAGTTGATTTTAAAACTGTACAAATCTAAGGCCATTGAGAAAATGTGATGTACAGCAGTGGGGTTTGGGGGTGCCTTCCCTCTCATACGTTAAAGGTAGCAGAAAACAAGTTTTTGTGGTGTATCCTGTGCATCCCCCAAGGTACGACAGCTTGGTCTGTACATGAAGAGTTACAGGTTTATTATGTGGCGGACCAAGTGGCAATTCAGCCCTTACTTTGCTGGTTATTTATTTATTTAAACATTTGTAAAGCGCTACAAAGGCCCTTGGGCATCTCGGCGCTGATATCTGCTAAATTCAGCCCTAAAGGAGGATCTACTTATTGGTCAAATAACCAAGTTTTGAGTTGTTTTCGAAAGGACCACAAAGAGGGACTGTTCTTTATGATTAGCGGCAAGTATTTATTTATTATTTATAGACATGGACATGTGAAGATAAGGGTTTAAATCACCTGATCCTAGCGGACTGTCTGGTTTTGGAACATGCTAATAAAATCCCTCGGATACATTATATGAAGGAGTCCTTTATGGCCATGGGAAGGCCTGACCTTATTTTTGCACATGTCACTTTAATCTTTACACATGTCACTTTAAGCCCGGGAATATTAACATCACAAAAGACTTACACCATGCTTCTATCCCTTTTTCTCTCACACATATTTTTATGGCAAGCCTCTCCCCTTGCTGGGATGACGTTGATCTAAAACCTCAGATTGTTGACCTATTACTTGCCGCTGCCTTCCAACAAATAACGGTCAACTGGAAGGACTTCTCCAAAATTTCCTTCAAGGCGTGGTGGTTTAATGTTTGCCATAACCACAGACTCGATACTGCTCATGTTTTCCCGGCATGTATGGCTACTAAACGCATGGACTTATAGTCTCCCGTCACGCTTTATTTAGACTCATGTAGTAAACGCTTGTTTCACCCTCCGCCTCCACAACAGGAAGTTCCTAAACCTCCTTAATCGCTCAATACATTCCACTTATCCTCCATTGTACCACTTTTCTAATTCTTTCCAATGTTCTCATGCTTTTCATATTTTATGCAGTCACTCAGCGAAATCATGGTACAATAGTCACAGTTTGGGTGGCAGCTTAGTAGAGTACAGATCCTGTGAGGGACCGCACAGGGTAGCATCTATATGTCAAGTCAGAGCCAGATAGAAAGGCGCAACCCCTCAAGGGGCAGAGGGCCAGCCTCCGCACCATCTTGCTCACTGTCCACCATATCCACCCGGATGATACAATTTAAAGGGGTACCATAAATCCTAAGGCGTGGAGCTTATGGACATAAGTTTCCAGCAGGCAGCAACTTGTTTATAACAATACCCAGCATCCTTAAGCCAATCAAATACAAGCAGCAGAGCATGTCTGCCCCATTGCATCATAACCCTACGCTTGGCGAGGAGGATCGCTGTCGGTTTGCACAATGAGGGAGGCACATCTTTAACATAGCTCAGCAGCGCAACTCCGGGAGTGCGGTCAAGGGGGTGTCCCATGATTTTTGCAATCATTGCAAATATTTCAGCCCAGTAATGCACGATTCTCGGATAGTCTCAAGAGAGGTGAAGAATCCCTGTGGTGGGAAAAGAACAACGAACACAACAGGCATCCTTACTCAGACCCAACAGTTTCTCCAAGGTGTGATAGAGGCCATGTACATATGTAACATGAATGAGGTGGAGTTTATAGTTGGGGGAGAGTGCATGCGCCTGGGCACAACAGTAATGCCACTGTTCATCTGTGAGGGGAAGGGTTATGTCAATGTGTCATGCATTCCGGCTCTTTGGGGAATGTATTGGCACAGTGCTCTGCATCCCTGTGTATAGCCATGTTTTGAGCCTGCGGGGGGAGGAGTAGTCCATGACCCTGCAAGCACTTGAAAGAAGGCGGGGCATTGGGAAATGAGGCGGGCATCACCCGGGTCACAGCACAAAGTTGATGATATGTAATGGTGGCTAATAGATTGATATCTTCACTCTCTAGAGCTTGCTGAGGGGAAGATAAAGGTGTTGTCTGTATATATTGCACCTGTGGACGTAAGTCACAGTTTTTGCAATCTAGATCAAGTGTCAGAGTCCTTAGTGATGAGGAGGGTAGGATGACCAATGAACAGGATGGAGCGAACAGGCACTTGATGTGGGTTCTATGCCTGAGCTTGCTCCGCGCCCAGTCAGTACACACCACAGTGTCAATCTGCATTCACAGGTGCTCAGGGGGTCATGAACAGCACAGTTGGAGGTGGGCAGGGATTTGCGTGGTTGGATTCAGGGGCCTTGTAGGCAGGGAACTGTGACACACTCCCAAATCTGGCAAATTCCCTCATGAGTGTATATGTGGATCCCTGACATACACATTTACATTGTCTGCCTATAGGAACACAAGGATTCTTAGAGGAGGAAATGTAAGGCTGTGATCGGCATGATGCTGCAGAGCCACTGCAAGCGGCTCCATCGCTATCACAAAGAGTATAGGTGACAAGGGGCATCCCTGTTTGGTACCCATTGTGACTGCAAAGGGGGCTGAGATTCTGCCATCCATGTGCAACCGGGCTGCTGATTGAGAAATAGACCAAGCCAATGAGTTCAATAAAGGTGGGCCTCACTCCAGGGTGTGCCAGTAGGGTGAAGAGAAATGGCCATTCAACAGAGTTGAACGTCTTTGTGGCATCCAAAAATACCGCCACTATGTGCAGGGCTGGATTACTGGTGTGGAGGGGGGCAAATAAAGTGCCCAGATTTAAGGATGTGGTCCTGCCCAGCACAAAACCTGCTTGATCGGAACTTACCATGGTTGGTAGGAGTGGAAGGAAGTGCAAAGCAATGAGTTTAGCAAGAAGTTTATTATCCATATTAATTATGGATAATGTGCGAAAGGAATCACAGTGGTGAGTGTTACTGCCAGGTTTAAGGATTTTTAACGTGCTTCACGTAAGGAGGGAGGTAAGACCCCAAAAGAGAGAGATTCTTGTAATATGGCAAGAAGGTGTGGGTCTAGCAGGGGGTCATACTCCTTACGAAACATGGTGGTGAGACCATCAAAGCAGGCATCTAATCTGCAAGTATTGCCCTGATAACTCTGGTGACCTCCTCTACTATAAACGGTTCGTCCATCAAGAACAGTGAGCAGCCAAGTGGCTACAACCAAAACCATCTTTCAGCCATAGCAGCTGGATTGAGTCCAGGTAAGCGTAGGGTCTAGGTGAACAGACCCCTGACAGGTTTGATATAGAGAGGAAAAACTGTTAATCATGGCAGTTTGTACATCCGCCATTTCAGTGTGTATCTGTGAGTGATTGTCATGTATCTCAGTGATCTAATCACTTGCCCTTGGCCTGTAGAGAAGTTGGGCAAGCGACTTGCCTATGACTCCCTCCCAAGGTAGTGTGTCTCCTGCTGTTCAGCCTCCTCGTAATCCAATGACTTGCGCCAAATGGCGGCCACCATGAAAGCTTTGTGGCTGGTAAAGAACCAAAGCTCAAGCTCCCTAAATCTTTCGTCAGATGTGCAAGGTTGCCGTATAATGCGCAGAGAATGCCTGCCTGCTTAGCAATGCATACTTCTCAAATGATGACTTCAAAGAGCTCCCATAGAGAGAAACGTGAGATCTCTGCATTGTCGTTTTGTTAAAAATATTTCACTAGTGCTGACCTGATACCTTCCCAGAACGCGCAGGGCTCCAGCAGGAAGTCTCCACAAAAACGTGCAAGAGAGACTGCTGTGGAGCAGGAGCTCCAGTAAAACTGGAGCGTGATCCAATAGCGTTCTCAGCACGTGAGATATCTGAGTCATAGACGTCAGCACATCCCACGATGTCAGCCAATAATCTATGCCTGACGGACCACAAAACAAGGAGCATTGCGATACAAGTGCCCTGCTTTGCACTTGTGCGCCGAAAAAGCCAGAATTCAGTCAAATCAAAGTCATCCATAATCATTTGCAGCTGAGCCGTAGCATGGGGATGCGGGCACCTACAGTCGCTAGATCTATCCTTCTTGGGGTTGAGTACCACATTAAAATCAACTCACCATAAGGTCCCTCTGGGACCATCAGTCTTGGCAAATCACCATATCTCAGCAAAAAACTGGGGGTCACCTATGTTAGGCCTGTGAGTGTAAAGGAGTTTGACAGGATGATCGTACAGGATGCTGGCAAGGAGGAAAAATCGGTCTTGCATTTCTCAGATGAACCAACACATGTGACAAGGTAGCCTCTTCCTTGTGAAAATCGTGGCTTCGCGGCCATAATTGGAGTAATATGCTGTGTGCTTTTCCCCAACCCATCCGGATTGCAAATGCACCTGTGTCTCCTCTGTGAGGTGTAATTGTTGCAAAAAGCAGATGTCAATGGAGTGTCTTTGTAAGTATGCAAGATCCGGCATGCCTTGTGATGGTCCTTACGCCCATGGACATTCCATGTCGCAGCTTTAATGAACCGCATGATGAAGGAAGACTGTGAAAAGGAAGCAGTAGCCTTCTATCCTAAGATCACAGGCAATAACTGGGGAAAGCACATGCTGAGTGACACAGAACAAAAAAGCTACAAGGACAGTGAGCAGCCTGAATAACAATCGCAGGGACGGCACAATATACCAAATAGGTGCAACATATTAAAATTGCTAGCAGGAATGTCAGCCTTAAAACATCTAAATTCAACAAACCTTCTGGCCGTAGGATTTCTTCTGAAGGGGAAACAAAAAAGTAATGAACACATGCTCACCACATGGCAGTTAGTAGAAGAAGCCCAGCCGATCATGAATTTTAAGCTACAATTTGAAACCTGGGCTATAAAACTATCCAAATCTATTGTACCATATTACCCCGGTCCCCTTATTGAAAACTCTTCCCCCAAAGTAAATCACAGATCAGGACAAACAAATGGAAAACTATAGGTGCACTCAAGTTTTGCAGAACGCAAAAGGAAGAAGTCCATCGAGTCCACAGAGGAGTGGAATGATTAAAGATCAGAAAGCGTTTGCAGAATTAGACAACGTTTAATGGAGCTGGCCTTCGGGTACCTTGAATTAGGCTAAGGGTAACTGACCCATGGAAAGACAACTTGCCAAACCCAACAAATGAAACATTCATCTCCTCTCTTGGAATATAGCCAAAGCAACAAAATGGCTGGAAGAAGGCAGCCCTCCTCAAGGCTGGGAAACGTGTGAAATAATTGCCCACCAGGAGACATGGGCATTGGAGGACATACCTCTTGTAGGTTTCACATATTATATCTTACCAGCAAAGAAACACAAGAAACACGCCAACCAAAAGGGGGGCCTGGCAGTCTATGTGTCCACAACCCTAAACATCAAATCGGATCAGATAGTCTCTCCTGGATCCAATATGTAGTTAATTAAATGTATTCTACCCGCCTTTGAGAAATCAAGTACAGTACTGGTGATTAACACTTATGCTCATCCAAAGGCAAGGAAGAAAAAAACTCATAATGCTACTAAACAAAAACAGGTACTCTGAAATAAAAACAACAAGGAATTAACAAGTGAGTTTTACACCCTGAAATGTGAACTAAAGAAAGCCATCAGGAGACTAAAAACAATGAACCTGGATCAAACAGCATGGGACAACGTATGCGAACTGAGGAAAGTGTACAAAAGGAAGTTATGGGAGGATAAAAGAAGCAGCGAAAGTACATTCTGGTCAAAATTATTATACAGTGCTAAAAAACTAACTCCAGCAACTTTTGGGATATAATAAATAACTTGAATAGGCCAGTCAAAACTCTAAACTCAAATGTACAAGAACACTAGTGGGCAAATTTTCCAACAAAAAGATTTATTGAAACCACATCCTCTGAACACCCAGCTCACAAGCAGTGCGATTGCTTTTATCAACAAGATCTAGAGGTGGTAAAAGGAATTCTCGAAAAATCTCAAACAAGGAAAAAATTGTATGTATTATCTAAACATCTGAACAAACTAGTAGTCTCAACCGATAAAAAGGTTTTTCAGATACATCAGTCAGCTTCACCAGCCCAGGTGTGACTTGAATTCAGACTACTAAATGAAAGAATAGGGAGAATGTGCACCACAAGACCGCGTTGGTACCAACTGAAACAGAATATAGCTAGCTCCATACTCAAAAAGGCCCTCTGGACAGAACTTGAAAATGACAAAAAATCACCATACAATCAATACCTTCAAAAAGCTCTAACAACTACTTGCACGGGCAAGATATGGAACAATAATTTGCCTTATTAAACTTTCAAGCAAGTAATAAACAAAACAGCTACACTTCACTCCTTGTTATTCGATAACAAAAAGTCAGCTTGAGATCGCATGCCTGGATGGTGATTAAAAATCAAAAGATCATTGCACTGGCATTTTATTTAAGTATTTCATTTTCAATCTATTGAAAAAGACAACTGATGGCCCTACGCTTTGGAAAGCTACCATCACTGCAGACAAGCCAACCTGCGTCCATAAAGGGCCTACACTATGCTGCCTCTACAGCAGCAACAAAGAGGACGTTATTCATCTCATTTTCACATGTTCCACACTTTCCACAGCATGAGTCACTTTATTAAGAAAAGCTCTAAACATGAAGAGCAGCCAAAAAAATAAGGCTATATCCGTCATATCCTCAAATGAACTGTAAACTCATAACATTTCTCAATCTCTAACTACAAAGCAGCAAGAGAAAATTATGAATTAATAAGAAACGTTATTGTACAGGATACATAAGAGGATTCATGCTCTTAACTTTACAATCAGGCCTGAAAAGTGAACTCTCAAATGCGCGGTAGAATATGGAAATTTTATTTTTTTGGAAGATTTTTATTGTATAAGCTATGAACCTCATTAGAGGCATATGAACACTACTAATTATAACAATTGAGAATGTAAAGCCTATAATGTTTTACAAAAATTTAAAGACATGTTATCACTTACTTTTATTCATGTGAAATATTGTTAAAGTTTTAATTAACTAAACAAACATTTATTGTCATTATCAGTGAGCAGCCAAGTGGCCCCAACCAAAAACCATAGTGAACAAAACCCCGCACCACCCACTTTGTTTCCCCAATCAGACCAAATGCACCAATCTCACCCTACCATAGAACCCCAACAACAATGAGCAGAGGCAGTCCTGGGAAGCATCCTGTAGAGGCAAACCAGGAGATAGGCTCCCAACCCAACTACAAGTAGCTGGGTGGCCAGAGCAGAAGTAAGAAGATACCTGGGGGGCCCTAGGAGTTATGTAATCAGACATTTTAGGACATGGGCTGAAGTCAGAATCTAGGGTGGCAGTCTAAAACAGTGAGTCAGAGGCCGGAACTCTGCATTATCGCCCACCATACATCCACCATCTTGTCCCAGGATAAGATGTACTGCAGAAATTTTCAGTCGCAGGAAACCGCAGTATGCGTTGATTGGTGAATTTGCATTAATCAGTTTTGCTAAGGCATGCATCATTCTGTTCTCGATCTCCTGTTGGCGACCCCGCCATCTTCAGAGGCATGTCTGAATGAACTTGGCGGCTTTTGTTTGATTGGTGAAAACAAGTGTTTTATCGGTGTGGGAAATTCGCAATTAGGCAGGGTATAGGCGTGAATATGAAGCTTCAGTGCACTGATGGGCTCTCTTAACCTGCAGGAAATTACTGCACGTAGCCTGCAGGGTTATAGTGAAATCTGGGAACATGGAGAGGTCAATCCCTTTGTAACTTATCAGTTGCTGCTCCCTCGCAAGGCACAGGGCTTTGTCCCGGTCTCTATAATTAAACACTAGGGAAATGATGGGGTGAGGAGCTGTACCAGGCAGTGGCCTAGAACCAAGTGAGCGTGGGCCCTCTCATCAGTGAGCATGGGTGAAAGGTCAGTTCTGAAGAGTGTATGCAGCATATTTTCTATTAAGTCTTCCATCCTGCCCATCTCAGTAGACTCCAGCACTCCAATTAATCCTAGATTGTTTCTTCTGGAATGGGCCACCAGTTCTTCCTTCTAATTCCGTATCACTTCAAATATCTTTCCCATTTAAAGTAGTCTTTCCTTGTCCATGGTGAGTTTATCTTCGGCTTCAGATGTGCGGTGTTCTGCTTGATCAAGGCAGTCATAGTATTTATAAATCTTTCTGTAAACTGATTGAACCTGTCAGCCAGAAGATCAATTTTGGTGCCAATTGTCGTTAAACTCTAATTTCAAGAGTGTATGTCGCAGTCCAGGGAAGTGCCATTAGCATTGAGTGTCACCCCTTGCAAGGCATCAGATGACGGCTACATTGTGCGTCTAATTTCTATTGCGGAAGGAGAGTTTGCACTGCACTGGAGAATATATAAGCTAAGCAAGTTGGATAATACGGACCTAGAATAGATCCTTGCGAGACCTTAAATTAAATGACTATGCGACTGGAATTATGATCACCTGTTTTAAAGGATTGTGTTTGATTAGACAGGTATGCTTTAAAATAGTTTAATGCCCTGCATTCAATTTGCATATTAGTGCATAAAGTATAAAGGATAATGTTGTGGTGATTTGTATCAAAAGCTGGTCTACTGGCATGCAGCATGTTCCTTCATTGAAGTCCCTCATGGAGTCATCCATGTCCTGGACCATGGAGGTTTCTGTGCTGTGACCAGATCTAAAGCAACTGCAACAAATGATGGACAGAATGCTGAATGATTCAAACATTCTCCTCCAGGCAAGGGATCTGGGTTAAATCTATTGTTATTTTGCCCATTACGCAACCCCAGTTTGGACCCAGCCATCTGCAAATCAGTCTTGACCCTGTGCCTCATGGGAACAGTCCAGACTGAACTGCCAAGACAGGATGTATGACGTTACAACGCATACCAATTACAACTACCTACCATTACAACGCATACCATTACAATGCATAGCGCTTAGAGGTGCTGGATAGTGGTAAGTATAATTTACTATTCCAACTCCAGTCCCCGTGGACACTAGGGAAGGTGTTGGATAGTAAATTAAACTTATTCCCTATCCTAGAGCGCCCCCCAGCGCAATGCGTTGTAATGGTATGCGTTGTAAAAGTTGTGTTGTAATGGTAGGTAGTTGTAAAAGTTGCGTTGTAACAGGTGTATACCGCCAGGACAGGTCCTTCCTGGACCATAAACAAGCATCCTGGGGTCGGTTTCAGGGTATGTCACCCTTCATTAACCAGGCTAGCTTGAATCCAGTGGCACAGTAAGCAAGGAACCCATGTCTGGGCATACCAATCCCACTTAGGGTGAAAAGTGTAACTGCAACAAATGATGGACAGAATGCTGAATGATTCAAACATTCTCTCTAGTCAAGAGATCTGGGTGAAATCCACTGTTCTTTTGCCCACTACGCCACCCCAGTTTGGACCGAGCCATAAGCAAATCAGTCTTGACCCTGTGCCTCATCCAAACAGTCCAGATCGAACTGCCAAGCCAGGTCCTCCCTGGACTGGAAACAAGCATCCACTGACCGGTTTCAGGGTATGTCACATTTCATCAGCCAGGCTAGTTTGAATATAGTGTCACAATGAGCAAGGGACCCATGAGGAGATACTTCCTTTTCAATCCAGGGGATGGGAGAACAAAGTGGGTTTATACGCGGATGATCTGGTAGTATATACCTCAAATCTCAGCACAGAACTACCGAATGTTTATGATCTGGCCGCAGGGTTTGGGAGGATTTCGGGATACGAAATTAATGAAGGAAAAACAGTGGTCATGGCATGGAATATGATGATACAAGAGTGCTGCGTCAAATCAGAAATGAGATATCTGGGTATTAAAATTACCCAGAAAATCGAACAAATTCCTGAAACCAATTTTCAAAAGATATATAAGGAGATAGGGAAACTATTGTTAGGATGGTCCCACCTGCCCCAATCAATCTATGGGAGAGTTATCATCATTAAAATGACAATCCTCCCAAAACTCACGTTCTTATTTCAGAATATTCCATTGACTTTCAAGGATGAATGGCTAAAAAAAATACAGTCTAAAATATCTAGTTTTATTTGGGCCTCCAAAGGGGTGTAAATTTCGTGGAAAAAGCTTAGACGACGGTGCGAGAAAGGGGGGCTAAGGATGCCAGACCTATCCTATTATGCCTGGGTGTTTTTGTTAAAAAGTGGGAAAGGGTTGTTTAAAACATCGGATGACTCTGAGATAGGGAAGATGCACACAGCAATGCTAAAAGACATAATAGGAGGAGAATATGGATTCATTTACAAATTTGGAGACCCGAGATTTAAAAAAAAAATACGTCTAAAGATCTTACTCAGCCTCGCGACAACTTGGCATAAAGTCAGGAAAGAGTTAAAAATCAATTATTTTAGTGGGATGGCACCTATCTTTGACTCTCCAGGTTCCCCAGAATGGTCAAAGGACTCACTGGTGCGTCCACTGAAGGATGCAGGATTTACTTCCTGGAAACAGTTGATATCGGAAGGTAATTTAATATCATGGGAAGAGTGCCAAAATATGTGTGGAGGCCAACTTTCAAGGTTTAAGCATATACAAATGCTAAGTTGGAGTCAGACTGTGGGGCCCGGAGCGGGACTAGTTAAGAAGTTGGAAGAGAGTTTGGTACTTGGAACAACTCATAAGAAGGAGGTGGCAAATTATTCTTGGTTATTACTAGAACTGGCTGATGGAGACTTCAACCTTCCGATGGAGCTGTGGGAGAGGAGCTTGCCAGGAGAACAGATACAAGATTTATGGCAAGTATCCTGCGACATTCTTTATTCCACAGTGCGACCAGCAAATTTAAGGCGGAACCACCTTTTTTGTCTCCACAGGGTGTATTGGACTCCATACAAGCTATCTAAAATGAGGAGTGGAGTAGTTCCGAAATGCCCTAAATGCAATAAGGAGAAAGGTGATGATACGCATATGTTTATGACCTGTCCGGTACTTCGATCCTTCTGGCTGGATGTGAGTAACATAATCTTTTCCATTCTGGGCGAAGTACTCCAGGTGAGCGAACTGTTAATATTCTTTGTTCTCACTAATAATAACGAATCTATGGCAAATCATGTAAAAAAAAATTTTTTTTATCTAATATTACTTGCAAGAAGGGAAATATGTAAGAACTGGGTTAAGGTTACTCCTCCCAGTAAATTGGAATGGCTGGCTTCGATAAGGTATATAAACACCCTAGACAGAGCACATAAATGCAGGCAAAAGGCTTTCTGGCTCCCCTATGAGATGTGGGTACAGACATGTATAAAAGAGTCCAATGATTAGGCCTCTCTATCGGTCTGCAAATACTCTGGTGGTAGCCGATGGTCTCAGGGCGGAATTGGCATCTATGGTTGAGCAATATTGCAAGATATAGAGTGTACCATACCTGGTTTTTGCAGCTAGATCACTCGAGGCGCACAGGGGAGAAGTGATCTGAAGCAGACTTCTTTCTCTTTCTACTTATCCGGGCTATGAGGACAAAAAAAAAAATTTAAAAAGGGACCCACGCCTGGGCATACCCATCCCACTTAGGGCAAAAAGTGTAACTGCAACAATTGATGGATGGAATGCTGAATGACTCAAACATTCCCCCCAGTAAAGAGATCTGAGTTAAATCCATTGTTCTTTTGCACACTACGCTACCCTGGTTTGGACCCAGCCACATGCAAATCAGTCTTGACCGTGTCCCTCATGGGAACAGTCCAGACAGAACTGCCAAGCCAGGTCCTCCCTGGACCAGAAATGAGCATATTGGAACCAGTTTCAGGGTATGCCACCCTTCATCAGCCAGGCAACTGTGAATCCAGTGGCACAGTGAGAAAGGGACCCATGTCTGGACATAACCGTCCCACTTAGTCATGTGCTTTCCATGCCACTGGAGTCAAGCTATCTCGGCTGATGAGGGGTGAAACCCTGAAACAGTCCTAGGATGCTTGTTTCCAGTCCAAGGAGGACCTGGCCTGGCAGTTCAGGCTGGCCTATTCCCATGAGGCACAGGGTCAAGACTGATTTTCTTATGGCTGGGCTCAAACTGGAATGGTATGGTGATCAAAAAACTATGGATTTAGGCCCAAATCTCTGTACTGGGCTGAATGTATGACATTGTTCTGCATTCTGTACATCAATTGTTCATTTTGCATCTGTCACCTCCAGTGGGATAGGTATGGCCAGACGGGAGTCCCGTGCTCTCCATGCCACTGGAGTCAAGCTATCCTGGCTGGTAAGGGGTGAAACCCTGGAACTGGTCCTAGGATGCTTGTTTTCAGTCCAAGGAGGACCTGGCCAGGCAGTACATGCTGGACTGTTCCCATGAGGCACAGGGTTAAGACTGATTTTCATATGGCTGGGTTCAAACTGGAATGGCATGGTGAGTAAAAAAAGATGGATTTAGGCCCAGATCTCTGTACTGGGGTGAATGTATGAAATTGTTCTGCATTCTGTCCATCAATTATTCTTTTGGCATCTGTCACCCCGAGTGAGACGGGTATGCCCAGACGTGGGTCCCATGCTCTCCATGCCACTGGAGTCAAGCTACTTTGGCTGATGAGGGGTGAAACACCGAAACCGGTCCCAGAATGCTTGTTTCCAGTCCAAGGAGGACCTGGCCTGGCAGATCGGGATGGACTGTTCCCATGAGGCACAGGGTCAAGACTGATTTTCATATGGCTGGATTGAAACTGGAATGGCATGATGAGCAAAAAAACGATGGATTTAGGCCCAGATCTCTGTACTGGGGTGAATGTATGACATTGTTCTGCCTTCTGTCCATCAATTGTTCTTTTTGCATCTGTCACCCCGAGTGGGACGGGTATGACCAGACGTGGGTCCCGTGCTTTCCATGGCACTGGAGTCTAGCTATTCTGGCTGATGAGGGGTGAAACCCCAAAACCGGTCCTAGGATGCTTGTTTCCAGTCCAAGGAGGGCCTGGCCCGACAGTTTGGACTGGACTTTTCCTATGCTATGAGGCACAAGGTCAAGATTGATTTGCACATGGCTGGGTTCAAACTGGAATGGCATGGTGAACATAAAAACAATGGATGTAGGCCCAGATCTCTGTACTGGGGTGAATGTATGACATTGTTCTGCATTCTGTCCATCAATTGTTCTTTTTCCATCTGTCACACCGAGTGGGACAGGTATGCCTAGACGTGGGTCCTGTGCTCTCCATGCTGCTAGAGTCAAGCTATCCTGGCTGACGAGGGGTGAAACCCCGAAACCGGTCATAGAATGCTTGTTTCCAGTCCAAGTAGGACCTGACCTGGCAGTTTGGGCTGGACTGTTCCCATGAAGCACAGGTTCAAGACTGATTTGCAAATGTCTGGGTTCAAAATGGAATGGCATGGTGAGCAAATAAAGGATGGATTTAGGCCCAGATCTCTTTACTGGGTCGAATTATTTGACATTGTTCTGCATTCTGTCCATCAATTGTCTTTTTACAGATCTAAAACAAGACTGACATAGTCTTATGACTGTTTTGATGTATATATATCCCCAATGGGTGGCTATACATTCTCTATGATGTTAGCTAGAAAGGGTAAACCTTTAAAGAGTCTGTGGTTTTCAAGATAGTCAGGGTCTGGATTAGATTTTTTAATAGAGGACAAACATGGCCCACTGTAGCAGATATGAAAAACTGCTTTGCACAACAGTGGAATTCATGATTTTCTACCGTTTAAGTAGGACATGAGTGTTTTCCTTATAAAGGGAAGGTGGTTTTGAGCCACAAGAGTAATTTGAAAGCTTACTGCTTTCAATGGCTTTTTTTAAGTAAACAAGGAATTTTTTGATGTAACGTTCAAGTTGGGTGCCAGGAAGTTTAATGTCATCTATGATTTGAATTTGATGTGTAAGTGTATATAGATGGTTAATTGAAGTGTAGAACATTAGGTGATGAAGTCACCTTCATTAGCTATTTTTAGTATTCTAAACTTTGAGGTAAAAAAGGAGGAATTTGATTGGCGAATAATCTTTTGAAAGTATTTCTCTTGCTATGTAATTGCGTATTTATATAGAGAGGGGATTTTTCCATCTGTGACTGCTAATCTCATTTTCAAGACTGTGAGTTAACGTTTTTAGAAATGTTCTTATTTTGTGGCTGCAGTAAGAATATTAAATATAGTGATGTTTAACCATTGTTTTGCTTAATTATTTCAGGCGGTCAGGGTGGGTCAATTCTATGTGAGACAGAGAGTATCAAAGAGTTTAATTTGTTATAGTTGATAGCCTTTGCATCTCTGACTGTCAGCACGTTCACATTCTTCACTCTGTAGGCAGAGATAAATCAAGAAGGTTGAATCAGGTGAGGGAATGATCTGACTAGATGACATATAGGGGATGGATAGAATGATGTAGCCAGGTTTGGAAATCCCTATATTGGGGTAGCACATTTGGTCAGCATAGGAAAGATGAAGTATAGTGTTAGGTTATTCCATTAGAGGAAACCATTGAAATGCTTAGGGGAAAGTCTTTCAGTTTGTTCCAAGGGAGCTTACAATCTCTGAGTAAGAAGTGCTTATAAGTTGATAAGAGATGAGCTGTGATAAAGTCCATACATAAACTCTTCTAGAAATACGTTATTTCTGCTGGAATGTCTTAGCAGAGAGGGTATATACACATATGCAGAATAATGATTATTTACAAACAGCAGCTTCCCCAGTACCTGCTTTATCAGTGTGGTCTACATAAATTATCTTGCGGCTGGGTAGCAGGAGGTGGTCAAGAATAGATGTGGATGAGGGTATGGACCATGTTTCTGTTGGTGCAAGAAAGTTTAGGTTTTTGCCAGAAGTAAGGGGAGTTGACTGTTGAATTGGATATTGCAAATCTAGGTTACATTTACTGATCAATTATGCAACACAATGCAGCAAGGCAAGATGCTGCACTGCGTTGCATGAACGGGTGAGAGGTGAAGAGCACTATATTTAAAAAGTATGGTGCTGTTCTGCTCAATCCCTGTGATGGCTCACTTATGTATCCTTAGCGCCAATGCAGGCAACCTTCTGCAATGGTTCAAGGGTTCCTGACTGGTGCGTGGGATTGTTTTTATGCAGGAAGGGATAGATTCCTGCACAAAAACATTGCTTAGGGGATTATTCCTCTTGGTTTGTGTGCTGTAGAATGCACAACACTTGCAAGGAGGAAGCAATGGGTAGAAATAAAGATATGTTTCCTCGTTATGCAAAGTTAGGTAGGAGCACCATTTTAGCCCAACCCCAGATTCACTGGCTTCAGTAAATCTGAGTTGCATCAAAGTACATGAGTGAATGCACAGTAATGGCCTGGCTCCACCCACATAATATCTTCCTGATGTAAAGGTAATGCAAGGTAGTGCCTTTTCAAGTAAAAAGTGATGCAGGGCCATACAAATATAGATATGTGTGGCTTTTAAATGTCACATAAGCATGTGCATTGCCTTGCATTGAATTGTGCGAAGCAAGAACACCACAAGTGGTTAGTAAATATGAGCCCTAGAATTTATGTTGACACTTCTGACAGGTAGTGAGTCATGGGTCATGTTAGATATCAGGGAATAGATACTAATCCCTGTATTTATGTATATCAAATGTGTGATTTGGTCAGCACATTCTAGTTCTTTTTTTGTATTCTTTATTGTTCAGTTCATAGCATGTAATACTTACAAAACAATCATTTAAATCATTAATGCAGGCATGCTTTACACTTTGAAAATGGTAACAAAAAGCATAATGGATATAAGAAACATAGGAAGTTGTTACCATTCACAGCAATATCTCTGTTTTTTGCAACATAGGACCCCAAATTTGTGCCCCCAGTATTTTTCCTCAGTGATTTGATACGGTACTAACTATATTCCAAATTAAATACAATATAAAACTTTGCATGCCACATTTCAAACGATGGTGCTTCAGGCAGAAGCCACATAGAGGCATCACATAATCGAGCAACTGCAGCAGCCATAAATATGAGATACGTAAATGGATAGCAGACAGAATGCCCTCACCCACTCCTGTTAGCATTACCTCTCTAGAGATACAAACATTAACCCTGTGATCTGAGTTAAAAATTCTGATATACTCACTCTAAACTGATTTAACACTGTGCAATCAAAGAATATATATAAGATATAAGTTTTCTACACCTGACACCTAAAACATTTCCCGTTGTGAGGCCCGACTCACTTCATCATTTAGACAGGGATGTGATATAAGTTAAACAAAGTTTATAATGTTGGGTGCTTAAGTATGCTATCAACATAACTTTGGCTGCCGTGTCAATTGATTGTTGCACATATATACATGTGGTCCCAAATCTTTTGCTCCACTTCACATTGTGTGTCTCTATATCGTCCCGTTGAGTCTCAACCAATATGTCGTATAGTGCCCCAATCTTAACTCTTTTTTCACTGCCTCTATTAAAGCATTAGGTACTATAGCCGTGTACCTACAATGTTTACCTAAGTAGTCACGAATTTGTAAGAATTTAAAAAAGTCATTTTTAGGCAACTTATACTGTTCTACTAAATCTAAAAAAGAGACGATTATCCCACCACTATAGATATCCCCTAAATGTCGAATCCCCTTATCCCTCCAGCTACCCATCTTTACATACCAGAAAACAGCTGGAGTCATTCTGTAGAGTTTAAAGGTGTATAGTAACTTATATGGCTTATTAGTGTGGATTTACGTATTATCTTCCAAGCTTTACATGCTGTACTAAATATTTTAAAATTGCGTTCTCTTGAAATAGCTGGGTTTAAAAAACTTAAGCGAGGCCTCACTGGCCTGAGTCCCCATCAACATTTGAAATATATTGGACGCTTAGAATAATTGTACTTCGGCTCCACTCACCAGATACTGCATGTTCTGTAAGAGGCAAGTTAAATAATAAAATGTAAAATTCGGCACACCCCACCCCCCATGTTCTAGTGGTAGCATCATATACTTCGAAGCATGGCGAGCTTTCTTCTGCCCCAAATAAACCTATCAGCAAGGGATTGTAGCTTTAACAATTGGGATCATGTTAACTTAAGCGGAACCGTCCTAAAATAATACATTGCCTTAGGAAGTATGCACATTTTTAAAACATTGCACCGCCCTACCATTGACAGGTGGAAGCATTCAACCCTTTCCAATTGCCTCCGAGCCGAGGATACTATATCTGCCCAATTGACTTCAATAACCTCTTGAAGTGACATCTTAATCTTTATCCCCAGATATCTGGCTTCTGACGTAACACGTGCTTCACCAGGACAAAATCCCTCGGTACAGACAATCTGGGTTTTAGTTACATTCAACTTATTCCCGGCAACTTCACCATATTTCTGACTCTGGTTCTCAGTCTCCCTTACCGCATGCTATGGGTCAGATGTTACTATCGCTATATCATCAGCTTAAGCAAGAAAACACACTTGATACTGCCCAACTGACATTGACTGAATTTCATTCGTCGTTTCCAGCAATACTAACAACGGGTTGATGTAGATAGCGAAGAGCAAGGGCGAACAAGGACACCCCTGTCGTGTTCCCCTGGTTATATATACAAAGGATGACTCTTTGCCCAGTGTGCATATTTTAGCACGCAGTCTTTTATACATAGTTTGTAACGCTGTTATATAACGGGGTCCAAACCCCATCTTCCGCATAGTGGCCCAGAGAAACGACCAAGATACACAGGCAAACGCTTTTTCAGCGTCAAAAAAAATTATACCAATATGCTTTTGCTGTACATTAGCATAGTCTAACATTGCAATCACCCTATGTAAATGGTTAATCGTGCTCGTACCGGGTAAAAAACGTGTTGATACCTAGAAACCAGCTGGGTAATAACTTGAGCCAACCTATTTGCACGAATGTTTTAATACAACTTACCATCTGAGTTTATTAATAATATGGGTCTAATCGACCCCGGGAGCCTCGCAGGTTTATATATTTTTTTAAAGACCACAATATTAGTATCATCCCAGGAGGGTGGTGGATTCCCCACCTGAGCCTCTAAAAATGTAGCCAACATATCTTCTTTTATGATAGAGAAAAGTATGCGATATATTTCTAATGGGAGTTTATCTGGCCCTGCCGCTTTCCCCGCCAATAGCGCTCCCAATGCTACCTCCAACTCAAACATGGTAATGGGGCTTCCAACTCATCGCGTTCTTCTTGTCCAAGCCCAGTTCAATCTAAACTCCACAAAAACTGCTCTATATTGGCTTGCTCCACTGGGTCTTGTGGAGAAGTGTGGCTCACTGGTTAGAGGAGGCAGACCTAGAAGCAGAGGTCAGCCCGGGACCAGGGTTCAATTCCCGGCTTGGCTGGGTCTTGAGTCCTAAAATGTCCATGGACTTGACAATTCTCGCTCCGGTGCCTACTCGACTCACGGGTTCACACTCTGCGACTCTGGGCAATAGCTTCCTTAATCTCCACAATGGCCCCTCGCCGTCGGGATGCCTGGCTTTCACCTTGCGGATACCCTGCTGGGGTTATCTCACAGGGGAATACCAGGAGGGGTTCCCGAAGCAAGCGCTTAGAAACCGCTCGGTGATTTGCGCTATATAAATTCCTGTACATTTACATATAGTTCTTTATAATAAGAACTGAATACCTCCAATATTCCTTTTTTATAGTCTCAGCTACGCCCCCTTTACCATCTTCCAAAGTTTTGATTCTCTGGGCTGCTTGTCTGCCCCGCAGTCTTTGAGCCAAACATCGACCGGTTGCCTCGACATATTCTTACCTTTCTTCTTTATAAGTTTTAAACTGAGCCACTATTTCTTGACACCATATCCCATTAATCCTGGCCTTGCAACATGCAATCTTAGTTTGTGATTCTTTAGTGTCAGCATTATATCTGACCGCTTGGATAAGTTCCCGCTCTGCTATCTTTAACTTCTCAAGTAAATCCAACATTCGCTCCTTCAGTTGTCTCTGCTTAACCCAGCCATAGCTGAGTGTTTCACCTCTTAGCCCAGCTTTCAATGTGTCCCAAACCATTGGTTGAGCAGCCGAGCCTCTATTGCTCTCAAGAAATGATTTAACTCAAGTTTGAATATGGCGAATGTAGTCCTCATCCTCTAGAAGCTTCTTATTGAAAGCGAAATACCTATGTTGCCTTGTGAGACTAAAACTAGTAAGATCTAATACAACGGGACCAGGATCCAACGTGATGCGTGGCCATACCTGCATCTTTGCACCAACAGTAAATGCCAAGACAAAAAGGCATAATCTAGCCGAACATATTTATTGTATGGACATGAATAAAACGGATCCCCATGATTCACAACAGCCCATCCATCTACTAACCCATGATTCTGCAAAAGCTGTTGTAGGGCCCTATATACTTTTGGTTTACGCTCAGTATACATTGCATACTGAAAATCCCACATCTGCCCTTCCCCATGTACGTTAAAGTCCCCACACTATATCAGCGGGGTTCCCCACAGCGCCAACTCAACATTAAAAAATTCCAAAGTCTCGGCCTCGTCCAAATTTGAGCCATAAACTGTACAAAGAACTATCTTAATGCCCCTATAATACACTCCGTGATGGCCCACCTCCCCAAATTAACAACCTTCTCCCTACCCGTGCCAGATATTCCACGGTGCACTAAGAACGCCACTCCCCTGTTCATAATAGATTGTCTGGAGGTTGTGATTAACGTAAACCCCAGCTCTTTCGATTAGACCAGGGAACACGAGTCTCTTGTAAACACAGAATATCAAGGTTTATTAGCCTCAAATCAGCAGCGACACGCTTCCTCCTAAGAGCATTATGCAGACCAGAAACATTGAATATACATATACGCAACCTCTTATCGCTCCCCTTATCTGCCCTTAATATGTTTATATCTCACAGCCATCAACATGTCTAAATATATTGCATCATTACTACAACACATGCTAAGAACTGCATTGTTACCCTTTACCTGACACCCACCCATACCCTTACTCCCCAAGCAACCCCCTGCACCACCCCACCACCTACCCCCAAAAAAGAAACCCTGTGTCCCTCCTCCATTATTGAGTCATTAGGGCCAATCGCTCTTGTGATGCTCGGTGAAAAGCCCACCTAGTGCTCACCCATCCCGCATCATCCTTGTATATGCGGCTACACTATCGCGGTATGCAATATTCCAGCCAATATTTAGCACATCTATGGTTTCAAGCTGGTATTTTCTAAACATCATTCCTGGTTATCATCATCATAAAGGTTGTAAATATTCTTTAGCTACAACCTCAGAGGTGAAAAAACGTGTATGACCCTTATTAATAGGAACACTTGTGTGCCTTTTGCTTGAAATGGGTTTATCAGCTGGCGCATCTGCCATCTTTTTTCCACTGTAAAGTGGCAGTAGTCAGGTCTAACAAAAAATGGTGTCCCCTTCCGGATCTTTTCTTAATCGGGCCGTGCCGAGTCATATACTGCCTGTCGGGCTAGAAAGTTGTTTAGAGAAATCAAAATCGCCCTTGGTTGCTGTGCCAATTGTCAATTTTTAGCTATCCGTTGCCGAAAAGGAAATCTATGCGCTCTTTGTATTTCCTTTGTCCATTTCCATTCCTTAAGTTCAGAGAGCGCTTCCTCAAACATCTCAATTTCAAATTTCCAGACATCTTGCCCCTCTAGTCCTTCCGGCACACCTAAAAAGCAGAGTTTGTTACGATTTAGTCGGTTTTCCATATCCACTAGTTTGCTATGTACATCATCTTTATTAGCCTTTATATCTGCTACAAGATCTTTATACGCCACCATCTGATCTTCTAACAACGAAATACGGGTCTCTGCCTCAGTCATTCTCTCAGTGAAATCATTGCACGTTTTAGCCAGACGTCTCACAGTATTCTGCAGCTTCCTACAAGCGGTGTGCGTTTTAGAATTCTCTGCCCGTGTTTCATCCTGTGGTCAGAAATACATTCATAAATCGCTCCCAGTGATATTTGACCTTGTATTTCCTCCGCAAAACCCCCAGTTGCCTGGTCAGAGAGATCCAATCCCTCAGACATCTGCTCTCCTGCAGAAAGCTCCCATTCAGGCACCTCTACCGTTTCGGGCCTAGCCCCTCCTTCCTTTATCTTCTTCTGTACAGTGAGAGCTTCTGTAGATACAATCCCCCTGGGGGTTTCTAAAGGACATTCTCATGGATATTACCCATACTTATAGGGGAGCTGCCTGAAGACCCGTTTCCCTGCAACTTCAGATACTCATCATTGTCCGACTCTTCGGAGTGCTCAGACAAAGAATAAAACTATCTTTCCTTGCTGCTGGTGGCTTTGTTCCTTTTATCACTTATAGCGACATTTCCTTCCATTGAAGCGGGTTCATTAATTTCAACAGCATTAATCTGGACCTGTTCAATGTCTTCCAATACCGAAGGGCTCTCTCCAGGAGTCCCAGCAGCCAGCTCTCCTCCAACACTCTGGACTTAGAAACAAGGGTCGTCTTTGGAGGAACTGACGATAATACTGACAGTTTCTTACCAGCGGCCACTTGGAAGATCTGTGAAATCTTGGGAGTCCCATGGGTAAGGCCCTTGCCTTGTAAAATAACCTCCTGGTGCTCTTCTCCAAGCAACTCTTTTGAGCCTTTCCCTGCTAGAGCCGCTCGAGTTCCAACTGGCGCTTCCCCACTGCCTCTTGTCTTCCCCAGCGAGCCTTTTATGGTGGCATTGCTGGTTGCTGCTTTCCCACAATGACGAATAATGGCCGTTATTACCCTGCACCGGGCTGCTAAAGTACTATCGTGCTAGTATGTAGAGCCCGCGGGCCGCTAAGTATTTAATTTTCGGGTGCGAGAATGACCCCTCTGCTCCAGCTCTTTCCAACTCTTGAAAAGTCTTAAGAAACCTGCCGTGAGAGGTGTATTCCCAACAGTTCCAGAGTTTACTGCCCCAAACGCACTCATCGGAGCCTTGACCAATAGTCCCGACTTCCCAGTTTTAATCACTTAGTCCAGCGCCGGTAACACTATTGAAAAGAAGAAAGATAAGGAGCAGCCAGCGATCGACATCCACCTCTTCACCGGCTGCAGGAAGCCCCCTCCTCTCGATGCTTGTGTCCAAGCACTACAGCAAATTTCATAGTGCGAACGCCGCCAGCAGCTAATCCAGTGCAGGTGAGTCAAGCGCCCAGGTGCTGCTTGCTGCCGCTTGCCACCAGTACGTTTGGCGCTCTCAACAGGCTTTACCGCACTCCGCTGTCCTCAGCGATGACGAACAATCCACCAAGAAGATAGGAAATCGTCAATAACCTGCTGCCGCTGCTTTGCAGTCACTGCAGTTGAATCAGCGGGATAGGTGAGCTGTCAGGAAGCTGCTCACACGTGCATCCAACTCGCGGACGCCATCTTGCCTCATAAACTGAACTGATTCAGTGCATCTAGCACATTCTAGTTCTTGTGATGATGAGGATTGAAATAGAGTTGGCGTCAGGCTTCTCATATGAGGCTGCCCAGTAGGGACTTTCATTAGTATATATTTAGTTAGTGGTTTGATGTCTTGCATTAATGAAGGGAAAAAGGGAATGCTGGTATGTAGGTGCATGATCCTTTGTTAGATGTAATGAGAGAGATTAGGGTGAAGCTCATCATGAGGTTTGGTGCAAACATTTGAGAATAGTAGGTGAACAGTTTCAGAGAATTAAATTGAGGCATGGAGAGACGTACTTCAAGACAAAGATTCTCTTATGAATACAGCATCATGGATTGTGTTGAGACTGTGATGAGAGTATGACACAGTACCACAAAGATGGGGAAGGCCCTAGTGGTGCTGGTGAAGTGACAGGTCTGGAAGACAATGGTGAGTGTTGAGGAAATGGAATGATTGGTTCATCAACAAGGACAGTGTTTTGCCTTGTTGGAGCCTTGTTGGAGTGGACTATTGTACACTGAGATACAAAGGGTCTGGAGGAATGAAATTAAGAGAATTAAAGTTTTGTAGTGCATCTGTTTGTGATGGATACACTGATTTATCAGGGAGAAAAAATATCACACTATTGATCAGAGGACTGATTTAGAGATATTGATATACACTCTGATGCTTCCTCAGATGGTTAGCAGTGCCTCAAAACCTCAAAATATATAATAAATAATAAATGAAAGTATAGGAGGTTTCAAAAGAACAATGCAAGAAGAAAAAGGTAATAATTCATACATTAACGGTTTTGGTGCAGTTCAGCTAGGAGACAAAGAACATATTGATCGAAATAATGGTTACAGCCTTACGCCATTTGAAGCCTTAACTTGTCAGAACCGTTATGTTACACC
Organism: Lissotriton vulgaris; assembly: GCF_964263255.1. Lineage (NCBI taxonomy): Eukaryota > Metazoa > Chordata > Amphibia > Caudata > Salamandridae > Lissotriton > Lissotriton vulgaris. The sequence continues at coordinate 245,930,388 of NC_141698.1, forward strand.
CAGACATATGTCTTGCTTGCTATCTCACTAACTTTAAAATCTTTGCACTATCTGTCATTGCATTCAATGTAGATTCCATAAGTCAGTGTGATTTCAAATTACTTATATAAAATGTATTTATTATAGTTAATTAATGCATCTAAGCCAGTGTCTGAACGTTAGACTGCAAACTGTCACCAAGGACCCAAAAAAAAGAGAAACCTATTTATTTAAATAGCCATATCTTCAACTTTCTATCGAACAGAAACTCTTGTCTAATAAGAGAATGAAGAGTAATCCACCATTTTGGACGAGAAAGCAGAGGCCACGACCACAAGCCCACCTTTAATGTATTTGAGTCACAACTGACAAGTGGGCATTAACTCCTCACACATTCCTATTTGGAAGATAGAGTGCATTAGTCCATCTGAAATATCCCAGCATGTCCTATCTTAGGTGCCAGGCAAAGAAACTTAAAAGTGTTTTCTTATGAATGGGGAGCCAATAAAGTGCCTCAAGTGAGGTGCCATACATTTGGTTCTGGGAAGACCTACGATTAGCCTAGTCTTCGTATTTTGACCCACCTGAAGGTGAGCCAGAAGACTCTCTGTAATAGGTTCATGGCATTCCCGTAATCCACCATGGGCATAATCAAAGCTTGAACCAATCAATAGGGAGGACCTTACAGAGCCTATAGAGCAATATTAAAATGGAAATACAGTTCCCTGATCATTTACTAACTTGCATGACCATTGAAAAATCACAATTAATGATAATTCCCAGCTTCAACGACCCAGGTTCTCTTGAATGCTACCAGCTCTCATGTATTATTTCGACATACCCCAATAGGTTCAGCTGCCTGGATATGGTTGACTGACATCACAACAGGGCTGGGGAACATCAGTGGCGGTCTATTACTCCAGCTGAGCCTAGCAGAAGTGTACGCACAAGGGCACCCACTCTTGACAACTCTAGTAAAGGCAAGTCTGAGATGCTAATAGTGAATCGCTCAATCCAGCAGGGGTATGTGAACAGCCATTTTCTAGGTCTAAAGATGGGAGTACTCACCCATGTGATCTGAACTGCTCCCAAGCATCCCAGGCTCTACAAGACTCGGAAGCAGCTAGACCAATTACTTGTATTATGAGCGATAAGGGGGATTTGGATTCAAATTCAAATTCAAATTCAATTCAGATTCAATTTCCATCGTTTCCTGGAACCTGGCTGGGTTACCGAACAAACTTGAGGCCCCGGAGTGGGGGTCATTTATAGACATGCAAGACGTCTGCCTCTTCCAGGAAACATGGGCCAGGGAAGACTACTGGCGTACTGGATTTGTCACTTTCTCAATCCCAGCGAAATGGGCAGGGAAGGGTCGTCCGTCTGGTGGACTCCATATCTGGGTGGGCTGCCACTTTGGGTGTAAGGCAAGATCCCTTGAGACAAACTCAATGGATGTCCAATGCGTATTATTGGAGTGGCCAAATGCTCTCAAATTGGCATTGGTCAATGTATACTCTCGACCAGTGGGTGTAGCTAATGTCTCAGCTGCTATTGAAGACTTAGCCGTGTTCTTGAGTACTATCCCGCAAGGCACCTCCTACGTGGTAGGGGGTGACTTCAATAGCCAATTTGAGCCACTACCATTGTTCTTGGAGGGTGCAACCATGGAGGAAGATGAAAATTGGGCAATTCCTCCGCTGGCGGGCCCCCCAGTGAAGTCTTGGACACCACTAGCCACACAAATTCTGTCCCTGACCCTTATTAATGCTTTAAGGGCCTGTAACGGGCGGGTTAATTGAGATATTCCTCCAAAACCCACCTTTAACAGACTAGGGCATAAATCCCAGTTGGATTACATTTTAGTGGAAATGCGTGATTGGGCTAGAGTCATGGGTTTTGATGTAATCCCTCGAGACGAAAGCGACCATAATGCGCTGATCCTAAAATTTTCAGTGCCGGGTCTTACTATTGATTCTCAGGGGGTTGATGACCTCTCGGACCCTAGAGCGATTTTATCTAGTGACAGACGCAGAGTTAGGTGGGCAAAAATTATAGGGACCCCCAAAGATATTCAACGGCTTTATGCCAAAATAGTCCCAGCCCTACAAAAAGTTGAAATTCTTATAACGCAATCTCCGAGTGAGGAGTATTATACTAAATTGAGGGATATTTATTTGGAACTATCTGGCACCCTGGTGGAGGTACTGAACCCGGTAGTGCAGAAAAAGAAAGGCAAAGAGTTAAGAGCCTCATAGTACAATGCTGCCTGTAGGAAGGCCAAAGCAGGCCTCCTGGTAGCCATGAAGCAACAGGACAACATTGCACTGGTTAGGGCTAAGAGGAAGGAATATAAAGTTATAATCCAAAATGCCAAGATCGAATGGGACAATGACAACTGGACCGACATGATGGGTGCTCTAAAATTTAAAGACGCCTGTAAATTCTGGCAGATTGTCAAAACCGGTTCTGCTGATCTGACCCCAGCAGTTGAAGCTAACATCGCACCAAATGTGTGGGAGGCCCATTTTCGATCCTTGTATGTCCAAGAAGCTATAGATCAGTTAGGGGACCCAGGTATTTCAGTAGTAGACCCTCCCTCTATGGAGTGGGATGAATTTAATGTGGCGGAGGTTGAGGCAGCTATTTCCAGACTCTCAGCAGAAAAAGCCCCAGGGCAGGATAAACTTCCAGGGGATTTGTTCAAGCACGAACCTATAGTTTGGGCCCCATAGATTTAGGTGGTATTTAATGCAGTCCTGGGAGGGATGCCGGTGCCTAGTACTTGGCTGGGAGAAGAGATTGTTCCCATCTTCAAGAGGGGCTCTCCCCTGCTCCCAGCCAACTACAGGCCTCTTAGTCTAATTGGCGTCCCACAAAAGATCTTTGCAAGGCTGATTCTGGATTGCCTATTAAAATGGATGCTTGATCACTCTGTCCTGAGCCCATATCAAGCTGGGTTCAGGAACAGAGTTTTAACTATAGATCAAGTCTTCCGCCTGGCTCTCATATTTTGGAAAACGGTAAAGTTGGAGGGTGGCAGCCTCTACACCATTTTCGTGGAACTACGGGCGGCTTTCGACCTTGTACCCCGTATAAAACTCTGGTCCGTCCTTTCAAACTTGGGGGTTCTGCAACACCTACTAAATATAGTTATCCGCCTACATACAGATAACTTTGCACAAGTCAGATGTGGCAGGGGGGGAACCTTATCAAACAGATTCCCCGTTGACAGGGGGGTAAGACAGGGCTGTGTGCTTGCACCGACCCTGTTTTGCCTCTATGTCAACGGGGTCATTGCCCATCTGAATGGGGTGGAAAATAGTGATGCCCCTAAGTTGGCAGGCAGCAGGGTGCCGGCGATTATGTTCGCGGATGACACCCTGCTGCTGTCTAAATCGCCTATGGGAATCCAAAGAGTGCTAGACGGCTTTGAGGCATTCTGTGGAGAACATGGCCTCGAGATCAATGCACTAAAAACCAAATTTATGGTTTTCAATCCACCATCAAAATCTTGCCCCAACCCCCATATTGGTGCAAACAGGCTAGAAAGGGTCCGAACCTTTGAGTATTTGGGGGTCACCCTAAATGAGAAAATGACCTGGGGGCACCATCAAATAAAATCACAACTAAAATTGGCCCAACTGGCGGGGGGAATCATCAGGCTTACTAACAGAAATAAACCCTCCACTAAGCCGATTGGACCGCCGTTAGAGATTTATAAAGTTCAGGCCGGGGGTACGGTTATTTATGGAGGTGAGCTCTGGGGCCACACGTGTAAACGCGAACTAGTGGCAACAGAGAATAAATTTTTCAGGCAGCTACTATTACTACCCCCTAGCACTCCCCTGTTGCCAATGAGGCTTGATTTGGGTCTTAAACCCCTTGATGAAGACCTGGGTGTTAGGCCCTTAACCTTTTGGCGCAGGATATGGACTACACCTGAGTTAGTTAATTATAGGTCAGAGTTGCAGGAAATCCTGACCCTCCCAAATGTGGTGAAAATCCCCTGGTTCAATTACATAAGGAATGAACTAGGGCGATTGGGATTAGCCTCCTTATGGTCAGACCCCCTGTCCTCTTGCACCAGGATATCACAGAAGCACTTTGTCACATTGTATTACGACAGCAAACTTGAGGCGCATATACTTAATACAGATCCGGGCACCCTGACTGAATCATTTTTAAAGGCTAAGGACATATGCAAATTTGAACCAGTCTTAGACATTATATTCCCAACTGCCACCAGGAAATTGTACCTACAATGGAGGTATGGCACTTTGCCGTTCGAGCGTATACCAGTAAATGGTCTGAGTCCTCCCCGAGTCACTGTCCTGTGTGCAAATTAGAGCAAGAAACTGAGCTGCACATACTGTTTTTCCGCCGTGCTTACACGCAGGCTAGGAGGCACTGGATTGTCCCGGCCTGCAAAAACTTAGGGTTTTCTCACTGTTTGCAGGCGTATAGGGTTTTTAAAACTGACTTATCCGGTATGATTGTTTTTGCCGTGGCAACATTTTTAGAAAGTATATGGCATAAGCGAAGACATCTACTAATTGGGGACGCTGGATAATTGTCAAAATTGGATTATGCATTGGTTTTTATAAATGCCTTCCAGTTGTTGTTTGTAATGAATAACTGTTAAAATGTATCCATTGGTTTTATAATGCCCTGCAGATGCTTGTTTTTAATGTACTACTCATTATTTTACTGAGCTGTTTTGTATCTTTTATGACAACTTTCTGTTGAAATAAAGATTGCTGATGATGATGATGATGACATAAAGAAAGATTTTGATCTGTTCGTAGCCAGTATGCTTTTTATCTCTATCTCAACTGTAGAGGTAAAAATTGTCAGAGATGCTCCATTAGGAGCTAGTGAGTCCGTCTCCCAGCATTTCAAGCATGCAACATTTCATCCTTATAAGTTATATGGGCACTGCACCTATACTAAGCAAATAAATTGATACTGCCAAACTCAGAAGTAACATCTTTCAACCGAAAGGACAGATTTAAAGCTTACATTGCTGGGGGTATGGCCAGCTGAGCTGTAAAATGGCCGCTGTTTGAGAGGGCTAAGCCGGCCGCAGAATAATCCTACAGAATCCATGACATTTGAGAGCTGTATTGCATTAAACTAATACACTGTGCCAGTGTGGCGAAGTGAGAACCTGCCGGGATGCTGTGCCCCCCCCCAATAAGCCTGATTAAAGTTGTTGTCGAGCTCCGTGCGGAGTGGAGCGCAAGGTCAGACTGTAGTCCATGGTGCCTACTACATCTCTACACCTGGGGTTAGACACATCACGGAGGACCCTCCTGCCTGTGGGGTGTACCAGTGAATATATGCACTGTGGCCCCTGCTCTGTATGGTGTGGACCGCGAAGATTGGCATTTCAGCCGGAGCTGACCCCGGGTGGCCTGGCTGCTGCTGGGCATACCTGGGACATACAGAGGTATGATATGCGCAGGCCCAGTTCCAAAAGACTCGAGAATAGGGCTTTTGCCCTGGGACATACCAGCGACCTGGAAATGGACAGACAGAGGGAGAGCCGTCGCAGTGTCCTGGGCCCGAGGAGCTGCGGCGTGACAAGCTGCAACAGCCTGCACGACTGTGAAGCAGATCCGCGTACTCCATGTGGGACCAGTGGGATGGTGCAACCACAGGTCAGCAAGAATTGCTGCACCACACTGGTCTCCGGACAGCTGCAAAGCAGCAGCAAAATAAACAAGCACACTGTTTCCAGTTGCCAGGATTTATGAGGGTGAGTCAGCGACATTATGCAGGGTGGGGACTCCTACTGCTGATCTACTTACTTTCCTTTCTGCGTGGGAAGTGGTGTTGTCCTTAGCAGTGATCCTACTTGAGACACCATTGCCGTGCACACGGAGCAGGCGAGTAGGATGTTTGAGTGTGTCAGGAAGCATGCTTCGCCGATTGTGGTGATAAGAGGGCATTTCCATTGCGCTGGGCATCCGGTGGCCTGCTTGGGAATCAGTGCGATCCGGAAGGAGATACAAACACTTCACCATTAATGCTGTGATTGTGCTCTACCGGTGAATCTGCTGACGTGGGGAGTGAACCAGCCATATCGTGGAAAGTGCATGTGGCAACCTATCATCATAGTGCCTGGTGACTTTGAGGAATAGAGATACTCAAGAGGTACTGTATGGAAGCCTAGATTAATAAATATACAGTCACTAATCCTGCATAGGCTGTACAGCGGGAATCCCCTTGCTTGGCTGGAGGTACTCATGCAGCAGTACCTTGCACGTGGTGAGGTCGCATCGTGCCATTAGCTGCTGGCACAACACAGGCCTTTGACCACTACCCAGAACTTCAGGAGGGGCCTGATTCCTTTTTGTCTAGGGTAAGTCATGCACATCACTAGAGAGGGTACACCATATCACAAAAATGGGAAAGCAGGACGCCAAGCAATCGAAGCTCCCATTTGAGAAAGAGAAGCTCAATAGAAGGGCAGATAATGAAGTGGACACTGACAACAAACAGGTCACAGGGAAGGTGCAGAGGGCGGTGTTGACGAACTTTGCTGGCTGCTGCTGGACATGAGGTAAAGCCTAAAGACCATTGATAATAAGCTAGATGCACTCACCTCTCAACTGGATGAAGTCAAAGAACAAGTTGATATTCACGAGACCCAACTGGACCAACTAGACAATCACACAACTGAAGTTCATGAGTTCCAGATGGAGACCAAAGAACAATTACTGCAAATGGACAAACTCCTCACAATAATTAGGGCCAAAAACGAAGATTTGGAGGCTCGCTCTCGCAGGAACAACCTTCGTATCACAGGTATTCTGGAGACAACAGCTATACCAAAAACGGACGTTTTTGTGGAGGACCTTCTGCGTGAGTTGGTCAGCCCAGGTCTATCCCCACTGTTCTAAGTGGAAAGGGCCCAGCACTCGCTGGGCCCCAAACCCCCGATGAGGGCTACACCCAGACCAATCATTAAGAGACTGTTGAACTACTGAGACAGAGATGCCATACTGTTTCTAGCTAGAGATAAAGGCAAAATGCAGCATAAGGGCAATGACATTTCTTTGTACCCAGACTTTAGCCCCATGGTCCACGTGGCAACACGTGAGTTTGTGGCGACTAAATGACTTCAATGGCAGGCTTAAAAACCCTACACACTACTGTATCCAGCCAACCTAAAGGTGACTCACAAAGGGAGCACACACCATTTCATGGATGCCAAGTCAGCCATGAAGTTTGCCAAACATGTGGCGGGCGGGTACCATGTGGCCGCTTCATCGACTGGTGGTCTATCCACGGCTGGTCTAAGCGATAATGACTGAACTGTACATACTGAGTCACCAGGTACTATAACTGTATTACTTAACCATGACATGAACAGAACTCTGAGCAATGTACGCCAGCATCACGTGTGAGTTGATGGAGGGGGGTGCGCTCAGATTTAAGCCCGAGCCCTGCTATACTGCATAAATATATTTTGCTATTCAGTTCTCTTGCACACGAGCGGCCACCCGGATTTGGCAGGGTTGTACGCTGGTGGTGTCCTGCCCCCAGGGAGTTCTCCGATCTGTTAGTCCCTGACATCATAGTGGGACACACTTTGAATTGGATTAATTGGGAGGAAATTACTGCACAACCTGATTGGAGGGGTTGGTGTGGGGGCAGGATGGGAAGGGTTTGTTCTATTAGTTATCAGGTCAGTACATTACCCATTGAGCAGAGCACAAACAGCACAGAGACGGCTTTGCCCTGTTGTTGCGAGATGCACCAAATGCCGACAGTGCACTGAAACAATGACATCAAGGCACCCACTAGAGCACCTCGATACACTGAAACACAATTTTGGGGCGTATACCAGTTCTCTGATCCACTATCACAGCCATGATTTTGATTTGATTTGAAATATTACTTATTAAGCACACGAATGCCTTGGCGTCTTGGCGCTGACTGTAACACATGAATAACTAGTGTGAGACTCTGAAGCTTAGGTTTGAGAGAACAACCAGGTTTTCAGCTCCTTCCTAAACATCATCCGGTTAGGTTGAAGTCGCAGTGTGAATGGCATCTGGTTCCAGAGTTTGACTGCACAGAATGACAACATGCGGACCCCCCATCTTGCCTTACATATTTTTGGAATGCACACAAAGATCTAAGAGATCTAACTGGAGAGTACATTGTAAAAAGTTTCCATACCTCTCCAGATATTCCTCCATAGAGAGCCTTGTGTACTATACAAAGAGCCTTAAAATTAGCTCTTTGCTGAACGGGAAGCCAATGTAGAGCTCTAAAAGCCTCTGATGTAGGGCGTCCCTTGGGGATGTTCACGAGCAGTCTGTCAGCAGCATTATGCAATAATTGCAACTTCTTCTCCTGTGCCTTATAAATTCCCACAAAGAGCGCATTGCAGTAGTCCAGTTTGGATAGAAAAAGTGCCCCTAAAACATTTTTTTGAATTTTGTGTGTAATAAACTGGAAGATTTTCCACAATGTTTTTAGGAGAAAGAAACAGGAGGAAGTTAGCTGGTTAACTTGGGCTGAAAGATTAAGCTGCTTATCCAGAATTACCTCCAAGTTCTTAACCTTAGTACCTGGACTGGGACAGGCTCCCACCTCCATAGGCCACCAGTTGTTACTCCATAACGGAGGTCCCTTACCAAATTCTTGTAACTTAGTTTTGTCTGTGTTTATTTTCAGGAAGTTCAAGCTCATCCAGTTCATGATGTCCTTCAGACATGCATGAAAACTGATAGCCATTACTTCTGATGGTTTAGAAACCGAGATTGTAAGCTGCGAGTCATCGGCAAACATAAACAAGGAGAAAACATGCTTTCTGATTAGAGTGGCCAATGAGGACATGTAGATGTTGAAGAGAGTTGGTGACAAGGCAGATCCCTGCGGAACACCACATGGGAGTTGAGAGGTTCCGGACTGTAAACTCTCCCAGTGAATGCTTTGTTCCTTATTTTCTAGGAAGGAGAAGAGGAGGGTCAGAGCGGTATCCTCTACCCTCACCTCTCTCAGCCGCTGTACCAGCACTGTATAGTTCATGGTATCAAATGCCGCCGAGAGATCTAGTAGGATCAGGATCGCTCTGCCCCCCCATCCTCTATCCTCCTGATCCCCTCCGTGGCAAGCACCAGAGCTGTCTCCAAAGAATGACAGGGTCTGAACCCATGTTGGGTGGGGTCCAGTAGTAGATTCCCTTCTAAATAGCGAATCAGCTCTTTTCTCATAGCTTTTTCCAATATTTTTGCTGCCAGGGGCAACCTGGAGATTGGCCAATAGTTTGTAGGCTGTAGGGGTTCCAGAGTTGGTTTTTTAAGGATAGACCTAATGCAGGCCTTTTTCCATGCGCTGGGATATTTACCGGTTCCTATAACTTGATTCAAGAGGGGGGTGAGATGTGTGCTGATAGTATTAGCAACTAGTTGGAACGTTACAGGTGGGCATGAGTAGATTGATGAACCAGATTGTGTTAATGTCAGTAGATCAAGAATCTCCTCCATAGTCAGAGCCCTAAAGTGTGACAGCCTCCTAGTTGTTGTCCACACTTTTACGTTTTCAGGGATATTTACTGGAACAGTGGTGGCCATATTTAAAAGATCATAATAGATCAGCTGTACTTTGCTCTGAAAGAATGTTGCCATTTCATTACATAGGGCTTGATCTGGTCTAAACTAGGCCGTATGCTGAGGTTTAATTGACGTATACACTGTTTTAAAAAGTTCCTTAGAGGAATGTCCCGCCTCTCCTATTTTAGCCGTGAAATAAGCAGGTTTGGCTTTAAGGATTGCTTTTTTGTAATCATCAAGGCTAAAGTTATAGGCTAGCTTATGTTTAGTACTATAATCTGTCCTCCAAGTCCGTTCCCTCCTTCTGCATTCTATTTTGATGATTTTTAAATCCTGACTATACCTAGGCGCAGTTGTTGATGCTCTTTTGGCTACTTTAATTGTTTCTGGGGCAATGCTATGCACAGCTACTCTCACCCAGTTATCAAACTGGTTAGCTGCTGTGTCATTGTCACTGTCTAAGAGGGGCGGCCCAGGATTTAGAGCCTGTTCCAGATCTTCCTTTTTTATCTTATTCCATTTACGTACACTCTCTTTTATAGTGAAAGCTGGACTTGATAAGCTAGGCATTTTGTTTGTCACCTCAAAATATATAGCTCTGTGGTCAGTCCAAGGTAATGGTACGGTTTTAGTAACAGTTATATCTGGTTGATTTGTAAAAATACCGTCCAAGGTGTGACCTGCCAGTTGGGTGGGTTACCGAACTATCAGGGAGAGCCCATATGCTGCTAAATTATCTACTAGTCTTATTGTGTCCAGATTGTTCTCTAATTCGAGGTGGTAATTGAAATTCCCTAAAATGGTGAAGAAATCGGACTCCAAGCTTAATTCTAAAAAATTCAATAGGGCCTGTGAAAAGACGGTTCTAGGCCCAGGGGGTCAATAGACAAGTAGACCTTGAAAGGTACAATGGTAATTTAATCTAAATGAGAACCATAGCGCCTCTGCTGGAAGCAGCACCGAGGCCTCATGGCGTAATTTTAGACTATCCCGGTAGAGCAAAGGTATACCCTTGCCTCTTTCCTCTGTCCTATCCTGTTGCACCACTGCATATCCTAAACATGACAACGTATAACGCACTCACTTGGATTATAAAGGGGTTGAACAAGGAGAGGAGTTTGCCTCACAGCTAGGGCGGTTGACCTCGAATCTGGGGAACCGGGTTTGAGTCTCAGCAATGAGGCTGAACATCCTGGGCAAATCAGTTAATATCCCCATGACTAACAAAAATTAATGTGTCCTCATGGAACGCAACTGGTGCTATGTAAAGTGCTCTCATACCCGATACCGGGTCAAGTTTGCGCTATATAAAAAAAAAACTCTGTAACAACCACCGAAAAACTAAACTCATACACTCCTATCTGGCATGGCACAATATAGATATCTGCTTCTTCCAGGAAATGCACTTAAATACCACTTCACATGCTGGTCTCAACAGGAAGAGTTGGAGCGCAGTATACACCTCCATGTACTCCAATTTTGCGATAGGTGTGGCTATACTGGTGAAACAGGGGACTGCCTGGTCAACCTCGACAACACATGTCGACCTGGAGGGAAGATATTTAATACTGGGGGCAAACTAGGTATCACCGATGCCACACTAGAGGCGATACACGGCCCCAATGTTGACACACCCAACTTTTTCCACATGGTCTGGGACAAAATTAAAATGAAAGGACATGACACAATTATATCGAGAGGCGATTTTAATGCTTTGATGGATGACACACTACATAGAAAGGTGGGGCTCACAAACTACACCCCAGATCAAGCGCGGCCAGGCACAACAGAGGGTGCTTGCATTACTGTGCACCATAATGCATGGTCTAGACTGGACTAATGGTTGGTCTCTCATGATGTAGCTGATGATGTAGCTGCATGGTCAACAGAAGTAAAACACTTACCTACAACATTGTCCGACCATGCCCTGGTCCAACTCCAGATATCCATACCTGGATGGCCGCCCAAAATGTCAAACTTGAAACTACCGCCCGGAGCACTAACTGACTTGGCCTTCTGGGAGGGCATTAGGCAGTGGCGGCTTGTACAGGTAATGCTGTGGGGCGGGCGAGGCTGGGTTGGGGTAGTGGAGTGTGACAAACTATGGGAAAGTGTAGAGTAAGGAAATAAATAAATAAAAGCACTTTGCTCTTACAGCATCGCAGACTTGGCAATGCTGCGAGCACAAATTAAGTGCTTTTATTTATTTATTTCCTTATTCTGCACTTTCCGTTGTATGTCCCACTCCACTACCCCCCCACCCAGCCCCACCCCACAGCATTACCTGTGCAGGCTGCCACTGGCATTAGGGATGATATAGTGGAGTACTTCTCCACAAACACAGGTACCGTTGAATCCCAAGCAACTTTGTGGGAAGCCTCTAATGTAGTGGTGCTGGGGAAATGTATTTTTAGACAAGCTTGCGTGTTAAAGTCCATCAGGCAATCTTTGGGAAAGCTTGGACACATGATTAGAGATTTAGAACTGCAATAATATAGAACTGATCAGTCCAACATCCTAGGCGAAATTAAGAACCCAATTTCAGAATATGAGGAGGAAGCGCATAGAGAAGTTAAGTTCCTAGGTAAGCACGCCCAGGCCAGAAATTACAGCGAAGGAGATAGACTCAGCAAGACACTTCCCATAGTTCGACCTATATCCCTGAAATACTAAAAGATAATGGGGTACTGACTAGGGGCCCCCAAGAAGTATTAGACCAGTTCACAACGTTTTATACCACCCTTTACACCTCCTCCTCTTGTATAACCCCCTCTGAGCTCCAGACCTATCTGGATTCCCTAGAGCTACTGTGGTTGGGGAGGGCTCATAGAGTTTACCTAGATGACCCCTTCACCAAAGAAGATAAAAAAGTGGTGATCAATAGTTTTCCCCCGGAGAAAGCCCTGAGCTCAGACGGATTGACAGCACCCTTCTACAAGGCCTACACTGACCTACTAGTGCCCCAACTGATGACATTATACAAAGAGGCCCTGGAGACTTGAGTACTTCCACCTTTGATGAGAGAAGCGATTATCCTGTCACTTCTGAGACCGGGCAAACCGCCCACTGAGAGAGACTCCTATCGCCCTCTCTCACCAATGAACATAGACACCAGAATCTATGCTAAACTCTTAGCGAATAAGCTGCAACCCCTAATGGCACTAATTGCTAGGCCAGATCAATCCAGGTTTATCCCTGATAGATCCACCGCTCACAATTTAAGCACATTCTTCTAAGTCCTACATTATCTGGATCCCCAATCGCAGGCGTTCACAGCTCTCCTAGATGCCACTAAGGCCTAGAATGACCATATTTGTTTATAATACTAGAAAGAAGGGGTTTCAGCCCCACCTATATCAGCCAGATTAAATAATTGTACACTCTTTCTACTGCCAGATTAAGATTAAATAGACTATACTTATCACAACTGCAATTACAGGTTGGACTTGGCAGGGGTGCCCCCTTTCTCCCCTACTTGTTGCTATAGCTATGGAACCTCTGGCTGTGAGGATCCATCAACACCATGCTGCCCGAGGTCTTGGGTTCACAACCAGAGGCTTAATAATATCCATGTGTGCAGATGACATAACGCTGTACATTAACAATCCAGACGAAAAACTAAACCCCATGCTTAGAGACTTATCAAATTTGGGGGTCTGTCTGGTATCCAGATAAACTGGACTATGTCTGTCCTGTTCCCACTAACGGAAGATACTGTTCCTTGTTTGGTAGACTACCCACTTACATGGGCTGATGGCCCAGTTCTCTATTTGGGGATCTGGCTAAGCCTTGATTTACAAGATCTATGGGATGCCAATTATGGGAGGGCTGTGTCGTGGCTGGAGGGCAAGGTCAAAGTATGGACTAAGTTACCACTGTCATAAGCGGGAAAAATTGCACTTGCAAAAATGATTGTGCTACCCAAATTTCTTTATCTGTTTGTTAACCATCCGCTCTCACTCACGCAGGCCTTCTTTAAGTCAATGCTGTCCCTGCTGGTTTCCCTAGTATGGGCAGGAAAACAACCTAGGGTGTCCTGGGAACTGCTCACACTTCCACTTGAACAGGGCGGTCTGGGCGCCCCGGATATACAGTTATATGCTCTCTGCGCCCAGGCACAGTTTCTACACTATTGATTTTTCCCCATAACATTTCAAGTTCACGTGGCTGTTGAAATTGACAAAGTAGCGCCACCCCCCCCTTCAGGTTGCAATTTACCAGCCATATAAGCGCCCTCCTAATGAAATCAACCGAGTGGAATCGCTACGTTGGGGCTGGGAGGGGCTCAGCAAGAGATCCAAACTAGAGTTACTGTGTGCCCCCTCAATGCCTCTGGCGTATAATCAACATTTGCCCCCCCTGTCGGATAAGGGTAGTGTGTCGCTGGCGCTCATGATGGGCATGATAACTCTATTGGATCTATACCCGGAGTGCACCTTCCGCCCCTCTCCTCCACAGCAAAATGACATACAATCTAGCTTCTCAGAAAAGCTTCTATACTTTCAGATACGGGCTACATGTCGGCAGTTAGATCCTGCATACCAAAATCAACCGCCCATATCACAGGCCCTAGAACACATGCTGACCAACCCTTCACCTCGCAAGCTCATTACTCGATTAAATAACAATTTTCAGACATCATCCCCCTTAACAATCCCAAGGGTGCTGGGCGAGTAGAACCCTGAAATCTACCCCCCTTATCAGAGGAGCAATGGCGCTTCCGCTGTAGTCAACTGCTCAAGCTATCACCCAACTATAAGCTAAAGCTCATTCATTTTAAATTCTTCCACAGATTCTATAGAACCACTGCACAGTTACATCGAATGGGCCGAACGCTAACTGTTGGAGGTGTGGTGTAGCATCGGCAGCATTCATTGACCTAGCCTGGTTCTGCCCCTCCATCATATCATATTTTGTTGAAATATATGCTAAAATTGGAGTGATCCTTGGGATCTCAGATGCTCACTCACCCAAGGTGGGAATACTGGAATTTGTTAAAAAGACTCCGAGTAATATCCGCAAACTGCATGCCATGCTGCTACTGTTGGCCAAGCGCAGGGTGGCTATACATTGGGCAGACTTGTCACGCCTGCGGTCAAAGCATGGATGGAGGATGTTGTCTTCGGACAAACGCAGCTATCTCTGTTTTGGGAATTGATGCCTATAACCTCTAGACCTAAAGATATATGGGGTCCAGTGTCTGAGTGGCTTAGATTCAATCAACCTGGCACGGCTGACCCTCCAGCTTCCGAGAATAGTGCTTAGTTGTCTAATCTTTGATTTGCCCATAATTTGCGCCTCCGAAGTCCCAGATTATCTCTTATGCCTAGTTAAACCAGCACACGCGTGGCAGGTATCTAATAAGAATCGGCTGCATGAGATGGCTCCAGCATGAAACGTGGATATTGCATAACATTAAAATGTATTTGGCCTTGTATCATTGTTATTGTTACTGTTTATAAAATGAATTAATTTTGCTACTAATGATAAGTAACAGATTGTATGTTGACGTGTGGGTTAAGAAATGGCAATAAAAAGATTGAACAATAAAAAAGCTTACATTGCTTGGACTGCCCAACTGTACTATATAACTGCCAAGCCCGGTGTTCACTCCAGCCCCATCGCCTCCTCTGCTCCATACTGATCGAACACGCGGGAGCCTCATTGCCTCTGAGTGATGGGATATCCCCAGGACAGTATTTCCAAACCAACGAGGAGTCTCCTTTCGCTTTGATTTCCTGGTGAAAGAAATACATGTTTTTTCAGCTCAATATCTAAAAAATTCCACTTTTTAAATCATATTTGTGGATAGCCAGAACTTCATTTTACAAAACAATTCGAACATCAGAGTAGGCTTTTTCAAATGAGTTTACTTTACATCCAGACATGTGCATTCAATTTTAGTTGTTGCACTATTACAGTACGTGCCTGTTTTCAAATGCAACACAATCCTGACAATGCCCAAATCGGTATTCCATAACTTTGGAAAGTTGTACCTCAGACTGCCAAAATGTGCTGCAATGCCATACTAGCAGCAAATGGTTTCCTATAGTGGTAATTAACAATAATAATACTTTCACCCGCAATACATGAGTCAATGCATGTAGGTCAAGTCGATTTTGAGTCCAGTTCGTGAAGCTGTGTTGTTGAATTGCACATGATGCGTGCTCGCTAGCTTGATACTGAGACTCTTACAAACCACGTGCTGCCTGCACCTGATGCCTAGCAGCCGCCCTGCCAAGAGACATGCTTCAGGGATTAGGTTTACGCAAATGTTTTGAATAACATTGACACCCAGCTCTTCTGTCTCTCACGATGTGTGCCAACACAAGTATTTGTCCTGCATTGCCAAGGGGTGCCAGGGATCGAAGAGAGGTAGCTGTCAAGGTTATCTTGTGGCATGGACCTGGTGAACTGGCATGCCCTCTGCCGTGATGATCATGCATTTCAAATCCTGGGCTGCGTGACTTGGAGCCCCCTGCCTACAGCTGAGGGTCCGTTTTGTGGTGGTGTCAGTGGGCTCACGCTAACAGTGCGCACAAGAGGTCTGACCTGGCCCCTGCCTCCACCAGACACAGTGCCGCCTGTCACTAGGCTGGTCAGTGCTGCATGGCGGTGGGGTGTTAGTAACATCACTGCAACCAGGCCATACTTGCGTCATATATACATTTAACAGTAATGTATACAAAATATGATGTAATGCACACTCACAAATCCCTTCCTAAGCAATACACAATAGACTCAGAAAATGTTTCCTTTGTCATGACGTATGTTTTCTGTATTGCACATGAGGCTTACAGGTGAAATCACACTTTTTAGTGAACCGAAACTAAACATAGTAATTTGCAGTTCCAGAATCTAAAATGTCCTTCTGACTAACTGAGGAACATCAATGGTTGCTGATTGCTTATGTTAATGTATTGAATGGAGTCTTTGTTGTTGAGGAGGGGCAGGTAATAGCTTTGCCTACAATAAATCTGACATGTCCCTGGGATGCACTCTCATGCTTGTTCTACTAACCAATAAATGACCACTGTTTGCCAATATGCTGCTAAGCCACCTGTTGAAAAAGTGAGGCCTTCCACCTCTGTTGGGTGTTGGGTTCTCTTATAGTCAGTCTGGGCGCCTCCACTTCTCTCTTGTCTCTGACGCCCAGGTTACCAAATAACGCCTTGTCGTCAAACACATAATGCTCCAGTTTTGGGGTTTTCTGTTACAAATCATTGATGTCAGGTGATAGTTGAACTGCAGTGTTCCAGAAGGACAACTCCTACGATACTGAAGATTGTAACTTCATTCTTGGAGACAGGGTACTCCGGAAGCTTTCTGACACCTGTAGTTGGTTTCCAGTTACCGCTCTTTTCTCCTGAATGGTAATCTCACCGTTCTATAGCAGGATAAAGGTAGGACTCCTGACTGTACAGAGCTGTCAAATGTGGCTATGAGCGTGGAATAAACGGGTGATCTGAACTCTTGGCACATCAGGACAAGGATTTTGTTCTCACCAACTCTGCACCGCATAGATTATCCCATCGGACTACTTCTTGATGCTAGGAAACCTTCATAAACAGGCGAAGTGCCTAGGAAAGAGCTGATATTGCAGATCCTTTGTGTACTGTTTTGAGCTGCTATTTCGACCTGACAAACCAATGCTTTTACCAGGTCCAATAATACCTATATTAGGGTTATGATACATATAAGTCACCCATAGGCTAAGCTCTGGATAGCCTAGTGGGCAGGGTGCAGTGTATTTCACAACGTTTAGCAGTGATAAAGTGATTAAGTGCACAGAGTTCTTAGGCCAGCAAAACCTAGTTCAGTGAAAATAGAGGGATTGCAGGCAAAACATTTGAGGGTGCCCTGCAGATGGGGCCAGGTCTAGCACATAGGGAAATCATTACTTGTTTTTATAATAACTTTCAGACCGTTTCGTGAATCGTCACAAAACTTTCCAAACAAAATGTTCTTCCACCCCAGCTCCTTCCTGGAAAGGTTTGTGGGCGTCCCCAAACACATTCCTTTTACCATATGAATTTCAGACATAGCAACAGCCCAAAGGCCTGAACAGATTTTCACCAAATACAGCATGAAGCTAGATCTTGGTCCAGTAATATTGCATTTTTTTAAATTTGTTGTAAGTCCATTCAGTAGATTTTGAGTAATTAATGCTTAGAAACTTTGTATTTCTCTCGGCAAGGAGGATCCGCAGGGCCAACAGATCTGGAGGTGGATCTGATTGGTTGCCACCACATCAACAACAATGTGGCGGCAGCCATTTCAGAACTCAGAACTGGCTTTATGTATGGTAAGAAAATATTACTTTTCTTTAAAAACACCCTAGAAATTTGTGAAAGCACCATAGATTAAAGTAACTTTATAGTTAGGTGAACATTTCAGTGACACTATAAGAATTTAAACATACAAACCCACTGAAATTTACAGTTATAGTTATCTCAAGTTACTATAACTCGTGCCCTAAGGTAACTACAATTTACACCCTCGCCATTTTTTTTTTTGCACTGCTAGTTACCCCACATATTACATCACTCATGACATCTTCTATGACATCATTTATAATAGCACTTTAACATTTGCATTGAAATTATTGATGAGAAAACTGTGCATCGAGGGTTAGGTACTCTGCTGCTGGCAGCTCTCTTTCTATCTGCTAGCTTAAAGCGCTCTGAGGCTACCTCAAGGTCATTGTTTTCACTTTACAAAACTACCAAATTTAATTTAAAAAAAAGAAAGAAACACGAGCATTTATTCCCACTACAATATATAAAGAAAACAACAGATCCTTTTTCAGTTAAAAACTCCCCCTCAAGAAAAAGGTGGAGTAGTTGTGATATACAGAAAATTGGCAATGTCCCTGATCATCTGAACTATAGACCATATTTGTTTGGAAATTGACTTGGTATCTACCATGGAATAGATTTGTGTGGAAATTGATTTGGTGTATACCATTGCATAGAAATGTTTTAGTGTGCCTATTGTCTTTTGCACTGTTCATCATACCATCATGGTCAACCAACTCACCCAGTCTACCATCTGAGGCATATCTTAAAGCTCATGACGTTGCACAGACATAATATCAAGTTTTTTTATTTCGAACTACAGAAATATCGAGTTGGAAATATCGAAGGGACAAAATATCGACATCAAGAATATCAGTGACCAGAATATCGACCTGAAGGTAAGAAGTATTGCTTTTGGTAATATCAAAGTCAGTAATATCATTTGCAAAAATATTGCTGTTAATAATATCAATGTTTATATTAGTGTTATGTATTTTAGTAAGTATTTTATATGTAGGTGTTCTATATTTTTTGTTAAGTATTGTATTTTTTTTAATATATGTATTACATTTTTAGAAGTTAGTAATTTTTTTTAAAGTAACTTTTGCGTTTTAGTTCTGTAGCTGGTTGTGGGTTTATAGGGGAATAGGGCGGGAAGTAATTTAATTATAATAAAGTAATTATTATTTTTTATTTTTTTAGTATTGATAATTAAATTATTTGTAATCAATTATTAATTGGTAATTCATTAGTATTAATTGATTCATTGATAATTATAATAATTGTGTTAATTTATTTTAGGAGCGGGTTGTGGGCTTATAGGGGAATTGGGTAGGAAATAATGTAATTGTATTAAAGTAGGTATTCATTTTAATTTATTGGTATTCATAATTCATTTATTGGTAATTATTAATTGGTTATTTGATTGAAAAAAATATTTAATTTATAAGCATATTACTTTTAACCCTCTGCTATCCAACACTTTCCCTACATTTACAATCTCTGGAGTGGGAATAGTATTTTATAACCCTACGCTATCCAACACTTTTCCCTACTGTTGCACTCTCTGGAGTGGGGATAGTAATTTTAACCCCTTCGCTATTCAACACTTTCCATACTGTTGCACTCTCTAGAGTGGGGATAGTAATGTTAACCCCTTCCCAAACCAACACTTTCCATACTGTTGCACTATCTGGAGTTGAAATAGTAATTTGTACCCCTACGCTATCCAACACTTTCCCTACTGTTGCACTTATTGGAGTGGGAATAGTAATTTTTACCCCTTTGCTATCCAAGACTTTCTCTACTGTTGCACTCTCTGAAGTTGGACTAGTAATTGTTACCCCTACGCTGTCCAACACTTTCCCTACTGTAGCACTCCCTGGAGTGGGAATACACATTTTTACCCCTACACTATCCAACACTTTCCCTACTGTTACACTCTCTGATGTGGGAATAGTAATTGTATCCCCTTTTCTATCCAATATTTTCTCTACAGTTTTAGTTAATGTAGTGTATAATTTATTTTAAAAAGATTAAAAATATTGTAATTTTGTAATTTGTTATATATATTTTTTATATTTTATTTTATATTATTGTTTTGTTTGTATATATGAATTTATAATTTTTACAATATTTTTAAATGTATATGTTATTAAAATAATTATAAATAAATATTATTAAGTATATATATTATATAAGTAGTGGAGGTATTGCACCTCTGTTTGGACATTGTGCTCCCGCATTTTAGTCCCTGCTCTATGGACTCGCTGGCTCAGAGGTTGTGGTGGTATGAGGGGACTCGTGAGCAGGCTTGTTGTTTGGGGGACAGTCAACGCCATCATCGTGGCCTGCCTATGGTGCCACAGCAGAGATTCAACTCCATACTCCCCCCATTACACCGGCCCGGTATGCTGTTAACATGTTGCATCCTGGGAGTGGTAGTTCAGGTGACTTCAACGAACTTCCACAGGTGTGCAGCATTGCTTGGGGGAGGAGCGGACCGCCGGCAGTTATTTTCGAGGCAGCAGGAGTGAACAAGTCAACATGATTGCTTCTGGTGTTGGGCACTGAAGAAGGCACTCCAGGCCGAAATGCATTTGCCGCCACTAGAACTGTTCTCAGAGCAATAAAGTCTGCCTTACCTGTTCCCCCCTGGGTCCTGCTTCGTTCTTTGGGAGGAAGTTTACTTTCATATGCTCTGTGTTTGCCAGATGCACAGTACAGGAACCCACGCCACGTCATGGGTCAGGACTTAAGCTGGCTCCGCTTCATGGCACCCTTCGTTTTCCAGGTTTGGATTGGGTCGGAACCCGGCTCTGTTCCAGGGGGCCCTGAGTAGTGAAGGTATTGCACCTCTGTTTGGACATTGTGCTCCCGCATTTTAGTCCCTGCTCTATGGACTTGCTGGCTCGGAGGTTGTTGCGGTATGAGGGGACTCGTGAGCAGGCTTGTTGTTTGGGGGACAGTCAACGCCATCATCGTGTCCTGCCTATGGTGCCGCAGCAGAGATTCAACTCCATACTCCCCCCATTACACCGGCCCGGTATGCTGTTAACATGTTGCATCCTGGGAGTGGCAGTTCGGGTGACTTCAACGAACTTCCACAGGTGTGCAGCATTGCTTGGGGGAGGAGCGGACCGACGGCAGTTATTTTCGAGGCAGCAGGAGTGAACAAGTCAACATGATTGCTTCTGGTGTTGGGCACTGAAGAAAAGGGGGTGGTGATGAACAGAGTGTCTGAATTAAGCAGACCACTCTTACCCAGTCCAAAGATCAGGGCTTGATCCATCACCGTTATTTATCTCACTGCCCCATCCCAGCTCAGAACCTGGCTATATGCAAATTAGTCTGTCCCTGGCCCAGTGCATCATGGGAACAGGGCAGACCAAACTACCAAGCCAATTCTTCACCAGAAAGGAGACAAGCTACCGGGGACCGGTTTCTGGCATTTCAGCCTCTTCGGCCCGGCTTGCTTGAATCCTGATGGAGCAGTGAGAAAGGGACTCATGTCTGAGTATACCCTGCCACACTTATAGTGGCCAAAAACGATTCAGAAAAGGGGGTGGTGATGAACAGAGTGTCTGAATTAAGCAGACCACTCTTACCCAGTCCAAAGATCAGGGCTTGATCCATCACCGTTATTTATCTCACTGCCCCATCCCAGCTCAGAACCTGGCTATATGCAAATTAGTCTGTCCCTGGCCCAGTGCATCATGGGAACAGGGCAGACCAAACTACCAAGCCAATTCTTCACCAGAAAGGAGACAAGCTACCGGGGACCGGTTTCTGGCATTTCAGCCTCTTCGGCCCGGCTTGCTTGAATCCTGATGGAGCAGTGAGAAAGGGACTCATGTCTGAGTATACCCTGCCACACTTATAGTGGCCAAAAACGATTCAGAAAAGGGGGTGGTGATGAACAGAGTGTCTGAATTAAGCAGACCACTCTTACCCAGTCCAAAGATCAGGGCTTGATCCATCACCGTTATTTATCTCACTGCCCCATCCCAGCTCAGAACCTGGCTATATGCAAATTAGTCTGTCCCTGGCCCAGTGCATCATGGGAACAGGGCAGACCAAACTACCAAGCCAATTCTTCACCAGAAAGGAGACAAGCTACCGGGGACCGGTTTCTGGCATTTCAGCCTCTTCGGCCCGGCTTGCTTGAATCCTGATGGAGCAGTGAGAAAGGGACTCATGTCTGAGTATACCCTGCCACACTTATAGTGGCCAAAAACGATTCAGAAAAGGGGGTGGTGATGAACAGAGTGTCTGAATTAAGCAGACCACTCTTACCCAGTCCAAAGATCAGGGCTTGATCCATCACCGTTATTTATCTCACTGCCCCATCCCAGCTCAGAACCTGGCTATATGCAAATTAGTCTGTCCCTGGCCCAGTGCATCATGGGAACAGGGCAGACCAAACTACCAAGCCAATTCTTCACCAGAAAGGAGACAAGCTACCGGGGACCGGTTTCTGGCATTTCAGCCTCTTCGGCCCGGCTTGCTTGAATCCTGATGGAGCAGTGAGAAAGGGACTCATGTCTGAGTATACCCTGCCACACTTATAGTGGCCAAAAACGATTCAGAAAAGGGGGTGGTGATGAACAGAGTGTCTGAATTAAGCAGACCACTCTTACCCAGTCCAAAGATCAGAGCTTGATCCATCACCGTTATTTATCTCACTGCCCCATCCCAGCTCAGAACCTGGCTATATGCAAATTAGTCTGTCCCTGGCCCAGTGCATCATGGGAACAGGGCAGACCAAACTACCAAGCCAATTCTTCACCAGAAAGGAGACAAGCTACCGGGGACCGGTTTCTGGCATTTCAGCCTCTTCGGCCCGGCTTGCTTGAATCCTGATGGAGCAGTGAGAAAGGGACTCATGTCTGAGTATACCCTGCCACACTTATAGTGGCCAAAAACGATTCAGAAAAGGGGGTGGTGATGAACAGAGTGTCTGAATTAAGCAGACCACTCTTACCCAGTCCAAAGATCAGGGCTTGATCCATCACCGTTATTTATCTCACTGCCCCATCCCAGCTCAGAACCTGGCTATATGCAAATTAGTCTGTCCCTGGCCCAGTGCATCATGGGAACAGGGCAGACCAAACTACCAAGCCAATTCTTCACCAGAAAGGAGACAAGCTACCGGGGACCGGTTTCTGGCATTTCAGCCTCTTCGGCCCGGCTTGCTTGAATCCTGATGGAGCAGTGAGAAAGGGACTCATGTCTGAGTATACCCTGCCACACTTATAGTGGCCAAAAACGATTCAGAAAAGGGGGTGGTGATGAACAGAGTGTCTGAATTAAGCAGACCACTCTTACCCAGTCCAAAGATCAGGGCTTGATCCATCACCGTTATTTATCTCACTGCCCCATCCCAGCTCAGAACCTGGCTATATGCAAATTAGTCTGTCCCTGGCCCAGTGCATCATGGGAACAGGGCAGACCAAACTACCAAGCCAATTCTTCACCAGAAAGGAGACAAGCTACCGGGGACCGGTTTCTGGCATTTCAGCCTCTTCGGCCCGGCTTGCTTGAATCCTGATGGAGCAGTGAGAAAGGGACTCATGTCTGAGTATACCCTGCCACACTTATAGTGGCCAAAAACGATTCAGAAAAGGGGGTGGTGATGAACAGAGTGTCTGAATTAAGCAGACCACTCTTACCCAGTCCAAAGATCAGGGCTTGATCCATCACCGTTATTTATCTCACTGCCCCATCCCAGCTCAGAACCTGACTATATGCAAATTAGTCTGTCCCTGGCCCAGTGCATCATGGGAACAGGGCAGACCAAACTACCAAGCCAATTCTTCACCAGAAAGGAGACAAGCTACCGGGGACCGGTTTCTGGCATTTCAGCCTCTTCGGCCCGGCTTGCTTGAATCCTGATGGAGCAGTGAGAAAGGGACTCATGTCTGAGTATACCCTGCCACACTTATAGTGGCCAAAAACGATTCAGAAAAGGGGGTGTAGTTGTTGTAAATATTTTTGTCCACCCTAAGCGTGGAAGGGTATACTCAGATGTGAGTCCCTTGCTCATTGCACCATCAGGATTCAAGCAAGCCGGGCCGAAGACGGCTGAAATGCCAGAAACCGGTCCCCGGTAGCTTGTTTCCTTCCCAGTGTAAGAATTGGCTTTTGTAGTTTGGTTTGCCCTGTTCCCATCATGCACTGGGACAGGAACAGACTAATTTGCATACAGCCAGGTTCTGAAACTGGGATGGTGCAGTGAGATAAAAAACGGTGTTGGATCTAGCCCTGATCTCTTGACTGGGTGAGAGTATTCTGTTTAATTCAGAGACTCTGTCCCTCACCACCCCTTGTTGTAATTATTTTTGTCCACCCTAAGCGTGGAAGGGTATACTCAGATGTGAGTCCCTTGCTCATTGCACCATCAGGATTCAAGCAAGCCGGGCCGAAGACGGCTGAAATGCCAGAAACCGGTCCCCGGTAGCTTGTTTCCTTCCCAGTGTAAGAATTGGCTTTTGTAGTTTGGTTTGCCCTGTTCCCATCATGCACTGGGACAGGAACAGACTAATTTGCATACAGCCAGGTTCTGAAACTGGGATGGTGCAGTGAGCTAAAGAACGGTGTTGGATCTAGCCCTGATCTCTTGACTGGGTGAGAGTATTCTGTTTAATTCAGAGACTCTGTCCCTCACCACCCCTTGTTGTAAATATTTTTGTCCACCCTAAGCGTGGAAGGGTATACTCAGATGTGAGTCCCTTGCTCATTGCACCATCAGGATTCAAGCAAGCCGGGCCGAAGACGGCTGAAATGCCAGAAACCGGTCCCCGGTAGCTTGTTTCCTTCCCAGTGTAAGAATTGGCTTTTGTAGTTTGGTTTGCCCTGTTCCCATCATGCACTGGGACAGGAACAGACTAATTTGCATACAGCCAGGTTCTGAAACTGGGATGGTGCAGTGCGCTAAAAAACGGTGTTGGATCTAGCCCTGATCTCTTGACTGGGTGAGAGTATTCTGTTTAATTCAGAGACTCTGTCCCTCACCACCCCTTGTTGTAAATATTTTTGTCCACCCTAAGCGTGGAAGGGTATACTCAGATGTGAGTCCCTTGCTCATTGCACCATCAGGATTCAAGCAAGCCGGGCCGAAGACGGCTGAAATGCCAGAAACCGGTCCCCGGTAGCTTGTTTCCTTCCCAGTGTAAGAATTGGCTTTTGTAGTTTGGTTTGCCCTGTTCCCATCATGCACTGGGACAGGAACAGACTAATTTGCATACAGCCAGGTTCTGAAACTGGGATGGTGCAGTGAGCTAAAAAACGGTGTTGGATCTAGCCCTGATCTCTTGACTGGGTGAGAGTATTCTGTTTAATTCAGAGACTCTGTCCCTCACCACCCCTTGTTGGGCACTGAAGAAGGCACTCCACGCCGAAATGCATTTGCCGCCACTAGAACTGTTCTCAGAGCAATAAAGTCTGCCTTACCTGTTCCCCTCTGGGTCCTGCTTCGTTCTTTGGGAGGAAGTTTACTTTCATATTATATTTTATACAGATATATGTTTAATTTATTTTTACCTTATATGTATTAGTTATAATTTTAAACATTTTAAAATATTTTAACTATGCTTCTTTTAATTATAAGTATTATTAATTTATTTTACATTATTTTGTTTAAAAACCCTATATTTCTAACAACGATATTTTTACAACTATATTTTTCGGGTATATTTTTGTACCGTAATGTAGATAGGACTTCTATATTGTGGACATCAATATTTTGGCCACGATATTTTTGTCGTCGATATTACTGTAGTTGATATTCTGTCAGTGATTCACTCATGACAAACCCTTCTCTTGCGCCATCTCGATTCTGTCAGTTCACTGCCTTGAAATATAACCATGACTTCAATACATGTTGTAAAACGTCATCCATTTACTTTGACCTTTTTTCTTGCTTTCCTCATACCTGGCTATTGCCCTGAACTGATTTTATTTTTTAGTTTTTTTTCAACTTTAACTTTGTAAATGTGGAGACTCCATTTATGATTTGTTTCTCTTGCTGTAATTAGTATATTCTTGTTCTCAACTACATCCCCTTTGACTACGGCCAAACTGATCACTAGGCCTGGGCTGTGAACTCCGCTACATTCGCAGGTTCTTTGCACTCAGCAGAGCATGCAAATTTCTAAAAATCTCCGTCTTGTGAAGCGGAGCAGAGCCTTTTCCTTGCTCACGCTTGCCAATGTTGGGTTGGCGAGCGGGAGCAAGAAAAAGCCAACATTAGACTACTTACCAGCGAGATATCTCAATGCAGACGGTCGCGGATGGTCATGACCGCTCAAATTGAGAAACCATCTGTTCATGTTGAATAAGCTGCCATTTAAGTAGAAAATCAACTTGATCTGCAGAAAGAAGCTTCTCCCACTTGCGTTGCGCATGATGCCATTTGCGCTGATTTTCCAGTGCGGGATAAACACCTGGCACTAAAAATCAGTGCAAACGGCACTACCAACGTACTCAACTGCTTGCGGAACTCCGCGTAGCGCTGCAGAGTCTTTTGGTCCCTTTGCTGAGCTCCAAGTAGTGGAACTCTATGAACTCTTCCTAGGCCTACTGATCACTAGCTTATTCTGGTTAAGTCTTCCATGGCCAAATGAACAAAGCAAACTTTCAGTGGCAAATGTCCTGTTTCGCAGAAATAGACTGTTTGTAGATGAAAGAATTCTTTTTACATGTACCAAGTCCTGTTTGGTACCTAATATTGAATATCGAACAGGGTTATACGATTCAGTATTAGGAAGGGGCATGTTCATGGGAACCCTTCCTAATACTGACTCACAGTGGTATGTGTGAATGTTTTGCGACTTAAATGCGGTCGCAAAAAAATAGCATTTTACCCCATCCCATTTGCAAATGGGATGGGGTCCCGTTTGTGAATATTGGTGAAAATATTTTTAAGGGCAGGCACTGGTTCCATGGACCACTACCTACTCTTGTTTAATGAAAAGAAGAAAAAAAAAATCTTTTTGGAATACATCCCCTTCTCCTTTATGGAAAATGGGCTATATTAAAAAAAAATGCTTTATTAAAAAGCAATCACAGACATGGTGGTCTGCTGACCCCGACAGGCCACCATCCCTGTGAGTTAAGCCATTCCCAATGGATCGCAAGCTGAGACCTACTTTATGAATATTAATGAGGTAGGTCTATTTGGTACGCACGGGAAATAGCAATTTGTATCAAAAATACATCAGTACATGGGTGTTTGCAATTCCCAAACAGCGAATCACATACATTTGATATTTGGTAATTGTAAATCCAAACCTGTGTACATCTGGTTTCCAGTCGGTATAACATCTCTCCTATTCCTGGCCGAATATGTTGACTACGGCGCATACACATGAAGAAGCTGTGACTCTGGTGGGCCAAATGGGAGCCTAATGGAAGTTTTCTTCTTTGGTTCGCATCCCCCACATCCAGCCAACAGCCATTACAGAGGAACTCAGGAGCACATTTATTATCATACCTCTGAGGACTGAAAATGCATTCATCCTCATTCTGCCTAAAACTATTACATCGAAGATTCTCAAAACCTTTGGCCCCATTAATCCGGAATCTAATCAAAGCTACTTTCTGGAAACATTGGCAGTGGGTTTGTAACCTTACAGTTAAAACAAACACTCAGAGGCTTTCATCGTGATTGTACCCCAATCATTTGTGAACTTGGGTATCTGCATTTTACAATCCGTCATGCAGGTTGGTCTTACTCAAGAGAAGTGGGATATCTGCAATCATTTCTGTCCTGGTCATCTTTAAAGTAACATACTCTGTAAAATCCCCCAGATGCGAAATCATAACAAAAGTGTCAATATTGCAACATATCGTTGTACATCACTCTCATTGAGCTACTCTGCGCTCACTGTCAATTTTTGTTTAAAGGTGGTCTACTCACCCTAATGAAGGATGCTACCAATGCCCTGACTACAATGCTGTTTTCAAAAATATGGGGGCCACTAACCTGATATAGGAAGTTGTCATTTCTGCAAATCAGACACCTCAGATTTTGCTTTTGGGTTTACAGATGGTTTCCTTGTTTTGAATGAGTGACGAGGACAAATTCCATTTTTGCCAGATTGCGATTTAAACAGGTGAATGCTGTTGATGTGGGAATGCAAGCCTCGTTTAACATGTTGATGGCCACTTGCTGAGGACACCTTAAAGTAAAGTTGTGTGTTATCGGAATGCCAGTGGCCCAAAATGCCATCGTTCTGTAGCATTTTTGTCTCTCTTTATAGAGGCAAATAATCATCTAGCTATTCGGTAAACTGTGAAATAGGGAAAGCCCCACTAAACAAAACTCTTGAAATCCGGGCAGCATTATACTATATAAACAATAAAGGGACACCCAGTTTTACACAACAAATGACACACAAAATATTGTTGAGTTGTTAGTTCTGCAAAGCTCCACGATGTACAGTGTTGAATAATATTCTAAGCTGATTTAGATTTGATTTGTTGGTTTGACGACACTGTTTCAGGCCCAAAATATGTTTTATCACTTCTAAAAGTAGTTGCAAATGATGTTTGATGTTTATATCCGAATGAATGTAAGGATCAATTTGAGAACATTATCTCTGAGCATAATCCATTAAGGGCATCAAATGATTTGGAACCATATTTGACGATAATCGCCTCTGCAAGTGAACAAGCATTTCTCATACGAGCAAGGAAACCTACCACTTCTAGTTAACAGTGCAAATTGGGGTGACAAAGTAAAGAAGACTTTGGCACCAACTTGTATGCGGTCAAAAGGTTTGAAGGGGGCATGGTCCACTTTATGATCATATAGGAGAATATACTAAGTTGCTTATCCCCATGTGGAGAAATGTCGGTATCATATTTTGTAAGGAAGCAATAGGTGGCTGTTCTCTGCTCTCACGATGCATACATTTTGTACAATAATGTTCTTTAAATAAAAGCCCTAATGTTTAGAGATACGAAATAGAAACAATTGATTAATCGAGTATTTGGGGAATGAACACTTTGTTAACGGCCCGAATCCGGAGACTGCACACATAACAAGTTATCTTACAGACCTATTCTGGCTAAATGTGCTGTGGTGTATTCAAAAGGGTGGAATCATGACAGAGTAGTTATTCAATGTTTCTTACCTTAAGCATCACCCAAAGGGGATAGAGGTATGTAAACAAAGGTAAGCATACAGATACTATAAACATTCCCCAGCTTTAGCAAGGGGTGGTCATAAAGCCTGGATTTTTGCATAATGTTTACAACAAATATAGTTGGGGTAAGATAAATATGTGCATAGAATTGATAAAATATTCTATGCGTGGTGGGACGGCAACATTCAAGTGTGGTTCAAGTCTGGTCTATCCCCACAGGAACGTGTAATTTTAGTGTTTCTGGACTTTTTGTGGTGCAGTTTGTGTTTTTGTGCATTTTTACACAAAACAGCACTTTATAGTTAGTATTTTTACTGAAACATACTCGTATTTTTATATATATTAGGATGTTGTGGCAATTGTAAAATGTGTCCAATGAGGTTTTATGTTTTGTTAAACAAACTAAACGTGAATTGAACTGAAGTGTCACCAGGGTAAAAATGTATCATAAAGAAGCCCATATTTCAATATGAGGGAGGTTTTGTGTGACTCCCATTGAATGTATTGGTGTATGTGAGAAAGGACACACACCATTTGAAGACTGAGCGGGATATGCGTCCAGGAGCACAGTAAAGCAAGTTTTAGCTTGTGGTTCATAATGTCAAGGGCCACTGAGAAATCCAGACAATCTAAACTGATGGGGCCCCCTTTGTTTTTGTTTATGGTTCGTAACATGACTGATAGGGCTGCACTCTGAGTGCCTCATGGAGGGAGGATGGCACATTGATAGGCCAAAGGTGGAGTCTGTTAATCAGTGTGTCTTTGATACAGAAATGTTACTGTTTTTTTTCCAAGATTTTGCCATTGAATGGAGGTGGTGGATCGGGAAGAATTTGGTGAGGTTGTTGAACATAGGTTTTTTTCAGTTGAAGTTCTGTCTTCCTTTCCAAGATGATAATACTTTTCCAATCCAGAGGGTGGTATTGATCATAGGTATATATGTAGATGGAATGATAGGTCACCATTGATGAGTGGAAGGACATATAGCCATGGTTTGATGTCCCTAAGCAGAAGGTGTGCAAAGTGGTGTTTCAGAGGCAGTACATGTCAATAAGATTGTGAATCATTTTAATAACGTGAGTTAAGAGTTCATTAATGATTGTTGTCTAGCTATATGTTTGGGGATTCCTAAACATAAGAAAGTAACCACAGTATTTGTCATTTTCGGCCTCATCATTTAGGTGTAGTGTTCTCATGTGGTCTGAGGATGACAAGTTTGTTTGCAAGGCGGGAAGTTTTGATTGAAAGAAGGTCATTAGTTAATTTAGATGAGCATCCAAAATCTTTTCACGTTTCTAGATATGACTTTTGAAGGAGTTTCAGCCAAGGATTATGGAAGGGGTGTTTGGGTTGCATTTGATTTTTTCGGTGCGAAGGAGCATGCAAGTATTAAAGAAAGGTCTGCAATTTGAATTCAGTGATCGATGAGGGCGTGTATACCATTGTATTTATACTATGAATGGAAGTCAGGTATATTGAAGAGATTCAATGGGGAAATCATTTAAGACTCTGAAAATGTTAGTGGCGAGTTTAGGTTAATCTTTGGGGGCACTTTGGGTGATTTTAAATCGAAAGTTATAGAGCACAGAGGTCTGTCCAACCAATGGTTTAGGTAGTGACATGCCAAGGTTATTGGCCAGTATGTGAGGCAGGTGTTTGATGTGTGGGGTGGAGTGAGGTTATCAGGTTGAAAAGGAAGTCATGACCATAGTGTGAGTGAAGTCAGGAAGTCTGAAGTCATCGGGGTTAATGTTATTGGAAAGGAGATAGTTGATAAGGCAATGAAGTCAGATAAGTTTTATATGCACTCTTAATGCCCAGGTAGTGTGGCTATGTCATTAGAGATGTATACATCTTAATAGGAAGTAAATCCTTACTAAAGTGTTTGAGAAATGCTACAGTTTTGTTTTTGAATTAGAAAGCAAGCATGAGGAAAAATGCAAATATAGGCTTTTGCTTTGATAGTGGGATTCACAGAAAAAATACCAAAACCCAAAAGATCGTGATACAAAACTATCATGTCAAAAATATCCAGCACCAAAAATATCATTTTCATATACATATAATGGTAAGCAAAAAATATATATATTGTTTCACACTAATATCGAAAAATATAGTTTAAGATATATATATAGCTTCTGGCACTACGCTACGTTCATGCCAAAACATAATTGCATTTGATTTTGGATGGATTCCTCCTAGGCAGCGAGGATATGTTTCACGAGGATCAAGCGTCCCCATTGGTTGTTCTGGCTCCGCTAGACACTCGCTGATACATAAAACCTAAAATGATTTCTAATGATTTTTAACTGACTATTGGCATGTTATTGTGACTAAGAATAGAATGCATCATATGTTTTTTATCTGGTGATATGAGATCATGCTTCTGTGCATACAAATATAATGAATTTCATTGTATTAGGTACATTTAGAAATGGCCGCTGTGGTTCCTACCACCACCTGTCAATTATTAGTCCTTTCTTTTTGTCAACACCTATGTATACCCTTCCTGAATCTTTGTTACTTGTGTGATTAAGACAGCTTGGCTTTCGAAACGCGTAACCTTGGGAATCAATTCTGGTTTATATTCTCAGTGCGAGTCCTTGTTCGAAGAAGATTTCTATGTGGATTCATTTGCTGGGAGACCTGCCCAGCTTGATTCACCACCTCTCAACAGGCCACGGACTTCAGGAATCGGGGTCGTTACTTGTGTGATTAAGACAGCTTGGCTTTCGAAACGCGTACCTTGGGAATCAATTCTGGTTTGCATTCTGTACCAGTCCTTCTTCGAAGAAGATTTCTATGTGGATTAATTTGCTGGGAGACCTGCCCAGCTTGACTGTCAACGGGCCACGGACTTCAGGAGTCGGGTCATTTGTGGATGTTATTACTGAGAAGTTCATCGGCCAGCCGCTGCCCTACGTGAGGACTTATAATATTCTGCATGCTCAGGACCGGCAGATCTACCTATGCGATCTGGAGGTAAGTGTCTCCTTTGCCCGTTACCGCGGAGCGCGAGACGGACGGGGGGCGGGCTAATGTTTGGGAGCAGATGCTCCCTGTCCCCGCCCATCATATCGCTTTAGGAGACACGATCCCCTCCGACGACGCTGTGCACGCTGGAAACTTAAAAAACGACTAGTTTCAGCGCTCCGAAACTGCCATTGCGATATTTGCCATTTATATTCAATACGGAACGCTGGCAAGATAAATCAAAACAAAATCGAACTTTTAAGCGATCCCGATGTAGTGGTAACTGGATGGCGGTAGACGGATACATTTAAAGCATTGCCCCTGAGCATAATGATTAAACCACCTCTGTTACTTTGAACGGCAACAGGAACCTCCAACCTGTGGAGGGGATAACAACCAGAACTTTGTGGAGGGATGGTGCTCCCCAATCCTTATGAAATACACAGGCGCATCTCTTACGGAAGTGCACCAGGATTCACAGACTATCATTTTCTGTCATCATGAATACAGAAGCGGAACTTCGTGCGGCGGCAGTAACACTGCTGGCACGAGCACCAGGCATAGGAACTACTGCTAACAATACCCCCCAACAAATGGATACATCACTGAATGCCAAATTTAGACGATTAGAAAAACGTAAAAAATCCGAAACGGCCAAATGGTGGGAAGCCATTTCATTGCAAGACTACGTGGACAAACAAATGGTACCCAGAGGACTTTGCATCTATATTATGCCCTCACATGAATCTCTAAATCCCTGGATGTTACAAGACTGGCAAGAGAATTCAGCGAACAGCTCCAGAAACATGCTGAATATAATAATAAAGTATGCCTGGGAGGATAGACATTTCATCTTATCAGAAATAAGCATACTTGAAGATGAATTGTCCAAACGTACTGAGCAAGATACAATCAATAAATTCATGAAAGAGCTCAAATCCAAACTTAAACAACACGAGGAAGATATAAAAAAACTGAAACAAAGGAAACTGCACAGAGACTGTGTGGATTATGAATCCAGTCGCATTCTAATGTATAGTCACAAGTATGACTACTTGTACAATGACTTACCACAACCTAAAGAAGTAACAGAAACTAAGGCAATGGAAGTGGAGAATCCAATAACAGAAGCCAGCAGATCGGATACCAATGTCTCTATCTCCACAGTCAGTTCCATATCTGAAAGACAAGTCCCAGTTAGAACGGCGACTATTTTAGACGAGTCCAGGGTCTTGAGAAAAGGCCGTCAGATACTAAGATCAGCACCTCAGTCACCTCCGGGAAGGGGGAAACCAAGAGGCAGAGGCCGTGGAAGAGGGAGGGGAGGAGCAAACAGAGACGCAAACGAAGAAAACAAAAGGAAACAAAAGAACAACGCAAAAGAGCCCATGGGAAACAAGGCACGTGGCTCAAGAAGCAAGAAATAATGGATCCGGACACGGTAAACAAAACTATTGTTAACCTAAGCGAAAGCCATTTGACATTTGCTGAAAAAAGTACACTGTGCCTAGGTTTAACTTTTTACCCCACAGAAATTTTTAATTATGCTGACACGAGCATTGATTTGTACAGATTTGTTAGGAGAGCAAAACTTTAGAAATGACATTTTTTGTATAAATGTGACCAAGGGAGAAAACCACCTAGGGATGAAAATGTCAACCACCCATTTCCTAACCTGAATATTGCTGATGCCCAAATATTACATGATATGCACGATTAAGCTATGGGGGATGATACTACGATGCCTAACAGTAATGAAAATTGGGAGCTTGACATTCCCACTGGCTCCACTGCTTCTACAAAACTCAAACTACGATCCATTTTTCATCCCAACCTCCCCCATGACAACATTGATACCTTCCAAGAGGTTGTCACTCAATCTTTGCTGAAACTCAAGCATAGAACTACTAATAACATTCAGTTTAACTTATCCATCAAGAAAAAGGAATTTTTGAAAGCATTGGCCAGTGACACCAATATAATCATCCGCCCCGCAGACAAAGGGGGAACATCATCCTCTGGGATAAACACAAGTACATTATCGAGGCACAAAGACAATTGGATGATCATAAGTTCTATATGAAAGTGAATATGGACACGTACAATGCTAGCATTTTTGACATTTGGGACAAACTTAAAGAATGAGAACAAAAAGGTTATATGACATGGGAAGAATATTGTTTTTTAAAACGTGATTACCCAAAACTGTCGATTTTATACCTTTTACCGAAGATACATAAGAACCCAATTGTACTGCCAGGGAGGCCTATTGTATCATCCATAGGTAGTGCCCTAGAAAACGTTTCAAAATACAAGGATCATTTCCTTCGAAAATACGTAACTCGACTCCCATCACATGTCAAAGACAGCAACGATTTCCTTATGAAATTGCAAGATATTAGTTGGGGACCCAATGACCTGATGATAACTTTAGATGTAAATTCTCTTTACACTATCATCGAACACGCTCAGGGCATTGATACATGTCATTATTTTCTAAAATCAAGACCTATAGAGTATTTGGAGCACACCAACATGCTCCTAGAGATGATGTCCCTGTGCCTCACTAATAATATTTTTATGTTTAATGGCACCATACATAAACAGATCCTTGGCACAGCTATGGGCACATGTTTTGCCCCTAGCATTGCCAATCTGTTTCTGGGCAAATGGTAGGAGGACATGAGACATGACATCACTTTCCTCTCATTTTTTGGCAAAGTCAAACTTTGGCTTCGCTACATAGACAACCTTTTTCTGATCTGGACTGATACTGAGGAGATGGCCGCTAGGTACATAGAGAAACTTAACATGGATAAATGTAACATCACCCTCACCAGTAACATGAGCAGACACTCTATTGAATTTTTAGATCTACTGATTACACCCCAAGGTAACATTCTCCAAACCAGTCTTTTTCGCAAAACATAGCAGGGAATACTCTCCTTCATACTCTCAGCAGCCACCCAGATACCCTCAAGTGGAGTATCCCCTATGGGGAACTGCTGAGAGCGAGAAGGAATTGTAGCACCACCGCTGCATTTCAATTAGAATAGGAAATCATGATTAAAAGATTTCATGATAGAGGATACCCTAAGTGGGTCCTCCAAAGAGCCATCAACAGAGTAAATCAAGTTGATCGTGCTCAAACCCTGGTGTCTGAATGATTAGACAGCACTGAGAATAGCAGTACTCCTGAAGAGGTGAATAGAGTTATCCTCACTTACAATGGTAACTTGGACAAACACGTAAAATACTCGCTGACAAATGGGTCATACTCACAAGTGATCCCATTATTGGCCAAACTTTCCAGCGTAGACCAAGAATAACCTATAGGAAAGGCCGCAGCATCAGAGACAATCTTATTCACAATGAGATAGCACCAAGTAAACCTACAGGGGAACACAATTTTAAAGGTTTCCATCCCAGTGGTCACTGTAAAGCCTGTCAAAATAGTTACATGATGAAATCAGTTGCCATTCCGGGTCACAGCTCATTCAAAACCATTAATCAATTTCTAATGTGCATCACGACGTATTGTGTGTACATGTTGGTGTGTCCGTGCAAAATGTGGTATGCAGGAAGTACCACATTTATGGTGAAAAAAAGAGTACTTGAGCACATGCGTGCCATAAACAAAAAAGACATCCACTACCCCATTGCTAGACATTTCGACTTTTTTCATTTGTCTAACAGCTCTTTGTTAAATTACTTTGTTTTAGAACAAGTCCATGCTGGTCCCAGAGGTGGCAACAGAACATTACTCCTCCGGAAAAGGGAATCAAGGTGGATAATCGAACTCGAAATCATGCACCCGAAGGGTCACAATTTGGATGAGGAGTTAAGCTCATATTTACGCTATGAGTAATACATGCCTTCTATGTGCTTTAACCGTTCTGACTGTAACATTCTGTATTCTGTTTTTCTAAATTGTATGTTTTTAACTCTTTGGTACTCACTATGAGGTTTGACCTATTTAGATTTTAACATCACTTTTTCTTTCTCTTTTTCACAGGAGAAAAGGAAGGGTTGCCCAGATAAGATCTATTATTTTCTATTTTCACATATATTATTCACATTGGGCACCTTCTCTTTTTGATCAGGAAGTTTGTTATGGTTTCTGTTGTGTATAATGTTAAGCACTACTGACTTGTTTTAGGTGGCCAAAATGTGAGGATATGCTCTTATCATGCACATGACTGTCCTGAATACTTTTTGCATTATGATGTTTGCCTGTCTTTTTTAGCCGCTGCCTTCTATATAATTGCCATGTGTGGAGGTGATTGGGTTTGTACACATGTAGATAGAGATGGCCCACTATGGGTTTATGGACAAGTTTACAGTTTCTGTATATATCATCCTCTGTGATATACTCCATTTACGAGTAATACGTGTACTGGCACTATGCCTCGTTCACCTCATGCATTTACATTTACACTCATTGGGACAGTACAATTATGTCACTGTGCCGCATACATTTCCTTTTACTATGGAATCTTCCTTTTGAGTATGGAATTTTACCTTGCTTCCAATGCAACTATACAATGTGCGCAACATAATATAAATCTGACATTGCCGCATCCACCACCCTTTTGATTAGCTACTGGCACTAGGCTACGTTCATGCCAAAACATAATTGTATTGATTTTAGATGGATTTCTCCTAGGTAGCGAGGATATGCTTTGCGAGGATCAAGTGTCCCCATTGGTAGTTCTGGCTCCAATAGACACTCGCTGATACATAACACCTAAAATGATTTCTAATGATTTTTAACTGACTATCGGCATGTTATTGTGACTAAGAATAGAATGCATTATATGTCTTTTATCTCGTGATATGAGATCATGCTTCTGTGCCTACAAATATAATGAATTTCATTGTATTAGGTACATTTAGAAATGGCCGCTGTAGTTCCTACCACCACTTGTGAATCAATAGTCCTTTCTTTTTGTCAGCACCTATGTATACCTTTCCTGAATCTTTGTTACTTTGTGTGATCAAGACAGCTTGGGAATCAATTCTGGTTTATATTCTGAGTGCGAATCCTTCTTCGAAGAAGATTTCTATGTGGATTAATTTGCTGGGAGACCTGCCCAGCTTGACTCACCACCTGTCAACGGGCCACGGACTTCAGGAATTGGGGTTGTTTGTGGATATTATTACTGAGAAGTTCACCGGGCGGCCTCTGCCCTATGTGAGGACTTACAACATATCCTATATGCTCAGGACCGGCCGATCTACCTACGTGTCCTGGAGGTAAGTATCTCCTTCGTCCATTACCAGGGTGTGTGAGACGGGAGAGGGGCGGGCTAATGTTTGGGAGCAGACGTGCCCTGTCCCAGACAGCCATACCGCTTTAGGAGACACGATCCCCTCTGACGACGCTGTGCACGCTGGAAACTTAAAAAACTACTAGTTTCAGTGCTCCGAAGCTGCCATTGCGTTATTTGCCATTTATATTCAATACGGAACACTGGCAAGATAAATCGAAAACAATAGAACTTTTAAGCAATCCTTATGTAGTGGTAACTGGATGGCAGTAGACGGATACATTTAAAGCATGTGCTTCCTACTACCACTTGTCAATCAATAGTCCTTTCTTTTTGTCAGCACCTATGTATACCCTTCCTGAATCTTTGTTACTTTGTGTGATCCAGACAGCTTGGCTGTCAAAACGGAGGACCTTGGGAATAAATTCTGATTTATATCCTGTGTGCAAGTCCTTCTTCAAAGAAGATTTCTATGTGGATATATATGCATCCCAAACAAAGGTAATGAATCTCGCACTCACAGGGTTTCACTTTATCCACAAATCTTCTTTCATCAGAAAAAGGCAAATACCCAGGTCATAACCAAAGAACCGACGTGTTTCGTTATCCCCTGATAACTTGGTCACGGTTGCAAATTGCCAATTCAAATTCAATCATTAAAAACACTCCACATTGCATCATGTGATTTGTGATGTCATCTAGACCAAAGGATGGTGGTACTCGTAGTTCGTTGTATTTACAAAATATTTACAATGATGTGTACAGATCAAAAATGAAAACTTTTTTCTCTTTCACTTGTTTCCCAGCAAACCATTTTTGTTTTAATTGTTGTTTGTTTAATAGTCAACATGTTTCTGCCTATCCGGGTGCGAACTAGCTAGGCATTCATCAGGACCAGTGTGACGACCCCGGCTGTATGAGCGCGCTAAGGCTCACCCTGACCTGGTGGTCATAGTGTGAAAAAAACAGGTAAAAATCATTTAAAACCTGCCATGTGGAGGGTACCGGATGGTGTTCGGCACCCAACAGCTATCTGAAAAGGAAGCAGACACAGACAGACATATACACACATATATATAAATATACAGTATGTACAAGCGGTTAAGCACTTCATTTCACATGTGTCTGCTTTACCAGGTCAGGGTGAGCCTTAGCGCGCTCATACCGCCGAGGTCGTCACACTGGTCCTGATGAATGCCTAGTTAGTTCGCACCCGGATAACCTATGTGCCTAGAGCAGAAGGAAAAATTAAAACTGTTAACTTTTTTGCACGTGCATAGCTGAAAGTAAAGCAAAGGGCTATGATGCAGTCTGGTCTCATCATATGATTTTCTTTCTAACTGTAAGCTATAAAGCATAGCAGCTTTCACCGCTGTGAAACATAAAACAAAAACATTGACAGAGCCAATAGATCTTGCATAGGTGAAATCTATTGGCTTTGCCAGTGCTTGCTACAAATTTGCAGTGGCCTGTAGGCTGCATAGACCCAGTCCTACTTGCCTGATGGGAAGACTTTGCCTTTGGGCTATATGAACCAGTAGCAACAACAGGCTTCTCATTGTGGTGTTTTCTGATACTGAAAGAAGGAAAGCTGGAAATGTGGTATCATAGGGAAGTCTGAAAAGTAGGATCTTTGCCACACCACTGGGAGGTCTTGAAAAGGGGAATGATAGAACTAGAATTTTAGCCATTGAAAATTGATGACTTTATACTTATATTAGACTTACAATTGATTGCTTGAGTGAAATATTAAAAAGTATTGTGGAGAACCTCTAGCCCTCTCAAGGTGGGCTTTGTTTCTGCATTGCACTCTCCATAACTCATTCATTTGATAGCACAGAAGACTGAGCAAAGTGCGCACAAGAAACTTCAGTTGCTAAATACGTATAAAAATAAAGGGAACAATTGTGCAAACCCTAAGTGTAATGATTGCACTGGAACAATCTTGGTGATTACGTTCCTTTTAACCCCAGTTAATACTGGTGTTTGATGACCCAGCTTGTAGGTTTGGAGTAACCTGCGTGTGTCCACCATGAACTTAATCATTAATACATTCAGGCACTCATCAATTCATTTTTCCAGCCATTAATGCACTCACTTATTAAATCATTCCTCCTTTTACGAACTCACGCAATAGTTATCCATGCACTCGGTAACTTACTTATTTGAGTCCCCGGGACTCTGTAAAAGACATAATGTACAGATTTGAACTGTAAACATACTTCACAGAAGCAAGACCAGGTGTAAGTGTGCACTTTAGACATAAATGGTGCACCCAGTGTATGGATGTGTATTTCCTGGTGTCCGTGCATGTGCAGACCTCTCAAGAAATCCCGTATCTGAAACTGGCAGCTCATCCGTATTTTTGCTGATGGCCCTTCGAGTAGTTGTCAATTTGTTTTTCCACTTTTAACACAGTGATGGCAGTAACAGACACATGCATCAAAGCTTTTTGCGATCGCAACGGTGCGAATCGCAAAAATCGTCTGTTTGCGATCGTAAAATCAGCTTTTGGGATGCATCAACAGGCACATGCATCAAAGCTTTTGCAATCGCAAACGGTGCGAATCGCAAAAATCGTCCGTTTGCGATCGCAAAATCAGTTTTTGGGATGCATCAAGGGTAAAGGCCCTCGCAATTTGAGAATTTGCAAATATTTGCGAGTTCTCAAATTGCGATTGCATTTAAGGAATCGCATTTCGCGATTCCTTAAATGCAATGCATGAAAGTTTTAAAAATAGCGATTTCGCAATTAGGAGGGGCAAATTAACATGAGGTTGAACCTCATGGTAATTTGCGAAAACTTTGAAAAATGCACTTTTGTTGCATTTTTCAAAGTTTCATGTTGTGCACACACATGCCCTTATGGCATCTGTGTGCACAAAATATGTGCACAGATTAATTTCAGGGTTGCAACAGGGTGTCCTTTGGACACCCCTGCATCCCTTGAAATCGCATTCTCAATTTGCGATTCGCTAATTGCGAATCGCAAATTGAGAATGTCTTCCCATTTCTTCCTATGGGCCTCTAAGCCCATAGGAATGAATGGGGAGGCATTCCTTAATTGCGACTCGCAATTTGCGACTCGCAATTAAGGAATGTTTAGAAATCGCACATTTTTTAGCAATTTCTTCATGCATAGGCTTTTGCAATTTCTTAATTGCGATTCCTTAAAAATCGCAATTAAGAAATCGCAAAAGCCAACAATGATGCATGTGCCTGTAAATGTACTACCACCAGACATGTGTCAATCTAGAAGTCTAGCAAAGTACTGTATCTGGAGAAGAAGATTAGAAGGCTGGCACACCATGTGAATCTGGTGAAGAGCTACAATGTAGTAAATAGAGGGTACTCACTAATCATGAAGAGAGCACGTCCCTTGCCCAGCATTACAGACACATCTAGTTAACATGGCCGGACTGTGAAGAAAGGACAGTCAAATGGCATTACTTCTCAGCTTGAGCAATTTCAATGCATCTTGCCAAAGACTGTTAGGAGAGTACTGTCTCTCATAACCACTGCTGTGAAGTGAGAATGTGCCAGGGTACTGAGTTAAATCCTAAAGAGGTAGGGTGTTTTGTGAGCTTCTTCTGAGTACAACCTATACAATATGAATTAGAGCAGAAAAAGGCAATATTAGTGTGGTTGGTTACGCTGTTGTCCTTGTGTTGCCACTGTTTGCGGAGGACTCCAAGCCCCAGAATTCGTCAAGCTCCCAGGAGGGAGGTGCGTGCACCCGGCCAGTGCTTTAAAAAGCGCCAACGACACCGCAGCGCGGGATGCGCCCGGGCAAAGCCAAGGACGGGCCCCTCCCATGCCCGTCAGCGACAGGAAGAGGCAGGGCAGGGCCATACCCCTTGGCTTTGGCACACAATATAACTTAAGGAGCTGAAGCGATACATGCTCATCTCGTCCAGCAGTCAAGATTTGTCCTGTTGATCTTTACATTGGAACTCCTTGATAATTATCTGGGACATTGTCTATTGATTATTGACTTTGAAATATTGACATTGGGGACGCGCCTGCCATTGTTGACGTGCTGGGCGGTGCGGGGCTTTGCCTGGGGCCCATCTTCTCTAACTGACGCTGACTCTAAGCCCTGGTGGGACCGTAGTCCCAGAAATCATCTGCTCCAGCCTCTCCAGTGTTTCCCTGGCCCCTGCATCATCCGGGTGGGAACATCAAGCCCTAGGGTGCAACTTGCCAATAGCCAGGTGCCACAAACGAGGGGGAGGAGCTGAAACATCCGTGCGCATATAGCG
Source organism: Lissotriton vulgaris (assembly GCF_964263255.1). NCBI lineage: Eukaryota > Metazoa > Chordata > Amphibia > Caudata > Salamandridae > Lissotriton > Lissotriton vulgaris. The sequence goes on from NC_141698.1 coordinate 245,971,891, forward strand.
CCGCCTCGATCCCCGTCTGCGCGCGTCTGTGGCCATTTAGGCCGGGCCAGGCCACTCTGTTTTGGTCTTCCATCCGTGAGGGCTATTACCCGCGCTTTCCCCAACCGGGGTATCATCACGGATCAACACAGAACTAGCCAATGGCACCAAGATGAGTGGCAATTCCTGTTCAGCTCTGTTTTTCTTCTAAACTTAATTTTGTGCTTTTACTTTAATGAAAGTATTTTAATAGGGGTGACATTTCCTAAGGGCTCGGTTGCGACTCATTTTGGTGTGTTTTTATGTAGATATAGGGCTTTTTATTTTGCACTCTGCACTTAGACCATAACTTTGCGCTCCTTTGCACACCTTAGATTGTACTGTGTACTGTATACTCCATAAACGTTCTAGCACTTAGCACTTTGCGTGACCTTAGCCAGGGCTTTAAGTGGGATGGAAAAACTGGGGGGGTCTCTCAAAGGGGCGTGGCCAGTGTAATTAGGGGCGTGGCTTTAAAACACTTGCGCTAAAAATCTGTGTTTATCATAGTGTGCAGCCCGACTTGTATTTTGCTGTTTCTGTCATTGCATCCAGATATGATACAACAAGTAACATCACACCTACAAGTCAGGACTATTGGCTTTGTCAATGGTTATTAGTTGCATAAGATAAATAAACTGCAACTATGGCTTGTTACATATAATATTAAAAAAGCTTCAACTTAAAGCCCCGGTGGTGACACCACCACAATGTTGCTGAAATCCAGAAAGAAAATGACTCTTTAAAGGATTTCCCTTCCCCCACAACGCTCACCTGGCATGACGTCATGCCGTAACTTCTCCACTTTTGAGCAGGGTACATGGATGTGCTTGCTGTCTCGAAACGGGTCTCTATCGGGCTGTTTTGCGCCCTGGCACTTTTTTCCGGACTGCTGTCACTGCAGTCCTCGAAAAAAACGGACCGTCTGTGCCAGGGCTCAAAACAGAGCCCAAAAGAGACCCGTTTCGAGGCCCCCTTAAAAAAAACTGCCGGTGCTCAGACCCCTTGAGACCCGGCCCACTTAAAGCCCTGACCTTAGCACTTTGTACTTGCACCAGGCACTTTACATCAAAACTGTGTGAGTTCCAGACCATAGATCACACTAGTTTATATTGCAAACATAAATACTGTTTAAGAAACCACCATGACTAGACGTAAAATCCCTAAAGCTACAATTGATAAGCCATGCACCACAATAGACTAATTTCTAGTGCAAACAGTATGTGCAATTTCTGATGAAATTGACTGGCCAGAACGCCTTTTATCCCTGGGCCCTCGCATGCTGGTGGGGGAACAGTTAGGTAACAGCAGGGGACTTCAACAGGGTGAGTCTTTGAAAACTGCAGAAGCTGCCCCCAATGCACCCCATTGAACACTTAGGCCCCATTGAAATGCATTAGAATTTGAACATGACTTGCTTATTCAACCTGATTCCACCCTTGCATACACCCGATAGATCGTCATCCCCGAAGAGGAAGGAAGGTTGCAAAAAGAGACAAACAGGGGTGGGAAATATTAAAGGCAAGAAATGCTCGATACAGGCCAATAAGTGAAAGCCAAGAAGGCCAAGACACTATTGCCAACCCACAAACCACATTTATTAATAGCCACCATTTTATCTAAGTTAAAGGAGTTACTCAGGCCGGTCCATGAGAAAATGGATAAACTATCTGGTAAGGTGGCCAAGATCTGCGGCCTACTGAGGGACACCAGTGACGGGACAAAGAGGGATGTAATCAGGGGAGGGATAGATGAGCCTGCGCCTAAGATAACTACCTACAGTGTCAGTAGAACAAACAAAGGAATACTGGGGGCCGAAATTACATGACAAGCACAGTGTTCACTGGTAGAACTAATGAACTAAGTACACATAATCCATCAAGACAGCATGCCCTGATGAATCACCCTGTCCTGTTCGAGGGACCAGGTTGGAGGGAACGGATATAGATCATCCAATTGCTACCTTAAATAAGCGAGGCTTTAATACAACTCAAGAGAGGAGAGGAGACGTCCCCATCAACCTTTGTTCATGGCTTGGCCTGATTCCTTTTAAAGTGTATACGTATTGGATATTTCCTGGCAAACAGGATGTTTTATTCAGGGGATGCAGATCTACAAAGGAGACTTTTTCTCTCGTCCTCTGCCTATTCATCTTTTTTTGCTGCTTCAGGCGATATTGGCTACTAACTATTTTTAAACAACTGATCCTTAGGTCCTGCAAATTTGCAGTTGGTGAATACCGGAAGGGGGAGTCATGTGTCAGTTAACTGCAAGATTTTTCAAATTGATAAAGTCTGCTAAAATGATGCTTAGTTTTGTGGTCTCATGCAGCTAGTACTTTGTTCAGTATTAAAATAAACTTTTTAAATCATTGTTTAAGTGGCACTTTAATGGACTTCTGTGAACACACTTCACTTTGGTCATGTCGCCTGCCTTCTTTTAGCTCTGGCATTTGCATCATTTGCTTGTATTTGCAGACTATGATGCAAATAGTGTGATGTTTTCTACCCTTCCCCTTTAAGCCTCATGATTCCTTACCTGTATTCTATGTTCTTAGAATGGACTCTGTCAGGGATTCTGACTGAGTCAGTTGCTGTTGGCTGTTTTGGGATGAGGTTTTAATAAACCCACCTTGCTAAAACAAGTACTTGATTCTTCATTTTATTCAATATGTAACTATTTTTGAATGCTGCGTGTCAAAAGACTTTGCACGGTGTTCCAGCTCTTTTAATAAATGCTGCGTATCACTGAACCGTACATGGAGTTCTAACTGCTGTAACATTCTCAAGGATAGAACAAGTCCATATGGCCGGGATGCCTGTCACCCCCTCCCAACACAATCCCCAAGGATGGGAAGACGGACGCAGTTCTGAACTTTTGGAAGGCGGGAGGGAGTTACCCTCCCGGCCGTATTTATTAAAATATGAAACAAAATTAAAACATTAAAATAACAGTTTCATATCATGTACAATTTTCATTTATTACATTATGATGAAGACACGTTGATTGGCTAACCTTAACAAATCTCTAGTACAAAGGTTTTCCTAGCCGAGTCTAACATCCTGCCAATGCATACTTTTCTAAATTAAAATTGTACATACTAGCATTACGGGCCAACAGCAAGGTCGCAACCGGTGTCAGATCCCAACTACCAGAACTCCCCCCTCACGGTGTGAGGGCGGGCGCACAGAGGACTGTCCCTCTGTGCCAACTCCAATTTCCCTTGTCTTCGCGGGGGCCCTCTATTTAACTCGACGCCATCTTAATGGTCGTCCGAGGACTCGTGTGAGGTGTCTAGAAGGTAGCGTGGACGCCCCTCCCACCCCACACTGCTTCTCATATCCGCCGTCGCGGATATCCTGGCCCCGGGAAATTCGTAGGAGGGGCATCGAGCCACCTCCTCCCCTGGAAGGGGCCTATGACCACCTTCCCTTAGGCGACCCCATAGTTAGTGGGTGCCGCCTCCCCGTTTGAGGGGCCAATGGCCGCCTCCCCCCGGGCGCTCCCATCCATAATGGGTGGCGCCCCCCCTCTAGGGATCTTGAAATTACTGCTCACCGATCATGACCTTACCGCCACAGGCCGGATAGTTGTCCGGCTATCCGGCCCCCCCACAAACTCCTACTAAAGGTCATGCTTTTACAAACCCCTTAACCACGCTATGAAATCTCCTATGAGTAAGACATTCCCCTCCCGGGATAAATGGACCCCATCCTCGAGATACATGTGATCCCCCGAATACATCCATGCGGAATACAGTGCAACTGCGCCGAGCGAAACAACCTACTAAGTTTGTTATTGACCTTTTTTACTGAATTGTTCAGTGCAGACACAGAGAGGCCCCCCCGCCACACCTCCCTGGGAATCATTTGTGACCATGCTATCGTGCATCCCGGGATCCTTCTCGCCAGCCAGCTGACAGTAGATAGAACCCCCTCGAGTAGCACTCGCCGACCAAGTGTCACTAAGTCATTGCCTCCCAGGTGTACTATGATTACGGACGGCGGTGACCTTGTCCGCCCTAACAGTCCCTCAACAAAACATTGAAACTGGTCAATACAGAGCCCGCCCCTTCCGTGGAAGGTCACCCTGTACCCGTATTCCCCAGCCGCGTGAATCACGTCACCTGCTTTGAATACGTCCCCGGCCCGCCTCACGTATGAGTGGCCCACGACCCACACCACTTTTTCCTCAGCCGGTGATCTCTGACCGCTGGTCCCCAGGTGCCGGGTCGACGGCACAGTCCGCCCCGCATAGCATGCTCGCGAAACTGTAAACAAAACAGAAGACAAGAGGCGTGAGTGCATGACAGTGGCTTCATAACATGTGCAACCGCACATACCTCTTATAACAGTTCGAGGACCATCGCCCCAGTTGTTTCACCTTCTCAACACTCTGACCCCTGGCTGTAGCTTCTGTAGCAGCCCCTATCCTAAAGGAATGGGTCCCGAAATCGCCCGGGTCCAAGCCCGCCGCTGCGATTGCCATCGTTAGCACCCCTGGAACTGAAACCTTGTCAGTGGGGTGGCGTCGATGTGTCTCAGCAAGCTTCCCCCCCATGCATCCGCCCTTCACGCCAAATATTCCTCAACGCACTACACCGGGCACATGGGGGACCCGCGCATGCGCTGGACAACAATACTGTCTCCCATAGCACCCTGATCGGTCTTGGACCTGGCTATCGTGATCACCATTGAATCACCCTTGATCAGAATGTGATCCCGACACAACCCTCCCTTTACATCTTTCTTATTTCTTGCTACCAGCTCGCTCACCCGCATGGCCCCATGGAACGCTAATGCGAAAGCGGCCTGGAACAGCACTGCTTCAAACTGGGAGGAACATGTCGTGGGGAGTATCGACATCAGCAGGGACAACCTTTCTAACCCAATCGGGCGCCTTTCGTCTACTTTCGGACCCTCAAGGCGTTGCCAACCCCGAAGGGCCTTCTTTACCAAAAAGGAAGATGTGGGGTCCCTGATGCCATGAGCTTGCGCCATGATTGAAATGGCGGCTCGGTGCCTATTGGCTGTTGCCGCTGATCGGCCTGCCCTTTGTAGTGCTACAAGGAAATTCAAGACACACTCCTCCTGACCCCACTTGACCTCCCCAGCCGGACCCAAAAATGCACAATAGGAACGAAACGCTCCTTCGTATGCCTTCCATGTCCTGGGGGCTAAGCTTGCTGCCACGAGGTCTTGTAATCCGGGGCACCGAGTAGCCAGAGTGCTTCGGGAAATGGTGCCGCCGCTAGGTCCGCGGAAGGTAGATAACCCCTGAAAGCCTGCATGTGTTAACGAGAGAGTGCATCAGCCGCCTGGTTCAGTACACCTGGCACATGCTTCGCCCTGAATTGTACGTTCAATTTCATGCAAAGGAGTACAATTTCCTTGAGTAATCTCAGTATCTACTTGCAGCGTGCTGCCTGACTATTTATACATTCAACAACAGTCATATTGTCGGACCAGAACACCACAGAGCGATCTCTAAACTCATCCGGCCATGCCATCAGAGCCACAAGAATGGGGAACAATTCGAGAAACCCAATGTTACCTGTGAGACCGCTGGTGTGCCACCACGTCGGCCATGTTTGCGCCGACCATCGATGACCAAAGATGGCGCCAAATCCCACGCTCCCCGCCGAGTCGGTCCACAAACCCAGCTCGTCCGAGGACGCTGGTGGTTTGTTCCACACCACTCGACCGTTGAAATCCGCCAGAAATGCCAACCATATGCGCATGTCCTGGCGAACTTCTGCAGACAGTCTCGTGCGATGGTGTCCTTCCTTGAGACCGACCATGGCTTGTGCAATAGAGCGGGAAAAGGGGCGGGCCATTGGTATCACTCGGAGGGCAAAGTTAAGCTGGCCCACTGCTTGTTGTAGCTGATGGAGCGTGACTTTTTCTTTGCTAATGCACAATTCCAAGGAAGCCCTGAACTTCGCTACCTTCCCCACCGGTAAACGGAAACATCCCTCCACAGAATCGAGCTCAATGCCTAGAAACTCGAGTGAAGTTGATGGTCCAACCATCTTACGTGGTGCCAATGGCACCCCGAATTGATCCATGAGAGTGCAAAATTCTCGTAACGCCTGCGCACACTGAGTGTCGCCGGCTGCCCCCAAGAACAAAAAATCGTCTAGGTAATGCATAACCTGGGTATGGCCAGTGGCCTTCGTGAACGCCCATTGCAGAAAAGAACTGAACTTCTCAAAAAAAGCACACAAAATGGAGCAACCCATTGGCATACATCTATCCATGTAGTAACGCCCTTGAAAAACAAAGCCTAACAGACGCTGATCCTGAGGGTGTACCGGGAGCAACCGGAACGCTGACTCGATATCTGACTTTGCCATCAGCGCTCCGGGCCCCAGGCGATACAACATGGCGACGGCATCGTCGAAGGATGCGTACCGCACGAACAAACTCCTGGGTCAATTGCATCATTCACTGAAAGACCCTTCGGAGCTGACAAGTTATGGATCAGCCTAAACTCCCCCGGGTCTTTCTTGGGGACTACTCCCAATGGGGAACAGATAAAATTAGGTACTGGCGGGTGCCTGAATGGGCCAGCAACTCGTCCAAGGGCAACCTCCTTTGCAATCTTCTTTTCTACCACCACAGGATTATGCAGAGCCGACAGTTGGTTCCTACACAGTGACTCCCCACGAAAATCCCCCGCCGGGATGTGGAAACCATACAAAAAGCCGTTCCTCAACACCCCAGTGGAGACATGATCAGGGTATACATTTAGCCAGGGGATCATTGCCATGATATCAATGGGGGAAGGTGGCGGTACGCCATGGGCACCATCAGACCTGCTTGGCCCCCCCTCTACCCCCTGTATCGCCATTCTTGGCTCTGCACGAACTCTCGGGGTGCGAAGAATTTCCGCAACCTGCACACTTATGCCTGGACTTACATGTCCCCTGAGGTCTCGTGCACTTGCCCCTGTTAAAATTCCAACAGACCCCTTTCCTACCCCCATTCCCACCATTCCTTGGTTGGTGGTCACCAGTGGGGCTCACTCGAAAGGGCGCCGCTGGCTGACGGCGGGAAGGCCCGGACCCATTCCCGCCAAGCGACGACGACTTCGTCGCGCCCGGCAGGAGCTGTTTCTGCCAAGATATCGAGTCGAGACAATCCCACGTCAGAGATGAATCGAACTCCTTGGCCTTACGAAACTTCATATCATAACCTATCCATTCATCACCTTCATATGTCTCATAGAAATCCATTATTCGTGCCTGGTAGCAGGACAATTCAAAACCTCGGGCTTACGCTCCCCAATAATTGCAGTAAACATTGCAAAGGCCCTGGCCCAATTAGATATTGTCTCATCCACCCTGAAACCCGCCATCTTTGCCCGCCATACACTCGGGTGCCACAAGTCTTTTTGTGTTTTCACATATTCCATCTCGCGGTGGTCGGTCAACAGGGAAAACATATTAACGTACTTATCAGCCCAGATCATCTCTTTTGTGGCCAGCGGTATATGCTGGACCACCTTTTCCCGTCTTGAGGGCAAAGACCCCTCCCTTGCCATTGGCAATGCATACTTACCCGGCTCCATTGCTGTTCCCACTGTTTTTTCCACACCAACTGCCGGTCCTCCAGGGATCACCTGTGGGGGGACACAAGGGAGATTCGCCTTCGCGGCATCTCGCGACTGCCGCAACTGCTCTATTAGTAACTTGGCCTCCTCGGCCGTGTCTGCCGGTGCCGTAGCACCCCCTGATTTTTTACCAAGCCATGCGGCCAACTGGGTGGCCAACTCGGGAGGCATGTCTTCCTCGCTGGCGGGCGTAACAACAACCGGAATCGGTTGACCTGCGTCTGGGACCGGTACCGGGGCCTCGACTGGAGTGACCGGGCTTGCCGGGGGTACCTCGGGAATTGGGACTTCCCCCCCTGCCGCCCTATTTCTGACCCTTCTACCTCGCCCCGCAGGGACAACACCCGGCAATGCAGGGCCTATAACTTTCTTCGGTCTACCCGAATTATTCATCGCTGCCATCTGCTTCTTCATACTTGCCATGTCCTTTATCAGCATTCGAAGCATCTGGTCAGTCCCAGACTTCTTTCCGGCCTTCTTGCCAGGCATTGTTCAATGGATATCCGATCCTTGTTTGCTCAACACGGTCCTGGATCCTAAGGCCGAAGTTCTGAAAGAGAAACGCAAAAGATTACAAGTTCTCAAAAATTGCTCCTTGTTCCGTCGAGGGCTCACGTGCAACGAGGGGTGCAGCTTCCTAGCACAGGAACAAGAGGGTGCTTCTTCGGATTGCTGCTCCTTTTATTCCTCTTCGGGAGGGCGTGTACCCTCCTCCGGTACGCCTACGGGGCGTGGCCAACGGTGTAGGTGTCTAGGACAACCCCTCTTGGGCGGGAAAAGGCGCACCCCGGCTACGCCGCTTCGGGCATACCAGCCGTGACACGCCCCCCGCACAAAATGGTTTCCCGGGAGGATCCGGGCCCCCGACCATACGTTCGGGGGGACCGAGTGGTCGCCCCTTTCCATTATTTAAGTGTTCTTCATTCTGAGCCCATTGTTGATTTGATCTACATTCTTTGTCCTTTATTAAACCAAAGGAAAATTTCAAAGTTGGATTTCTCACAACAAAGGACAATGCTCACTTTATAAAACAAGAATGGTTGAGTGCATTTGATAAAGGACTATAAAAAGTAAATAAGTGAAGTCATAAAGGACTATATTAAAAAATAAGTGAAGTCAGTGTATAAAAGAAAAATGGCCACTCGTTCCCAAAACAAGGGAAATTGAATATTTTTTAAAAAAAAGGGAAACTCTCATTTTGCAGGTCAAAAGCTCAAAACAGTGATAATTCAAGGAGAAGATGGCCACAACCTCAAGTAAGATCTATCGGTTTTGAGGTGAATGATGATAAATCTGATCATCCTTCTTTCATGGTTAAAGTAGAAAATTCCATGGTAAACTTTAAATTTGACTCCTGTTTTAAGATAACTATCATCAATGAGAAAATGTTTAATGTCAAGAATTCCTGTCATGCGAGGGGAGGAAAACGGTAACCAGCGAAAACGGACTACATCTCCCAGGATGCTTAGCGGTTGAGAGGTTATGTAAACAGGAGAGCTGTTACATAACTCAAGGAAAACACGCCCTTATGTAAACAGGAGAGCTTTTACATAACTCAAGGAAAACACGCCCTTATGTAAACAGGAGAGCTGTTACATAACTCAAGGAAAACACGCCCTATAAAGGGAGGAACCGGGAGGTACAACGCTGTCAGATATTGTGTTTACACCGACGTACCTGCTTCGTGAAGAGCAGCGTTCCGGAGTGGTGCTCCAGTAAGGCAAGAACGGAGGTAGGTCGAGTCGTTACTCCCTGGGCCGTGTCTTGCCCCATCGTCACCTGTGAAGGACCCGGAAGCTCTACCGGTCAACCATTGAGCTTTGCTTTTTGACTCGGCTGAGTCAAAGCGCAGTGGCGCTTATGCTGGTTGGAGTCGTAACTCCCAGCCCGACCAGAGATACAGGGACTGCCAGCTGTAACGCACACCAGGAGGTGTTTGCCGCGTTACAGACTCGGAAGTCCACAGGATCGATCGAGCGGCTGCTCTCGGTTCAGTCTTCTTGCTTTTGATTGGGGTATCGGTGACGCATCACCAGGAGGTGACTCCGCGTCCCGGTGCAGTCTGAGGAAGAGGTTGAGCGGCTGCTCCCTTCAGGTAGAGACCCCGGCTGGGTGTTTCCCTGACTCCTCGATTCTCCCCAACACTCTTCGTGCCCCTCACAGCCTACCGATTGGCATTGTCGGCCATTTCATTTCTGCCCTCTGTTGGCATACGCCGGGATCGGCGTATATGCAGAGGACGGTTAGGACCATCCGTGCTGTGGGCTGGTAACGTACTTAGCCTGGAGGATTCCAGTGACTATAACTTTTGTTTACTCTTTGTATTATTTGTGCCTTCATTAAAATAACTAACCCTTCACAAGTGGTTGCGTCCTCATTATCGTGTCTGTTAAACGATCCTGAGACGTTCAGGGCGTTACAAAATATCCGACCTTAATAACACTAACTGTCTCCCGGTCGATAACAGACATGGCAACACTTGATGATGTGCTGGCTGCTTTAGCGACCGTGCAAGTTGAATTGGCTGCCTCTAGGCAAGAAACAGCCGATGTAAAAGCCAGACTGGATGCTATCCAATTGGACCCGCTCACGCCCAGCACCTCCCTCACGAACCAGACCCCTGCGGTAGTAGTGGAAATGCCGGTAGCCATCCCCTTGGCAACACCAGAGAGGTACAGTGGGGATCCTAACACAGTGCAGGTATTCCTCACACAAGTGGCGCTACATTTATCGTGCAAACCAAAGGCGTTCCCCACGAGTCAGGCTCGTGTGGCTTTCCTTATTTCCTATTTGGCTGGAAATGCGGCACAATGGGCCGTACCTCTGGTGAGCAGGGACGACCCCATCTTATGTGATTGGGGTGCTTTTCGCGAGGAATTCCTGAAGGTATTCGACAGAAGGGCTGACTCGTACACGGCGGACCGTGAAATGCTTGAGTTGAGACAGGGATCCAACGACCTGGTGCAGTATCTCAACGCGTTCCGAAGGCTGGTTGCGGAAACCAAGTGGCCTGTTGCTAAACAGACGGTGCTCTTCCATCAAGGGCTGTGCGATGAGCTCAAAGACGCCGTGGCTCATATTGACCCTCAACCCAAGACATGTGAGGGCCTTATCAACCTGGTATTACGGCTGGAACATAGGCTAAGTGAAAGAAAGGGGGATCATGGGAGAAAAGGAAAATCCCTTCCATCCTATGTGACGGTGGGAAGTCCTGAAACTTCCACCGCATCCAAGGGAGAACCCATGGACATCGGCGCAATACGAGCGAGCCTCACAGCCACGGAGAAAGAGTCACGCCGTAAACAAGGATTGTGCCTATATTGTGGCAAAAAAGGCCACTACGTACGTGAATGCCCTACCAAACCGAAGACGTCACGTTATCGGGCCAACCGGTCGGTAACAGCCGTGGTGGACATACCGGCGGAAAACTAGAGGACTCCCAGACCAAAGAAGGGGCATCTCGGAGTCACTCATCCATCCCTTCACTTTCCAACTCGGTCACTAAGGGACAACGACACCTGTTTCTCACGGTGCACATGGGAGTGCATGACCAGTGGATACCCGTTGTGGCCATGGTGGATTCAGGGGCCACTGGCATGTTTATGGACCACAACGAGGCATGCAGGCTAGGGCTAGTGCTTCTTCCCAAAGCTGTACCCGAAGACGTCTATGCTGTAGACGGAAGGCGATTGGTGACGGGGCCCATCAGGCAGCACACGGGGGTCCTTCCAATGAGATATGGGAGGAACCATTTGGAACAAATCGATTTTAACATCATCCGAGCGCCCCAATATGGCGTCATATTGGGATTGCCGTGGCTACAGAAACACAACCCCTCTGTGGATTGGCCAACACATCGCATCGAAATGACGTCACCGTATTGCACCCTGCATTGTGGAATACGAACGGAATCCCTTGACGCAGATGAGAGCGGGAGTCAGACGGTGGCTACAGCGGCAGAAAAAGATGTGGCTCTCCCCCAGGCTTATCACAGTTTTGAGGATGTATTTGATGAGGTGAAGGCGGAAGTGCTACCACCACATAGACAGTTTGACTGCCAGATCGACCTGGTGCCAGGGGCCAGCGTTCCCAGCGGCAGGCTGTATGCCCTGACGGAGCCTGAAAACGTGCATCTCCGGGGGTACCTGGATAAACTCCTCAAGCTAGGATTCATCCGCCCGTCCAAGTCTCCGGCCGCCTCGCCACTCTTCTTCATCCCGAAGGCTAATGGGGAGCTGAGAGCCTGTGTGGACTTTAGGGCATTGAATGCGATAACCATAAAAAATCGGTACCCCTTGCCTCTCATCAGTGTACTTCTGGAACAGGTCAAGAAAGCAGGTATCTACACCAAGTTGGATTTGAAAGGGGCATACCATCTGGTACGCATGAGGGACGGAGACGAGTGGAAGACCGCCTTTAAGACCAGGTTCGGCCTTTTTGAGTACCTCGTCATGCCGTTCGGTCTGTGCAACGCCCGGCAGCCTTTCAGTACTTTCTGAATGAGGTATTCAGAGAGGAGTTGGATATCTACGTGGTCGTATATATCGACGACATCCTCATCTATTCGTCCAGTGTGGAGGAGCACGTACACCACGTCAAAGCTGTGCTCCAAAAGCTGAGGGAAAACATGCTGTTTTGTAAACTCAGCAAGTGTGACTTCCACGTCACATCCGTGGAATTCCTCGGAGTGATGCTGAGTCCAGAGGGACAGGAGATGGCAGAACAAAAGATCAAGGCGGTGAAAGAATGGCCGGTGCCCCAAAGCGTGAAGGACGTCCAAAGTTTCATTGGCTTCGCCAACTTTTACAGGCGGTTTATAGATGGATTTTCAGGATTGGTGGCCCCAATCACACAGCTACTGAGGAAGTCCAAGGAGTTTGTCTGGTCCCCTGAAGCGAACACAGCCTTTGAGGCCCTGAAAAGCGCCTTTGGTAAGGCGCCGGTGTTGGCTCACCCCAATCCGGATCTCCCCTACGTGGTGGAAGCGGACGCATCGGATGTGGCGCTGGGGGCTATCTTGTCCCAACGCAACCACGACACAGGGGTGCTTTATCCCGTTGCGTACATGTCCCGCAAACTCAACGACGCCGAACGCAACTACCATATTGCGGAGAAGAAGCTTCTCGCAATCAAGGACGCCTTCACCGAATGGAGGCATTGGTTGATGGGGGCAAGACATGTGGTATCGGTGTACACGGACCATCGGAACCTACAGTTCATGACGGCCACAAGACACCTTTCTCCCAGGCAGCTGCGGTGGATGATCTTCTTTGCGGGGTTCAACTTCTGCATCACATATCGGCCGGGGACGGAAAACTGGAAGGCGGACGCCCTGTCCCGTCAATCTGCAGTTAAGGAACCATTGCCTGCGACCGAGCATTCCATCATTTCCCCGAGGATGGTATTGGGGGTTATCCAACCGGATACTTTCCTGAGGAGAATAAAGAGAGGGATCAGGTCATTCGCATGGCGGAGGTGGCTCCTCAGTCACAGAGAATGGCAGCTGAAGGACGGGATACCCCTGAAGGGCAGGTGCCTATTGATACCCACGCCTAGGCTAAGGAAACAAGCATTCATCTGGTGCCATGACTCTCCATGCGCAGGTCATTTGGGCTTTGAAAAAACGGTGGCTAGCATGAGACGGCATTTCTGGTGGCCAACCATGAGAGTGGATGTCAGGAGGTGGGGACAGGAGTGTCCTACGTGTGCTACCATGAAGGCCGACCATGGCCGAACCCAAGGGCTCTTACATCCACTTCCAACCCCGGATAGACCATGGGATAGCATATCACTGGACTTCGTGGTGGGCCTACCGGTAGACCAGGGGATGACGGCAATACTGGTGGTGGTGGATTACTTGACGAAAATGGGGCACTTCATCCCCTGCAAGAGAGTCCCTACGGCCGGGGAATTGGCGTCACTACTCCTAAAGAATGTGGTACGACTGCATGGATTACCTGGGGTGATCGTGTTGGACCGGGGGTCGCAGTTTACTGCGCAATTCTGGAAGACTTGGTGCACTGCGCTGCATGTTAAGACCGCCCTGTCCACCAGCTACCACCCTCAAACGGACGGCCAAACCGAGCGCCTGAACCAAACGCTCAAACAGTATCTGCGATGTTTTGTGGACCAGGGCAGGGAAGAATGGGTCGACTTGCTATGGGTTGCAGAGATAGCCTACAACAACGCCACTCACAGCTCCACACAGTCATCTCCGTTCTATAGCAACTATGGCCAACATCCCAGGTTCTTGCCATTTCTACATCCGTTCAGAGAGGACAGGATTCCCGCCACAGCGGACAGGGTGGCACACATAAAAGACACGTTGATGCGCTCAAGGGCTGTCCTAATAGAGGCCAAGAGAAGATACAAGGCTGCGGCAGACAGGAAGAGAAGGCCCGGGCCACTGTACCGCACTGGAGACTACGTCTGGATATCCACAAGAAACATGAGGTTTCGAAAGAACAGTGTGTTCCATACCAAGTACATGGGCCCCTATCGAATTACCAAGTGTATGGGTCCCGTGAACGTGAAGGTGTGCTTGCCCCAGTCATTGCGGATACACCCTGTCTTTCATGTATCATTGCTCAAACCAGCACCCTCCAAGCCGTCTGGGACACCTAGGCCGGTATGCGTGGAGTATGAAGTGTCGGGCATACTGGCGTCCAAATGGCGCAGGGGGAAGCTGTGGTACCTGGTTGCGTGGAAAGGCTATGGCCCGGAGGAGCAATCATGGGAACAGGCTGAAGGGGTTCATGCTCCGCGCTTGGTCTCCTTGTTCCATCGGCGTTTTCCTGCCAGCGCTGGCCCCGTGGGGAGCCGCTGAGAGGGAGGATGTACTGTCAAGAATTCCTGTCATGCGAGGGGAGGAAAACGGTAACCAGCGAAAACGGACTACATCTCCCAGGATGCTTAGCGGTTGAGAGGTTATGTAAACAGGAGAGCTGTTACATAACTCAAGGAAAACACGCCCTTATGTAAACAGGAGAGCTGTTACATAAATCAAGGAAAACACGCCCTTATGTAAACAGGAGAGCTGTTACATAACTCAAGGAAAACACGCCCTATAAAGGGAGGAACCGGGAGGTACAACGCTGTCGGATATTGTGTTTACACCGACGTACCTGCTTTGTGAAGAGCAGCGTTCCGGAGTGGTGCTCCAGTAAGGCAAGAACGGAGGTAGGTCAAGTCGTTACTCCCTGGGCCGTGTCTTGCCCCATCGTCACCTGTGAAGGACCCGGAAGCTCTACCGGTCAACCATTGAGCTTCGCTTTTTGACTCGGCTGAGTCAAAGCGCAGTGGCGCTTATGCTGGTTGGAGTCGTAACTCCCAGCCCGACCAGAGATACAGGGACTGCCAGCTGTAACGCACACCAGGAGGTGTTTGCCGCGTTACAGACTCGGAAGTCCACAGGATCGATCGAGCGGCTGCTCTCGGTTCAGTCTTCTTGCTTTTGATTGGGGTATCGGTGACGCATCACCAGGAGGTGACTCCGTGTCCCGGTGCAGTCTGAGGAAGAGGTTGAGCGGCTGCTCCCTTCAGGTAGAGACCCCGGCTGGGTGTTTCCCTGACTCCTCGATTCTCCCCAACACTCTTCGTGCCCCTCACAGCCTACCGATTGGCATTGTCGGCCATTTCATTTCTGCCCTCTGTTGGCATACGCCGGGATCGGCGTATATGCAGAGGACGGTTAGGACCATCCGTGCTGTGGGCTGGTAACGTACTTAGCCTGGAGGATTCCAGTGACTATAACTTTTGTTTACTCTTTGTATTATTTGTGCCTTCATTAAAATAACTAACCCTTCACAAGTGGTTGAGTCCTCATTATCGTGTCTGTTAATCGATCCTGAGACGTTCAGGGCGTTACATTTAATGAATTATTTGCTAGAAATGTGAAAATGTTTAGATGTGATATTTTGCCCTTAGGTTATAGTGAAAAGCCTATTTCAATGTTGGGATATTTCCTGGCTGAAATTGAACTTGGTTCTCGCATAATTGTGGGAAAAGTTTATGTCTCAAAAAAAGGAGATGCGTTGTTGGGTTGGTTGCATCAACGACAGTTAGGGGTTACCCTTGATCCCAATGCTTCTCCTCAAGTTCAAATTCATGAAATATCTGATACACCTAGTACTATGAGTGATGAGAACTTATCTTTGACTTTGGCAAAAAAAATTCCAAATGTTTTTAAAGATGAATTGAGGTGTTTGCGTGGCTACAAACATCTCATTAAATTGAAAGACAATGCTCTCCCTGTTGTAGCTAAGGTTAGGAGAATTCCGCTCACTGAACAGGCAAAGGTACAGAATGAGTTGGATAAACTTATTAAGAATAACATAATTGTACCAGTTGAGGCAACAGAATGGCTTGCTCCAGTCGTGATAGCGAAGAAACCCACTGGCGAAATTCACCTTTGCATTGATTTGAGATCTTTAAATAAGGAAGTTGTAGTTGATAGGTTTCCTCTTCCTAATATAGATGAAATGATTTGTACTTTAGAAGGGGCCAAATATTTTACCACTCTTGATTTAGCTTCTGCCTACCACCAGGTAGAACTAGATGTTTCGTCTCAAGACTTGACTGCCTTCATTACACCTATGGGTACGTTCAAGTTCAAAAGAATCGCTTTTGGTCTTGTTTCTGCGGCCTCTGTTTTTCAGAGAATCATGTCAAAAATCTTGAGGGGATTAATTGGTGTTAAGTGCTATCAGGATGATTTGTTAATTTATGGTAGCAATATTGCTGAGCATGATACTCGCGTTTCTATGGTCTTGAGACGTTTGGAAGGTGCAGGTATGACTTTAAAGAGGGCAAAATGCAAATTCAGGGTACAAGAGGTTAATTATTTGGGCCATCGCATCACTTGTAATGGAGTTTTTCCCAAGAAAGAGTTAGTTGAAGCTATAGATAAAGTGAAGGAACCCACCTGCAAAGATGAGCTTCTCTCATTTTTGGGTATGGTGGAATTTTATGGAAAATTCATTTTTAATTTTGCTGATAAAACACATAACTTAAGGAAATTAACGGTTAAAAATGCAGTTTTCAACTGGTCATCTGATTGCAAATCTGAATTCTTAAGCATCAAGAAAGATTTGAACAGGGCACCTTCTCTCCATGCTTTTGTCCCTGGTCTACCCACTGTTATGTTTACTGACACAAGTGATAAGGGACTAGGTGCTGTTTTAGTTCAAAAGAAGGATGGTAAAGATTTTTTGATCTGTTGTTCTTCTCGTTGTCTCAGAGGATCAGAGTTGAATTACTCTGTAATAGAAAAGGAATCTTTGGCAATTTTTTGGGCTTTAAGAAAGTTTAAAAATTTGATTTGGGGGACCAAAATTTGTGTTTTGTCCGATCATAAACCTTTGAGAGAGGTATTTTCAAAAAAAGGTTTGGATGCTATCTCATCTAGGATAAGAAAATGGATTGTTTCTTTGCAAGAATTTGAGTTTGAGGTTGAATATATTCCTGGGATAGCTAACAGGTCAGCGGATTGCTTATCAAGGTTGGTTGACTGTGAGAACTCTGACTCTGAAGCAGATGATTTGTGTGATCCAGATGAGTTTGTGAATGTATGTGAGGTGACTGATGGTGCCATTGTTGAGTCTGAATGGAGATCTGAGTCGGAGAAGGATGAAGAAATTTCGAAAGTTATCCTTTCCTTGAAGAGTAATTCTCGCTTGGACAAGCCTTGGTTGTTAGTTTCTGATGAACTGTCAGTGATTGATGGTCTTTTAACTCGTGGTACTAAACTTGTCCCTCCCACCTCATTAAGATATAAATTGTTGTCTCATGCCCATCGTGGACATTTGGGCATTGTTAAGACTAAAGAGTTTCTTCGCATGCAGTTCTGGTGGCCTGGTATGGATCTAGAAATAGAGAGAATGGTCCGAGAATGCCCTGAGTGCTGTTCTAGTGACAAAATTTTAAAAACAAGACAAATGCCTATGGTGAAGAGGGTTTTACCTGGCCATCCGTGGGATGAGGTCGCAATTGACATTCTTGGCCCTCTCTCTGGTGTTTCTGATACCCCTTATCTCATTGTATTGATTGATTTATACTCTAGATGGATTGAGGTTTCTGCTGTCAGGGAAATTACGTCTGATTCTGTCATTACGTTTTTAGAGCCCTTATTTAATAAGGAAAGTTTTCCTAACAGTCTTCTATCTGACAATGGTCCTCAATTTTGTTCTTCCATGTTTGTTGACTTTCTGAAAAAATGTGGGATAGTTCATAAAAGGTGTTCACTTTACCATCCTGAAACTAATGGTGCAGTAGAGAGAGTTAATAAAACTCTGAAAGAATCTATACAACTTGCTCGCTCTTCTGGTTTAGATTGGAAGTCCACTCTCCAAGACAGGATTAACATTTATCGTTTTGCCCCCCATTCTACTACTGGAAGGTCCCCATTTGAGCTGTTCAAAGGGAGGGTTCCCAGCACTTTGATGTGTCCGGGGTGGATGTGCCTGAACAAGGGCCTTGTCAATAATGATATTGGTGATTGGAGAACTAAGGAGTTACTCAAACAAGATGCTCGCAAGGCATACTTTGATCTTAGGAAAAGTGTGTTTTCTCATGAGATCAAAGTAGGTGACTTTGTTAAAATTAAGACCCCTGTGGGACGCAAACCATGGTCAAAGTACACCGACATTAGGTCTGTTATCAAGATCTTTAAAAATGCTGTTAAGACTGATGATGGAAGAATTTGGAATAAGAGTCGTGTAGTTGTTGTTAATCCTGATTTGTCCTTTTCAAGTGCTCCTGCTCATAATGATAATTTATGCAATAATTTTCACTTGGGTACTAACTTTTCCGTTGACAGGTCTTCGTTTCCTTCTAAGAGAAGTCAAAGAACTCGTAAAGCTCCCTCTTATTTGAAAGACTATGTTTGAGCTTGTGTTCCTTTTGCTCTTACTCGAGTGATGGTTTTTTTTGTCTTTTAAATTGTTTTTCGTATGTATAAATGGGAGATGTGTGATGTTTTCTACCCTTCCCCTTTAAGCCTCATGATTCCTTACCTGTATTCTATGTTCTTAGAATGGACTCTGTCAGGGATTCTGACTGAGTCAGTTGCTGTTGGCTGTTTTGGGATGAGGTTTTAATAAACCCACCTTGCAAAAACAAGTACTTGATTCTTCATTTTATTCAATATTTAACTATTTTACAAATAGTGCTTGCACTTTAATTGCTTTTGAGGATGGATGTTTGTATTTAACATAATTTTGATGTAATTTCACATTGCCCCTTACACAGTCAAGACCCCTTCTGCTATTTTGCACCATGGCCTTTACACATGTATTAGTATTTTAGGCATCATTGGCCATAAGGAATTCCTTAGTTAATCGTCATGTACAGCTTTATATTTGTTCTCGTTAGTTCAGCTCTGAGACAGAAAAGAGCTCAATCTGGAAAGATACTGGCAAGAGTTACCCACTTCTCACTTTCGAAACGGGAGAAGGAACAGAAGCCAAAATGTCTCCTCTGACTGACTCAAAAGCCTAAAAAAAACACAACCTTATTTATGGGGGAATCTTTCTCGGCCCAGGTGGTGTCACCCCTCAAAAGGTTGTTATTTGCTATTTGAGAGCCTAATTAAGTGCCATTTCTTTTTAGGAAACTAGAGTGAGCTTGTTCCTTGTTTTGCTCAGTATACCAATGCTCCCATGCAGCTATGGTCTAATCTGTTCATCCGCTGAATAGTTGTTATGCAGTCCCCAAGAGCCAGGGGTTATTAACCACCCATTTCAGATAGATCTCCTTTCGTACCAACTATATTTACACAAAAAGTAAGGATATTTGCTTCTTCTACAACTTTGAGAGTGACCCAGCACCATCTAGGACCCCAAAGACCACCAGTGTTAGGCTTACCTTTACTTTCTGTACCATTACCTCGGTGAACCCTTCACCTACTTCCTGCCAGAAGGCTTTGATGTGGGGGCCCTGCTAAAACATATTGACATCATCCACCTATGCCATGCCACACTTACGGTACTTCTTCACCTTCGGACCTCCCAGGATCGAAAGCTTTTTCAGTGTCCAGTACACCCTGTTTACTGCAAATAGATGTTTTTTTTCCTGAGAAGGGTGGATTTGATAGAGAGCCAAAGAGTAGACATCAACACTTGCCACAAAGTTGGTAAGTCCAGAGTTGGCAGGTCCCTCCTCCAGGTCTTAGTTGGTAGGGTGAAAACCTTTTTCCTGGCTTGGAATAGCATCAAATACAATTTAGAGACTTCCCTTCTTTGGAGCAGTCTTCCTTGTTGCTTTTCCTCCCATTCTCTGTTTGCTTTCCCATCTCTACCTAGTCCATGTGCCCAATTTGCCATCTGATGGTACTTAAATGTGGACACTTTCCCAGTGTGATTCCCATCAGGTACTATCAAGAGATCAGAAAATTCTCCTTAATGATTTGGCACCACTTGTTCACGCCCACTTCAATTAAAGGGCTTGCCAGCTTGTCCTATAGGCAGTCAGGAGTTCCTGGAGAATTCCATATTTGAGCAGAAATGCTGTAGTATGGTATTCCTATAGTCCACTTAACTTGATACCATAGCTTGCATTCTGCCTCTAACATCCTCAGCGTATACTTTCTGAAATACTTCGGGTACCCTATTTTAAGGGGGGAAATGATCACCTACTTGTGACAAGTTCTTCGTCATGACTTTCAGGAGCGGGTAAATGTGAAATTATTTAAAAGTTGGGGTTTTATATTCTTTAGCTGAAAAGCTCAACATTATAAATCGATATCTGACTTCCAATTCTCCCATAATTTTTTCTAACCTAATTTTCTCCACACAATTCTTACCCACCTTAGATGACCATATGAAACTACTTCTCAAGCCCTCTGCAACTCCCTTGCCAACTTCTTTGCAGACAAGGTTACTACCATTTACTCCACCTTCTCCTCTCAGACCAAACCTGACCCCACGAACCTCCACCCTCCCGGGAACACCACTTCCACCACCTTTTCTAAATTCAATCATGTCTCCCTTGAGCAGATCTCAGAATTAATCTCCTCCACAAGATCAGGATCCCCTCTTGACCCTTGCCCACCTTCCATCTTAAAACTCATCCTGGAATCTATAACTCCTTCTCTCAACAACATCTATAACTCAATGTTCCTCACAGGCTCTTATCCCTCAGTCTGGAAGGCCATTATTAAACCCCTCCTGAAAAAACCTACCCTCGACCCCCCAGCCTCTATAAACTACAGACCTATTGCTTGTCTTCCATTTCCATCGAAAAAGTTTGAAAAACTAATGAATAGGCAATTATCCGAGTTTATCAAGCACAATCACCTCCTGGATGACAACCAATTTGGGTTCAGTAAGGGCCATGGAACTGAAACGGCCCTTATCAAGGCAACTGATGAGATCAGGTTGATCTTAGATGAAGGCAGTGCAGCAGTCCTGATACTATTGGACATGTCCGCCGCCTTTGACACGGTCGATCACGCCACCCTCATTGACCGTGTCTCCTCCTTAGGCTTCAACCACACTGCCAGGGCCCTTCCAGCCTCATTCCCTGCCAATCGCACCCAATCAGTAAAGCTAGGCAACTTCTACTCCCCAGTGTTCACTCTCCCATGTGGTGTGCCCCAAGTATCTTTGCTAAGTCCGACCTTATTTGACATCTATGTGTCGGACTTGGCCAGGGTTATCAAAACACATGGAATGAGGCTAACCTCTTATGCCGACGACACCCAACTGGTGTTAGCCGTTCACAACGATGGTGAAACAGTTGCATCTAGATTCCAGGAGGGAATGCTAGCCATCAGCTCCTGGATGACGAGCAACTGCTTAAAACTAAATTCCGATAAGACGGAGGTATTGACCTTTGGCACCCTCACCCCAGGGGGGTCCCCCACCTGGTGGCTGAACGAGCTGGGTCCTATACTAGAACCCATCACCAAAGTCAGAAACTTGGGGGTCCTGTTCGACAATAAGCTCTCGTTCATCCAACACGCCAATGCCGTTGTTTCCTCCTCCTTCTACAACCTAAAAAAGCTAAAGAAACTATTGCCATATCTCCCCCCCTCCGCTGGCAAAACCTTGATGTCCACACTAATCCTTTCTAAAACAGACTATTGTAACGCACTCCTGCTGAATGCCCAAGAGTAAGTCCTTAACAAGCTACAGTTGGTTCAAAACTCGGGATCCAGAATTCTAGCGAGCATCTCCAAGTTCAAACCCATCTCACCTACCATTTGCCAACTGCACTGGTTGTCTATCAGAAGCTGGACCAAATTTAAAGCATTATGCATTGCGTACAAGGAAATCAATAATGCTGGACCACAGTTTCTAAAACAATCATTATGCCTATACGCCCTTAGCAGAGCACTACGTTCCTCCACAGCGTATCTACTTCCTGTAGCACCAAGAAAGTCTCCTGGGGAGACCGAGGTTTTCTAGTTGCCACGTCCAGACTTTGGAACACCCTTCCACTCTTCATTAAAACCAGTCCTACACTCATGACATTCAGGAAACAATTAAAAACCTAGCTCTTCAACCAGTACCCCCTACTCTCAGCGATTATCTTTCTCATTTACTCCACAAGCGCCGAGACACCCCAGGGTATTTGCACGCTATACAAGTTGCCTAAACATAAACATAAACATTATCGGCCCAGGTGGTGTCACCCCTCAAAAGGTTGTTAAACCACTCTGACTTGAAAGTTAGGGGCATTGCATTAAAGATGTAAGTACATTTTTGGGAGTATTGACATTTTCATGCTGTTAGACCTTCCTAGGAAAGAAACTGAGAGGCATCCCTATGTTTTTAATAGCTCCCTAGTTACCATCATTGTTTTGTTAAAATTTACCTAGCCCATTTTTATTTAGCTCTTCAACCACTTGCATTCCTACGTACCTTATTTCCTGCTTAACAACGGGGCTATTACAGCGTGTGTTCCATTCCATAATCTCTGTTTTTTGCTGATTAACCAAGTAGCCAGAGACTTTCCCAATATCTTCCAGGGTACACAGAATCACTGTGAGGGACCTTGCCAGATCTCCTGTATACACCATTATTTCAACAGCATACCAAGTCACTTTTTTCTCTCACCCTTTACACTTAAAAGGGATGATATTTTGACTTGACCTAATTTTGTTTGCCAAAGATTCGATATAAAGATTGAAAAGTAAAGGTGACAGTGGTCACCAGGGCACGTCCGTCTTTCTATGTTTATCTGTTTGAATACATTTCCATTCACCTATGTCCTACCTGTTGTTTTTTAACAATGACATGACTGCTCTTGAGAATTCCTCTCCCAAATCATACTGTTGAATCAAACTTTGTCGAAAGGGCCAGTTCACCTGGTTGAAAGCTTTGAATGCATCAAAGGTCAACACCGTCAAATCAAATGTATCTGTAATGGCAATATCTAATGCACAAATCAGATCATGTGTTCGCTCGTGGAGTTGCCTTCCCCTTACAAAACCCTTTTGGTCTTCGTGAATTAATATCCCAATCACCTTCTTCAGTCGCTTGCTTAACACCTGTGTGCAGATTTTATAGTCACTTTCTTGAGTTTCCTAATTGCCACTAGCACCGCTCCAGTACTAGTTTCAAAGTTCAGCTTCTCCTTTAGATCTACTTGTAAGGACGGAATGACCATTACACTAAAGCAATTCATGATCTGTTCTTCAATCACCACAAGATCATCTGTATAAAACTTTTCAAAGAAGTGTGTAAAAGCCTGTTCTATCCCCAGGTTCACCATACTTATTTTACAAGCATCTTCAAGTGTTTTATTGATGATTCTGGCTGTTCCACCTTCGTTTTCCAGGCCAGTAACTTTCCACACCCCTCTCTATATTCGTAATGGGACAGTTTTCTGGCCTCTCACTTGCTCCGTATTATTACTTCTAGATTGTTTGCAAGATCAATTCTTTATTCTTTCCTCCACAGCTACCTGGTCATAAAATGGGGTGCATGTTGCCTACCCCTCTCTGCATGTTCTGTATTATAGATTCAAGATCTTATATATTTTGTTTCCTTACACTTGTTTGCAGCTTGACTAATTACCCTTCCTCTAATGAAGTCTCTGTATGTGTCCCAGATGAAGTGCAGAAGGGCTGGATTTCTCTATGTCTGAAAAAATATTTTGTATCTTGCTTCAGGTAGTCAATTACCTGTGAATCTAAAAAAAGTGTTTGATTTACCAACACTCTGGTGGGGCAGGTATTTTATCTAACAGAAGTTCTAAGCTAACTGCTGAGTGGCTCGAAATATGTTTCAATACATGCACCACTGCATTTACTTCATTGCTCATTTTGGAATCCACTTCCAAAAAATGTGTTCTAGAAAAATGCCCATACTTTTTGTTATGGTAAGTGAAACGTTTGTCTCTTTTTGCTTTCAGTCTCTATATATCGACAAGGCCCATATCACTCATCACTTGTTTTGCTATTAGTCTCATTTGGGTGAACCTGCTGTGTCCCTTATAGTAGATTTATCCAAGACAGGATCTATTAGCACATTGAAATCATCTCCTAGTATTGTGGGAAGTTTAGCTACCAAAAGTTGCTATAAAGGTCCTGAATGAGGGGGTTTTATCAATGTTTGGTTCATAATACCTCACGAAAGAGTAACATGAACTCTATATTTTTACCTTTACAATGAACAATCTCCCACGATCTGTTATAGCTTCTCCTGAAGCGGCATTGATACATTTCTTAATCAGAACTACAACCCCATTGACACAACAAGACTAATTGGTGCATACCCATTATTGTTTCTTTATAATACTGTCGTGTTAGCCCTGACACCATTGGTCTCCCTTGCATTTTTTGCCTTTGCCTTCTGTGTTTTTGCAGTGTGTTGGACTCAATTTTTCTGGTCTAGATGCTTTGGGCACTTTGCCACTGCTGTTCAGTGCCAAAGTGCAAATGCTCCCTTTGTAAATTGTTGTTATGGATTGGTGTTTTCATGGTTGACTGATTTGATTTACTAGTCAGCCCCTAGTCCAGTGCACTGTGTGTGCCTTGGGCCTGTAAATCAAATGCTGCTAGTGGGCGGCAGCACTGATTGGGCCACCAACATAAGCAGCCTGTAACTTTAACTCTGGCCTGCCATTGCAGAGCCTGCGTGCAGTCTAGTAGTGCCATATCAACTTGGTACATTTGCCAGGTGTTAACCTTTCCTTTTCTTACATGTTGGTCACCCCTAAGGTAGGCCCAAGGTACCCCCGTGGGCAGGGTACAGTGTATGTGAAAAGTAGGACATGCCCTGGTATGTATGGCCTGTCCTAATAGTGAATTACTGCCAATTTAGTTGTTCGCTATTTCAAGACTACCTATTCCCAAAGGATAAAATGGGGAGTTTGTTTATAACATCTTATAAACATAACTACCCCTGGGATTAAGGTATGAAAATAAAGTTTAGTATGCCTGAACTCAGAATGTTAAAATACTGCTTTTAGTAAGTGGGTATTTTCTTGCTTAGCCATCCAGTGAGCCTCTGCTTGGTTTGTGTATTGCAGGTCTGGCTTTTGGATGTCAGGGGCTGGGGAGGAGCAGTCACTCCAGTGAGCCTGGTGAGTCAGGGCTGGGCTTAATAGACCTGGGCTGCATTTAGAGTAAGGGGAGGAGATTGCCTTACATCTGAAAGGGCCTGGTCTGCCTTCCACAATGCTATGTTCACCTCCTGCCAGGAAGCTGCACCAGAGAGGACAGAACTGGTTTTGACCAAGCACAGGGCTTCTCCGCCACCAGAGAACAAAGGATTTTGTAGTATGAATATTGGAGCCCTGACCCCAGAACTGTATATCACTTCTGTGAAATCAAGAGGAACCTTTGCCAAGGAGAATACATGGAGAAACTGAGAGGGAATACTGTCCTTGTGCTGTTTCTGTCTGGGGTTGGTCTGTAGTGCCTACTTTCTGCCAAGGAAAGGGAAAAGGACTTTGCTTTTTGCTGTGTCCCCTGCTTGAGGAAGATCTCCAAGGGCTTGAAGAAGAGCGTGCCTCCTGTTCTGAAGTCTCAGGGACACAAAGACGTTACCATCAGTTCCCCTGAACTTCCTTGCTGGGAGTTCTGACATGATAAGCGGTGCCTGCTGTTGATATGGACATCTGGAGGCTGTTTGCCGTTGGGAGCTGGAAAAGTAACGCAACCTGTTTCCAACGCATTGCCAGAGAAATCATCGCAGTGCCTACTCGGGCTCGAGAAAACTCTGCACGCTGCATCAAGTGCACTGTTCTCCGAAGTCCGAGGTCACCGCACCAACTCCAAGGCAAGGCCTGCTGTGCAGATGCATCAAGGAGCCAAGTCTCTGTCGCATCACTGGGAGACGCAGTAAGAACCCAACGCATCACCTCCCCATACAGTAAGAAAGCGACGCATCACCTCCTCTCTCGTAAGGAACCGATGCATCACCTCCCCCCGGAGAAAGGAACAAGGCATCACCTCCCCTGAGTGTAAGGAACTGAGGCATCATCTTCCCTGCGACCCTTTTTGTTTGCGTGTGTGACGCATTCAAGGTACTTTGTGCGAAACAATGTGCATCTGCAATTTGCTTCAAACTGAACTATTTCTACCAGTTGAAAGTCATTTTAGATAATGTATTGTGGATTTTTGTCGTTTGGTCTTGTTTTAGTTTAGATAAAGCTTACTTATTTTTCTAAAATGGTGTGGTGTCCATTGGTAGTGTTTTCACTGTATTATTGTATGTGTTCACAAATGCTTTCCACACTACCTCTAAGATAAGCCTGTCTGCTCGTGTGAGGCTACCAAGGGGGTGAGCAGGGGTTATTTTAGGAGTGTATCCCCCTTGCCCTGAGTAGAAGCAAGGGTCCCTATTTGGACAAAGGTACCTACCTCTGCCAACTAGAGACCCCCATTTCTAACACATCACATTCCTCTTTAAATAGGTACGTCTCTTGCACGATTATGACTTCACTTTCCGAAATAAGCAGGTATTCTAAAATTCTTCTCCTTCTGTCTTTAAGACTAAGGCTGTTAACGTTCCAAATTAAGACCTTTAAATTCACAGAAATTGATGGCCCTGGCGTGTTGGCTTAAGAAGAGGGAACTAGGTTATTACTTAATGGGCCCCAATCATATCTATGTATTATCTCTTTATCAATGAGTACTAAAAATGTTTTCTATTTTCTCCCACATGCTCCCTCACCAAGTAATTAAAAATGTGACAGAGCTACTGTCGTGCCAGTGAAAAGGGGGGAACCCTCCCTGAAACGATTGGGTATGTTTTAGGAGATTATACCCATTTGAACTCTCTTCTTCCTCAACATCAATTTTATTTGTGACGTGCTTTAATTTTTTCCACTAGAATTCCTGCTTCTTTTGGGTCCTTTATATTATGCATTTAGTTGTTCCACATGATTTTCAGAGTAGCAAGGACACACATCTGGGCAGTAGCTCCTAGTCATCTAAGGTCCTGAATCTATTTCCCCAGTTCCTACTATCTATCCTGCATATTTCTGGAAATATCTGGCCTGATGCAGAAGGTCCACTCTCCTTTTGTAAAACTACCAGCTTTGAGGTCTTCCATTAGAATTCTTTCCTTGAGAGATTATGACTTAAAATTAAGCAAAATTGTCCTTGGGTTTTCCTAACTGCCCCTTTTGAGAAAGATCTTGAGGGGTTTAGTGCATGTCCTATTCCAGTGCCACAGGGTCAATACAAGGAATAAAATCCTTCAATAAATTATTCAGGTTACCTTTGATGGGCCCCGGTATCAATGAAGTGATGTTATTCTGTTCCTCAAGAAGGAGGAGTTTAAAGAGTCAACCTAAGGCTGGAAACCATTGAGTCCCATAGAGATCTACAGTTGAAAATCCATTTGTTGGATTTTAATGCCCTCACACAGCCTTTCAGGTGTCATGCTTCATCATATGGGCTGCTCCTCATTAGGTCGGCAGTACAATACCCAACGGGCCCACCTCAAAAAGTGGCACTTTGTCGAAGATCTTTTCTCCAACAGACGTATGGTGAAGTGCGGGTGTGGGGCCAGAGGAGCGTAGATGTGACAGTGAGTTTAAAATAGGGCTGGGAGTAGATTATTTTATTCTGAGGGTCTCCTACCCTAATTAAAAACAGTGAACACGGCACTCATTGGAGTATGTCTCCTACTTTTGTGTCCATTTGTGAAAGATAAAGGTCAACATGTTTCTCGCTCTTGTGTTAATTAACTCGTGATTCTTCAGGACCAAGAAAACAGGCACTATCTACACTATAAAACTCTAGGTGGCTCATCTAAATCACAGTAGAAAAAGTGTCTAATGTGTCAATATACCTGTAATAATCTGGATCTGCCTGTAGTTGGAGAAACAAGAAAGAATACATTTCAGGCATGTACATGAATAGACAGTAATAGACATTGCCTATGTAGTGACTACAAACTCAGATTTATAAGTTTAGTGGCGAGCGCAACTGCGCTTGAGGACAATAAAATAAATAAAATGAGGTGGTGAACTCCCACAGTGAGCTATGGTGGTTATACGCCCTTGTGGAAACTCAAAATAGCAGCAGAAAAACGCGCTGGACTCGCCTAATTGTGTCAAGTATCCAAGCTTCAACAGTACCTGGTGGTCAACACATCAGGCTTTCCTCCCATGTATGTTGGACTGTACAAGGAGGGATGAATGTAATCAATAGTCAGTCAGTTACTAGAAATAAATAGCTTGCTATGAAGGCTGTACATGGTGATGGTTGTGGTAGTGTTAGCGCGGTGTCTTGTGCCGCTAGGAATGATACGACGGGCATTAGATCTCCGTTCCAACATAGCCCAAAGTATAATCAAAAGTATAATCATGAAGGTGTCACCCTGCGAGATGCAACCTAGTGTCACAAACTTGTAAAATGACCAGGGTAGTGGTGGGTTAGTGTATTAGAGTCTACCTTTTATTCTGTCCTAAAACGTTGGGCAATACCTCCTTATTGTGCTGCTGAGTGATGCTATTGGAGCTGCAGTGAAAGGCTCGGTATACGTGCCAAGGTACCCAGAGATATAGAGGTGGAAAATGGTTATCCCTCTGGCTAATAACATGAAACTGGAGTGTGATACTCGTATGGTGCCGTGGAGGTAAGCATGCAAGGGCAAGATGCTGTGATCACCATATAATGCCGGTCTCAGTAGGAGTTAATGCGGCGTAACTTGGCATGCAAAGGGCCGGTATGGCGGAGGCGGGATCATGCTGACTACATGTACCCGCTCTTGTAGTGAGGCACTTGTGGTGTAGCCTAAGGGTATGTGTGCCATCAGCATTTTAACGAGTGCGCTGTCTAGGTGAACAAGCCCCTTTGTAAGATAATCGCTCGTGTCAGGGGCTGTATGGGGTAGCGGTATTCTGCAGCACGCACTGTGATGGTGAAGTGACCTCGTAAGGGGAAACTGCTTGTGCCAGTAAATCTGCAACGGCACAGATTGAGTCTAAGTAACCTGGCATGCCGTTCTCAAGGTACACGTGCAGCCGCGCACGGCCGGCGGTGGCAGGAGTCGCTCAATGGGAGCGTGTTTTTAGTACTTACATTTTGCTGCCCTGCGTTGTGCTTCACGACCTACCCACTTCACGGGGTCAGAGAGGTAGTTGTTAGTGGGCAGCCATGGTTTTGAACACATGGGAGCGTCACATGATCAGGGCAGTTTCTATTGCTGAAAGTCAAATTAGCTCATATGGCGCGGATGGCGGCCATGATAGAATGTGCTATATGTATGCAGATTAGGTGTCCATGGAAATAGAATATCCTTCTAGTAAAGTCGTGGATTGACAAGTACTATTCTTAAGATGAGAATTCCACATTGCTGATTATTAGTAGTGTGTCCGTGTATTCATTGTCATTCAAATTCAAGTAATAGATCGACATGTGCTATGTACATGATGTAGGCTATGCAGGCTGGGTCGTGCAGCTACTCCTACGTGATCAGTCCTGATGGTGAAAGTCACTGATTTTGGGGAGTGGTTGTTGCCTGTCACCAGATTGTATGGTTTTGATTACATAATGTCATCATATTTTTCCGGATGAACTTGTATGCAAATTTAAGAGACCCTTATCATGGGACATTTTCTGGTATGTACAGTGTTGGTTCACTAGACGACAACCATGCAAGTTGCAATTGACTGGACCAGGTATGAGGAGGTCCTTACAAAGTATTGGGGATTACAGCACGTGGGGGCTAACTACAAAGAGTTTGAAAAAAGAGTCCGTGGTAGGTCCTAATGGAACTCCAAGGTATTTTTTCGTTGAGGCCAGTGCTGTCTGAGGATAAGCGATGTATCCATCTTTGTTCCTTAGTGAAAAGGTTTTGTTTTGATGTTCTAGGGTTGTCTTCTAGAACCAGCCATTTCATGGAGACTGGAGAGTGTTTTTTTTTTAAGATAATGGGCACACATTTTGGTCTTTTTGCATCAAAAGTTGCTGCGATGCTCTGAAATTCGTACTTTAATCGGGCGGGTCGTCATACCCACATAGTAGAGGTCACAAGTGCAGGTCAGGAGGAAAACGCAGTTTGCTGCCCTCTCATCCCCCAGATAAAGGAGTTGTTCAGTGTAATAGTTTTGTGCACTGTAGTGAAGGCACATGCGCTGCACATACCACACGGTTAGTGCCACTTGACCACGGGTAGTTGCCACAGGGACGTCTGGCGGGCTACGGTTGTTTTCTTTGGTCTAGTTTGGATGAGTATGTCTTTGATATTTTTGGAGCACTTGAACACAAAGCGTGGTTGTTCAAAGCTCAGGACTCCTGAATTAAGGATGTGCCAATGTTTCATCAGTACTTTCTTCAGTTTGTTAGAGGCTGGTGTGAAGGTGGTTACACAGTTCAGTGTTGGTTTGCTCACATGCCTTCTGTTCCAAGAGGCTTTCTCTGTGGTTATTGTGGGCTCGTTTTCTAGTGAGTTAGATGCTCCTGTGGGGATAGCCTCTAGCAGTTAGATTACTATCTAGTGTTGTAGACTCAGTTTTGTATTCCTCAATGGTACTACAATTTCTCCTCACCCTTAAAAACTGTCCAAAAGGCAAGTTTTCTCTCAGTGCTTTGGGGTGATGGCTGTTAAAATGTAGGAGGCTATTGCGGTCAGTGCTTTTCCTATACATAGTGGTTGAAAGGTTGCCACCCTCAACTTTGATCGTCAGATCCAAGAAAGCTACTTGAGATGAGGATGCTGTGATTGTGAAATTAACGTATGGATTAAGGCTATTGATCCACCTAAAGAATTCCCCATATGTCTCGCTATCGCCTGTTCAAAAAATCAGGATGTCATCTATAAAGCGCTTCCACAACCGGATGTTATCATGGTATGAATTGGAGTCATGGAAAATGTGCTTACCCTCGAATGTTGCCATGTAGAGGTAAGCCACACTGGGAGCAAATGTACTCCCCATGGAAGTACCTTGCGTCTGATGGTAAAGTTGGCCTCTGAACTCTAAGAAATTCTCGGTCAGGGCCAGTGTGGCACATTCCATTATAAATGCTGGAGGGGTAGGTGACTCCTTGAGGGTAGCGGTTAACACCTCCTCAATCACCTCTAGAGTGGCCCTCTGTGGGATGTTGGTGTAGAGGGCATCCACATCTAGGGTGACGAAGAAGCTGATCTGGTCAGTGTCTTGGAAATGGTCCAGTAGTCGTAGAACGTCCGTGGTATCCTGTATATATGAAGGAACAAGTTTGACCAACTGTTGTAAAAAATGGTCACAAAATTGTGAGAGCGGTTCTAGAACGGAGTCTATTGCAGAAACTATGGGGCGGCCCGGCACTGGTGAGACCCCCTTATGAATCTTTGGAAGTATGTAGAAATAGGGGGTCTTGGGTTCATTTTTCATGAGGAAGGCAGCTTCCTTTTTGCTTAACCACCCTTGACTCTCTGCGGAATCCCCTAGCCCCGTGATTTTTCTAGTCAGGCGTTCAGTGGGGTTCATAGGGATGGGTGTATAGTACTTTCTATTGCTCAGTTGTCTGAGACATTCCATCTCATAGTCCGTAGTAGCCATAATGAGGTGGTACTTGAAACTAGAAAGAGCTTCCAGCCACTAGCGAGTAATGCTGAGCAGGATCAGTCTCAGTCGCATGATTCCCAACCAAAAAATGTAAGCCCCCAGCCGCATGGCCAAGAAAATCAGCTAGGTGTGGAGATGATGCTTGCTATCTTGGTAAAATAAGTCAGAGGGGAGTTTGCAACATCTGCGAAAAATCAAGGAAAGTTTCAGAGATGAGTGACACCCATCAAAGTGCAACTTACTCTAGGAGAGGCTCCTCCAGTAACAGTGACTCTAGTACAAAGAACTGGAGACCCAATCAACAGAGGGGGAGAGGTGGTAGACAGGGCTATAACACATACCCACCACCCCACTACCAAGGGCCGGCATTTTGGCAATATCCAATGTTCCCTCAGGCCCCACCCCAGTTTGGACCTCATTGCCCACCCCAGTTTTGACCCCATTGCATGAGCCAGCCTTTTTTAAGCAGAGGTTGGGACAGAGGGCGCTGGCGAAGAAGAAGCAACCAAAAAGAGTGCACTGGGAGGAAACTCAGGCACAGGGATGGAAACCAGGAGCCGGACCACCAAGAAATGAATTTAGTAGTCCATCTGTCACCACGCCAGCTTACTGACATTAAAGAAAATGTTCTTCAGCAGGTACTTGGTTTTGTCCCTACACCCAAGATTGACAACTTCCAACAGACATGCGAACTGCACCAGTTTTTTCGCAAGGTACTCCTCAAAGCGTTCTTTGGGGGCAAAGCCCGTGAACCTATTGAGGACTCAGGTCTACACAACCCATCCACTTTTACCCCACACAGTGGGATGATCCCAAATAAAGTGCTTACCTATGAACAGGCAGTACTCAAAGATATGAAAGCCCTAACTGGAATGAAACATTCCAGCACTCTTCTTGGTTATTACTTTTTTTTGGCGGGAAAGGGGGCTGAGGTTGGTTTCATTTGAGACAAAGCACCTAATGCGTTTTCCATCCAGAAGGGTTCATTTCTTTGTGCACATCTATTTATCAAGGTTTCTAAAATGCCTTCTTCCATGTCCCCTGCCCCTGGGTATTTGCCTGCTTACCTGCAGCCTTCTTTCCTGTAACAGAAGAGGTAAAGGAAACGTGTGGGTCTCTTCTTCCATGTCCCCATCCCCTTGACAAACTTGTATGTGGCCCTCTGTCATTTTCCCCGTTCTTGCTCCCAAAAATCGTCCCTGTATCCTGTCAAGATGAGGGTAACTAAGCCCAGCTTCTTCATCCAGCATCAGCATTGCCTGGAATGCCTTGGAAACAGATCCTTGCCAAGGCTTGCGGTCTCTGCTCAGCCATGATGCTGTATCTGCCCACAGACCCGCTTCCGCAATGCTGACTACTGCCGTCCGGAACCACCCGGACTTCACTCAAAAATATGGGGTTTACCATGAACGGATACAGAACAAAGCAACCTCACAGCTCTGCTGAAAAACCTTTACTTGACTTAAGGTAAGGAAAGGACCCTTTTTCTTACAGTTCACACTTGCATTTCCGGTGAAAATAAACTGAGGAATTAGAGAGCTTCTGACCAGTGATTTCAGCCGGCCTCCATGTTCCCCATCTTCCCCAATCATCATGTACACCTTGCTCCTATTTGTATTGCAAATGCTAGTATAGGCAGACTTTGATGGAAATAGCACTTGCATTTTGGTAACGTTGACCTGGGTTGGTTCCCATTTTATTTTACTTGATTATATTTTAATTGTGCCCTTAAAGGCCTATGAATTGTAGGCTATATTATATCAATGTTTTTATATTTGTATTAGTTGTTCTACTGCACTGACATTTTGTGTCTCAAGTCCTGTATTCTATGCTATATTATATTGATGATTTTTTTTGCCTGCCTCAGTTATTTGATAGGACTTGCAATTATTGGTGGTTGTTGTCATTATACCATTGTACTTGTATTCTGTTTTTTTAGTGAATGCTTTGCAATCATTTTGAATAATTATGCAAAGAAATAAAAACATTTAAGGTTCCAGGACTTTGGGGTGTCAGGTGTGGGCTTTCATGGTGTTAGAATGCCTATTCCCTTTCCAAACTTAAGTACACTGAGAAAAGTGATTTACTCAAGGAGTTCACATTTACTATTACCACTCAAATTGTAACCACATTGTTTAAAGTGTTAGACTTTCGGCAGTGTCAGATTTACTATTTCCAGTCCTGGATTAGCCACTCTGGGGAAAGTGCTGGGTTTTGGGGTGTTCAGAAACACTATTCCCATTCCAAACGTAATAACATTAAATAAGTAGATAGAATCTAGGCATTATAAGCTGGCTATTAACATTTCACATATTAAAACATTATGAGAAATGATATAACCAATAAATACATATTCAGAATAATTATTAAACACCAATGAAACATAAAAACTATAAAAATATTTCAAAAGAATTGCATGAATTTGATAAAAATGAACCTGAACTAAGTGACCGAACGAACATGAGAAAATTCAAAATACAGAATTAACTGCCTAAAAAATATATAAACTCTTGAAAAGTAACATTACTTGTTTTCTAGAACAATTAATAAAAGAACAATACAATTTAATTGTAATCAAACATTTGGAAGTGAGTTTTAACAATTATTTAAAACATAGAAATATTTAATTATTAACAATGAGGGGTAGTAGAAATTAACTTTAAATTAATTCAGCATTTTAAAATTATTTGTATATTACCTTAAAAAATAATATTTCTTAGCTGATAAACCTGACAAAACGTAAAATAAAAATGTAAATAAACTATTTTGCAATGTATTAAACCATTAATCAATTAGCCTTTAATTTATTTATATGCAAAATGTTATAAATCACGAAAAACACTATCCAACAAAATCACCAACAAAGCAAAAAAGTCATTAAAAATATATGTTTTGAAATATGGCAATTTCTTACATTAATATTTTAAAATAAATATTTTCTTTAACACTAAGCAAAGTATTTACGTAATTTTAATAAGTATCAATTAATCAATCAAAATAATAAAAAATGTGCAGAATACCTATTTTCATACCACTTTTCACCCTTCTCCCCTCCAAATTCTACAACCAGGTCTGAAAAAATATTATTACATAACAACAAAATCTCAAATCCAAAAGTTTAAAATAAACAAACTAAAATGAAATTTTACAAATAGAGTTTTTTTATAGATCCTTTTAGGATCTCTAAGAAGTGCACAAATAAACGTTTTAAGGTATTTAAGTGCATTTCCATGAATGCATTTATGGCGTGTCAGTGCTGAGGATATTATTGTGATTCTGTCTTACAAAGTCGGCAGTGATCAAACACTTTTTTATGTTTTTAGTGGTAATTAGTTGACGAGATTACAGCACTGGCTAAATCATGCACTAATATACAAGAGTCGAACTAGACTAGAGTTTCCTGTGGTTTTATTGCATCTGAGACAGCATAGCAGGATTTAATCATCTTTACAGCTGGACCTGAGTCAATGAGTAATAGGTTTGTTTTTAGGTCTGGCATTAGCCAAGACCTGTTGATTTTACTGAAAAGGTGTGTATATTATACTTACTTATTGGGGCTTTCAGCCAGCCCATTCATTGATTGGTGTTACATTCTGTTGTTCACATTTTCTTCTACCCACTACAGCATACAACATGGGCAATGGCTCAGCTCATATCAGCCAGTTGACTTCAGAATGGGTGATGGCATTCTGACCTTTCTCAGGAAGCACATCTGTACACAAAGTAGTTATCTTAATTGCCAGTGACTACAAGGGTGATTTGTGCTTTTTGAGAACAAAATAAAAAATGTTGTTTTTAGCAAATGTTATTTTTTAGGTCTCGTATAGGGCAGCGCATGCGCTGCCTCTACGAGGCATTAAGTAATTAGTAGTAGTGGTGAAACTCCACCCATTGTGTTCATAACTGTTCTTTAGCTTGCCATTGGTTAAATCTGACATTGCTCTTTTTATGTATCTATTTGATTGGTTGGTGGTCCGTAACGTCACTTCCGTTTTGCTTCCATTGTGCAGGAAGCAGCAACTATCAACTACCATTTACTTCCGCTCCTGGCTGTTATCTATACATTTCGGGACTACTTGTTTTTTGAGTCGCGCTCAGCACACCATGCCCGCTTTCACTTTCAAAGCAGGGACAATGGCGTCCGTCATCATGACTGTGCACCAGCCCTTGCGCGCTCTCCTACAGTAAGTCCCCTTTTTTCTTGTGAAACCGCTTTGTTTTATGAGTAGCTCCTCCCATTCACGCGCTCAGCGCACCATGCCCGCTTTCATTTTCATGACTCTGCACCAGCACTCGCGCTCTCTCTTACCATAACTCCCCTTGTTTCTGAAACTGCTTTGCTGCCCTTCCCGCCCCATGCCGTGCCTTTCATTTGCATTTCTTAAGTTCACTGCAGTGATTTTGGGATCAACGGTGTCCGCGGGCTATATGCTTACCTTTCCCTCCGTAAAGTGTTAGTTGGTTTAATTAACTCCTAGCTATTGCCTCACTATACTTGTGTAATCCTGTATGCAAACGGCACACATCAGGCAACACCTAACAAGCTCCATATGTTTTTGCTTGTTTGTTTGCTGGAAACCTTCATTAGGTGTTTTTAAAGTACATATAGGGATTCGGTATTTAAATGCGTTAAAGCTGTATACGCATCTAGACATTAACAGCGTAACTAAGCAAGAAGCTTCAACCCTTCTCAAAGTGAGACACTGATCGGTATTTAACTTTTATATTTGTTATTGATGTGATTTAAAAAAGAAAAGAAAAATCTGGGGAGTACCCTTAAAGCCATGGGGTTGGTGCAGCTCATCATCTGCTCCAAAGCTGCTCATTTAGCCGCATTACATTCGTGCCGGTTTTATGAAAACCAACTAGGTATGTTTTATGAGGATAAATATGTAAAATAGACTAATTCGTTTTTCTCCTTAATTTGGACAGCTGCTCTCTATGCTTTAGCTGCTCTTTGTGCTTTTGGTTGTGTTAATAAATGTTACATAAAGCAGAAGTCATGCTCAGCTAGCATTCACTTTAAGCGCTTTTATTTTCATTTTTCGCATTCGCAAAGCAATTTATTTCTTTTCCGAACCCCCACAGCAGCTTGTTCTTCTCCTATCCCGCAATCGCCTTCTCCTGCTGTTCACGATGATAGAACTTGTTATATAGAGCTGCAGCACTTCCCAGCTGTTCCCGGCTCTCTCCCCTCACCGGGACCCTGACGACCCCCCACCCCCTCAAGCCGCCCCTCTTTTCCTCAACGATGCCAGCTTTCGCCCCCATGGCCTCCTTTTTGCGGTGGGGATGCTCCACCCCCGGATCATGACTTCGTCGACTCTGAACGGGGCACACTCAGCAGCAGCAGGGACAGATTCAGCACAGATATGGGATATAGCAGGATGTCACTGTGCACACAAGATTGTACCTCTCTGTGCATCATTATAAAACAGTGCACAACCCCATGCACAACTTTTAACTTTCACCTCATACTATCAATTGTTTTACCCACCCACGCACCCCCCTCAAGTCCCCTCCCTCCTCTTGTTCTGCATTTCAGTGGTTCCCTGGATGTAACGCCCTCGCACGCATCCTGTAAAGTAGGACACCAAACACAAGGCACAACAACAAATGCTCGGACGTGCACAGCAATCTCAGCTTCGTCACAGGTTTATGCGCATTTATCACAGTGCACATCTTCATGCACCATTATACAACAGTGCACAACCCCATGCACAACTTTTAACTTTCACCTCATACTGTCAATTGTTTTTCCCACCCACGCACCCTCCCTCATGTCCCCTCCCTCCTCCCTCGTGTACTCCACCAGTTCAAACTGAACATAATCTTCCCAAAAGTTATTTACAAAAGTTTAAGCTATTGCCATTATAAATTACAATAACTTTAATTTAAGTATTAATTATTTTAAAAAATTAAAAGCCCTTGTTATTTGCAATATCAATAAATCTAAGTCACGTAAATACAACACATATTGCATTACAAATGCTATAGGTGTCACATTTGCAAAAGTTAAAACTATTGGCATTGTAAATGACAAAGCTATTAATTTCGCTATTTTCAAAACCAACACATAAATAAAAAATGTGTCATTTACAATATCAATAGCTCAAACTTTCCTAATGCGAGACCTATTGCATTGCAAATGCTTGTTTTATATTGCTGAGGGCCCGGCAGATTCTCCAATAAAACAGGTTCGCAAAAAAATTGACAAAACGAAAAATGTTTGGCAAAGCCTAAAGGTTGGCAGCCTATGCCAGACTTTGCCAATGTTTGTTTCTTCTATGAAGCTCAATCAGCTTTCATTTTTAAATTCCTTCCTGGGTGCTTTGTGAAAGGAAATACTACCAGTGTTAGTAGGTTTAGGGTGCTTGTACTTGTACAGTGAAATAAGGAATGGTGAGAGAGAGAAACTCCTTGGTACACCAAAGGGCACTGAAGGCACCGTGAATATTGGATACCGGCCTTCCCAATAGCTGATAAAGAAGACACGCTTTTTAGAGGCCTCCGACGCCATGACCATCCTCCCCTTTTTAGAAGGAGGGGATGATCAAGGAAGTTGAAGACGGCTGACAAGTAAAGCAGCATGAGAGGGGCAGATTGTCCTCTGCCCAGAATCTGCAGGCTGGACAGCTTGACAATCAATACGGTGGCTGCAGATGCTTCATCGGGTGAATCCAGTTTCCCAGGAGTTCCTGAGATTCCTGAAAGTCCTAGAGTTTGTTGGTTGCTGTCTTCTCCGTGAAGTTTAGCAGACACAGTACGTTGCAAAAGGACCTATACATTGTTTTGGTCCTAAGGATGAAAGGATATTTTTTCATAAAGAGAGTGATTCAAGCTTGTTTAATTTCGACTGGTATATGTTCTGTTGTAAGTGACCAACTGACAAACTCTGTAAAAGAGGGGTGGATATTGCTCAATTTTTCTTAACACATTGTGAATGAAAAGGGTCACTCTTAGAAGTGGTTGGATTTATTTAGCCTAAAATGTGCTATATATCATTTTCACTTCCTCTTTGCAATCAGAATCAGGGCCTGTGCATTGGATAGCCTGCTGCCCTGCTCTTCAGACCCTTCCTGACAAGTGTATCATTGAGTAAACATGGGACCTGGGTATGTTGTAAAGTTCTTTCAGTAGATTTCACTCTCAGCATTCTACCCTCTAAGGTAGGTGCAGTGTTTGGCCGCAGTGGTATTAAGTCAAGTCAAGTCACATGTGTGGAGCACCCACCAGGGTATTGAGGCACCCTGGGCCAGAGCAGGGAGTCCCAGTCTGACATGACTGTAATGCAACCTAGAAAACACAACTTTTTAACCTAGTTACAAAGAAAGGGAGAGATTACTCACATTGCGATATTCAACGGCAGGGAGTCCCATTCTGACATGACTGTAATGGTACGTAGAAAATGGCAGATCATGTCACCACTTGTTCCCAACTACCTAGTAGTTTTTTCCATAATGCGGTTTGCTTAATTGTGGGCCTTCCAAATGGCGTCAGCTCAGATACCTTAATATTCTAGTAGGAATGCGTGGCCAGCACATCTTCTCCAGTGAATGGACCATCTCGAAGCATGGGCTCATACAACAAGACAAAAGTTCTAAATTGAACAGGTTTGGCTGTTGGAAGCATCTATAGTCTATGCAGTGATGGACTAATGTGGCCATGACGCCTGGTCTCTCTGCCCATTTAAATGTACCCACAAAGCTTGAAAGACAGCAGTCCAATTCCAATACGATAATTTCCCACACGGTTGTAGTCGCTATTCTTCTGAGCTCCAAGACTGTAATGGAAAGAGCAATGAAACATAATGGCTACAGGATCTAATGAGCTGGTTCCCCTGATCTTCTAGACAAACTGAGCTGTCAGAAGTCACCCCCAGCGTTTTTCCTATCTGGAGGAGTTTACCTCTGGCACTAGCCAGATTCTAGTCCCTATGAGAGGCTGAATGTTCTGACCAGGGTGCATGAACAAAGCAGCAGCCCCTTCATGTGTTAGTGTTCAGAGTGAGCTGGCTGCTCCTTCTCATGTCTGAAAGCCCTCTGGAAGAAGCAGATATTTCACACGAAAAGCAGCAAAATCTCCAGACCGAAGGAGCAGTGTATGGGTGCTGCTGGCATGTATAAGAACTGAACAAAAATGGGCCACCCAATAGATCCATGGGTAATCTAAACGATCGGGTAATAGTGCCTTCAAGGGATTCTCTTGAGAGCTGTATTATCTGATTGGCATATATAAGTCATATATAAGGAGGCCGCCCTCCAGGGCTTTAAGCAAAGCCCAGAGCGGGCTGTGCTGGTATGGACATGCTCAACATTGCTGAGGACTACGGGAAGCCTCGAGGGTCTGCACGGAGCAGACAGACTATCCATGCCCGGGGTTGTGGTGGGTTCTCTAAGAGATATTTATACCATTGCAGTGAAGGGGAAGAGACTTACACAATAAACTGCAGGGCAATAAGCAAGGTACTGGGATCTACTGTATCAACGCTTCTAGGAGCACTAGAAACACTGCTGGCCCTGCTCTGCGCCCTGCGGCGATCCCAGATACCCAGGAGATACCTCTGTTCCAGATATGGCCGAAAGCTGGACTTTACATCACCCAACAGGTGCTGCACAGGCGTTCAGTCAACTGCTGGTGTCTGTCGACACTTTCTAGCACATTTTGGTCTAAAATGGATCCCAACAATGGCCGAAGGGTTATGGGATCAGCTGTGTGGTCATTTGTTTTTCTTTTTAAAGCGGTTTGGCTATCCCAAGCATGTTTTGCGGCAGTCGCGCACCCTTCCTGTGGACAAGGAACTACTTATTATCCCTGTGATTGCTGGGGTCGCCGAGACACTGGGTGGTATTCATCCGGTGTAGTAATAAATCCACTTCAAACGGACCTTATTGTCTCCCACTTATTGTCTTCTACATCCGGGCAATGAGTTATTCCACGGCTCCCTTTGTAATGGCATTCCAAAACAATTGTCACCTCAGAATTATTGAACAGTGATTTCTTCTGCGCCTTTTACTTCATTCGCTTAGGCATGAAAAAATAGTCCACGACTTTCGACAGCACATTTGCCGTTTGTGTTTTTGATAGTGTATTAATCTCTCTCGCCTACTCCGACTATCCCATGGGGGACTGTGCTGCGGGTTAATCTAGTGAGGTAGAAATTAAAGAGGTCAATTTTCAGCATGTACACCATTTCAAAGCACTCCATCGTAGAAATAGGCATTTTTTCAAATCGAATGTGTGTGTGAAAAGCGAGACAGGCAGTGAGATTCAGTCCCCAAGTTTGACTTTCACCAGAAGCCACTTTTCGTATCCCCCGTTGAAGCCCGCCCATTTCAGGCCGTGTGGTTCGGATCGATTTCCGCTTCGCACTAAGTAATGTACTAGATTCATGCTGAGCGCTCTCCGATTATAGTTGAAAACCAGCCTTTGGTCCGAGATCACAAGTTGTGTCTGTGGGAAATGAGGAATCTAAATCCACGACTCATAATTTGAAACCTGATTAAACCAATTCCTAGAGAATATCTAGTTTGCCGGGCTTATAACACCACCTCTTGTTGTAAAATGTTCATTATATTTCTAATTTTCTTGGCTGTGAGACAGAAGTGATCAAAACAAATCGTATTGTTTTTTTCCTGTTGTTTTGCCCTTTCCCAAGAACCTTTTGACAACTGCCAGTTTGCTGATAACCTTCAGATAACAGAAATCGGTACAATAAACTTACCTTTCCAGGGCAATATTGCATCAGCGGTAAACCTGGCGCCAACGTTTTTTTGCTTACTGGGGCAATATTCCCTCTGGTTCCCTGCACGTTTTGGGATCATGAGGGGTCACAGCCTGGCCCTGATAAGATATCTTTACAATATGTTTCACAAGACGCATCGGAGGATTGAAGTTTGAGGTCAAGTCGTGAGGTATAGAGCAGGTATACAGCAGCTGTTTAGTTACATAGACATATAGATACAGATTATGATGTGTCTAAAGTACTTTCTTTCTACTCAAAAGATAAAAACTGGCTTGTTGGTTGATTGGTATATTCTGAGCTCTTGCCCACCTCTCCCCACACTGTTTCCTTGCGATGCCTTTGACTA
Source organism: Lissotriton vulgaris (assembly GCF_964263255.1). Taxonomy (NCBI): domain Eukaryota; kingdom Metazoa; phylum Chordata; class Amphibia; order Caudata; family Salamandridae; genus Lissotriton; species Lissotriton vulgaris. Next base: position 246,013,566 of record NC_141698.1, read on the forward strand.
CTCGCCCTCATTAACCTGAGAGTCAAGTGTGGAGATGGCGTACTTTGCCCAGTATGCAGAGCCACTGTAGAACAGAGCGCAGGATACCAGTGACAATCACCTCAACCACCAGTGGGGGTCCAGAAGTCCTTGCGTTCCCCGTGGCCCCACAAATTGGGTCTGACACTTGCTCTCCCAATCCTCCACTTTGTACACCAGAAATGTCACACTTTCAGTCAGGAGGTCAGTTTGTGCTGGATGTACACAAGTGTTTGCAGAGAGCTCAGGGCAACCTCCTTGTTTTTCAGTGGATGTATGACGTTACAACGCATACTTTTACAACGCCTACTTTTACAACGCAATTTTTACACCGCAACATCTATTACAACGCATGCCGTTACAACGCATGCCATTACAACGAATTCTTTGAAACTACCTTTACAACACATTCCACTACAACGCATACTACATTTACAACGCATACCATTACAACGCATAACATTACATTGCATGTAAGGTAAGTATTGGATAGTGTAGGGGTAAAAATTACTATTCTAACTCCAGGGGGTGCAAGAGTAGGGTAAGTGTTGGATAGTGTAGGGGTTAAAATTACTATTCTAACTCCAGGGGGTGCAACAGTAGGGTAAGTGTTGGATAGTGTAGGGGTAAAAATTACTATTCTAACTCCAGGGGGTGCAACAGTAGGGTAAGTGTTGGATAGTGTAAGGGTACTATGTGTTGTAATGCTATGCGTTGTAATGGTATGCGTTGTAATGACTGCGTTGTAATGGCATGCGCTGTAGTGGTGTGCATTGTAGTGTCATGCGTTGTAATGGTTGCGTTGTAAATGCATGCGTTGTAATGGATGTTGCATTGTAAAAGTTTCGTTGTAATGGTAGTGCGGTGTAAAAGTTGCGTTGTAAAGGTTGTTTCCCTTTTTCAGTCTGTCAGATAGCTTTTAGCTCACCCTCTCTCAATAGACACATCCAGCACCACTTAGTCTAGTTTGCTTTCATGTGCTTCCATTACAGCCACAACGGGTTTCAATATTTTCTCCAAGTGGTCAGGGTCAAAGGACAGATGAGGCGGCATTGCCAAGTATTTTATTCAAAATAAACAAGCACTGGCATAGCCAATAGGTTTCACCCTTGGGACCTTTTAAGTGTTTAGCCAGAGTTTTTGGCTATGCCAATGTGTTAAGTTTATGTTATAGAGCAGTGTGGCTGCTGTCTATCATGTTGAAAAGGTATAATTAAAAAAGTTGGTTCCTCTGATCCACTTTGCTAATTGAGTCCCTCACATTGTCCTTCTGGCTTCTGCTTATGTTAATGTATGCTGGTGTACATTGGTGTAAAAATTGGTTGTGCAACAGCAAAATTAAATTTTGTCTGTTGGAACGCTCCTTTACATTGGATTGTGGTTGTTTTTGCCCTTCTGTTACACATCCAATTCTGCATCCAGTGATTATATTTTTAGTTGCACTAAGTGCTTTAAATGGAAAAAATAAGTGCAGGAACTCACCAAAAGGAGAAGTGGCGGACTTTAGGGCGGGCACAATCAGGTCAGATGCCAATCTCCACATTTTTTATTGGATTTACAGTCTGTCCAAGGTGGATAAAATAGGAATCAACAAGTTTGGTAACAAGATCCCTTCTTATTGAAACACGCAAGAAGGCAATTTAGATGCGTGGCGACTGTAAAAGCATGAGCTTACGTTCTTTTGTTATGCCCAGAACAGTGCGTCCCACCACCACCCATAAGATTTTACAGCCCCCTCTCAGCCCCTCTGTGAAAGATCAAAGGATAAGTGAATGACTCTCCAGACACACCCCTGCTCTGATGACAGTTACAAAGCAGCTCACTCTGTGTCCTGGTGACGAGCTCCGTTGATTGATTCCGTGCAGTGCTTGATGAAGGTGCTGCCTTGGTATCAGTTGAGGGATGAAGGGATGTATCGGGTAATATATAAAAAAACATAAAACAATCTTGCTCAGAGGCACATGCAGATCATCTGTTAACTTATCGAGCTGTGGGCCCCATAGAAAAGCCTTGACAAAGGCAATGATTTGGTATTTTGGCAAGCGAAAATGTTTTTTTTTGCGTCAGTAAGACACAAGCAACAACTGAGGTATATGGGGATGTAAAGCTTTCCTTGCATGTAGAGAATAGTCATAGCAAAGACTGCAGCACTGTGGGATACATAGGTGCAGTATTCTTTGTTCAGTGTGAACATCAGAAATAGTAATACAAGCTCTGCTCACACATACAGCAGTTAACCATGGGGTAGTCATTGCCTTCCCCTCTATCCCAACAGATTGAGAGCATGGCCTGCCTCTACCAGTCAAGCCCTTTGTGATCCAAAAGCTGGATTTGGGGTCTCCCTCCATTTGTGAGTAGAATCGTTTGAATCCTTTGCGCCTGCCCGAGGCCACGCAGTGGCCATAAGGAGGGCGGGCTCCTAGTCACGGAGGGCTGTCCCGCCCCCGCATGACGCAGTAGTTCCTCACCTGAGGCAGTCTCCCCTGGTTGGTGGAGACTGGTAGTGATGCACGTCCGGGGCGGTTGGGAGGAGCCGTCTGGAGTACTTCAGACCTCTGCCCCTTGGGGGAGGCCTCTTTGCCGCTCCGGACGTCGCGATACTATGTTGGGTCACTCTTTTGGATCGCTCGTCCCGGACCTGTGTTCGGCCTCCGTTTGCGGGCTGCGCCGTCCGCCCTCTTCCCCCGCTGTGCTGCTGTGCGTTTATTGCGGGTCGATGTGGTGTATCTTCACCCGACAGGTACGTGTGCCCCTCTCATGCCTACCCCCTCACCCCGCCCTGTGGCAGGTATTGTTCCAGGTCAATCGGGGCCCTGTGGTGGATACCACGGGGGGGGGGGGGTTGAGATGGCCACCGACGTGAATCTCGAGTTTGTAGTGATTGGCGGCACTGCGTTATAGGGATCTCGGGCGTGGGGTGGTGCAGCCTGCTTCGGGGTCGCGGTACTGTGCAACGTGGCCGGGCAGACGGAGATCGTTAGATAAGGCAGTGTAGCCGCGTGATCGGACGTCGTCCTTCTTTCCTCTGTGGGAAGCAGTTCGAGACTCCTGTTCGCCGCGGAGTTCCTAAGGCATTTGTTATTGCCACGTGGCAAGGCGGGCGGAGGCCATTTAGCTTGTAGTTGGCCACGTTAAGTATCCGTCCCGGTTGTCCAGTAATTAGCGACACGTGAGCAAGTATTGTTCCGGGCTTGTAGGATAGTAATCCATGAAGCACAGGCGGTGCTCAGCGTGCAGGGAAAGATAATTGTTAAGCGGAGCTGGCATAATATTTTATCTATTGGGAATGCTTGGACATAATGCAATGTACGTTCCCTCGGCCGGCCGCATTTACCTATCTCTGTCATGTTTGATTATGGTATATGTAACCCGGGTAACATTTAAGCACGTTTGTTTATTTCATTGCGCAATCTTTGGGGGGTGCCGGGCTTCTTTAACTTGCATAGTGCCCTGATGCAATGCCCCCCCCCCCCCCCCAGTGGTACGTCCCTCGGCTGTTCGGATTATTGCCTAGCTTGGTTACGATTAATTAATGAAAATGTTAGCTTGTAGCAATGCGCACGTTTAAAAGGTTTGGTTTATATCGGGAGGGCGGCTGCCGTGCTTTCATGACTTGCTACGTGCTTAGATGCCAGTTTCCTGGTGTTGCCCGTGATCGCTCTCTCTTCCGCTTTCGCTACTCCCGAGGTCCTTGGACGCTCTGCGAGCCGATTCTCTCGGTCCTTGTTCGTACATTCTGTGGTTTTTGGTGTTGGTGTACACTGTATATAGACATGTGAGCCTCAGTCGTGTTCAGTTCGAAGGCTGTCTCGCCCAGTCGGTCACCAAAACGCTTGGCACTGAGGCTGTTTTGCGACGCCCTTGGGGCGTGGGCGCCCCGTCCCCGTCCCCGTCCCCGTCCCCTAGCCAAGGTTAGAGATGTTTAGCGGTAATAGGTGCAACGGGGCTAGCGCCCGGGGTGGGCGGGCAAACTGTGTCGTTTAGTGCGGCGGTGTCCACTTAGGCATTTCCCAGCATTTGCAGTGCACGTGGGGCTATGGCGAACGGGGGGCGGCGTTCTGGTTTGCCTTTATTGCTTACTTCCGGCCATGGCAGCTAGGTATTGGGTCCCCCTCCCCTCCCCCCTCTGTATACCAGAAGGCGGGTTATGTTACGCCGGATTCACATGTATGCTCGGGCATCACGGTACTACGCCACCAATGTAACGTGTTGTGTTAAGTAATTCCGTCGCCCCCCCCCCCACCCCCTCATTGCAATGCTGCCCTACGAGGTACACTTTACATGGTCCTGGTTTGCAGACTTTCACTCCGTTCTATACATCCCATCGAACTCGTATTTATTTGCTTATCGGCCGGAATACCAATGACCACATATTCTCAGAGATGTCCTATTGCAACGCTAACAACGGGCGGCTCCAGTTGGGTATAGTGGAGTTGGTCCAGTCTGCGGCACCATCTGTCTCGGGGTTCGTTGCCAGCAACCATGCATCAAGCTCCCACCCCTATGTCTTTACGGGATGCTTGGCTTCTGTACATTTTGGTGGTGTAATGGAACATCATACAGTTAAGAAAATCTGCTTATTTGTCGGCGCACTCGTGCATGGGCCGCCCTCGCGTTTCCTGCGGTGCGACTACGTTCCCGCTGGTGTGTGTCAGGGGTGGTGGCGCCAACCCTTCGATTACCCGAACCATGTCTATCATTTATCACCACCCCCTGCTTCCTATGCGACAGCCATGGTCTCCTTGTCGGGAGGCGGGTCGGAGGCTTCGCATCTCCCTCCCATGGTGCGTTTAAGAGACCCTGGGCGACTATACATTTGTATTCAGCGCCGGGCCAGCTCTGGAGTTTGCGTTCGGCAGTGCGGTCACACCTGCAGTGGCCACGCTCACTTCTTTTCTAGCGCAGACTTTTCCGCGGGGTCGGAGCGTCACATTAGCAGTAACGATACCTGAGGAGAAGATTTAGTGGACATGTTTCTGTGGCATAAGTTACACTACGTGAGGTAATAGTGACATCTGTGCAGGTATCAAGAGCATCCCGAAATCGTGGGGTCGCAATCGACACGGTGCAGAAGGTGAGCATGGGTGCAGGCTTAGTACCTATTTCCGGGGGGCCGCATTGCACTTGCAAGGGCTCCACGGAGGTAGGCGTTTCAGCCCATGTCCCGCATCTTGCTTATGCGCCATCTGCCATTGAGACACTAGTTACACTAGCGGGGTACTCGGCAACACAACACTACTTACCCCGACCCCCTTTCCTTAGACTCCCTTGCTGGGGATTCATCAGGTTTTGCCCTTAGCTGCAGCAGTCATTACTGTAGCAGAGCAATCTCTCTCGCGACATCTCGTTTACTAGGGGTAAGCATTAGGGTTATTATATTGCAGATGAGGAACTAATCTACTAATGCACCAAGTTCCAGTTGCCTACGTATGCTTTCCCAGTACAATTTCCACAACATTATACGTTGGTAGGTAATACTGTTTTGCTGAAATAACTCTTTTCCGATTATTGTCCCATGTACCTGTGTTATGAAAAGGACGAGTTATTCATTAAGAACTGCACAATACGACTTTGCATGTGGGATAACAGAGCATTACTGGTTTTATCGGGAGGGTCAGCAGTGACTATGCTAATCAGTAGACCTGTACTCTTTCATAGTCTCACCTCACAACGGTTGTGCCTTCCTTTCAAGTCTCCAGGAACAGGTGCGAGGGCACAAGCCTTAAAACGTCAACAGTATTGTTCATCTTGTGGGATGTGCCGTTATGATTTTTCCACTTCATTGTCCCCGGTTCCCCAATTTGCTTATGTTTGGGAGCACGGCTCAGTGGGAATTCGACGTTGAATGTGCAACATCCTGTCCCAATGGTTTCTTGTTATAAGTTGTCCAATCATTACACTGCAATGTGAGGCTCGTAAGGTGACAAATGACATGCTCACGATCATATTATCCAAGATAAATATTGGATATTCTGTCGGCTTCATCAGGAGTTTAGCGGAATAATTTCTCTGTCTGCCTTGGGGGGTGCGAGTGCTTCATTATAGACTGATTCTTCGAAGCCCTGCTCCTAGTTCTAATAATCTATTACTTTATGTGTCCATGTCCTAGCTGGTACCCTGAATATTGTAACACTCCAACCTTAACGGAAATGGGTAAGCCACAATATTCGAACAAGTGTTCCCTTGGGGGATCGTAATTTACCGGCTCTGAAGATATTTTTCTTTACCCGACCACTTCTCTCCTCATCTCAGCGTCACTTATTCAGACCTTATGCCCATCATCTTTGGACTTTACCACCCCCCCCTGGGTATAAGTAGAACCTCCTGATTTCGACATTTTTCTGCGACTATCGCCTGTCCTATTACTTGTGTTAGGGAAGGTTTCCCTGCTGTGTTAATGTGGATAAAGCCTCAGTGTGCCTTTGCTAAGAAAATACTCCAGTGCCCCTTTTCCATCCCAGTGTTTTATTCTGGTTTAAAGTGACACTAAGTCCAGGGACATTTATGGTTCCCACCTTTTCATTCACAATTGTGCATCGGGTCAAGAAGTTGCTGGTGTATCTAATTTAAGTTGACTGTTTTGTGTAGGAAGGACTGGACGGCCAAGTGGGGGTTCCGTGTTGCTCCCCCTCCCACTATCATAAACAAACAGTGCAGTGCCCCCCCCCCCTCCTCCTTTCCATAGCCCTTCTCTCAATGGTATGTATTTGTTTGATGGTTCCTCTCATACATGTGTAGGGCGGCGGGGCATTTTGCTCCACAGGTGGGGGTAGGCACTGCCAAGGTGTGCGTCCTGTACAGTCCCTTGAGGATTCGGATACCCTGTACCCACTATTCTAAAGTCCACCAGATTGGGCCGCTGTGTCGCGCTATATCTGGACCCATTTCCCTGAGCATACATCAGGAGTGTGTTTTGGGCCCTATCAGGAGGAAAGGGCCTGGTTAGCACGCTGCAAGAGTAGACTATGTGCAGGTAGTGGGGTATTTTGAGAGTGAAGTGCGCGGTTTCTGTAGTGGCCCTAGCTCTGAGAGAAGGTGACAAGCTGATTAGCAGATTGTGGGGCAGACTTTCATTCCATTTGTACTCCCTGGGAGGACCCCCTGAGCCAGGGAATTTAATATCCTACAATAACAGGCTCCTTTTAGACAATAGCAGGAGCAGGTTAATTCGTAAGTGAAATAACAATGCAGCAGTCCTTCTCACTTACTCTTAGAACATGTAATTCAATTGCCACCTGCCCCCCTTATTTTGCGAACGTGGTGGTCGACCTGTTTTTGTCACTGCCATCAGACTCTATCTTGGTTGTGTGCGGCACTTGGGGCCTTGTCCCATCACAGGAACGCATACTTTTATGTGGGGGGGGAGTTGGCCATTGGGAGAGTTGTCAGGACTCCATTTATCGTTATCTCAAACATGATGGTGTTGTGACGGGCAGATCAGCAGGTATGTAAATCTCTACAGTGGGGTATCAGTGTGCATTAGGTGCTAATTCTTAGTCACCTAGCATGTATTCTACGTAATTTGGTCTGTCTAACACGGTAGTAGAGGCACTACATAGATTCTCATGTCCTGGGTGCTATGGGGGAAGCCCTGAGCCACGTCATGTCAACTTTTTCTGGCTGTGGGAAATTTGTGTGGCACCTTATTTTCCTTCACATTACAGTTTCGCTGCTGTCTTCTGTGACGCTCATTTGGGTAGGACCTTCACACCTGGGGGTCTTATCTGACTGCGGGTTAGGCTTGGCTACATGGAAGACAGTCGTGGATGTGCCAAATTAGGATTGTTAGCAAGCTCCAGGCCCAGCCCTAAACTATAGGTTTGCCCCTGGTGCATTACTTCTCCTGGGACCTCAACCATGAGGTACAGCTAGCCCTGTTACCTTCCACCCCTGGTATCGGTACATGGGTTATTCCACTTTGGAGTAGGGAAGGTCACATGTCAATAGTTATTGCTCCCCTTCCTTCATGATCTTGGGGTCTGTCTGTTCATCCAAGGCTTGGGTATCCGTAGGCAGCCCACCTGCGGTCTGCAGACGGCAGTGTAACACTGAAGTCAGGTGTCAGTAGAGCATCTGTGGCTCTCACAACTCGAGCATAGTTTGCCATTAATCCCTATGGGGTGGCCCCACACCCGGCCCCTCTATCTTGTTTTCTTTGGAGGAGCTCCCTTTGCCAGGGGGGTTCCTATGTTAACCTTTAAGACAAGCTATCCCTGTGGTAGCATAGACTTGCAGTCTACTGGCTAACTAGGGGGCATGTGATTCCAGCGGGCACCGTGGCATTCCGTATTTACATATAAGTCCACGTCACAAGTTTCCACAATATATATGCATTTGCGCTCTGCAGTAGACCTCTGTATCCTTTGGGGGTTTAGTTGCACAAGCGTAAACTTGCAGTTATAAAGTGAACTGCGCTTGTATGTTAGGGAGGGATATAAGCAGGGGAAGCCCTCCTCATCACCTGGTCTCTTGCCTGGGATAGTCTACACTATTGCAGTAGAGGGTTTGTACACGGGTGGTTGCACCGTTGGTGTCGGAGTTGTGCTGGTTTCCACAGGCGAGTCTCTGTGCAGGTCTGGAGCTTGGGGGCTCTGGGTTGCAGTCCCAGCTGCCCGTGGAGGTGGTCGTAAGTCGTTTTACAGACTAGCTAACTTAATGGTAGCATGGCTATGCCGCTTCCAGGCGAAAACCCAAGAGGGCGGGTGATGCCGGCTGGATTTTCCTGTATACCCTTTAGCTTAATCTGGGTATTGCCCAAGTTGATAAGATGCATTGAGTCCCCGAATTCCCCGGTCCTCCTTGGTGGTTGGCAGCACATGCGTCATGAAAGCACACTTTCTTTATGATGGTGCAGAAGTCGCCGTTGCAGCAGTAGCTGTGACTTCACCTTGGTAGTTCCCTCACGCTTGTGTGAAGGGATATGTTGGCGTCCCAGCGACATGTGCTGGACAGCCTATTTCTTGATACAAAGGGCTTTCAGAAGTAGGGGCCCCTACTATCCCTTTCGTTTCTCTGATTTGGTGCAAGGTCCCGGGGGGGCCGGCAGATTGGGGGCAGAAGGGACCTTTCTTTCCTTCGGGCATGCATGGTCATGTCAGCGGCCTCGGGCTCTTCTTGGAGGATAGGGTGCCCGCAACTGGCGTGGTCGTGTTCCTGGGACTGACGAGGAATTTGACCGAGCTAGTTTGGTTGGACAGGGATTAATGGTGTCACCCCACGCCTTTGGGCGTTGCCCTGTTCCTCCTCTATCTGAAGGAAGCAATTATAGGTGAAGGTTGCAGGTAAAAGAGCAGTAGCAGTGGTGGGGGGGCTAACCTGTAACCTGTAACCTCATGGGAGGTGCAGGAATTCGTGTCGGCGCCCCAGTAGTCCTTCGGGCGGTTGTGGGCCTGTGCAACCGGGGGTTTGCCTAGTCACGCCCCGCAATGGGCGTGTCAGTATAATTATGGTAATTGTACAACAGTTGGGTGGTTCGCCACTGTGTTGTTTGGCTCAACAGGCGGGCAGGTGGCGAGAATGCGGCCTGCCCTAGGATCGCCCGTAAGCTAACCCACCGTCATTACATATGTTGTATGTAATAAATCTGCAGCAATTTTTACCCAAACCTAACACTTGTGTCTTTGTGTTATTTGCGGGTTTGGGCATGTGGGGCGGGGGTTCATGTGGCCCTGATGTGACTATGCGCCTGCCCGAGGCCACGCAGTGGCCCTAAGGAGGGCGGGCTCCTAGTCACGGAGGGCTGTCCCGCCCCCGCATGAAGCAGTAGTTCCTCACCTGAGGCAGTCTCCCCTGGTTGGTGGAGACTGGTAGTGATGCACGTCCGGGGCGGTTGGGAGGAGCCGTCTGGAGTACTTCAGACCTCTGCCCCTTGGGGGAGGCCTCTTTGCCGCTCCGGACGTCGCGATACTATGTTGGGTCACTCTTTTCCCGCCCTTCCTCGAACCCAGAGTGTCTGCTTGAGGGGGCTCCGGGGGGGAGCTTTAATATGTTCCTTTTTCGTTGCAGGCGGAGTTACTGGGCGATCCGGAAGAAGAGAGGTGCAAACGCTGGACGTCAGCGGGCACATAGGGGTGCCAGAGCATAACCTCAGAGCCTAACCTGTAACCTCATGGGAGGTGCAGGAATTCGTGTCGGCGCCCCAGTAGTCCTTCGGGCGGTTGTGGGCCTGTGCAACCGGGGGTTTGCCTAGTCACGCCCCGCAATGGGCGTGTCAGTATAATTATGGTAATTGTACAACCGTTGGGTGGTTCGCCACTGTGTTGTTTGGCTCAACAGGCGGGCAGGTGGCGAGAATGCGGCCTGCCCTAGGATCGCCCGTAAGCTAACCCACCGTCATTACATATGTTGTATGTAATAAACCTGCAGCAATTTTTACCCAAACCTAACACTTGTGTCTCTGTGTTATTTGCGGGTTTGGGCATGTGGGGCGGGGGTTCATGTGGCCCTGATGTGACTATGAAACTAGCATTCTGAAACACAAGGGAGGTCGCCGAAGGAGAAGTTGGTGGTTGGGTAAAACAATAAAGATGAAAGAAGAGGAGAAGGTGGGTTATGGGTGTGGCAAAAGAATTGGTTCATTCAAGACAACGACTGAGGGTGAGGGGGTGGTGGGTTAGCATGTAGTAAAGATGGCTTCAGATGCACTTTTATGGAATGCTTGCTAAGTGTTTCTGTGTAATGTAAGCAGTGCTCATGCAAAGTGGTTCAGGCCCTTCATGTTTAGTTGGCGCTACATGTATAGGTGATAAACGGATATAAATAAAGGGCAGTGCGGTTCTGGATCCCTGTTTGATGATTAAAACAATCTAAACCACCATATATAAAAAAAATCACAACACCTATAAATGATTAATAACCTAGAAGCAGACTTGACCATGCTGAAAGAAGAATGCACATGAATTCAAGCCAAGCAAATTGAGTAGTAATAGTGTTAAAGGACAGGGGATGCTCTTGTATAATTACTTGTATTTCTGACATCCAAGCAAAATTGTGCTCATGCGTAAGTCCAGTCAGAGTTCCCATAACACAAACTCTCCTTTCAACAGTGCAAAGAGCAAACTCGAATACACATGCAAAAAACAGAACTGCGTCTGTAGCTGCACATGACAAAAATAAATGTGCTCCCACAGGAAAAAGTATTCTTTGAATGATGCACTAAGTAAACAAACCCATGACTTAGTGAGCCCTTTCTGACAACAGAGGTAAAAGCTGAGCATCCACCTGAGAACAGTATGCCTCATTAACTCCACAGTTTATCAGAAATCTGTAAACAACCCAGCCTGGGAGCTGTCTTCGGTGTGAAAACAAAAGAATGTCAGCCCCATGGCAGGAACTGGGAGGGACGAATGGTGCAATAAAATGTAAGCAGCTACAGGCCTGTGCACCCACAGTGTAACATGAGGTGGAAAAAAATAATTAAATATTCCTCCCACGACCAGATTAACACAACTAAGCGTAATGATGTTGTACTAAGTCTCTGCTCCTTGGAGGAAAAAGGAGGGTTAAAGAGGCAGGACTGGCCACTAGCAAGCAAGTATTTGTAAAGGACAATGTGACCAAAAAATGAGGAGCCTGGGAATGGCTTTAGGCCCACAGAGATGTATACTAAAGTATACAAGAGGTCTACACTCGACCTAAAATCAAAGAGTTAACCCTCCCCTGAAAGTCGAGTCAACTAGACTCGACTTTCCGCAGGAGAAGGGGGGGGATGGTCTAACTGTTCCAGTCGATGGGGCTGGACAAGCATTTCAAACAATGTAAGTGGCAATATCTTGATTGACAGACGGAGTCTATATTTATCCCTAGATTCCTCGCTTGGGCTCAGTTGTTTGGTGGTGGGCCTACTGGTGGAGGCGATAATGTTGATTTGCCATAATATTCATTTGCTGCATATGGATATTTTTGATATGTGTGATGTGTTTATTTAGCTTTGGTTGGATATCATCCTTTATTTGAAAGTCACACGGTTTTTCATAATTAAGTCTGATTTGTTTATTACCTGCTTATCAGTAACACTTGAGATTGAAAGAGGAGAGAGAGTTAAGGTAATTGTTCAAGAGGGGTTAGTAATGTTGGGTACATTCCTCTGCTTCTGTGCATCAGCCATACTAGAATCTGTTTTGGTAGTCTGAAAATAGCATATTTTCTTTGAATGTAGGTATTTGTTTTGAGGTAGATCTTTACACTTTTCAATCATTTTTACTAAAAACAGTATATTATTATCCAGCGGTAAGAAGGCTCTCTTGGCTCAAAGCCTGTTTGGTTTAGGTGGGGGTGGGGGGTTGTTAGAGTTCTTAGGAAAATACCTGTATTCAATGAATTAGTTGCTGTTCTGGTTGGATTGGCTGCAGAGATAGTCATAAGAACATGGGTCTGGAGGTGATTCTGCTGGCCCACAGGCATTTGCAAAATTGAGAAAAGATTGATGAAGCATTGATAAGATATTGCTATCTGGTAAACTGTACTGAGCTTCTGGAATTCTCCAACGTCTACATGGCTCCACTTGCCCCCATCGTCAGAACCTACGGACTCAACATCGTGTCATATGCAGACGACACCCAGCTCATCCTCTCCCTATCCAACGAGCCCAACACCGCCAGACGCAACTTTCGAGAAGGCATGGAAGCGGTCGCCAAATGGATGAAAAACAGCTGCCTACAACTAAACCCAGACAAAACAGAAGTACTCATCATGGGCCCAAACCCCGATGCCTGGAGCGACACCGCCCTCGGAAACCCGCCAACCCCCACAGACCACGCACGCAACCTGGGAATCATCCTGGACTCAGAGCTCAAAATGGACCGCCAGATCAACTCTGTCTCATCTTCCTGCTTCCACGCCCTCCGCCTCCTTTGTAAGACCTTCAAATGGATCCCCCTCGAACACCGAAAGACAGTCACTCACGCCCTGGTCACCAGCAGACTCGACTACGGCAACGCACTATACGCCGGAATAAACAAAAACCTCATCCGCAAGCTACAGAACATCCAGAACGCCGCCGCAAGACTGGTCCTCAACCTGCCAAAACACTGCCACATCTCCCAGCACCTGCGCACACTCCACTGGCTCCCCGTCGAGGCGAGAATCACCTTTAAGATGCTCACCCACGCACACAAGGCCCTCCACGGCACCGGACCAGCATACCTGAACAGCCGACTCAAATTCCACGCACCCCAAAGGACCCTACGATCAGCCCAGCTTTCCTACGCCGTGGTCTCCCGCACCAGAAAGACCAGATCGGGAGGCCGCTCCTTCTCCTTCCTCGCGGCCAAAGCATGGAACGCCCTTCCGCTCCACCTCAGACAGACAACATCGCTCCCCATCTTCGCAAGAAACCTCAAAACCTGGCTCTTCGACAGACGCCCTCCTTGATGGAATGGAACCTGCATCCCCCCCCCACCCACCCCACCCCTAGTGCCTTGAGACCCTTACAGGTGAGTAGTCGCGCTTTAACAAACTCCTGATTGATAGATTGACTGAATGGTTGAGCAGTGCGAAGGGATGCAAGGAGAGTGAAATTGGTGGGTGGAAGGTAATACAGGTTTGTCCTCCAACCAGGAGGCCTTCAGCTGTACTGCCAAAGGATTAGGATGTTCTAAGGTACTACCACTTCAGATATTATGACTGGCGGAACATTTTTCCTCTAAAATCTTCTAGCGGGCTGTTGTTTGTGACCTTGAGTGCTCTAACCAGGTCTGCAGGCCCCTCAACAACTCTCTCTATGCAAATCTTCTGCCCCATGTTAAGGGCTTTTAGCCACTCTCAGCTCCTCGGGGAATAGATATGGTCTCCAGGACTTAGGTTAGGTCTCCCTTGAGCAGGGCAAATGCCAAGTCACAAGGATTGCTCACTTTACTGGCCCCTGTCACGTTTCCTTACTTCCACCTCATCAGTCTTGCGAAGAAAAAAATCCACCCAAACTATTCACCATTTAGAGTGTGAGGAGTGGCTACTCCCGAATGCATGCACTGTGTTGGCAAGGGCAATAAATGGAAATAATATATATTTAAACCAATGATTATACATTGAGACACATATATGCACTTGTTTAGTACCAACAAAAAAAGAATATTTTCGGGAGTCAACTAAACATATATGCAGTAAAAAGACCATAAAATAAGCCATATTAACTTCGGAAAAACATAATATTGCCGGAACATGCTGTTAAACTGTGAATGTTCCCTGTGGGATGTGCAGTCATTGTGCCATGTTCTGACTGTCCGACTGCAACTATTTTGTATCCCAGTTTTTGCTGTTGGCTCGAGGCTCACACTAATATAACAGTTGCAGAGGCTTACCTTAGTCCCTGACACAAACAAAGTCCTGGCACTGTACTGAGACGAGGAGAAGTGCACTAAGCATGTCCTCCTTTTGCTAACAGTGGACAACTACCCTGGCATGGGTTTAGCATGTACATTGGAGGTAGCAACATACTGTGTTTTGTGAATCCACAGTAATGACCAGACCTTTTGTCTCTGTTGCCGGCCCCACTTGTGTAAAGTTCTGCATCAATGTGTAACCTAAATCCTACTACTAACATCCCAAGCGATTTTGTGGCTTGCATAGTGCATGCAGTATGTGCATGAATGAGCCAGAGTAATGAATGGCTGTGGATTCCAGTTTGGAACTTCTTAGCCTGCACATGTGCACATGATGTAGGTGATATTGTTTTCACTGACAGTGAAAGAGTATTGCAGTCATTCCTGAAAATAGAGGGAGGAGCCAAGGCTCCTTTAGAAATTCACTTAAGCAGCTCCTGCTTATTGGAGCTGATAATTAGTTTTCCAATGTTACTGCCAATTGGTCAGTGGTCAGGGTGAGGCTCTTGTCTCTTTTGTTCAGGGTGAGAGAGATCTATTGTTGAGGCTAAACGTTTGCCTACATCCTCATTACTGTTCACAATGACTGGTGAAAAGAGAGTTGCAGAAACCTCACACCTCTTTGGGCCTCTGTTGTCGGTACTCCAGGCTGGAGACTTCGCTGCTGTGAAGAGCATCACTCTACACAAAGCCTGTGTTTGGAGAGCAGCCTAGAGAGTACACTTGGTAGGGGAACCGCAGCAAATCTGTTTTGTGATTGGAAACAGAGAATTGGCATTCCTTATCTGCTTTGATTGCATAAACGTGAGAGCTACTTACATCCATGTTGTTCCAGTCCCAAGTCCTTTCACCAAGGAAGGGAGTATTCCACTGTATACTCTGAGAACTGCTGTACAACCAGAACTGAAGTCTGTGTGACAGCCAGCTTCCAAGAGGAGAGGGTGCATCCCCTGTAGTCTTTACTTGCTGGAAGAGCTGTACCCCTGACTTAAAGCACCTGGAAAGTAGCTTGACTACTTAGAGAGTAAACAAGCATGCCAAGCCGCAGGAGGTGTGACCGTCCAGGGAATGCCAGACACCACCAGACTGTAGTGTGGTGGGTCTACCAAGAGAAAGAAGGCAGCAGAGAGTGATCTGCAAGGCTGAAGAAGGTGGGTACTGTCTCTTCAGAAATGCAGTTCCAAGAGGGACTTGCGGGCGTAAAGCAAACCTTTCCACTATTCAATAAGAACATTCATTGTTGACCTTGCTGTTTTTTTTGTGGAGTTTTATATAGCACTGCTAGCCTTGGCCTCTTTTGCCTTCCTCCTGTATATTTTCTGAACTGTTTTTGGTAGTTTTATGACTCTGGGCACTTTATCGCTGCTGATTAGTGCTAAAGTGCATGTGCTCCCTATGGCAAACTTGGTAAGATTGGCCTACACCTGTTTGGCATATTTAATTTACCCGTCAGTCTCTGGTACATTGCTATCCGATATACCCAGAGACTGGTGGGCTTGCAGTGCTGCTTGTGCCACCAACCTAAGTAGCCTTTCAAACCTGTCTCAGGCCTCTGCCACTGCAGGGCCTGGGGGTGCGGTTTTCTGCGGCTGTGACATGGCATATAAAGTGGATGCCACGTCTGCAACTCCCCTTTTACTACATATCAGTCACCCCTAAGGTAGGCCCTACCCAGCCCTATAGGCAGGGTGTGGTGTAGGTAAGAGGTAGATGTGCCTTAACTGTGTGGCATGTCCTGGTAGTGACAAATAGCCTATTATTTTCTCACTACTGTGAGGCTGCTCTCTCATAGGGATGCTTTCGGGATTACCTGATATGTGCTTCAGTGGTAATTCCTGACATGAGGGGGTACAGTGATCAACTTTGGTATGTTTGGAATAGGGGTGATAAATGCTGCTTATTGATGTTAGCAAATTTATTAGTACTATTTTAGAAATGCAACTTTTAGAAGTAGGAATTTATATGTGCTATGTGTCTTTATACTTGTCTGCTGTATATTGACCGCCTGGTTCTGACTGACAGGGGGAGAAGAGATGTGCATTCCCTTCATCCAGTCCTTGGGGGATTGAGGTGTGTCCGGCCCTGACTGGGTGATTCAGAATACAAAACACAATGATCCCTAGTGATCAATAATCTAAACAAATAGAGAAAAAGATACCATTAATTATCTCTTTCTAATATATTATTAAACTAATGAGGTAAATCTACATTTTTAACCTCTTTAAACAATGGCAGCCAAAAAAGAATTTTTCAAATTAGTTGATTATTTGTTCTATCTATTTAACCTTCTCTTTTCAGCAATATATAGTTTTTTTGTCACTATTTTGAAAGCACATATATACATATACACAACAATATTACAAATGTATATACAATATACACATGAAAAACATTATGTACATACCCACAATATATTCAAATTAAACACAAAATAACGAACATATATTTTTGGTATTTTTGAACCTTCAAGACTCTTCGCCCTTAATACATTTCACAAAAGGATGCTTCCAACCATATTATAAACAAAGGCATTCCTTATACATAAAGGTCACCATTCATAAATGAGAGTATAAGAGATACATCCATAAATCTCTATTATTTTTTATACTCCCTATAATTTCCTTTAAATGTTCAAAAA
The DNA here is from genome assembly GCF_964263255.1 of Lissotriton vulgaris. NCBI lineage: Eukaryota > Metazoa > Chordata > Amphibia > Caudata > Salamandridae > Lissotriton > Lissotriton vulgaris. Next base: position 246,030,540 of record NC_141698.1, read on the forward strand.
TGTATTACTGGTGCCTTTGAAACAAAAAAAGTGTTGACGCGTTTCAGCCTATTCAAATTTTCAGGCATCATCCGGACTAGGGCATTCGAGGTTCAGCCTAAAGAATCAAAAACAATCACATTGCCAATTACCATATATACAAACTATATACAACAGGGACTATTAGCTAATCTATATACACATTTATCTATGCAATGTATTGCCAATCTTCTCGGAGTGATAAGGCATCCAGTTATATTTACACACCCATTTGCCAGATACAGGAAACTAAATAAAGAAAAACTCAAAAGGAAGGATATCCAGTATATTGAGTGAAGCAAATAGTGTCATTATCTGTGAATTAGTAAGCGATCAAAAACCTATATGTACTATAATTGTAAGTAAGCGTAGCGTGGTTCTAGTTGTGCGCAAGGGTACGAAAGTTAACAAAACTGTCAATACCAATCTAAGTTCCAGAGACTCGGCTATGATGACGGACTGTCTATCAGTTGATCGATCCACTCTCCAACGTTCAATACTAATAAGGGGACAAGACACAATATAAATACGCTCAATATCACCAATGCATCGTGTCATAAACGAAAAACAAACAAGGGCCTGAAGTCTGGGATGCTTACCTAGTAAATGCGAGCCTTCTTGGAGTATAAATATCCACTCGCTTTCATAGCCAATGTGAGCCTTCTCTGTATATTAATATCCTCTGGTATTCAAAGTATGGCCAAGCCATGTATTGCCGTAAGTCTAAATAAAATAAGAAAGACTGTCACCACCTAGTCCAATAACAACTAGGAGTTCACTATCCAGCCCTAGAAATGCATGGGAAACACTTACTATAAATTCTACGATCTCCGCGTAGTCAATCAGTGTTCGGATGAGCCGCCATAGCGATCCCAGTTGAATCACGTGTCACATGCGTGGAAGTTAAGGAGATATCCTATTGTGGTAGAGAGGTAAAGAAGGGACTAAGTCCAATCTACATATTATTTGAAGTCGTAACTGGCCGCCATTAAAATCCCAGGCGATTCTTGTTAAAATCTAGTTTGCAGTGTCAACATTATCGGCGCCATCTTGCCCCCTTTTTGGGCCCATTCGTGCGCGTAAGCGGCAGCCATTTTAAATGCCATGGCCTCTCTGCCCATTGCCGATAGCCAGCGCGTCTCTCTCTCTCCTGACCTCGCAGGCATCCCCCGCGCGCTGACAGCCCCTGCTCTCACATGCTTGGGCCATAAACCCCTCTTCAGCGCAACACTGCCTCGGAACCCCATCCTGTTCCCAGCTCAACACCTCCCTACATTCCTTTCATGATCCCGGGTCCTTTGATAAAACCTCCCTTTCCTCTGTGCCCGATTGTCCTGCTCGTTCCCAGGCCGCCACCTGGCCCTGCGGATGCTGTTTATTGCCCCCATACAGTAGGAAGCTTCTCCCATCAAAGGATCCACGAGTTGATCAAAGCCCCCACCCCATGAGATCCGATCGACCACATGCATTCCGGGAATCGGCGGAATGCCCAGCTGCGTAACAATCGTCACCTGTTGTGACCGGGGTGGGGACTTCTACTGTAAATGTGTGTGGGAACGGGCTTGAAGCGGGGATTCCGAGGATGCCTTTCCGTACTTTAAAGTATTTGCAAGAATGTGCCGCATGCAATAAACTGTAATAAAGATCATAAACCTGTGTATAAGAGGCCAGGCCTCAGAGATGCGGTTAGAGCACCTCGAGAAGATACCCTGTTGTCTGAGTTGACGTGTTCTGCTCCGTCGGAATAAAACTTCTGTTTCCTGCCTTCCAGTCTCCAGCGCCTGCCTCTTTGTTTGATAACTTGAGTGGTATTAGAGGCGGTTAGCGCCGGGCAACTCTGAAAAAGGTCATCGGCCCTACCTTTTTCCACAATTGGCGTCCCAAACGTGGGGCCCATCAGTGACTCATGGATCCAGTGGGAGAGGTCCTGACGACAGAGTGAACGACTGCAACGATCGGGAGAGCTCCTGTCCGATAGACCCTCGTCTGACAGCCGATCATCCGAACTTCACTGGTTCCGAACAGACCTCTTTTGAGTGATCTACGGTCCTGACTGGGAACCATCAGGAGTGCCGCGACGGTCACGAAGAATAGAGGACGATCGGACGCTGGATTCGGAAGACAAGAAACTGTCCATGCGGTCCGGGTAAGGTCGTGTAACACGACAAATTGCGAAATGATTGTTTGATTGTTTGGAAAATACTAGTATTACTCTTTGAATTGTTGATTCTTTTTGGAGATTCGCTGTCTGCAAACGGAGAAGAACAGGTTCTCTCTTTGCAGGTAGTGAAGGGTAGGTAACGCAGACTTTTGTCCCCGTTGTAATCCGTCGTGCCTATCTTTCTCCCCCACTGATTGATTGTTTGGCCCGAACATTGTTGTTCGCGGATTGTTTTCTGGAGATTCTCTATCTGCAAACAGGGAAGAACAGGTTCTCTCTTTGCAGGTAGTGAAAGGGTAGGTAACGCAGACTTTTGTCCCCGTTGTAACTCGTCGTGCCTACTTTTTCTCCCCATTGATTGTTTGATTGTCCGAACATTGACTGTTTGATATTGGTTCTTTTGAGGTATTCACTGCCTGCAAATAACGAAGAATAGAAATATTCTGTCTAGTCTTTGCACGCAGTGATAAGATAGGTTGTGCAGACTTTTGTCCCCGTTGTAATCCGTCATGCTTATCTTCTCCCCACTGATTGGTAGCCTGTTTAGCCCGGACCGCTTATTAGAGATGAACCATCCGGCTCCACTGGAAGGCACCCCTAATAAGGACATGTTTATGAAGCATGGATTGATCGCCATAGCCTATAGCAAGCTGTGGCATAAATATACGAAGAAGGATCAGAAAAGTCAGTGGCCACTGATAGGATCCTTCGATGAGGATAAAATAAGCGCGCTAGAAGCAGCCCTTGGGAACCACAAGACAACGCCCACTATGCTTGATAGTCTCGGCATGTGGCGCAAAGAAACAGAACAACGTAAAAAGAGAAATGAAATTAGGTTGGAGAAAGAGCTGCGAAAGGCAGCCCACCTAGCTGCTAGGAAATTAGAAGAAGAGATTAAGGAGAGAGAAGAAGCCAAACAGAAACAAGAGTTAGCGACATCAAGTCAGTGTCCGGTTAGAACACCCTCTACGCTCTACCCTGAATTACCCTCGAAACAGCGAGCCAACGATGATCTTTTGTTAGGTCCCCCGATCATCTACATGCCCCCTCCATATGCCCCTTCCCAACCTTTAGCACAGCACCCACTACCCCCAAGCACAGGCGAGAGTAGTACCAGAGCTTCGGTCCCCATGGCCTCCGCGCCGGCCGAACCCCTTGTACTAGATACAGCACGAGCGACAGTGTTAGATGTCACAGAGGCCTGAAAGACAGATTCCACAAGAACGAACAGGTTAAGCAAAGAGGAGCGAGCAGGGATCGACAAGATAGTCAGGACACTGGTAGAAAAAAAGGAGAGTGAGGAGCACATCACGGATATGTTCAACTCATATGCAGGGAGCCACAGACGGCACTTTGCTGTACGATTGTGTTATCATGCCCTGAATGCGTATGAGGACCGATATCGAGACAAAGGTCCCGAGAGCCTAACGACTCTGTATAGAAAGGTCGATATCGGGGATGAGGGCGAGTGTGACGTGACGGACCTCCTTATGCGTACGCTTGAGGTTTTCCGCCACCTCACTGAACAAGAATCGGAAGCTAAACTTACGACACCCGTAGCGACCGAATCACGAACTGAGCAAGCTAGCACCATGATGCCAACAAGAGAGGCTGCCCCCTATTGGGTTCCCCCACGAGGTCTGGGAACACACGACGACGTCAACCACCAAGATGCAAGAGGGAGGGTAGTGTACAACTGGGTCTACCAGCCATGGGATCGGCAAGATATTCTGACGTTCCGGAAATCTCTGCCCGATTTACGTAAAACCCCCACTGCCTTCTACACTGAATTAGGTACAGCCCTAGGTTCAACGATTATGACCCTGGCTGACATCGACTTGTTTTTCGGGTTATGTCTGCCAGCTGATGTGTGGAAGCAAATCCGGAAAGTCGACCACCTTGAGCTGTTTGGACATACCTGGTCACAACTCGATGGCATAGATAGGCAACGAGAACCTGGACAGAAGCCTTTGAAATCCATTTTAGAACTCCCAAACAAAATTGTACAGAAACTGAAAACCCTGATCCCAGAAAAGAAAGTGGACTGGTCGATAGTAACGGCCTGTCGTCAGAAACCCCAGGAAGACGTATCGGAATACTTCTCCTGGTTTGAAACGGTGTTCTCCGATTACAGCGGCCAGGACATGACCACTGCAACCGGACACCATCTGTTTGTCCAGAATTATGTAAAAGGTTTGTCACAGGAAGTCTCTCAGAAACTACAGGCCAGCGAGAGTAGTTGGGCAGCCTCCAAACCCGCGGCTATCCTCCAGATGGCCCAATATTACGAGCACCAGAAAAACAAAAACGATAGAGTGACAGAGAAAAAGAAGAAAGACTTAAAGGAAAGGGTGATGATTGCGCAGTTGCAAGGGGCGACTATAGGACGAGAGCAATACAAAGGGAACTACCAGACAAATGTCCCTAGGAACGCACCCCCTAAAGACCGTACCCCGACACCCCCTGTTGGACGTAGAGACATTAGCGAGGACCAGGGTGCATTCTGCAAGGGATTCGGCCATTGGAAATCCCAGTGTCCGGTCCTGTTGGAGATGAACAGAAATAGGGACCCCAAAGACGTAGCGGGTGGACCGAGGAATAGAGGACAGCAACGGGGCTCCACGAATGACATGAATAACGATAGATCAAACAGACCGAATACATTTGACCGTCCCCGACAAAACCAGTACCAGCAGTCTGACTGCGACGATGCCCGCGACTTCGCATAGGACTGCCTAGGGCAAGGGAGGGATCCAGTCGAGCTCTATGTTGACCAGCAAGGTCCTTATGTCACCGCTAAGGTCCTAGGTACGAAGTCTCCATTTCTGGTAGACACTGGCGCGACACGAAGTGCGTTATCTAAACAACTGATTCCAAGGGCACCCTTGTCTGGCTCGCTTGTAACATCGATAGGTTTCAATGGAACGCCCTCCACTAACCCTTTGTCCACACCGATCTCCTTCGACTTAGAGAACAACACCACTGACACAACGTTTTTGCTTTCCTCCAATACTCCTGACGCCATTATGGGACTTGACTTACTGAAACATTTCCGAGCTACTATTAGATGTTCACAAGACGGAGATCGAGTTTTTCTGTACGACAACCCAACTCTGCTCAGACATTGCCCTTCCCGACGCATGTTTTCCATCACTGACACTGACTTGTCTTACTTAGGCCACCTCTTGTCCAAAGACGGGAGGAAACTTACCCCCGACCGGATCCAAATCATTCTAGAGACCCCTGTCCCTAAGACTCAGAAGCAAGTCCGCTCCCTACTAGGCCTCACCTCCTTCTGTCAGCAGTGGTTGCCAAACTTCAGCCTCATTGTGAAACCGCTGCTTTCTCTGCTAGCTAAAGATGTCCCCTTCCCACTCCCTTGGACCCCTGAATGCCAATCCTCCTTCATAGAACTACAAGATGCCCTTTTTTCGGCCCCTGTCCTAGGAACACCCGATTACACAAAGCCCTTCTCCCTTTACACTCATAAAAGGGAGGGATGTGCTTTATCTGTCTTGACCCAGTCCATTGGCCCAAAGCAACGACCATGCGCTTACTTCTCTGCCACTCTTGACCCCGTAGCCAGAGCCTTGCCTGCCTGCCTTCGAGCTGTGGCTACCGCTGCTATCTCTATTCGACAAAGTGAGGGGATCGTGATCTCGAATTCCCTCACGGTGTTAGTACCCCATGCAGTTGACACCCTCCTGAACCAAACTAAGACGCAACACCTGACGAGTGCACGACTGACTGGATACGAACTGACTCTGCTTGCACCCCACATCACCCTGAAAAGATGCACCACACTGAACCCGGCAACTTTGTTGCCCCTACCGGAGAACGATCCCAATGGGTCCCCTGTACATGACTGTGTGACCCTCACGGACGAACAGACTAGGAGTAGGGTTGACCTCAGAGACACAGCTTTTCCTGACCCTGACGGAGAGCTGTGGGTGGACGGCTCTTGCATCAAACTCCCTGATGGCACCACCTCAGCTGCTTATGCGGTCACCACAGCCCGAACTGCAGTAGAGACAGCCCGCATCACACAAAGATCTGCCCAGGCAGCAGAACTAATTGCCCTGACACGAGCATGCATCCTAGCAGAAGGAACCACAGCAAACATTTACACCGACAGCCAGTATGCCTTCGGGGTGGTTCACCATTTTGGGCTCCTTTGGAAGGAGAGGGGATTCTTGACCTCACACTGCACCCCCATCTTACACGGAGATCTAGTCTCCGCCCTGATCGAAGCCGTCCTCCTCCCCAAACGACTTGCAGTCATCAAATGCCAGGCACACAAGAAAGTGACAGACATTATTGGACAGGGAAATGCACTAGCCGACATCACTGCTCGGACCACAGCTGAGAATAGGACGACGACACGCATATACGTGACCAGGTCACAAGCAGAGAAATGGACAGACGCTAGGGAAACTATTAGGGACATCCAAATGGCCAGCTCACAACACGAATTGACTGAATGGGCACGGGTGGGACTGAAAGACGATGAAGGCTGCTGGCGAACAAAAGACACGAACAAATGGTTGCTACCTGACTCATACCTGATTCCCATATTAACTATGGCACACTACCCTGCACACATAGGATCAGCCCCCATGATCGAACTTGTCTCCAGAGTTTGGCACAACGACAAAATCACAGACTCCGCCAAACGTCTGGTCCAACAATGCTTGATATGTTTGCAACATAACCCTGGGAAAGGAACTGTAGTACCCCGGGGAGGGTTTGGGGTTCCCAATCACCCATTTGAAGTCCTGCAGATGGACTACATCCAGCTAGAAAGATGCCAAGGCCTGAAATACGTACTTGTTGTGGTGTGTGCATTTAGCAAATGGGTGGAAGCCTATCCAACCCGCGACAACACTGCTATGGCCACTGCAAAGGTACTATTAAAGGAATTCTTCCCTCGCTATGTCCTTTGCCGAATTTTATGGAGCGACAATGGCCCCCACTTCGTAGCCGAAGTTATCCAGCTCATCTTGAAGGGGCTGGGTGTAAAACAGAAGTTCCACGCAGTCTTCCACCCCCAGTCTGCTGGACTTGTTGAGCGACACAATGCCACACTAAAACTAAAACTAGCTAAGATAGTGGCTACCACAGGACTGAAATGGCCAGACGCTCTCCCACTGGCATTGCTATCAATGCGTTCCACCCCCACCAAACACCACTTGACACCTTACGAGGTCGTTTTCGGGCGACCCATGAGCGTCTGGTCTGCACCAAAACCAACTTCCATTCATGACGTCCCGGACGTCCTAATGTCTGACTACTTGTATAAATTGACTGAAACCCTGTCTGTTATTCACCAACAGGTGCTGCATGCCATCCCTGACGCTTCCAGGGGTCCCGGACACAACCTGCAACCCGGGGACTATGTCCTTATATGAAACTTCCAGCGTGCCAAGATTCTGGAACCCCGGTGGACGGGCCCCTGGCAAGTCCTCCTCACCACCCGAACAGCTCTTCAAGTGGAGGGAAAGCGCAACTGGGTACATGCGCACCACTGTAAACGGATCTCCTCGACTCTGACGACGACCGAAGGCGTGACCACCCAGGAAGAGCTCCTGAACAAAGACCGACCATCACTGAACTGCTATCCGGACACAGAGACACTCGAACTAACAAAGATTCCTGACCCCACTGTGCCATCCAGAGAAGGGTATAACCTGCGACGAAAGGAGGGAGTTTCGGCTAAGCAGACCGTTGACTAAGTCATAATTCTCAGATCGGTGGCCTAACACTACAGAAGGCTGTCAGGAGAGAAAGCCAGACGAGGTTTTTGGTTCTGCCCGCTACCGAGCTCCCTTGAAGATGATGGAAGCGCCCGATAAGAAGATGATGGAAGCGCCCGATAAGAAGATGATAGGAGCAACCGGACATCCGAAGATTCACTACAAAAACCCAAAGACTGACAAAATCCACAGTTCAAAGACAATTGCACTCTTTATTGCGATCCTCTTTTGCCTCCTCCTCATGACCACCCTCTGGATTGTGGAAGAAAGCGCGCCCGCTCATGAGACATTCCTGACCACTGCACAGCCTACCACCATGAAGGAACATTATCTGATTTCTCTTTCACCCCAACTCAGAGAAAGGCAAAAGGAGTTTTGGAACAACTCCTACGTGCAACTGCTGCACCAACACAATCTTGCTACCAATGCCACCAACTGCTGGAAGGGTGGATTGCTACCCCACGCCACTGGACATTCAATACCCTTCATCCCTTCGCCCTTCTCAATTCACGGCTCCTGCCTTGCTTGGCTGATCCTCTTGCAAGAGAGCTATAGCGATAATGCCACCTCCAGCAAAACTATTACGCATTTCTTTCATGAGGTCTGGCGAAACAAAACGAAGACACACTTCTGCCCACAGACCTCCAACGACTCTATCCACATGGACATCCCTGTCAAAGAACGAATCGAAATGCAGGTGTTTAACAATCCGACCAGACCCACCTTCTCCTACCTCCGGAAACGAACAGCTGCCACCCTGACTGTGGCCCTATCTGTCATCAACGTCACCGGCCTTATGTCCATAGAAGGGCTTGAGACACAGCTGGTGGGCCGCAGTGCCTGCCGCATCACCAGAACTTTGGACTCCACCGATCCACCCTCCTTTGTATCCTCTCCAAACATGTACTTTGTTTGCGGCACAAAAGCCTACACCTGGCTCCCCAAAGGCTGGGGGGGCACCTGTTTCATCTCCTTCATCCTTCCTCCGACCTATGTGGCTCCAGCGAATCACCATAGACAAAAACGAGCCAAGGACATTGAACAAGCCGACTCCACAGGAGCACAGTTCCTCGATGCAATGAAGGGACTTGTTCCACTCTGGGGCCCGATGGCGAACAGTCGTGCCATCCGACATTTGACTCAGGCAGTCGAGACAACAATGAACATCACAGCTGGCATCCTTGCAAACAATACAGCCGAGCTTCAAGCAGTCCACCTGGTGGCTCTCCAGAACCGCCTTGTTCTAAATGTGGTTCTAGCGGATCGTGGTGGAGCATGCCGCATTATTGGGTCCAGCTGCTGTACATATATACCGGACAATTCACCCTCAGTGTACAAAGCCATCGAACATCTCCACAGACTCTCCTCAGAAGTTCACCAGGAGCAAGAAGAATGGTCGCTTGGTGGATGGTTCTGGAGTACTGTTAAGAACTGGGGCTGGAGACTGTTTACTATTATCCTGATTCCTGTGGTTGTAATTTGTGGGTTCTGCTTAGGAATTCAATGCCTGCCGCCTCTGTGTTCACTATGTGCGAATTGTATCTGCCCTAAGACTGTGGACTTCGAAAAAGAATGCATGAGAGCACTGTATGATGTCGAGGTTAGGAATCTGATGCAGATAGACATCGATTAGACAAGCTGGCTAGATATGTTGAAAAGGGAGGACTGTTAAAATCTAGTTTGCAGTGTCAACATTATCGGCGCCATCTTGCCCCCTTTTTGGGCCCATTCGTGCGCGTAAGCGGCAGCCATTTTAAATGCCATGGCCTCTCTGCCCATCGCCGATAGCCAGCGCGTCTCTCTCTCTCTCTCCTGACCTCGCAGGCATCCCCCGCGCGCTGACAGCCCCCGCTCTCACATGCTTGGGCCATAAACCCCTCTTCAGCGCAACCCTGCCTCGGAACTCCATCCTGTTCCCAGCTCAACACCTCCCTCCATTCCTTTCATGATCCCGGGTCCTTTGATAAAACCTCCCTTTCCTCTGTGCCTGATTGTCCTGCTTGTTCCCAGGCCGCCACCTGGCCCTGCGGATGCTGTTTATTGCCCCCATACAGTAGGAAGCTTCTCCCATCAAAGGATCCACGAGTTGATCAAAGCCCCCACCCCATGAGATCCGATCGACCACATGCATTCCGGGAATCGGCGGAATGACCAGCTGCGTAACACTCGTCACCTGTTGTGACCGGGGTGGGGACTTCTACTGTAAATGTGTGTGGGAACGGGCTTGAAGCGGGGATTCCGAGGATGCCTTTCCGTACTTCAAAGTATTTGCAAGAATGTGCCACATGCAATAAACTGTAATAAAGATCATAAACCTGTGTATAAGAGGCCAGGCCTCAGAGATGCGGTTAGAGCACCTCGAGAAGATACCCTGTTTTCTGAGTTGACGTGTTCTGCTCCGTCGGAATAAAACTTCTGTTTCCTGCCTTCCAGTCTCCAGCGCCGGCCTCTTTGTTTGATAACTTGAGTGGTATTAGAGGAGGTTAGTGCCGGGCAACTCTGAAAAAGGTCATCGGCCCTACCTTTTTCCACATTCTCATTTTAGTTATAGAAGGTACAAATAAGAACAAAACTATAGCCCAGGGGATAAATACAGAAAAAGGGCCGGATGACTAAATAACACATGACCGAAAAACAAATTAATAAAATGAAAGCCACAAGCTGCACAATCGCCAATATAGAACGAGGAACAAGGAACCGTGTTACCATAAGTAAAGTCCTCTAAATATAATCAATAGGCGATCACATCATTTTCATATGGGAAGAAAATATTATTATCAACACGTACCCACAAATAATCCTGATTAGGGGAAGGAAAACAAACAAATATATATAAGATAGATAATTAGAAATATTAAAATCAGACAAATGTTGCCCAAAGATCAGCTCCACCAGTCTTATAAAGAGATTATAAAGAAAACCTTATAGCCCAGTGTTATGCCGCCACTCCTCACAATCTGTATAGTATCAGAAAATACACATCAGATACATGGACTTATTGTAAAAGCGCCCAAATTTCATCTTTGTCATTGAGACCTGTCCTAGCAGTTTGAAATTTTTCAATTAATCTAGCTTCCAGTCGATTCATTTTGTTTCTACTTCCTCTCTATTTGACATGCCCACTGTACATAGAACTGACCATTCTATATCTTTGAAAATGCGCAAATATGTCGCTGTTGCACACCATTATTTCTACGTTTAATTATTATTTCTCAATTTGTTTCCATTTGGCGTGCAGACTGGGTTAAACATGCCTCGCCTCATTGCACGTATGCAAATACGAATAACAAACGGCAGCATTACACTACGCTGCCGGCCCATCGCACAGCTTTAAAGAGTCAATACACGGCTTTTCCATTTTCAACAAGTTTATTCAACATTTATCCAATTTCTTCAACTTCAGTTTCTTAATCACGATAACACTGTCCAGAAGCCCATATTGCTTCACATGAGGCGGTTGTGCCCATCCAGGCCTCTTACCACGTCACGAAAGGGCTTTAATTCATGCTTGCAGCAAAAAACCTATTCCCAATGCATTTCGGCTATTTTGGTGCCCATTCGTCAGGGGTCTCTATTTAAATATGAAAATAACAAAAAGCCCATGTTAATCTACTGTCTTTGAACACTGTAATGATTTTACTTAAATACATTCAACTGTGATACAGGCGATATATTCAACATGACACTGCCCGATTTCCACTGGATAATTACAAAAACAAAACAAAACAATTCCTATGTATATGCATAATAATCCAGTCCATCACAAGAGTTTACCACAAGCTAAGACTAAGCATGGGCGAATTTTGCGAATCTCGCGTTCGCGAATTTTGCGGATTTGCGAACTCGCAATCCGCAAAATCCGCGAATTCTCGCGAATTTGCGGATTTTTTTTTTTGTGTTCGCGCGGGTTTCTGCCAGGTCGCGAGGGTTTTTGTACAATTTCGCAAACGCGAACTTACCTGTCGGGTCGCAAGTTTTGCGAACTTGTTGTTTCTACGTGTCCAGCCTGTTTGGGACACTCTTCTTCATCACTGCCACCCTCTGTCACCACTGCCACTCTCTGGTTTTCCCATGCCACCCTCTGGCTCACCCATGCTACCCTCTGTTTCATCACAGCACCCTCTGGTTGTCCAGTGTACATTATTGTGGCAAAGCAAAGCACACCTTCCCTGCCTCAAGTGACCTGAATTAATTTGGGGCTGATTAATGTGTCACAGAATATTTTTTTAGCTGGCACCTGCTTCCTTAGTGCTTCCTGATTAGTGATCTTTTGCACTTGCTAAGTGCTTTCATTGTTGCAAAATTAGTTACAACACCTGCCCTGCCCCAACTGACAATAATGAATTAGGGGCTGATTAATGTGTCACTGGATTTGAACTTCCAGCCTGGCTCCTGCTTGTCTCCCTTAGCTGTAATTCAGGACCTTTGTGGCATATGTGTAACTATTCTGAGGGTCAGAGCAGGGTCACATAATAGTTGCAAGTAGGCAACTGAACTCTGGAGGGGCCCCTCAGGAAGCACTACAGGAAATGGCTACTAATGATGAGCTTGAACTTTTGAACCTGGTAAGTAGTTTCAGTTTTGCTAAGATCGTATTTCTGCAATTTAGCGCTTATTCGCGGGGCGCGAAGTTGAACTAGGAAGCCGCGAACTCACGCGAACAGTGCGAGCAAGCCATTAAATCCGCTGCTCGCGGATTTGCGGATTTTGCGGGAAATTCGCGAATCTCGCGGATTGCGAATTTACCGAAAATCCGCGAGCGGAACGGATTTTCCGCCCATACTTAGCTAAGACCACCCCCGCTCCATCCTCGATATTTAACCTGCCATTCTACCCGCATTGCTAAATAAACACTCAATGTGTCTGATGTTCTTTAAATAGACCTAATGCTGCAATTAACCCACACCATTACTGTGAACTGAAATTCATTACAAGTTAGCCGCGTGACATCTCTCAAGAAGGTTACCTTCTTGTAATTCAAGTGTTATTCTGACTACTCGGATGTCACGTGGGTAACTTGTAATGAATTTCAGTTCACAGTAATGGTGTGAGTTAATTGCAGCATTAGGTTTATTTAAAGAGCATCAGACAAATCGAGTGTTTATTTAGCAATGCAGGTAAAATGGCAGGTTAAATATCGAGGATGGAGTGGGGGTGGTCTTAGCTTGTGGTAAACTCTTGTGGTGGACGGAATATTATGCATATACATAGGAATTGTTTTGTTTTGTTTTTGTAATTATCCAGTGGAAATCGGGCAGTGTCATGTTCAATATATTGACTGTATCACAGTTGAATGTATTTAAATAAAATCATTACAGTGCTCAAAGACAGTAGATTAACGTGGGCTTTTTGTTATTTTCATGTTTAAACAGAGACCCCTGACGAAGGGCACCAAAATACCCCGAAATGCATTGGGAATACGTTTTTTGCTGCAAGCATGACTTAAAGCCTTTTCGTGACGTGGTAAGAGGCCTGAATGGGCACAACCGCCTCATGTGAAGCAATATAGGCTTCTGCACAGTGTTATTCGTGATTAAGAAACTGAAGTTGAATAAATTGGATACATGTTGAATAAACTTGTTGAAAATGGAAAAGCTGTGTATTGACTCTTTAAAGCTTTGCGATTGGGCCGGCAGCATAGTGTAATGCTGCCGTTTGTTATTCATTCTATATCTTTTTCAGTGTGGTTTGCTGATAGAAAGTGGTTCACCAACGGTGCACCTTGCACTTGACATTTAACCCGCGATGTATGTTGTAAAATTCGTTTTTTGATGACTTGGGTTGTTTGACCTATGTAAAACTTATTGCACGGACACTTGATGAAATACACAATGTTTCTAGGATTGCAATTAGAAAAAGTTGTTTGATAATATATCTGACCGGTTATATATGTACCTCTTTGGAATCTTTAGTCAGAGTACATGCCAAGCAATTATGACACCGATAGTGTCCAATTATCGGGGGTAACCTTAATAATTCTATCAAGATTTATGGGGGTTTCTGATATTGCTGCTGCTTTCACCAGTCGTTGGCGAACATTTTTGCCTTTTTTAAAAGCGAACAGCAGTTTTGGAATCCCCAAATGTTTGATTATCTTCCAATTTCCTGACCAGGCATCAGAGACCTTCAGTACCAGGAAGAAACCGTACAGTCGTTAGACACAAACCCAAGGGGATTGTCAAAAATAGCTGAAACAATACCCATTTAAAATTTACCCAACCACTCTCTTACAGATTCCGAACTGTCACTTTTATCAAAAGGACGCAAATTTGTGCCTACTTCAATACAAAATCCATAGATACAAAAACAGAAATGTTGTACTTCCTCAGAAAAGTAAGGTTAAAAGCGTATTTTATGGAACGTGTAGGTAAAGAACAGATCAATATAAGTGGTCTAAAAAATAAATCCAAATTTATACCGGAAAGCATACTCCTACCACCAGAGATATTAATCTTTGAAGACCTAGTGCTACGGGAATTTGATGAACTACACACTAAAAAGATCTTCTACAAAAACAACTGTAGTAAATCGGAAATGTTAGCCTTAAAAAACTTGTCTACCAATCCCTCAGTGAAAATGAAACCAGCGGACAAAGGGGGTGGAATTGTCCTGTGGGATACTTCTAAATAGGATCTTGAAGTAATGGGCCAATTATCCAATCGATTACATTACAGACCTTTGGAAAACAACCCAACATCAAGGTTAAAAGGGGAAATCATTGCTATAACAAAAAATGGCTTGGATGAAGGTTGGCTATGCAAAAATGAATTTGATTTCCTGAACAAGGAACAGAATAAAATTCCCCACATTTATGTTCTTCCAAAGGACATAAATCTTTGACTAATCCGCCGAGCAGGCCTATTGTAGCTGAATGTGGTTCGATCCTTGAGCCACTTGCCAAATATGTTGATCCATTTTTAATTCCTTTGGTGAAAAATACTAGAGCATTTGTGAGAGATACGATGGATTTGATATCGAAGGTAGAAGGTTTATTGTATAATCCAGCAAAACAACTACTGGCTACCTTCGATATCGAATCTCTTTATACAAATATACCCCAAGACAAAGCTGTGGTAGTGATTGTTAGACCCCGAACCAGGGCCACACTACAAAGACCATAATGCTTTGCAAAGGGTTGGACCAGTGTGCTATCCCATTCTGCCTCGCGCTTAATCACCTGATGTCAGGGGAGGTTCTTAATCCACCTGAGACGTAATGGCGGCGCTTAGCTTTCTTGCTCAGTCCTGGAATATTCCTGCCTCGTCTTCCTGGTGATTCCTGCTTCCTCGCCTCGGAGTCAACCTCCGTGTTTAAACCTTCTGTATTCCCCTGAGCTCTGGCTTCTTTATTTTTGGATACTGCGCTTGTGGTTCGTACTTGTGTTTACTTTCGCCGAGCGGTGCCTCCCGGCACACGCCAATGGAACTTTCTGAGCCGCAGTGATTTTAACTGCTGCTCCCCTAGAGTCCCGGCCCCCGTCCGGGGAAGTTTTCCGAGTCGCAGCAATTCAATCGCGGCTCACTTGAGTTCCCGCTTTTGCCTGCACAGAGAGGGCGTGTTCTTCTCTCCTTCAACGGACCCTTCTGGATATTCTCAAGAACTCTAATGCTAAGCGTCCCCGTGGAGTAACGGGTTGACGCTTCCTTTTTTTTGTTTGTTTTGTGTAACTTTATTTGAATCTATACATTGGACAACGGACAACTACTTGTTGCAGGGATCGTCTGAATACATGTTTATTTCTTAACGTGTGAAACCCAGAGACAGTCTTCAATCGTCCCTCTGTCTTCTTCCGTACTTAACAAGTTCCTTGTTCCTCGTTCTATATTGACGATTGTTGAGCTTGTGGATCCCATTTTATTAATTCGTTTTTCGGTCATGTAATATTTAGTCATCCGGTCCTTTTTCTGTATTTATCACCCGGGCTATAGTTTTGTTCCTATTCGTACCTTCTATAACTAAAATGAGAATCGCCTGGGCTTTTAATGGCGGCCAGTTACGACTTGAAATAATATGTAGATTGGACTTAGTCCCTTCTTTACCTCTTTGCCATGATAGGATATCTCCTTAACTTCCGCGCATGTGACACGTGATTCAACTGGGATCGCTATGGCGGCTCGTTTGAATGCGGATTGACTACGTGGAGATCGTGGAATTTTATAGTAAGTGTTTCCTGTGCATTGCTAGGGCTAGATAGTGAACTCCTAGTTATTATTAGACTAGGTGGTGACAGTCTTTCTTATTTTATTTAGACTTACGGCAATACATGACTTGGCCATACTTTGAATACGAGAGGATATTAATATACAGAGAAGGCTCGCATTGGCTATGACAGCGAGTGGATATTTATACTCCAAGAAGGCTCGCATTTACTAGGTAAGCATCCCAGACTTCAGGCCCTTGTTTGTTTTTTCGTTTATGACAAGATGCATTGGTGATATTGAGCGTATTTATATTGTGTCTTGTCCCCTTATTAGTATTGAACGTTGGAGAGTGGATCAACTGATAGACAGTCCGTCGTCATAGCCGAGTCTCAGGAACTTAGATTGATATTGACAGTTTTGTTATCTTTCGTACCCTTGCGCACAACTAGAACCACGCAACGCTTACTTACAATTATAGTACATATAGGTTTTTGATCGCTTACTAATTCACAGATAATGACCCTATTGGCTTCACTTAATATACTGGATATCCTTCCTTTTGAGTTTTTCTTTATTTAGTTTGCTGTATCTGGCACATGGGTGTGTAAATATAACTGGATGCCTTGTAACTCCGAGAAGATTGGCAATACAATGCATAGGTAAATGTGTATATAGATTAGCTAATAGTCCCTGTTGTATATAGTTTGTATATATGGTAATTGGCAATGTGATTGTTTTTGATTCTTTAGGCGGAACCTCGAACGCCCTAGTCCTGATGAGGCCTGAAAATTGAATAGGCTGAAACGTGTCAACACTTTTTTTGTTTCAAAGGCACCAGTAATACATTTTGGAACATTTAAAGGAAATTATAGGGAGTATAAAAAGTAATAGAGATTTATGGATATATCTCTTATACTCTCATTTATGAATGGTGACCTTTATGTATAAGGAATGCCTTTGTTTATAATATGGTTGGAAGCATCCTTTTGTGAAATTTATTAAAGGCGAAGAGTCTTGAAGGTTCAAAAATACCAAAAATATATGTCCGTTATTTTGTGTTTAATTTGAATTTATTGTGGGTATGTACATAATGTTTTTCATGTGTATATTGTATATATTTGTAATATTGTTGTGTATATGTATATATGTGCTTTCAAAATAGTGGCAAAAAAACTATTTATTGCTGAAAAAAGAAGGTAAAATAAATAGAACAAATATTCAACTAATTTGATAAATTATTTTCTGGCTGCCATTGGTTAAAGAGGTTAAAAATATAGATTTACCTCATTAGTGTAATAATACATTAGAAAGAGATAATTAATGGTATATTTTTCTCTATTTGTTTAGATTATTGATCCCTAGGCATCATTGTGTTTTGTATTCCGCATTATTACCCAGATGCGGTCAGGTTACTTGGGTTTCCCCTGTATTAAACTGACTGGGTGATTCAGCGCTAGGCTGAATAGGCCTGGTCTGCATTTGAAGTGGTGGGAAGAGTAGCACTTGTACCTGAATAAGGCTGTGCCTGCCTTCCACAATGATGGCTCCACCGCCCTGTGGTGTGTCTGAGGCCAAGGCTTACACTAACAATGAAGGTTGTGACCTCAAAAGGATATTTTAAAGTGCCCCCAGAACTGGTTTGGACTGGGCTAAGATCTCAAGGCCACAGGAAGAACAAAGACATTGCCACTATAAGTACTGGGGTTGTGACCCCATGTGAGGGGAACTTCTTGAACTACTGGAGGAACTGAAGAGAAGCCACAGCTTGGACTGCTGTGTGTCAGGAGGAATCGTTGCTTAGGACTAAGCTGCTGCCTGCTGGGTGGCTGAAGGGACTGCCCTCTGCTAAGGGCCCTACGTTCCGGCCTGCATGATGCTCCAGTGCATGTGCCCCCAGTGCTCTAAAGAGGGGCCCTGGAGAAGTGACATCTTGAGCATCTCTGCCATGGGACTCTTGCTTCTTTGAGTTCATCACCAGCGTGATCAGAGCGGGGACCGAGGGCACTCCCAGCCAAGTTGCGGCAACCCAGAGTGGGGCGATCACTGAATTCATGCTCCCCCTCGGCCTGCTCCCATTGCAAACAACAGCTGGGGCCTCAGCACACTCTACCCTTCGGTGCCAAAGCACTACTGCTATGCAGGCCAACAGGGCCTAGATTTTGGTCTACATCATGGCTTCAAAAGCAGCAAAAACAGCATGTCTGGCTGTTATTAAGGGCAATGGAGCTCAATGCAGGATCAACATGTGCCTCTTGAGCTGTAATTTCTCCCCCTCTCCTGTCCCACACCCTTAGCCTGCAGTCCCAGTCAACTCCTACACCAGCTCACACCCTCAGTCGCAGTGCTTCATCCTTAGGCTGTTGCCCTGCTCACCCTCATGCTGCCTTTGGCAGCTTTCACCACTTATTCTTGACTGATCCCCAACCTAAAAATGATCCTCCTTTCCAAACCAGCTCCCACAGCCTCAGCTGAATCTCCTTCCAGTACCATCCCACTGTCTTAGTACACTCTCCCTTCTTACAGTAGACCTGTACTTATGGAATTAACTAACTGGGCATCTCATACTGCAAAAAGATCAGGTTTTCTATGGGTGAATTTGTATGCATGTGTGCATGCTCACAAGTGTTGGGTAGTTTGATGTGTGCTGTGTTGGAGGTGTGGTGTGAGTGCTGAGTGACGGTGAGTGGCGTAAATGCAGGGAGAGCAGTATGAATGCAGCCTAAAAGGAATGCCTGTTTAAGTGCAGGGTGAGGGCTGTGAGTGGTGTGCCCATGTGAGAAGTTGGTGACCAGGGTGTTATTTTGAGTGGATCGGGAGAGTAAAAGGTGAGCCAATGTGAGGGCAGAATGACTAGTAAACATGTGTGAGTGTGGTGTGAGCTGTGTGGATGCAGGATGATTTATCCCTAGACACTCTAAGTAATTCACCATCTCCTTTGCTGTTGGCAAGAGGGGATGCAGGTGTAATTTGAACTATGAATATCGAAGCTGACTCTGCACCAAAATGTCATACTTTTGGACATGCATAAAATTATTTTTCTATAAATGGGGTAATCATTGCATGCCAGAGCCAGATGGAGAGATGTGGCTCTGGAAAAAGTCCGTTTGGAACTTCGATCCGAGAGTTAATGTGGCATCTGCCACCAACGCCCTTATGTCAGTCCCCAAGCCCCTTCCCCTTCATTTAGTATTTACATTTTGCACCCTAAAACCAAGAAACCTGGTTTCAAACAAGGTTTACTTGTTGGACAACATGTATTTTACCCTGAGCAATAGCCTGATGTCCCTGTGCAACCACATCTTTTATCGTCTCTTTTAAGAGGACCTTTAAAAAAACTCAATTTAGGATGTGGATAATGCAAAAACGTCACTTTTATGTTTTGGTAGACTTTAATGTTGCTTATATGGGACAAAAATCTAAGCAGGGTGCGCATGACAATTGACTTGCCTCTTGGTTAGCTAATAGCGAGAGCCAATAAAATTATGTGGCATAGGGGGATCAATTATGCATCAGTTTTTATTATATTATGCAGCAAGAAAAGTCAAAATATGCTGCTTAATGCGGTACATTTTGTGACTGTATTACTTCATCATTTTGTTATTTTTACACATAGTAACACTTTCTGAAATTAGTTCACCTTATTAGTACCAATTTGAAACCTACATACAGCAATAAGCAACTAAAATATGACCACTCAACCGTGGCAAAGGGCCTTCCAGAGCACAGGAACATGAATTTCCATGTTGTAAGACGAATGATTATGTGGCAAATGCGGTAAATCCAATATTATTCGAAAAACACTGTGGTGCCAGAATCACATAATTCCAGTGGCCCTGCTTGAAGCATCGCCATCGCAGGCATGGATGTTTCAAAGTTTATGTTTAAAAAGCTGTGACTTCAGATAAATATCACAATCAATACAGAAATCCATACTAGTGTACTGAAGTGAAAGGCTTCCAAGTTGAAGAAATATACTCTGTGAAATGTGAGTCTTTAGTACATTTTTAAATGATGAATTGTTTCCCACCCAGAGGGCTGTTTTGGAGCTTGGTGTCAAAGCAGAACATTTGCTGGACTCTGTCATGTGCTCGCCCACCTTTATATTGTTTATGAAATCCTTTCTCCAACTCTGACAGCAATAACCCATAACAAGATCGAGGACAGCAGGGGGCCGTAGGCAATTAGAGCACTCAAAGGTTCGTGGAATGATTAATGGTCTTTTGAAGACCATCTTAATCCCTGGGAGGAGACTCCACAGCCTGGGCTACAGTTGATGACCGAGGGGGGAGGGGGTAAAGCTCTTTCAGCCCAATGGGCGTTGTGTGCCTGGGAGACATCAGTCTCTGCCAGTAGGTCCTTTTCTGTCCATAGACTCTTGATCGATTTCGGTATTGCCCTGATGCAGTGCACAGTGTCGTTTTTGCCCCCTACTAACTGCACCTCTTTCTGTTATTGTCCCTGGCTCAGCTATGTCCTTGTAGCAAGCCTCTGCACTCAGTCATTCACCTCGTAGTGGGTAGCTAGTGGGGAACTCAGTGTACAGTCGAAACAGCTCAGTGTGTGTAGTCCTTTGCTCTGATTGTTCTGAGTGGATGATCAAAAAGGGCAATAGGGAAGAAACAAGGGGTCTCATTTATGAGAAATGACGGATCGCTGCGTGAAAGCAGCGATGCGTCACTTCTTAGTGCGCACTCCTTGCGTCATTCCTGATGCCTCATATTTAATGTATGACGCATCATGTCGCAAGGAGTTACAGATACGTCAGTATTTCTGACGTTTCTGTAAGAGCAAAAGTGACGCATTGCTGGAGTGTGTCACAAAAGTGACGCAACTCCAGCAATGCGTCTTTCCATGTGAAAGGGCCTGCGTCAGTCTTACACCTGCTGTGAGGCTTGCGCAAGATTTTGACGCAACGGCGTCCTAAAAGTGACGCAGTGAAATCTCATAGATTTCACTGCGTCACTTCTACGACCCTTCCTTGCGTCAATACACCCCCCTTGCATACATTATACCTGGCGCAGGTATAATGTGGCGCAGGGGTTTACAAAGTGAAGCATCTACCTAGATGCGTCACTTTGTAAATATTGCACAACACGGCGCATTTTTTACGTCACTGGTGCGTCACAAAAAGTGACGCACCGGCGGCGTAAAAGTGACACACTGCCTCATAAATGAGGCCCAAGGGGAGCAGTGTACACTCCCACTCTTCATTAAGTGCCCAGTGTCACTTGGTTCATACATCTAACACTTCCAGTGTGCTCTCCACTCGATGCTCCATGGGCTAACAAAAAAAATGCCTTTGCAGAAATAAAAGACACACAATTGATGGAACGAATGCAGAAAAAATCAAAGCATTCACCCCCAGTCAAGAGATCTGGGTTAAATCCATCATTCTTTAGCTCACCATGATACCCCAGTTTCGACCTGGCCATATGCAAATGAGTCGTGACAATGTGCCTCATGGGAACAGTCCAGCCCGAACTGCTAAGCCAGGTCTTTCCTGGACTGGAACCAAGCATCCTAGGACCGGTTTCGGGGGTTCACCCTCTTCTGCAGGATAGCTTGAATCCAGTGGCACAGTGAGCCAGGGACCCACGTCTGGGCAGATGGATTTAATCCAGATCTCTTGACTGGGGGTGAATATTTTGATTTGTTCTGCATTCTGTTCATCAATTGTGTGTCTTTTGCAGAAATTGCACGAAATTATGTAAGATGCTGGTTTGGGGAGGACGAATTTAATGCTAAAAAATAGCACAGAATCACGTGTGATGCGAACATCAACCACGTACGTACATTCTGTTCATTCGCATTCCCATGCCCTGCAATAAGACTTTTACATGAACTGTAATTGTGTAATGGCACAATTATAGGCATTTCGTGTAACACTCAGGCCCTCGGCAAGCTACAAGCCAGTTCGACTCCGCCCAGTCGCTTTGACTGGTATTTTCTATGGTAGGTGCTACTTTTCAATTCTGATCTCCTTTGTCCTTTATTTTTAAGTTGGGGAGAGGATGTGGTGTAATGGCTAGAGCAGCTGGACTTTGAAGCTGGGGACCCGGGTTTAAGTCTAAGCGGGAGGCTCAACAGTCTGTGATTCTGGGCAAACCACTTAATCCCTCCATTTGAAAATAAATGTGTACAACTGTAATGTACTGGTACTCATTTAAAGTACACCATTACATTTGGGTTGAGTTCGCACTAAATAAAAACTGCAGCAAAAAAAGTGCTGACCTGTGCAGTGTTAACAGTAGCGGTGGGCAATGAATACTGCTCCGGCGGAGTTTGTGAGTTTTGGTCACTCCCGTTATGCTTGTAACACAGACTTCTGGACAAACTCTGTCAATCACGATTGACGTGAGTTTGGAGGCCACACATGAAATTTTCTGAAATCAGGCTCTAGCGACCGTTCGTGGTGAGATAGCTGCCACTGGAGTAGAAAATCTACTTGAATGACTGCAAAGAAGCAGCACCGGGTGGTGCAGTCTGCGCTGATTTTTCAGCGAAAACAAACTCCCATCGCTAAAGATCAGCATGAGTAGTACAAAGTGCCGATTTCTGCCCGTTCTTAGAACTCTGCAGAATCTCACATAGTTTTCATTTAACTCCACGGGATTCCATGCAGTGAAACTCTGTGAGTCCCACCTACCCCTAATTTGCAGCCATTGCGTCTTCTAGGTAGTTCAGTGTGCTGTGCCTGACATTTCCGTAGAACAACAACACTGAACATTTCAGCTCCTTCTCAGCAGTCCAGCCCCCACACTCTTCACCGCTGTGACACCCCAAGCCATCGGCCCCCATTCGGCTTCACCTCGGTGTCCCCGAAAGCACTCAGGATCATTTGTAGTTCTGTGTGGACAAAATGCTCCAACAATGAATGCGCTATTTCATCTTGAGCTGGCCAAAGTCCGAGTCTTTTGCCTGCATGTCAGGTGATAAATGGTCTTGGTGGCAGGTCCAACATGGCCTGTTAACATGGCGGGACTGACACACACAATGGACCTAGGTATATACCATCACACTGGAGGTGCAATTCCAAAGCCTACATTTAAAAGCACTGAGAGATTTTTTTTCAAGTGTGTAGGGGGCATATTAAACACCTTCCATTGTAATTTCTCACTCAGTAGACACAGATGGATGGAGTTAATCCAACATGATTCCTGTCTGCTTCTCTTCTGCCAAATAGCTGTTCCCAATGACACAGTAGATGACTGCTCTGCCATTCGGTACACAACCTTCTGCTGCACTCCAAATGGGGCAGCCTCAGACATGGGAGGGTGGATAAATCGTATCCCTTTTTGGCTCGGACTACAGACAGCTTTAGTTTTGCTCTGTGGTGACCTCATTTCAACCATTCTTACACAAAATAGTACAGAGGGAGATTGGGTTTTAGGCTATTACTCTCAGTCATTGATTTAAATGTGTGTTTTTTGGTTTGGCATTGGAAGCAGTTCATCAAGGCAATGGATTAATTGCCCCAATTGTGCTCATGTTAGATTGTATTGATGAGACACCAACTAGTCCTTTGATAGAGGGAAGATGCATGTATTCCTTGTAATTGCCAGCCCGATCTGTTCTTTAAAGCATTTACTACACTGAGGCAAAGACACTTTAATGTATTATTTGCCGGTCAGTCTTCACAATGAACCTGAGCCGTGGCCTGTTCCAAATAACTACAGGATGTAAAGCACCTGGTCTGGACTGTAGCCTCATTGCCCAGTATCAATGTAGGTAAAATATAATGGCCTAGCCCATTTAACATTGGTCAGCATGTAACTAAAGCCCAACTTGACCAAAAGGTGTGATCTTGCGTAAGAGCGCCCTAAGTTAGGAATTATTAAGTATCAATGCTGCAGGTGGCCACTTCAGCTCTGCTCACATTATTTTGTATTCAAAAGTGCATCGGTGTGTAAGTGCCAGTCTGCCTTTTAAAGTTAGTGCAAGTGTTATTGTTTTTCTTGAATTTTACCTCTGTTTGATTTTCATATTTTCGCCGTTTTTTTGCAAGGAGATAATGAACTGAAAGTCAGCGATAGCTTTACCCTAATCGATCATACACCTAAAACCATAGAACAGTCTCATCTAACACAATCATATTTGCAGTGCCCCTGCTCACCTCTCTTTCACCTGTGTTAAGACCACAGGTTACATGTCACAAACAAGCATGATCTTGTTTACAATGGTGAAGCATATTTGGGCATGTTCAACTCGCCTTCACCTGGCTATATAAAACTTAATAAATAAATAAATAAATAAATACACAGGAGTTTATTTACAATTGCAAATAATATTTGCCGTCCCTCAGCTCAACTCGATTTCACCTGCGCCAAGTTCACAGACTACATTTCACAAGCATTCAGATGCTTGTTTACAATCGTGAACCTTATTTTACTCCCACTGCTTACCCCACTTTCACCTGTGTTAATCCTGCAGCAGGAGCGGCTCCTGCAGGTAAGAGCGTGGGCGAGGTAGGGGGGACTCGACTGTGAGAAGTTAGCCTGGCATATGATGTTCACTAGTTCTAGTGGGCACCTTGCACCAATCTAATCGACCCTTATTGATGGTGGTTGTAAGTCAATCTTATAGAAAGCTATCCTGTGGTAGCTGTGACGAGCACTCTTCAGTCTAAGACTTCAGAGAGCAAATTATGCTAGTTGTTTTACCAATTATAATCCCTTGAGTACCAAATGAAAGCACACTACACAATGTATATATCAAATATATATGTATTTAACACAACCCCTCTGCACTCTTTATGAGGTCAGACGTAAAAGTACAATAGAAGTTACTCAACTAGCATACAATAAGTTGCACAGTATACGTTTTGCCCTAGGGGCCTCACAAACCATATACTAAAATAGTGGTATAAGAACCACGTGAGAATTAGAAAGCAGGCCTGTGGCCTGTGGAATCGCTGGGGCTACTCTAAACAACCAAAGGTTAGGAAGTAGGAGGCCCACGGGAGACGCGTGCAGTGTCTAAACACAGCCGCGGGTTACCATTGACTTTCTATGGGAAACAAACAAGTTACAAATTTACAATTTAAGGATACTTCCGAATGGTCTACGATGGAACCCTTTTAGACTTAGACACTAGGAGGGCCAATACCCTCGAGACTACCGGAGTACTTGTGTTAACTCACCCACGGAAGCCGGGTGCATCGGTGTATTTTGATGTCGGGTTTTATCATCGATTTCATTGGAGAGCTGCAAAGAAGTGGTGTATGCGTCCAGAGGAAAAGTGTACGGGTGGATCCAAGGGTGGATCGAAGATCTGAAGAACCTGAAAGCAGAAGGGACAGAGTTTGGGTCACTTGCCAGTGACCAGGATGGCGATGGAAAGCTGCCAGCCAATGCCGGGTGATTTCCAGCAGCAGGAGGTCAGACTCGTGTCTGTGGCAGCAGCATCCATTTTGTGATGCTGAGGCTCTTTTTAACTTTAACCAGGTAAAGCTACAACTACATGTCTTCTCCCTCTATAAGGGTGGAATGCTACCCCCGCCACCAGGACTGGCGAGGGGTAGTATTCCAAAGCGTATGACACCTTACACACCTTGTTTTGATAAAGCCAAACCAAAGTTAGCATTAACCGCGAGGATTATAATGCACTTAAGAGTGTATGGTATGGCTATATCATAGAACAGCTATAAGGACATGGTTCCGAAAGCTGCAGACAGGCTCAGCTCATGCTAGAGCACCATCTCACATAAAACCAAGCACTCTGCCTTCAGGATTGTCAAGGCCTGCCATAGGAGTGACTTATAGGTATATATGTGTCTATATGTAATGGTAGGTATAGGGAACTATACCTAAGCAAGGGGTGATTACACGACCTTGCCCAAGCTGAGTGATCAAGTACAGTGGACGGGTATACTCATTAAAGTTATTGGGACCTGGGTGCAATGCGGTACATAAGAAAGAGGGGTCCCAGTACACAGTTTATATAACAAAGCAAACGATTCAAAAATAGACATATAGGTATAAACTAAACACAAAGGTTATGTCAAGGTCAAACACACTGTTGTTTAATCACAATGTGTAGCAAGCGAATAAAACATACAACTTCAAAATATTCATATACACTAGAAATTAGTGCCCCAAGAAGTGAAAAAGTATAGGTGTGCAAGTGAAGAGATAAGTAGTGAGAGAATGTCCTGCGTGAAAAATAAAGGACTAGTCTAAGGCTTCACAATAATTATTGGCTGTTGATCATAACACAGGATCAACAGATGGTATACAATCAATGGCCTCGTCACTTTCAGAAAGAAACCATGCTAATTGCTCATCAACATAAATTTACTATTTGAGATGGCGTCAGCTGGTAAAGGGGAAGAAAAGAAAA
The DNA here is from genome assembly GCF_964263255.1 of Lissotriton vulgaris. Lineage (NCBI taxonomy): Eukaryota > Metazoa > Chordata > Amphibia > Caudata > Salamandridae > Lissotriton > Lissotriton vulgaris. The sequence goes on from NC_141698.1 coordinate 246,056,951, forward strand.
GTCGACGTTTCGACCCCAAAACAGTTGCTAGGTGACGATGTGACCTTAGGGCGGGGTCTTCTTCAGGACGGTGACGGGAGGGGAAGGGGCTTCAGTTATCCTAGAATAATGAAGAGACATGGGTCAAAGAATAGACAAATAAAATAATTAAAAAGTGGTCAACGGACATGCTGCAGCCCCTGGTAGGCCTTGGATGCACCTATGCCCTGGGTACCTATGGTACAGTATACAGGGGCTCATAAGGTGACCCAATATCCAATTGGAGATGAACCTAAAGTACATGGAGTCCATTTTACAGTGAGAGCAGATAGCCCGGGCCCTGATTAGCAGGATCCCAGGCCAACTGAGTCGAAAACCAGCTAAACACTAGGCAAAAAGTTGGGGTAACCATATAGTCAGATATCCACCTTCCTACACACCCCCCCCCCCAAACAAAAAGAGATAAGGCTATCCTTGACCAGGTAAGCCTATATTGCCTAAGTGGCCATATAAGGAAGTACCTGCACTAGCATGGTTACACCCTGTCTCATGGTCCACTGAGTAATCCCTTACCCTAAGGGTATCATAGGGTCTCCACCATAGGGAATCTCTACCTGTGGTGTGTTTTGGCAAAGTAAAAGGCTGGTGTTGAGATGGAGTACTGATTAAGTGAGGCTCCTCCAATGTAGGGCTCAGCTTCCTCCAATCACTTTCCACCATGAATGCCTTTCTTTCCATGACTAAGTTGCACTGTACTCTCAGGGTCAACCTCTGGCTACCTACAGCTGGAGGCTGGGTCCCTTTTGTTAGCTCACTGGAGGGACAGGTCAGGTTTGGGGCACTTAGGTCCCAGGTTTGGCTGTGCCCAACAGAGTCCATCTGGGGGAGGTTCCTAACTAGGTGTAGGGGAGATCCCTCAGGAGTTTTTGGAATTCTCACCATGCTAGGGCTGCTAGCTTTGGTGCCCCATATCTGCTGATGGGGGGGGGGGGTTCCTGTGGACAGGGGGCCCTTTGAGGTCCACTGGCCTCCCTGACCTCTACAGCACTGGGCTGACTGAGGCAGGGTAAAGAGGGGCAGGTTACCTGCTCCAGACTGGGTCCCACCTTGGAAGGGTCCACTGACATAAGGGGCTCTGCCAGGCTAGGCCGGACTACCTCTGGGGCAGTTCCTTCACAAGGGGTAGGGTCAGTTCCCTGAGGAGGCTGATTCTCACCTTATGTCTGGTGGGAGGGAGACTTTTCTTCCTCCCCAATACTCTCTGTCTGAGTGGAGTGATCCATAGTTTCAGGCTTCACAACACTAAAATCTGCTTGAGTCTGTGTTTGTGTGTGGGCTGTGACCATCACAGCCCTGCCAACCTTTTCAGGGAGGAATTCTGCTTGAGCTGGGGCTGTGACCAACAAAGCCCCACTAACCTTTTCTGGAAGGCCTACCATTTTGGAATGGGTTTCTTGTTCTACCCCAGCCCAGGCTGATATCTCTAGATCATTTCAAAGTAGAAAATCTACTAGCAAGTTTGTAGACACTGCCACTCTCTTGGGGCCAGTTTCACCTTCCCAGCTGAGATTTACTACTGCAATGGGATGATCTTTCTTCTCTCCATCAATATTGATCGCCTGGTTGGTGAACCCAGGTAAAAGTTGTCCTGAGGGGACTAGACTCTCAGTCACCACAGTGAAGCTAGCCCCTGTGTCTCTATAGGCTTCAACTTTCTGGCCATTGATGAGGGGCTCCTGTCTGTACTTGCCCACCGTGTTGGGACAAGCAGTAAAGTTGGCAAACCCCATGCCATCCTCACAGACTAGAGTTTCTGTTTTAGGGGACCTGGTTAGGCCAGAGTCCACCTGAGTTCCCCAAGTATACCCAGCCACAGTTTTGGGGGTACTCCCACCACCTTGGAGATTACTACTAATAGTAACAGAAGGTCTTTGAGTGCTACTTGGAGGAATGTTCTCCTTATTGTTGGCCTTTGGGCAACTACTGTCAGTCTTCCAGTGGCCAGGCTGTTTACAGACATGGCAATAAGGTTTCTTGGGGTTAGAGGAAGTGTTTTGGGACCCCCCCCCCCAGTGGACTTTGGGGCACTGTAGGGGACTTGTCCTTGGATTTATCCCCACCTTTCTCTTGAGGCTTGGTAGAATCTTTCTTCTGGTCACCACCCTGATTTTTAGGCCTAATCCTAGTTCTGACTCATTTGTCTGCCCTCTTACCAAATTCTTGTGGAGAGGTCAG